>NC_139006.1:44731231-47131231 GCF_964374135.1 Grampus griseus
GAAATGTTTACAGTAAAGGATCCCAGATAAAGTTGATATAGGAGTTTTTGGTAGTTTTTCTGTAAGTTTACATTATTTCCTAATAATTTATTTAAAATTCTTGCTTTTAAAAATAATGTTGCTTTTTAAAATCATGTTTTGAAGGAGGATATGTAAAGCTTAGTAGCATTTATGAGATTCAAGAGAAAAAAGGCTGAAGGTATATGAAAACAGTATACTAGCAATGAACATTTTAGAAAAATATATTTTTATTATTTTTTAATTGAAGACGTTTTGAATGTGTACTGGCTTAAGTTAATGCTGATATGGTTAATTGTTTTCCATTTGATATTCAGTCTCCACCCTGCATGATATGATTAGCCACCTCTAAGACGCCTAAGGTACCTGTTCACATCAAATAGAAAGGGGCTGTAAGCATGAGAAAGGGATGTGATGTCACAGAAGCTGAGAAGATTCACATACTGAGAATATGTTCCAGCACACAATGCATTTTTAAGCAGCAGAACAAGTGAAATGAACTATTTAAAAGAGAGACATACCTCAATATGACTAATTGATACTTGGATATTAGAGAAAAAAAATGGCTGAAAGTGAATGGAAATTAACTCAATTCATAATCAAATGAAAATATTGTAGGCCTTGGGAATGTGTTTGCAATGAAAGTTCTTCCCCCCTGCTGTTTTCTGAATTTTAACAAATGAGATTTTTCAAGATAGTCAATTTTTTATTCTTTTAAAATTATAATTGGCTTTAAATGGAAAATGTGTTTCAACATAAAACAATGTACTTGTCTTAGTAATTCTTTTTGGAGACAATTTTGAAAAATCTACTCTTAAGTAAAGTTAGATCTATAACACTATGACTTAGACATGAGATACTGAATGTACAGTATATATACAGATAGAAGAATGAGGATTATGATAAATTCATTTTTAGGTACCAAATACTAGTTGATAAAAAATTACCAGACTCTTGGCTCTGAAACAAAAGTTTAGTGATATTAATTCTAAAGTCAAACTCTCTGATCCACTTATAAAAAAGCACTAATGAAAAATCTTTACCAGATTGCAGGTAGTAAACATAATGGGTTAATGGGCTCTGGCCTCTGATAAGCCAGCAATCCAATTATGATTTTACCACTGTTAGCTGATAACTTTGAGAAAGTTACATTACCTCCCTAAACTTTAGTTTATTCAACTATAGATAGAATAAAAACATTATCTACTTCATGGGGTTACTGAAAGGCCGAAATAAAATAACATGTATAAAAAAATCTTATCACAAGATAATTCACAAATTGCATACAAATCTCACAAATATTGGCTATTAATTTGTGAAGGTCTTCAACTGAACAAAAATTCTCTGTTTAATCTTAACAGGCAAATGAGCTTTTATTCCCTAATTAGAGAAGTGGTATATTGAGTTCATTCACTCTGAGGTAGAAATTACCAGTGTATATAATTTCGGAGAGTCAGTTTTGGTGGAGGACAGGTGACTGAGGGCCTCCTAGGATCCAACTGAGATCTGGTCACTTACCTCTGCTGATGGATATCATTCCAAGTCAGCCTATTATCCATCAAATACAGATCAATCTTCTTAGTATGTTGCTCAAATCTCCTTGAACTTACTTTTCTAGACTTTCTAGACTTTTCACTCCACTCAGTCATCATTTCCAATTTTCAGCTGCACTGAAGCTGTTACCACATTCTGAACACATACAGCCTTCTTTCCATTATTTACAATAATCCCCCTACATGAATCCCTACATGAATCCTTCTCTTCCCACCTATTATATTTTGAATTCCTACCATTGTTCAAGGTATGATGTGTGCCCCTTCTCTAGGCAGCATTTTCTGATCTAACCAGCCGAGATTAATGTCTCTCCTCCAAGCATGCTTCCAGAGCACATTTAGTCCAACATGATTCCTGCTGAATGTTGAGGAGGATCCTCAGGAGAAAGCATGTTGAAACTTAAATGTGACTGTGTTTCCACTGTGTGGGAAGACAAAGAGATACAATGAGTCTGCATAAGGGGCTGTGTGTCCTAGTTCATAGTTACAATCCATTCTTCTCCTCTTGGAACCTGGGTGTGAATTCAGTCATATAACTGGTATCACCATAGGGGTGAAGTCAGGAGTTTGCATGTGGGCATAATAAACTAAGTGCATGAAGATTCAGTTGTGAAGTTTCCCACTTGAACCATTCCTGTGTAAGGCTGATCATGCTTACTAAACAAGACTCTATTGTGCATTTTCCTTCAAGATTACCTATACTTTACTTGTCCAGTTCTTTAGTAAGTGTTTATAAATAACAGCATCAAGATCATATAATAGGTAATAATAACTGAATGCCAGTCACCATGCTAGGTACTTTATATCCATTATGATATGTAAATGATCCTCATGAGAGCTACATAAATTAGATCCTATTATTAACCCTAGTTTACTGATGAGGAAACCAGTCTGAAAGAGATTTCTTTTTTTATTTTTTGAAAGAGGTTTCTTATTGCTAATATCACTCTCTAGTAATTATTAAGAACTGTGTGTTTGGCTGATTCTAAAACCTGAGTATTAGCTGCCAGATGATTTTTCTATATTATTTATCAAACAGAATCAAGTTATGTTAAGGTTATGAAAATAAAATTGAGAGAACATTTATTTTACTATATTATCACAGGTATTTTCCAGGAAAAGTGCTTAATTAACATTGTTAGTTGAATGGCATGGATTCCTTAAGCCATTTTCATGGTTAAAATCCCTTTAGTGGTTCATTAAAGCCATTTTTATGGTTAAAAAAAAATTCCAAGGTTAAAATGGACAATACTTGATTCGTGTCCAAAGTCAAAAAGAGGCTGTAACTATTCATTGTCTACATTTTATAAAAATTGATTAAGCTCAAATTTTGATTTCTTGGATTCATCCACAAATGACAGCAATAAGATTTGATAAATCCATTTTTGTTAGTCAGAAAGACACTTCATTTATGTTTCAAGTAAATTCGGTAAACTGTATTGATTGATGGCATATGGTTTTAAATATAAAGCCACACAGCATGGTGACTGTAGTTAATAATACTATATTTTATATTTGAAAGTTGCTAAGAGAGTGGATCTTAGAAGTTCTTATCACAAGAAAAATAATTTGTCACTATGTGTGGTGATGGATGTTAACTATACTTATTGTAGTGACCATTTTGAAATATATACAAATATTGAATCATTATGTTGTACACCTGAAAATGATATGTTATATGTCAATTATATTTCAATTAAAAAACAGCTTAGTTGTAACAATTTAGTGTATATATATATATATATATATATATATATATATAGGGCCACAGAATATAACATGGTAAGTGATATGGCAAATATTGCATATTTGTATATGCATGAATATAATTATATCTTAAATGGAGCAATGCCCAGAATTTTAGCCTTATCTCACAATAGCTTGTCTTTTTTGAGATTTTCTAGGCCTTTCATATCACCACACTTCCTTTCCCTGAATTGTCGGTATACGTGTATTTTTAATAGTTCCTTAAAATAATCCAACTAGCATGCACACAATTGATTAATGTCATTAGAATCTATTGTATAAAACTGTGATTACGCCACTTAAAAATAGGTATTTGATACTCAGCTCATGGAGCACCATTAAGCCATTATATACTAATATTGTATGAATGTGTGACTGTAGAATTTCTACAGCATTCACTAACTATTTTATTGTCTATTAAAAGGTCTAATGAACCACAATCTATTAGGTATACATACTATAAGTAGAAAAGGAATATATTATTTATAATCACTGCCTAGTTAAGCTACTTTAAAGCTATTTGCATTGAACTAGTTCTGATGAATTGCGCTATCCACTTGAATAACAGGATTCACAAAAATTTTGTTATACCTAGATTAAAAGGAGGTTCATGCTTCCGTAGAATGACCAACATGGCAACAATTTTAACAATTCCTGGTAACAACATCTGTCATGTCTTTGCCCTGTAGTTGAAATGACAAGGAGTAGTGTGCTTTAAGTCCTGAATATTTACACATCTCTCTCTGACTGGTTATTTTCATGTTCACCAGTGACAGAATTTGTTTATAATAGAGACTGAAAATAATTAGAATAAAATAAAATGAAATAAAACAAACTGTTTTACCATTAAAAATATTTGTGAAGGTTAGGAAGATGTTCTAAAAGAGGATATTTTTCCTTCATTTTTTTTTTTACTAATTGTATTATCTAGCTACTACTAGTTCCCAACTTTGGATGGAATTTTTATCTGGAATTATTTCTCATGGGTAGCAATAATATCAGAATTAGGAGCCAATGATGGAAACTTACATGTCAGGTTACCCGTTACCACCCATTCCCTTCCTTCTCTGAATTCTCAAATCCTATCATATGAAAATTAGGATCAATGGGGTTTGGTGTGCTTATGATAAAAGGTTGCTCATGTAGTTATTAGAGACCTGGAATAGAAATAAAAATAAAAATTTTTGATTAAGAATAACGTCATCATTTAAATTATAAAAAAATTGTGTTATGCTAACTCTGATCCCTGAGATGAAAATATTAATTTATTTGAGCAATATAGCAATATTTCTCTGAAATAAGAGGGCTGGTATGCCATTTATATGCATAGTTTATCCATTGTCACCATGAAAAATGGCTGTGAGTTTTCCAAAATTAATGACAGAAACCAAACCACAGATCAAGAGGCTCAGAGAATACCTGGCAGGATAAATACTGAAAACCTAAATTTAGGCATGTCATGTTTAAACAAAGAGAAATTATTCAAATAGGCCAGAGGGTAAAACACCTTACCTATTGAGGAACACCGATCAGACCTACAACAGAGTACTTGTCAGTTTAAATATATCTTCTGGTCCTTTCTCTCGTGTGTCTACTCCTGATATTCCCATTACACGTATGTTGTACATTTTGTAATTTCCCACACTTCTTGCATATTCTGTTTTATTTATTTATTTGTTTATTTTTGTCATTCTTTTTGCATTTCAATTTTGCAAGTTACTATTGACATAACTTCCAGCTCATTGATTCTTTTCTTGGCTGTGTCCAGTGTACTGATGATTCCAACAAAGGTATGCTCCATGTCTATTACAGTGTTTTTGATTTCTAGCATTTCCTTTTGATTCTTTATTAGAATTTTCATCTCTCTGCTTATATTACCTATCAGTTCTTCCCCGTTGTCTACTTTATCCATTACAGTTCTTAGCGTATTAATCATAGTTGCTCTAAATTCTTGATCTGGTAATTCTAAAATATCCGTCACATCTGAGTCTGGTTCTCATGCTTGCTTTGCCTCTTTAGAATGCACTTTTCTTATGTTTATAGGAAGCCTTGTAATTTTTTGTTGCTGTTGTTGTTGTTAACGGACATATTGTATTGAGTAATAGGAACTGAAGTAGCTAGATTTTTAGTGTGAGGTTTCCTGTTTGTCTGACCAGGAGTCAAACTGCATTTACTGTTTACTGTAGCTGTATGTGTCAGAGACTTCAGTTCCTCTAATGTCCTTGTTTTCATCTCCCCTATTGTCTTTGGGTTTATTTTTAGGTTTTTTATTGTTAAATAGAATCTGATCCTTTCAGTTCTTTCAGCTATGATCCCTTGTTATTATTCAGGAGCCCTGCTAATGTGATGTTAAGCTGTAGGGAAAAATTAGATCTCGGTCTTTTAAAGGGCTTGTACCCCTGAGTTGTGACCTTCACAAGTGCTTCTCTGCTTCACCCTCCCCTCCCTTGAGTGATCCAGGAAAGCTAGTAGGGGCTGTAGTTGGGCAATTTCCCTTCCTACAAAGAATGTTAGGGAGGAATTAGGACTACTCTGTCATAAGATACGTGGACTACCCATGAAGTGGTATTTCAAAGCAAGCTTAGATTAGTTGTAAATGTATATTGCAAACTTCAAGAAAACCACTAACAAAACTTGATATGCTTAGAGAAAAAATGGAATCATAAAAAAATGCTCAATTAAAATCAGAGAAGAAAGCAAAAGAGGGTAAAATTTTAAAAAAGAACAAGTGCCATGAATACAAAGCAAAGGCAGTAATGGTAGACATTAATCCAGCTATAAAATAAGCACTTTCAATGTGAAAGTTAAATTATTTCAGTTAAAACGGAGACTGTCAGACTGGATAAAGTACAAGACCTAACTACGTTGTCTACCGGAAACCCACTTTTAATGGAAAAAATGATACCATGCTAACACCAATAAAAAAAAAGCTGGAGTAGCTCTGTTAATTTCAGACAAAGCAACATCAGAGCAAAGAAAATTATCAGGGATAAAGAGGGACATTACATAATGGTAACAGGTCTAATTCTTCAAGAAGAAAAAACAATCCCTATCATATATGCCCTCCGACATGAAGTCAGAGGTTTCAACACCCCTCTCTCAGTAATTGACAGATCCAGCCGGCAGAAAATCATTAAGACACAGTAATACTATGCAGCATCCTCAGTATCTTTTGGGCCCTAAATGCTCAGAGACAGAATTAGCTAAATGGAAATGAAAGGGCAATACCTGGGCAGTAGCATCTCCCCAACTTGTCAGGATCAATCTCCTGTTACAGTAGAAAAAAAGAGGTAGGAGGGGCTACATATGGAAGTGGGGAGACATAATAATCCATAATAAATAAATCCATAATACTTCATGTCTTATTAGCTCTTGTGTTGGAGACTGAGAAAATGGTGTGGATAATGTAAACAGATGGATTTTTGCAAATTACTTTTGTTTAATTTATTCTACTCCTTTACTATAGCCATGTGGAAGGAATTAAATTTGAATACCTTCTCTTTAACCTTTCTGTACCTTAGCTACTAACTTTTTTTTAACAAAGTTGTAATTGAAACTTAAATAAGCTAAGTGCACCTCAACAGAAATAGAAACATACAGTCTCTAAGTTAAGAAAACTTGAGTAATGTATGTAAACCCTACATTCATATTCAACAGGTAAGACTTAGCCAAATACAATCTGCTGCACCCTGTGTTTCAGTTCATCTGTGAATTATTATTATTTTTTAAAATGCGTTAGTTCTTAATAGCAACAACAAAGAATCAACGAATCAGTAAATCCTGAACCTACCCAATGAATCTAAGCTCATCCTTCACCTGATCTTTGCCATGTAACCATTATTAGCCAGTTGTCTCACAGAATTAATCATGTAGTAATTTTAATTGAAGCTGAATAAAGTCTATTCTTTTATTTAGCTAATTAAGTTTAATTCCCTAAAGTTTGTGAAAGCAGGCCTTATAAAAGTTCAATAAAGTACTACAAAAAAAACCAAAAAGGAGGTGTGTATTATTCACATTTCCATCAATCTACTTTTCGATTGTATGAACTCTTCAACTCAAAATTTCAAACAATAATGAAAATGAATATGATACAGCCACACATTATTTATGATCATGTGAACCACTGTGTAAATACAAACAAGCACACATATACACGCAACACACACATATGTATAAAGACTCCAGTCATTGACACTCTCTTTTTTTATTTAGATAATTGTAACGGATGAAACTTTTGAATCATGGCATATAGTGTCAAAAAGGTAGATAAATAGTTTCTAGGTTATTTGAGAAAATGTCCTGAATCAGCCAGTTGTCAACGGGATGAAACTGTAAGGATGGGGATCTTGTCTCTTACATATGTTTCTCACCCATCTCTCAAATATTTGCATGGCAGTGTCTCATCTGGTGTTCTCTACACCATGGGCACTCAGACTCTTAATGTTCTCACTATCTGACCATCATAAATATTTGCTACTGAACAAACAGTTGATTATTTGTGAAACTGTTTGGACTTATGGCATTTATGACTACAGTAACAAGTCATAGGCTAAATTGTAGGCAGAATGACTGAAAAACTTCAGCTGTTTTCACAATCATTTCTAATCACTAAAGTCTAAGTAATCATGAGGGACCTTGGACTGCTTAATAAGGGAGGCAAAATAACTATTTTGGCCATGCAGTAATCTGTGCATGCAGTAATTTGTGCATGCAGTAATCAAGTTCTCTAAGTTACAGTGCTGGTCTAGCTATTCTTTGAACTGTTTAGCTTAAAAAATATCTCCCAATTGACTTAGAATTTTATAAAGCAAATAGTATGGCTTGCTTTAACATGGAAATTTAAAAAATTAGACACTTAAAAAATATATGCAGCCTATAAAAACACTCAGGACACACATCTGAAAGTGTATTCTCCAGAAGTTAAATTAGTGTTTTGTGTGGGGTGCCTCCTTCCTAAGCCAGAGGGTGCAAGGCAATGACCCAGACCTGTGGCTGGTCCCTGGATGTTGCAGAAAGCCATGAGGGCAGTAGGATCTTGGAGAAAGTCCAAATAAGCACATGAGTTGTATGGGAGGTGAACACTCAGACACACAGCTGGTGAGCGGCTTCTTAGATGCAAAACGGTGTTGTGCAATATCGCACAAATGAGTCGGTCTGACATCTGCTATGATTTGTAGTCTATCTCTGGCAGTCAGGTAACTGAGTATGAACGAAAAAAATAGACATTTTTATCAAAAGGATGCTGAATAAAAGACTGGAATTGGATGAGAAAACAAGATAGGATACTGTCTGGAGATAAATAGAAGTCCACTGTATGAAATTCAACAAATAGTAAAATAACAAACTCATTATGTGTATTTCCCGAGAATACCACTTAATATATTCTTTTAAGGCTTCACTGAAATATCAAGATATAATCTTAGTTTTCTACGATCCAAGGCATTACCTTGAAAGTCAAAATGCACTTTCTTAATTCTATTTTAGGTTCTTACATTTTATTTAGTACTTTGATTGCTAAATGTTTGCTATTTACATAATGTTATCATGGTAAACTGCCAACTTGTGACTGATAAAATTACAGATAATTTTTCATGACAGATGATAGGGTTATCCAGATGTGAGATCCAGGAAGCACCAAACAATAAATTAAAAATATCAAGTTGAAATCATTTGGTGCATTTATATTTTTAACAGGCAGTCTCTCCTGTGTTTAGAAGATTGGACACCGGAGTCAGAATGACCTTTTAAAATACAAACAACTTACTGAGTGACACTGACCAAGTTGCTTCCACTCATTAAGCATGTTTTTTTCATTCATACAACAGGGTTTTAATAGTCTCTACCTCACATGATGGCATGAGGTAGAAGTAAGATAATTCTGATAGTGCCAAGAAAGCATTTTAAGGGCAGAAAGTCTGTACAATTATTTGTCATTGTTTTTTCTCAGTGCTTTATATGGTTCTTAGATTATAGAAGACATTCAATTATTTAAACAACAAATGAGTGGATATATTTAGTTACTGCTTGTGATATTCTATCTCAACACTCAAAATTCAATTGCTATTTTTTCTCATGAAGATATCCATACCTCCAGTCCCCTTTTTTTCTTCAATTTTTTGGCTCTGTATTGGTCATTAACTTTCCCTACTGTGGTTGTATTTCCTGTCTGGTCTTCTGAGACACCCTATCCCAAAATCTGTGTTCCCTTATATACCTACATTTCTGGTGCATCCTCCTGGTAAAACCTGTAGAGGAGGGGGCATAACTTATTTTTAATCATATCCACAACTGCCACAATGAAATCTAGGGCACAGTGGCCATTTAATAAACATTTAAATTTATGTTCATTGCTATTGATCCAATTCTTCTTGAAATTCCCCCAGACTTCCAGAACTCAACTTTCTCCATGTTCTTCTATGTTTGTGATCATCCTTTTCAACCCTTTTCACTGTCAATCTCTTCTCAATGTGTCCCATAAATGTCAGTGTTCCCTGGGATTCTATTATTGATTCTCTTGTTTTTCATTCTCTCATGGAATAAATATTCCCAGATATTTATTTATTATTCACATTATTTATAATATATCCATTCATAGCTTCTTTTTATACTGAAGACCAATATTTGGTTAACTTCCCAACTTTCTAGCCCCTCAGTGAGACAATTCTAAGGTGAGTTCCACAGAGTCTGTGAGAAGTTTCCTAAGAGAAACTGAGTCCCAGGTGTTCAAGGTTGTCATCACTTGCTTTACCGGCTTCCTTACCTTCCTTGTCTGGCTTCCCCATTCCTTCACAGTGTCCCCTGGAATCATATCCCAAATAAATTGCTTTTACCCAAAACATCATCTCCAGGTCTATTTTTGGAAACCAAAATTGAAATAAACACACAATATGTATTTATCTTAAAATGTGTGATGGATAATTATGACAAATATTAGCCTGTTCATAAAGAATCTCACATGTATTGACTCTCAAAAAAAATCTCGAGAGAACTCTTGTGTTTAACTTATGTTTTGTGTAGGGGAGAAGGAAGCAGAATTTTTAGAATTTCTCTTTGAAACCTTTCTAATGATAAATTTAAAATCCTATATTCAGTCAGCCTATATTTAGTTTTCTACTGTTGGATAGCAATTCTAATCACTCAAGTGGCTTAAAATGACAAGCATGTTCTTATCGCTTCTGACTCTGTGGGTTGACTGGGCTCAGCTGGATGGTTTTTCTGCCCCAAGTCATGAGGGGAATGAACTGAGTTAGAAGGTCAAAGATGGCTCTTCACCTGGTTTGCAGTTGGTGCTGGGTGCTCTGTAAATAGAAGCACTTTGGTTCTCTTCCTCTTGTTATTTCTCTGTGAGTTGCCGACTGGGTTCCAAAAAGCAAAACATGGGAAGAGATTTGTCTAAGGCTTTAACTCTACCCATAGGAGGGAAATATTTACCTTCCAAACTGAGAAAAACCTAGGCTTCTTTTAGGAAATAGCTGGCTTTCATCTTCTAATTAGGTCAAAAATCTGAGGAAGCTACTAGCATGGAAACAGAGACATTGAATCGTACTTAGACAAATGTAGAAAAGCCTTTGTCTGTAAAAGGGGCAAAGACTTACCTTAGAAACTAGTAAAAATAAAAAGAGCAAATAAAACCCAATGTAAGCGGATAAATGGAAATAAAAAGACCAGAGTGGAAATTAATGAAATAGAAAAAAAATTAGAGAAAATTAATGAAAACAAAAGCTAAAATTTACAGATCAATAAAATGATAAACTTCTAGCCAGACTGACTATGAAAAAGGAGGGAAGGGAAAAATTACCAATATCAAAAATGCGAGCAGTGACAACACTACAAATAATACAGATATTAAAATGATAATAAAGGCTTCCAGTTTCTGGTCCAGCGTATAAGGAACCTGGAAGTTGCGCTCCCTACAAACAAGTAAAAAGCTGAACAAACTGAAAAATCAACAATTCTGCTAAGATCCGTCAGAGAAATTAGGTAACAGGGCAAGTCTCTGCCCCCCACATTAGAGAGACAGACATTTGGAGGCAGAGAATCACAACTTACTGGAGCAGAAACCCACAAGGAGAAACCTTCCAGGTACCTGTGCTGGCTAGGCACATCTGAACTGTAACTGGGGAATTGCTGGAGCCTCAGTGTGGCAAACTCTGAGAGTTAAAAATCCAGAGGCCCAGTCACAGAGAGACCCCCACCCTTTTGTAAGTTTTACCTCCAGGAGCTCTACAAGGTCCTCACAGTGAATGTCAGAGAAAAACCCCCTATGTTTCCAGCAGCGAGAGAAAATAAAGAACCTTTTTGAAATACGCCATGGCATTCTGTTCTTAACAAGGCTTGCCTTCAAAAGAAGTTATTTTACCATAGCTGAGCTTACTGGGGTTTTTATCAGAGCCTAACCTAACGAGCATGCAAATTCAATTCAGTGGAGAAAAGTTAATTTTCAATAAATGGTGCTGGAACAATTAAATAACCACGTGCAAAAAGACTGACATTTGATCCATCATGCACAATGTAAAAATTAGGGTCATAGATCTAAATGTAAAACCTAAAACTTAAAAACAAAAGCAAAGAAAATTTTTGTAATTTTGGGTTGGACAACATATCTTACATATGACACCAATAGCGCAATCCATAAAAGAAAAAAATAATAAATTGGATTTCATCGAGTCAAACACTTAAAAAAAAAATCACTGTTAAGAGAATGACAACACAAGCACCACATTTGGGGAAAATATTTGTAAAACATATATCTGACAAATTACCTGGATCTGGTCATATGTATAGTAATTTCAAAACTCAATAATAAAAAAATGCAATAAAAAAAGGCAAAAAATTTGAATAAACACTTCAAAGAAGATCCTTGATGGTAATTTAGCACATGAAAACTTGCCCAACATCATTAATCATTAGAATAAATGCAAATTTTAAAAATGAGATACCACTACATACCTGTTAAATTAACTAAAATCTAAATGACTACTTGTGAACTGAAAGAAATTTTGAATCAGTCTGCTGGTATGGTATGAAAGTTATCTAAGGGATGTCAGCTTGTGAGCTTCTACCCAAGAGCCTGTGTTTTGAAGCGTCAATAATTTCATAGTACCTAGCATAATCCTTTTTTGAAGCTTGCTACACAATTCTATCCTATAACTTTTAGCAGATCCTTCAGGCAAATATCAGAGAGAAGCAAATACATTTCATAATAAGACTAAAAACTGAGTTAATTTATTACAGTAACCTAGAATTGAGGAGAGTAAAATCTTTATTGGGGTAAAATATATAATTATTTCATAATAGTTTGATCAATATCTCCTTTAAGAACCTATTAAAACAAGGGCATTGACAAATCCCCCCAAATCTCCAAGGCCTTCCCATTAAATATACAAACTTAATCTTGGGAAGTCTGAGTTTGTTTTGACAATAGTATGAGCTAATTAAGAAATATGGAGAAAATAATCTTAATTATTTCTAGCCTTACTCCTTTTATAACAAATCATTGTGATTGTGTCCATGGCTGCTAGGGGAAAGCTCAAAAATAGTTTGAGGTGTGAAGGCTATCCTAAAATTTTACTTTATCTTTTTCTGTGATTCAATCTTGGAAAGGCAAAATCTAAAGGAGCTGTCAGAGTTGACTTGATCACTTGATGAAGTCAGGTTCCTGGATGCTGGGAAAACAATACTTAATGATTAAAGTGTAGTAAATTTTAAAATAAAACACAGAAGATAAATGTGCAACTGTGAGAAGCTTTAGCTCTTATATAAGTAAGGAGCTGTTTGTTTATTAAGCAAGAGCATGATAAAATCAGCAAGAAGCAGCAAAGATTATTCTGGTGAAATATGGAATCTGCTCTGTAAGCAAGTTACACTGAATGTTAAAAAAATAACCTTTTACTATCCCTTATTAAGAATTCCAAAATCAGTTTATTCTCTTAACAAAGAAAAAGCCAACTTCTAGTTTTGCATGACGATATTATTTGGCATTATAGGTTTAAGAGTTCCTCTGAAAAATTATTTTGTAAATGGGCATTAAATATGGAGAGAATTCTGCTAAATTTTTAATATCTTTCATAGCTTCTCTTCAGACTCAGTGAGTACAAAACTAAGGCACAAAGAATTCCCTTTGCTCAATCCTTCTAAGACCTGCTAAAATTTCTAAAGTATTCTTAAGTTTTGTCGTTCAGCAATTTTTTTTTTTCATATTGTGGAACAAACTGACAATTCACTATAGTATAACAACTCTCTTCTTCCCTTGAAAAATAAAACTATCTCATTATCTTTTATTCACAACTGTGTGTCTCATTTATAGATTGTAGCATAGTCACAACCACCTATGTTAATTTTAACTTTTAATCTAAGTAATAACTTCTGTTTCATGGAGAAAACTGGAAGATAGATCATGGAGAACAGTTTCCTATACAAACATTTTTGCAGATTAGCAAAACTCAAGAGACTTATATCATGACTTTCCACAGGTGACAGCATTCTTTTATGCCTTCTTAAAATGACAGAAGTTAATGCTTTTATTGACATGACCCAAAGATATAACACTCTATAGCATGTAAGCAGTATAAGCATAGAAAGCATCATACAAGATGGAAATATGCTTAGTCATCATTATTTCATACTTTATCTTTTTTAGAAATCATCCAGGTATCCAAAGTTCATTCATTATTTAACTCAATTTAATAGTAATTCAAGTTTTAAAGTTTCGTAAGGATTTTAGACATTATGTTTAAGTTAACAGAAAACAATTACTTTTATGAAAACATTGGTCAGAATGTTCTATTCGATTTAATGGAACATAAATTTATATTTTCATAATCTTAAACATTATTGAGCAGTACTGTTATCTTCTTTAATCCATAAATGAATAGAGGAATTCAGGAAGCATAGATTAACTAATTCATTCAAAGACTTGCCCTAATTGTGTGAACTTAAATACTTAAGATGTTTCTAAGAAAGCAGTTCTATAAGATAGATATTTTTTCCCTTAGAAGTCCAGCATAGCAAGGAAGGAGGTTGGAAGTCTTCACTCCATCCTAACAGCAAGTGAAAAGCTGAACAGACTGAAAAATCAAGAACTCTTTTTGGATCCATAACAGAAGGGAAGATGCAGGGCAAACCACTCCCGTTAAGATTGGAGCGACAGAAAAAAAAATTAACTTAAAATGGATCATAAGCCTAAAAGTAAAATGCAAAACTATAAAATTCCCAGAAGATACATAGGAGAAACCTATATGACCTTGGGATGGTGATGCCTTTTTAGATACAATACCAAAGACACAATCCATGAAAGCCATAACTGATAAGCTGGACTTCATTAAAATAAAAAACTTCTGCTCTGCAAAAGACAGTGTCAAGAAAATGAGACAACAAGCCACAAACTGAGAGAAAATATTTGTAAAAGATACATCTGATCAAGTACTGGCATCCAAAATATACCAAAAACTCTTAAAACTCTGCAGTAAGTAAACAAACAACTCTATTAAAAAATAAGCCAGAAACTTTAACAGATACCTCACCAAAGAAGAGATGCAGATGGCAAATAAGCATATGAAAAGATGCCCACATCATGTCATCCAGGAAATGCAAATTAAAATGAAAAGGAGATACCACTACACACCTATCAACATGGCCGAAATCTGGAACACTGACAGCACCAGATGCTGGCAAAGATGTGAAGCAACAGGAACTCTCATATATTGCTAGTAGGATTGAAAAAATAGTACAGGCACTTTGGAAGACCGTTTGGCAGTTTCTTAAAAAAAACAAACATACTCTTACCATATGACCCAACAATCACACCCCTTGGTATTTACCCAAAGGAGATGAAAATCCACGTCTACACAAAAACCTACGCACAGATGTTTATAGCAGCTTTATTCATGATTGCCAAAATTTGGAAGCAAACAAGATGTTCTTCAGTAGGTGAATGGATGAATATAATATACTATAGCACAGTCAAACAATGCAATATTATTCAACCCTAAAAAGAAATAAACTATCAAGCCATAAAAAAACATGGGGGGACACTCAGTGCATATTACCAAAAGAAGGAAGCCAATCTGAAAAGGCTACATATTGTATGATTCCAACCACATGACATTCTGGAAAAGATAAAACTATGAAGATGATAAAGAGATCAATGGTTGCTGGAGGGTGGTGGGGGAGAGAGATGAGTAGATGGAGCAAAAATTTATAGGGCAATGAAAATGGTCTCTACTATATTATAATGATGAATAAATATATTACACATTTGTCCAAACCCATAGAACGTAGAACACCAAGAATGAATCCTTGTGTAAACTATGGACTTTGCATGATTATGATATGTCAATGAAGGTTCATTCTTGGTAAAAAAAAATGTACCATTCTGGTGAATGATGTTGATAATGTGGGAGGCTATACATGTGTAGGAGCATGGGGATATATAGGAAATCTCTGTACCTCCCTCTTAACTTTGTTGTAAACGTAAAACTGCCCTAAAAAATAAATTCTAAAAAGAATTTAAATTCTAAAAGAATTTAAATTCTAAAAGAAAAAAGCTAGCATGCTTAAAATAATAGATTAATTTCTGTATTTTCTGTGAATTTTTGGTATATATGATTTATATAAGCACTTGTTTAATCTCTACAAGGCAATTTCAAAAGAGCTCCTTCAATTTAAGAGCTATTATAAATAATTTATTTTATTAGAGCTTTCCAGATGTAGAAAAACATTTTACACTTTCACAAAAATGTGAAGTCTTCTCCAAACTACAGAAAACGCCGTGCAGGTTTTACCACTTTAGCCACAAATTACAAGTAAACATAGACTCACAAAAAATCTCCAGTCTAGATCTCAAAGATGGCTGTTCCCAGTGAACATAAATTTTTAATTCATTTGAAATCATAGATAGATATACAAACAAAATGACTAACAAACTCGATTCTCTGTCATCAGTCACTCCAAGGAATATGGTTGCAGTCATCTATTCAACAAAGATCACCAAACAGTCACCTATAAAACCAAATCCTTAATTATTGTTACCACAAATGGGGAATCATTTATCACCTGTTTGAGCCAAAAACATAAATAAAACACCAAAGTACATTTAAAATAAAAACATAACTAAAAAAACAAAATTAAAATTCCTTTGAAGCTAGGCGTTTACCCTGAAAGGAAGAAAATACCCATTTGCTCTTTGTGTGTGTGCACTTCTTTGGCAAGAGAGTTTACTGGGCTGCATCAGGTGAATCTACTTGGGCATCTTAGTGGAAGCTTCAAAAACCAGTAAAGTATAATTTTTAAAGTAGTAACATCATTATTTTTATTCAAATATAAAATGAATTCATTCAAAAATTTAATTCACCTTATTAAGTAAAATAAAAGCATTATGATGTTAAAACCAATCAAAAAGACATTTAAAGTATTTGTATATATGTCTATGTGTAAATATTATATATATTATATATACAGTCCCCTACTGGTTCTGTTTCTCTGGTTGAACCTTACTAAACCAATATGAAATTTAATAAAGACATGTTAGGGTAAGATTGCAGAATTAGATAAAAAAACTGGTTAATGTTCAACAGGGCAATAAACTATAATCTTTGGGGTTATCAGTTTCTGAGCGCTGAAATTATTTTCATTTCTACAAAACCAACATCTACAGGTTAACACGAAACTTCTCAAAATCTCAGGAATTTAAATAGTGGTAAATTGTGAGTTTAACTAAGTATATATATTCCTAAATAATCATTGGGTGGTCCTTGCCCCTGAATGATTTTAGAAGGTTATGCTGCCCATATTTTAGCCTTATTTCTAAAATTTGGGTAATTTATCACAACACCTTAAAGTAAAAAAATAATTTATAAGCTGAGATAATATATTTGCAATTTATATGATTGACAAACCCTTATATCAGGAATATATAAATAAAATCTTTAAATTAATGGAAAAATCAACAGTTCACTAGAAAAATGGGCAAAAGATGTGATCATGCATTTCACAGAAGGTAAATTGCATTTGGTCAATAAACATGTGGGAAGAGGTTCTACCTTTTTTGGGATCAGAGAAATGCAAATCAAGATTGTAAATATAAATATTTTATACCCATTCCATTTGCACAAAAATATGATTAGTCTGATGCTACAAAATGTTGGAGAAGATGTGTCTTAAAAATATGTCTTGTTAATTGCTGTAAATAATCATTTTGGAAAACACATTGTCACGAGCTCGTAAAGGTGAACATTCGCATGCCAAATGACCATACAGTTGGACTCCTAAGACACACCCAAGTGAAAACATTACACATATATACCAGAATTCATGTTCAAGAATGTTTCACTAGACATTTAGAAATGTCTTTAATAGAAAAACAAGAAAAAATGCAGTCAATAAAAGAATGAATAAACAGTTACATTCAGTCAAATATTATTCAGCAGTAAAAGTAAATACACCTAACTATATGTAACAATAATATTGACCCTAAAAATTAAGTCCTAAAAATTGATATCAGGACTTACTCTGTTGTAAACCTTCTGAAGTCACCATTCACATTGAATTTCATATAAAAGATTTCAGATGGAAATCTCAAAATGTATGATGGAGTCCCTTGACTATTGTATTTGCCAATATGAAGGTGTTGGTGGCCTTGATGAAAATGCTTTCTGTGGAGTTTTGAAAATAAAGCCTCAGTAGATTAGACACAAGAAAGAATGGGAGATGAGGAAATGCAGCCTATCTGTGCAAACTATTCTTATGAGGCATTTGCTGTATAGGAATGCAGATAGATTTCAGAGCTAGATGAGCATGTGGACTCAACCTTTTTGTTTAATGTAGGAGAAATTGCAGTGTGCATTTATACTGGTGGAGGTGATGCAGAGGAGACTGAGCATGATTATAGGGGTAAAGTCCTTGAGAAAGCGAGTGGGGATGGATTTCAGTAGAAAGGTGGGTCTTGGAACACAAGGCATTCGTCTGCTATAACTAAAGGAAGGCAAACCTTATAGATACATACAGGCTGGTAGATTTGATGGGCAGAAGTGAAAGGAAGTTCATTTTTGGTTACTGAGAGTGATGAAGGGGCCAGAGGTGGTTGATGTTTTGAGAAGAGAAGTGTGAAGAAGATATTTAAAGAAAGGGAAAGAAAATTGACTAGAGGCTCTCTATTAAGAATGCTGAGAACAGGCATTTAAGGTTTGTGTTCTAGTCGCCATGAGTGTGTTTTTCTCTAGCCATGTTCAGTTGCTCAGGTACCAGCAAGGGTTAATAGAGAACTAGCTTTTCCCAGGGTTGGCGTTGACCCAGCTAGTATCATGGAGGGAGGGGGACAAGGGCGTTGAACCTGCATACAAGGGAATGATTATAATGATAGATCATATGGTACAAAGCCAGATCCTGTGGGGCCTCATAGGCCACTATAAGAATTTTGGCTTTTATTCAGAGTGAGGCAGGAAAATACAGGACAGTTTTGAGCAGAAGAGTGACATGATTTCACCTTTCCTTTGTTATAGAAGAATGAGCAGGAAGAAGATATGTTCATGGCCATGTCTCCGTGGGGCCTTTTAGGCCATTGAAATACCAGTATTTTTTTTTTTATTATTTAACATGTTTATTTCTTTCATGAATTCAATAAAAGCTAAGATTAGAGATCTGAGCAAGTTAAAGAAGCAAAAATAAGAAACACCAGTATTTTATCAGGCAGTGTGCATTTCAAGTACAGTAACTCAACTATTTATGACTCTGCTGTAAAATGATGTGTTAACACACCCATTTTACAGAAGAGGAGACAAAGGCTCAGAGAGGTAAAGCCACCTGATTAACGTCTTTCTCAGATCAGAGATGACAGAACCAAGGTTAAAACCTGAATATGGATTAAGAGGAAAAGAAAGGAGGAAATGCTTGGATTTAAGGAAGGTAGAGAAAACTGTCTGCATGCATTGTCTACCTTGAAAAAAAATGTTTTTTTGTTGGGCAGGACTTTGGTTGGCGAGGAGAAAAGCTGCGGAATCTAAGCTTTGTAACGCATAACATAGACGTGTCCTATTATAGTAAGTATTAGCTGATGTTGTTGATGATGGCGCTGTGTCTTAGCTTTCTGAGCTCCTACTTGTGCCTGGTGCTGTTCTAAGCAGCTCACATGGATCAACTAATTTAATTGTCACAACGGCGTTCCATGTAGGGAGCAAGCAGGACCCATGGAAAGAAAACAGAAATCATCTGCGTGTTCATCCACACAGTCCATTTAAATCTCCCACGAGAGTGGTTTCACCCTAGCCACTGAATGAAAATGCAGGAAGTCCCGTCATTTTTCTGGTAACCCTCAGACAATAAAATCATTTGGCCATTTAATTCTCAAAATATCGTCTCTATTGGACATAGAATGACAGTTCCATTATATTAACCAACACTTCATTTTTCAGTGAAAGCTAAGGCAACCTCTTTCCTTCCCCACTAATGGCCATTTTTAGGTGAGCTGCCTGCCTTTGGGAAGAGGGTGTAATTGGATTTTCCTCTGATTCTCATTTATGTCCATTACTCCCCAGTCTGCTTTCTGACCTCTCCTTGGTTGGGGAGGATAGTAGGACAGGAGTTTAGGATGATTGCTGCTTCCCCGGTTCTGGCTTCATGTTCTCTGAGCCTAACTGGTGTATAAAGCTGACTCGTAACGTACAATGTGGGATTCTCTGCGATTCTTCTGATGCGTCTTTTTGACTGCAGTTACATTTCTTTCTGTACGAATTTCTAATTTAACATTCTTTCATGCCTAGAAGTGGGTACTAAAATTAGCCACTTTTTACAAATGGGGAAACAGGCACAGGGAGTTTAAGCAATTTGCCCATGTTCATACAACCAGTAAGTGGTAGAGTCACTGTCATTCCTGAGCTTCATTTCAGAGCTGTGCTCTTAACCACTAAGCTAAATACCGTACGTTTCGTAGTGACGTCAAGAAAGATTGCCTTTGGTGTGTGCTGTTCAGCCTCTGTCCTGCTGTCTCAGAATCCGGTCTACTCTTTGCCTCAGAGATGGGTGGTTGCTGTGTTTGCTTGGGAATGCTGTCCCTGACTGCCTGTTATTTACCTAGTCTCCTTCAAGCCTTCTGTCTTTCAGAGATCTCTTCCCTGCCACCAAGAAGGTTTTGTTAATCCTCTGCTTCTGGAAATCTGGGAAAGCATCCCAGTAAATGCCACAAATAGACTGCAGGTGGGATGCGGCAGTCTTTTGAATGGAAGCACGAGAATATCACATCCACACATAAAATCTAGAAACCAGTTCACACAGAGTTCCATTTTATGTTAGGGGCAGTGGTTTTCATGTCACCTGACAGTTGAAGACCCTTCCTCATTTTGTCTGCGTTCAAATATCTGTATATCTATATATAACTAGCTCTCTCTATCTCTCTATCTGTCATCTATCTCTATCAATCTATTTATCTATCTAGAGATGGACTTGTGTACCAGGCATCTATGAGATGGATTCAGGAGAACTGCCCAGGAGAGACAATTCAACCATCAGCCAGAGGAAGGAAATCCCACTTGCTTTCTTGACTGTGGCCTTACCATATCATAGACATTGAAAAAAGCTCTTCTTACTAGAGAAAAAGCTTTGGTGTGCTGGTTTCAGTGTCAGGAACCGACTGTGATCAACACCCAAGAGTCTATGAGAGGCATGTGTCCTGGTCTTCAGAGCAGCCCCGATTACATTTGGGCCCATCTGAAGAGCAAGGTTGAAAGGAATCCTGGGCTTCTCCAGACAGGAATTTACTTAAAAAATAAAACAACTAAAAGAATTGGAATTAGACCCTCAGTTGCCCTATTTTAGATGACACAGGGGCTCTGAGATCTCATTTAGTGGAGCAAAGACTGAAGGCTACACACCACGCTTTTTCTAATGTGCTTCATTCTATAGCAGATATCTTGTGCATTTTAGAAGTTGTACCAGACATCAGACTTGGTTCCATTTAAGGACACCAGCATCTTAAGCCAGACTCAGAGCTGCAGGAGCCATACTTTAAGCTTAAGGTTCACACAGTCAGTCCTAAATGTGTGAGGGATTCTGCACTCCTTCCTACAAGCACAGAGTCAGCTCCTCTAAGGCTTACAACAGTCCTCCCATTTAGATTCTTAACCACCTAAATTCATTGCCACTCTGGAATTATTTTTCATTCTAAGGCTTGTACCAACTCCCTTATTAGTGACCTGTTCATTCATCTTCTATTTATACCTTTTTACTCTGATGGTTTAACGTCTTTTCACCTGGTCTGCTGGTTTAGTTCCTTTTCTTGACTACTACTTTTGTCTTTGATTATTAATTCTACAACACTCTTGAATAACATTTGTTTGATCTTTATTTATCTCACAGATCCTTCAGGAATTGCCCTCCAGTGCCTTATGCCAGTGGGAACAAGCGAGGAGAGATAGTGGAGCTGTCCAGATACACCAGGGCACAGAAACAGGATGGACACCAGAATCAAGTGTGTGGTGTATGCTGAGAATTAGGTCAAACTGCTTGTCACATCAAAGGGGACCTTAATACGTGATCAGAAGGTAATCTGCAGTTTAATATGACAGTTGTGGGATGTGGGTTGGGAGACTGCAATCTAGAAAACACTAGGGCAAAGATACAGTGGAATGGAAGGGGCACATTGAGCTTGTTTGGATAAATATTGGAGATTTTCATGGAAGTGGATAATCTAAAAGTGCCTGGACCACTCTGGGCATACAGTCAGATTTGGCACTATAGCTTACGCTGAGAAATCAAGTAAAGGGAAAAAGAGGATAAGCATCTTGAAAAGATAGAATTCAAAGGGTACAGAGATGGACAAGATGTTCTTTTAGACTTGACCACAGTCCTCCTGTCATATAAAGAGTGAGCAGAGAGAGGACGAGGTGATAACATTTGAGATAAACACCTCGGGGGCCTAACTCACACTAATCTGAGGATATAGTGGATTTCAGATATTCTGGAAAATATCTGTCAACGTGTACAAAAGAAAACTTGGATTGGGTTATCCTCATTGACATTAATAAGTATTTGTGTTTCTTCTCTTACTCTCCTTTGAGAGAACTTTTTGGTTACTAGTTTTTCTTTTTCTTTATTTTTTTAAATATAAAGACATATATGATTCAGCTTCATTATAAAGAATTCACACAGTAGACTAAAATACAAAGAAAGAAATAAACAACAGTCCCAAAACAACCATTGTTATTATTAAGTTAACAACTTTTAGATGTTATTCTCTTCAAATGTGCAGTTAGAAGAATAGATACATAATAAGATCATTTGATAGAGAGAAAAAAATGTTATTGAATAGGATCATACTATGAATGCTCTTCTAATAAGATTATTCAACTTATTTTGACTTGGTTATTAAAGTTAACAAAGAAACTGAAGAAACTGTAAATATTTTGATAAATATTTCCTGTAGATCCCTCTAATTTTATCAAAAAATATGAGAAAAACTAAAAGGTTTCAATGGAATCATTGTGTTTTATTTCTTGAAACACATATTTCAATTTAAGAAAGGCTTTGAATTCTAGTTCCTTATTTTTGTTTTCTCCATTATGCCTGGTAAAATGGTTAGTGATCAACATGTATTTATTGAACAGAATTGAAACTCAACCTATAAAGGATAATACACTAAATATCATTTTATTCTTAAGCATGAGAAAAAATTTTATTCATATGATTTCCAAACTAGAAGGTACCCCATATGTCAGTTATATAACTCTATCTATAATTAAGGAACTTAAGATCCAAAAAGATTGACTCTCTATTACAGGACACATAACCAATTAATAGCAGAGTAACTGGAACCCAAGCCTACTTGCTCTCAGGATAATGATCAACTGGACCATTACTTTGAAACAGCTGAAAATGCAGAAATGGGATCCTAGCTATGCCTACAGCTTGCCCTCTCTCCTTTTGTTAATCACTTGGAATATAAATTTGTCATATTTCATCATGTTTAAAATGCTATTAGCAGATTGCTTAGTAAAGGGTGGTAAAATAAAGCCAAATCACAGAATCTTTTTCATCCATTTTTTTCTCCAAATTAATAAAAATGGATGGAAACTGACACTTCAAATTTAATCAAAAGAAAGAAGCTTAACCTCTTGTCATAAGATTGAAAAGGTGAGGACCACGATAGACACAAATGTTGTTGAGGCCCTAGGGGACCTTAAACCCACCCCAATCTTCTAATTGGAAGTGGCAAATCTATAAAATCCTAGTAATTTTCATAATATTCCAAAATTTGAAGAATAAGAGATGGAATGGATATTCTCTGGTGTAGAATTGGTACAACATATATCTGTAAGAGGAAGCTATGTTGTAATGAGAACAATTCAGGTTATTAACGCACAGTTATATCATCTTTATTTGTTTAGTATACTTTTCAAGAGCCTCTTATTTTGTGAAACCATCCATTATGTCTTAAACATGTGAAACTTAGTCACTTCACAGGAAACAGTTTCAAATTTACTTCCCTTTCACCTAACACCTTAAAAGTCTCTAATCGTTAGAAATATTAAATATAAAATCAAAAACAAAAGAACCTTGTTATAAAACAGAATATGGAAATACATTAAAATGATTGATTTTTAATCTTTATATTTGTCAAGAATATCTGCACGGCAGTAGAGTATTATGGTTAAGAAAACATCATTAGGAATCATGTATTTGGCTTTGAATCACAGTCAGCCATTAATTATTAGCAACAAAAGCTCAGGCCAGTTTAATAACTTCTGTAAGATTCTGTTTTAGAAGAGCAGTGGCTTTCTTATAGTGATGTAAGAATAAGGTGAAATCATGTAGCAAAGTTATTAATACTGAAAGCAGAATTTAGCATGTGCTCTGCGAATGATGGTGATTGTTATTTTCTCGGCTTAGAATTTCAATATAGTGAATAAAGATGCATACAGAAAAAAATAACTTTTCAACAGTGTACACATAAATCAAAAAATGGTATTGTCTAATTTGACATATTCAAATAAAATTTACACTAAAATGTCCCCAAATTTTGTCCTGTCAGCATCCTTTTTGTTGTCAGTTGCAGGGAGTTTGAGGTGGGAGACCCATTGGGAACTGTTATGGAAGTCTTCTGGAGAGAGAATGATTAAGGACGTTTACTTATAATTGTTAATTGTAAGTATTTTCAATTGATTAATTTTGGATTTTGAAACAAAATACACTTCCAATGAAATAAACAGAAGCTGTTTTGAAGATGGATACCATTAAAAACTTCAATAATTCCTATCTAAAATTATTTGTAAACTATAGTTCATCCTAGTAAGTATGGTGGCAAATCAAATTTCTGAGCATCGGGTAAACTGCGAGTCTTGATATTTTCTACTCTCTCCTTGGATTAGTGATCACTCTTGTTTTGAAAGTTTTCCAGGAGAAAATAATGTTGACCATACTTCATCATATGAAACTGAATTTGTCTGCATTTGTTCAGGTGTTAAAACAGGTCCAAAGTTCCTTCCTAAAGGAAAGTCTACGTTTTGAGTGTTCACTCATGGCAGAAGTGCTGTTCGAATATTCTTTGCCCCCTTATTCCAATGAGAACCTCGATTTTTAGGTAGGCATTTTGCCTACCAGCTAAAAGATTTTATTTCTTAGCATCACCCGTGGATAAATATAGTCAGTGACCAAGTTTTGGCCAACAAGTTGTAACTGGAAGCATTGTGTGCAATTTATAAACTATTTACTTCTTGAATCTCTTTATTTTTCCTTCCCTAAAATGTAAAATTTATGACCAGAAAATGAGACAATATACTATATAGGTGATCAGACCACCTTGGGAGACTGATGAAAAAAGAGCTGCCACACTACAGCTGGACTGTTTAGTAGGAGTTTCTTTTACTAAGAGAGAAAGAAATTGCTATGATTTGATTAACTATTAGTTTTATTGCTCTCTCTGGTGAACTTAATGCTGAAACTATACTGTTTCTGCTCTAGATTTCTGCTGAAGTGAAGCAAGAAAGATTTGTCCTGCAAGTTTTATATACATATATGTAATGATAAAACTGCAAAGCTTAATGAAAGATGTAAAAGACTGATAAAATAGGCACATACAGATCTCTCCATTTGCAAATGTTTTAATAAGTACTTCTAAAGCTATCGGCTTTGTTCCTCGAACTATCTTCTAGCCAGTGCCTGCTATAAACTCAGTTGAATATTTCAGATTCATATTCCGCTAACATTTTTTCAGGGCCCATTATGTGTTAGGAAACTTCTGATTCTTTAATCGTATATATTCCTCACAATAACCCTGCAGGATATGTGGTATTTTTTCAGTTCTTACCATGAGTAAGAAGCTCAAAAAGAATAGAGCTTGTTTAAGGTGTTCCTGCTAGTGAGTGGTGGAGCTCCTTGGATCGGGTTGGAATGTGTTCCTTCTATAACATGCAGAAAAGAGGCCATTCAGCTTTCCTTGAGCTTTCAGAAATGTGGACATGAGTACCATAGGATGCAAATCATTTCATTCATAGACAACAGTTTTTTTAAAAAGTTCTTATCCATATTTTATTGAAGCAAATCAGTGTATAATTTCCAACCACAAAATTATTTTACTCTTTGGGGTCATATAAAGCATATAGTCCCAATTTCTGGTTAAATCGTTTCAAACATATTAGGTCAACTACCATGTCCCCTTAGAAAAACATTTCTACCTGGGTGTAATGTCTCTAGTTGCTTCACCATTCATCATATTATATGACTTGAATCCCTCATACTTCTAGTGTTTGTGATGTAGACAAAAAAGTTACTACTTTCATTGTGGTTGGTTGGATTGTTTATTGGATCAGTTGACATTTAACTTCTTCTAAGTACTCTAGCTCCTTACAGAATCTCCATTAGTAAAAACAGAATACGATTTAACCTAAAACAATAGCAAACACAATAAACAGGACTTTTTGTAAAATGTGGTTTAGCGACCACTGTCATGTTAAATATAATGCGTGGAAAAATAGTGTGTCTGTAGGTAATTTTATTTTAAAGAATAGATCTATGATTATAATTTGAGTATGATAGAACTGACTAAGTGAACCTGTTATTCCAAGTCCTGATTGCTTGGTTGCCCTGCTTGGTTGCCTCTCAGTTGCCAAGTACCTTTGCTCAAAGTGACCAGTGCCAAATTAATTGTTTCCCAACTGTTGGCAAACTAACGTAGTACTGCTGTACTATATTATTTGACATTTCTGTTTTAACAATATTTTAGGTTATCCTTAATTCTTTCCAACTATGGTTTGTTGTACAGGAACCACTAGTTGTTTTCAACCTTCTGTGAAATCAAGTGCAACATAATTAAATATAAATACAGAATTAAACATACAAATAAGCATGTGTTCTACTTGCAGTCGTGTCAATCCAGCCTAGCACATTTATGTTGTGAATCCATTTTATGACTTCATTTCTCTGGTTACCCTTGTGCATCGCATTCATATAGCAAACTCAACTCAGGACCATCTTCTTCTATGAGGCCACCCCTCTTATTGTTCTAGCTTCCAGAAACCACTTCCAGGACTGGATCCTATAGATTTGGTAGTTAGACCTGCATAAAAGTTTGTAGTTTATTATACTCTATTTTGTATAATTATCTGCTTCCTATTTTAATGAGGTGCTAGATTCAGACATTTGGGAGATCTTCTGGACTCCCACTCTCCCTGCTGTGCTCTCTCTCTTCTTTTTTCTCTCTCCAAGCAATCATTCACTAAGTTTCAAGAAGATTCTACCTCACTCTACCCTGATGTGTATGTCCTTTGTTCATTTCCCTCATTATTTCTGTGGTGTCTTTGCTTTTGCTCGCCTCCTTCACATGTTCATTTTTCACACTGCCAGCGTTAGACTTCTAGAACAAAAGTCTGGTCACATCTCTTCTCTGTTTGACGTTTACATTGGCACTCCTCTGTTACCACAAACATCAAAATACCTCTTATCGTTCAGGCTCATCTCTTGCAACACCTACCTGCACTGAACTACATTGTAGTTTTCTAGTTACATTACCTGCTTCAGTACCTCCATGGGGGCTGGAAGGAACATTTGGAAGGTAGACTCATAGGATGAGTCAAATATTTTACATTTTTATCTCATTTAATCTTTGCTCAGCTTTAAGAGGGAGGTGTAATCATTATCCCCATTTTAAAAGGAAAAATACAGGCTTTGAGAGGCTACATAAGGTATCCAATGTGGCAGAAAGAATACATGGATGAGAGTAGAATAAAATTCAAATCTTCCTCAGACAAAGCTAATACTTCTATCCCCTGTGTCTTTGTGCATTTCCACAGGCTGTTCTCTTTGCTGGGAATTTCTTCTTCCTCACTTTTTATCTATCTCATAAACTACAATTACCCTTCCCAACTCAGCTAAAATGCCATTTTCTGTGAAGATTTCCTACGAATCTTGCCTTTCCATCTCACCAGATGAAGGCTCCCAACTTTGGGCTCTACAGTGTCTTATGTCTACTGTCTGCAAAAGGTATTATATTGTACTATAATTATTTATTTAGCCATCCTGGTTTCCTCACCAGATTTAATGGATGTTGCATCTCCCTGTGTTGTTTTGTTTTCATCATAAAACTTACTGCAGTGCAGGCACCCAGAAATGTTCTGTGGTTAATTTATTCACTAACAGTATATAATTTAACTTAAAAACGTTTAAGAATCTAGATGTGATATGCATAAATGCTCCTTAGTCAGATGGACCTTTAACACTGCACAGTGTTCCAAGCAGAGGTTTTCAGCTGTGAAGTTAAATCCTCAATCCTCTCCTTGGAGGAAATAGAGTATCAGAATACTAGTAACATGTGCAGCTTGGCCAATTTATTCGTATGAATTGGATTTGGGGAAAATACTATTTAGAGAATACTAATTAGAATACTAATTAGAGAATATAAATGGTAAGCATCTGTTTTTAAGCTGAGGAAGGTCTCTGATATGTTGACTTATAATGTAGTTAGTTCTCAAGGTATGTGTATTATACACTAACTAAACATATTAGAAGGAGCAAAGGCTGTAACAGAGTAAGAAAAAACAATACAAAGCTAAGGTCCATTCTGGTGGCATATTAAGGTCCCATAAAATAGAACTGATGAACAAAGTTACAAATTATTCCTCTGAAAAAATACCACCGAGAATATAAAAAAATCTGGTCCTAAAGAATCAAATTAATTTTATCATATAATATTTTGATTGAATTAAATAATTCTCACTTGCCCTGAACTATATACTGACATGAATGTCATGAATTTGGAGTTTATTATTCAGGAAATGTCCATACAAATCTTAATGTAGCAGGTTAAAAACATTTTCCAGCAATTTTGGGAAAAATACATAGTGGCTTTTCCCCTCTTAAATGGGAATTAGTATGCATAAATGATATAAGAAAGATCATTTTATGCACTTAGCAATCATATTTTTTTCACTTGTTCTGTTTTTTTAATAAATGTATTTATTTATCTTTGGCTGCATTGGGTTTGCTGTGCGTGGGCTTTCTCCAGTTGCAGCAAGCGGGGGCTACTCTTCGCTGCGGTGCTTGGGCTTCCCATTGCAGTGGCTTCTTTTTGTTACACTCAAGGCGCGCGGGCTCAGTAGTTGTGGCTCTCGGGCTCTAGGGCGCAGGCTCAGTAGTTGTGGCGCATGGGCTTAGTTGCTCCGTGGCATGTGGGATCTTCCTGGACCAGGGATCGAACCGGTATCCCCTGCATTGGCAGGTGGATTCCTAACCACTGCGCCACCAGGGAAGCAGCCACTTGTTCTTTAAAATGTTTTCAAACATCTCTTAGTGGTGTTGCTTTACTGTTTTATCAGAAATCTAGTATCAGTACTACTATAATCATTTCTTTTCATGATATATGGAGCATAAGCTCAATGTATGTCCTTGGGAGGTGACAACTTTTGATTATATTCTCACAGAAAACTAGTATATTAAAAAAAAAACATTCTAAAACTCAGAACTTTTTGACTATGTAAAGGCCACCCTCAGTCTGGGTTGAGATTTACTTTTATAACACGGGTTATTAGATTTCTTAGCATACTGCCTTTCTTTGTGGTTTTAAAAGGCACACTATGAATATGATGAACCATGGGCTGTGAACATATTAAAACTCTTTTAGATAAAATACCACTCCGATTCCTTTTCTGAATTGACTTTTCACAACATTCTTTGTTTTATTATTTTTGTTCTCATATATCTTGCCTTCCAGAGCATATTTTACAATGTTTATGCACATTCTCCTAACACCCATATGGGTCACATTTATACTTTTCTTAATATTCCTTACAGTCTCATATTTATAGATAAGTCCTTCATAATGCAGTTTATATGATGATGGGGAAGACAGATGTGACCCTGGCTTTTATTTTGGTCCAGGCTTCCAACTATAGAATGCATTGTATAGAGAAATATTCATTTCCCACCCCAAGTACTCACATCAATGACAGCTGAAAGGAATTTCCACCCTTGTAAATTATAGTTTTACCTAATTAATGACATCACATAACATGATAAATTATGAATTTAGAAAATCATTATCTGGTAAATGAATGCTTGCCACTTGCTCTGATGGCAAATTAATCTTGGAGCATCTGAAGAAGGCTTAAAGGAACAGCAGCAGAACCATTGACATGACTGTTGTAGAGTCCCTTTTCTCACAGATTGGTGATTCTGCTCATCAAAGTGTTCTGTTTGCCATAGAGGTTGAAAATGTCCTGATTCTGGGGGAAATGTGCATATTTTGGAAGTTGTTGGAAATCACAACGGAACAGCAATTGTTCTATTTTGAAATCCCAGTTTTACAGGAGCTAAGATTTACATATGGCATATTTTTTGTTAAAATTAAGTTATTAGGAGTAAGACAACATAACATTGTAAATCAACTCTACTTCAATAAAAGTAAAATTTTAAAAAAAAGTAAGACATTTGTTTTCTGATTTTCTCTATGCTCTTCAGTATTTAGAAATATAGAAAGTACCACGAGCTAGAGGAACCTGCTTAGACCTGAACCCATGTAGGTGTCAGGAAACAAATGTCACGTACTCTTCTTCAGAACGGTCTGTTCCTCAGCATCACTGTCACTCCTCAACTAAACACGTCTGTCAACATCTGTGATGTCCAGTAGCCCTCCTGGTTGCACTATCCACAGCATCCTGTTTGGACAGAGAGCCTAGACTATTCTTTGATCAACAGTTGCTATGAATTGGACCTGATTTGACCCTATGGTATCCCATTTGTAAAATAGCCCTACGTAATAATTCTGTGCTCTAAATTCTGATCTCTAAGACAAAACAGTAGCAATTTACTAAGGCAAACAGGATGCATCCTTCCATAATTTTGACTAGAGAATTCAAGATGGGTTGGGCAGTTGGGAACAAGGAATAAAACTTTAGATAAAATTAGATGCACGGTTAGATAGAATGAGACCGTGAGACTAGTGGATTCTGGAACTGTCTTATGTGTTTACGGCTTTCTGCCCCTTAGGTATCTATGCAGTGATATCATTTTTCTTATTGTACGTGGCATGACTTTCATTTCTGAAACCAAAATATATAGAGATTATCATGAACAACGATTGCATGATGAACACTGAAGTAATTCGAAAAAATATTCTCATTTGTCACTCTAGACTGAAAGATAAATGTCAGATTACAGATGTTTGTCTGCTCTGCACTGTTTTACAATAAGTATCCGGAAGAGTTCTTCTTTCCTCACTGTCATATCTTTCTCAAATGTCTCTTTTCATCTCTTTGACATGCATTTCCACCAGGTTCTGGATCAGCTGAGGCAGCAGTGTGTGTCATATCACCTGCGTGGATGAGGAAAATTCCTTTAATTTTCTGGGCCAATTTGCTCCTCTATAAAATGGAAGTCATGCCATTTTGTATGAAGTAGTTTTGTGAGGATTAGAGATAGCATATGTAATAACATTACTCCCCTTCATAGAGGCAGTGACACATGAGAAACAAAAACATTCGTATGGGTACCTTGAAATAATACTTCTGATCATAGAAGATCAGTAGTAATAGGTTTGCCTATTTTATTCTCCTTTGAAATGTATGAGTCAGTCACTTTTCCCCAAATGTTCTTGTCTTCAATAGCTATGTCTGGGGCTTCCCTGGTGGCTCAGTGGTTAAGACTGCCTGCCAATGCAAGGGACATGGGTTTGAGCCCTGGTCCAGGTAGATCCCACATGCCGTGGAGCAACTAGCCCATGTGCCACAACTAAGCCTGCACTCTAGAGCCGGTGAGCCACAACTACTGAAGCCCGCGTGCCTAGAGCCCGTGCTCCGCAACAAGAGAAGCCATCGCAATGAGAAGCCCGCGCACTGCAACGAAGAGTAGCCCCCGCTCGCCGCAACTAGAGAAAGCCCACACGCAGCAATGAAAACCCAACGCAGTCAAAAATAAATAAATAAATTTAAAAAAATAGCTACTGCTGCATAATCAACAACAGCAAAAGTCTCAGTGGTAGACAGAATAAAGCACTTATTTCTCACCCATATGTCTGCAGGTTGGCTGTGGTTCAGTTGATCTAAGTTGGACTTGATTGCTTGGATTTAGGTCTGCTCCAATGTCTCTCAAAACTCTGAAACCAGCAAGATATCTGGGGCAAGTTCTTTTTATAGAAATGGTAAAAGGGCAAGAGGACAAGCTCAAACATGCAAGCTTATTTCAATCTTGCTAATTTTTTATTGAATGAAAGAGTTGTATGACCCTTTCCTAAGTAAAAAAGCAGGGGAGTATAGAGGTGGAGTGTATGGGTGAAATATTTTCTTAGTGGTGATCCAGTCTACTGCAGTTGTCATCCAGTGTAGGGAAGAATTTCAAAGGCTTCCAATATTTTATTTTTAAATATGCATTTTATTTATATATCATACATACTGTGCAGTTAATGAAATACTTTTAAACTCCAGCTTATAGACATCACTGAGGATAGGTCAGCAAATGGGGAAAACTTGATGAAAAGAAAGTTCAGTGTATGATAATCCCCACTTCAAATTCATTTTTAGTCCTCAAATTATAGAGGTTGCAATAAGACAGTTCCCTGTCTGTTTTTAGGGCTTTACGTGTAGTGGCTCCTGGTTTTCCTTAGGAAAAGCTTACAGGAATTTTATCTGATTGGGATATATATATATATATATATATATATATGTACATATATAATACCAGTCTGAGTAATAAGAATTGCTACAAAATAATTTAAGGTACTACTAGTAAAAACATAATATTTGATATCAACATGATATTTTATTAAAATTTATGACTCCCATCTTTTATCATTAATCATTCTTTTTGATGTCTCAGTTAAAGAACATTTTAAAAAGAGATGGCAAAATATACTGAGAATTAAAACCATTTTATGGCCTAAGATTTGGTAAAACTCTTCATTTAAGTCTACGTTTTTTTATAGCTGTCATTTTGTGAAGTATACAATTAGTAGTGGAGGAGGTTGAAATTACAGCAAACAAGATAGCAAAGTGAAACTACATTATTTTAAGAATTTGTGTATAAATGAGAATAATAAATATAGAAAAGCAAATAAATCTGGAATGATTTATTTTCTTCAAATACAGAATTTCAAAATCAGGGCAAGGATTCTTATAGGAAAGAGAAAAGAGTAGAGGAAGTTGTTTACATATTCAATACTTCATGTATTATTTTGGAAGAATGAGTAAGGAAGTAAAGTTTATGATATTAAAAATTGAAGATATTCTGAAAATAACTCATTATTTTATTCCATTGAAAACCAGAGGCTACTTTGAAATGTACTGTATTCTTTTATGGAAATGAATACAATCTGTGAAATTGTAGTCACGTTTAGAAGAGGAATTTTTTTTCAAGCTGTCTGAAGTTCCAGTATAAAAAGAAAATCGGAATCTAAGCATCTTCAAAAGTTTTCTCTATTCATTAAAATGAAAACACTGTGACAAGGATCTAGCCTGAATCAGATAGGTCAAGAAACTGTAATTCCAACCCAGAAAACCATAAACACTTTACATTACTGGCCATTTGACTACAGCTTCACAGCAGATAAAGGAAAAATAGTGCTTCCAGAGATAAAAAGTAAATCAATCACATATAGAATGTTATTTATTTATTTTCCATCTTTTTTTTGATTTATCTCTTATAATTTATTTCTGCAAATGAAGTAGAAAAATATGTTGGGAAACTGACTCACTAAAGAATTTTCTCGGAAACTCACATACATTGAGAGCAAGGTACTTGAAAAAGAGTTATTGTTATTACACCTTCTTGAAAGAAGTTTTTCATAAAGATAAAGCATGTTAAATAACAGTCCAAGAAATGTTGTTATGCGATTTCTAAATTCATTATTAAATATTAATATATATTCATGTTTATATTATATATACATATGTGTGTACATGCATATAATTTAAATACATATTATCAAAACAAAATTCTTAAAATAAAGCTATCAATTTGTTTGAATGGGATAGTACCTTAATAAAATGCTACTAAGATACCTTATTAAGACACATACTGCAAAACTAATTATTTAGTATTTTTTATTTTCTGAAACTCTATAGGTTCAAACATGGTCTAATTAAAATTAAATTTGCCATAAAGATGATGCCAGAAATTAGGATAAATGGCCAGTATGGTATCACTTTGGACAAATTATTGAAACGATTACAGCTTCACATGTAGTTCATAATTCCTCCTTCCTCCTTCATAATTTACCAATTTACAAGTAAAAACAGTTTTGATATAGGACGGTGGGTAGAAGGAAAGATCAACTTTCCCCATACTACCCCTCTTCATCTTTCTTTAAGTTAACAGGTCTTTCATTCATAGCATTTGTAATTTCTAATTATTCATGTTTTTCCTTATTTGCTGCTTTTCTTTCCCAACTATGCCTGCAGTGCTAACACATGGTAGACACTCAATAAATATTTGTGAAATGACTAAGGATTCCAAGTGAAACTGTCAAACTGTGCTATGTACATAGATTTTAGTAGACTTCAGGTTAGAGAGGAAAACCAGATCTACGTTACCTATGCAGATATTCCAAAGTATCAACAACATGATCAAGGCTTCTTTTTCTAGAGTTATTATTTGTACAGTAGAACTCCTCCCCCATCACAGTCCCAGAAGCTAAATAAAGCATAGCTTGACATTTTTATTGCTATATTGAATTATGCATACACAACGCTCATTACATGGTAAATCCCAGGTTTTTAAAAATCTACTCACTTTTCTTAAATTGTCTCCTTCCTGGATATTCTTATTCTTATAATAATAAGAAAGGTGCTACTTCCTTTAAAACGATGGACGCACCACCCATCTGTCTTCTCTTTCTCTTCCTTTTTTGCTTGATCAATCTTTCTTCCTTTTTGCGTTGTCAATGTCTCCATCTCCATGGACTTTTTTCTCCTGTCTAATACTTAAATAGTGTAATTTATCCATAACCATATACAAAGCCTTTTCTCACCCTGTGTTCTACTCAGGTTATTGTACCATCTCTTACTTTCTATCCTGCGTGAAATCTCTCCACCTTCCAAAAAAAATTGCATTCACTGCCTTCGTTTCTATGTTTCCCAATCGCTCTTTAATTTACAAAAACAGAGGGTTTTTTTTTCTCATCGCTTTCCTGAAACTACTCCCTGTGGAACATTAAATCTCCAGGCCTCTCAGCCCCCATCTTCTTCAGTCAGGACTTATAAATGGCCTTTCAATATAAGTTAAGGAAGGCTCAGTGCTGTGACAAACAAAGTCTGCAATTTCAGTGGTGGCTAAACACTGTAGAATTTTAATTCTCATTCTTGTCATGGACCCATGGGGATCCGGGGCTGTGTGTTCAGCTCCACACTTTCATTCTAGGGCCTAGGTTGAGAGCAGCTCTGCTATCTTCAGTACTTTACCATCTTCAACAAATTGCCAAGATTGCTCTAAGAGTTGTCAGCCAGCTGGATAAACATGGAGAAATGCAGGTGGCAGATTTCTCGGCCCAGGTGTGGAAATGAAATATATAATTTGCTCAGATTCCATGGTCTAGAATTCAGTTCCATGGCTACATTTAAGTGTGAGGCAGGACTGGGAAGTGTGCCTCCAGGAAACAGACAAACAAACATGGGTTTAGAGATGCAGGTGCAAGTTTCCACCACACTTCCTTGAAAAATCTCTTTTGTCTTACCTTCCACACTCTTTGCTATTCTTTTTTTTTTTTTTTTTTCAGTTCCTCTCTTTGGATATTGGAAGACAGAGCATTTTCAGCACTGAGACTGAACTAAAACAAGACAAACACTGTAGGCAAGTCTGATTTATGTTACTGCTCCTTTTTCAAGGATCTCTTCCGCCTCCTTTTCTTCTTTATTTCACAGGTCACTGTCCTGACCACTTACGTTGTCCTGCTAGCCATTCTGTCTATGACCCTGATAAATCTAGTAATGACTATGGTTCGTGAACATTTTCTATGAGCTAGGTTCTCTGCTAAGCCCTTTATGGGCTTCATTTTATTTAATCCTCACAACAATCCAAAGAGCTTGATATTATTATCCCTGAGGAAATTGGAGTTCAAGAGGCCGAAGAGTTTGTTCAAAATCCATAGTCTTCAGGTGGCACAGCTGGTATTCAAATCCATTTGGTTTGACCCAAAGCCTGGGCTACATTTAAAACTCAGCTAGGGTTTAAGCGTCGTGGATGAACATGCCCAGAAGTCAAGACAGAACATAGTTGTAAGCAAAATAAAAATAGACTAAGACAAATTACGGATTGTGATTTTTTCCTTAGAGGCATATTCAACTGAATAGGGATCATCTCGGGAAAAACTAAAGCTAGCAAGGTTTATCTTCAGCTTTTGTACCAATTTTCATTGTCTAATCTTCTTACACTCCTGTGACAGCTAGTGACCTTATGCTGCCCATATGTTTCTCCTGTCATAATGAGTAGTGTGGAATAAACTCATTTTGGCTGAATTATAAGTGACGTAAGGTTTTATCCCTTTTGGAGAAATTTGCATTTTTTAAGAGGGGGTATTAAAAAATCATAGGGGTTAACTTAAATGAGTTAGTCTTGAAGAGTGGGGTTTTTAGACTGTGACTGATGGGTGAAAAATGCATTTTAGGTCTTGGGCCACTTTCCTGTGGCTTTTCAAGACACACCCTCTATGTGATCAGGCACTGCACTGATGTGACAGCCAGGGCAGTGACTGAGGCTGGATATTCACGTTCTTGTTTCTCACTTATGGAAAACATACTTTCTGGTCAATTATTATTATTATTATTTGTTTTGGGCCATCATTGTTATGATCCAATATGTGTTTTCAAGTTTCATATAAGATATAGAAATACTTGTTGGCTAGTACTTAAATTGAATGGGAAAGTACTTAATTCCTTGTTTTTTAAGAAATAACAATCTAATGAAGATATGTTAAAAACAAGGTTCAAATGCACATTTGACAGTTTAATTTATTTAGAATTTATTGCCTACAGTGTCTTGAGATTTATAGATGGAAACTTTCTATGCAAAACCAAAACCAAAATCTATCTATCTAATCTAATGTATATTTTATTTGTATATCTATGTATTTTGTATATCTATAAAACCAAAATATAATTCTATTTGTATGTTTGTATCTAACTCCATTGGATCCAAAGGCTATGTTAGCATTTTTGATGCCTCAAGAAATTATTGAGAGCAAGAAATTATTCATGTGAAACCCATATATGTTAGAACTAGGTTAGCAATAAAATGAGTGATACAAACTAGATCTTCCCAGTATAGGATGCTTTGCCACGTGAAAAGAATAATGTAGCTTCAACTTTGTCACGGTAATAATCCGATTGAATCTATACATAGAAATAGGAATAAAAGGAAATTACCAACTTATATTTTAAAGAAACATCTATACATTTTGTGTCAATCAGAGGACATGAATTTTCATTTGATTAAAGGAAGAACTTTCAGACCCTCAGAATAAGCCTGGAAAAAAAACCAATGCTACTTCAAAAAATCAACAAAACCCATAAACTGCCTCAGTGGCTGTGTTTCTGATTAGATAAGTATATATCACATATCACACATAAAGCAATGGAAATGCAGAAGTCCAGTACGTGTGAATTATCATCCCACTCAACCAGCACATATCAGATCGAGTGATCGGTTCCACGTCAGTCATTGTATGTAATAGCATCATCAGTAATAGACGTCACGTGATCAATGAATCTGAGTCTGCAAAGAAAAATCACGGTTTGCTTTTAAGACTTATGTGAAATGAAAAAAAAAATACTTTTGGGTAGAAATTGTTAAGCCCCCTGGCAATGAATCCGATTCCTGCCTTGGTGAAAAGATAATTGGTTCGGGAAAAATGTGATTAGATCGTGTCCCTCTAGAAATCGCACAGGATTGAACTTTTTCAATTCAGTCTTTATAGTAGACATGTACAAGTCTCAGAGACCCTGCGGCCATACACAGGCAATTGTTCTATTCACAGGCACGGCCAGGACAGAAGCTGTGGACAGAGCTGAAGCTTGTCAGACTCATTGCCATGTGAGTGGCTTCTGCAATTTGTAAGTAGCAGGCTGGTCAGGAGAAATGGCAGAGGGAAAGGCTGGATGGCAATGGTTGCCCAGGGGGTAATACGGATCACAAGAAGCTGGGTAGGTAGGGAAGAGTGCTTATGGGATTTCAGTCTCAGCAGGACAATCCATGGTTGGCAGGCTGAATACAAAAACAAGTGAGCAGAAGCCCCATGACCAGATTAGCCTCTGTGGCTTGGGGCAGACATAATGGACTCACACCCATAAGTTGAGCTGGGTCAGAAATATTTTTCCAGAGCTCAAAGTTTCTTAATTTCCAAACTTGGGAGACGAGAAGTCATCAGGGTTTTTTCTGTTCTTTAAGGAGCACAACGCTGGGATATGTGGGAATTTCAGTTTTATGTCAAACTACCTATTTGTTGCATTTACTCCATTATGGTCAATTGCATATGTTATCTGATATTGGACTTTGTTTTGTCTTTTCTAGTTGTGCAGCTATCTGCAATGAAAAAAGTGTGGTAACTGCTAGATATAAAGTTGGTATGATGCTGTCATTAGTTCAAAGAGTATGGTGCCATGGCACGTTTAATCGCCACAAGTTTTGTCACGTTGTAGATTCTTTCTATGATACCTCTAGAAGGACTGCTTCCATTCTTTCTCCCTCTGTCTCTCTTAGCCTACATTGAAGAAGACATTTCTTTTTTCCCATGTAATATTACTCAACCCCAACAAGATGATGCACAGGGCCACTGCCTATGCCTTCTCCTCTCCCTGGGAACTGAGCCATCCTGTGTATGGCTGGGAACATCCTGGGAACTGTGTATCCACAGCTGCCTTTCTCTTACAGAGGTTTTATGTCTAACTTTTTTTTTTTTTTTTTTTTTTTTTTTTTTGCGGTATGCGGGCCTCTCACTGTTGTGGCCTCTCCCGTTGCGGAGCACAGGCTCCGGACGCACAGGTTCCCCGGCCATGGCTCACGGGCCCAGCCGCTCCGCAGCATGTGGGATCTTCCCAGACCAGGGCATGAGCCTGTGTCCCCTGCATCGGCAGGCAGACTCTTAACCACTGCGCCACCAGGGAAGCCAATATGTCTAATTTTAAGTGGATCCCATATTAGCTACTTAGGAAAAGAGTGGCAATGAACTACCAGCATCTAAACCTGAGACAAAATTAGTTGTGATTTTTCGTTAAAAAAAATTGAATTTTTATAATGGAAGAGAAAGCAAGGTTACTCTTTTCTGATAACATTCACTTAATATCCTTACTGTTGGGCTAGTAAGGTCAGGCCCAGGTCACTTTCAGATAATATATGGTCTCCAAGTCCTTTTAACCCTGATCAATAATTATTATGTCCAGTACAATACAGTCAGTATTCTGAACTTTCGTCAGCATTTTCCCCTTCACTGACTTGGGCCAGCTACCAGCAGCAGGAATTCACAGTGGGAAAAGGGGTGTGCTTTATACCCTGCCATGGAATTCTGTCTTGCAAACTAGGTTTCCAATGCCTATAGGAGGAAACCTGAGGAAAGAAGGAAAGGTTAAGGGGCTGTAAAGTTGCAACATAGATGCCATCAATTACTCTGGCCAGAGAGGAGATTTGTTACTCTTACTCACGGGCACTTCTGTGGTCAAAGGTGGTCATGGGAAGCTAGTTTATGATCATTTGAAGCAGAGACCCTCACACCAGGGCCTCCTAATCGGCTACCACCTCTCTTGATCCAGGGTTCAAATAATTTCCAATTTTCCAAGCTGTCGTCGAGCCAGCTATCACAGAAAAGCTTGTTCTAGAGGATCTGTCAATTAGGGTATCATTTAGAAGAAGATTATTCTAGAGCTGTTGTCAATCAGCGTCCACATTATATTTTCTCCAGGTTAGATCAGATCTAAAGATTGCAAATATCTTTAGATAGCGAAAAACAGTCATGAACTCTCTTAAGAGATGTCATCTTTTTCCCTTTTGCTGATGAGGAAGTTTTAAAAAATAAGTGCCTACCTGCTGTTAGATGCTGTTACTCCTTTTGCATCTCTCCCTATGCCTATTTACCTAGATCCAAGCAAATAAAAACTTAAAAATAGATATGTAATGCACATTAGCTACACATTCACGTCTGTAGCTGGTTCTGAGTTCATTTCACTGACGAGTGCAATGATTTATCTTCTACATTTAATGCTCTTCTAAAGGTGAAATAGCAACTGTCCCATTTCTTTGTCCGTATATATTTAGAATGTAGATCTATTTTCTCCTCTAGTCCCTTCTGCAATTATGGAACAGTACCAATGCGGAAGGAACAGAGATTACTCAGCCACCAAGCCATCCATGCCCAGAGGAAAAGCTGTTCGTTTCTGTAGCCCATGGCTTAAAGCCCTACACAATCTTGTTCTACAATCCCCCTCACTCGCTGGCTACAGTGACTCTGTCCCTGTAGACTCAGAACTAGAAGAGGACAGAAGGCATGTGAACAGAGGTCCAGCAGGCTCTGAAATTACAGAGGGAGGTCCAAAGACCTGACCATGCTCTATTCCTTCAGCGGGGATCACCAAGCCGATAAGCCACTTCATTACTGAAGGAAGGGAATGAGGGGGTGGAGAAAAACTGGGAATGCTCTCTAGTAAGTTCCCTTTCTGGAGACTGCAGCGGAAATGCATTCCGCTCGATGGAAATATGATGAGTGTGAACGACTTACAATACTCAGAGTCACAAAATTTGAATGTGAATCCAGCTCTGCTACTTATTAGCAGTTTTGCCGTGTGCAAATTATTTACACCTTAGGCCTTGGTTTTCACATATGAAAAATGAGAATAATTTCCTCATCGTAGAGTTTTCCAAGAATTATAATGAGAAGCATTGGTGGAATGAAGGCACCCAACAAATGGCAGGAAATATTACATTCACTAATAGTAAAAACAATCTCTCTGAGCCTAAGTTTTTTATCAGTAAAATAAGCATAAAGTATATATTTCATAGGTTTCTTGGAGAATTATGTGACAGCATGCATAATCTGAAAGTGCCCTGATACTCAACAAATCTTTAAAGACATTCTTGTCTTTTGCCAAAGAAAAGACAAAGTCTATATTAGAGAAACTGACAGTTTTTCTTTCCTACGAGTCTCCTTTCCTCCTCACACAGAACATTTTACATCTGACATTTCTGGTCACCAAATGTGTGGGTTTCTTTCCCCACACCAAGAAATTCTCCACAACACCAGCTGGGTGTCCTACAGTTTAAATTCTGACACTATCCACCTGGAGATAGCACCAGATCCACAGGGTAAGGGCTCAGTCTCTTAAGACTGCTCTCCCCGACTTCAGATGCCAATCTCAATAGTAGATCCCTAGGTTACCCACAACTTCTGTTCGACTTGGCTACAAATTGGAGGTCCCCAGAACCACCTACTCAGTTTTGATTAATTTTCTAGAATGGCTCACAGAACTCAGGGAAACAGTTACGTTTATCAGTTTATTAAAGGATATGGTAAAAGATACAGATGAGCAGCTAGCTGAAGAGATGCATCGGCTGAGGTCTGGGAGGGTCCTAAACACAAGAGTTTCTGTCCATGTGGAGATGGGTTGGATGTGTCATCCTCCCAGAACATGGACGTGTTTGCCAACCTGGAAACTCCCGAACCCCTTACTTTTGAATTTTTATGGAGGCTTCATAATGTAGGCATGACTGATCATTAACTCCATTTTCAACCCCCCTTTTTCTTCCTCAAGAGAATGGGGGTGGAGCTGAACATTCCAAGCTTCTACTTATGGTTTGGTCTTTCCAGTGACCAGCCTCCTATCCGGGAGCCACCCAGGATCTCACCCAGAGTTGCCTCAATGAGACAAAAGATGCTCCTATCACCTAGGAAATTACAAGATTTTTCAGGTTGCCTGTCTTATTAGAACAAAAGATGCTCTTATCACTTAGGGATTTACAAGGGTTTCAGGAGCTTTGTGCCAGGATCCAGGGGCAGAAACAATCTGTATTTTCTATTATCCCACATAAGCCAAATCTGTTTCCTATGCTCCCAGCCTCCCTCTCTGTGCTCTGTCCCTTCCTTTCTTTAGCCCCCAATGTGATATTCACTGTCTTGCCCCCATTTTCTCCAGCTCAGAGATGTGTGACCCTTGTGCCTTCCCCTTTTCCGCTCTCCCATAGCAATACCTGATATAAGGGAGAAGTTCTGTTGGATGGTATAGAATAAGTATCACACACACATGTACACATTACACATATAGGTAAAATGACCATAAAGTGAATTTAAGTGCAGGCTTGTTTTCCATCAGAATTCTTTAGTTGTCAACTCTAAGTTTCTGTTTCTTATATGAAAAATTTCTGTGATCAGAAAATATGTAGAAGAGATTTGGGGAATTCCCAAAAGGTCATTTTTAGTTCCTTTGAACCATACAACATGAGCCAACATCTATGTCACTGAAACATGAAGTCAGCCCTCCTGGCACCCGGGCTATTGAAGATGATCTCTCCAGGGTTATTATTTATGTTCACTTACAGGCTACTGGCACAGGGCCCTAAAGTCACTTTCAGTCTTGGCCAGAGAAGAAAAATTCCTGGGGTGAGGCCTGAGGAACTATGAATTAGGGCCACTGGACTCCCTCCCTGTTTAGGAAAGCAATAGTGAAGTTGACAGCTGCAAAAAGGTACACGTAGACAGCTGGAAGTAGAAGCAGGGCCATTTTGATTTGAAATCTTTTGTGCAAGGTTACTTGTCTCGTGTCTTCCTAACTCTCATTTGGTTACGTTTCAGCAAATGTGAAGACTAAAATCCAGCCAGCATACTAGCATCTCTGTTCGTCATCAAAATTTGGAGCTATATCTTGAAGCAGAGAGAGTATTTTTGAACATACTTGCAACGTTGTCACAGCGCATTCGGGGTAAAGCATCCAAATGTATTATTTCAGCACTTGTTGTGTCTACTTTTAGTGAGATGAGGAGAAGCTGAATTCAGACGTGTGTAAACTGTCTTCTATTGTACAAATTCTTGGCTTCAGACATTTCTTTTTTAATGTGAAGTTTTGTTTTAGCAGCTTGAAAATCACTTCCTAATGGAGTGTCACTTCCTACAGGCCAGGGCACCAGATTTTCAGTTGTAAATGCCTACATCATTGTCAAGAAGTAAAGTTAACAGGAAACATAATTGAAATCAAGGACACTGGCAATTCTAAAATAGCAATAATACTCTTAACTAACCGCTATTGAATATTTGCTATGTGCCCAGGAATGTTTCAAGTACTTGACCGTGAATTAACTCATTTTAACCTTAAAACAAATTGATGAAGATTATATCTCATAGTTGGATGTGTCTTAATCCATGGGAGTTATCCTTGGGCTTGGATGGCTTTCTGAATTCAGTGTGAGAGAACACTCTTAGAGGATTTCAGAGATGGACAGAAGGTAAGCTTACACACCCATCTCCACTTGCCGCTCTGCAGGATTTGTTCCTACTCCTTTCCTGAATAAAGAGAAAAACCCAGGAGAACCCGAGCGTGTGCCTAAGGATCATTAATCCAGAGTGGATAGAAAGCATCCACAATGAGGGCTCTCATGCCCCTTTTCTTATATCCCCTGCTCACCTTTTTTTTTTTTGCGGTACGCGGGCCTCTCACTGTTGTGGCCTCTCCCGCTGCGGAGCACAGGCTCTGGACGCGCAGGCTCAGCGGCCATGGCTCACGGGCCCAGCCGCTCCGCGGCATGTGGGATCTTCCCGGACCTGGGCACGACCCCGTGTCCCCTCCATCGGCAGGCAGACTCTCAACCACTGCGCCACCAGGGAAGCTCTCAAATTCTTTGTTTTTAATTTGATTACTTTCCAAGGCTACCACTTCCCAAAGCTCATGGTAGAAATTGTGCCTTTGTCTCTCTCAGGTGGGAGCTCAAAGAGGCCAGAGACCATCAAAGGCTCTGAAGCCCAGGAGTGAGCTTACCTGCCTGACTTTACCAGCCTGTTTCAAGAGCTCTCATTCTCATAACATGCAATGGAGGATACGTGATGACTGATGGTATATTTGTGATGGTATTAGATTTATTTCTGTTGTTTTTAGTCGTCTTGGGAGCTTCTGTGAGTCAGTATAGTTCTCTACTTCAGTAAAGTTCTGAAACTTTAATATATAAAAGCTAATCACTCTTGACATGGTCAAATGAAACTCTTAATTCTCATTCTACTTCTCGCTTTCCACACACACATAAGACCTGCTGCTTCTTTTCTTCTCCATCTCAGTAAATGGCTTAGAATAACATCCCACGTTATCTGTAAGACCTTCATGGTCTGATCCCTGTCTACCTCTCTGCCTGGGGCTCCTTTTGGTCCTTTACCAATTATTCTTCTGTCACTCTTGTCTTCTTTCTGCCTCTTGAATATTTCAAGCTTGCTCTCTCTTTTTTTAATGGTGTTTTCATTTGCTGTTTTTCTGTCTCCTGTGCTTGGCAATCACCTTTTTCCAGAATTGGCTATTCCTTTTCAGCTAAAATGTCATCAGTAGAGCAAGGCTGTCCATGACCAAAAGTATTCCCACTCCTAATACTTCCATTCAATCAATTGTAGTACTATTGTTCTCTGAAATTGTCATGTTCATTTTTCATTTACATGGTTATTATTCACCTTTCACCCACACTAACATATATGCTCCTTTGAGCAGGTATTATACCTATTTTATTAAAGATGTATGTATTCTACATGATAAGGGTTCAGTAAATATTTGAAGACTATATAAGTAATTTCTATGCCATAAATATTTTGAATATGTATCACTGAAATGTTGTCCTGGGTTTGTCGTGCTTTAAAAACATAACCTCCAAATTCACTAATACTTCTCCTTTCAAGAGATAGGAGCATGAATGCCCCTGCCCTTAAGTCTGGACTATGTTACTGCACAGAGCTTAGGAGACTAACTCTTTCTATTTCCTACATCTTGGGATGATCACTTTTAGAACCCACCTGCTACAGTATGAGAAAATCATGAGGGTTCCATGGTAAGGACTGTGTAGGATTTTTGGCCATAGCCCAAGCTGAGGTTCTCGTCAACAGCCAAACATCAACTTCCAAACATGTGAGTGAGTGAGTTTTTATTTCAGAGGTCAGCACAATTTTTTTTTTCTGTAAGGGGCCAGCTAATAAATATTTACATGGTGGCTATATAGTGTCTGCCATAGATACTCAGCTGTCCTGTTACAAGTAAAAATTTTTTGGCAAAAATAGCCAAAAACAGTACATAAACAAAGAGCAAGGTGTGTTCCAATAAAACTTTACAAAAATAGGTGGTGGGTCAGAATTGGGCCATGGGCTGTAGTTTGCCAGCTTGTACATTAGATGACGCTAGCTCCATCCTTCAGTTGCTTCTAGCCTTTGAGCTACTCCAGTTAATGACACATGAAGTGGAGATAAACTTTCCCACTAAGCCTTGCCCAAATCGCAGCTTTGTGGACATAATAAATGCTTTTCGTCATTTTAAGCCCTTAAGTTCCAGGTGGTTTGTTATGTATCCGTAGGTGACTGAACGGGATCAAAGCCAGTCTTCTTAAAGTCAGGCAACATTCAGTTTTATATTACATGGTGGATGAGAGATAACTCCTCTATCTTCAAAATATTTCCATACATATATGTTCTATATGTGGTGGACTTAAAAGTGGCACCTGAGCGCCTTATAAATCACAACATTTCAATTTAATGATGCTTTACCAATATTTTTCACACATATGATACTTACGGAATACGACTATATGTGTGCAAAGTATGGATGACAATGCACATCTTCGACTTTTGGCTTCAAAATACAACATTCAAAGTAGAGTGATTGTAGAGAAATATCAGTGAGTTGATTTTGGCTGTGATAAAGTTTCATGTGATTTTTCTTCCAGAAAGATAGTTGCATAAGTATCCAGATTTATGGGAAAATAAAAACAATATACTCACCTATAGTCCAAAATAGAAAAATTTAATAGTACTCTAGGAGTTTCACAACTTTTCCATGAAATGCACATCTCTATTCAGAAAATATCTATAGCCTTTGGTGAGTTTATGAAGAGACTAATACATTTCCATCCTGGTGCATATGTAAAAAAAAACAGACCAACAATCTCGAGAGATAGTTTTTGTCAGAAAGATTTTTCAAATTGCTAATTTTAATTTTCCTCTATTATAAGTCTATCAATGTGGACATTTTAATTTCTTCAATAAATTAGAGGCTTTATATTAAGAAAATCATGCTCTTAAAACTGATTTATACACATAGCACAGAATTTTGAGATTTCAGTGTAATGCACACATCATATGAGCTCCAGCTGCATTTAACATGGATTTCACAGATTACTGGTCAGTTTTCAATCTTTGTTTGAACACACTCAGAATGTTTTGCCTTATAACGTTATTCCATAATTCAGAAGTGTTTCCTTTCACCGGTTATAGAATTGATGTGGTACATGCATTGGTGTAAATGTTCTAACACTCTTCTTTCTCCAAATAGTGACCAATATTAACAGAAGTAATATCTAACCCTCAGATGTTCTGTCTAGAGAGATTAATGGCAAGTGCTTTCCTTTATAAACTTTGGGGAAACAAAGAATAAAAAAAAATGCTCAAACAGACACTGTTATAAATGACAAGAATCTTGAGCTTTTGTAACTAAAGTAGGAGGATTGAGAGTGGAGTAAAAATAAAAGTGGTGTTATTTTCAAATATATAGATTTGATTTTCTGGAAAGTAGTAGGAAATAATGTATTTAATACCAAATATTAAACATTTAATACTACAGATGCCTTTTAAATTCCTGACACCACGCAAAAAATGTGTTGTCCCACCTTAAGGCGATGCATGTTTCTCAAATTTCTTTAAAGGAAAATTCAAGCAACTTGGGAAATTGTGTCAGGATAACTTGATATTTTCTTTTTAGTCTGGGTCAAATATGCAATAAATAGACAATTCAAGCAAAACCATTTGAGATCTCACTTCCTTTAGTCTTCTTGAAGTGTCACCTTCATGGCTGTCTGTTCTGATGCTTAAGGTTTTTGTGTTTAAGAGCAAAGGTGCTAACAGAATATAGGGTTTTCTGGAATGCATTTTCCCCCATTCTGTTGATGCTTTTGTTTCAGGGGAGTTGACAGCTGCTTTTTAGTTCTGTGATAGCTTAAGAAAACCTGCTGCTCCGTAAACATGTTAATTTTCTTCCTTTTAGAAAAAGCTTGCTAATCTCAGGCGGTATTGCAAATTTTAAATTGAAGTAAATAGAAAAATTACTAAGTTGAAAAAAAAAAATGTTCCATGCAGCTTCTGATGAGTGGGAACACACCTGGCACACAACAGAACATGACATTCTTCGGCTCATTGTTTCCTGAGGATGTGTGAAAGAATCATCACTGTTTAGTATGCATCAGGTTTGGAGCACCAGCAAGTACAGGTTTAATTACGGATCAATTTGTCACTTGGCCTGTGGATTATTTAGGGGTAGACTAGTTCCATTTTTTCTTTTCCCCATAGAAAATACTCTTCCAAAAGACATCTTCAGAATAATGAGACCTTGCCTCTTATAATTTTTTTTTTTTGCGGTACGCGGGCCTCTCACTGTCGTGGCCTCTCCCGTTGCGGAGCACAGGCTCTGGACGCGCAGGCTCAGCGGCCATGGCTCACAGGCCCAGGCGCTCCGCGGCATGTGGGATCCTCTCGGACCGGGGCACGAACCCGTGTCCCCTGCATCGGCAGGCGGACTCTCAACCACTGCACCACCAGGGAAGCCCGCCTCTTATCATTTGCTTATGTTTCATTTGATTTTTCATCTTCCTTTAACAGGCATGCTGACAGTAGTTTATGAACCATTCAAGGTCATGCCTGGGTTTTCAATGCTATTTTTTTTCACAATGATCATGCCAATGAGTTTGACACAGGTGTGTATATGAGTGCATGTTAAATATGGAAGTCAGCAGTAAAAAATGCATCATTTGGGGCCACTTGGGAGATTTAGAGCAGAAGAAATTCTTCCTAACAAACATCTGGAAAGGTGTGACACAAGAGTGTATCTGGTCAGAAAGATAAAAACAAATACCGTATGCTAACACATATATATGGAATCAAAAAAAAAAAAGTGGTTCTGATGAGCCTAGGGGCAGGACAGGAATAAAGATGCAGACTTAGAGAATGGACTTGACACGGGGAGGGGGAAGGGTAAGCTGGAAGGAAGTGAGAGAGTAGTATTGACATATATACGCTACCAAATGTAGAATAGATAGCTAGTGGGAAGCAGCTGCATAACATAGGGAGATCAGCTCATTGCTTTGTGACCCTCTAGAGGGGTGGGATAGGGAGGGTGGGAGGGAGAAGCAAGAGGGAGGAGATACAGGGGTATATGTATATTTATAGCTGATTCACTTTGTTATAAAGCAGAAACTAACACACCATTGTAAAGCAATTATACTCCAATAAAGATGTTAAAAAAAAAAAAAGTATAACTGGAAGTGGATTGTTAGCTGGTGTGAGAACAAATATGGCAGAAGGACAAACTAACAACACCGAGGTCAGCCTCTGGCACAAGCAAAAGACAATCCCAACTGTGGGTTCCATTTCCTACCTGGCAAGGGTAACTCCACCTATAGGTCCTAGGTGTAGTTATCCTTACCAGGTGGGAAATGGAAGTTGCAACAAAAAGTAACTGCAAAAATTAAATAGGAATAAAGATCAAACATATCAGCCAGGTTTGCTGTCATCACGTTTCTAGCTACTTTGTCATCCTTTCACTTAGGGGAGATTTTCAACAGAAATATTTTTTCTTTCAGAAAAATTCAAATAGCTAAGTAAATAGACTATTGGAAATTGAATCATTTTTAGGAAAATTACTGGTTTGCAGAAGGATGGCTTTGTGAAGGCTAATAACTTTTTTCTTTTTAAAATAATATATATATATTTTCTCCAAAATAGACACTGTAACTAAAGTAAGGAATTAAAGTTCTGCTGCCTTGAGAAAAGTTAATATTCTGCATGATAAATCAGTATCTTGGGGTGCAATGACACAGAGGAAGAAAACATAAAAACTACAGAGATTTTAGTGGCCTTCTAACATTACTTATGGCCCTCTTCCCTAAACAAAGGACAATTACACACCAATTTTCTCCCTGTTATTAAAATCTTTTCTTATTGGCTCAGTGCTTCAATATGTCCCAAGTTTTCAACTAGGTCCTTCCAGCTGGATCTATTGATTCTTTTCATCCACAGTATAAAACCATTCATCTATCAATCCATCCATCCTTCAATTCAGCAAACTGTATGTACATATAAGAAACACATAAAAAAGTGCATAAAACACAGTTCCTGTAATGAAAGACTTGATAGTAAAGTTGAGAACAGTGACATGTATACAAATAAATTATACTTAAAAATAATATCACAATTGACATTGGAGCAAAAGGTATTTAGGAGTATAAAAAAAGAAAGAATTTTACCTGAAAATTTTTATTAGGCTTCACATAGATGGTAATATTTAACATTTAACAGCCTTTAAAACCTTAAAGGTAGCTATTTATTAAACGTGTACTATGTACCAGATACAGTTCTAAGTAGATTATATAGAGAGGCAAATTAGATTTTACAATAACTTATAATTTACTACCGTAATATTACTGAGGTAAAGAAACAAAGGTATAGAGAAGTTAAATAACTCCCTCAGAATTGCACTGCTTATAAATAGTAGACATAGAATTCAAACCTATCAGTTTAATTCCAGTGTCTGAAGCCTAATTCAATATGCTATATTGTCTGGTAGAAAGAGGTGGACTTCCTGTTCTGGGGGTATAGCAAAATAGCTACCTTGAAAGTCCTTCCCAACTGCAACAATTAAAATGTAAGATCAGGGACTTCCCTGGTAGCGCAATGGTTAAGAATCTGCCTGCCATTGCAGGGGACATGGGTTCGAGCCCTGTCCGGGAAGGTCCCGCATGCCATGAAGCAAATAAGCCCGTGTGCCACAACTACTGAGCCTGCGCCCTAGAGCCTGCGAGCCACAACTACTGAAGCCTGCAGACCTAGAGCCTGTGCTCCACAGCAAGAGAAGCCACCGCAAGGAGAAGCCCGAGCACCGAAACAAAGAGTACCCCCTGCTTGCCGCAACTAGAGGAAGCCTGCACCCAGCAATGAAGACCCAATGCAGCCAAAAATAAAAATTAATTAATTAATTAATTTAAAAAATGCAAGATCAAATATAACAGAACATCTTTTAAAATGCATTGCTGAGTGGTCATGAAAGGAAGGGCTCTGCAGAGACCAAAAGCTCAGAGAAAGTTTTCACCTGGAGATTATATTAGAGAATCCATAAAAAGGCATCAGCTCAGAAAATGGAGCACGGTAATCAGTAGGTGACCAATAACATATAAGAAAAATAATATTAGGGTCTGGTTCTTGTCCTGCTATAACCATGGGAATCACTTCCTGTGAAGCTAAGAACAGATATGCTTTCAAGTTTGTTCTTATTCATTCAGGTAGCTCACTGACCCAACTTTAGCCACTCTACTTTTGATGTACCTGACATCGCTACCCTAAGTCAATTCCTTCTTGCCCCACTGCTTGTATAACCGTTCTGTAGTGGCTTGCCACCAAGCTGGTCCCCGATGATTCTTCCTTCTGGTCTTCACATTCTTGCAGAGTCCCCTCCTACAATTTACCAAAGTTCACTTATGTGACCAATAGAATATGGCAGAAGCGATGAATGTCCCTTCTAGATTAGGTTATAAAGGTCACCAGGTCACCGCTTCCACCTTGGAGTCTTTCTCTCTCTCTGCCATGTCTTAAGGACATTCAGGCAGTCCTATGAGAGGGCAACATGGAGAGGAACTAAGATTTCCAGTTAGTGAAGAATTAAGGAGTCCATCCAACAGCCATGTGAATCTGCCTTCTTAAGAGCGGGTTCTCAAGACTTCAGAAGATGCACTCTCAGCCAACATCTTGACTGCAACTCATAAGGGACTCTTAGTCAGAACGACCTAACTAAACTGCACCCAAATTTGTAATCTATAGAAATATGAGAGAATTAATGTTTGTTGTTTCAAGCCATTAGGTTGGGTAGTTTGTAATACAGCAATAGATAACTAAAACATAGCTTATGTCTTAGGCCCAGTACATTATATAACAACATAGTTCCCTTATTAAATAAAGTAGAGAGCATAGATGTGTTTTATTACTCATTCTGTCTTCATTTTCTTGTTTTCTTTCCTCCCAACTTGGAAAAACACATAAGCACATCAGATCTTCCATTCAGAGTTTCTTTAATACCTGTTCCCATCCCTAAGGCTCTGAAACTGATCTGATTATATTGCAACATAGTATTGATCTACTAATCCAGATCCCATACTAAAACAGACATGAGAATGTATTATTTGATATCAAAGGGGAATAATCCTCAAACATTCTCAATATTTGGAAATTAAGGTCACTTCCCCAAAGGGTGGAATGAAGAGATGCCATACTTGTTAATGCCTATCCTTGGACATGGCACACATGTTCTATTGGCCTAAACAAGTCACACAAACTCATCATCAGTGGGAGGAGGGGAGTAAAGAGTTGATGAATAATAATGTGATCAATCACAATAATTAAATTCACATTCTAAGATCATAGTTGAAAGAACATAAAAAAATTCTAAACATATTGTAGTTCTTTCTCATCACCTTTCTCACCATGTTCTTTTTCTCTACTCTTCTTTATCCCTTAGATTAATGCTTTTAATAACTGCCATAGGGCTTCCCTGGTGGCGCAGTGGTTGAGAGTCCGTCTGCCGATGCAGGGGACACGGGTTCATGCCCCAGTCCGGGAAGGTCCCACATGCCGCGGAGCGGCTGGGCCCGTGAGCCATGGCCGCTGCGCCTGCGCGTCCGGAGCCTGTGCTCCGCAACGGGAGAGGCCGCAGCAGTGAGAGGCCCGCGTACCGCAAAAAACAAACAAAACAAAAAAAAAACAATAAAAAACCTGCCTTAAGCTATGCTCTCCTGTATAATCCATTTGTTATTGAATTATATTTCTTCTCTTCTCTGACTTAAGTAGCTTATTATAACTAGTTATTTCAAATCATAAAATATTTTGTGTTTTTATATCGTATTAACTTTAAACAGATATATATTAACTTCTGTCTTTTCTCATTTTCTTGCAGTGATTCCCTTTCTCCATAACTGAAAATAAAAAGCAAGTTACCATCTTCAATTTAGGTCTCCAAATCTTGATTAATATTGCAAGCAATTATTGGGACAGTCATCTAAGTCATATACTAATGCAAACATGAGAACCTCTTTTTTTGTTATATAATCAGAATAACCTATAAATAAGTTCTGCTCTCTATATGGAAATTAAATTTACCTTCCTAAATAAAATGTACTTCTATCTGGGATTTTTCCCAGTGAATATAACAAAAGCCCTGTAAGTAGAATTGGAAAAAAACATTTAAATATATGTGTACTGGGACATGAACTGATGTCTTATGAGATTAGGTAACTAGTCCATGGTCAAGTAACAAAGCACAAATCACATCCAACTTTTTAGCTCTAGATGCTACCAATACTGTGTAGTATATTTTCTGTCTCCCTCTCTTCCTCCTTCTTCATGCCTTTCTTATATTTTTTCTTTCCTTCTTGTCTCCTCTATCTCCTTTTAAAAAACATTCATTGGCTACTGTGGAGATTTTTTAAGTAGCAACAAATTAAAAGAATATAAAGAGGCTCATATATCTCTACATATGTATCTCTATATACCACAACACATCGTCATTAATATTAGAATGTCAATTAGTTCTTCACACTATCTCCATCTGTGAGATCAGAGGCATAGAGATAATAGTAGAGGTTCTATAATGGGGATGAGATGGCAGTAAGAAAAGTGGGGGTAAGTAAACAAATAAACATTTCGTCCACTTTACATTTTTCCTCGGCTTCCCAAGCACATGCATTCTGTTGCTGCATGAAGATTATTTTACCACCAAACTGCATTTGCAAAAATACTTTTGAAAGGGTTAAATATAGCCCTTTGCCAGTGAGTGATTCCTGGGAATTTTAATAAGCCTGAGTTCCTGCAATTCAGCAGATAACAGTCACCAGGATTGCTGTGCATACAGAACTGCATAGTGTCATGTTTTCACGGCTGCACAGTTCTAGTAGAAATTGCTCCTGGAATGACCCAGCCTCATATGCGACAGATCCACGGGATGTTGAAGGAGCCACTACAATGCTGAGATTCTTGCTGAACCCGTAACTTTCAGCTGATTGTGAAACCAACTGAACTGGAAGGATGACAGTCTGACTGAAGACTTGTCAGTCTCCATCAAATGGTTACCTGGGATGACAAGTGTCCCTCTGAGATGGAAGTTGTATGTCCTCCAGCATGCCAGAACTATCGCTCCATTTAGAGTCCCTGTGTGTGTAGGTAGTAGAAGAATCACTTCATCATGCACACAGTGCAGAGTCACAAATAAGGTCATTTTGGTGCACAGCGTTCCAACGCCCAGAGTAATTAACTCCACATGCCATGGCTGAGCGCTGGGACTGTGTTCAAGTGAGGTGAGGTATCCAGCCTTAAAGAGTACAATTGCTTGACTTTTTATTATAAATACAATGAAAAAAGTAATAGTTTTTGCTACATGGCATGGAAGTGCTTCCACTCAGGAAATGAATTTTTATGTGTTGGATCTCTTACGAATTCTGTGTGATTTTGGTCCCAGGAGTAGAAGAAAAACTGCTCTTTTTGTACTACTAAGTGATGCAGTGTGTAGCCTAAACAGATGGAAACAGCTTGACTTTAGCATAAGTGTTAGAATATGTAGTTAAAGTGTAGGAATCCACAAGGCACAACTAACAGAAAGTCTATATCATTTAAAAGGCTTATCGAGTTTACATTGACATAGAGATTGAGACACTGCTGCATGAAGCTTTATTGAAAAATTTTTGTATGAAATTAATAGAGAATTTCAAATATCTTTACCTGAAATGACAAATAAATCTTTAAACACGTTGGAGTAGATATACAAAGTGGTTTTCGTGGAACTTTGTGCTTTGTCAAGTATCTACACGTTCTATACAGAAAGGCTTTCATACACACACACACACAAACTCAACAAATAAAATGTACATATTCTATCACATTTCTAATTGCCTTCAAATCATCAGGGGCAAGGAACTTGCTTGAGCTATCTTGGATTTCTGAGGTGGAAATATTGGTGTTTTAAAGTCAGACGTCTCAATGGTGTGGGTGTGTATATATGGAGGATATTACTTTTAACTTCCACTAACCTCTTTCAGACAGTTCACAAAATAGTTTTTTATATGGATATATATATTTGGTTACATATCCAAATATATATATCTATATATATTTGGTTACAAATTATATCAATTTCTACTTTAAGGACTGCCACCAGCAAAAGACTTAGAGTGGGCTACTGTATCGACATATTTCAGGGCAATTTCTAGTCTTAGGGTGTTCTGAGGAAACAGTGTTACCCAAACTTACACTTCTCATTGGCCAATGTATTCTATATTATGGATCTATATTTCATTTTACTGCTTCCCCTACAGAGAAAATTCAATCTTAAAAGGTAGTATAATACAAAACTAAGAGTAAGACTTTTTTACCAAATTCAGAGAAAGAAAAATGTATAACTCCCCTATACTATCCTATATATACCACATATGCGTTCTAAGTAGATGTTTTATATGGAATGTCTTCTTAATGAATCATAATTATAAAGTTTCTGTTAAATATTTGCAGTATATACTTATGTTTTCTCACAAGACACAGTATACATGATATAAATTAAATTTTTGTTTGATATGTCCCAGTGTCCCACTGATATCATTATCTTTTTTTTTTTATATAAATTAATTTTTTTTGGCCGTGTTGGGTCTTTGTTTCTGTGTGAGGGCTTTCTCCAGTTGCGGCGAGCGTGGGCCACTCTTCATCGTTGTGCGTGGGCCTCTCACAGGCTCCAGACGTGCAGGCTCAGTAGTTGTGGCTCACGGGCCTAGCTGCTCTGCAGCATGTGGGATCTTCCCAGACCAGGGCTCAAACCCATGACCCCTGCATTGGCAGGCAGATTCTCAACCACTGCGCCACCAGGGAAGCCCTGATATCATTATCTTATACCTTTTCATTATAAAAATAAATTGATCATGTAGTGTCAAAATGTTTGTGTTACTTATCCAACTACTTTTAGTATATAAAAAAATAGATTTCAAAAGTACTTAATATAATCTAAGAGAATCTAATTGCTAAAAATTTATATTTAGGGAAGTATTTTATTTCTGAGAAACTAATCTTATTTAGAGTTTGGGTAAATGCATAATAAATCAAGTTTTAAAACCGATTAGAATATTGGATTTACATAAGAACTGATCACTTGATTATCATAGTCTGCCTTGAATATTCATTATATACATTCATTAAATCTACATCTAGCTTACGCTATACTAGCAATAGCTGACCACAGATTCAGTTTCTTTTGCATTGAAGATAAAAATCTTAGCTTGATATGAACTTTTTCCCCATAAATACCTTTGGCTTACCTTGGCATTTATGCAGCAGCTGGAGACCATTATTCAGTGACACATTCTATCCCACTGACATTATCACTCAAAGATGGTCGATTTCCCAGAGAGCCACAGACAAGTAACAATCAATCACACAACGACAACCGCTAGCAAAGTCACATTCCTTGCAAAAAGAAAGGGTAAGGAAAACACAAATGTGCTAATGCATATTTAAATTTCATATTTAGCTCCTAAAGAAGGGGTGAATTGTAGCGTATCGTCATATTAACAATGTCATGATGTTTAATCCGTGCCAGGTTTTTCAGTGACATATATAAATAGCAAAATGAGTTTAAATGCTTTGCTTTGTGGTTGTAGAATACAGACAGGCCAGATGCTTTGGGAAAGGCTGCAGTGGTTGTAATATAGGAGTGGAAATGAGTGGAAAGCTTTGAAGTTAGTCAAGTAAAGCTAGATATGGATCAGACTAGGCTTGGGGGATAGTTAAAGGTAAGTAGAAAGCAGGTTGGAAGAAGTGGCAGGTATCAGGGGTCAATGAACTCACCACTAGGATCAAGTAAGGCTGAAGTGCAACAGGAGGTAAAGAATAGAGTCAGGATCCAGGCCACTGGGCTTGAAACAGCTTTAGATAGAGGCAGCCCAACTTTCTACAGAAAATTTTTAAGAAGGCATTTCCCTGGACATTGTGAGAATTTCTACATAATGAGCTCCCGGCTCATTCAATGGGTCAAACCCTGTCTCTCTACCTCTCTTTTGGTGAAACATTGCTATGTGTCAGTTCAAGTCTTTGAGGAGCCTTGAAATTACCTTTCTTTCCCCCAAAGATGTTTAGTTTCTGTGTCAGAAGTTGGAATTGTATCTTGTGACCTGATCTGGAATTCCACTGGCCTATCTGTGTCATGTGGGTAAAGCAAGCTGACTTCTCCTCCTCTTCACCTCTCCTTATGGCAGTGGAGGGTCAGAAGTTATTAAATCTTTTCACACAACTCCAGGTTCCTCACCCATTTCTCCAGTAAGAAAACCAGGACTCAGCAAAATCAAAAAGCTTAAGCCATGTCTGAGCTCATTAATAAGTAAGCTGATACTAGAGGCCTGGTCTCGGGATGCTTAGGCCCGTGACCTTTCTACTTTATCAAATGGCCTCTCCAAATACTCTGTTTTACTCAATGCAGAACAGAGACCCAGCTAGTCACAAGGCACTTGACAAAGGTAGTATGGAATTCAACTGTGAAAACATTTCCTGGGAAATAGTTATCTTACTCTTTATAATGGAAATGGAAGGCTATCAAGCTTGGTTAGCTGTATAAAGAAATTGAATTATCACAAAGTCCTCCCATTGCTATCCACATAATTGTCAAGAGTTCAAAATGTCAGACCATATTGCTATGTTCCACGTTACATTTAGGGCTGAATGAGCTTTTTATATCTATTAAGATGCATATAATTTTCATTCGCCTTTAAAGAGCTTCTAAAGAAACTGGCAGCACTTTATAGAATTAGTAATGTTTACCAATAAAATAAGCACAATGATATACATATATAAAATTAATAACACAGAGATATTAAAGTTCTTAGACAATTTGTCTAAACTTTTTAGAACTCTGTTTCTTATTATATAAAGAATGGGAGAATTGGATGAGAACTGAGTACTAGTTACGACAGAGATGCTAGTTCCAGATTTCCTGGTTCAAACCCTGGTTCTGCCACTTATTAGATATGTGTCCTTCAGTACATTTTCTGTGCATTTATCTTTCTGTATGTAAAATAGAGCTAATTATAGACTCTAGCTCAGAGTTGTTCTGAAAATAAAATGAGTTAACATATGAAAACCACTTAAAACAGTGATTGGCTTATAGTAAGTGTTTTATTTGTTGTAGTTAACTCTAATATACATTCTAGATCTATAATTTGGAAATTCTATACATGTATCCTTTATGGTGATTTTTCTTGAAAAATATGAATTTTATAGTAACTAGAGGATATTATTTGTACTTTTTAGAAGCAGAACAGCTCATTTATTCATGGTTTCTATAACAAGAATTCATTACATTCTACTTGACCATAAATCTGTATAACTTTAAATCAGTAATGACCAACCACCCAGAACAGATAGATATCTGACACTCTGCCCACCCTACCATTGGATTTCTAAGGCAGAGACTCTCACTAATGATGGATGGGATTTGAGTACCCTCATGAAGGTGGAATTTGATACAATTTGGAGACGATTCTGATATACCTCTCTACCAAAGAAGTGAGTATGATACTAACTATACTTGAGAATCACTGCTTCAGAGCTACTGGCAAAACCAAATGCAAGCAGAATATGTCCAAACTATGTCCTCACTTAGCTAGTTTAATAAAAAACAAAAATTCAATAAGTAGATATGATATGTCTTTCCTCCTCTCAATACTGTTTGGAGTAGGTAGAGAAGGAGCCACTGAAGTGAGCCACTTGACAAGGGACCAGTGGCTTTAGGATGGACATGATGATGAGATATGGGGTTGTTAAAAATGCCCAGTCAGGGGGCTTCCCTGGTGGCGCAGTGGTTGAGAGTCCGCCTGCCGATGCAGGGGATGCGGGTTCGTGCCCCGGTCCGGGAAGATCCCACATGCCGCGGAGTGGCTGGGCCCGTGAGCCATGGCCGCTGAGCCTGCGCGTCCGGAGCCTGTGCTCCGCAACGGGAGAGGCCACAGCAGTGAGAGGCCCGCGTATCGCAAAAAAAAAAAAAAGAAAAAAAATCCCCAGTAAGCAAGGTACTTCCCATAACTTCTCACCAGACCTGGTCAATATATCTATTACAACAAGACATCTTGATTTATACTTAATTTCATTTTGCAGGTGCTTTGACCTGCCTAATACTCTACCCCATTGTCACAAGTCTTTTCTCTATTATCTCACACGTTTCTGGGCAACTGGCCAACGTCAATCATCAACAAGTGTTGATAGAGCATCCAGGTGGAGCCAGGCGCTGCAGTGAGCACTAGAAACACAATTAGAAAAAGACATTGTGTCTCCTTAAAGAACAAACAGTCTTACTTGGGTTACCGGCAAGTTAACAGTCAATTAAAATACATTACAATAAGTGTTGTGTTGCTATTTCTGAATCAGAAATACCTTATTGAGGTTTTGATATTTAACCTGGAACTAAAAGATAGGGTAGGGGAAGTACCTTCTAGACACCGGGGACAGTAGTGTAGAATCTCTGAAGCAATATTAAGTATACAATTTAGAGAATAGCCAGTAATTTAGTATGTCTGCAGCTTAGAATACAGAGTGAGGTTTAACAAGGAGACTACAGAGCCAAGATCAGGAAGGGCTTTAAAAGCCATCATGAGGAGTTTGGAAAATTTCCCAAATACAAAGAAGTTTAATAGGGTGATTGATATAATCAGATCTGCATTTTAGAAGTATAATTCTGGTTGCCATGGAAAGGTTGAAGGACAAGACACTAGACTGTGATATTTGTTAGAAAAGTATTTCATTCATTGGTAGAAAACAGAAATTGGTGGCTGAATCTGAAGGTGTAGTTGTGCTAATAGAGATGAATGAATTGAATGAAACAGAAATAGTAAGAGAGTAGGGTTGACAGGACATAAGGAAGAGAGAAATCAAATGGGTCACCCAGATCTCTTGCTTGAACAACTGAATGGAAGTTGGGGTCATTACTGACTTAGGAGACAAGACAGGTTTTTGAGGAAGAAGAGGAGAAAGAGCCTGCACACACTGGTTAAAGGAGGGACTGAAAAATTAAGATAAAGAGACAGCATGTTGAAATGCTGAATGGAAGGAACTAGAGATTAAGATGTTTCTAATACAGGAGAAAGAAGGAATATTAATTGCAGTATGTTGCTTACAAAGGAAAGAAATTTTTTTATGTCGTTTGATTTTTTATTTTTACAGGAAAGAAAATTTTGACAGAAGAAATGGTGACATGATGAATATACATGCATGAAAATTGGTAAGTGAAGTGAGAAGTAAGTAAAGTCCTTTTCTGATGGTCCTATCTTCTTTGTCGGTTAAGAGACTATGATATTGGCTGTAAGGAAGGAGGTGGTAGAGTAGGATATTTAACAAAGTGGAGATAATTTGGAATAGCCACTGTGGAAGCATGAAATAGAGCAAAAGAAAGCCAGTGATTGAAGAGACATGGCAGGATGCTTGGGTCCCAGCCTGACACTAAGATTAGCACTGAAGGCCCAGTTCGAACTGGAAACCATGAATTTGTAACACCTCCAATTCTCAAGGTTGTGCAATTTTTTTTCTCTAGGCTTATTCAGCATCCCTTGTATAACAGTTGAGAAATCAGACTATTTGAATATTCCAGCATTGTGATTTTTGCCAACTGAGTACAGCGGAAGGATGAAGATTCAACAAAGAACACTGTCAAGGGAGTGACTGAAGTGGTGGAGAGTAAAATCTAGGCTTCTAAGGCAAGGAAAAGTAAATAGTGGAGATTTAGAGACCCTTTTAATAAACAGCTGTATTTGGGGAAAATCATGTTATAGAAATTAAAGGAAAGAAGGCTGTGATCAGAGAAGAATACTTGAGTTTGGGATTTTTGAGTTAATGAATCCTGAACATTTTACTTAAAATAGAGTTTGGTGATTGAATGCTGCCATACGTACAAATGGTTATTGTACAATGCAAAATAAAATCTCATACTGGCAATGTTTTTAACAATGTACTGATATAATCTAATAAAACAAACACCATCTAAAAATTAAGCAGGAGATCAATGCTTCTATGATGTTGAAAGATGAGAAACCTGGTGAGGCCAAGCCAATTCTTCTAGCAATCTCGTTTTCCAATCCTAGTGCCATTTACATTTTTACGTTCCATAGTATTTTGCCAAATGCAAAAATGAAAATGTCAAGTTCCAACTGTCTTCTTCAAGGGATTGCTAAGCATTTCTTTTAGGATAGATAAATTAATAGATAGGTAGGAGAGCTCAGGTTGACTCAGTTCAGCTGCACAATACAGGTGTGTGGTTTCCGCCATCACCACATGGCTAAGTGTCCAGGGGCCCACTTTATTTGAGGGGGTTAGCCTAAAATAGGTTGTAAGGGGTTGTATCCACAGGGATAAACCATGTGGAGATTGAGCAAAGGGAAGTATTTATTGACAAAAAGTAAAAATCAAAATTAACAAATGTGGAAAAGAATAAAGAGAGAAATAAAGCTCAAGTACAAATCCATTTTGACATCTATTCTTCTCTAAATAATACGTATATGCAGACACACACCAAAATATCTTATAAAACTTGATATTATACATTTTGTTCTGAAACTTACCTTTTTAACTAACAAAGGGGATATTGAATATTAATAAATATTTACCTATATAATCATTTTAGTGGCAGCAAAAAATTCCATAATAAGACTGTAAGTTTATTTTTTATTTTCTTCTTATATCTAATCAGTTTTCTACTAAGAAAACTTTAATTTCATTGATTATTACACACTTATGAGGATTTATATATGATAAGGATGATGCTTTACATCAATGGGGAAACAAATATTATATAGCATCCATTAGTGGGGTTACTGGATATGTACTTTAAAAATAGTGATATTCTTATCATATTTTGCATAATGATAAATTGTGCATGGACCAAATAACCAAATATTAAAAATTAAATAACTATAGAATAGAATAATAAATGGAAGCTCTGTTTTTTAAAATCTTGACTTGGGAGATCCTTCTCGAGCAGGGCTCAAAGTGCAAATCCTAGGAAGGAAATGCCTTGGCTGTATGAGCTTTAAACTCCCATAATATCTTTTAAGTCACCACATCTTTTTTAATGTATTTTAATTCATTCAGGGCGAATTCTTCCACATTAGTCTTCATTTTCACAAACCTTCTTTGCTCTTCTCAGACATTTACTGTTCTACATAGACATTAGAATTATTTGGATAATCTCTGATCCTTGCTACCCCCGAAAGAAGTCTATTGAGGTCTGAGTTGGCAATGCATCATGGTTACGGCTTAATTGGTGTAGAATGGTCACCTTTGCAAAGTTGAAATTTCCAGCCTGTAAATTGTCTTTGCCTTTGCAAATGGATATGCTTTATTAATAACCCTTAAAGAACATTAATATGCAAATATATAACCACTGTTTAATCAAATAAAATACAGTTTATTTAGGTGAAACTCAAATAAGTTTTCAGGCCCTTTGCAATAACCAGAGTACCCTTAGTGGTCCACATCCTGCAGGTTGGGAACAATTGCATCGGAGAAGAATCTGTTTTTTGTTTGGCGGGTTGCACTTTATATGGGGATGGGAGAGGGATGAGGTCCAGTGTGCCCCTGAGCCTTTGTTTAAATGCTTGGCCTTGAGGGATTTCCCTCCTTGAAGAGATGGTTTAATCCAGCTCATGTCAGGTTTGAGTTTTGATACAACAGAGATTAAAAGATGCCTTTCCAAATCTAGAAGTTAATGATTTTATGTTTATATTTCATCTATCTATTATCTTTCTATCTATCTATCATCTATCTACCTACCTATCATCTATCATCTATTTATCTTCTATCATCTATCTATTCATAATGGAGAATTTAGAAAAAAGAAAATTCAACTGCCACTTGTATAATGACATTCAATTTTATTAGTTTAAATACCTTTTCAGTAAATGAGAATTCTCACTAATACCATTTTCCATAGTTGAAACAGTGCAGAATAAACACAGTGCTCTGATATTTCTTTGCAACCTGCCTCCTCATAGAGAATGGAAGTTATCATTAGTAAGTGATTTCAAATTATGCTTCCAGGTAGTAATGTTCTAACTAATTTGTTTTCAGAACAAAATAATTCTCTAATCATTGTTATGAAGTTTTATGTTTTTCATAAGTGTATTTTTTCCATGATCAAGAAGAATGATTAATTCAAAATTTATTTTAACTGCTTTTCATTAAACCATAACTGAGTTTCACTGGCTTAAATTTGATAATTTTCCAATCTAAGTGTGTTTTAGGTTGGTGCCAGGACTGATTCAATTGCTTCTTTTCTATATTCATAGGTTTCATAAAAAGTTCATTTTATGTTAGCTTAGGGCTTTTCTAACTAGTGAGGATTATAGCATTTATCACAAGGGTGCCAAGATTTATTATAAGAAAAAAGAAAATAATTCGTAAATTTTACAGTTGAAATGACTATATTTAGAATGCTTAATAAGGGCACTTAAGAGACAACAGTGTTTGTTGATTCTTATGCTAATTAGCCAATTTGCTGTTGCTTTTCTTAATTGTGAAAGGTGGTTTTAGTGCAGAGTTCTGTGCTGTGATTTATAAAACGTTAAGACCTTAACGTATGTCAGTGCTTTCAGTGGAATTGGGACATTTTCTTCTGCACAAACGCTTTCATATCAGAGAAGGTGCGAAACTCATCATGCTATTTATTTATTGGAGGGTAGCTTTCACGGAAGATATTGGAGATAGGAGGACCTATGCCTTTCCTAATGTGTCTCATTGTTTGCAAGGAAGACTGACTGTATTGCCATTATCATTCTGGTCACATCATAGAGAGAGCTTGGAATTTTAATAACTGTCCTATTCAGTGAATTATAGTCGTTTGATGTAGCAATTTGACAGTATTGTGTTTAGCTGGTTAGTGGCTACCCCGTCCCCTTTGTGTTCTAATAAGGCTGCTCTGTCCAGGCCTGTAGGCATCTTGGATGCTGTACAAAGAGGTAACCGAAATGATGAAGTGTTGTATATTATTTATAGCCTCAATTTGCTGAACTAGCTTGTTTTGTGTTGGTTTTGAGCAAAAGGAAAGATCAGGCAACTCTAAATGATTTCTATTTGTGTCCTCTGGGTATGGTGCTCAGTTCACTGCACCCTCTAATTTAAAAGATGGCATTACTTCTCAGATGCAAGTGATTGTGCCAGAACCTGGCTTGAGCCAGCTGCAGAACTAAATGAGGATTTGAAAAAGCTGGTGCATGTCCCTAAATGCTTTAACGTACTACCAGGGAGTACTTTTGGCAAAGGGAGGGGAAGAATTCAGTCCACAATTTCATTAATCATTTCAACTTCAACAGAAGCAACTGCTATATTTATTACTCTAAGAAAATTAGTAAAACTTCTCTTAAATCATTTTCTAAGTGACCTTTATATCAGACTCTAGCCTAATGGTAGCATGTTTGTTCTTTTAGATTTTTTTTATTAGAATAAACACAAGAATGTATTTTTTCTTCTCTCCATCCATCCAACCCTCCAACCATCCATTCTTCTATCCATCTATTCATACCTCCATTTATCTAACTAACCAATGTCAATTGAATGTTTACTAGACATCATTTACCTGTCTGTGCAATATTTAATAGTCATTATTTGACAGGCAGTATGCTTAGTGCTGGGAATACAAGGATGAATGAAACCTTTGTGAAAGTAGTGGCTGAACCACATGCTAACAGACCACTACAAGACAACATGGTAAGTGATTTGACAGTGGTAGGGAAATGAGGCCATAAGGCTTGTTATGAACTGCACACTGCACAGAAGGCCAATAAATCGAGAGATGAGCTGTTGGGGCAAGGAATAGTGGCTTTATTCAGAAAGCCAGCAGACCGAGAAGATGGTGGACTAGTGTCCCAAAGAACCATTTTCTCTGAATTAGAATTCAGACTTCTTTTATACGAAAAGGGGAGGGGATGTGGTAGGTTCTTGAAGACTTCTTGGTGTTAGAATCCTTTGTTCTTGCAGATGTCCACCTAGGTCAGGTCAAGATGTTCCTGTAAAACCTCCAACAAGACAAATATTATTCTCTGTTCTGCAACTTTTTATCTCTATATGAATGAAAAAGTGTTACACTTTAAAGGTCAGAACGTTGAGAATGGATTACCCTGTATAGTTTAGGCTATACACAACATTCTTATTTTAGAGCAAAAGCAATAGAATACAAAGGTTAAAGTAAAAGGAACAGATACAATATGGAGTCAGATTTGCTCTTCCCTATTACAGGTTCATAATAAAGGACCTTGAAGCCAACCAGCCAATGTGGAAGAGAATATGACATTCATCTTGTCTTATACGTGTAAAAAGAAAACAAAAGATATTTCTGAGATTGTCTTTTGTGTTTCTAAGGATGACTGATTCTCAATATAAGTTTAAATAAATGTGCTTTCTAACCTCAACTGCAAAAGGAAAGTAGACACTCTGGAGTTAATACAATTACTGAATATTCAGTAAGTATTCAGTTGTGATGAGGTGATCATTATTGAAATGATAATTTGATATGCTAATGGCAGCTTCTGTGGTAAATCCTTTATATTCACCATCTTATTTAATCCACACAACAACTCTATGTGGTAGGAACTAACAGATTACAATTTTATGGACTATGGACATTGAGCCCTGGATATGTGTATTAACTACTCAGAGTCCCATGGCTATGGGCTGCAGTGTTGGGCTCCATCCCAGCTGTCTTCCTCCAGAGCCCCAGGTTTAACAGACATGATGTTACCTACACTGGGTCAGGTTCTGTGCTGGACACCAGAGTTGTGAGTGATAAAATTCCGGGAGACTACAGTAGAGAATTTGGGAACAATCTTTCAACTTTAAGGAGTGTCTAAAAGATTTGGTGAGGGCTTCCCTGGTGGCGCAGTGGTTGAGAGTCCGCCTGCCGATGCAGATGACACGGGTTCGTGCCCCGGTCCGGGAAGATCCCTCGTGCCGCGGAGCGGCTGGGCCCGTGCGCCATGGCCGCTGAGCCTGCGCGTCCGGAGCCTGTGCTCCGCAATGGGAGAGGCCACAGCAGTGAGAGGCCCGCGTACCGCAAAAAAAAAAAAAAAAAAAAAAAAAAAGACTTGGTGAGCAGTGCCTATCCATATTTGAGGATGTTAAAATACTCTGCAATTGCATGGTAAACAGTGCGGATACGTTTGCCTTTGGGGGTTATGCTTAATGGTTCCTTATGTGTCCTCTGGGTATTCTTCACTATAGGACAGTGTACACTTCTCTGGAATCTTCTAGAGCTAAGAATCTCGGGAAAGAAAAAATAGAGTTTGGTGACAGAATTAGTGACCAGCAGTGGTAACAGCTGTCCTTTCTGTTAACTGTGGTTAATGGTTTGATGCTGATACCTAGGATAATAGAATGCATTTTTATGAGGGTACTTTGTGACCCACTAGAATGAATCCAATGACATCACACTAAATATTGTTATTCCCTTATGTTTTGGGGTGAAGGCTAGACCAAAATGGCTTCGAGGTGAGACCTCATAATGGCAAAGCCACAGTCTTACTTCACTAATAATTTTAGCAGATAGGAGTTATTTAGTATAAAATGCAGTGCCTCCCTGCTGAATATAATGGAGAAAGATTTCATGTTTTTCTAAGGTCTACAGCTAGTTTAGCTTTTAGAGGAACATCAACATAACTACAGATGTGCTGCTTTTTTTTTAATAGAAAGTATACCAAAGCTTAAAAGATGTCATAAGTTTTGTAGCTGCTTGCCTAAGGAAATCATGTGTATGATTTTAGATATTATGAAAAGAAGGCTTCTTGGACCAGGCCTGACCATTCTCATTATATCTCTTGTCTCTATCTACAAGATGCCAAACCTTCTCAATCCATCTTCCATTCATTTAGCCTCTTTTATTTTTTTCCACCTCTTTGTATCTTTGTGCCGCACTTTGTATACTTTCTTAGGTCATTCTTCCCGTAGATTGATTTTGACATCTCTGTCTTGTTTGCTTTCTAACCCTTTGTTGAATTTTTAATTTTGGTATTTTATTTTTCTCCAATGAAGACATTATCTTTGGTTTTATTCAGATCTATTTGGTCATTTTTATAATCCCTCATTTACTTTTTAGTTCCTCTCTTTTTTAACATAATACATGTATTATTATATATTTTTTCTGCTCATTCTAATATCTGAAACCTTAGGTCTTATTCCGTTGTTTCTAGCTTATAGTATTTGGTTGCTTTGTGTGTTTTCATTGTTATTTTTGGCTGTGTGATGATGTTCATTGGACCATATCTCTTGCTGGGAGGGAAACTGTGTGTAATTGTGGGACTCACAAGGAGTTTTTACGGGATGCAGAATTTTATTTCTTAAGATATACTATGTGTACTTTGGCAGTTTGTTATTGTATATGATATATTACTTTGAAATATTTTAGAAGATTAAAGTAGGTGCATTTTTATGTCCCTCTGATTATTTCTAGAATTCTTAATACCTAGAAATGAGCATTTAGACCTACTAGATATTTGGTTTTTCAGAGATCCATTCGATTGCTTCCTCTGAAAGTATTTATTCACACAATGAACATTTATGGAAATCATCATGAAACAGAATGGTGACTGTGTTGCTTCATTTGATAACCAAACTGGATGACTGCCTAGTAGATTTTTTAATAATCTGAGTTCATTCAGTCAGCAATGGAATTCGAACAGAGACTTACTGAGGGCAGGTCTGAAATGAGCCAAAAGAATCAGTCTGCACGAAGGGCTTAATTTTGAAATTAAATAAGTTTTCTAAGGTAATGGAGTAGAAGCATATCTGTGATAATGTGAAACCAAGAACCAAGAGATTATCAAGCGGAATAGGTGAAGGCAAAGTAGGACAGGAAGGAAAAAAAGTGAAGGCAGAGAATGGAGGGATTCAGAAATGGAGCTTCTGATCTATCCCTCCCCTCACGTTCATGAACACACACACACTACTATGTATAAGGTAGATAACCAACAAGGACCTACCATATAGCACAGGGAACTCTACTCAATATTCTATGATAACCTATATGAGAAAAGAATCTAAAAATGAATGAATATATGTACATGTATAACTGAATCACTTTGCCGTACACCTGAAACTAACACAACATTGTAAATCAGGTATACTCCAATAAAATTTAAAAAAAAGAAAAGAAATGGAGTGGCTTGAATACATGTCATAGAAACAAATGTTGATGACTTTACTGGTTCTGCTGTTTATGAAACACATCATTTTTTAATTTTTACAAAGGCACACCCTGTGTTTTATTTATTTATTCATTTTTTATTTTTAAAGTTTTACACTATTGTCTGGAGTTGGGTGAAGGAGTAACTATACAAAAGTTAGTTGTGTAAGATAATGCTGCCTCAGGGAACCCAGAACTTAGTGATGATAAAATGTTAAGTCAGGAGGCAGTGATTAAGGTAAAAAGAAGTAATATATATCGCACCTGGATGTATGAAGCGTACACACAAAAACACATACACACACACACACTTTTTTTTACAGACTATACCTTTAGTTCTCTTTTGAGTGGGAAACAGTTTTTAGGATTTATTAATTACAATCCTTTATCATACAAATGATAAAACAAAGAAGTTAAATTATTTCCTTACAGTCAGAAACATGGCCATGATTCAAATTTTCAGAATCCTGGCTTCATAGTTACTCTATTATGTCATTTTTCCTCATTTGGTAAGTTGAAATCTGCACATTGGTTGGATGAAAGGGGAGAAGGCAACAAACATTGCTGTAATATTAGATAATATATAAGATACATGCGTGAGCACGTCATTCACAGAGTATTAGCTGCATCCTTTTGTAACTCATTTTGTTCCCAAGTACACATGTTAATAGACTCCAAAATTTATTTTATAACATCTCCAAAGTTCTTCTCAAAGCTACACTTATTGCTGTTATATCACACTTCCAGAATTAACCACTTAACCCCAGACACCAAAGTTTAAAATGAACAGAGCATGCAAAGAGTTGGCAAATGAATAGAGATTACAAAAAAGGATTGATAAACACATATTCTCTTGCTGCCACTGTGGGAGTCCATCTGCTGGAATGGCAAGCCACCTACTTAGGAGGTCAACCTGCGTCCATGAGAGTGTCCTTGCATGGGTAGCCCTGCTAAACTTGGCCTCTTTATTGTCTACTGAGCGAGAAATATCCATTTAGTGTTATATACCTCTTCATAAAGATTAGTACAATTTAAAACATGTCAATTAATTGATATATCTAAGCTTTTAAAATATTTCTATATGATTACGATTTCTATTTTAATTTACTATTTATTTTGTTCCACAAACAGTACAAAGATTTATGAATTGGAAGAAATTAAAAAATTAGTTAAGACACATCTTATTGAAGAGTTTAGAGACAAAAGGGCAAGAAAAAGATATAAGTAACCACAACACTATGAGAAGTGTTATTCAAAGGTATAGACTAGTGCTGTGGGAATACATGTTCGGGAGTGATTACCTCTCCCTGTGAAAGTTAGTTGGGACTTCGCAAAGGAAAAAGCCATGAAAAGAATATTGAAAGAAAAGTAGTAGCTGGCAAGGTTTGAGGAATGTAAAAAAGCGGACCATGCAGAGATCAAAAGACATAAGAGAAAACATGAAATATTCGAGAATTGTGGGAGATTTAGTGCAGCTGGAGCATCTAGGATGCAGAGGCCGGACAGCAGGGAGGGACTGGTGGACAGAAAAGCTGGAAGGTGAGCTAGAGGCAGCTCTTCCTCCTTTTAAGGAGGTTGGATACCATTCTCCAAGAAACAAAGGGGAAAAAAGTTATCAGCTGTTTTATACAGTGAGTACTGAGATCCAATTTGTGTTTCAGAAAAATAACCTGAAAAAAAAAAAAAAAAAACAGAAACATAACCTGGTTTTTTTAGGGAAGAGGGATCAGGAAAAGGAGAAGGTGAAGCAGTGCTTGCTAAGTACAACCCCTCTCCAACAGTAATCACTTGCCTCTACCCCAAGCAAACCAGAGAACCAAGTAAACTTGGTGCTTGTTACACTTCACTTCTTCCACAAATGCAGTCTCAAGACATTTGCCAAGCCCCGCCCTTCCAAAGGGATTTCCGCTCTTAACTCCCTCTGTATCTGGAGCTACCAAAATGAAACCAAACCAAAATACCACTTAGAATACCACCGAAGTCATCTAAAGCAGAAATGATAGGCATTGCCATCAGCTGGTGGCTGCTTAGATGGTAGATAGTAAACAGTAAACAGAAGACACTAGAATAAGAAACACAGCTGGTAGAGCATCTTTAAGAATGAAAGAAATAAGCTTGGCTGTGAGTGGACCATTTGCATTTGTCCATAGATGAAAATTGTGAGTGGATGTTTTCATGCCACACTTTCCACAGAAGCCAGGATACCTTGCATTATCCTACGAATTCCATGATTGCTTTTCAGAGAATAAGTTGATTTCTTTGTTACCCAGACATATTATTAAAGATTATGATGATCTGTTTAAGAACAATCCATGGTGCATTTTTTGCTATGAAACAATACAGCACCCTTCACATTGTCAGTTATGTACATCTTCTATGAACATTCTGAATTGAGATTATGGTTCTATGGACTGCTAGTAAAACTTGGGCCCTCCTCTATGACTCCATATACCGCCTGCTAAGGGAGGTTGCAAAGTTGACCAATGAAATGACAAGGTCCTGATTCAGTAGGACAACAATGCTCAATGCTTTTTAAATCATCAGTACATATTACATATCTCATTTTTCTCAAGATATACCAAATAATAAAGTAAATTAAAATAAAACCATTTTATTTACAGGAATTAAAAAATAACAACAAAACTTTATTTTACCAGAGTGAGGATTACAAGAGACCTAAAAGCAATTCTATATTTTGACTCATCTAAATATATATTTAATCTATATCTACTTGTGTTCAATTGTCTAGGAAATTGTTCAATTGTCTAGGAAAAAAGAAAAAGACAGAAATTTGTTTTTTTAAAGAAGATTTTAGTCAGTATGTTGAGAGAGCCAAAATTACCTACAAGGCTTTCACCCCATGTATGCTTCTGGCTGACTCTCTATCCTTCAGATTTCAGCTCAAAATCACCTCCTCAGAGAGGTTTCATTGAGTTTTCCATCAAATGCAGCCAATTCTTCTCACTCCCATATTACCCCTCCTCCAGATCCTTCCTTCCTAGCACACGTCACAAACTGACATCATACTGTTTATTTATTTGTTTAACTGTCCAGTGTTTGTCCTAGAATATCAGCTCTAACAGGACCTGGCCACCAGCTCTCGGTGCCTAAGTCCTTGTCTGGGAGTGTGGAGACTGACGTAATATACATGGAAAGGATAGAGGAATGAATGAATTAGATGAATGAATTAGACATACATGTGAAGAAAGGAAGCACCTGAAGATGGGACTAGTTTTCAGGATGGCAATTTAAATCAGGAAAAAATGTTCCATCTGTCTTCTGCTGCCTGTTAAGCATCTATAGAGAGGAGAAAGAAGCCTACTAGCAGTTACCTAGAGAAAAAGGAAATATGGATTTTCCTCGTTAGCATTAAATTAGAACTTTGTGACAGAGAGCTGCAGGAAATGCCATATCAGGAAAGAGATATTAGCCCTATTATGTAAGTGAATTACTCTGTCACATGGAGGGCACTGACAGATGGTGGTATAAATCACCCTTACAGCATTCTTAACTGAGGGATTTAATATAAACCTTTGTTGGAAATCAGTAAAATTCCGACACAAGGCTCCAGGGAACAATTAACAATTGCAATGAAATCACAGAAACTCTAGCATACCAAACCAAGAACACTCACACTTATAGCCTACACAAGGAGAGAAACAGACCAGCAATATTTTGCATCAAAGGATTTATTCTTAGACTGTCTGGGGGCAGAATCTGTCACAGTTTTGAGGGTCAATCAGACATTTTGATTTCTGGCCGGCCCACAGTCTCTTACTACCCAGTGCTGTCTGAGCAATGTTACCCGTCAACAGTGAGACCAACCATCTGGCTATTTCCTTCCACATCCTTTGAAATAACCACAATCGCCACTACTCATTCTCCCTTTATATTTCCTGTTTTTACAGTTTTTTATTGTTTAAGCTTTAATCTCAATTTCTAATTTTGTGTTCATGTTGGATTGTTAGTTTTCATTTCACGTCCCTTAAACCTAGAATATTGTTTGGGTACTTCTTTTCTGAATCATTGGCCTCTGCACTCCCCTGTTCTCTTTCCAACCCCGCTCACCCTGGAAATACACACACTGGGCTATCTCTCTAGAAATCAGAGCTATTTTGCCTCTATTTTGAGCTGTATCCTAAATTGTTCCATATTCTTTCAAGTTTCTTTTTTTTAATCTTTAGGTCATCTTTCTCCAGTACTATCATTATTCTCTCTCTCTGAATAATAATTTCCTTTCCATAGTGGTCAGCTGTCTAAACCTTGTGTGTATCTGTGGTGGTGGGTGTGCTCGCTTGCATATTTTCCAGGCATTAACCCTAATCCCTGAATTTCTGACTTGATATTTTCTTTTCACAGGTAAATACAGGGATCTTAAATAATCAATTGAAAAGCAAATTGACTATGATCTTAGATGTTCTGCAGACACAATTCTGAACTCTTGGTAGTTAATCAAGTTAACTGAATATATGATTTTCAAAACTATTTCACCTTTCAAAACCATAGGACAAATAACCGCTTAGAAAAGGAAAAATGATACTTTGACTAGTTACGAAAACACATGTAATCTCCTAAAATTATAAACACAGTCACAAACATAGCCATGGCTGGTTTTTAGATTAGTTGTGATAAAACTGTATATCACCTATATGCAAAATAAATATACGGTAATGAAATTTCACAAAAATATAGTATTTTTGGTGTTTTGAGATCTAGTTATCCTAATTTTGTAGGTGAAGAAACTAAGACCCAGAGGGGCTAAATCTCTCAGCAAAGCCCAGATCTTCTCTAAGTCCTGTGTTCATTACACTTTTCATTTTAGGACTTTGAACAATCTACAATCATGACTGATACTGCCTTTAAAAATGTGGGCAAAACCCAAGTGATGCTAAAAACCTACTCCTTATCTACCCACAGTCAGTGGTCCCTACTTTGTTTTAGAAGTGGGCGGGGACCGTAATTCTGTGTAGTGACTCTACTCACGTTCTTTCCTATGTGTGGGTGTCGGCAGTCTCCTGTGAGACGCATTATGTGCCATCTGTGGATTCCCCCCCACTCCTCCGGACCCTCATACTGAGACAATGATGTAAGAGGTGGAAACAGGAAGATAATGCATCAGATTCTTCTTCCTGCATTGGGGGATATGGGCTTTATTATTATAAAGACTCATAAAACACAGTTGGGTAGAAGGAATCACTCCCTGTAGGTCTGCTTGGAAAATCATCTTTGTGTTTAGATAATTTGTTTAAGCATATTTTCTTTCTTCTTTTCTTCCTTCCACAAAGGCTTATCAAACACTATACGACAAGGATTGTGTGAGGCGTTGGGAAAACAAAAAGGAATAAAACCACATTATCTTCAAGGAACTCTTGTCGGGGTAGAGGAGGGCAGTAAATAAATACACAATAATAATACCGTGAAGTAAGTATTATGATGATGGAAAGCACATCCGCACTATAGATACATAACAGGGGCACCTAATCCAGAAAAGAAGGTCAAGAAATTTTTCTCTGGAGTCTCAACACCTGAGCTAAGTCAGTCTCCCAGGATTCTCATCTCAGTAAAGAAAGGCTAAGAGCCATCCTAGATAATTACATCATTAGAGCCCACATGGGCCATGGAAATGACTTTGGATTTTGTAGGCTGTGTGTCACAGCTACTTCATAGCTAAACTCATCGCTGCTCCAGGGAAGCCAACACCTCCCAAAAAGGGATGGCACTCCTTAAATGTGTTGGTGTTTTCCATCAGTTAATCTTATTAAACTAGGCTATTCTGCAATATAAATACCAAAATCCCAATGGCTTAACACAGTAAAAGTTTATTTCTCCATCACACCAAGTACAAGGCAAGACAAAGGAAATCCCTCCATCTTGAAACTATACCATATGTGCATACATCTGCCCAGATTGCAGCAGTTGGAGAAGCCTGCTGGAGGATTGCCTAGGATACTTTTAAAGAGCAGTGTGGGAAGAGGTGACATCACCCCCCTACCATTGACCAGAACTCAGGCATTTGTCTGCAGCCTAATTACAACAGAGGCTGGGAAATACTGTCTTCTTGTGTGCTGGCAAGAGGGGAAATCATATGACAAACTCAGGTGAATATTTCTACCACAAGAAGAGTAGTAGAGTTCACCCTACTACTTAGGTGTGATCCTGAGATCCTATTTAGGACAAAGTTTTCTTTTTTATTCTTTTTAACATCTTTATTGGAGTATAATTGCTTTACAATGGTGTGTTAGTTTCTGCTTTATAACAAAGTGAATCAGTTATACATATACATATGTTCCCATATCTCTTCTCTCTTGCATCTCCCTCCGTCCCACCCTCCCTCTCCCACCCCTCTGGGTGGTCACAAAGCACTGAGCTGAACTCCCTGTGTGATGCAGCTTCTTCTCACTAGCTATCGATTTTACATTTGGTAGTGTATATATGTCAATGCTACTCTCTTACTTCGTCACAGCTTACCCTTCCCTCTCCCCATGTCCTCAAGTCCATTCTCTACGTCTGCATATTTATTCCTGTTCTGCCCCTAGGTTCATCAGAACCATTTTTTTTTAGATTCCATATATATGTGTTAGTGTACACTATTTGTTTTTCTCTTTCTGACTTACTTCACTCTGTATGACAGACTCTAGATCCATCCACCTCACTGCAAATAACTCAGTTTTGTTTCTTTTTTATGACTGAGTAATATTCCATTGTATATATGTGCCACATCATCTGTATCCATTCATCTGTCAATGGACACTTAGGTTGCTTCCATATCCTGGCAATTGTAAATAGTGCTGCAATGAACATTGTGGTACATGACTCTTTTTGAATTGTGGTTTTCTCAGGGTATATGCCCAGTAGTGGGATTGCTGGGTCATATGGTAGTTCTATTTTTAGTTTTCTAAGGAACCTCCATACTGTTCTCCATAATGGCTGTATCAATTTACATTCCCACCAACACTGCAAGAGGGTTCCCTTTTCTCCACACCCTCTCCAGCATTTATTGTTTGTAAATTTTGATGATGGCCATTCTGACTGGTGTGAGGTGATACCGTACTGTAGTTTGATTGGCATTTCTCTAATGATTAGTGATGTTGAGCATCCTTTCATGTGTTTGTTGGCAATCTCTATATCTTCTTTGGAGAAATGTGTAGTTAGGTCTTCTGCCCATTTTTGGATTGGCTCGTTTGTTTTCTTGATATTGAGCTGCATGAGCTGCTTGTATAATTTGGAGATTAATCCTTTGTCAGTTGTTTTGTTTGGAAATATTTTCTCCCATTCTGAGGGTTGTCTTTTTGTCCTGTTTATGGTTTCCTTTGTTGTACAAAATCTTTTAAGTTTCATTAGGTCCCATTTGTTTATTTTTGTTTTTATTTCCATTTCTTTAGGAGGCGGGTCAAAAAGATCTTGCTGTGATTTATGCCAAAGAGTGTTCTTCCTATGTTTTCCTCTAAGAGTTTTATAGTGTCTATCCTTACCTTTAGGTCTTTAATCCATTTTGAGTTCATTTTCGTGTATGGTGTTAGGGAGTGTTCTAATTTCATTCTCTTACATGTAGCTGTCCAGTTTTCCCAGCACCACTTATTGAAGAGGCTGTCTTTTCTCCATTGTATATTCTTGCCTCCTGTATCAAATATAAGGTGACCATATGTGCGTGGGTTTATCTCTGGGCTATCTATCCTGTTCCACTGATGTATATTTCTGTTTTTGTGCCAGTACCATACTGTCTTGATTACTGTAGTTTTGTAGTATAGTCTGAAGTTCGGGAGCCTGATTCCTCCAGCTCCGTTTTTCTTTCTCAAGTTTGCTTTGGCTATTCGGGATCTTTTGTGTTTCCATACAAATTGTGAAATTTTTTGTTCTAGTTCTGTGAAAAATGCCACTGGTAGTTTGATAGGGATTACATTGAATCTGTAGATTACTTTAGGTAGGATAGTCATTTTTAATGTTGATTCTTCCATTCCAAGAACATGGTATATCTCTCCATCTGTTGGTATCATCTTTCATTTCTTTCATCAGTGTCTTATAGTTTTCTGCATACAAGACTTTTGTCTCCTCAGGTAGGTTTATTCCTAGGTATTTTATTCTTTTTGTTGCAATAGTAAATGGGAGTGTTTCCTTAATTTCTCTGTCAGATTTTTCTTCATTAGTGTATAGGAATGCCAGAGATTTCTGTGCAGTAATTTTGCATCCTGCTACTTTACCAAATTCATTGATTTGCTCTAGTAGTATTCTCGTAGCATCTTTAAGATTCTCCATGTATAGTAAGTGTAATGTCATCTGTAAACAGTGATAGCTTTACTTCTTCTTTTCCAATTCAGATTCCTTTCATTTCCTTTTTCTTCTCTGATTGCTGTGGCTAAAACTTACAAAACTATGTTGACTAATAATGGTGAGAGTGGACAACCTTGTCTTGTTCCTGATCTTGTTTTCAGTTTTTCAACACTGAGCACGATGTTGGCTGTCGGTTTGTCAATTATGGTCTTTATTATGTTGAGGTAGGTTTCCCATATTCCTACTTTCTGGAAAGTTTTCATCATAAATTGGTGTTGAATTTTGTTGAAAGCTTTTTCTGTATCTATTGAGATGATCATATGGTTGATATGGTGTATCACAATGATTGATTTGCATATATTGAAGAATCCTTGCATTCCTGGAATAAACCCCACTTGATTATGGTGTATGATCCTTTTACTGTGCTGTTGGATTCTGTTTGCTAGTATTTTGTTGAGGATTTTTGCATCTATGTTCATCAGTGATATTGGCCTGTAGTTTTCTTTCTTTGTGATATCTTTGTCTGGTTTTGGTATCAGGGTGATGGTGGCCTCATAGAAAGAGTTTGGGAGTGTTCCTCCCTCTGCTATATTTCAGAAGAGTTTGAGAAAGATAGCTGTTAGCTTTTCTCTAAATACTTGATAGAATTCGCCTGTGAAACCATCTGGTCCTGGGCTTTTGTTTGTTGGAAGATTTTTAATCACAGTTTCAATTTCAGTGCTTATGATTGGTCTGTTTATATATATTTTATTTCTTCATGGTTCAGTCTTGCAAGGTTGTGCTTTTCTAAGAATTTGTCAATTTCTTCAAGGGTGTCCATTTTTTTGGCATATAGTTGCTTGTAGTAATCCCTCATAATTTTTTGTCTTTCTGCAGTGTCAGTTGTAACTTCTCCCTTTTCATTTCTAACTCTGTTGATCTGAGTCTTCTCCCTTTTTTTCTTGATAAGTCTGGCTAGTGGTTTATCAATTTTGTTTATCTTCTTAAAGAACCAGCATTTAGTTTTATTGTTTTTTGCTATTTTTTCCTTTATTTCTTTTTCATTTATTTCTGATCTCATATTTATGATTTCTTTCCTTCTGCTAACTTTGGGGATTTTTTTGTTCTTTTTTCTCTAATTGCTTTAGGTGTAAGGTTAGATTGTTTATTTGAGATTTTTCTTTTTTCTTGAGGTAGGATTGTGTTGCTATAAACATCCCTCTTAGAACTGCTTTTGCTGTATTCCATAGGTTTGGGATCGTCGTGTTTTCATTGTCATTTGTTTCTAGGTATTTTTTGATTTCCTCTTTGATTTCTTCAGTGATCTCTTGGTTATTTAGTAGCGTATTGTTTAGCCTCCATGTGTTTGTATTTTTTAAAGTTTTTTTTCTGTAATTGACATCTAGTCTCATAGTGTTGTGATCAGGAAAGATATCTGATACAATTTCCATTTTCTTAAATTTACCAGGGCTTGATTTGTGACTCAGGGTGTGATCTATCCTGGATAATGTTTCATAAGCACTTGAGAAGAAAGTGTATTCTGTTGTTTTTGGATGGAATGTCCTATAAATATCAATTAAGTCCATCTTGTTTACTGTGTCATTTAAAGCTTATGTTTCCTTATTTATTTTCATTTTGGATGATTTGTCCACTGGTGAAAGTGGGGCGTTAACATCCCCTACTATGATTGTGTTGCTGTCGATTTCCCTTTTTATTGCTATTAGCCTTTGCCTATGTATTGAGGCGCTCTTATGTTGGGTGCATAAATACTTACAATTGTTATATCTTCTTCTTGGATTGATCCCTTGATGATTATGTAGTGACCTTCTTTGTCTCTTTTAATAGTCTTTATTTTAAAGTCTATTTTGTGTGAAATGAGAATTGCTACTCCAGGTTTCGTTTAATTTCCATTTGCATGGAATATCTTTTTCCATCCCCTCACTTTCAGTCTGTACATGTCCCTAGGTCTGAAGTGGGTCTCTGGTAGACAGCATATATACGGGTCTTGTTTTTTGGTCTATTCAGCCAGTCTATGTCTTTTGGTTGGAGCATTTAATCCATTTATATTTAAGGTAATTATCTATATGTATGTTCCTATTACCATTTTCTTAATTGTTTTGGGTTTGTTTATGTAGGTCTTTTCCTTCTCTTGTGTTTCCTGCCTAGAGAAGTTCCTTTAGCATTTGTTGTAAAGCTGGTTTGGTGGTGCTGAATTCTCTTAACTTTTGCTTGTCTTTAAAGGTTTTAATTTCACCGTTAAATCTGAATGAGATCCTTGCTGGGTAGAGTAATTTTGATTGTAGGTTTTTCCCTTTCATCACTTTAAATATGTCCTGCCATTTCCTTCTGGCTTGCAGAGTTTCTGCTGGAAGTCCAGCTGTTAACCTTATGGGGATTCCCTAGTATGTTTTTTGTTGCTTTTCCTTGGCTGCTTTAATATTTTTTCTTTGTATTAATTTTTGATAGTTTGATTAATATGTGTCTTGGTGTGTTTTTCCTTGGATTTATCCTGTACGGGACTCTCTGTGCTTCCTAGACTTGATTGACTATTTCCTTTTCCATGTTAGGGAAGTTTTCAACTATAATCTCTTCAAATATTTTCTCAGACCTTTTCTTCCTCTCTTCTTTTTCTGGGACCCCTGTAATTCTAATGTTTGTTCACTTAATGTTGGCCCAGAGGTCTCTGAGACTGTCCTCAATTCTTTTCATTCTTTTTTCTTTATTCTGCTCTGCAGTAGCTATATCCTCTATTTTATCTTCCAGGTCACTTATCTGTTCTTCTGATTCAGTTACCCTGCTATTGACTCCTTCTAGAGAATTTTTAATTTCACTTATTGTGTTGTTCATCATTGTTTGTTTGCTCTTTAGTTCTTCTAGGTCCTTGTTAAACTTTTGTTGTATTTTGTCCATTCTCTTTCCAAGATTTTGGATCATCTTTACTATCATTACTCTGAATTCTTTTTCAGGTAGACTGCCTATTTCCTCTTCATTTCTTTGGTCTGGTGGGTTTTTACCTTGCTCCTTCATCTGCTGCATACTTCTCTGTCTTCCCATTTTGCGTAACTTACTGTGTTTGGGGTCTCCTTTTTGCAGACTTCAGGTTCGTTGTTCCATTGTTTTTGGTGTCTGCCCCCAGTGACCAAGGTTGGTTCAGTGGGTTGTGTAGGTTTCCTGGTGGAGGGGACTGGTGCCTGTGTTCTGGTGGGAGGGGCTGGATCTTGTCTTTCTGTTCGGCTGAACAGCATCTGGTGGTGTGTTTTGGGGTGTCTGTGAACTTAGTATGATTTTAGGCAGCCTCTCTGCTAATGGGTGGGGTTGTGTTTCTGTCTTGCTAGTTGTTTGGCATGGGGCCTTCCACACTGCAGCTTGCTGGCCGTTGGGTGGAGCTGGGTCTTAGCATTGAGAGAGAGATCTCTGGGAGAGCGCTCACCGATTGATATTACCTGGGGCTTGGAAGTCTCTGGTGTTCCAATGTCCTGAACTCGGCTCTCCCACCTCAGAGGCTCAGGACTGACACTGGGGCGGAGCACCAAGACCCTGTCAGCCACATGGCTCAGAAGAAAAGGGAGAAAAAAAGAAAGAAAAAATTTAAAATAAATAAAATTATATTAAAATGAAATAAAATAAATTATTAAAATAAAAAAATAAAGAAGTAGTAAAAAAAAAAAGAAGAGAGCAACCAAACCAATAAACAAACCCACCAATTATAGCAAGTGCTAAAACTACACTAAGATAAGCATAAAATTCAGAAATAAGTCAGTCGCAGACAGCAAACCCCAAGTGTACAGTTGCTCCCAAAGTCCACTGCCTCAATTTTGGGTTGATTCGTTGTCTATTCAGGTATTCCACAGATGCAGGGTACATCGAGTTGATTGTGGAGATTTAATCCGCTGCTCCTGAGGCTGCTGGGAGAGATTTCCCTTTCTCTTCTTTGTTTGCACAGCTCCTGGGGTTCAGCTTTGGATATGGCCCCACCTCTGCGTGTAGGTCACCCTGAGGCTTCTGTTCCTGCCCAGACAGGACGGGGTTAAAGCAGTGACTGATTAGAGGGCTATGGCTCACTCATGCCAGGGAGAGGGAGGGGTATGGTAGTCATAATTGGAATTGTGGGGCAAGCCTGTGGCAGCAGAGGCTGGCGTGACATTGCAACAGCCTGAGGCATGCCATGTGTTCTCCTGGGGAAGTTGTCCCTGGATCACAGGACCCTGGCAGTGGTGGGATGCACAGGCTCCTGGGGCTGGGGGTGTGGATAGTGACCTGTGCTTGCACACACATTTTTTGGTGGCTGCAGCAGCAGCATTAGCATTTCGTGCCCGTCTCTGGGGTCTGAGCTGTCATCTGCAGTTCACGCCAGTCTCTGGAGTTTGTTTAGGCGGTGCTCTGAATCCCGTCTCCTCAAGCACCCCGAAACAATGGTCTCTTGCCTCTTAGGCAGGTCCAGACATTTTCCCAGACTCCCTCCCGGCTAGCTGTGGCGCACTAGCCCCCTTCAGGCTGTGTTCAGGCAACCAACCCCAGCCCTCCCCCTGGGATCTGAACTCTGAAGCCTGAGCCTCTGCTCCCAGCCCCCACCCGTCCTGGCGGGGAGCAGACAAGCCTCTCAGGCTGGTGAGTGCTGATTGGCACTGATACTCTGTGAAGGAATCTCTCCGCTTTGCCCTCTGCACCCCTGCTGCTGCACTCTCCTCTGTGGCTCTGAAGCTTCTCCCCTGCCCACCCCCCATCTCCACCGGTGAAGGGGCTTCCTAGTGTGTGGAAACTTTTCCTCCTTCACAGCTCCCTCCCACTGGTGCAGGTCCCGTCCCTATTCTTTTGTCTCTGTTTTTTCTTTTGCCCTACCCAGGTACGTGGGGAGTTTCTTGCCTTTTGGGAGGTCTGAGGTCTTCTTCCAGAGTTCAGTAAGTGCTCTGTAGGATTTGTTACACATGTAGATCTATTTTTGATATATTTGTGGGGAGGAAGGTGATTTCCATGTCATATTCCTCCGCTATCTTGAAGGTCCATCACTAGGACACAGTTTTCAAAAACAACTTACAGCTATCCCCACTCAAAATGTCATAGAAATTAACTACTTCTTGATTTGGACTCTATCTTAAGTAAATGAAATGCAATTGTGAATGAAGAAAAGTAAAGGAAAATAACTAAGAATTGATGTTTTCCAGTGTCACTGAACTGTGGTCAGCACATTTTGGTAGAAAACACTTTCCTTTGTTCAATTAATAGACACAGCCCCTAACATGGGGTTTCTAGAAAAATCTCTTGGAATAGTAGTTTATTTGAAGTCATTCAAGTGATTGAGCCAAATACTTTATCCTTGAGCACCCTACATGGCAAAGTTTTGGGGTATCAGGTTTGAAGATCAGGAAGGCAAATTCTGCTTCTGGATGATCTTGCCTATTTGCTTAATGAATCAAATGTTTTTGCAGTACAAATGATGTGTTTGGTAATATATGGGGAAGAGAACCAAGGAAAACCTTGTCCCTGTCTGCAAGGGCATATAATCTACATGAAGAGACTGAGAAAAGTATTGACAAATAGCAATGTTGCATAATCAAAGGGAATAATAGCATTGTAGAGCATCATGACGGGGAGGGAATAGTACGTTAACACTGTGGGGATTCGAGGAAGGTTTGGAAGAAAATATGGTAGCGTGGAAGTTGAACTTGAAGGGTGAAGGAAGCTTTCAATAAACATAGAGGTGGAAAACATTCCAGGATGGAAGAATAATATGAGCAGTGATGACTTTGTAAATTTTAAGTGGTTGTTGTGAAGGATCCAATAGTTGTGAGTGGCCAGAAAGATGAGTGTTTGAAGGACACAGGCTCTTAGAGGGAAGAAGATATTTGAATCTTCATCTTACAGATGAAAAGGCCAAGTCCAGGTTCCCTGAGTACCAGACCAGGGCTCCCTCTGTGTTAACCTGTGCACACTGAGAGATTGAGGCTACCCAGGCAAGGTAGGGCTGGATTGCACATGGCTGGTTATCTTTCTTTTTCTGGGACCATGGCTGAAAAAGACTTGTCAGGACTAGGTAGCAAAATGTAGTAGGTGGAGTGAGATGATAAATGATTTTTTTCGTAGCTGTCATCAAATTTTCCTGTTGGAACAGCCTACTTTAGGTCATTACCTTGAGACACAGCATTAGATGGGATAACCTACTTGGAAAAGTAATCCTCTGTGTCTGCTTCCTTCTATATAAAATTGAGTTAATGACAATATCTACCTCACAGATCACTAAGGCAACAACTGAGAGTATTCATTCATTTCAAGCACCTTGCACAGTGCCAGGAACATGATAAATGTGAGAATGTTAGATATCATTATTGTCATTGCTATTGTTGTTGGTGTTTCTAGAAGCTGGAAGAAGAGGAGTGAGGAGAAAATAATACCACCAACAAAAGTATAAACTCTGAATGAGACATGAACAGAAATTTATGGGTGGAGAAAAGCAGAGGGGGTGAAAGAGAGGAGAGGAGTCCCTTTCTAGTAGAGTAAAGAAAATTGCTAAGAATGGTTGAGATGCTTTGAATAATGAAAATCTAATCAGTTTTAACTTACTGGTTTCTCATTCTTACTTTCCAAGTGGAAACTAGAAACCAAGTCAAGGGTGACTAGGGGCAAATGTAGTCCAGGAAATTTTCAGAAATCTTCAGGAAGTCCAAGGAGTCAAGAATTTCACTCACAGTGACATGGGGAAGGTAGAGCATCAAGGGGTTCAGCCAGAAATCAAGGGGCAACATGACCCTAACTGGCTTTTGCTTTCCCACACCTAGAAAACCAAAGCTTTTATTTGGCAATTGACTTATTAAATTCTCAACTGAGAACTCCAGGACTAATGTAAACATTTGACTGGTTAATAATACTTAAGAGTTTTGTTTTCTTATACTTTTTATATTGATACTTTCAATTGTTATTGTATGATTCAATAAAACAGAACCAACTCTATTAGTGTCTGTTTCAGTTTCAGTTTTATGGTATGGTGTTGGCTTGAAACAGTGCTCATTGCTAGGTTAGAAATGGATTCACAAGTGCTTTGAAAAGTGCTTTAGGATTTTGAGACAACGGTTATATATCAAGTTTTTTTATTGCGTGGGGGAGGTTATTGGGAAGTATATTGGACTGGAAGTTAGGAGATCTTGAGCAAATTACATCCAGTTGAATTATAATTTCCTCTCCTCTAAAATAAAGTGAATGCTTATTTTGCAGAGTCATTGGAAAAATAAAATATCTCTGCATAACTAGTCCAGTGCTAGGAACATACCTGCATCAAAAAAAAAAAATTTGCATGCATTCTTTCAACAAATGTTTTTTGGCTACGTATCACGTGCCAAGTACTATACTCAGTGATGTGGGCAAAGCAATGAGGAAGGTATTCCTTACCCTTAAGAAGCTCAGTTCTAGTGGGGAGTTAGAAAACACACACACATAAATAAAATAGTTATAACCTTTAATAACTGCATGAAAAAAACCAACAAGGGGATGAACAGAGGGTCGTATATTTTAGATAAGCTTGATGATTTTACTACTTGCTTATCAAGAGGTTACTGTTTTTGAATGACATAGATTTAAGAGACTATTGTTCTTAAAAGTAAAGCAGCTCATAATATATATTTATTTTCACCTTTCCTTTGCATTCTAACATGCCACCTGTTTGGCTTCAGATGATCTCTGTTGGGTCAAAAATTTCTAATAGTTCAATTGCAATGACTTAGTTTTATTGCTGGTCATGAACACATAACGTATATCACTCTACCTTCTACTCTGTCCAAATTTGATTAATTATTTTAGCTTGGAAAGGTAAAGAATTAAAAGCTGGGGCAACAAGGGGTTTGGTTGCAGATTGTTAAGAATCATGTGTCAAAGGAAATGTCAGCTTTGTAATTTATGGCCTTTCAAATACTGAAACTTGGCAATTGTCTGAATCTATGCATTTACTCTTTTAGTGGAAGAATAAACCTTCGGTGACTTGAGTCGTCTAAATAACCATTTTACGACTCAAACAGTTCTCTTTTCTCTTATGCGGCAGGATTGCTTGATTTTTAGAGCTGTTTTAGCCAGGTGGTAATTTATATAGAAATCTTTAAGCAGAACACATAGCTCTATCCTTAAAATGTTTTTTGAAGGAAAAGAAAAGCATGCCTAAGGGACTTTTGGAGTTACCTACTCTGATTTTATCTGAGAACTTGTTGTAATAGGAAGTTATAAAGAGAAAAGTCAATACAGATTTCCAATTCTGATATAACCAGTTGGGATGGCTATTTCTAAAACCTTCACCCATCTCTTGAGTTGAGATTCAGCTAAGCCTAGCCTCATACAGTGTTGGAGTTGAAAGAGACCTGAGAAGGATGATTGCTGAAACTGACAAGAGGTCAGAATCTCCTAAGAAGCTTACAAAATATACCCATTCCTGGGTTCTATCCCAGTTATACTAAATCAAATCCTGACAGGGTAGAGCCAAAGAATCTGTGATCTGTGTGTTTATCAACTTCTCATAATGATAAGCAGCTAACTTTGGAAAATTTTTAAAATGCAGTTGAGGACATGGAGGTCCACTGTTTTAATGGGAATTTAAAATATAAAAAGTGAAAGAGGGAATCATTCATTCACTTATTCTTTTTATAAATGAAGAGCTGGTTTTTTTTTTTTTTGTTGTTGTTGTTGTTTTTATTTTTTTTTGCGGTACGTGGACCTCTCAATGCTGTCGCCTCTCCCGTTGCGGAGCACAGGCTCTGGACGTGCAGGCCCAGCGGGCATGCCTCATGGGCCCAGCCGCTCTGCGGCATGTGGGATCTTCCCGGACCGGGGCACGAACCCGCGTCCCCTGCATCGGCAGGCGGACTCTCAACCACTGCGCCACCAGGGAAGCCCTGAAGAGCTCTTTTATCATATGTACAATATTAGGTAGAAGTAGGGGATGCAAAGATGAAAAAATATGATCTCTAACCTCAAATATCAATATTTTTCTTGTTAGCATCAAAGGGACATGATCATGTAAATAAGTATATATACCTATTTACACAGAGCATCAAAGAATACATTTATTTTTATTTACTCTTTGAAAAAATATGAGTGCAAGTACTATTATTCCCAATCTACTCTTCCTCTTCTTCTACTGTAAGCAGAGATATAACACAAGTGATTAGCAAATTTCCTTCACGGGAACAATAGCTTAAATATAAAAGAATAAATGTGAACATTTATTTAGTACTAACAATATTCTAGGCACTGTACTTGGTACTTTATATGTGTTAACATATAATCCTCATAACAACTTTATGAAACAGGGGCTATCATTCTATTTTATAACTGATGAAACTGAAGCTTAAGTAACACGTTCAAAATCACACAGCACGTTGGTAGTAGCACTAGACGTTGAGGTTCAGAGTTAGTGTGCTTATTTACCGTATGATTGCATCTATCTGGAATAAAGAAAAAACAAAAATAATTTCTGGTATGAAAAAATCCAGTGGTATATTTTTGCCAGTGACGAACAATGGTACTCTGACGTTCAACAAGACGGGAAATCACTAGAATAAACTAAGCATCACAAGCCCTTTGTTTCTATTTCCATAATATACACACCACCACCCCCAACCACAAACTGAATATGGGGAAACAGTACTCTCTGCAGAACCTAGAGAAAAATAAATCACCCTGAGGTTTGACAACAATAAAATTTTCACCGCACACTAATCAAACAGATAGAAAGAGGGCCATGGCATGTGATATACTTAATTAAATCTCTGAGGGAGGAGAGGTAGTTAGCTCATAGAGCTGTACGCTTTACACATGACAAAACCCAGCAATGTCAACAGCACGGAAAAGCTATCGCTCTCACAATGATGAATGCAAAGGCATAGGAGGCTCCGTCTGCTTCTGTTAAATGTAACAGAGCCGGCTTCATGTCAGAAAAATCAGGAGACTTTTATTTGGCAAATGGTGCCTGAGTCCTGTTATGCCTATTAAAACCTACCTCTGTGTGGGGTGAAGCATTCCTCGGGGAATTCTCTTGAGGCTGCTCTGGCAACCAAGAGGACCAGGCAGCTCTTCTTGAGATCAGTGCATGAACGTGAGCAGATGAGTATAGACAAATTGCTTCTTTATGCCTTGGAGCCCCTTGGCCATCTGAGGTTCACTTTAGGATATTTTGAAACCTGCTCTCAGACTTTTCTGTGTCTAATGTCCCTTCCATCTTTGTAGTGTTAAACATGTGAGTATAGTTTGGGAACTATATCTGTCAGGATAGTCTCAGTTTTGCTGCAATAACAAACAACCCTCAAATCTGAGGGCATAAACCCAACAAAGGCTTATATCTTGCTCACATCACCTGGGCAGCATGGGGAGATGGGGGATGGAGGACCCCCACTTACTGTAATTACATAGGGACTCAGGCTGAAAGAAGATCTATCTTGACACTTGCTTTTACAATAACCAGGAAGGAGGAAAAGGGAATGTGGTAACTATACATTGACTCTTAACTCTTCTGTCTGGAAGAAATAAATGTCACTTCAGATTACCTTTCACTGACTAAAGCAAATCACATGACTGTGACTAATTTCAAAGGGAAGGAGGAAATACAACACTCACATGCTGAAAAGAAATGACATAGACTATACATCCACAGTCCTAATGAAAAAGGACACGTATAGGAGTCATAGACATGCTGGCCAGTGCTGAGAGTGGAGGAGAATTTATGACCTGATCTCCTGAATTCCTAGCTGCTTGATTTAATGGAATGTCCTTTCTTAGGAGTCTTCCTGCACCTCAGCCTAGGGTCAGTCTTGCTATCAAGGATGTTTTCTTCTCTGCAGAACAGGAGGAGAAAGAATTAGGAAAAAAGAATATGGACCATGAATTCCTGAGATGCCTGTGTGCTGTTTTTCAGAATAAAAACTTAATAGCTTTTGGCTAAAAAACAAAACAGATGACAGGTGACTGTGTATGTTTCTTGCTCAAGTCTACTTAAGACTCCAAAACTAGAGCTAAAAGTCTAAAAGACTGCTCAGGGAATACTTGTGTCACACTGCCCCACATCACTGCTTACTCTGGTCCAGGTGGTCCATATGGATGCAGTTATTAATGGCTGTGGAATGGCATGGTGGCCACAGTTTTATTGTCAATGGCCACCTTGTAGGGCTGGCTCTATTATGGGAATAATTCACCCCTACTGGGTACATTGTCCCAAACAACTTCCATACCACACCAAACAGTGTCTGCCCCATTTCCAAAAGCCATCCTGCTGCAGATATCATGGTTTCTAACTTTGAAGGAGGAGTAGGATAATTCCACAGTGTTCTCACATAGGACAAACACAAGAGAATCTCTTAGGTCATTAACAACATTTCTCTTCACTTTTTTTTTCAAACATCTTTATTGGAGTATAATTGCTTTACAATGGTGTGTTAGTTTCTGCTTTATAACAAAGTGAATCAGCTATACATACACATATATCCCCATATCTCCTCCCTCTTGTGTCTCCTTCCCACCCTCCCTGTCCCACCCCTCTAGGTGGTCAAAAACCACCGAGCTGATCTCCCTGTGCTATGCGGCTGTTTCCCACTAGCTATCTATTTTACATTTGGTAGTGTATATATGTCCATGCCACTCTCTCACTTCGTCTCAGCTAGCCCTTCCCACTCCCTGTGTCCTAAAGTCCACTCTCTATGTCTGTGTCTTTATTCCTGTCCTGACCCTAGGTTTTTCAGAACCATTTTTTTTAGATTCCATATATATGTGTTAGCATACGGTATTTGTTTTTCTCTTTCTGACTTACTTCACTCTGTATGACAGACTCTAGGTCCATCCACCTCACTACAAATAACTCAATTTCGTTTCTTTTTATGGCTAATATTCCATTGTATATATGTGCCACATCTTCTTTATCCATTCATCTCTCGATGGACACTTAGGTTGCTTCCATGTCTTGGCTATTGTAAATAGTGCTGCAATGAACATTGTGGTACATGACTCTTTTTGAATTATGGTTTTCTCAGGATATATGTCCAGTAGTGGGATTACTGGGTTGTATGGTAGTTCTAGTTTTAGTTTTTTAAGGAGCCTGCATACTGTTCTCCATAGTAGCTGTATCAATTTACATTCCCACCAACAGTGCAAGAGGGTTCCCTTTTCTCCACATCCTCTCCAGCATTTATTGTTTGTAGATGTTTTGATGATGGCCATTTTGACTGGTGTGAGGTGATATCTCATTGTAGTTTTGATTTACATTTCTCTAATGATTAGTGATGTTGAGCATCCTTTCATTTATTTGTTGGTAATCTGTATATCTTCTTTGGAGAAATGTCTATTTAGGTCTTCTGTCCATTTTTGGATTGGGTTGTTTGTTTTTTTGATATTGAAATGCATGAGCTGCTTGTAATTTTATAGATTAATCCTTTGTCATTTGCCTCATTTGCCAATATTTTCTCCCATTCTGAGGGTGGTCTTTTCATCTTGTTTATGTTTTCCTTTGCTGTGCAAAACCTTTTAAGTTTCATTAGGTCCCATTTTTTTATTATTCTTTTTATTTCCATTTCTCTAGGAGGTGGGTCAAAAAGGATCTTGCTGTGATTTATGTCATAGAGTGTTCTGCCTATGTTTTCCTCTAAGAGTTTTAAAGTGTCTGTCCTTACATTTAGGTCTTTAATCCATTTTGAGTTTATTTTTCTGTATGGTGTTAGGGAGTGTTCTAATTTCATTCTTTTACATGTAGCTGTCCCGTTTTCCCAGCACCACTTATTGAAGAGGCTGTCTTTTCTCCATTGTATATTCTTGCCTCCTTTATAAAAAATAAGGTGACCATACGTTCATGGGTTTATCTCTGGGCTTTCTATCCTGTTCCATTGATCTATTTCTGTTTTTGTGCCAGTACCATACTGTCTTGATTGCTGTAGCTTTGTAGTATAGTCTGAAGTTTGAGAGCCTGATTCCTCCAGCTCCATCTTTCTTTCTCAAGATTGCTTTGGCTATTTGGGGTCTTTTGTGTTTCCATACAAATTGTAAAATTTTTTGTTCTAGTTCTGTGAAAAATGCCATTGGTAGTTTGATAGGGGTTGCATTGAATCTGTAGATTGCTTTGGGTAGTATAGTCATTTTCACAATATTGATTCTTCCAATCCAAGAACATGGTATATCTCTCCATCAGTTTGTATCATCTTTAATTTCTTTCATCAGTGTCTTATAGTTTTCTACATACAGGTCTTTTGTCTCCTTAGGTAGGTTTATTCCTAGATATTTTATTCTTTTTGTTGCAATGGTAAATGGGAGTGTTTCCTTAAATTCTCTTTCAGATTTTTCATCATTAGTGTATAGGAATGCAAGAGATTTCTGTGCATTAATTTTGTATCTTGCTACTTTACCAGATTCATTGATTAGCTCTAGTCATTTTATGGTAGCATCTTTAGGATTCTCCATGTATAGTATCATATCATCTGCAAACAGTGACAGCTTTACTTCTTTTCCGATTTGCATTCCTTTCATTTCTTTTTCTTCTCTGATTGCTGTGGCTAAGGCTTCCAAAACTATGTTGAATAATAGTGGTGAGAGTGGACAACCTTGTCTTGTTCCTGATCTTAGAGGAAATGGTTTCAGTTTTTCACCATTGAGAATGATATTGGCTGTGGGTTTGTCATATATGGCCTTTATTATGTTTTTTCTCTTCACTTGTAATTTCACATCTCATAAGGGCATGCCTTGGAGTGACAGATTTCATTTACCTCACCGGAAGATATAGTACAATATTCTTAAAAAGAACAGAAAAAGAAAACAAAATGAGTATTTATTCTAATTTACCCTCATATTTTAATTCTCTTCGCTGAAAGCCCAAGGAAAAGATTGTGCCAGAAATAGACTCACAGACAGAGAAAACAAACTTATGGTTACCAAAGGGGAAAGGGGGGGAGGGATAAATTAGCTGCTTGGGATCAACATATACACACTACTAAATATAATATAGATAACCAACAAGGACCTACTGTGTAGCACAGGGAACTATACTCAATATCTTGTAATTACCTGTAAGAGAAAAGAATCTGAAAAATAATATCTATATCTATCTATTTCTAAATCACTTTGCTGTACCCCTGAAACTAACACAACATTTTAAACCAACTATACTTCAATTAAAATAAGGAAAAAAAAAAAAAGAGATTGTGCCAACACATTCCAATCCGGGTTACCTCCAAAATACTTTTTCCAGTGGAAATAGTAGACCTTGAAATCATTGATTTACCAAGGATCCATGTAGTTCATCCTCATCCAATCCATCAGCAAGTCCTATTGGCTCCCTCTTTAAATCTTGAATCTGACCTTTTTCACCACTTCCACACAATTACCCTAGCTTAAGCCACTGTTGTGTCTCACCACGGTTATTAAAGCAGCTTCCTAAGTGACCTCAGTGATTCTACTTTTGTTCTGCTCCAGTCTGTTCTCCACCCAACAGCCATCATGATCTTTTTCACAGTAAATCACTCCCTGTTCACAACCATTCAACAGATCTATAATGGAATAAGAATTTCCAACCTCAGCCCTTGCCATTCTTCTCTTCTTTGTCTCTGTTCCAGCCAAATGGACAACTTACTGTTCCTTGAACACAATAAACATACTCAAGGTTTTTGTACATATTTTTTTTCTCACTGCTTGAAATGGTTTCCCGAAAACGTTCTTGGCATTTGCTTCTTCATTTGATTCAAGCATCTGGTCAAATGTTATCTTACCAGAGGACCTTTTCTTGACCACCATGTTAATTTTCTATTGGTGTGTAAAAAGTATCCCAAATTGTAGTGGCTTAAAGCAGTAAGTACTCATTATCAAATAGTTTATATGGGTCAGGAATCTGGGAGCCACTTAGCTTGATGATTCTGACAGAGAAGTTTCAGTCACATCAGCCAGGGCTGTAGTCATCTGGCGCTTGACCAGAGCTGAATACCCCCTTCAGAGGTGGCTCGTTCACAGGTCTGACAAGTGGATGTTGGTAGTCTGCAGAAGGCCCTAGTGCCTCACCACGTGGACATCTTCTGGAGACGGTTGAGTGTCTTTGCGACATGGCAACTGGTGTTCCCCAGAGTGGGTGCTCCAAGACAGAGAGAAAAAAGAAAAAGCCTCAACATGGTTTCTATCTTACTCTTGGATGTCAGCACACCTTCTCTTCCACCTTCTTCTATTTGTAGGAATAATAAATCTGGCCCACACTCAAGGGAAAAGAAATTAGGCTTCACCTCCTGAAGGGAAGAGGATCAAACAATTTGTGGTCATATTTTTAAAAATCATCATAACTATATTTCACCCTTCCTACCCATCACCCTGCTTCGTTTATCTTTATGCCACTCATGATGTATCTCTAAAGAGGCAACAAAGTGAAGTTGAGAATATGGACTCTGAGACCAGACTGTCTTAATTCAAATTCCAGTTGTACAACTTATAGGAAATAAAAGCTTGGACAAAATAAACCAGAGACAGGACTTCTCTGTGCCTCAGTTTTTACATCTGTAAAATGGGATACACATACCCATTTTAAGGACCTACCTTAAAGGGTTATGGTGAGAAATAAAGGAATAGGTAGATAGAGAGATAGATAATGGTTAGATAGATGATAGAAATAGCACTTAGCACAAAAAACTACAGAAGTATTATATATTATTCTCAATACAACACTGTTATTATTACTATTATTTTTAGTAAACAAAAAAGTATTCGTTTATTCCTGTCTTACCAGGGTATGATTTGCATCAGTACAGGGAATTTGTTCACTGTTGTGTTCTCAGATCCTACAAATAGGTTTTCAAAAATATGTTTTGAATGAATCTATGCACTAGAAGGGAATAGTATTTAATTATATATTTTCAGGTTTGGTGGCTATAAATGTACTCAAATATATCCATTAATTCATCCCTCCATTCCTGCTTTCAGAATGCTTGTGTTGAGTGTTTTCTAAAAGTCTGACATACACTAGCCCTATTTAAAGCCATCATCTTTCCACTCAAATATAAATTAGGTGTTATATCGAAGACATCAGAGTTAAGGTGGAAGAATCACAGAAGAATTGAGGGAAAAAGAACAATAGGACTTAAGATAACCTGTGATTATGCCCAGAGCTATTACTATACTGGTAATTAGACAATTTACAATTGTTTGTAAATTGTCTCAGTGGGAAAAATGTAGGTTAAAGTGGTATATCTTTTTATATTAAAGATCATTAATAAATTTTGAACAATTATAAAAGAAGTACATGGGTGAGGCATGAGAACCTTGGTAAAAGATATAATTAGGTAAATACTGTCAGAGTCCCCACCTAGGTTCTCTTAGGGTGGTATGCATTGTTTTTTAAGTTTAATTTCAATGAAAATCCTAGAATTTCTTAACAAATTAGTGATTCACAGAAAGTAGAGGCTCATTACACATTTTCTTTCAAAATTCAAAAACTGAAAGTTTAAACAAATTTGGAATATAAGATTTGTGTTTTAATTACATGGTACATGAGGACTCCACAGAATATTCCATTTTGGCTGGACCAGTGCAAGCCAAGCAGAATGTGACTCACATAGCTGTCTACATTGGCCATCAACACAGACAGACCTTAGCCCAAAACCCATTTGGGAAGAAAACTGAAAACGTGTTATGCCTATGTGATATCACTACACTTACTCTTGCACCTGCGGTTTGCTTTTTGGAGTTGTTTAACGGAAACTCAAGTCCCCTTAAACCAAATGTAATTGATGGAGAGGTGGCCATGCTGCATCGTAAGCGTACGTATGTTAACAAGTCCTGGTCCACTGGACCACAGGCAGGGTCAGCTACTGGAGTGAGTCCTGCCTTCAGCTAGGAAAACAAAACAAACAGCACACCCCCTTTTAATTGATTGCTTCCAGCAAGAAACCTGATGATGAGAGAACAGGCCTAGACAAAGTCTGGAGCACACTGACCTTCCTCATTTACACACAGCCACGGCATCTTTTCCTGATCATATTGTGCTCGTTTTATTTTTTGCTGCTCATGTAAATGCACACAACAAAGTGCCATAAGTATTTTCCTTGTTTAGCATATTATGGAGTAAAATGATAGTGGCAAAGCTACACTATGCTTCTAAGCAAGGGAAAAATATATTAAATCTAGTTCTGCCTCTTGAAAGGAAAACAGGTACTGATCTTGTAACTAAGGTATTTAGGCAAGACAGATAGCAAAAGTATTATTTAAATAAAGTACTTCTGTGAGACAGATAAGTTATTTATGGCTGGTATATTACTAATTACAGAAATATTTTAATATTGATATAAGCTCACCAGAAGATAAAGAAAATGAATATAGCCTATGAATTTTTTTCGTTAATTCATTTAATAAATAAATATATATTATACATATTATGGGTCTGTTGTGTGCTAGGACTTGAGGATACAAGGTAGACAAAACATATGGTCTCTGAACTCCAAGTACTTACGTCAGCACTGAGTGTAGGGAAAGCAAACGTTAAACAAATAATCACACTAAACATGGGGTGGGGGTGGTGGGTATGTCTGTACAAGTGCCTTGAGAGACAAGTATAGAGATTTATTCATTTAAACAATATTTTTTGTTTACTATGTGCGCCTCTTCCCTTTCTGGATTTATGATAGTGAACAAAACAGGCAAAAAAAAAAAAAATCTGTTTTCATTGAATAAAGTAGGCAAAATATGTTTTCCGGAGAAGCAATAACCAAAATAAGTAGGTAGATTCTAGGGTAGAGTGTACCAAGGAGAAGTGTGGTGAGTAATAAGAGGAGTTGTGGTCAGAGAGGCCCTGAGTGGAGTGCGGGGGATGGAAAAAGTAGGGCCTTCTAGCCAGTTTCAAAGGCATTGGCTTTTAGCCTAGCAAGATGGGAAGCTTTGGAGGGATTTGAGAAGTGGCATGGTCTGACGTGTCTTAAAAAGATGGCTCTGGTCATAAGGACCAAGGTTGAATCAAGAAGACCAGTGAGAAGTCCATTTTATATTCTAGGCGCAAATAAGGGTGGCTCAGAAACTGGTGGCAACTTTATAGGTAGTGAAAAGTAGTCATTTTCTGGATGTAATTTCAAGGTAGTGCAACTGGATTAGCTGCTAGACTAGCTTAGGAATAGAAAAGAGAGGAACAAGGGAGAACTCTAGGGAACTTTGAAACAGTAATATCTTTTGAGGACATCTTTCTTGGGAGAGTGACACCTTGATATTGGAAGGAATAATAGGAATTCACTAGAGAAAGGGTAAGTATGGACAGAGCACATAGGTTGAGAGTTGATTATGTTCCTAGGAAGATGAAAGGAAAATAGTTTTTTTTTATTAAGCTGAAATTAAAGTATATTTATTATACTTGGCAAACTTTTAGAGATGGTATTATTTGCAACCTTGTATACTGTTAAAGCAGTGCATGTGGCACTGTATGAATCATGAATTCTTAAATTAGCTCCACATTAATTAGGTTTACAGTACTTAAGTTTAATAAATTTTATTTCAAAATTACTATTATAGAAGGTTTTTCTTGATACTACTTATCTGTACCCAACCAAGGAGAGAATAACACAAGTTATGTATTTCCAAAATTACATTGCAATGCTGCTTCTTAACAATAATAGGGAATGCAGGTTTTGCAGTATAAGAGTCTGACAGTTCTGGAGCCCTCAACTATAAATAAATTAGGAAACGTCCAGCCTGCTTATACGGATTCAAGGCATGCATTTAACCTGGATCTGAACTACATTAAATCAGGTCACATATTAAGTAACAAATCTAAGCAAATAATGTAGAGCATCAGCAAATATGTGTAATATTCTCTAACATTTTCATTTTCTGTTAAATATTTACACCTTTTAATAGTTTCAAGTTTGTTTTACTTATTAAACAATTGCTCATCTCTTCTCTGTTTCTTAAGCACCATATTTATATAAAATAAATCATAACAAAAAAGGTAGTGCTATCTATGTTGTGTATAATGCGTCTTAAATAACTGCCTCTACACTTTGATTTTACTTCAGTTTACATGGTTGGTACTTTCATCTTTTAGAGCAGCTTCTAGCAGTACTTAGTCTTAGAGGAGCCATTAACCAAATTCAAAAACTTCAGTTATTCAAATGACCCAAAGCAATGATAATAAAAGACATCAGAAGCTTCGTATTATGCTATTTTTAAAACCAGGATCATCAAGTTTGGTTTGAGTTTTCTAAAAGAGGAAATCAAAAGTATCAGGGCAGGATGTATAGAGTTATGACAACGAAGCTTTCCCAGCATGGAGCTGACAGAATAAAGGAAACCCTGTCAGGAGCACATCTGGCTATGCCTCTCATTCCAAAGTGATGCATCAAGTCTTCTAGTTTGAAAATAGTGGTAAACTCCCCAGATCACATTCTCCATGGCTTTGGAAACTCAGATACGCTTTGGGGAGGGAAAAATAGGTTCCTTTTTTCCTTTTGTGTTTGCATTGTATTTAGGCAACTTGTATGATGATCCAACTTACGGTCAGTTCAGAAAATTCAGTCTTTTAATTAGACATTTTAGTTATTTTAAAAAACCAAACTCTTACAATAGCTGTTAGTATCACATGCGGAAAATAACATTTTTATAAATCATTTTTATTTGATTATTCTGGCTTTAGCTAAGTGAGTATGTGTATACATATGTGTATATATATGCATATATTCAATAAAAAATTAATTTTCTATAGGTTAAAACTAGAATATTATCCAAGTGACTCCTGCAATTGTTAGGTTTTGGAGAATTTCTTTAGGACAATTTTCTAGAGAGAGCTAGGTGCCAGGAGATGAGATGAGAAACCACTGTTGCAGTTTACTGCCTGGGCCATAAAAGTTGATTTTACACAACTGCCAAGACCAAATCTCAGATTCTACCAGGACATCTCTAAGAACTGAGATATCAAACCCATTTCATCTTAAGATTTTATTATGACCTAAAATAAAAGTGATTTGCAAATTGTAAAAATTGTTAAAAGTAGACACGAGTCGTTCAATTTCTGGTTCATGCTTTGTTTTATCCTGACTGTGTGGAATCACTGAGGTCTCCAGTTCACCTCATTCACTTACAGCATCTGCCGAATGCATTTACACCAAAGGCAAGCTCTCTTATGAACGAAGGTAATATTAATAATCACCCATTGTTCACACAGTAACCTCCAGTTTAATAATCGTCTTTAATGATCTAATGGTGCTCATACAAGAGTTCTCTGGAGAAGAAATACGATGTATGATTATCCCCATTTTACTGATAAGAAAAATGAAGGTTTTTACATTTTATTTATTTATTTATTTATTTGGCTGCATTGGGTCTTCATTGCTGCGGACGGGCTTTCTCTTGTTGCAGCCAGCGGGGGCTACACTTGGTTGCGGTGCACAGGCTTCTCATTGCGGTGGCTTCTCTTGTTGTGGAGCATAGACTCTAGGCATGCAGGCTTCAGTAGTTGTGGCACACGGTCTCAGTAGTTGTGTCGCATGGGCTTAGTTGCTCTGCGGTCTGTGGGATCTTACCAGACCAGGGCTCAAACACATGTCCCCTGCATTTGGCAGGCGGATTCTTACCCACTGCGCCATGAGGGAAGTCCAAAAATGAAGGTTTTAGAGATAGAGATAGTGAAGTGACTTTGGCTTCCTCATTGCATACATGAGGTGACCTATTGTGATATTGATTATTACTATTATTACTACCTCTTTGCTACTGGGGCTTTTCACTGCAGCACAATAATACTGCATACTTTTGTGCAAGTGAAAGCATTTCCCTTTTGAAGTTTTCTGTGCGAAGTCTATTTGTATTGGACTTTCGTCTACTTGAAACATGCTTGATGAGCCTCCCAAGCAGGGATTGCTGATGGTTTTTATAAAGGACTGTCAGCCTTTGCATTCTTTACACATCATTGAGTTTTAAAGTGCAGGACTATAGCAGCTTACTACATATCATGGTCTCAATAAGCCTATTAATTGTAGACTTGGCTCGGCAGCATTTCAAAAACCTCACACTGACCCCAGGAGCATTTGAGGAAAATGTCCCCTCTCAGCAGGCACGTGTGAAAATCTAAATGCAGTGTTGGTCCTGGTTAGAAGAAAAGCCCTAGAAACATCAAGGATTACTGAATGTGAGAACCTAACTCTGCCTTTAAGCTCATTTTTAACAACTTCCATTCAACTCTGTTAGGAGTCAAAAATATTGCATCTAGGGTCAGTTCAGTTTTATATTCTTAAATAATGCAGGCGAACTTCATTCACAAGTGAGACCTGCTAAGGGCAATCCTTTAGATTGAGGATAACTCGCCTGTTGTAATAGCAAATTTGGGAATGGAGAGAACTTATTGGCAAAAACCTCAATTTAGGTGTGGACTGTTGCACTAAAGAAATATGCTATTTTCCCATCCTGAGATCAAAGATCACTTTTGTGTTCAAATTTCACATCACCAGCTTTTTCCTGGTGTCCCATCACTAGATGGGCAGACTACTGACCTATTTCCTGATAGATATTCTGAATCTTAGAATATATTGTCCATTTCTCTGAACACGGGCAACTAATATCTCTCAGGTTTTATCCAGTGAGAGACTGATTCTTCTTGCGTTGTACACAGAGCAGGATGCTTTATGCAGAGGCAGACTAGATAGTTGATTATCACCTGATAAAAGGGATCCATAAAGGCTTCCCTTTCCAGATGTCTCTTTCATTTGCTGTTGTCTTCTAGAGTTCTCACTTTTGAGATCATTGTACTCCAATATATTTTTTATTCAACTATTAGCTTTCACTACCCAAACATTATAAATCAGTTTATCCAATTAGCTGGTTGCCAGTGTTACAAAGAGATACCAACACATGTAAGTTTTTATCAGGGAAGGAAAGGTATAAGGATATGACATCCTTTCAAGGAGCCAGATTCAGGTAAACGTCTTTGAACAGATAGAAAATTTCTTCCATTCCTTTTATCTGCAACTAAATTATGCAACTGCTGTTTTTCAATGCATATCTAATGACTGCCCACTCTATTCAAGGTACTATGGTTTTAGAAGACAAAATAAATTTTTTTCTATTTTATCAGCGCTTAGAGAGATGAGGATATATATATAGATATATAGATAGATAGATATATACACACACATATATATATATGAAGTGTATTTGTGTTGTAAGTGTATTTGTGTATTTTTATTTGTGTTGTATACACATTTGTATGTGTATTTATGTTGTAATATGAGGAGATCATTGGTAATGAAATCATGGATATAAGTAAAGTACTGTTTGTGAGCAGAGGAATTAGAAACTCATCTTCTCTTAGGTGGACTGGCTGGATTCAAAGGAGGGCCAGCATTTGTGCTCTGCCTGGACGATTAAATAGGATCATGAAAGGGAGAAAACAGGGAGGAATGAATCCTGGGACAGGGAAGGACAGGAGTAAAAGTATGAATGTTAAGAAAGGGGATGTGGGGAAATGGCAGATGATCCCAGTTTCTTGGAAAACTCAAATTCTTATAAAGATGCAGGCATAAAAAAGGAGGTTGGAAGTAACATACAGAGGTTTAGAAAGCCATTATAAAGGTTTTGGTATTAACTATGTAGGTAATTGAAATGAATAGAAAGATTATAAACAGAAGAGTGATTTGATCATTTCTGTCCGTTATGAAGGAAACAGTGGGTGAAGAGAACGACTTGAGGAGGGGCATAGAAGCTGTTGCAACAGTTGAGACAAGAAAGGATGCGAAAAGAATATAGAAACTATAAAGGTCTGGCCAGGGCAAAGGAAATGAAAATAAGCTGTGAGAAAACTAGGATATAACACCAAAAGGATTTTATGAAAATAAATGTAGGCATTGGAGCAAGGAGTACCCCTGAAAGGAGAATTTATAAAGGAGAGGACTGCTAATTGTGTGTGAAAGGAAAATCTAATACATTTTTTTCTTATTATTACCCCCTTAGCTACTCCTGGCTGCTATAATAATAATAATATTGATAATAATGTTAAATAGATGGTAAGAGTTTATACTTTATCCTCACAACAAGTCTGATAAATGGGTAATAAAATATTGAGACTTTATAGTTGGGAATGCAGATGAAGGAAAGTTAAGGGTGTCAGATATTAGAGAAACTTAGATAGCTTATAAGTTACAAAAAAGGATCAAATTCAAATGTTTTTATTCCAGGTTTAATCTTCTGAACATTTCATCAGAGTCACTTCATATGGGCATCACTGGATTCAACACACCAAAGCAGATACATGATTAGTAGGAAATGCTCTTAATCTTTCTTTTGGTTGCGGGGAGGGGACGGGGAGGTAGGGGATGCGGAGTTTTTTTTAATTTTATTTTTGCCTGTGTTGGGTCTTGGTTGCTGGGTGCGGGCTTTCTCTAGTTGCGGCGAGCGGGGGCTACTCTTTGTTGCGGTGAGTGGGCTTCTCACTGCAGTGGCTTCTCTTGTTGCGGAACACAGGCTCTAGGCATGTGGGCTTCAGTAGTTGTGGTTTGCAGGCTCTAGAGCGCAGTCGCAGGAGTTGTGGTGCACAGGTTTATGTGCCTGTGGCATGTGGGTTCTTCCCGCACCAGGGCTCGAACCCGTGTCCCCTGCATTGGCAGGCGGATTCTTAACCACTGCGCCACCAGAAAAGCCCCGTGGGTTGTTCTTATATAAACACTATGAGGCAATATTTTTCTGCCAGTAGGAAAAAGAAAAGCCAGCATATCAACCAAGCAATTGAATGACCAAACTGGAACTTGAACCTTAATCTTCTGACTCAATGTCTGGGATTCTTTCCATGATCCTACATTACTTCAGACGAGTATGGTATAATATCTGAAGGCGAGCAGTTTCTATTATGAGGAAAGAGACTGTGAGTTAATTTTTTAAACTGCTCCTTCCATCTCTGACAGGTTTTAAAGAGGGAGCCTCAAGCTGAGAATGCCTTATTTGTCTTATCTCTCTGACAGGGAATAAGATGTATTTTGGAATTCCCTAGAGCTCATGAAGTGTGTTCTACACTGACAGCGCTTTCTGTAATTAAAGGCTACATTACTTTTGGATGGAAATTGTGAGCTCACTTCTGGAAGCATATAGCCATATGTAAGGCTTAATTTAATCAAAAAGAAATCAGAAATCAATCACAAGTGAGTTTTGTTAGGATGGAGATGTGAAATAAAAGCACGGTGAGGGCAGAGTTGACACAGTCTTTCTGAGTTGGTATGAAATGTGGAGCTTCTGCAATCATACAAAGGATTTTCTTTTCAAAGTGGGTGAAAAAGAAGATCATTTTCTGGCCTGAGCTGGAAGTCTACAGAACTTTTCAAAAGATTTGGTGAACAGATGCTTTTAAAAGCTCTTACCAGCTCAGCCTTCACTACTAGTAATTTCAAACAAAGCAGGAGGTTGGAACATTTTGCTATTTTCCTTCTTTTTTTCTGTAGTTCCCTCAGCTAACCACTGATAGCGAACAGCCTGGAGCAGCCTTGAGAAGCCCCCGTGGTGAAAACACATCACTGTCAGCTTTTCAACTAGGAGCCTGTTGTCAGCTTGAACTAATTTTTCCAGTTTCTTTTCTGCTTTACCTCTTCCCAACCACATTAAAAAGGAGATAATAGCCATGACCTATCTCCAAAGATATGCTATTTTGTTTGAGTTGTTATCATATACTTGTCACTTCTTAGCCATGCAGAATCCTACATAAGTTTTCATGAATAATAAGACAAGATGCCGTATGACGAATTAGTAGGGGCTCTCAGTGGAGGCATTATATCCCACTATAGAAGACGCCACCCTTGATCAGGATCCCTAGAAGCAGATCTTGAGATGAAGATTTGTGTGCAAGAGATTCATGAATGAGATCCTTCCTGGAGACACTGTTAGGCAGAGACAGAGCAGAATAAGAAAAGGGAGGAAGCCAGAAAGGTGCAATGTCCAGCTGAGTTTTCCTGAGGGTGGCCTCAGCCCTTCTTCCCCGGGGGCAACTCTGGCTTGTCTGCTACTCTTCAGCGGCCCCCAATCTTGAAGACAGAGAAGTGAGCCTTCTATTCCCTTACCTCCTGCTTATTGTTTAGGTAAGGCTGCCCCTAACGGGGTTGCCAACTGTCGGAAATGCCAGCTGCAGTAGCCTGGAGTAGCATTCTACTATAATCCTAGCAGTCAAATCTTACAGGCAAATTGAAGCAAATCTACTTCAAAGGTAGGGGAGGTAATCACAGAAATAGTAAAGGTTCAAGGGAATTTGGGCTGACGATGAACCCACCATTTACTTTAAAAGAAAATCAGTTAGAGCTGTGTTAAAGATTTTTATTTTCTCAGACCTCATACAAATTCTTAGAGTTGATTATGAAACATATAATAATGAATAGCCCTTGAATAGAAACAGGTCTTTTAAAGAATTGTGCACAGAGAGCACAGAAGTACTAGAAAAGACAGAGAGAGGGGGGCAGGGCTCACTACAGGAGTCCCACAAAATGGTGTCAAGGTTTGTGTCTACAGTATATGAAATATCATATAAATTAATATGATTAATTTATCATATTAAATTAATATGATAAATTGGGATAAATTAATTCTACTTCTAAAGTGACTATTTTGAAATACTTCTTTCTATTTATACCTAAATTCCTCCACAGGCAAAAATATCTAAAATACCAATGATAATTTTAGCTCTTTTAAGAGCAAGCACTAGTTTATTTATTGCTTCCCCACTGACTTTCTAAGGATAGATTGGCTTCCTTGATCGGATATCCTGCATTTTCCTCTATGATCTGCTTCACGAACCCCAAACTGGAGAGTGTATTAATAAAGCACCAAAATTTGATAACAGCTTTTTTATCTCCAATGAACATCCCTCCTTGCTATAGCTCTGACCTTCTCTATTGCACTAGCCGGATTCAGAGCATGGTTGAGGGCAGGATACGTAAGTAGCTGTTAAAGAATGGGCAGAGTAGAGACTTTGCAAAGAAAATGCGCAAAGAACTATAAGATCTGATCAGACCATGAGATTGGCTTCTGGCAATCAGCTGTACAGATAGATCAACTGCATTTCATTGTGGTAAAGGATGTGGCAGAGTTCGCTCATCCACAGATTATGACAACCATGAGAATCGCAGGCAGAGCCATGAAGAAAATATTTTGAATAGAGAATAACTTCTCAAAAATAATCACCATTGGTATTTACAATTGTATAACAATAACACTGCCAGAATTGCCAGTTTTCTAAATAAAGTCTAAACACATGTATTTTAAAATCTGGAAAGCAGACTATTAAAGGTGGGATGGCATCTGGGCTGAGAAGGCTTTAGCTCCTTTCTGGCTGCAGAACTAGGAAATACTGTGTGTGTGTAAGTGGGGCGGGGGTGGGTGGGTGTGTATTGTGTATTCTTGTCCAGTATTTATTTGCTACAACATTGACTTTCAACATTTAACAGAAGCTTAAAGTAAGAAGAGCATTTTATTTTGTGACTGTATACAAATACACACACACACACAATTATATAATTTTGGAAAAACATTTTCACAAAACAATACCTACTATTACACTGCTTGTGATATACAATGACATTTTCTATTCTTTTTCAGGCTTATGTGAATAAAATGCTGATAGCAATCCTCTAAACCAAGCATTCTCAACGGGAGTGATATTGCCCCCAAAGGGGTAAATATGGGCTCTTGGGGGCAAAGAACACTTTGCACAATGGCTTGTAACCCTCCAAGAGGTCAAGGTACATACATATACAATACAGTGTGTCTGTGGTATTAACATTTCATGTGGCTGGGGTGTCAGAAAAAAAATGGGGACAACTGAAAAAAATTGAGAAACACTGCAAAACTGACCCGCAACTTAAAAAGCACTTTTCAAAAATTCAGGAGAGCAATTCAACTGTGCCTGAAATCCACATTTTTCCAGAGAAGGTAAATGAGATCAAATGTGTACAGCCCACAAGCACATGGAACATTTGTTCAAGATCGAGAATCCCAAATCCTAGTTCCACTTTTCTACGGAATTTAGGATGTGACTGCTTTTCTGAAACCATCACCCTTCCCTCTCCTGTTATTCCAAATTAAACAAATTCCCTCCCCTGTTCACCCAGAAGTCGGGATCAGAGGTCCAGCTCCACTGAGAGAAGGGAAGAAAGGAGATTATTATAATAAAATTTGTGATTAAAAATTTTAAATCGGGCTGATCTTCAGAACCAAAAGTGATCATAAAAGGATGGAATGTACCCAAGATATCATTTAGTGGAAAGAAAAGAAGTCTGATGTAGTATGTGTAAGGCAGCAATTAGAGGAAAATGATCTTCCTTAGTGTTTGCCTCACAATGAGTTAAGACTACTTAATAAATTGATTACATTCATCAACATCTTTTCCTACTTCTCTGTTGCTAATACTCATTCTTCTCTTTCTGTCCTTGTATTTCCATTGCTGAACCTTTCCATCAGTAAGCTCCATGGTACAGAAAAACAATGAATAGGAAAGGAAATACTTTAAACAAGGTTTCTTTCTACCCCAAATCTCATATCCAAGAACGTGTGGAAATATGTTTTCATATTTGTCAAGCAAATTTGGATATGCTTGAAATTCACTGGAAGAAATGACACCAAAATTTGCAGCAAGAGCTGCAAATAACAGCCCCTTACAGTGCCAATGTGCATCATTACCCTCAGCTCCTAGAAGTCTGTGGTTGTGATACACACAGGATCTGAGCACTGGAGGAAAAGGCAGTGTGTATCCCAGTTTACCCTACCGATACATTGATTAAGCTTTTCAAACTCCAACCACAAAATGGAAATGTTAACATTTTAGTCATTGCAAACTCTGTTAAGAGGTATGCTATGGTTCATATGCCCATTCTGAACGGGGAAGCAAGGAGGATGCGGTCAAATTGTATCATGCACCTGCTGTGTTCAGAGGATGACAAAAATGCTGAGGCAGAGACATCGCCAAAGAGCTTAATCACGCCATTGCAGGTGGGGTGGGAGCCGAGAGACTAAACATAAGGCTGCTTCTCTTAGAAAAACGTATTTTGGAAGGGTGGGTAATATTCTGTTTTCTTTTTCTAAGAGGTTATAGGGACAAGTTGAGATGAAAATGTGCAATGAAGAGACTATTTCCTGGGAAGAGTCTTCCTCTGACTCTCCTTTCAGATTCTATATTTCATAGTCCCAGATTGACATTTTGGAGTATTCAAATTTACTCTTCTTTAAATCTAATATTTTATTGTCACTTTAAAAAATGGTATCTGACATTCAGATCCAAGATAATGAAAAATTCCATTTTTTATACTATCATTACAGATATTTTTAGTTACTCTATCAGTTTATTTGGTAATGATAACAGTGTGAGTTTAATAATGTCCCGTGTAGGGATTTTTCAGAAATTCATGAATTTAGAACCACTTTGGAAATAGTATTCAAAATGGGGGCTTGGGACTTGTCTTTAAGTAAATAAACTCTCACATACACAGCCTCATTGAATACTCAGTGAACAGTATTCAAAATATTATCGTCACAATATCATTATTATTACCAGACAGCCCATCAAAATTTTCTTTAAACCATCAATATGTAGTTTTCTCTATGTTTCTGTGTTTCTTATTATTTAATATGTGTGACTCATCAAATTCAGGGCAAAGAAGAAGGTAGAAAGGGAAGATACTCCAGACAACTGCATTTTCTTTAGGGTGAGCACCTCTTGTAACACAAGGTTACCTCTATAGGAAGATTTTTATTTGTATCATGATACTGCCTTTACGTATCCTTTGAATAATTTACAGAAATGTGGCTTCTTTTTATTTTTTGAGTGAGTTAACTTTCCCTAACTGGCCGAGTTCTCCTTTTCCACTTAAAATTCACATTAAAAAAAAAAAAAAAGAGTTTCAGACACTAGGGTGTGATAGATAGGCTGCACTGACACTTCACAGGTGCTTTTTAGCACAGAACATCACTTATCAACTAGTTTGGTTAGCAAGGCAAGCTCACAGTCATGGGCATAGTTAAAATAGCTGTATTTTTGCAGTAACTTATGCTCTAGGGAGTATTGACACTTGTTACCTATCAATCAGATTAGAACATATATCACTCTCTCTAGACTTATTGGGGGAGATGGTGACAGCCTCCTAATCATGCAATAGTTTAAAAAATCTATTCTACTCTTTTTCCCTTGCAACTTCAGGTTGCTTTGGGCTGAGAAATTATGAAGTATAGACACACTTTTTGTTTTAACTCCTTAAAATAATCTCATTTTCCTGTCTAATTGAAACTCTTCCTTTCTTGGCTTACTATGTAATATATCATCTTGTATTCTATTATTGTATTCCGGCTCATCTGGACAACACTGCAATAAATTGTGATGGCTGACAGAGCATTAAGTGAATTTCAGTAAATTATGGGAAACTTCATTCTGCCAGCTATGCAAAAAAAATACTTGACACCTCAATAAAATGCAAGAGGGGGAGCTTTCAAAATGAATCTCTAAAATTTAAATATTAGTCCTGTTTTTTCCTATTCAATTGTTCAATGTAGGGAGGAGAATTGAATAAACAGTTTTCAAAACTCTATTACGATAGGGTCTTTATATAAAGTCCTTGAAAACTGAACTTATTTAAAATTTGAAGATGTAGTTTTTTCTTTTAAAATAATTTAATATGTGAAAGTTGCTTAAACATGTTAGATTGGTCATTGCCAATAATTTGTCATCGTCCATGTCAGATATTTGGTCTCTGGCCAATAAAAGATTATAATTTCCTCAAAGTTGGTATATTGAGGGCTCACCTCCCAGTATCAGGTATTTTGCATGGTGTTTAGAAGGGAGTTCATACTTAGTTACGGTGATCATATAATTTATTATCCAAACTGGACACTTTGAGAAGGAAGGGAAGTACCATTCAGATGTAGAGTCTGGACCACCAGTGAAAGTCAGCACAGCCAAGAGCAAAGCAACATGAATTGTTTCCCTAGGCATCATAGTTGCCAGATACAATCTTTTAAAAATGTTTTAAATATCTGTTGCTGACAAATGTTTCCAATGAGAGCTTGAGATTGTTATTTTTTCAAGCTCTTTGTAATAAACCCACCACTCAATGTGCTAGGGAGAGGAAGAACATGTTTTATAGATTTGTTTTTGTTTTAATCGTTTTAATTCCAATCTTTCATTTCTCATTTTTATAAGTTGCTTGGAATTAACCTTTTTATCTTCTCTCTTATTCCATTTTTTCCTTTTTTCCCTCTCCTTCTCTACTTGAAGTTCATGCCTAGGTGGTGGTGGGTTGGAGTGGAACAAGTATCTGGCAACTGAAATTATAAGAGAAGGTAAAAGTGTGGTCTGAGCCTATTGGGAGGGAGGTGAGCTTCTCCCTGGATAGCTGTGTCCTTACTGTGTAAGAGAGAACCAGAAGCAAGTCAACCAATTTCTCTGCATACAAACTTTCGAACAACCTCCTCCCTCCCCTCCCAGCTACAGCTTCACTCATGCTTCATGTGTTGCCTGGGGAATCCAAGACGTGAGCCTCCTAGGGAGCTGAAGAGTAAAATCTGTTATCTCCACTGAAGTTCCTTAAATTAAAGCTTGCTTTCTTTCACTGAGTAGGTTATCTGTCAATCTTCTTTCTATCCTTCAAAAATGTGTTAAAGTGCCTCATCTGCTACTGCCTCCTACTCTAATCTCTCAGTTCTTGTGGGTAGGTAATACTTTTAAAATGCCATCATTTTCAATATTTTAGTTTTGGAAGAGAAAGGAGGTGAACAGTTGTATATTTATTGTTTCCTTTAAACATATATCTTTCAGAATGAAAGATTCAAAGTTTAAATCTGATGTCATTTTGCTTTACTGAATCTTTTACTGTTGACTCCAAAGCTCTGAATAACCTGGCCTCTGAATTCTCTTCATTCCCATCTCATACAAGAACCTAATATCTCTCTTTCTCTTTGCTCGACACACACACAGGTGTTTCTTTGGTTCCTTTTATATGTAATGTTTTCTGCCAGAAGCTTCATTTTCTGTGAAGATAGCTCTTCTTAGCTCTTTCCATCTTTGAGTTATTATTTTGTCTTTGTTTTGTTTTGTTTTTGAGGAGGGAGGGATTACAAGAATGCAAGCTTGTTTTTAATTGAATTTTTATTAAGGTGATTGTAGATTTATATGCAGTTGTAAGAAATAATACAGAGAGATCTTTTGTACCCTTTATCCAATTTTCCCCAATCGTAACGTTTTGCAAATTATTTGTGTACAATATACAAGCAGGATATTGATATTGATAAGTCCAACTGTTTAATATTTCCCTAGTTTCACTTGTACTCATTTGTGTTTATTTAATTCTATACAATTTTATTCCATGTGTAGGTTTATGTATCCACCATCACAGATAAGACACTGAATATTTCTGTCACCACAAGGACCCTTTGTATTTTGTATTTATAACACAGTTACCTCCCTATCATGCACTGGCAACCATAAAATGACTCTCAATTGCTAAAATTTTGCCACTTCAAAAATACATAAATGAATCATACAGTACATAATCTTTTGGGATTGACATTTTTGCTCAGCACAATTCCTTGTAGATTCATCCAGGTTGTGACATGTATCAAATAGTTGGTTCCTTTTTATTGCTGTGTAGTATTTATTGCCAAATTATATATGTTTGCTCTAGAATTTGGTGAAGTATCCACCTGTTCCACATGACATCTGGCCTGTTCCAGTTTGGGCTCTTATAAATAAAGCTGCTGTGGGAACTTCCCTGGTGGCACAGTGGTTAAGAATCCGCCTGCCAATGCAGGGAACACAGGTTCGATCCCTGGTCCGGGAAGATCCCACATGATGCAGAGCAACTAAGCCTGTGCACCACAACAACTGAACTTGTGCTCTAGAGCCCATGAACCACAACTACTGAGCCTGTGTGCCACAACTACTGAAGCTTGAGCGCCTAGAGCCCATGCTCTGCAACAAGAGAAGCCACTGCCATGAGAAGCCCAAGTGCAGCAACGAAGACCCAACATGGTCAAAAATAAATAAATAAATTTGAATATATATATATATATATATATATATACACAAACACACACACACACACATAAACTGCTATGAACACTTGTGTACAGGTTTTTGTGAGATCGCGCTTAACTCTTCTAGTTAAGATTTATCTCAAGGAAGGTATGCTGTCATTGTATTGTATTCTTTTCTTCATGGCACTTATCACAGTTGCAATTTTACAGTTACATGTGTGTGATAATTCAGTTACAGTTAATAGGTTCTACTTGACCTTAAGAACTATGGGGGCAGGGATTATATCTGTTTTTCCTCATAATTGTGCTCCTAGTGACTAATAGAGTGACTGGTTCATAGATATTTGGGAAATGAACTTTTGACTAAATGAACCAGTCGTGAAGATAGATAATGTATACATAATACTTATTATCCAGTCTTATAACACCCCTAGAATTTATAAATTTATAAATCTTATTTTATAGAAAATTAGGTAATTTGTCCAAATTACTCTGTGAGAAAGTAAGTAAGCTAGACTTCAAACACAAAGCTGACTTTAAAACTCCTACTCTTTCCACCGTACTATCTTTTTCTTGCAGCTCTGAAATTATTTCTACTTTTCTCTGATGGAGCAATTCTACTGCAACCACAGAGGCAAAGCTGTGACAAAATACAGCATTAAACTGATAACCTAATACAGTGATATGATGAAATGAATACCTACCTCACAGCCTTTTGTTTTATGATAGACCACATGAAGAAAGTATACATAGCTGCTATGTAATTTGCAGTTTGCAGGTGTGGGAATCTCTATTACATAAGACACAAATAAGCCTGGACATATTTGGTAATTACTGTGTTAATACAGAGTAATTTCACAGCTATTTCTTTCTTACAAATTATATGGTAGTTAAACTTGGAATTACCATAAAAAATGCAAAACTTCTAGTTGCCAGTAAATGATTGCGTTATAATTGCAAAATAATTACATAGTTATTTTGGCCTAGAAATATAAAGCATCGTACAAAATCCATATACTTTGCTGCCAGAGCTGCCAAGGTCCAAGGCTATCATCCCTTTTAGGAATTGTCCTTAGGACTTTCTGAAATTCTCAAAAACTTTAACTTCTCCTTGGAGAAAAAAAAATTCTATCACAAGGGAGATAGCTTCCCTCATTAAACTAGGATTTTCACTGACCCCAAAGCTATTGCACTGTAACAAGTCAGTAATGGTAATAACAGAACTATGTTGTCTCTCCTTGATGAGACCTGGTTGGCTGTGGTTACTCAAGAAGAAGCCAATTGATTTAGCAACGTCTTTATGCATTTCCATGGGTCACAGAGTCAAATTGCTAAAATTCTTGGAAACTGTGACAGATATTAGCTTATTCAACTTTTCTGTCACTTAAAATATTGACTTTGGGGCTTCCCTGGTGGTGCAGTGCTTGAGAGTCCGCCTGCCGATGCAGGGGACACGGGTTCGTGCCCTGGTCCGGGAAGATCCCACATGCCACGGAGCGGCTGGGCCCGTGAGCCATGGCCGCTGAGCCTGCGCGTCCGAGCCTGTTGCTCCGCAACGGGAGAGGCCAGAACAGTGAGAGGCCCGCATACAGCAAAAAACTATATACATATATATATTGACTTTGTTATGTTTGCCTGTTCATACTATAATTTATTATCTTATGATTTTCACCCTTTATGCTATTATGGCATTACATAATGTGAATGTTTAATATTACGTGTATAGATTGATTATAATTTATGACGCCAATTCCGCTTCTCTGGATATTTGGAATATAATTTTTTAAGGAAGTCAAAGATAAAACAAATAGATGTGCACTTTTAAATTATAGGATTGTAAACTCTTGAACGAAATAATTTCAATTATAAGGCTTGGGATATTCAGTTAGCATTTTTAATTAATTACTTCAACATTGACAAGATGTAATGCTTTAATATGGCAAGGTGAAAAATATTTTTAATTTAACATTTTGAATCTGAATTTTGTCTCTAATAGAAACATAGTGCTGAAACACTTTGGAGATTCACAGTTTAAAAAAAATTCAATATGGAATTCTAGTCCCAGGCATAATTTAGTAGCTGGTATAAGACATTGTTCCACTGTACATGAGTTTTTAATTGAAAAAAGAATATGAGGTATCTATTTTCAGGTATTAGCAGCAAGCAGTACCTGTTTTGCTACTTGAGGGAAGAAAAAAATATGAAGGAAGCTTCACTTCCCCCAACTTTCTGCCTGTGGCACTTTGTACACATCAGCATGTGGGAAAGGGATCCAAACAGAGAGAAACAGTCTTACTGGGCAGAGCGAATAGCAATCAAAGATCAGTGTTGTTGAGATGATTAGAATTTTCAAGGTAGGATATTTAAGAGGAGGGTACAGCCTAGAGAAGAAGCTCCAAAACTATGCTTTGGGACCCCTTTTAATTTTTTGCCAAATATTCACCTGCACATTGACAGAGGTCTTGACAGAGAACAACTATTGGGAGACTTGTGTGCTGAAAGAAGATTCCAGACTTCATATAGTACTAGAAGACATTAAAGTTCCAACCATTCAGAGTGGAGAAATGAGGCTAAATAGTCTAGGCATTCATTTGACTGTCTAGAAGAGCCATACCATACCATAGAAAAAAGACATTTTCTAGACCCACTCCTTTAAAGTATGAAAACAATTCTCCACAAGACAAAACAGATATTCTAGTAAATTTACTATCTGCCAGAGGAAAATGCAACATTTTTATTAGAACGCAAACAAAATCCACAACATAGCATGCACAATGTCCATGTTATATTAAAATATGGAGAATTAGGAAAATGTGCCCCATAACTAGAAAAAACAAACAAACAAAAACTCTGATCAATAGATTACACAGATGTTGAAATTAGAAGACAAGGGCTCTAAGCAGATATAAATACATTCCAGGATTTAAAGCAAAAACTGGACACAATAAATGAGCAGATGTTTCAAAAGAAAAATAGAAATTATTTAAAAAAAGGAAATTATGGGACTGAAAAATACAATATCTGAAATTAAAAATGACTCTAAATAGTTTTAACAGAAGCTTTGACATTAAAAAAGAATAGGTATGTGAGCTGAAAATGAGTCAAACAACTTTATCAAGACTAAAACACAGAGAGGAAAAGAAGATGGGGAATAAAAACCTCAATGAAATTTGAGACAACATCAATAAGTTTAACAAAGAATTAACTGGCATCTTGAAAAGAAAACAAGAGAATGTTGGGCAGAAATAAATATCTGAAGGAATAATATAGCCAAACATTTTCCAAATTTGATCAAAAAATTGTCTAACAAGTTCAACAGTTCTAAGTAAGAAAAGATAAGAAAACCATACACAGGAATATGACAATCAATTATTAAAAACTAAAAATAAAGAAAACATCCTAAAAGCAATCAGAATTTAAAAGTATATTAAATATAGGAAAACTATTATAGAGGCGGATGACTAGTTTTCTGAAACAATGCAAGCCAAGAGACAATGGGATCATATTTTTTAAATGCTGAATGGGGAAATAAATATATAGTCAACCTAGAATTCTATATTCTTTATAAATGCTATGCAAAATATCCTTCAACATATTGTACAAAAATCCTGCAAAAGTATTCTTCAAAAATTCCATTGAAATGAAAACATTTTAAATAGCAACTGCTGATTGGCAGGAGATCTACAGAAAATGTTAAAGAAAGTTCTTCATCTTAAAGAAAATAATAGTAGGTAGAAACTTTGAGTCATACAAAGGAATGAAGAGTGTCAGAAATTCTAAATATGTGGATAAATATGCTTTTTAAGTTATCTTCTTGTATCTTAGTTTATTTAAAAGATAACAGACTGTTAAAAACTAAAGTGATATCCCTGTGTGTGTATCAATGTGACATTATAACATATTTAAGAATTATATATGACAAAAATAATACCAGATATGGAAAGAAATAAATGAACATATTCCATTGTAAGATTACTATGTTACATGTTGAGTGGCACAATATTAATTTACTATTGACTACAGTGACCTAAGAATAAATATCATAATCCCTAGAGCAACAACTATAAGAATAAGACAAGGATATGTAGCTAAAAATCAAAAGAGACATAATTAAACACTAGGAACCCTAAATTATCCCCAAAAAATGTTAGGAAAGGAAAATAAGGGAAACAAATACTAAGTGGGGCAAGAAGAAAACAAGTAGCAAGATAGTAGACTTAAACTCAACCATATCAATATTTACAGTAAATGTAAATAATCTATATGTTCCAATGAAAAGAAAGATTTTTCATCTTGGATTAAAAAAACCCACTTTATGCTACTTATCAGAAATACGCTTGAAATATGATGCCTAGGACTGATTTTATGTAAAAGGATAGAAAAAGATATACCAGGCAAACACTAATCATATGAAAGCTGGATTATCTCTGTTATTATCAGACACAATGGACTTCAAGAAAAGACAAATAACCAGAGAAAAATAAAAATATTCCAAAATGACAAAAGAGCCAGTCCTTCAAAAATACATAACACACCTAAATGTGCACACATTGTATAGCTGAATTTTAAAATATATGGAGCAAAAACTGACAGAAGTGAAAGGAGAAATAGAAAAATAGACAAACACAGTTAGATTAAGATTTCAACGGACAAAACCATCAACACACTAAATCTAATTCACATTTATAGAATGCCTTACCAATGACTCAAAGAATCCATACTATTTTCATATGGAGCATTCACCATGGTGGGGCATATGTTTTGTCATAAAAAATAGTTTTCAATAAATCCCACAGCATTGAAATAACTCAGAGGACATTTTCTGACCAGAACAGAAAAAAATTAAGAATCAACATCAAAAGGTTACCTAGTAAGTGACCAAATATTTGTAGATTGAGCTACCAAAAAAAAAAGAGCAGGGGAATTAAAAAATATTTTAAACTAAATGGTAATAAAAAAATATTGAGGGCTTGCTGGGTGGTGCAGTGCTTAAGAATGCAGGGAACATGGGTTTGAGCCCTGGTCCAGGAAGATCCCACATGCTGCAGAGCAATTAAGCCCATGCGCCACAACTACTGAGCCTGTGCTCTAGAGCCTGTGAGCCACAACTACTGAGCCCACGCACTACAACTACTGAAGCCTGCGTGCCTAGAGCTCATTCTCTGCAACAAGAGAAGCCACCAAAATGAGAAGTCCATGTACCACAATGAAGAGTAGCCCCTGCTTGCCGCAACTAGAGAAAGCCCATGTACAGCAATGCAGCCAAAAATATATAAATTAATTAATTAATTTAAAAAATATATTGAAATAAAACTTGAGGGATGTAATCAAAGCAGTGTTTATAAATATAAATGCATAATAGTTATGACATATATCAAAGAAAATGATAGTTCAAAATAAATTCTCCAAGCTTTCATGTTAAGAAGCAAGAAAAAAATAGATCAAAATAAATTTTAAGTTGCATAAGGATATGACAAAGATAAGAAGAGAAGAAGGTAAAATAAAAAACAGACAAAGAGGGAATTAACAAAGCCAAAGGTGGTTTCTAAAGAAATTGATGAAATTACTAGGAAGACTGATCAGAAAAGGAGGAAAAAATGAAAGAATAATATTAGAGATTCCAGAGACATTAAAAGTATCATAACCAAATATCTCAAAGATCTTTATGTCAATAAATTATATAGCTAAGGTAAAATGAACAAATTCTTTAAAAAATACAGTTTAGCAAAATTGATCCTATAAAAGGTAAAAAAAATCTTAATAATCATACAGCTACTAAAGAAATTGAACTGTTACAAAGCCTGTCCACTGAGCAAACTCCAATCCAAGACAGTGACATGGGTGAATTTTATCTTATATATAGATGTTTAAAAATAGACCCAAACTTACACATGTTCAAAATATAAAAATAGAGAAACTGGAAACACCTCCTAACTCATTTTTGGGAGCTAGAATAAAACTCTGATACAAACACCTGACTAGGGCATCAGAAGAAAAGATAATTATAGATGAATACAAATGAAATATTACCAAATTGAAACCATTCTTATGTAAAGGGAATAATACATCCCCTACCTCATACCATGCACACTAAAATTAATTCATGAGGAATCATCAAACTAATCATATAAGCTCAAATTATATAAATTCTGGAAAAAAATGAAACAGGAGAGAAAATCCATATGTCCTGTAGATAGGCATAGTTTCTGTAGAATAATCACGAGCCATACCAAAAAAATCACTAAAAATAAAAGAATTGATCATTTGGTGTTCATCAAATATCTGCTCATCAGATGTCCTATTAAGAAAGTGAGTGAATAAGTGAGCCATACATAGACTGAAAGAAAAAAGAAAAAAAAAAAAACTATACTACAGTTCATACTAAAGACAATCCACTTTAAAAAAAAAAAAAAAACACGGGCAGAAGACTTGAGTCAGTTCATAGAAGTAGGTAATGAAAAATAAGCTATAAAAATGTGCAGAATAAATTATCAAGGATACACAAATTAACAGCACAATTAGATACCGCTGCACATCCATTAGAATGTATACCATTTTAAAAGACTGACAACAAATGTTATGTGACAACCAGATCTCTCATGCATTACTGAAGGGAGTGTAAACTGTAACAACTGCAGTGAAAAACTGTTTGGCAGTATCTTTAAAGTTAAACATACGGTTAACGCTTAACCCTTTGAGGCAGTCATGGAGTTGTACCATTCTGATCTCTCTTCATAAAAGAGCTTGCGTTTCATCTGAGAGTTGTTCAGTTAGCTACCAGCATCCAGCTGCGTCATCTTCAGGATTCACCTTAGTGTTCAAACTGAAGGCATCCATGCTCTTGGGTGCTGCTTCCTAACCTGTGCATCACCTGGCCATTTATCTGCAAAACAAGAGTCTTCTAATGGGCAGTCTTTGTTCTGAAGACTGTAATTGTTTGACTGAGACTTTGTCAGATCTGCATTGCAGTGGGAGGCTCTCCCTGCCTAATTATGCTTCCTCCTGCCTCTTCTTTCACGGATGTTAGCTCCACATCACAGAATATTGTTCATAGGAGTTTTATTCATTATAGCCCTGCCTGAAAAAAAATAAGTTCATCAGTTGGAAAAGAGATCAACAAATTGTGGGATCTTTATAAAGAAAAATACCAGTCAGCAATAAAAAGTAACAAACAGCAGATACACAATAACATAAACGAATCTCAAAAGTATGCTAAGGAAACAAAAAGAGAGAGACAGAGAAAGAGAGAGAGAAGAAAGGAAGGAAAAAGAAAGAAATGAAACAGACTGTTATGGACTGAATGTTTGTGCCCACCCCCAAAATTAATATGTTGAAGCCCTGACCTCTAATGTGATGGTGTTTTAGATGGGGGTCTTTAAGAAGTAGTAATGGTTGGATGAAGTCGGCGGGGGTGGGGGGGGCTGATCTTTTATGATGGGCTTATAAGAATAGACACCAAAGTGTGCTCTCTCTCACTCTCTCTCTCCTCCCCACTCTCTTTTTCTTTCCTTATGCATGCACAAAAGAAAAGCCATGTGGGCACACAGTGAAAAGGCATCCAGCTGCAAACCAGAAAGACAGCCCTTACCAGAACTCAAAAAAGCTGGCACTCATCTTGGAATTCCAGTCTCCAAAACTATAAGAAAATAAATGTCTGTTGTTTAAGCCACCCAGTCTATGGCATTTTGCTATGGCAGCACAAGCAGACTAAGACACAGCCAGGAACATTGTATGAGTCCATTTATATAAAATTCTTAAGCAGTCAGAAAGTACTAGTGAAAATCAGTAAAACGGTTGTCTCTGATTGGAGGGAGTATAAGAATTGCCTGGGAAAGGGTATAAGAGAACTTTTGGGGATGATGGAAATGTTCTGTATCTAAATGGGGTGTGGCTAGTTGGGCACCTGTCAAGACTCATATAACGGTGCATTTCACTCTGTATAATTTTACCTCAATAAAAATTTAAACATATTCAAAATGAAAATAAATGCCTTTTCAGTTAATATTCAACTTTTTAGAAATATTCCTAATTTTATTTCCTTTATCTTCAATTTTATGTTTGAACTTTTTTTCTGCTCTGACAAAATGATCCATAGGGTCGATACAAACTCAATAAAAATCTCAGAAGGCCCTTTTTTACAATAAAAATGGATAAGCTGATTCTAAAATATCTATGGAAATGCAAAGGATTTAGAATAGATAAATCAGTATTGATGAAAAAGAACAAAATTGGAGGATTTACACTATAGACTTCAATACTTTCTATAAAGCTACAATAATTAAGACATTGTGTTAAAAATCATGGTTTGGTGCCACACCATAACAAATCGGCTTAAACAATATGAATACGATTTTTGAATTAATCACTTACATTTCATTTTTGAGATTTATTTAATATATTAATTTAAGAATTGTTAAATGCAGATTGGCTTAACCATATAAGACACACTTATTTTGAATAGTTAATAAAGTGATTTATGGACACAATTAGATGTTTTTAAAGATGTACACAATTAGATGTTTATGACATTGTCTCTTTATTTTCTAATTCAGAACTTTGTCCCTGTCAAATACTGCAATTCACTTTTGACACTTTCTTTATGGTGATGAATGAAGACACTTAGAGGTATTACAGGTATTTCAAAGGAAAGTGTATTGCTCAAAGAAGCTTATTTTCTAGTTGTCAGAACACACTTGTTCTCAGTAAGGAAAGGAAATTTATGTTTTAAATTTCTCAGTAGTAGATATTTTCTTAAAATGCTACAAAAGCATGGCATGGATTCAGTGGTAATAGGAGATTCAAACACTTAATATGAAAGATTCAGTATGCTCTAAGTAAACATTTAAAAAAAGCAAATATAAAATTTCTACATTACTACTTGATCTATCAAATGATAATTTTTGATCGTTGTTCCAAGAGACCAGAAAACATGACTATTTCTCTAACCTCTGTATCTGAAGTGCCTCCTATTATAAATTTCTTCTTCATTCACTCAATTAATAATGATGTATCAAATACCTACTGTATGCCTGACTTCTGACTTTCAGGTGCTGGCCCTGTTAATTACATAGAATGCACTCAGTGAATATTGGTTACACTTATGTATGAATAAATAAAGGGATACGTGTGCATGCTTAACCTAGGCTGAAAAGCTAAGCACAGAAACATGGTCAGAACTGAACTTCAAAGGGTATAACGGTAGTGAACATTTAGTTAAAGTGCCTTCTGATCTGATACTACAGATCAATGAGAGCTGAGAAGTCAATTAAAATATTTTTATATTCCACTCTCTTTCTTGGAGTTTCATGGTAGCTGGATTTAAAGTTATAGGTTTGTATTTTTTTCATGAATTTCTCTGTTTAACATGTTTGTTATTTATTAACACATAATAAACTGCATATATTTAAAGTGTAAATTGTTGAAGGTTTTAACATATATATACCTGTGAAACCAACATCACCATCAAGATAATAAACATATGCAGCACACTTAAAAAGTTCCCCATCACCCTTTGTCATCCCTTCTTTCTCCTTATTCTTGCTGCTCTCTCCAGCCCCTACCTCATGACATATACAAAAATTAACTTAAAATGGATCAATGAACTAAATATAAGAGCCAAAATGATAAAACTCTTAAAAAAAAACATAAGGGTAAATCTTCATGACCTTAGATTTTTCAGTAGATTCTTATTTGACACCAAAAGCACAAGCAACAATGGAAAAAATAGGTAAATGGGACTTCCTCCAAATTAAAAAATATGTGCATCAAAGGACATTACCAGGAAAATAAAAAGTCAGCCTACAGAATGTTAGAAAATATTTTCAAACCCTGTATCTGATAAGGGTCTAGCATCCAGAATATATTTTAAAAAGTCCTCTTACAATTCAACAACAAAAAGACAAATAATCCAATTTAAAAATGGACAAAGGACTTGAATAGATATTTATTCAAAAAAGAAACAAGCACATGAAAATATGTTCAACATGATTGGTCATTAAGGGACTACCTTTACTTTTGAAAGACATTTTTGCTTGATATAGAAATCTAGGTTGGGAGTTCCACTTCTGACATAAAAGGGTGAGAAGTTCTGCAGACACATCGCCCATCAAAACTGGTGAAATCATTTTTTGAAAACAACCATTTAAAGTATTTGAAAATGGCCTTAAGGGCATACAACAAATGAAAACACATATATTCAAGAAAGTATACTACAACTTAATAGAACTGCAAGGATCTGTGGTATACGAACCAAAACCAATGCTCTACTTCCCACCTCCCTACTCAGCAACATGGAAAGTCCTTCCAGATTAACATGGTAAGGAACACAGGGCTCCCTCTTCCTCTGAATCCTGGTTGGAGGGCTATCTTACTGGGAATGGTGGGACAACATTCCTTATCTTGCTATCTGCTGCTGAGGCTAAATTCTAGTACAAAAAAATAAGTGGCAGCTCTCTTCTTTGCCCAGCCCCCTCTGGTGGGACAGAGACTCATCTTAGATGTGGCCCTGCTGATAATACTGGGGCCCCAGTCACCTTTGCTTTGAATCCCGGCATGGGAGTTCCATGTAAAAAGATTCAAAGCAAAGAGACTTGGGGCTGCTGTCCCCACATCCATGGAGAGCTCAGCTCCTAAATGGGGGTATCACTCAGACAGAAGTGCATTATTTTCCCATCCCCAGCACCAGTGCCGTAGCTCAGAGGTTTTGTCTCGGAGAAGGAGGACACAGGTGAGAGACCTCCAATTACTTCTCCAAATGAATTGACTTCATTTGCAATAGAATTTGGAGAACTTCAAGCTTAAGAGCATTCTCCAAAAACAGTGGTTTCTGAGTGTGGAGCAGGGAGGCATGGGAAGGAGACTGACAGATTAATTGGAGATATAGATGAAATGGTAGGCTGGCTAGTTTGCCAGAGTGAACTGGGGAAACAGCCCTCCTGGAGTCAGAATAAATGTCAAACACTGATTTGTGGAACTGTCATCTCAAAGGAGCCTGGATTTGATTGTCTGTGAAGCAGATTATATACCAATGCATTGTTGAAAACAATAAAGCCAGCAGGTGGAAATTAGAGGAGCTTAACAGCTGGACGTGGTAATGAAGAAAGATGGTCAAAAAGAGTCCTGTCAAAACTTGTTATCCCAGGTTGACTGTGAGTATATTGAAGGCTGCTTGTCCTAAAGATCAACATTACAGGCTTGTAATATTTGGACACTAGTTCATTTCATAGTCATGATGAGTAACACTTGCCCAGTTTAAACTTCAATTCCATCAAAGGATCAGTATAATTTTCTTTGTTTCTTCTCCTACTTTAATAAGATAGAAATAAAGATACTTGTTAATTGATTCCTGAACGCATATGTGGACTAAATGATAAAGTGGGATGTCAATAGCTTTCATTAATATTCTCCCTGGTATCAATAAGCTTCCCTTTAAAGCAGAATTCAATCAGTCTGGAGTCAATCAGTCTCATATGCAAAACAGGCTGAAAATTGCTCTCGGGTAGGCACAATTGCCTACAGTTCAGAGCAAAGTCAGTTTGAATTAAACAGATAGTTCCACAGCTGTAGGTTTCCCCTGGTTAGGATTTAACAGATACAGCACTTCACTTTTGCCATGGCTGTTTAAAGTTCTAGAAACCGGCTTTGGTGCCTTGTGGCTGCTGCTTTAGTCACGTTCCAGAGTTCCCCAAGTGGAAGCATAGCCAGAACGACTTTAGATGCAGGTGTTATTCTGAAATAACTCAGGAGGAAGTAAGAGCATATATACTGGAGCATTTACAATGAGTAGCTTGAAACGAATATTTGAATTATATTATCTCTGAAAATTTTGACTGATTGTTAATTGGAAGAAGTTAGGAGATGCTTTGCAACTTTACATAGATACCCCAAAGGCAAATTCTTGATGAAACTTCAGTATTGTAAACTTTAAAGTAAATTTTGTCTCTATTCAAAGCATTTACTTGTTTCCCTTGGAGGTTTATTCCCACAGTAATACTACTTGACTCCAGGGAGCTGATTAGCAGCTGTAAACAAGCACAAATATAATAACTGCACTTAGATCAGAGAATTAGAATGTCACCAAGGTGGGAAAAAGTTAAGTTTTAGCCCCATTTCATGGGTGAGTTAACAGAAAGCCTACCTAAATGCATTCCACATCTGGTTGTGTGGATGTGTGTTGAAATCAAAGGTAAAAAGAAAAGCAGATTGGGCCAAATGAATCACTTTCTTTAGATGGGACCAAAAAGGTAGAGGCCAGAAGTGCTTAGTGTATCTGATTTGACAAACTATTTTTAATGCACTATCCTTACGGATCTAGACTATTCCCATTCTATGCTAAAAACATTGTGAGGATGACCTAGTTGAAACAGAAGAAATTTTTACAATCGTAATTATTTTGCTTAAGCATTACTAATGACTTTTTCCAAACATTAATTTTAGTTTCTGAGGAATCGTATGAAAAAACTCTCCACCAGAGTAAACAATATGGTGAAAATATCAATTACTCAGAAAATAAAGCATACTGATGTTTTTCTTTGAATTTGGTCTTAGAAGACAGACCTTCGTGCTTTTCAAAACATATTAAACATTTTTCTCATTTAATCCTCACAACATGAATCCTATAAATTTCAAGGAAACGATACTTTAGAGTGAGATGACTGAATATCTTTAAATATCTGATATCTGCTTCTGATGCTTTTGATTTTCTTCTAAAAGCAAGACCACCCTCCAACTCCTGATACTTATTGATTATGTTGCTTGTTTGGCCAATGGCCTCTGGTTCCCTCCTTGATGTCAAGAATAAAGTATTTATTTCTCTGGAAACCTCATTGCACAGAATGATATTTAATGTGCAGGAGCTGATTCCACAACTTGCTTTTTTCACCTTTAATATCTCTTAGAACCAAAAAACACACATCACAGAAATGGAACCATATTTGAGTACAAACGTCCAAGCAGCACTTATTTTTGTTGTTGTTATTTTAAAACCTAGAGGATAAAATATTTTCCTTTATATCAGACAGTTAGGTGGGCTCTCTCTCTCTCTTTGCATAACAACTGCTTTCTTTATTTGTGGGTCAGCATCATTCAGCTAGCTTACTGTATAAGTAAAGCGCATATCGTTCCTAAAAATACTCTCAATCAAAAAGGTCAAGGGTTTCAGCCAGAAAGAAGACTGTAAGAGTGTAGTTACCTGACATGAAGATGGTCAGCAGACAGCATTATAATGCTTTGTTTTAATGGATGGCAATAATGCATTAAATGCTATTTTATAAAAATATTTTATAAGAATATTTTATAAAAATAAATATTAAAGTTAATATTTATTTTTGAATAAGTGGATTTAGGTAAGCAAAACAAAATCTTCACTTAGCTATTAAATCACTTTTATATTATCCAAGGCAAAATCATCACACTAAATGTGTATAAGTCACTGACTTTCAGAATATCACTGGGCATGTGCTCTATACAACTTAAACACTAATGAAATCAACTGAAAATGATAGTCATTAGTCAGCTGTGCATAGATAGGGTTCCCTGTGGACTGAAAAGTCACCATTAGAAATGGATTTTCTCACAATCCATCCAATGAATGTTTAATGTTTTTTCTTCAAAGCAGAATTTAATTTGATATTTAATGCATGACTTTTGGTTTTTTTAAAAAAATTCAGATGGCATGTTTTTGTGTTTGCAACTTGTATTTAATCTTCAAATGTTATGAGCCTGTGTAAAATGTATAAAATAGATAAAATAATCACCAGTGGAGACATACTAATTATTAAAAAAGCTCAAACTAAAGCCTAGTGGGAACAAAATGTATTCATACGTACAAATGGAATCTTGACTTAGGAACAGATCTGTAGAAACTGGAGAGAAAATATGTGTAATGTTATTACACCCTTCTGGGTTAAGAAATGGTTAACATTTTTAGATTTCACTATTGAAAATAGTGCTAGTATTTACAAATTCATCACGTAATAATTCTATAGCAATGCAAATGTATGCATGTATACATATGCATGATGTTTTGGATGTTTCAATACATCTGTTCAAATATATTGGCAACCACTAGGGTCGGGGAGTAAGGTAAGAAAAATTTTTTTTTTAAATTATATATATATAGTTGTCATCACAGAAAATAGACCTATTTCATAAATGAATATAGTTTGTCTTGCTATATAGCTACAGCAGTGGGAATATACAAATTTTAACATTGTTCAGGCAGTTTAGAATTTCAGTAGAAAACTTTCACTGTGAAATTATAGCAGAAACCACCTAAATAGCTTTATATAAAGTGCCTTGAATTTATTTGACTTCCTACAAATATCCCATTGTGCATAAATATATAATTACTTTAATTATCTTAGTATCCAGATTATTTGCTGGGGATCTCTAGAAGGGTATTTAACTCTTCCTGGCCAGTATAATATTAATAAGTCTAATGATAGCTGTTATTAATTAGCTTCTGTTGGTCTGTGGAGTTTGAAAGCTAACAGTATTGTATACTTTTCATACAATATTAGGGATTGAACTTCAGGGAAAAGGGTTGTAACATTTTCCCTAATTTTTGCAATATTTTTCCTCACTCTAAAAGTTGCTAATATAAAATACTTCATTTAGTTTTACTGTCAAAGAGTGAAAACTAGTGAAGAATTTCCTCACAATAAGATGGAAATAAACACCAATAGACAAATAAATCAAAAGGATGAGCAAATAACTCATAAAGAGATATAAACATATTAAGAAGATTCATGAAGTTTAGTTGTATATTAATACAAATTAATTCATAAGGACACACTAATCATATCTACAGATTTTCCTCCACTTACTATGGGGTTACATCCTGAAAAACCCATCTTCAGCTGAAAATGCATTTAATACACTTAACCTACCATATATTATAGCTTAGCCTGGCCAACCTTAAACGAGCTCAGAATGCTTACATTAGTCTACAGTTGAGAAAATCATCTAACACAAAACCTATTTCATAGTAAAGTGTTGAATATCCCATGTAATTTATTGAATACTGGACTGAAAATGAAAAACCGAATGATTTTCTGGATACAGAATGGTTACAGTGTACCCATTGTTTACGTAACTGGTTAACTAGGAGCTGCCACTACACAGCGTCACAAAGGAATATCATACTGCATATATCACTACCCCAGGAAAAGATCAAAATTCAAAATTCAAACTATGGTTTCTACTGAATGCAAATTGCTTTTGTGCCATGGTAAAGTGGAAAAATTGTAAATGTAACTATCCTAACTGGAAGATTTTATTCATTCATATTTTTAAATTACGAGTATCCAATTGCTAGTTTGTATTGAAACATGTATATTTAATATACAAACACATACATATATGTACTTACATATAGAATTGATGACAAGTTTCACTGAGTAGATATCTTTTGAAAAATGATTTTAAGCCTTTAATTCCCTAGCTTGTGATTTTTTCCTGAAGAAATAACAAAGCTATCTATGCAATGTGGTTCCTTATAACATGTTAAAAAATCATTTATTCATTCTTAAGCAGAAAGACTTGCATTGTAATGTTTATATTGGGCTATAGTTTTTTTATTTTTAAATAAGAAAGCAGTGCAAACGAAGCAACCAACAAGGGATTAATCTCCAAAATATACAAACAGCTCATGCAACTCAATGTCAAAAAAACAAATAACCCAATCAAAAAATGCTTGGAAGATCTAAATAGACATTTATACAAAGAAGACATACAGATGGCCAACAAACACATGAAAAGATGCTCACTAACTATTAGAGAAATGCAAATCAAAACTACAATGAGGTATCACCTCACAACAGTCAGAATGGCCATCATCAAAAAATCTACAAACAATAAATTCTGGAGAGGGTGTGGAGAAAAGGGAACCCTCTTGCACTGTTGGTGGGAATGTAAATTGATACAGCCATTATGGAGAACAGTATGGAGGTTCCTTAAAAAACTAAAAATAGAACTACCATATGACCCAGCAATCCCACTACTGGGCATATACCCTGAGAAAACCATAATTCAAAAAAAGGCATGAACCACAATGTCCACTGCAGCATTATTTGCAATAGCCAGGACATGGAAGCAACCTAAGTGTCCATCAACAGAGTAATGGATAAAGAAAATGTGGTACATATACACAATGTAATATTACTCAGCCATAAAAAAGAACAAAATAATGCCATTTGCAGCAACATGGATGGACCTAGAGATTGTCATACTGAGTGAAATAAGTCAGACAGAGAAAGACAAATATCATAGGATATCACTTATATATGAAATCTAAAAAAAAGGCACAAATGATCTTATTTACAAAATAGAAGTAGAGTCACAGATGTAGTAAACAAACTTATGGTTACCAGGGGATAAAGGCAGGGGGGAGGGATAAATTGGGAGATTGGGATTGACATATACACACTACTATATATAAAATAGATAACTAACAAAAACCTATTGTATAGCACAGGGAACTCTACTCAATACTCTGTAATGGCCTATACGGGAAAAGAATCTTAAAAAAAAGAGTGGATATGTGTACATGTATTACTGATTCACTTTCTTGTACACCTGAAACCAATACAACATTGTAAATCAACTATACCCCAATAAAAATTTTTTAAAAAGCAGTGCATTGTACTTTTTGTATTTGGTTACCATTTGTTAATGTAAAATAAGTGGAAAAAGAGGTAAAATGACAGTAAAGAATGTTGTATATGTCAAACTCATAAGCACTATATCCAGGCAATCTTTCCAGATGTGGGAAGTGCTTTCTTGCAACCAAATTTCCGAATTGCACGTACTTCGCCCCTCCAAGCCACCCCAGCTCCTCTGAGGTCGCTGGTAGAAAGCCACATCGCTGGTGAGAGGGTGTTTTATCCCTTGTGTGTTCTGTGAGGGACAAAAATAATTAATTCAGATGACAGGTCAGAACAAAACTTTGGCCACACAAAGCAAAGGTTCGGGTAGCCGTTGAAAATAAAAGAGGCCTTTGGCATACCTTTGTGCCCCTATCCATCCTCCTGATCACCATTCCTGCTTTTACCTCTTTTCTGATAAACCTGTTGAGACCTTAAAGTGATGTATTTGAGATGATGAAGAGCAGACTGAGAATAGGACGAAGGAACCAAAAAGCACGGTAGTATATATGAGGGATACAGAGACCCGCAGCTACCGTGTCCTACACAGGTTAAAGCTATAACTTCTCAAATAACATATTTCTGTCTATTCATGTTTATTCTGCAGAATCTGAATGCAGGGGGCCATGCATGCGGATGGTTGTTGTCGTGTCCAGGTGAGAACGAAAGCAGCAATAACGCACAGAAAAATCCTCTGTGTGAGGACAACGTCTGTTTTCGTAAAGAAAACAAGAAAAATGTTACAGAAAATCAGCAGCTTCTCTAGCTGTTGGAGCACATTTCCTGTAGTTCCATCATAATAAGCGATCATTTCTCCCAGGGGTTGAGGAATTGTATTTCATTTGTAGTAATTCGCCTTTGAATCAACGTGGCCCCTGCCCCAGGAAAGGTGCCGGCAAAGCAGAGGATTGAAGAAAAGTCCGTATTCATCACTTTGAAAAGACGACAAAATTTCAGAAGCAATATCGAATATTTGATAACATCTGATTTTTTTCTCCTCCTCTAATTTATATTTCATTCTAGATTTTATAGAAGGAAAGAGCAAAAACAAAAGTTCTACTTAAGCGTCTCAGCCCAAAATGCTTAGGTATGAGTTACGTGATGATGAATTTGAGTTCGTATTATCACTAACATAAAGTGGCCTGTGAATAAATGAAGAAGAATTCATTCTGTTTTACAGAATAGAAATCTGGTGGGTGTCTGACTAGTTCAAAGGCCAGACCTTCAGTGGCTCTTTTGTCTTTCACAATATATAAGTGTGTTCTGGAACTGTCTTAGCGAACCAAAAACAGTTTGTTGTCAGCAATTTCCATTTATGGTTGGCTTGTCCAGAAAGGTGCGATATGATTTTGTGATAGCTCTGTTTCTGAATGAAGCCTGACACCTGAAGAGCTAGCTGTGGCCTGAGGCTCCTAGAAGCACTGGGCTCGAGTTTAAAACTCACTGTGGACTGTCACTGATGAGAAGGGTGGTGAATAACAGTCTTACCTCCTTGTCGGGCCATTTGTTTGGTAATGACAAGAGGCAGAAGAGCATGTGGTGGGTCTTTCCCTCCCCAGGTCCTGATGTCCCTTCGGCAGAGCTCCTTTTTGTCAGTCACCACGGTGAAATCTACCGCCCTGAGTTTCATACCCATGTGGCTGTGACTATCCCAATTTCTCCTTCCTTCACTATCTCTACGGTATAAATCCATGTGGAAGTTTTCTTTCTTGTTATTTGCCCTTCAGACAATCAATCCTTTGACACCTTTTTCTAATAATACAATCGTTACTAACTCTATCTGCTCTGAAATGTTTTTTTCTCCCCCCCCCTTTCAAAATATTTCCAGTGACTTTTTATCAGTAGAGTCAAGTCAAGTGAGCCTTAGAAGAAGCAAAAACGTCAAAAGGCTTGGCTAGATTTGCTGCTTGGGAAAGCTTGATGCACTGGGCTGCAGACCATGGTGCTAGGTGTAGTGTAATTGAACACAGAAGCCACGATGATAACAGGAGTGAGGAGAAAACTGCCCCATGAGTGTACATGTAATGTGTACAATAGAGAGAGAAAGGCAGGCAGCAAGTCTTGGAAAATCACATCCTTCACTTTCGCAGACTTGCTTCAGTAGTCAACTGCATTACTTCCCGGGACCGCAAGCCACTTAAATCACACTCTGTTAGTTTCATGTCATAACAAAATTGAAAACGGGGAGTTCTGAGTTATAATAGGCAGTTTTGATGAACTTCATGAATTTTCTGAATAGGTCAGAACCCTACACAAGGCAGGATTTTGCATTTTCTTTGGTAGTAAATTGCCCTGCACCAGAGTGAGAAATCATGTCATATTTTATTACTAAACCTGGGAACTCAAATCAAGGATCAATGAGACCTCCAAAAGTATACTTATTAAGAGCTGGCGGTAGCAGGCAAGGTCACAAGTCATCAAAATCTTTACCTTTATCTTTTGTTTTTCTCAACTTTTTCATTTCAGACTGTCTTTTCACAAAGTTTTCCCCAATATTAGAAGAGGCAGTTACTAAATCCAGGTGCTAGGATAAAACTAAAAATCTATTAATTACAGACTTAAAAAAAAAGAAAAACATCTTATGAAGAATTCCAAATCACAATGTCCTCATTTTATGCAGATAAAAGGACAAATATTCCTAAATAATTGCAAAATTCACTTGAACCACTTAAAAGATATGTACATAAACATCACTTAAATGCTTCAAAAAACTTCCATAAGACACTCAATTTTGTGATTTTTCTCTCTTTTTTTTGAGTTTTTAATATAAATTAGGCCTTTATCAATATGTCATGAAACTATAATACAATCCTTTCTATTGGGATTCCAAAGTTGTCTTGTTTTAGTCATCTGAGTTCAAAATATTAAGGATGTAGTCGAGCACTGTTCTTACAAATGGCAATAAACTATGCAAAGCAGTAACCTTTGCTTAATTTTGTCTAATCTGAATGATTCCATCCCTGTAGGGGGTGATTATTCTTTAAATGTTTATAGAGAAATGCACAGTTGATTTTGAAAGAACAACTTGTGCTCGATTTCCACATTGGTTCATATATGTGCACATATACATCTATATGTTGAAACCTACCTATCTTCTTGTGTATATTAATTTGTATCCTTGGTCAAAATAAAGTCTTGATTCTCCTACTTACTCACTGCTTGTAGTATGTAAGAGGAGTGTCAAATACTATCAGTTAAATTAGCAAGGGCATATTCAGGGAAATTGATTTCTGGAGTCTGAAATCCCTGAAGTCACTCAAAGTCCTTGTTGATTTTCAGGTGCCCCATTAATCTTTATAGGACTCTGTTGACATTGGTGGCAGCTGCTTTCCCATGCAGTGCTTAGGGCAGATGTGAGCCAAACACCACGGCCCAGGGATTCAAGTCTAATTCAACAGAACTCACATTAAGCTTTTAAACTAAACAGAAAATGATATAGAAGGGATTTGTAAAGACAGGGGTGTAAATTACCACCATGGGGCAGAACTATTCCCTGATGAAGCTGGTTTCAGGGAAGAGCTTGTTTTTTGAATTACCTCCCTTGCCATTTTATGCAGCTTGAAATTTTTTTTTTTAACATCTTTAGTGGAGTATAATTGCTTTACAATGGTGTGTTAGTTTCTGCTTTATAACAAAGTGAATCAGCTATATATATACATATATCCCCATATCTCCTCCCTCTTGCGTCTCCCTCCCACCATCCCTATCCCATCCCTCTAGGTGGTCACAAAGCACCGAGCTGATCTCCCTGTGCTATGTGGCTGCTTCCCACAAGCTATCTATTTTACATTTGGTAGTGTATATATGTCCATGCCACTCTCTCACTTCATCCCAGCTTCCCCTTCCCCCTCCCCATGTCCTCAAGTCCATTCTCTACGTCTGCATCTTTATTCCTGTCCTGCCCCTAGGTTCTTCATGAACTTTTTTTTCTTAGATTCCATATATATGTGTTAGCATACGGTATTTGTTTTTCTCTTTCTGACTTACTTCACTCTGTATGACAGACTCTAGGTCCATCCACCTCACTACAAATAACTCAATTTCATATCTTTTTATGGCTGAGTAATATTCCATTGTATATATGTGCCATATCTTCTTTATCCATTCATCTGTCAATGGACACTTAGGTTGCTTCCATGTCCTGACTATTGTAAATAGTATAGCTTGAAATTTAATAAGCGCCTCCAAGCCAAGGAAGTGATTCTCATCCAAATGTAGCCTCTTCTGGTGAAAGTATGCGACTTTGGGCAACAGCTAGGACTGGAACTGTTGGTAGAGGAAAAAAAGAAAGTGGACCCAAATCTGCAGACCCCAGCTCTAGAGATAAAAAGAGCTATCAGTGAAATTGTAGCTTAAAATACTAAATAAAGTAAAACCTATAAAACGCTACAGGGTGACGACGCTTTATTCTCCAACCCTGGTGGAGTTATTTTGGGTAGTCTGTGCCCTAATTTGATGATGCTTCTACAAAGAAGAGTTCTTCTATTCTGAGGGAAAGACAAAGATAAAGGGTTGCTCTGGATTTTTAGAACTTTTAACAATAGCAGTAGTTCTCTCATGGTAAAAAAAAAAAAAAAAAAAAGTCAAAAGATATTTATGAAAATCTAGGTTTTCATAAAGATATTTATGAAAACCTAGGTTAGAAAATTCTCCTAATTATATCTATATCTCCTAATTATATCCTCGTATATAAAGGCTGTGGCTAGTTTCCTTTCTGGCCTATGATTTCAAACTCTATCGACATCATGGCCTCTTAGATTTAATTCTCAGAGTAGAGCAATTAGCAATTTAGTTGTGAATGTAGACTGTCACTCCAACTGACTCTTTCTGTCCACATATTCTAATTTGTGCACACAGTCTAGATGGTGTGGTTCAGGAATATTGGCGATTTACTGGAAATAGGAACATTTCTACAGCAAACATTTAAAAATAACCAAGGCAGAAGTAATGTTTTGGGTGGCAAATAATAAAAGACCATAATGATTGCCATGATGTTATTATCCCTGTGCTTGGGAAATCAGAATAAGTATATTAAACCTGAAGCTAAAATCTTTTTCTCCAAAGCAGCATCCTCTTTCATGTGAAAATGAGAGAAATTAAATATAGACAGACAGATAAAAAGGATTTACTCCATTTTCAAGGTAATTTATTTTCAGTGCTTACTTTCTCAGCTTTATTTTCTGTATTAAACTCTATAAAATCTCTCTGGATTAAGTTCCCCCAAGCATCTCTGAGTGAAGCAGTCCAAAACATACATGGATTTGGTCATAAAGTGCATTTTATTCATCTTGTCAAAACAAAAAAAAAAATCAGGAGGATATATGAAATCACATAAAACAGACTCAAGGGAAGGAGAAGAAGCGTCAAAATTATCTAATACCTGACACTCATGGAGTAAGCTGCATGAGGATGATTTAGACACTTACGCTTGGAATTAACCTGAAAAAAATATTCACTTTCTGTTTTAAGAATTGTATATGGACAGTCTTTCCTTCTCATTCTTCCTCTGCATATACTGATAAAAATAGATAGAACAAAACAATGGCATATTCAAATTTACTCACCGTCTTGCCAAAAAGAATGTGGTTGTTTATATGAATTATACAGCACTGCCACTTTAAATAAATGCTGGATTAAAAACATTGGATGCATATTCTTATTGAAATTTTTAAATATAAAGTCTCTTGTACCACAAGCAAGAGTTTTAAACAATTTAAACATTGATCTTCATAAACCTCCATAGGGGCTGACCTATGACTTTGGTAAACTATACGATTGCCCAAGACATATGAGCAGGGTACAGACAGGACTGCACAGAACTCTACTACAGGGAGGAGGGATCGTCTTTAAGTGAGAACCGTAGCCAATGTTACAGCCTTGGATGGAGCATAATATTTTCCATGAGGTCTTCAACATATAAAATAAATGCGTTTGAGTTCATTTAATCCTTGTAACAACTAAATGAGTCAGCTTAGATGGGTGGTACTCTCTTCTTGTGACCAGTGAGGGGGGCAATGAGTTTGGGGGACATTATATCACTTACATAAAGTCCCAGATCTGATAAGTGAGTTAGTTGGGATAAGACACACGTTCTTCAGCTTACTAGGCTAACGATCTTCGAACTGTAGAGTTTTTCTCATCGTTTTTACCACCCCTGTTTTTTGCCTTTTGTCGTATGGGCTTTGTGTTTTGAAAGGTTTTGTCAACTAAATGAAACTCACTATTGAATAGCCTACATAGTATTGTCACAAGTAAATGTAGAACTTCCTTCATGGTCTTGAACGTGAAACAGCTTATGTAAACTTCTTACTCTCACTGTACCATACCCATCCTACTTACCCCTGGGAAGCCAATCTCCAGATTTATCAGCCCTCCACACGTCGGTGTCAATTTGACAGGTTTCCTTCTGCTACTCCTGAAGACTGGGAAAAGTATTTAGATGAAAGTAGACAGAAATGAAAAATTTCAAAACAACTAGTTGCCTGGTTAGAGACTCCTGGAGGCGGGGCAGTGAAGGAGGATATCGTGTACATCATAATTTTTCCCCAGTGCCAACCTTGCCTCGTATATAAAATGAAAAATAACAATGGAAAAATGCTCATAATTTAATGACTAAAGTAAATGGTTCACTCCAGGTCAGACCGGTTATTTTTAGCCTTCATAATGAGCAAATCAAATCACTGCCAGATTCACTTGGTCAAATGATGCACACTTGGCTATGAAAATAACTGAACATGACAGATAATTTGAACTGTACCCAGTTAGCAACTACATGATTTTGTGCTAACTTCATGAACGCATCTTGCTATAGACCCACAATGGCAAACTTCCATGCAGATATTAAAGAAATAGCAGGTTTAACCAGAACATTCTGAAAATGCAGTCTACTCAGTGATAAATAAGGAAGTTAGGAAGCCTCTGACTAATACAATTCTTGTCACATTATAGAGTTAGGAAATATATATCTCCTTATTACTCAATTATACTTTATAAAATACTGTTTGGTCTAAAGTCAGCAATTAAATTCACACAAATAGATCCGATATTCACAAAAGACATAGTGCATGTGTGTTAACTTTGTAGTTTTTGCATTTTCCTTTGCATCTTTGATAGCTTTTATTTTGTACAACCCAAACTCTTTAGAATATTGTCTTTTATAATTACCATCTCATGTAAGAACACGTATTTACAAAATGGCTTGAGATTCCCTTAGTCTTACCTTGTTTTTTCATGTCATTACATCTTTCCACAAGACCATCCCTCTTCCTTTTAAACCCTTTCTACGTTTATCAACTTGATGAATTCCTATTTATCATTTATGATCTTCTTTGAAAGGTCTTTCATTATCTTTCTCCTCTCTCTCCACTCCAAGCACAGCTAGCTGTGCTCTTTTCTTTGACCCTGTGTCATTTTTCTGATAGAGCGCCTCTCACGGTCTTTTTCATATTTCATTAGCTGTCTACAAACTGTCCCTCCCCCAAACCCAATCCCAGAAAGAAAGAACCATAATATGTTGGTTTCTGAATCCCAGGAGTTTAGCTCAAAACCTGACAGAAAGTAGGTGTTCAATAAATATTTGTTGAATAAATGTCTTAAGTCGGGTTCCCTGTAAGTGAAGCCTGAGACCGAAATTCCTTTGCAATGATTTATTGAGGGAGAGCTCTCAGGAGAAACTATAAGTAAGTGAGGGAAACAGGATAGGAAACAGGGAAGGGAACCAAGCAAATATGTGACCAGCTGTGGTCTTGATTTAGCTGATACTAGGAGTGTGCTCTGGAGTGTAAGGGAAAACCCCAAAGATATTCCTTCTTGAGGGCCTCTGTACCCTATTTCATTTTGTTGTTAGCTGTGGGACTCCGCTGGAAAGGGGGAATATAAAAAATCCCAGACATTTTCAAGCAAGACTCCTCGGTCTGCCCAGCAAGTCTCTGGGGAAGGGGTACAGTTGTGCGAAGTTAACCATCATCATTCAGAGCAACCGAGGGAGGATACACTGGCCAGGAGAGGGACCAAGATAGAGTAACAATGGTGTTACCTCAAAACAGATACACAAGAAAAAAAAGAAGAAAAAATACAAACCCATTCCCCAAAGTTTTGTGAATAATGATTCATGTGGAATAGAATGCTTCATGTGGAACACCAAAAATAATTTACGCTTAGGGGTCAGACGCCTGGTTCAAATCCAGGTTTCACCTGTGTTAACCCCAGGAGCAGGTCACTGCACCTCTCCCAGTCTCAGTGTTGTCTGAGAAGCAATGATAATAAGATCTATTTCATTTAATTCTAATAAAGATTATACAAAATATATATAAAGGGCCTTACAAAGTGCTCAGCACAGAGTTAGTATTATATTATTATTATACATTATTTCGTTGTATTCATTTACAAGCTCAGGAATGAATACAGTCCTAGGCAGAAAATTCTAGTGAGATTCTTTGACATTGAGAATCCTCTCCCACATATTAGGGATATTTTTTAAAATATCAGTTACAGAGCAGAGAAGAAGCTAAACTGATTCTCAGATTCAGCTCAAAAACCACACCTGACAGCCTAAGAAAAAGATTGCCCTTCCTCAATCACTCTTCACCATTACACTAATTTACTTGCTTCAGAGCACCAGTCATGATTTAAATTTGTCTAAATTTATTATCTCTTTCATTTTTTTTGTCTATTTCTTTCTGCCAAGTAAAATCTAATCTTTTTCAGCGCAGCTACCTCCTTTCTTGTTCAGTGCAGATTCCTTGGCATAAAACTCTGCCTTGTTACATTGTCACTGGTAAATAAATAACTGACTGACTACCTTGCTGCTATTTTAAATTATCTAGCCAAGACATGGAAGCAACCTAATTGTCCATCGACAGAGGAATGGGTAAAGAAGATGTGGTACATATATACAATGGAATATTACTCGGTCAGAAAAAAGAATGAGATAATGCCACTTGTAGCAACATGGATGGACCTAGAGATGATCATACTAAGTGAAGTAAGCCAGACAGAGAAAGATAAATATCATGATATCGTTTACATGTGGAATCTAAAAAAAAAGATACAAATGAACTTATTTACAAAACAGAAAGAGACTCACAGACATGGAAAACAAACTTACAGTTACCAAAGCAGAAAGGCGGGGGAGGGATAAATTAGGAGGTTGAGATTAATATATACACACTACTATGCATAAAATAGATAAATAACAAGGACCTACTGTATAGCACAGGGAACTATACTCAATATTTTGTAATAACCCATAGGGAAAAAGAATCTGAAAAAGATTATTTAAAAGTTAAATATATATATAACTGAATCACTGTGCTATATGCCTGAAACTAACAAGACATAGTAAATCAACTATGCTTCAATAAAAAAATTTTTTACATTATCTTATCAAAAGCTATTCTTATTTTAACTTACAGGCCAGGCTAAATGTGTTCCCACTTGGTAGAGATCAAAAGCCACACCTGCCATAGCTGTTCTGTGACCTTTGTGAGCACAGTCTCAAAGAAACATGCATGTCACTAGTACTATTATTTACTTAGCCATTAATTCTTACAACTCTTCTCTGATTCATATTTCAGAGTCCCAATTCACACAAAGTTTCAGAAGTTCAGTGCACTGTAAAATATTACCACTACTCAGTGAATATAATCAAAACACAAGACAAAGAATTGTCATATAGTTCTTGAACCAGAATGTCAACATAAAAATGATACTGCATTAGTGTAGTATTTCTATGTGCATCTTATTTCATCCTACAAATGTCTCTGGACATAGTCACATGTTGCTTATTCATTTTATTTTTCAGAATTTGCTGCTGGCTGCTGAGACCTTTAGGCATATGTAAATATGAATTCATATTTTTCTACATTATGATATCTTTGAAGATATTGTGAATTCCTAATTTGCTTGATTGTGCTTGAAGTTAGATACGAATAGAAATCCCATCCACTTTTTTTTCTGTATTGCTTGATACAATATATCTGAACTTGGAATCCTGGATGACTGAAGTCTGAGTTATTAGTAAGTCCAATATCAATCAGAAAAAGAAAGAAAGAAGAGGTTGGAGGTTTTCCATAATTACATAAATGCATGGATACCTGAGAACTTCTGTAATTGACTTGCATTTGTCAATGACCTGGTTGTTGATGAATATAAATATATCAATTATAGCTGATTCTCATTGTTCTGATTCTCCTTCCTCCTCTTTCTATTTATATACCTGCAAGAAGTGATTCAGCTTTGGCGCAGAAGACTCAGAAAGTCAAAGAATACAGAATAATTGCCTGAGAATTAGAGTTTTTTTCTTTTGCTTTAGATGTTAATTTTTTTATAGTGACATAACAGCAAGGGTTGTATTCCTTCTATGCATTTTAATAATCTTTTTGGATACATATAAAAAAATCTGGCAAAATTTAAGCATACTACAGACCAGATCAAATGTGATATTATGTATTACAGGTTGCTTTTTTTAAATATTTGTTGAGAAAATAAAATATGGTCAATGATTTAAGGACTACACATTGAGTTAGTTCTACTTATTTTCAGTCTCACATCTAAATTTGAAAAATGCATGTTGAATAACTAGTCTTTATTTCATTTAAAACCTAGAATGTCTGCTCATTTCAAAGTGATGGATGAATAACTGAGTCCATAACTTCTGTGTCAGAAAATTTTTTCTCCCCATTTACCAAATTAGCTCTCAATGACAATGTAATAGGTAAAGGGGGAAAAGAAACACTAAAAAAGAAAGTGAACGCTTTTCTAGGTTCTCAGAATGAATGAGAAAGTACTTTTTCAGATAAATGCCTTAGACTCTGTCAATGAAAAAGCACCTGATTAAAAAAAAAAAAGGAATGCTTAATACTGGAATAAAATGAAATCCCCCAGATCCCTGCTAACAATTTCATTGCATTTTCAAATTAAACAACTCTTTAAGGAATTGCTCAATGTGTCAGTCACCTTTCATAATTGAACTTGCTCCAAGAAACTAGCAAGTAAGAAGCTTATGATTTTTTTCCCACTAGGTCTTCATCACATTGGAAAATTCAAAATTTGAAATTTAATCATTTGTTTCCTAGAATCGCTTCTTGATTTTGTGGACTTAACATAGGTGTTGAATTTATCTTGACATTGACTTTATCCAATTATGATGGCATAGACCAATCTACTAAACAGAAAGATGCTGGAATTGCATAACTGCAGGTTGCAGTGACCATTTGGGTTATCCACAGATTTAGCTGCTTCTGAATTTGCAAACATTTCTTTTACATCCAAGCTTGCAAGCTTCCTGTGCTATGTTAGCTTGCTAAGTGTCAAATATTCATTGTATCTAAAAGAAAAATACTAAGCCACATGATATGCGCCAGAGTATAAATGTTTTGGGATGGTATTTATAAAATCTTTTAAATATAAATTTCTACCCAAGTAAAAATTGTGAAGGGGATTTCATTTTTAAATTTCAAAACAAGTAACTGATGGACCTCATAAGTAATGTTTAAGTTTGTTGGTCTGTGTTAAATAGTGCATGTTTGGTCAAATACTAATCTATATTTACATACACATTAACTGCATTATGCTGTAGGTCAATACTTTTTTCAATAAATCAAGGTTTTAGTAAATAAATGATTATACCTAATTCAGTTTTTTACTTAACTAATAATTTTCTTCACCTTTCCTTTGTCAAATGAGATTCAGACAATAACAACAATAAATTGAAGAGAAGAAAAAATAACAGGGATAAATCCAGGAGACAATGGCCATACCACATAATAGTTTTCCTCTCAATAACAGCTACAAAGCTACGTTTCTAACCCAAGCACATTTCACTTTCTTTTAGCCTTTATCAGTTCTCACCTGGACTGAAAGAGTTCTTCCATGTATGAGATAATTTTGCACAGTATTCAGACTGGCAATTTATTTTAAAATACACTATTTTGTCTCTTATTACAAATGTGATATATATTTTGTTATACATTTAATAAATATGGACAAGAATAAAATAAAGAAATTGTGCTCTCATTACCATAGAAAAATCACTATGAATGTTTTCATTGTATTACTTTCTCTTATAAATACACATAATTTGTAAAGATGGCATTGTATGGCACAATCTGTTTAGTTGACTATCTTTGGCTGTTGACAATCTATTATGAAGATATTTCCAATTCAATCAACATGTTTCACCCTATGTTTGGTGTTTATTATCACAACTCTGCAACAGTCCTACCTGGGATTAAACCATCCTTGAAGGAAGTCTGATAGTGCTTTTATCAACACCCAGGTCCTGTATTGTCTTTTACTTAATTTTGTCTGGTACCTGTGCTTCCTGGACTTGAATTCTCAGGTATCTGACCAGGAAATTTTTATTCTATCCTTTTTTGACTATTAGTTTGTTTCTGTTTGTTCTGTATTTTCCTCAGGAATATTGACCATCTGGGTGTTGGGTCTCTTTCATCACGTCATTATCATGTTGTCTCAGGTCTTCTATCATTTTTGTGACCCTCTTTTCTGCATCTCAGAAAAGCCTCTCAAACATGCTTCCTACATCACAGATTCGCTTTTTATCATGACTGATTCTTGCAATGCTATTGCAAATATCATTTAAAATTCTGCTGTGACATTTTCCCATTTCTTTCTTGAACTTTTCCAACCCCCTTTTTTATTGTCATATCAAAGCATTTTAATGTCTTTTTCATGAAAATCATGTTTATCTTTATTTCCTTAGGAACAAAGCAGATTCCATCTAATTTTTAATTTTGTTTCTTATCTAATATATTTTTAGAAATCATGTACTTTATCTACTTTTTAAATACTTTGTCTTTTTTGTTATAGTTTTAATAAGTCTATTACTTTTTTCTCCAACAAATCGATAACATTTCACCTTATACTTTTCTTCTAAATATTATAAATACATAGCCTTTACATCTGCTCACTCTATTGGTATTTTATGTTCAGATATGAAACCTTAGGTTAAATAGGAGTCTGGGGAAAGGGAAGGGTATCTGAGATAAATATTGTCCCAGACGAGGAAATCCTTCTCTGTGTAATTTTGTCCTTCTGTTTGTTAAAACTACTTTCAGACGCCAGTGATCATCACCTAAATTTCAATGTACTCCAGCTTCCATTCTAGGTATATAGCATAGTTGGGTTGGGTTTTCTTCAAATTGCTGTTGTCATTTTTATTGGAGGAGAGCGTTGCTGTTCCAGAGAAGAGCCCTAAAGCATCACCTTAAGTTCTACCAAGTCAGAAAAGGGTCCAGTGTGAAACACCCTGTTAGGAGAAACTAACACCCTGCTAGAAGAAACTCAGCTCTGCAAGCTTCTCTGTGTGGTCCTCCCATCAGAGAAGTTTCTGAGTGTTGTTGAATATCTATTGGTATCCACCTGGTACAGGACATGAAAAACAAGAATTATACCTTTCATGTTTAAAATCTTACAGTTACTTTTCAAAGAATATATAAATGAGCCAATGATAAAAGAAGGTGTGATAGGACTCTTTCATATTCCATATTAAAATTAAGCCATAAATTTTTACTTTTCTTTCTCTTAAACACTTTCTTGTATAACATTTAATTTTCACCTGTAACTTCCTATAACTTTTCTTTCTTCACAGTGATAAAACAATAAGAGCATCCTGGCCTCAATTTCTGGTCTTTTTTTTCCATGCAGCATATATACCAGCACATATATATTAGCATATATATCACACATTTATAAATAAATATACATATATAATAGAAAATTTACACTATATTTACTAATTGTTCACAAGAAATTTAAATTTGTGTATTTGTTTAAAAGCTTATTTAATGACTGATTATAAAATATAATTAGTTTAAATCTCTATTTTTCAGTGAACATTAAATTTAATTTTTAATTTCCTGGGAACCACAGAAAATAGAAATATGTTATACATTTTTTATATTATGGTCAGTGAAAGCATACCAATAATGCAAATTAAGAAACGTTCTTAGACTAAATTCTAAAATTATATATTACTGTGCAGGTTTTATTCACTGGCCTTTGTACAACATAATAGACAAATTACATTATTTTTTGTAAAAAATGTAAAGTTATGAATATCATACCCCTTTAATTGTAATTCACCCTGACGACCCTGTGTGATGAGTTTAAAGGATCCAAGATAAAGTTTGTAAGAGATATTAATAGTTCTGATACCTGGGGTTTGACTTAAGGTTATTTACTGCATAAAAGATTAGGTGGCATAAAATTAGATAAACAAGCAACAGGATGGCAGATAACACTCGCACATGCTTGCTTACTTACTTTCTATAGTCTGGCTCAGTGGCTCTCAAACTTGAGTGTGCATTAGAATCCTCTGGAGGGCTTGTTAAAATTCAGATTTCTGGCCCATCCCCAGAGCATCTGATTCAGTAGGTCTGCGGTGGGGCCTTGGGGTTTGCAGTGCTAACAGTTCCCAGATGATGCTCATGCTGTTGATCCCATTCCACACTTTGATCATTACAGTTCTAGGGTATCCTGCATTAGAGGGAATTTATTCAGAGAATAGTTTGGGAATTAGTGTGGATATAGAGGTAGAAGAATGTGCCAATTTCACAAGGTCAGCCCAAATGTACTTTTAGAAGAAAACTTATATTTCTTCCTCGCTCCCCTTCCCTCCAGCCAAAGGCACACAAAAATGTGATTTTTCCTGATAGGCAGCGTTAGAACAGTGTAAGGCAGGAGGCCGGAAAAGCAACAGTGACTTTATCCCGTAGGAACTGTGTTTTTTCCCTCTTCCCTGAGCCAGGGAGAAAACTGAAACTCTGGGAATCAACAGGCTTTTGATAAAAAGTAAAGTGCAGAAGATACAGAGGAAATAATAAAACACATGTAATTGTGTCTCAGCTGGAGGGAAACAAAAGAACTGGCATGTAAATAAAAGTGCCATGTGTGACTTTTTAAATATTCAAGATGATGATGGATGTGGTAAAAACTGCAAACCTCCTTCTTATACTATAGTGTAGGTGGTTAATGGATTCTATTATGTTAGAGCAGTGGTCCCCAACCATTTTGGCACCAGGGACCGGTTTCATGGAAGACAATTTTTCCACCGACCCGGGCTGGGTGGGGATAGTCAGGCGGTAACGCAAGCGATGCAGAGCGATGAGGAGATGCAGATGAAGCTCGCCCACCATTCACCCCCTGCTGGGGGACCCCTGTGTTAGAGGATGGAGCCCCTAGGGAAAGAAAATAGAGAGAAGGAGAAAAAGAAGGCTAGCCAACCTGTGGTTAGTGCCAATGGCCATGCAGGTAAAATCAACTTGATTATTAAAAAGTTTGGCTGGTTTCAGATCATCATGCTTTATAAGACTATATATACTCTTTAATTTCATTATGTCTAACTCACCTAAAATGGAACAAAAAATTATATCAAAATAGGGTTTCAAAATTAAGGGATTTCAACCAACCATAGGTCTCTCCCCGCCTTTTTTTTTTTTTTTCTCATTAACTCTATAAATTATTTTACTTGGTAAAATAGTTTTACCAAGGTAATTTTAAAATAATAAAATATGAGGTGGCGTGTTGCATTAATCCTCAGGTTTACATTCCATTGAACATAATGAAAAGTGACAAAAAAATTATTTAATTATGTGGAAAAAATGGGAGGAAAGTCAGCATTACTTGGCATTCTAAATGTACATTTTGGATATACCACTTTTTACTCTGTTTTATCCATTTACAGGATTGTCTCTCTAACTAAATTGTTAAAACCTAAAAAGCAGGGCTCTTTGACATTCCCAGCTCCTAACTGTTAGTGCTCAATATATGTTTATCGAATGAAGGGAATAAAGTGCACACGATTGGGTAATTTTTAATAGTTCTGTGTTTTACCAAGGAAGAAACTATGTAAGAGGATGCAATAGTAAACATCAAATTTTGCTATAAAAGAGAGCCTTGGTATTCTGAATTTGAGTTCAGGGGTTCTAGAAACTTAAAAAAAAAAAAACTAGATCCATTCAGGACTGATTTCAAAAGTTCTATATAAAAGCATCATTCAGATTAGGCTTGACTGGTGAGTGGGAAGATTTGTGGTTCATTCAACACCTAAACCCAAATTTCTGATTGTTTTTATAAAATTGAAGTGGCTTTTAAAATTTTCCATTCTGATGAGTAGCCCCGCCTGAACACCATGGAGTGTTCTAGAATTTGTGTTTGCTGTTGGTTCCCCTCTTCACTCTTGTACATTTGTGGTTCACTCCTCTCTCTTCCTTCAACTATCTGCTCAAATGTTACCTCCCCAGGGTCTTTCCTAATCACCTCCCCCAAAAGCTCCTTGCTCCTTGATTCTCCACCCCTATCCTCCTCTTCTTTTATAGACTATCACCCCTGGGTAAATACTTACCCTGCAGTAAAAGTCAAAATATTTAACTAACAGGGATGCACAGAGATGCTGATACCATCAGAGTGGATGCTTGCCAGGCTCTTACAGGGCGGGACATTAATCCTTTAGTACTGAGATCAAGAGGAAGCCTGGGGGTTCTCTAGGATGCCAGGATGAAGGAGGTGTACTTGAGGAACTACTTACCATGTAGCACAAAATCTTTCAATATTTTCACAATCTGTACAGCCATACCAGCCCACCCCAGCAGAATATCATCCTGGTGTTTTTGACATTTTTGTTTATACTTTTGAGTCTGGATCCTCTGCCTCCAGAATATAAGCTCTATAAGACTAGGGCTTCTGTTTTGTTTCCTAATATATCCTCAGGGCCCAGAACAGTGTCTTCCATATAGTAGATACTCAATAAATATTTGTTTAATGAATGAATAAATGAATGATATGTAACATTTTTTCATGATACAAGGGAAAACTTTCAGAATTTATTTCTTTCCTAAATATTACAGAAATATACTTCATAATATGTATTTGTAGTAGCTCAATATTATTTCCTAATCCTTGAGAATAACATTTTCTATTTTAATAGTATAATGGATTCTTGATTCTATATGTGCAGACAACTGTGCATTCAGAAAGAAGTGATAGCCAAATACTTTTAACACAGCAACTCATTATTAAAATGTTTTGAGCCTACAATATATCCATTCATATTTATCTTGAAATAATAGATATGTTCTACTAAGTATTATATGCATAAAATACATGCAAAATAGAAATATTAAAATATAAGGTAAAGATAAATTAAGCAATATTCAACATTATATTTTATTAGTGTTCCAAATGTTTTCATACTAAAACATTATTAATTGATACCTAATAATAGTGGTATCACTATACCTAATTTTAGTGCCAGCAATATTATTTACTCTATCACATTTTTCTGGAAAATATTGCTATAATACTTCGTGACACAGTTGGACAAAATTTCTTGTTGGAAGTTAACTTATTTGATTTTCATGGCTTTCATAGCTGAAAATGATAACCTTAGAAAGACACAAATATCCAAATGCAAAAAGAAGGCATCAGCTACACTTATCAAATCATAATATTTATTTTTAAATTTCTATCTGAGTGATTATGGAGAGGATTTTGTTGAAATTCAGCTTGTCGAATTCTGTCTTTCCTAATGTCCACCAATTGTTTATTCAAACTTTGAAGGAGTTAAATGGTTATATTTTTAACAAGTGGTTTTAAACTCTCCTAAACACCTCATTTGGAATATCTTAAAACAAATTTAAAAACCTGCTTTTAGTGACTTCATATTGATAAGTACATTGATTACCCTCTTAGGTAAATTTTGGAAAGTGGTAACCTAAAACTCCAAACATCTCCAAACAACTTTTTTCAAAGTGCTCTCTTCATAGCCTGGATATGTTTTAAGAATCATTACATTCTTATGATTTTAAAACATTGCTTTTATCTTGAAGGGCAAAATTAAGTGTGCTAATTTTTCTCTAAAATATCTTCTGGACACCATCTGGTGGGATTCAGAACATACTACCCCTAAATAAGGCACCTTGGCATATTAAATATCTTAAGCTGAAGGAATTAAAAAAAAAAAAGCAGAAACAGGAAGGTCACTCTGACCTCCCCCCACCCTTGCCCTTCCTCCCTGAAACAGGCCCTAAAATGCCCATGTGAAAGTTCCCCCCTTTGAACCAGGAGGAGGGAAGAAATTCATGTCACCAGAGATGGAGAATTCGGGACCAAGAACTCTGTACAAACAAACCTTATTAAAATAACCCTTATCTTCCCAGTCACTTCTTCACCATTTACTACTCCTAGCCCTAAACCTTTGTCTTATCAGTTCTTCACAAATTAATTGTTTCTTTGTTTGAAAGTTATAAAAGCTTCCTGCTCTGGTCACTTCTTTGGGTCTTCATTCTCTTGTGAAGACTCCCACGTACATGTAAAAGTTGAATAATGTGTATGCTTTTCTCCTGTTAATGTCTTTCTTGGTTTAATTTTCAGACCCCACCAGAGACCTAAGATGGTGGATGAAAATTTATTTTCCTTCCCTACAGATGTTCCTAACCATTACTAAATTTGAAATATTGCCTTATATAACTTTACATAATGTTCCTTATCTTATTAAAGTGCTGTAAAGATGCCGTGGTTTAGGTTCATAGAATGATAAATCTACATAAATTGGCTTATGTAAACTTCAGTGTGACATATGACACTGGAGCGGAATGGCTGAGAAAGTGGGTGCTGCCAACACCTCCACGTTCCTCCAAGCCCTCCCTTCCCAGAGCCCTCCTTATCACTGGAGGTGATAAGTGACTCTGACAAATGGACCCATTAAGAGCATCAAGGTCAGTACATTAATTAGACTAGAATGAAGCTTAATTACTTCTGCATGTTCAGAAAAAAAATAGAAATAGAATTTCTAATACTTACTTCCCATACCCCAAAAGAACATTTGCATCCACTTCTGAGAGTATACACCCCACTTTGGAGACAGCCACCTGGAGTCTCAAGATACAACTGCCATTTACCACTACTAAATATTTTGACTTGGTGAAAATTCTCATTAAAAACAGATTCTCTTTTCTTTGTAAAATAAATCCACTTGATAAAATTAAACACCCAGTTTTCTTTTCTCTTTAAAAGGTTATTTAGACAATCCTCCTTTATATAAGGAAAAAGGAAAAAAAAAAGATTCAGATCTATATTTTAGTTTTTATAAGAGATTGATATATAATTACTAATCAGCTTCATTAGCTCTAGGCTGATTGTTTTGGTCTTCATATTTAAAAAAATAGCTTCAGAGAGGATTAGATTAGATGGAGATTAGAAATTGATAGATGTACTAACGTCAACTCTTATATCCTAGTCTTCCAATAGCTCTTCATTTCATTAAGCTTTAAAAATTTAGTGTTATCATACAAGATACCAGTAGGAATGTCTAAATATAGATTCCACCTGTTTCTTTTGTTACATTTGGCCTCCACTGCTTCAATATTTTCAAGTCAGTTCTGTTCTCTTTTTTTTTTTTTGAAGAGACTTGATTTTTTTTAATCCATGTATTTCATCTATTTTAAACATCCTGGTAACTTTCACATTTTATTAAGGATGTATAAGATTGTAGGTACAAAAATATCTCCAGTTGTAACCAGGTAGGGTGCTTCTCTCTCCTCCTTCAAGGCTTCCAAAGGAATGAGAAAAGGAAGCTGTTTAACTGACAGCTCCCTGTAAGACTCCAAACTGTCAGAATAATTTGAAGGCAGATTAGCGTTACAGATTGTTTATTAACATACTGGCAAAGGGATGGTGACAAGGGGACTGCTTGGCTCTGCATAAATTGGATCTTCCTGCAAGAAAAATTTTCTGTGAAACTAGAGGTGGAAGTGGGTTAGGGAGGGACCGAGGCAAACCCCTTCTGCAGTTGAAAGCTCATGGTGGTGTCTTTATTTATGATCTCTAGCAAGCGAGGCTGAACCACTACTCGGGAACTCAATCAAACTCACATTTTCCCCTTGACTATTTACATAACACATGCCTATAAGGAATAAAAATCTCTTGGAAAAAAGTGTTTTTGTTTTCATCAGTAAGTGCACACACGCACACGCTTGCGTGCGCATGCCTGTGTGGGAGGGATGTTTATGCATTTAGCAGATAACTTATTTTTCTAATGTGGTTTAGAGAATCAAAGCCAAGTCAAGCACAGGGTTAGCAAGTAAATCTTCCACCGCCTAAGAAGACAGTGTAGGAAGATGAAAGCTGCACATTACACGAGCTGAGTTTGGTTTGGGTTTTACTATTTTAGGATTCTAGTTTATCCATGCACTACCCTGGGCTTGCCTTGGTCTGGCCCTTTGAGTGTCACTGACTATTTAAAACTGTTTGAGGTAACAACGACAAGCCAGAAAGATTGAGTGTTTTTCAAATCTGTGATTAGAATTTTGCAAACTTTTATACCATTTTCCCTTAATACCTGAACCCAAAAAGTAGGGTACACCAAAAGCCACGGGCCAGCAAGGAAGAAATTCCCAGAGAGTTGCATCATGCTGCTTATATTTCATACTTACGTACTGATAGAATTCAAACTCACTTTGAACTTTACCAGTTACCCAAGTATAGGACCAACTTTTCATTTTGGCTCAATTTCTTATATTTATTTGACCTATCACCTAAAAATCAGCTGCAGATACTTGTCTAGGGAAGTGGCATAGCATTAGCATAACTGCTGGAAAAGATGGGCTCTGTTCGATTTTAGCCAAAGGGTTAGGCCTTATCTGTAATGGGAGTCTAGGAGGGAAGCTCAGATATATGGGGGGAATTTGAAAGTAACTAAAAAGGAGACTGTACTGGGGTTAACAGATTCGAGTTAGGGAAGATATTTTGATTCAGCCTAGGAAACTAAGGCCGGAATCGTGCGCTCTATCCAGTATTGTGTCTTGTTGTAGGTGCTATGCAGAGAATCTGAAAAGAATCCATAAAGACTGTGGTAGAGAGATAAAATGAGGCACAAACTAATTTTGGGAACTCTACTTTTATCCTGCAGGGCTTCTTTTTTCACAGTCTACCATGTTCCAAGGAGATCCAGGGCAGGACCTTAGAAGGACTAAGGTGGCCTTAAAAGTGCCAGGTTAGACCTTATAACTCTATTAACTTCATTAATTTGTCTAAACTCTCTGTTCCTTAGTACTGATTCCTGCTTTTAAAAATAGAGTGTTAATTGCTTTTAGATCATAGAGGTACACCTCTGAGGTAAAATAAAAGATGTGGCGGAACTTGAAACATAAAATTACTGTGTTCATTAAAAGTGTACAGAATCTTCCAAGAACCTGAACACTTGACAAAAAGACATAGGAATAAATTTTTTTAGAACTTCTTTATTCTCTTAAATAGTTTTGAAAAGCCTGTGCTTGAAATGAAGCATATTACTTCTCAGATCTTCATTAAGTACCTTATTGAGTCTTTTTAAATTGAGGCATATTAAATTTTTACAAAATTTTCATGAAATTTCTCAGCGTATTAAAAAGGACACTCAGAAAGGTGGGGAAGAAGCTTTCAGAAGCAGACACAATGGCAGAAGATGTAACAGTTCCTCAAAAGAAATATATAATTAAAAACTAAAAAATAAACATGGAAGAGTACTACAAAAGTAGCAGTGTTCAAAATATTGACAAGGAATCATTAAAAATATTTAAATTCTATGCAACATTCTTGTTTTTTTTTGTTTTTTTTTTGTGGTATGCGGACCTCTCACTGTTGTGACCTCTCCTGTTGCGGAGCACAGGCTCCGTACGCGCAGGCTCAGTGGCCACGGCTCACAGGTCCAGCCGCTCCGCGGCATGTGGGATCTTCCCGGACAGGGGCACGAACCCGTGTCCCCTGCATCAGCAGGCGGACTCTCAACCACTATGCCACCAGGGAAGCCCAACATTCTTGTTTTTAAAACAGAAATGTGTAACTTTATATTTGCTTTAAAAATAATTAAAACACCATTTTAAAATGGCATTTGAATCTTTGATTATTTTTTATCTTCTGAGAGACTCAGGTGTGTTGACCTCAATTCCTAATGGTCATATAATTAATGAAATATCACTGAAATGATAAAATTTTCAACTATCCAAATAAATCTAATTCATTGGATTATCTATGACAAATTCTTAATTGTGGATTGGGCTTTATATTAACATCTAGAATTGTTATAACCTCCTCTTCCTCTTATTCAGTAAAATGTGAATATAAATGTAAATATAAACTTATCTTAATATTAATCGAACAAATATAATTGAAGGAAGTCATCTGCCTATGCAAATATATGACTTATTTCTCTCTTTAAGTGACTGAAAACTGACTTTACCAATAATGAAAGCAACGTTCCATATATGCAACATCCTAAAGCTGGAGTGTCTTAATTAGCAGACAAATAACCTTCAAACCGTTAGTCCTAAGTCACCCTCATATTCTCCTTCAGTCCTCAGCACTCAGTTACCTCCCAAAGGAGTGGTCAAGACATGATGCTTCAGAACCCAGAGATGATAAGACTTCTGTATCTTCTACCTGGAGGGCTGGACATCCTCCTCTGTTACCTGTGGCACCAGGAACCATCATACATTATGACAGTAGTCATAGTTTAAACTTCACAAAACTGCCAAACTAGGCAATGCACTAGTAGCTTACTGTCACAGCTCTAGAAATGATCTACTTTGGGTCTGCCAGACTCCAAAGGCTGTGCATTTCTATTTTTTAAATATAGGATTTTTCCTGGTGAAACTGTAGCAGACCCAGTGTATTTAATGCAGGGAAGAGAAGAATCAGACCCCAAAATACCTTTCTTTATGTGAACATTCCAGTGGGATGAAGGTGGTGATGGGAAATGTTGTTAGGAGAAAAACCAGGTATAGGAATAATGATTAATTTTAAGGAAATAGAAATAAAGAAATATAAACATGAGAAAACTCATTACTTTCTCTGCTATTTTTCTCACAGAATGACTGCATGTAAGATAAAGTGTAAGTAATCTTGGACTAGCTCTAAAGAAAAACTGTAAGTACAATTTATGATGAAATGGACAGAACATAATTTTAATTTTCTTAGAAAAATTACATGAAGTCTAGTAAAGTTAAAATTGAGTTATTCTAATAAACATAATTTATATTGACTCAGTGTATTTCGTATACATATGTCTCATAGTTTGTGTTTAAATGACAATTTAGCAATAATTACTGTAAAAATTATAGCAAGGATTTATTGAATAGTAACTACGTTAGACACTGTTTTAAGAACTTTACATGATTTTTCATTTAATATTGATGATATCATATGAAGTAGATAATTTGTTTCCTATCTTTTTTACATGTGATGAAGATGAGATGCACAATATATGAGAAATTTACCTAGATTCTCCACAGATCTTATGGGACATATCCAGAATTTGAACCTAAGTCTGTCAGATTTCAGAACCTACACTCTTTATATAATTTTTTTTTGTAAATGTCATTTTCTATACATGAATGAAGTCCTATTCTACAACATTCAAGTATGAGTTAAGAATGTAAAACCATGGAGATGGTAGGTACTCAAAAAATAGTTGCAGAATAACTGAACAAATGTTTGAATGAACGGTGGTATTAAACTTTTAAAAATATATAACTTGATAAAGAGAAATACAATAAAGCTCATATGAATAACAATAGAATGTATACACCCTTAAAGTTTCCAAACTACTTATTATACATTTGATCTCTTTTGTTCAAAGCAACATCCCCATGAGGGGACATTTATATTCTCATTACAAATGTAATGGTGAAAAAAACTAAAGCTCGATTTTATTACTTTGCCTGAGTTAATATAATATTGGGTGGCAGAATCTAAACTTGGAGTCAAGGTCCTACAGCTACACATCCAATCCTATTTCAGCACACATGTTAGCCTTGGGAATCAATCACACCAAATTTATTACCTTCTTCTTTCCTGACTTCTGTTTTACCCCAAACATATATATTCTAGAATCAAAAATTCTTTTTACCTCCTGTTGGAATTTTATATGATCACGTTTATTGTATAGCCTGAGTCATTATATCATTGCTCTGTGAGTCCTTCTCCACTACTCAGAAGCCCAAAGGTATTCTGGGACTAAGTTCCTGCCCTATATTTAAGACATTCCTTTGAAAATTAGATGAGTGGTAACCTTATTAATATTTCATATTCTCAATCCTGCTTGAATTGATAATGTTGCAGTAATTTTAGTGTGAAATAATGTAACATAATATGCACAGAAAGTAAGTAGTCCTGTCAGAGAATTAATAAAACTTAGTTGTGAGAGGAAAAAAAAATTCTCATTGTTTTAGCCCCAATTCAGGAGGATTTAGCTTTTCTCCCCACTCTATGCAAGCTGCCACATTACTAAATAAAGTATCTTTATGTGCTGGAGTGAAAAGAAAAGCTAGCATCACTGTTCTCCGTAGCTGAATATAGAACTGTTGTGCCCTATATATACCTACAGAAGGGCAGTGGGATCCATAAACCACTGTAGAGTTAACAGGGATCCGAGAAATGCGCTGTCTCAGCAGGATGACCAGCTGCTTCTCCAATGTGGCTCCACTGAAGGGCAAGCACATACATGCATATATTATTTAAGATAAACACCAATGCCCTGGGGTCTATAGATGATCAAGATGCTAATTGGCAGTGAACAGAGGGGCAGAGCCCTCTTCTGTCCTGAAGTGGTATCCAGTATGCAAACTTGGTCTCATCGATTCTTTCTGCTCATCCAATGCTGTGTCCTGCTCTTGTGAGCTCATTTAAGCCAGCAGAGAGGTAACTCCTTCTATTCTCCTCCCGTCTCTCACCTTCCTGACTTTCTACCCCGCTGCCTCCTATTCCTTTACTAGATACCGACTTCTGAACCAGCCAGCCCCCTCTTGAATGCACCCTTTGCATTATCTTATCTGGCATACTGACCTTAAACTTTGTTTTATTCTTACCTCTGGAGAGTTTTTTTAATTTTTGTGTTATTTTTTAGCTTTTGGCAAAATTCACTCTGTCAAGCCTGTCCACTGAAAATAATGCCCCCTGTATGGCTAACTTCTAACATCCGCCAGGAGAAAGAGTGGTATCCTCCAGTTAAAAGGCAAGATGACTCTTTTTAAAGATTTGAAAAAATATGTTTGTTTTTTATTTCAAGTCCTCAAAAAGCATGGAGGAATTTAACATTTGCAGGTAATTTATTACTTCTATGAAATTATCATGGCTAGTAGAAAATATTAATTTTTTTCCTAGGAAGTCCCATACATTACAAAAAAAAAAAAACTGGCAAACTTAAAGACAAGTTACTACTAATGTGTAGGTAAATTTATATACAAAGTAGTTAAGAAAGTAAAAAAAAAGAACCACAAATTATTGTTTCTCCAGCCATCTAAATTTACAGATTCTTTTTTTTTTTTTTTTTTGCTGCCTTGGGTCTTCGTTGCTTCATGCAGGCTTTCTCTAGTTGCAACAAGCGGGGGCTACTCTTGGTTACAGTGCACAAGCTTCTCATTGTTGTGGCTTCTCTTATTGCAGAGCATGGGCTCTAGGCACATGGGCTTCAGTAGTTGCAACACACAGGCTCAGTAGTGTTGGCACACCTGCCCTAGAGTGCACAGGCTTCAGTAGTTGTGGTGCATGGGATCAGTAGTTGTGGCTTGCGGGCTCTAGAGCACTGGTTCAGTAGTTGTGGAGCACGGGCTTAGTTGCGCCGTGGCATGTGGGATCTTCCTGGACCAGGGATCGAATCTGTGTCCCCTGCATTGGCAGGCGGATTCTTAACGACTGTGCCACCAGGGAAGTCCCTAAATTTACAGATCGTTATTTTCACATGGTATCTTAGAATCTGTTTAGAAAGATAGCAATTGATTCATTCAAACGGTCCAAATATAGCCCAAGGTATACATTTGGTCCAAAGTATACATGGTTCACACTCAAAATTTCTTTTCTGTTTTCATGTTTTAAATAAATAATAGTCATTAGGACTGAGTTTTAGGGCTTCCCTGGTGGCACAGTGGTTGAGAATCTGCCTGCCGATAACACTCCATGCATTTCTCCCTTAATCCATAGTTGAGCCTTCACAATGTTTTGCATGTCGGAAGAGAGAAGAGTCAGGAGAGGCTAGGAGGCACTTTGATAAACTGTTTAACACAGAGAACTAGGCAGCAGCTGTGAGTCTCAATGAAGCAGTGAGTGGAAAACCAGTAGTTCCTGACCTTCAACGATCTACAAGACTGATATACTGCATGGCTACAGGATTCTTTGACAGAACAAGGGTATTAGATGCATTCCAGTGTCCTCCTTAAGCTACCCAATTAGGGTTATTAATTTGTTAAATTATTCTGGGATTTAATTTTGATGTCTCATCTTGGAAGAGTCCATTTCTATTCTCTAATCCCTGGCAAGGTCTTCTGAATATCTGCGATTGTCTAAGGTTCAGCTTATAACTTGTCAAGCAGACAAATGATGTCCTAAAAACTTGAAAGAACTAATACACTTTCTCAAGTTTCTCCCATTACCAGGTGTGGCACAGTTATTGAGGGGAGCAAAGGCCAAACAGAGAAGCATGGTGCAAAAAAGATGGTTTTCCACCTATTATATTGCATAATGTTTCCATTGTTGAGTTTAATCAGTTGGTAAAAATAAACTGTAAAACTTCATTCCTCATAACCAGGGGAACATTTCCTTGGAATTTTTCTCCATCCAATTCACTGATTTTACAATCACCTCAAACAACAGAATACACTTTCTTCTCAAATGCTCATGGAACATTCTCCAGGATAGATCATATCTGGGGTCACAAATCAAACCTTGGTAATTTTAAGAAAATTGAAATCGTATCAAGCATACTTTCCAACCACAATGTTATGAGTCTAGACATCAATTACAGGAAAAAATCTGTAAAAAATACAAACACATGGAAGCTAAACAATACACTACTAAATAACCAAGACATCATTGAAGAAATCAAAGAGGAAATAAAAAAATACCTAGAAACAAATGACAATGAAAACACAATGACCCAAAACCTATGGGATGCAGCAAAAACAGTTCTAAGAGGGAAGTTTATAGCAATACAAGCCCACCTTAAGAAACAGGAAACATCTCGAATAAACAACCTAACCTTACACCTAAAGCAATTAGAGAAAGAAGAACAAAAAACCCCCAAAGTTAGCAGAAGGAAAGAAGTCATAAAGATCAGATCAGAAATAAATTAAAAAGAAATGAATGAAACAATACCAAAGATCAATAAAACTAAAAGCTGGTTCCTTGAGAAGATAAACAAAATTGATAAACCATTAGCCAAACTCATCAAGGAAAAAAGGGAGAACACTCAGATCAATAGAATTAGAAATGAAAAAGGAGAAGTAACAACTGACACTGCAGAAATACAAAGGATCATGAGAGATTACGACAAGCAACTATATGCCAATAAAATGGACAATCTGGAAGAAATGCACAAGTTCCTGGCAAAGCACAGCCTTCTGAGACTGAACCAGGAAGAAATAGAAAATATAAACAGACCAATCACAGGCACTGAAATTGAAACTGTGATTAAAAATCTTCCAACAAACAAAAGCCCAGGACCAGATGGCTTCAAAGGCCAATTCTATCAAACACTTAGAGAAGAGCTAACACCTATCCTTTTCAAACTCTTCCCAAATATAGCAGAGGGAGGAACACTCTTCAACTCATTCTACAATGCCACCATCACCCTGATACCAAAACCAGAAAACGATGTCACAAACAAAGAAAACTACAGACCAATATCACTGATGAACATAGACGCAAAAATACTCAACAAAATACTAGCAAACAGAACCCAACAGCACATTAAAAGGCTCATACACCATGATCAAGTGGGGTTTATCCCAGGAATGCAAGGATTCTTCAATATATGCAAATCAATCAATGTGATACACTATATTAACAAACCTAAGGATAAAAACCATATGATCATCTCAATAGATGCAGAAAAAGCTTTCAACAAAATTCAACACCAATTCATGATAAAAACGCTCGAGACAGTAAGAATATAAGAAACCTACCTCAACATAATAAAGACCATAATTGACAAACCAACCGTCAACATCATGCTAAGTGTTGAAAAACTGAAACCATTTCCTCTAAGATCAGGAATAAGACAAGGTTGTCCACTTTCACCACTATTATTCAACATAGTTTTGGAAGTTTTAGCCACAGCAATCAGAGAAGAAAAAGAAATAAAAGGAATCCAAATCAGAAAAAAGGAAGTAAAGCTGTCACTGTATATATAGAGAATCCTAAAGATGCTACCAGAAAACTACTAGACCTAATTGATAAATTTGGTAAAGCTAAAGATGCTACCAGAAAGCTACTAGAGCTAATTGATGAATTTGGTAAAGTAGCAGGCTACAAAATTAATGCACAGAAATCTCTTGCATTCCTATACACTAATGATGAAAAATCTGAAAGAGAAATTAAGGAAACACTCCCATTTACCACTGCAACAAAAAGAATAAAATACCTAGGAATAACCTACTTAAGGAGACAAAAGACCCGTATGCAGAAAACTATAAGATACTAATGAAAGAAATTAAAGATGATACAAACAGATGGAGAGATATACCATGTTCTTGGATTGGAAGAATCAACATTGTGAAAATGACTATACTACCCAAAGCAATCTACAGATTCAGTGTAATCTCTATCAAACTACCAATGGCATTTTTCACAGAACTAGAACAAAAAATTTCACAATTTTTATGGAAACAAAAAAGACCCTGAATAGCCAAAGCAAATTTGAGAAAGAAAAACGGAGCTGAAAGAATCAGGCTTCTGGACTTCAGATTACACTACAAAGCTACAGTAATCAAGACAGTATGGTACTGGCACAAAATCAGACATATAGATCAATGGAACAGGATAGAAAGCCCAGAGATAAACCCACGTGCATATGGTCACCTTATCTTGGATAAAGGAGGCAAGAATATACATACAATGGAGAAAAGACAGCCTCTTCAATAAGTGGTGCTGGGAAAACTGGACAGCTACATGTAAAAGAATGAAATTAGAACACTTCCTAACACCATACACGAAAATAAACTCAAAATGGATTAAAGACCTAAATGTAAGGCCAGGCACTATAAAACTCTTAGAGGAAAACATAGGCAGAACACTCTATGCCGTAAATCACAACAAGATCTTTTTTGACCCACCTCCTAGAGAAATGGAAATATAAACAAAAATAAACAAATGGGACCTAATGAAACTTAAAAGCTTTTGCACAGCAAAGGAAAACATAAACAAGATGAAAAGACAGCCCTCAGAACTGGAGAAAATATTTTCAAATGAAGCAACTGACAAAGGATTAATCTCCAAAATTTACAAGCAGCTCATGCAGCTCAATATCAAGAAAACAAACGACCCAATCCAAAAATGGGCAGAAGACCTAAATACACATTTCTCCAAAGAAGATATACAGATTGCCAGCAAACACATGGAAGGATGCTGAACATCACTAATCTTTAGAGAAATGCAAATCCAAACTATAATGAGGTATCACCTTACACCAGTCAGAATGGCCATCATCAAAAAATCTACAAACAATAAATGCTGGAGAGGATGTGGAGGAAAGGGAACCCTCTTGCACTGTTGGTGGGAATGTAAATTGATACAGCCACTATGGAGAACTGTATGGAAGTTCCTCAAAAAACTGAAAATAGAACTACCATACAATCCAGCAATCCCACTACTGGTCATATACCCTGAGAAAACCATAATTCAAAAAGACACATGCACCCCAATGTTCATTGCAGCTCTATTTACAATAGCCAGGACATGGAAGCAACCTAAGTGTCCATTGACAGCTGAATGGATAAAGAAGATGTGGCACATATATACAATGAAGTATTATTCAGCCATAAAAAGAAACAAAATTGAGTTATTTGTAGTGAGGTGGATGGACCTAGAATCTGTCATACAGAGTGAAGTAAGTCAGAAAGGAAAAAAAAAATACCGTATGCTAACACATATATATGGAATGTAAAAAAAAAAAAAAATTCTGAAAAACCTAGGGGCTGGACAGGAATAAAGATGCAGATGTAGAGAATGGACTTGAGGACACGGGGAAGGGTAAGGGTAAGCTGGGACAAAGAGAGTGGCATGGACATATATACAGTGCCAAATATAATATAGAGAGCTAGTGGGAAGCAGCCACATAGCACAGGGAGATCGGCTCGGTGCTTTGTGACCACCTAGATTGGTGGGTTAGGGAGAGTGGGAGGGAGACACAAGAGGGAGGAGATATGGGAACATATGTATATGTATAGCTGATTCACTTTGTTATAAAGCAGAAATTAACACACCATTGTAAAGCAATTATACTGCAATATAGATGTTAAAAAATAAAAATTAAAAAGCACCTCTTTGGCTGAAATTCTGTCAAAGGTCCATGTGTTCATGTGGGACTTTTTACTGCAATTTGCCCCAGGTTTCCCTTTTTTTAGGCACATCATAGGAGTATATCCCTGGCTTTCTTGTTGGTGATGCACTGTGTGCCTGTATCTGGCCAATGAGTTCTAAATTTAATTCCTAGTGTGACAACCTCCAAATTTCTATTTTCTTTCTTGCGAGGACCCAGCGAAGTTACAGATAATGGCTTTTCCATCAGCCTGGGTCCTCCACTAAGGGAATACTGAACAGAGATCCCTAGTCAACCTTTGAAGACACGTATCATGAGCCATAAACTTTTGTTGTGTCCAGACACTGAGAATTGGGTTTGTGGTTACTGGAGCATGACCTCATCCATCCTAACTGATGCCCCGTGTAATTGGAACATTTCAGTACTTTAAAAAAGTTGCAATTTTATCCTTTAAAATACTTTAATAAAGCAACATTGCTCATTTTCTAATATCTGAGTTCTGTAAAGATAGTTTCGATTGTTAAATGTTTTTCTAGTCATAGATGAAAGATCATGAGTTGAAAGGATATGTAGAGTTTATCCTGAACTTTGACAAGTCTCAATGACATTAAACATCAATCACATGGTAATTTGCAGTTATCATTGGGCTGTCATTTTGTCTTTATTAAAGGCAAAAACTTCAAATACATGTGAGACATCATTTTTGCATTCTAATACTACTATGCTTGCATGCTCAAAAACAAACTTGGGAGTCGATAAATTCCACTGGGAAATAGTCATTAAAATACATGAGTACATGCTTCTGCTTCAGGATTTTGACACAAGTAAACTTGTTTTTCTGTGTATCACTATGTTTCAGAGCACGTTAAATATAGTTTAATGCCTTCATGAGACTCAGAGAACATAGACATTGTGATCAGGCAGCTACAAATCGTTCTGCAGTTTTACCTGGACACTTGATTTCACTGATGATGAAAATCACTCATTGAGATCTCATTTCCTTTCTGTGTAGGGAAGAATGATGTCCCTGGCAAATGCCTTTCTCTATTAAGTCTGAAAGCTCCCCAGTTATACCTCTATTTTAAAATCTTATCCACCTCATCTTCAATCTATTGTGTTTGGGGTTGAATAAATATATCAAAACAATTTCCATCATACTCTAAATTTGATGACTTAAAGTCCAATCTTGAAACTTTATCTTTTGAAAGATATTGTGCACTGTGAATCACACTTCTCTCCAGAACCTAAGTTACGACACTGGTTCTGTTAATGCTCGCTTTCTAGAATCAAGCGATATTCAAATATCTTTCTCTCGTTAGACATTTAATGGCTTCTTATTCAATTTACAGTGGGGACAAAGAGGTAGAAAAAAATGAAAGAATTGAAGATAAAAATCATCAGGTCTCATGACAAAAGAAATCAGTTATAATTTGATGGGAGAAAAGCTGAAATATAAGGTTAAAGCGGGCAAGACATAATCACACACTGAAAAGCAAAGAGTGAGGATCCTGTTGGTTAAATTAATATTAGAAATCAACACACCAATGGGCTTGGTATAGTAGCTGTAAAAGATTTTTTTAAAATTTAACCATCTGAGCGTTAATTTTCTGAGGCCGTCTGAAGAACTAGATAGACGCCAGGCACAATGAGGCCTCGTGAGGTGCTGATTCATATAAGTCAATCAGTGTATTGTTACAATTAATTTTTTTTTGAGAGTAAAGGAAAAAAAATATCAAGATAAGACTCTGACATTGCACTTTTCATGTAAGAAAATGGAGTTTATATATTATCTTCATTTCATCTAATTTTATAAAAGTCAGGTTGTAATTTTTTATTGGTGCACAGTGATGGGAAAGGCATATTAGGGGCAAGTTATGTGCTTTGTAAAAAGAATTTCAGAAAGAGAAGGCGTTGATTTATGGGAGACTGAAAATATAAAGATAATATTTTGAAATTTCCTTTTATGCAAAGGCAAAATCCTGGTAGGTCTTCTTGTTTCTGTGGCTACAGAACTCTGCTCTGTAACTCACAAGAAGTTGCTATCATCCTAGGCAAGGCTTCTTTATGGCAAATCAAACAGAGTAAAATTCATCATGATAGAGATGGCAGGGCATGATACAGATAGCAGGGTTGTGACCCATTTGCATCCACTAGGCAATTTTACAGTGAGAGCCACTAGGATCCATGGACGACACGTGCTTTTTAAGGTCTCTTCAGCAGAAGTGTGACTGGCATTTCCTTTAATACATCTCTGATCATATCTATCACTCACATCTCAAGATGTCCCCTTAAGACATGATCTAAGAGTTATAATGAATGAATCCTGAGCTACTAAATGGATCTGGAGCTATTGAACATGGTGACTGTAATAAGTTGTCGTACTGTTGCCATAATTAGTGTTCTCCTGCTCTATGTGCACTTCTCTGCAGGACATCAGGTCTTTCTACTCTATTGAAATGGCATTGTCATACTACTTGTTTGAGCCAATGGACCATGAATTCTAATGAAGTGGATCATTGTCAATGTCCTGAAATGAAGAAAACATGAATCAGAGACTCAGACAATCCTAGGTGATTGAGAAATAAATGTCTTTTTTTTATTATTATTACTGTAAACCACTGATAGCTGGGACTTATAAAAAAGAAGGAAACTTTGCCATTTGTTACAACATGGATGGACCTTAAGGACATTATGCCCAAGTGAAATAAATCAGACAGAGAAAGACAAATACCATACGATTTTGCTTATATGTGAAATCTGAAAGCAAAGTAAAACGAAACACCTCATAGAGAACGGATTAGTGGTTGCCAGGGTGGGGTATGGGGAGACAAAACGGGTAAAGGTGGTCAAAATGTACAAACTTTCAGTTATTAAAAAAAAGTCCTGTGGGTGTCATGTAATGTGATTATAGTTAATAATACTGTATTGTATATTCGAAAGCTGTTAAGAGAGTAATATTACAAGATGTAATCATAAGAAAAAAACCTGTAACTAAGTGTGGTGTTGGATGTTAACTAGACATTGTCATGGTCATTGAACAATATATACAAATATCAAATTATTATGTTGTATAAGTGAAACTTAACATAATCTTATATGTCAATTATATCTCAATTTTTAAAAAAATTCTTTTTGTCATAAAAGTAAAGGTCTTTTTTTAGGGCACGGATGGATCCCACAGGATACTTATGTGACTTCAGGTGTGTGGGAGAGTAGGTGCTGGCCCTGATGAAGGGCAGGGAGAGGAGAGGAGGCTGAGATGGGCTGAATGTCAAGGGCGACTCAGGGAATGGCCTAATCCTGCAGGAGGCGCTGCTCCTGAGACCACTCTTCCTAGAGGAAATGATCTCGTGGGATCTCGGGAGATCCATGGGGGCCTGGCAGGTGAGTCTTGGTCTGAGAAATACCTGGGTACCCTGGGTGCCCTAGGTGCCAGAGGCCCCCGTCCCAGACTCCTCCGTAAATAGTCTGTCTCACACCACCTGTCAGGCAAACCCCAATGCTTGTAGACGACTCACTCCATTTACACCCTGGAATTCAGAGTCACAGTGCCAGGAAGGGATGTCAAGCCAAACAGAGGAGCACACTGCACATTCCCTGGGCTGCAAACCTGGAGCATTATGGGAGCCCGAGGGGCCCAGGCAGTCACGTGGGCTTCCACCTAGGAACCCAGGGACCCCAGTCCAACTTCTGCTAAAGTCCAAGGCCATAGCAACCCAAATGTGCCACCCTACTGCACATCCTTTGGGCCAGTTATTCCTCTCATCAGCTTCCAGGCATTTATAACTGCAGCATACCTCCATACCTAGCCTGCAAAATACAGAAATCAATGATAGGAGTGGGATGCTGCAACAACCAAATCCACACTGTGAAGGCATTGGCTTTGGAAGCCGGGTTATAGGCAGTGAGGCATTGGCTTTGGAAACTGGGTTATAGGCAGTGAAAAAAAACTATATGAAGCTGGAAAAAAGGTTATTGATGTTACACTATGGGAAAACATCTTGGAAAAAACTATAGTTTGCAATGAAGTAAAAGGTAGATAATGTCCCTAATGAACTTATTACTTTAGGTTTAAAAGAAAAAAAAAAGGTAGGAAAAGACACTGCTTGGAACATGAGTTAGTTTTTATTGCACTTCTTTTTCTAAAAAGGTAATGCAACAAAGAGGTGGTCTCAGAAAACAAACAAAAAAGGAGACTGGCCCATTTACAAGCAGGAATAAAAGAGCACTTTGACAGCTCAGAAAATCGGGGACTGGTAGGCGTGAATGATGCTATCGATTCTCATTAAATCAGTACCAGGTAAAACTGAGGGGCCTTTTGAGTGACAGCCTCAGCCAAGGGCAAAATCAAGACTTTGCCCATTGCACCCGTAGCTAAAACTCATGAACGAGTTTCATGGAATCCAGGAAAACCTGTCAGGTGGCTCAAGAAACAGTGGCTCAGGGAAAAGCGCTTAGTGGTGTGACTCTCCCACAGAAACCTGACGCGTTCAAGGTATCCACGATGAAATCTATAGAAAGGGGCATATGAGTGTTCACACGTGGAAGAGATGACAAGAATCAAATAGTAAATAACCAACTATACTGGATATTTTATGTATTACAGTCTATATATTTTGTATCATTGCTTTGTTACCCTATTGAATATTCTGCGTGTGTGTGCGCACCAGCACGCATGTGCACGTACAGGAAGGGTGGTCAGATAGCGTATCCTTTCGGTTCCTGGGTCTCAGAGAGGAAGAACTGTAGTCAGGCTTAATATTGAGACTGCCAGGCATCACTCAGAGATCCTGGTCTTTGAATCCATAGCAGAGACGGAATGGGACTGTTGTATTATTTTGCTGTGTCAGGGGAACAGAAATAAACATTAGTGACTCCAGTGCCTATAATTTACTCAACATTTTGATAACATAGAGGTGTGTAACACAGTGTACCTGAAAATATCTAATCAAGAAACAAAGCTAATTATGAGGGTTTCTGTGATCCAGATTTTTCAGCAACCAGTAATTTCAGAAAAACATCTGGATTAGTGGGTAGTCTTCTCACCTATTTAGACACTCGATAATTCTCAGTTCAGTTTTGCTTTTTTTTTTTCTTTTATTGGAGTACAGTTGCTTTACACTGTTGTGTTAGTTTCTGCTGAAAAGCAAAGTAAATCATCCATAGGTATACATATATCCCTTCTTTTTTGGATTTCTTTCCCATGTAGGTCACCACAGAGCACCGAGTAGAGTTCCTTGTGCTATACAGTAGGTTCTCATTAGTTATCTATTTTATACATAGTAGTGTATACATTTCGCTTGTTTTTGAATGCTCCTGACTTACTGATTAAAGATTGTTTTGTTGCATTCCGAGATTTCAACCCCGATTGAATCACAAGAAGTCAATGGTCAAGAACCAGGATTCTGAGAAACAGAAGCCTTGAGCATATAGTGATAGGAGTTCTTAGTTTCTAAACAAACTGATGGCATATTGTTACATAATGCTGTGAGTTTATTGAAACCATGTTTTTGTTATGACACATCAAAGAGGTAGTCTTGACATGTAAGTGAATTTTAGAATAACTAAAGCTTATGCAAATTGTGCTTTTTTGATGGTCTTCCTGAAATGGATTTTGTCTTTGGCTTCCCCCGGAAACTTGGAAACCAAATAGCTCAACTTACATAAAACTATTTGAGAATAATACCAAGAGGATATTTGCTAATTAACAGCAGGCAAATGATCAGAGAAGGGATAGATCAACATAATGAGAAGTGGCTCATGGAAAAGCTGAACCATAAGGGATAAATAAGAATCATATAGGAACGGAAGAGACGCTTCAGTTAACAATATCATGAGTCAAGGCAAGTGGCAGGCGTAAGCATAGTAGGAGAAAAAATATTCTGGAGATGCCAAACGTCTAGGGCTAAAGATGTCGTTGAGCACTGGAGAAAGATTAAACATTTACTATTATAGACTAAAATTATTTTTGCAAATGTTCAGATTGGAATAGGGCAACCTAAGAGGGTCTCAAATATATCTGTCAGGGCGATTATAATAATGTGATGTGTGGGGAGAATAAGGTCAAGTGCCTCTCAACCTCTTTAGTACGACAATTATTTAATCAGACAGTTATATGCCTAAATATTTACATTCTGATTTATAGGCCACAGGGCCAGAGGAGCATCAATCACGTAGAAAGCACTGTGACTGGTTCCCCTAAAGTTGTGCACTATGGAAACCCTAATTCGAAACAAGAAATGAGTGGCATATGTGGGGGAGAGGTAAGGAACTAAAGATGGTGGATGCCTGAGAATGCGAAATACAGGTAATAGAAATAATGGCTGATACTTAGGATGTACCAAAAACTCTGTTCATTGCTTCTACCCATGAGGTGATGCAACGTCTTAATTCCCATTTCACAGATGAGAAAACTGAAGCCCAGAGAGATTTATTAACTTCTTCAAGTTCTCAAGCTAAGAACTGTGGAGCTAGAACCTAAAGTCATATCTATCAGATTCCAAACATTCTTGCTTTTAACCACCATAAAACAATGTTTTCCTAGTGCCTTACTCTTTTCTCACCTGGCTTCAAGAAACAGGACCAAGATGTTTCTGAATTATTATCATGTATCACTTATAGCTTCAATTTTGAAAAGGATTCCAGGTAATCCCTAATTATAACTTTGATTGTTTGACTCTTTTTCTGGTTTTCTAGAACTTTATTAAAGAATAATACATAAACTAATCGATGGCTATCCTACAGTGACGCCTTAATACACCTAAATGGATATAATACATATTTTATAGCTTTATTTACTATTAATGACTAAAAATCATTTTCAATTTGTCATTTACATTTATGATGACAGGTCTTTTTAAAGTTTTTTTTAAGTTAAGTTTTTTAAGTTGCTCAAGTCAGATGGTTGGTAAAAGAACTGAACTGAGACTTCTAAATTATGGGCTATTCCTTTTTTCTTATAGAATATGCATCCATCATACTCCACGATCAAATACCCCTCACCTCTCACCCTCCAAGCTTCTAAGGTTAGTTCTCTGAAAGATGTCCAATGCTAGTGACCTCCTATAGGTGCCCTAGAATAAAATTTAAAGAACCTGTTACTTACCGCTTTTTAGGAAATTTGTGACTATTCCATAAGAAAATCGTTGGGAAACAATTGCTGTAAAAAGGCTACTATACGTATATTGCAATGTACATTATACATATATTATAATGCAATGATGTAAATGTGACCGAGGTATTTTCTTTTTCTCAATTTCTTAATACTGGTAAACACACAATTACTAATGTAAAATGTAGAGAGGACATCATAGTTTCTAAGTGCTGTTTTGATTTCTTGAATTCTTATATAGTCAAGCTTCTGGGTGTCTGATTTTTATGCTCTCGGAAGCTTGTTTGTTTTTTTCTATATTTCACACTACCCCCAAATCCCCAAACCTTTTATGAATGCCATAAATTAAATAGCCACTTACATGAGGTCACAGGTTGTCCTCATGTATATTGAGGTCAGGGACTGGAAATCATTTAATACCTATCAGGTGTCCTAGGATAATATATTAATCTTTATAAAATGATTTCAAATACAGTTGCTTTATTATAGCATTTATTGAACATTATTTAGCTTTACACAACCCACTGAATTAAGACAGTTAAAGAAAAGGAACAGAAACTTTCCTTTCTGTTTCATCTATTATTAGTCTTCTGATCCCCAACGTCTCTATAATAATATTTGAAATAGGTAGATGCTCTCCTTTTTGCTATCATTTCAAGCTTTTATGCTGCAACTTTGCAGCATTCTCACTCCCAGTCTTATAGGCAAGTCACTGAAACATCACTTTTTATATTCTATTAAATTAGTCTATCTTCATTTATTGCAGGAGAAAAAGACTGGCCAAGTCAAATATCTATTCTTTCCCCTTAGACTAAATGAGAGTGCTCACGAAGACTTGCCCACAGATGAGTAAACTATGGCTATATTACTCACATAATTATCAATTTAAGCCAGGAAGCAGATGATAAATCTATTACATTACTCAATTTTAATTTCCTGTATAAACAATGATGTTTAGTCCATAGTATTTGATTTCATAGATAATGTTGGAAAAAACTGTAGATCCTATTTGCTAATTTCAATCAATTTTTCATTTGCGTCTTTAAAAATCACCAGCTTTCAGAACACTGGAGATGACTATGAGTGATTTACTTATATTTTGAAAAGGACACATGGTCTTTCTAATATTTCTGACTCAGTTATCTACCCTCAGTTTGATAAGAAGATACCTCTTCTATTCATCAATAGACCCTGGTCATTGATTCAAGACTGGGAAAGATTACAATTCTTTAAATACAGTAATTTGAAAGAAAGTCTATAGATTTAATATTTATCTGCCTTAAAGGAAAAAATAATATATACAGATATATATATATATATATATATAGTTTGCTTTCTGACTATCTTTAAGTCATGTCAGAAAATAGTTCTGAAGAACTGTGATAGCTCTGCAAAGAAATAATTGCAGGACATTTATGAAGGCATAAACTCCATACCATAAAAGCTATAAATGAAGTCTATTTTTTACTAGGAAGAGTCATGTCTGAGAAAGTGTGTATTTAAGCCTAGATGTTAGCAAAAGCGATATACAAGTGTCTGCGAAAGAGCTATAAAACTGAGTAGTATACACAGTGCAGTATTATGTGTAAGAGCTTGGGCTCTTCAGCCAGATAGCCTGGTTCTGAATGCTGGTTCTGCCACATAATAATTGTTTGTCCTTGGTAAAATCACTAAACTGTTTGCTGCCTCAGTTTTCTATTCTGTAAAGTGAGCATAATAAGGGTACTTACCTCAAAGGGTCTGTGTGAGGATTGGATAAGTTGGTGTACATACCGCTTAGAAGAGTGACTGGTACACAGGAAATGCTATTAAGTATTAGCTATTATTTTTAAATAAACACACTTAGTCATTTCAATTTAAGAGCCAGGCTACACAAAGAACAATTTAGTCAAAGAATCATTTGCTGTTATGGACTGATTTTTTTCTTCTTTCCTTTCAATGTTGATAAGGACTGTGAAAATAATATGTTGGTAAAACAGGAGACATATACATCTGGATTAGGATTGAGCTGGCCAGTAGCTCATGATTCAGCTTCTCCCAATCCTCTCCTGATACTCATAACAAACAAAAAACCCTCATGCCATGAAAATTAACTTTCATAGACACCCTATTGCCAAAATTGGCCAAGAATTTTCCACATTATAAAACCAATGGAGCTGAAAGATGAATCACAATCATGATTTATAATGGCACATGCTCTGCTACGTTAGGGAGAATCAGCCCACTGGCCAGAAGGACAGTAGGAGGCGCTTGATTCCTTTCTCCACAGGTTGCAATCTAATGCACAAACCTTGGCTCTGTACGTGACAGAAAATTGAGGAGTCATTTCTCCGTTGTACCCACATTTATTTTGATAAAAGGAGAATTATTGTTTATTGTTTTCCTACTCTCTGACACACACACACACACACACACACACACACACCCCTTTCATTTTCCAATACTCAGCAACAAAAATTTCTCTAAAATAACTGGGGAGAATGGTAAGCCTTTACAATAATCTGCCTGCGAGTATGGCCGACTTGACAGTAAGAACAGCAGTGGAATTAGAGAGAAATCAACTTGGCACTTGATTGGATGGAGGTGTTGCAAGAGAGGGACAGGTCAAGAATGAATCCTAGTTTTTAAAAGAGCTCTTGAGTGCACTGTGGAACAATTTACAGAATTGGGAAAGCTGGAAGAGGAGGAGGAGGCTTGGGGGAAGGATCGTGTGTTAGCTGATTGTCCATCCCATATCTGAGTTGTCTAAGGAATATCCAGGTTAAGTCTTGAGTAGAGACATAAGGGTCTGGGGTCAAGAAAAGATGAATGGATTGGATTGGTAGTGGTCAGTAAACAGGTGATAATCAAAGCTATGTGAGTACATGAAATTAAAAGAAATTATAGTGTGAGGAGGAAATAAGCTGAGAACCAAGTCTTGAAGAATGAGCCTTTAACTGTTGAGTGGACGAAGAGAAATCTGCAAAGAAGGCTGATAAAGGTAAGGCAAATGGAGCAGGAAAATTTTAGAAGGTTCGGAAATTACAGACGAAAGGACATGAGTTTCACAAAAGAGCAAATGTTTCAGAGTGAAGCCCACCCAAGAATAATTTGCCTCGTGTCTGGATGGATTAAGACAGGTCATGAAACAGTTTAGCAGGATCACATAGTTATAATCAAAATAAATAGTTACATGTTCTCTGCATACCAGAGCAGAAGCATGAATAAATTTTGAAATCCTACTACATACATACAATTCTTAAATTGTGGAAAAATTACTAAAGTAGTAGATATTTTTATTTGGTGACCAAATTGATCTATTTATTTTAAAAGATAAAGAACCATAATAACTACCATTTTTTGGACACCTGCTACTCACTGTATTTATTTCTCATGTTTTAAAAGCTGTAAATATTATTATAATCATTTATAGTTGAGTGAACTGAGGCTCAAAACAGTTTTCAGAAACTTGACACAAGGCCATACAGCTAATTCGTGGTAAGCTAGACTCAAATCTGGATCTGGGATCCTTTTGTCCAAAAATTCAAACTATGTAGATAATACTGAAGTATCAATACATTTTCAGAAGGACAAAAACAGAAAAAATCATATTTAAAAATAAAAGGAAAATAATACCTTTAATCACTGAATACAATTTGAGAAATATGAAACACTTCTTATCATCCCTAGCAGTGATGTTGAATTCCCTAAAAATATTTTCCAATATTCATCAGCTACCTTTTGTCTATCCTTTTAAGCAGCAGTCTGTGGATTTTAGAATATCTTTGTTAAAAAAGGATTCCAAGCATAAACAGACATTAGAGTGTGAATTCAAGAGAACTAGCTCACGTGCTGAGGGGTGATAGCAAGGCACCAGTGTTCATACTGGTTTCCTTTTCTTTGCCAGTCTGTCTCAGTATGTCTGATGGGAGCATGGAATACATAAATTATATTTTCTTATGAGCTTATGCAATATAAGGACTATTGCTACATGTATAGTGTAAGAATACATCTTCAGCCATGATAATTCCACCACTAGAAATGCTCTTTCAGTTTATTTGGGAATAAAAAAAAAAAATCGACTGAGCATAAATTGAGCTAAAAATATTTACTTAATTAAAGACGAATGAAAACAAAGTACCTTCTACTCTAAAGTGTAGTTTGGAGATGTGTGCAAACAATTGCAAGAAATGTTTCAGATCGTAAGATATGAATACACAAAGCATTGAAAATGAAATTAGAAAGGGAAATATTCAGTTGCTGTGAGCACGTGGCTGGGATTAGAGCCTGTGGTAACACACAAGGCAGGCAGGATCCTTTGCAGCCATAAACATGAAACAGGATAATGAATTCTGGACACTGACTCCTTGTTTCTTTCTTGTGCTCAGCTTAAAGCCCCATGACTTCTACATGGCTCACTAGACACCCAGAAACATGATTCTCCTGGAAATTAATTCTCGCCCACAGGCAAGAACTTTGCTGGTTGAAGCAGGAACATAACAGGCTCAGAGGGACTTTCATCGTCAGGCATGGCAACAGGAGCAATTGAATCAAGATCTCAGAGCACTCATTCCCTGAGCCTGGATTTTCAGCTTGGGGATGTCCTCTGTGCAAGAATATTTTCTCCAATTGCTTCCATACTATCTCAGACATAGAAGTAATCCATTCCAGTAAGTGGAATTAATATATTTCTTCAAAACTTGCTTGAAGTGACTGCCACTCTGCATGGAGTTCATGCTTTGGCATAAGAACAAAGAAATCAGCCTGGATTGATTTTGTTACTTTATTCATGTAATTATTTGGTGAGGGTAGTGATCAAAAGAGAAGATTTGGGAAAATGCAGAGATGGACTTTGTAAAGGGAGAGAAGACATTAGAAAAGCACATATAACAGATGGGAGACCAGTGGGGGTACTGGAAAGAAAAAAAATACTATTGTTTGGAGGAAGGTCTGTCAGATTAACTAACTAGTACATATTTAGTTAGAGAGGTCACAGGTTATAATTATTTGTTCTGAACGCTTGGAACTATTATGTCTATGTTAATAAAAATGGAATGTAATGAATTCTTGGATTTGGGAAAACATATATTTTTCAATAAATTTATTAACGATGGCTTTATGATGGTCGGGTATAGAAATTAATCCAAAAGAGCTTAAACATAAAAGAGAATGTATTGACTCTAGGGGTCAGGTTTCCCATCAAGCCCTGATCTGGTGTTCAAATACCATAGGATGATGAATTTCACGGTTTACCTCTCAGTTATGCTTTCCTCCTTTTTTTTGGCTTCATCCTCAGGCAGCCTCCCTATACTCGGAGAGGGACAGCTCCAGGTTTACTTTTCCACCTATTCTCCAGGTGGAAAAAGTGTGTCTTCCTCAATAATTGCCACAAATTCCTGAAATGATGTCAGGTGGCCTGTGTCACACCTCCAGGCTTGAATAATTCACTGTGTCAAGGAGTGTGGACTCTAAGACTGGCTCTCCAGGATGATGGAGACACCCTTGTCCTTGAAAGTGGAAAGCAATCAATTTCACTAAACCACGTGGAACGAAAGAAGGAAAATTGGGGTATGATAGTGGAAGGAAGAAGGTGAAGCGAGACAAATGAAACAACAGAAAAACAGGTTTTTCAACCTAGAAAGAAGGTTTAAGATATAGGAGAAATGATGGGAAAGTTGTTGAATAATTTTGTTCTTGTGGTGGTCAAAGAATAGAGGTAAGGAAAGAACACTGTTTAAATTTAACCAACCAGAACGGAGAGCCTGGCTGAGATCAACTTACAGTTTCCTGTCCCAGTTGCCTCAGATGGGGAGTTCCCTTCTGTCGTAGCAGAAGAGTAAAGTGGTTTAGAGCAGCAGGCCCCAACATTTTTGGCACCAGGGACCGGTTTCATGGAAGACAATTTTTCCATGGACTTGGTGGGGGGGATGATTCAGGCGGTAATGCGAGCGATGGGGAGTGGTGGGGAGCTATGGGGAGCGATGAGGAGCAGTGGGGAGCGATGGGGAGCAATGGGGAGCTGTGGGGAGCGATGGGGAGTGGCAGGTGAAGCTTTGCTCACTCACCCACCACTCACCTCCTGCTGTGCGGCCTGGTTCCTAACAGGCTGTGGACCTGAACCAGTCCACAGCCCAGGGGTTGGGGACCCCTGATTTAGAGGCATCTTCCTGGGTCCCTAAACAAGCTCCAAAACTTACTAATGCTATGATTTTGAACAAGATCCTTAACATCTCTGTGCCTCACTTTCCTCCTCTGGAAAATGTGTGTACCTCTCTCATGGGGCTGTGGGGAAGAGCAGTTGAAAATATAAAGTGCTTAGAAGGGCATGTGGTCCACAGGAGACTTATATCAGTATTAGTCATTCTTGTTTTTATTAACGTAATTATAATAAGAAAAGCCACAGGCAAATGTGAACATATGTATGGGTGACACAACATATGATATTAGAAGTTCATCCTCAGAGGGGATGACAGAAGGGATTCGAGATGAATACAAAGTGTGAGATCACATAGCAAATCACTAAGAGTTACCTGGTTATAGAATTCGCTGGTTTTTTCTCCCTGTTGTATGTTTGTGATCAGACTCAAACCAAATTAGCATCGATTAAATTTTTCTAACTTGTTGCTCTCTGGGCATCACTTCCTGGAAGAATTTGTAATAGGCGGGCTTTAAGATGGTTCCCCATCCTTCCTACCTCCTGACATGCAGGCTTTTGTGTAATTTCCACCCCTTGGTTGTAGGATGGACTTATTCACTTGCTTCTTATGACTAGAATATGGCAGAATTTGTGTGATGGATGCCACTTCTGAGATTTGGTTATAAAAAAGCTATGGCTACTGTCTGGGCTTGCTGTCTAAATCTCTCTTTCAGGTCACTTTACCTGGGGGTATCTAGCTGCCCTGATGTGAGGCAGCCCTGTGGTGAGGGGCTGACTCCCACTAATAACCACCTGAGTGAAATTGGAAGCAAGTCCCTCCATCTCTAAATGAGCCTTTGTATGAGTCCACAGCTCTGGCTGACAGCTCAACTGTAACCTCATGAGAAACCCTGAGCCAGAGGCACTCAGCTGAAGCCACATCCTGAGCCCTGACCCACAGACACTGTACAATAATAAAGATCTATTTACTTAAAACAATACTTAAAACAAAAAATACTGCTTTAAGCTTCTAAGTTTGGGAGTAATTTGTTATACAACGATAGATAACTGATAAATAATTTCTAGACTAAAAACTGTAGGACATAATCATCCAATAGCTTTCATGACTTGGTGTGATTTACTAGTAAATGTGGCAACTTTTTGCCTGAAAGGATCCCCATGGCCCTTACTGCCATCAAAGAGAGCTGAACCACCCCAAGTAGAGAGAATGGAGGAAGCTGTCAACTAATTTATGTTAGCATTTAAACAAACACACTTTTACGCACTCCTGATCATAACCTTTACTAGACCATAATATGTAGGTATATATCATGCCATAGAGAGGAGAGAGAAAGCATATAAAATTATTTTGGCGCCCCAATCTCCGTAAGTTCAACCTGGGGATAAGATATATACAGGTAATTCATTAAGTTAAACCATAGTACAATAAATTAAGTGTCAGAATGGTGTACTATGACAGAGTAGTTATTCCACTTAATTTGAAAGATCAAAAATGTACTTTATTTTGATAAACTCAACTTTTCCATGCCTCCTTCCTGCTCAGCAGAAGGGAAATTATTTTTAGACCAACCTGGCAAATTCAATCCAAAACAATAACTTTTATTCTACCCTGGGTAATAAAATAGCAGATTCTCCAAGGAAATAATCAAATCCAAGTAGTCTCATTCCCTCAGTCATCGTTCACAATTCCAAGTTTTCTTTCTGAGCTTCCACCCCAATTCTCCACACTTTTTTTTTTTTGTCTGAAACAAGGAAAACAGGGAGGAAGGTCATCTGCTGCTATGGTCGAGGGACCATGAAGCTGTATGTTTTATTCGATGTCATTTCTCTGTGGCTTCTGGCATCTGGTGTTTTCATGTTGCTCTGTATTGCCTCTGGTGCTGAAGGCAAATGATGCAGGCTACCTTGTAGAACATTTCAGAGATCCTAAGTCCTCAGCTGGGCAGCTGCTGTAGCCCTCCAGTGCAGCGAAGTCTCTATGAAATGCCACAGATTCTCTCTGCTTTCCTGAACTCGTTTGTGTGAGCAGCAAACTGGTTCAAGTGTCAGCTACTGCCCATTGCCTTCTGTGAGCTTATCAGAAATCTTGGAGTCAATGCCATCCCAACTAGGATTCCCATGTGATGGGCAGTTTCTGAGAATGGTAGGGGGTGGGCTATTCTCTCTCTCGTTCTATGCCTCCCTTTCTCCCTTTTTTGGACTGCTTACGCTAGGGGAAGTCAGGTGCAATGCTAGGTCCTGTGGTAGTCCTGCGGAAATGTCCACGTGTCCAGGGACTGAGGGAAGACTCAAGTCTACAGTCAGTGAAGGGTGTAGGACCTGCAGGGATCTCCTTCAATCCAAGAGTGCACAATGAACAGAGCCCACCTGAACAAGCTTGGAAATGGACCAAACCCCAGAAGAGATGACAAATCTTTAGTAGAGACTACAGCCCTAGCTGACAGCTCGACTGCCACCTCATGAGACACTTTGACCCAGAGATATACCTAGCTAGGCCATGCTTGGCTTTTTGAACTATAGAAACTATGATAATAAATGTGTGTTTTATAAGTGCCAAGTATCGGAGTAGTTTCTTAAACTGCATAGATAACTAATACATCACGTCACTGGTGAGTATTTTATATTACTTCTCCCAAGCCCTGACATCACTGCAGGTCATGTGTATATCAAGATACAGATTATAAATTGGGACCATGCCCTTTTCTCAGAAACCACCCCTAAACTACAAGGGGGATTCTCTTGTGGTGAAAGTTTTTACAGGGTAACGTAATTAAACGTTCTTCTACCCATACCCCTGCACAAAGGAGGAAGAAAAGATAAATTACCAGAGTTTAAGGCTCTCCAGAGGCTGTTCCACAAACCTCTGACATCCCTACCCTGCTATTACCCGTATTCCCTCTTCATATCTTCTAGTGGTAAATGTTGCTTCAATAAAATAAAATTTTTAAAATGTATATATATATACAGACACAGAAAACAAACTTATGGCTCCCAAAGGGGAAAGAGGGAAGGGAGGGATAAATTAGGAGTATGGAATTAACAGATACACACTACTATGTATAAAATAGATAAACAGTAAGGATCTACTATATAGCAGAGGGAACTATATTCAATATCTTGTAATAACATATAATGGAAAAGAATGTGAGAAAGAATAATATATAGCTGAATCAATTTGCTGTATGCCTAAAACATTGTAAATCATCTACCTCAATGAAAAATTAAACTTAAAAATCCCAGCTCTTTTAAGTATAGTGTGTATTTAATCAAGAAAATTATCTTTAAAAAAAAAACAGCTCTTTTTTGCTTGAAACTTGTTGCAGATTGGGAAAACCCTGAAGTAGGAATAAAACTTTCTTAATGTTTAGCAGTTTGAATAAATGTGTCATTATCCTCAGACATGAACACTCTCCCTAGTCATTCATATACTCTGCACATAGTCACCGTGAAGAGACAGACGGCAGTAAGCCAGGAGAGCAGGGGAAGAAACCACCTAATGTTAACTCACGGTATAATGTAGCAGAATTCTCTGAGGAAGAGATCAGTGGAAGCTGGTCCTGTGGATGAGGTGGGATTTGTTCTGAGCCTTAAAGGATTGGAGGATTTGCATAAATAGATTGGAGGTTTAAAATCATTTCAGAAAGTGCAAAAAAACCCCACAAAACTGCACAAAAGGCACTAAGATCAAAATTGCATTTGGAGGGATAGTGGGAAAAGGAAATTTGTAGGAACAGGGTTGTCTGTTAGGCAGCCGAAAGAGAAAGATTTCTATCACACTGGATTACTCAGAGTCTGACCATTCTCCGGAGACAAAGAGATGTTTTTGAGTAGAGGAATAAGACAATGAAATTAATGACATAATAAATTGATGAAATGGCAATTGATAACCTAAGAATAAATATTTATTGAGGGTCTTCTATGCATCAGGCGTAACACTGAAAGTACAATGGTAAGCAGAGAGATATAGCTGCTACCCTCATAGAGTTTACTATCCACGGAGGAAAACCATAATTTTAAAAGTAAATCATGTAGTTTGTGCTCAAAGTGCTTGGAAGTTGAAATTCAGTGACACGAGAGGCTATAAGGAGAGAACTTCATGGAGTCAGGCTTTCCTAAAGATTTTTTCAAAGGAAACTTTTTTTTTGAGGTAATTACAGATTCACATGCAGTTGTAAGAAATAATACAGATTCCACATATCTGTTGTCCAGGTTTCTTCAACGGTAACACATTGAGTAACCATAGAACAGTATCACGACCAGGGTATGGACATTGATACGGTGAAGATGCAGAGCATTTCCATCATAAGGATTTCTCATGTTGCCTCCTTTAGCCACACCTACCTCCTTCTTGCTCCACCCCCATATTCATCTCTGAACTGCTAATGTGGTCTCCACTTCTAAAATGTTGGCGTTTCAAAAATGCTACATAAATGGAATCATGCAGTGTATAACTGGTGATTGGCCTTTCATATTTTGCATAATTTTGTGCATGTATCAATATCTTATTCCTTTCTTATGGCCAAATAATTTTTCTTGGTATGGAAGTATTACAGTGTATTTTTTTGTAATAATGTATCTCTTTTTTTTTTTTTTTTGCGGTATGCGGGCCTCTCACTGTTGTGGCCTCTCCCGTTGCGGAGCACAGGCTCCGGACGCGCAGGCTCAGCAGCCATGGATCACAGGCCCAGCCGCTCTGCGGCATGTGGGATCTTCCCAGACCAGGGCACGAACCCGTGTCCCCTGCATCGGCAGGCGGACTTTCAACCACTGTGCCACCAGGGAAGCCCAATAATGTATCTTTTTAAAAAAAATATTTATTTATTTGGTTGCACCAAGTCTTAGTTGTGGCAGGCGGGCTCCTCAGCTGCGGCTCACCAGCTCCTTAGTTGTGGCATGCAAACTCTTAGTTGCGGCATACATGTGGGATCTACTTCCCTGACCAGGGATCGAACCCAGGCTCTCTGCGTTGGGAGCACGGAGTCTTATCCACTGTGCCATCAGGAAGCCCCTACAGTGTATTATTTTTAAGACTGCCAAATCACTTTCTAGAGGGGTTGTATTATTTTACATTCCCTTCAATAATATATGAGTGATCCAGTTTCTCCACATCTTCTGCAACATTTGGCATTGTCATTTTTTAGGTATGTAGAAATAATTCATTGTGGTTATAATTTGCATCTTCCAAGGGGCTGATGATGTTGAACATCTTTTCACGTGCTTATTTGTGAACTGTATATGAAATATATGTTTGTGTCTTTTGTCCATTTTAAATTAGGTTTATTTACTTTATTTTATTTTATAAATTTATTTATTTATTTATATTTTTGGCTGCGTTGGGTCTTCGTTGCTGTGCTCAGTGTTTCTCTAGTTGTGGCTAGCGGGGACTACTCTTCGTTGTTGTGTGAAGGCTTCTCATTGAGGTGGCTTCTCTCATTGCAGAGCATGGGCTCTAGGCACACGGGCTTCATCAGTTGTGGCTCGCAGGCTCAGTAGTTGTGGCTCACAGGCTCTAGAGCGCAGGCTCAGCAGTGTGGTGCACGGTCTTAGTTGCTCCACGGCATGTGGGATCTTCCCGGACCAGGGATCGAACCCCTGTCCCTTTCTGTGGCAGGTGGATTCTTAACCATTGTGCCACCAGGGAAGCCCAGTTTATTTACTTTAATGTGTGTCTTGAGAGTTTTCTTATGTTCTAGATACATGTGGTTTGCAATTTTTTTTCTCCCAGTCCGTATCTTGGCTTTTCAGTCTCTTAAAAGGGTCTTTCACAGAGCAAAATATTTAAAATTTTGATAAAGTCTAATGTTAATTTTTCCTTTTATGGATCATGCTTTTAGTGTCAAGTCTAAGAACACTTTGCCTAGCCATAGATACTGAATTTTTTCCTTTTTTTTTAAAGTTTAGTAGTTTTACATTTTCCATGTAAGTCCATGATCCATATTGAGTTGATTTTTGTATCATGTGAGAGACTTAAGTCAAGGTTTATTCTTCCTGCCTGTAGATGTCTAATTACTCCAACACCATTTGTTGAAAAGGCTCTCTTTTTGTTTCTCTGTTTTAATTTTCCTGCCTCCCGTGATTTTCATGAACATATTTTAGAATACCATTTTGATTTATCTAAAGTGTTTTTGAGTGTATCTCTTTGTATAGCTTTCTTAGTGCTTGCTCTAGGCATTACATTTTATGTACATAACTTATCATAGTCCAATAGTGTTGTGATTTAACCAGTTCAAATATTTTAGTATATTAAGTAGTCTTACATTTATGTGAATTTGGAATTATACTGATTTAGAGAATTGTCCTTTTTCATTAATATTATATTTTATGTCTTTTCTTATTTAATTAAATAAGCTTCAAAAAAACCCCAAAACAACAACAACAAAAAGTATACAAACCTCATCTCCCTCTGCATCTCCTTACCATCCTACATTTATAATATTTATAATTATATTCATTATAATAAATGTATATATTTTGTATATTGTACTTGTATATTTATATTCATTTATATGTTTATATTTAATCAATGTTATTTATCAAATAATATTTATTAAATATAAACAGTTTCTCTATAGACTTTTAGAACCATATCAAAAAGCATTTTAATTTTGGGGTCACCCTTAAAACAATTTCGAAGACTCACGATAAGAAGAATATTTTGTATTTAGCCATATTTTTGCTTACTATGTTGTTTATTTTCCTTTGATGTTCCCAAACTCCTTCACTTGTTTCTTTTCTGTTTAGAGAGCTTTCTTTATCCATTCTTATAGGATAAAGGTCTGCTGGTGAAAGATTCTTTTAATTTACCTTCATCTAAGAATGTTTTGATTTTTCCCCTCACTCCTGGAGGATATGCTAACTGGACACTGTACACTGGGCTGCCAGTTCTCTTTCAGACTTGAAAAATGTTAGATCACTTCCTTCTGACTTATATGTTTCCTAATAAAAAGTCCTCTGTCATTCAATTATATTCCCAGTCATAAGGGCCAGGGTTTAAGAAAAGAGGTCTGGATGGAAAGAAAACCATCTGTAAGTTATCAACTTATTGACCATACATGGCTTTGGTCATAGAAATGGGTGAGTTAAATGTTAATATTCATAAGAGTTCTATGGTTCTGAAAATAAGAAAAATGGAACAAGTGCAGGATACTATTGAGTTCAACAGTCTTTAGCAGTAGTCAGAAGGATATTTTATTTTACTATTTTATTAAGCACACATATCTTTAGTATTTGTTTAAAAGACTTGAGTATATTTGTCGAAAGACAAATAAGTGCAAAATCCAATCTTAATTATCATCCATGGTGGAAGCTACAGACTGACTTCCATGAGGGAAGGGTCAGGTGATTATATATGTGTAACAAGGAGTCAGGGCTGTATGATCATAGGATTGTATCCCTCATGGTATTATGTAATTATTAATATAACAACTCCAAATAGAGTCTAGTCTGTCTGATCAGGGTTGCTAACAAAATTCACTCAGTAAAATAATAATAGACAAAATTCAAAAATATTTGGGATGATATTTGACTTAGTTTCAACTATGAGAATTGAACTGGATTTCTGAAGTCCAGAGGTCATGACCAGCCAAAATTTCTGGCCATATGTCTCCTCTGTCTCGTGTGTATATTTCTTAGTGTGTTTATGCATCTTTCAGCTCTAGGTGGAATTAGAATAAAATACAGAGAATTTTTTTTTTTTTTGCGATACACGGGCCTTTCACTGTTCTGGCCTTTCCTGTTGTGGAGCACAGGCTCCGGACGCTCAGGCTCAGCGGCCATGGCTCACGGGGCCCAGCCGCTCCGCGGCATGTGGGATCTTCCCGGACCAGGGCACGAACCCATGTCCCCTGCATCGGCAGGCGGACTCTCAACCACTGCGCCACCAGGGAAGCCCCCAGAGATATTTTTAAGAGAAGTAAATTAAGATATTTTTATCTTGGGATGGAATCTATACATCATTTTTTGTATATGTGAAATTTAATAGAATTTAGCAAGTTTGAGTGACAGCCTCGTAAACCCAGTTTAAAACGTTATTGAGTAATTGATTCAGAATGGTGATGTAAGCTGAAATCATGCTGTTTATGTACAGTATGTTATGAACATTTATATAAACTTCAACTGTAACATATTTATAAGTTAATTTCTTGGACTTATAAAAATCCCTAATACTTGAGAAGGCTTTTTCTCAGAAAATTGAAATGCTTAAAATGAATCTAAAATATATTTTATTTATAAATTCTGTTTAAAATATTTGAAGCAGTATTCAAAGTCCCTTTATAAAGATTATGGTTTTTCTAGACTTATACATTGAATAGAATTTGCTAACTGAACCTGACAAGAGTTTTGAATTTGTAACTTCAGAAAGTTAAATTTAAAATAAATCATAAGACTCTGTGAAGTCTTTCTTATATACAAAATCTACCCTGAACTCAAAACAAGAAGGAACTAAGTTAGAAGACTGTTGCATGAAATGAAATCTGTTACGTAGAGGCACAGGAAGAGGGGACACTGGAGGGGTAGAAGAATGGGACCTGAAATGATGCAAGTACAATACTAGAACCAGAATAAGATGCTGGGAGTCTTGAGATGGAATGAACCTTGGGTTGTACAATGTCTTATTAAGGTTAATGATTAATACAAAGTTCAAGAATGTCCAAAATTCAGAGCTAGTGAACAGCAAGGCAACGAGTTGATCCTCTCTACGCTCCCACTAGACCATTTGCAACAAACTCCCCTTCAGTTCTTTTACTCCCTTCATCTCCAATCTTGCATAATGACAGATGGACAAAACGAGTTGTAAGAACCAGCCTATCCACATTGGTTGGTGTGTTATAGGTGAATGGGTGTTCAGAGCAAACCATGGGCTCATGAGAGCTAATTTTCAACCTCCCCACTCAAGTGAAGCAGCCTCATTGTTTTATCCCTTCCTTTCCCCAGAATTGGAAAGATACACTAGGTGTCCTCCTTGCTTCATACTCTCTCATATACCATAATCCTCTAGGAATGTTTAGACTTCTACATGCCTTTGAGGCTAATGGTATAAGACTATAACCTTTCCTTTTTCTTTGTTCTCAACCACTGATGTTTTAATTACTCTTTCTGCATTATTTTTAAAGACAAAATAGCATGTGACTGGTAATCTTTCTCTTCTCGCTAGGCTCTTCTGCTATTTTGGGTGACTTCTGTTTTACCAATATCCTGATCCTCAATTTCTTGACATTTTCATCTACATGGAGTGTTTTTCCCATTCCAGTTCAGCCGTTTACTCCCATAACCCCATCCTGAACCTTATTCCTTGAGTCGTCTCTGCTTCTTTTTTTTTTTGGTTCTATAACTTTATTGGACAATCAGCAGTTAATTCTCATCCTCACTATCTGTAGATTTTTGAAAGTAGGGACAGGTACATAGGTAACCAACATATAGAGCTTGTTTGGGGAATCTTCATCTTCATTACACGTTCTGGACGACTGCACACAGATATGGTATGGGACATTCCTTATTCCTTTGGTCCAGACAGCTTTCTTGAGCCTGGTGTCAATGTGTAAATCTGGAGTTCCCATCTGCTTCATGGCAAATTTCCAGATTATTTTGAGTGCCCGAGGGGCACACTTCTTGAAACCCACTCCTTGGATGTGCTTGTGAATGTTGATAGCGTATTCTTTGGTCACCACCTCATTGATGGTGGACCGACCCTTCTTCTCGCCACCCTTCTTTGCGGGAGACATCCTGCCATGCCAGGGTTGGAAAGGAAGAGAGAAAGGGATTGTGGGAGGATCTTCTCTGCTTCTGATATCATATAGGCAGGATCACAGAGATGACCACAGCCTCCTATCCTTCCATCCTTCCAAATAGCCATCAAATCTATTGGGTGGACCAAAATGTTCATTTGTTTTTTTTCCGTAAGATGGCTCTAGTAGCACTTAGTTATCTTTAACTTTATTTGAAACAATTTTGTTAGATTTTATGTGACAACTGTCATATCAGCATGCATTTAAAAAAAGACTTATCAAAATTGGTGAATTTTTATGTAGCCATTTTAATATCGAAGATGGAAGAAGAAAAGCAACATTTCTGGCATATTATGCTTTATTATTACAAGAAAGGTAAAAACGCAACTGAAACACAAAAAAAGATTCGTGCACTGTATGGAGAAGGTGCTGTGATGGATCAAACATGTCAAAGTGGTTTGGAAGTTTCGTGCTGGAGATTTCTCACTGGACAATTCTCCATGGTCAGGTAGACCAGTTGAAGTTGATAGCAATCAAATGGAGACATTAATTGAGATCAATCAATGTTATAACATGCAGGAGATAGCCAACATACTCAAAATGTCTAAATCAAGCATTGAAAATCATTTGAACCAGCTTGGTTATGTTAATCACTTTGATGTTTGGGTTCCATGTAAGTTAAGCGAAAAAAAACCTTCTTGACCGTATTTCCACATCTGATTCTCTACTGAAACGTATTGAAACGTTTGGATTATTCCGTTTTTAAAGCAAATTGTGATGGGCTATGAAAAGTGGATACTGTACAACAATGTGAAATGGAAGAGATCATGGGGCAAGCAAAATGAACCACCGTCAACCACACCAAAGGCCAGTCTTCATCCAAAGAAGGTGATGTTGTGCATATGGTGGGATTAGAAGGGAGTCCCCTATTATGAGCTCCTTCTGGAAAACCAAACGATTAATTCCAACAAGTGCTGCTCCCAATTAGACCAACTGAAAGTGATACTTGAGGAAAAGTGTCCAGAATTAGTCAACAGAAAATGCATAACCTTCCATCAGGATAACGCAAGTCCACATGTTTCTTTGACGACCAGGCAAAAACTATTACAGCTTGTCTGGGAAGTTCTGATTCATCTGCCGTATTCACCAGACATTTCACCTTTGGATTTCTATTTATTTCAGTCTTTACAAAATTCTCCTAATGGAAAAAATTTCAATTCCTTGGAAGACTGTAAAAGGCACCAGAACAGTTCTTTGCTCAAAAAGATAAAAAGTTTTGGGAAGATGGAATTATGAAGTTGCCTGAAAAATGGCAGAAGATAGTGGAACAAAAGGGTGAATACATTGTTCAATAAAGTTCTTGGTGAAAAAGAAAAATGTGTCTTTTATTTTTACTTAAAAAACTGAAGGCACTTTTTGGCCCACCCAATATTTCTCTCCATTCCTAGCATCACTACCCATTCCTCCCCCATCCCATCCTCATCCCTTTTCTGGATTATTTCTTCCACCTCTTACCTGATCTTGCTGACTCTGTTTTGTAATTCATTCCTGTCTGTTCCCTGTCTTCAGTGTTCCCTCTTTATAAAATTCAAATTTTTGATAGGTTACTGCCCTTAGGATATTGTCCAAACTCTTGAACATATGTATTTTATTTGAGCCCATTTCTTTTTTTGCACTTCAACTCTTACCCCAACTTCAACCCACTTCCACAATATCACCCCACATCCATCTCTCCACTCCAGCAAGATGGAAATTCATTGAGTTCTCCTGAGATTCCATATATTCTTACCTCTAAGTCTTCAAGTATGTTGTTTTCTGCCTGAACTTTCAATCTCACACTTACCTATAAGTTTCACTCCCACCACTCACTTTATCTAGTTCTTTCCTATACATTTGTAGGTCTTACCTTAAATTTTACTTACTTTATAAAGTTTTCCCTAAATTTCCCCTGGCCAGGCAGCCCTTGGATGCCCCTACACCTTGTATGTAGTGCCCCTATTTTCATGTTACTAAAGCATTCTGTACTTCCTAATCAGATAATTTATTATACTTTACAATCATTACTTTATTCTTTGTAAGTTCTTTGATCAATACCTATTGGGATATGTTAAAAGTTGGACTTTACTAAACATCTCTTTTCTTTACTGTTTATATGAAATGGTCTGAGGAATAAGGCAGTATTATATTTTAGAAATATTTCCCAGTTTAGGCTAGCATTGTTTCTTTCCTTTTTTCTTTTTCTTTTTGGCTGTGCCACGTGTCTTGTGGGATCTTAGTTCCCCAACCAGGGATTGAACCCGGGCCCTCGACATTGAAAGCACAGAGTCCTAACCACTGGACCACCAGGGAATTCTGCATTGTTTCTTTTCTTGATGAAAAATATTACACTGTAAAAAGGTGTAAATATTTTGAAGGAATATTTCAAAATATTGAAGGAAATGGGAACCGAAGATTCTCTGATAATTATGGGATCCTAATATCTGGTGTTTCATAAGGCTCCCTTTGTAGTACTTGCATTAATGTATTGAACTTAGCTGGACCTATATTAATAAAAACTAACATTTATTAATCATTATATACTAATCACCATGGCACTTTGCATGCATTTGCTCATTTGCTTCTTCATACCTTATTAAAAAATAGGCATTATTCCTATTATCACAATCTAAGAAATAAAGAAAACAAAGCTGATAAACCTTAAGTAACTTGCCTAAGGTTTACAGTTTCTCTAAATGGGGAAATCCAAGTACACACTCAGGTAGTTAGGTGCCAGTGTCTGCCCTCTGAAAGAAACAAATGTTTTAGCAAAGAAGTAAACTCAGTATAGGGGAGAAACAGTGTGATGTTAAGAAATCAACTTTTGAAATAGAAACAAGACCCTTATTTACTATTTCTCAAACTAGTTTCTATTTTTGAATCTATTTATTAATGATCACCTGACTAGCTCATACTACCTGTCCTGTTGGACATAATTAGATACTTCTATTTTATATTGACACTCATGATAGAGACATAAAATGATTGATCTAGGGAATGAAAACTGAAGGTACTGTTCGCCACTCTCATCATCTACTAAAAAGTAACCAAGTATCTTGTGGAAAATGCGCTTAATGAGGAAATATCATATGGCCTACCATGGCAACAAAATCAAGCACATTGCCAAGAGCATGTTCAAGAACTATGGGTTGTATAGTCCCAAATCCTTAATTAAGAGCCCTTTCCTATAAATTCCCTGAAGTATAGTCCTGTTTACTAATAGCTACAAATATCCTTGTCACAAAAATGACTTCTTTTGCACTAAATATCACATATACCAGGACAGTGAGCATGACAATAGCACAGTAAAACTGATTTCTCTAAATTCTGGGTTATTGCACTAAGTTCTCAATATTTTGTAATAACCTATATGGGAAAAGAATCTGAAAAAGAATGAATATATGTATATGTATAACTGAATCACCTTGCTGTACACCTGAAACTAACACAACATGTAAAGCAACTATACTCCAATATAAAATAAAAATTGAAAAAAAATAAAAGCTAAGTTCACATAGCCAGGAACAAAACTCATATGAGGGATGTTTACATAGCATATGATTGGGATTTGAAGGATGAGTTCGCAGGCTGGGAGGAAGAAGTAAGAAATGGCAACAGAGGTAATGAATTTCCCATTTTAAGACAAGGATAGGTCTCTGCATTTCTATTCCCTCCCTTCCTTCTCTCCTTCCTTCCTTCCATCTGTCCTTCCCTCTGCTTTATATTAAGGATTCAAATGTATGAATTCAGGGGAGAAACATGTATTTTACTCAAAGAGATACAAACCCTGTCAGAAGTGCTGGAACCCACCACTCATTTTAGACAGCAAATTTGAAAATCATCTACTCATTCCAATCTGTTTATTTAAAAACAAACACATTGGAAGAGATATGGGAACATATGTATATGTATAACTGATTCACTTTGTTATAAAGCAGAAACTAACACACCATTGTAAAGCAATTATACCCCAATAAAGCTGTTAAAAAAAAAAAAACACATTAAGAAATAAGATATGTGAAAGATTATTATCCATTTTATGTTAATACTTTTTACTTTATATTTAGAAAAAACCTCTCTTAAAATGAAAAGGATATTATTCTAAATTATAATTCAATTTTTTACACAAATCATGAAACAGCATCAAGAAATTTAAAACAAAAACAATTTTTACTATCTTCTATTTGTATGAATTTTGGTAATTTCCGTATTTTCTGGGACTTAAATTTCTCACCCACAAAGTAAGGACACTGATACCTCTCCTATTTCACAAAGATTGAGAATCAAATTTGAGAAGGCACTTTGTAAAGGCTAAAGGATTATGAACATGTTTGTAATTATAATGGTGTTGTCTATTATTTTCCCAGCTAAGCCTTAGTAGCAGTTGCAATTACTAAATCAGTATTCATGTAGATAATACCATTCAGAATGCTCTAGAGATCTCTTAATGAGATTATATAAAAGCAAATATTTTATCCAGTATTGGAATGCATCACTTTTGAAAGTTAATGGATCAATCGCCTAATAGGAACAATAACTATAATGGTTTACAACAGAAAGTGGAAATATCTCTTTCAACTGCCATTCTAAAGGGAGTTAGGTGGGAGGGAAATAATTATGCAGAGTGGATAACAGTGCTCAGAATTATAAAATGTGCCCTGGAATCTTAATAAGTTCAAGTAGACAGATGTTTAAAGTTGCACTCATCAAGACTAAGAGAAATGCTTTTCCCACTGGTATTTTAAACTTTTTTTAAAAATCTGGATTCTTTACCTTAAAGCTTTTTATTTCTTTCAGAATAGATTGCTTAAAACTGTCACTTAGCATCTTTGAAATTAAGTCATTTATAGTTATTTTCTTTTCTAATCTGTTACTGAAACCCTTTTACAGAGAACAGATCTATATGATTTAAGCTATTTATTTGTATTTTTCCTTTCCTCCCAGGGACTTTTTCAAGGAGTACAATTCCTATGAGAAGATTCTTGAAATAATATACTTTTTTCAATTTTGCGGTCAAACTTTATGGGACATCCTGATTGCCATGCACATTTCTTGGAGATTCACCAATGCATATCAGCATATTAATAGCTGTGTTATCTTTTTGTTGTAGGACAACATACTTAACTATTTAAACCAGTGTTTTTTAAATTTCTTTGGCCATTGGTAAAGCAAAAGCTCCTCTGTAGTAAGGCTGCCTAAGCTGGATCCCAGGCCTGCCATTGATCTATCTGAGCCTAAATTTCCTCACCTGTAAAACGTGGATTATAAAATGCATAGGTCACAGGATTTTTGTAAGGATTACCTGAGGTGACATTTGTAAAGTGCTTAGAACATTGCCTGACATGACTGTGCAAGTGTTTATTAAAAAGAGTATCAACTTTCCTTTCATGCCTTATTTTTTTCAGAGCACTGCTACTTGAGGGATTATGTAGCTGTAGGAGTCGGGCAGGGGGTATGGAATCTAATTTTAATAGCCCCCAAGATTGTAGGCTTCTTGAGGATCAGAGAAGTTAAATAATTTGCTCAAGACATAGTGGTGGAGATTCAAACCCAGACAATTTTTTTTCCTGGTCCTTATATGAAACTACTGCATTAAATGCATCTCTGAGGGATAAACAGCAGATTATTCTTTCATGTAACTTCTCTCTTAGAAATGTTTGTTCCAAGTACACCTTTATTTCCTAACACACATAAAGGATTTGGGGCAAATAGGACCAGAAGAATTTTGCTGTCCTTTCAAAACTGGTTCAATTACTCAACAATTTTGGCTGTCTCTGTCACTTAAGTAAAAGATGAGAATCAAAACATGAAGAATAAAAGGATTTCAACCAAAATCTATCCAAATCCTAACCAAAGTAAAAATAATTAGAAACGAATATGACACATTGACACAGGACAAGGTGGTGGCAGAGAGAGGAGAAAGTACATCAAAATAATTTTACGATATTTTAGTTAGCAAGCAAGGAAGAATGAATGTAAATCAATCTCCCATGTTTCTTTTCATGCCCTTTTGGTAGTTTAAAAATTATTAGAGGTGGGATGGGGAGGGTGGGAGGGAGGGAGACGCAAGAGGGAAGAGATATGGGAACATGTGTGTATGTATAACTGATTCACTTTGTTATAAAGCAGAAACTAACACACCATTGTAAAGCAATTATACCCCAATAAAGATGTTTAAAAAAAAAAAAAGCAACTAGAACTGTGAAATGTACAAGCCACAGAAAATTTAAGCTTAGGTAACTTCTATGTGACTATGTAAATGAAGCTTTTTGATAATTTCAGGTTATTTCAAATAAAATCCAAAGTCAATATAATAATAAAAAAATTATTAGAGAAATGTATTTACCATTTCAAGTCACCCTGGCTCTTTCTAGTTAAATTTCTGTGATAGTTCCAATTTTCTACCTTCCTGCTTATAAGATTCTTTTTGATCAATGCATTACAAAAATCTTGTGACATTATTAAAAAGAAAAATGCCTCGAGTTCTTCTTATTAAAATGACATGGTTAATCTATCTTTTAAGCATACCTACTTGGTTTGCTTGGATAGTGTACATTAAGTACGTGTTTTCTACTTTGCATTGGGCTGAAGGGTTAAACGGCCATGTATTTCTTCAACCCTGTTCCAACATTCTTTATAAACTTGCAGAGGAATTGTATGTGAGATTTGGTGGAAAAAGAATTAACATATAAAATAATTAGAGTAAAATAATTTGGAAAATCCAATCAAATACCAACATATGTGGTAGATCACTAGGAAGGAAAGAGAGAACTGATAGATCTGGGTTGATTTCATTGATAAAGGATATCTGCCATTTTGCATATCAAGGGTTAGGAGAACCAGGGCCTGAATTAAGTTTCATGATGTGAATGGGTACATTTGGATCTGGTCAGATTATGGAGGTCATCTAAGGATTGTCTAAGGTGTTTGTAATGTGATGGGCTGCTTTACTGCCAGTACTTTGTCCCCCAGAATGTTGAGGTAGAGACCTGCTGTCAGATGCTGTGCAGTGGGCTTCCTTTACTGAGTAGAGGGATGAACCAAGTCAGCCTCCACATTGCTCTTCTTATAAGACGTGTCTCATTACATAATCTGCCTTTCCTATTCATGTTCTACACTACACCAGTATTTCCCAAATTTTGTTATCAAGAACGTGTGTATTAGACACATTAATGCATATTTTGTAAAAAAAAAAAATTTACCCAGATCGCTAAGTTTTCTGACCTTAGGAATATGCTTTGTCATTAAAAATGCTGTAGGATTGAGTAGTCTAAGAGAACTTTAAGGCCTTTAGAACTTAAAGAACTAAGATCCTTTAAGGATTCAAAGGGTCTGACAATAGCAAATTTTTACAAATCAAAGAGTTTTTGAATTATATTATTCAATAGATACAAATAAAAACACTTCAAGTCAGTATTCTGCATGTACTATCTGCATGGCACTGAATTACCTCATACTCGTAAAGGATAAATGTATTTGTCAATTTTAATATAAAAATTTGGCATTTTAGATATGTGCTTATCTTTCTAAACTTTGCATATGCCAATTAAATAATTCTTAAGATACAGAAAAAAATTAGAAAAAGTTTAATTTATTTTATAATTATTGACTATCCTTTATATGGTACTTTGGTGATCAGCTGTATTAGGGGTTAATCCAATTAGTGTAAATATGCTTTATTATGCAAACAGAAGTTTGAATATGGCTTTTCTGCCTTTGAAAAAAGTGTTTATTCTGTTTTTACAAAGAATTATTCCAATAAATGAAGATAGTATTGCAGAGTAGTATGAACTCTCTGTGGAGTCTCTCTGGGGAGAGACTAAATGAATTGCTAGTCTAGTTCTCTTTCTAAATTGCTGTGTGACCATGGGTAAAATTTCAGTGGAGTAGCAATGCAGTAGACAGGTTCAAAGCATAAACATTGGAGCTCCATGGACTAAGTTGGAAGCACAGTTCTACCACGGATGAGCTCTATGATCTTTGGCAAGTTATTTCACCTCTCCATGTCTCAGTTTCTTGATCTGTTAAAGGGATATTAAAATAGTACTCAACTTGTACGTAGAACAGTTACTGGCACATGGTACACACTACTTAACTCTGCTTTAATTATTAATTACTCTGGGCTTCAATATCTTCAGCTGATGGAGTTAGACTAGATGATTCTCAATGTATTTTGTTTCTAACATCCCAGGGTTTTGTGCACTAGATTATCAACAAAGAAATTGAAACATATCTGTCTTTATGCCCATGAAGAAGCTATATAACATAGTAAGAAATATGCTAAAATTGTATTCAAGAAGCACGCAATGGGATACAGAAATCCTATTCCCTCTTCTTTTTTTCTTTTTTTTGGTAGGGCTATTTCTCTTTTAATAGCTTCCCCCACCCTGCACACATAAGAACATTAAATGCAGAATTGTTCGGCTATTAGAAAAATACAGTCCTCTTTTTGCAGCATAGAAGTGCAGTTTGCCTCGATCTATTTCAATGACAAGCAATTATGAATATTCATTTATTTTTATTGAATATTCATCAATATTCAATAAAAATAAATCTATTTGCAAGGATTTCCATCAAAAAGGGAAAAAAGGCTTTTTGGAACTTTCGTCTAGTTAGAGATCTAACTCGATGAAACATTCTAGGCAGCCTAAGACCTCTGTACAGGTTTATCAGTGGATCTTGTATTATGCCTGCAAAGATTAGCAGGATTCAAAGGTGGGAGGGGATGGAGGGCACTGCGGGATTAAGATTAGAATGACATCATGGAGAAAGACACAAGAAGGAAAGTGTAAGGTTTTTTCCAGGTATCATAGATTGGCTAGGCTAATTTCTTAAATCTCAACATTATTGATATCTGAGGCTGGATAATCCTTGTAGTGTGGGGTCTTCTATGCACTGAAGGATATTTAGCAGCATCCCTGGCCTCTACCAGCTAGATGCCAGTAGATCTCCCCGACTTGTGACAATCAGAACCGGCCCCTGACGTTGCCAAATGCCCTTAAAGGGGCCAAAATCACCCCTGATTGAGAATCCGTGCCCTACAGGAATAGTGTTCTTGTATAACCCAGTGGGTAGTAATTTTGTTTCAAGGGACAAACAGCAGATAGCCTTGAATCCTTGAGGAAAGATGCTAACTTCCTTAAGAAATGAGGAATGAATGAAAGTGTTCGTTCTTTTACAATGCCTGTATTTATGAGTAAGTTCAATTGTGGTCTATAACATAGAAAGGGGGAACATATAGAGATGAATTATATGCCACAACAGTATCATTATTCCCCCTGTTATTAATAAAAGGTGAGGTGAAACTAACCACCTGCCACCATGAGAAATTTTTTTTCTTAATTTTAAGATGATTCAAAGTAAAGTCACAACTCACCGATGTTTCACAATAACTGGGGAAAAAACATTGAAATCAAATGTTCGACACAATGAGAAGGACCAAATATGATCTGCAGCTTTGGTGTACTTCCTTTTATTTTTTCCTTTGGGATCTTAAGCATCTGTCCTGCCCCTGATCTTTGAGAGCTGGGAATGAGGTAACTCAACAGTATAGCCATGGCTTGAGGCCAGCAGATCACAGTGATTGGTATCCTCGGTTAAGAAAAGTGAAAGGGCTAGAAGACATAAACATTAATTTTGGGAGAAGGTGAAAGGTCAGTATATTTTGCTGACCCTTTCAGTGAGGTCTTCAGCCAGTGTCAAGTAATCAAAAAATGCCTTTAGTTTAACCTTTGGTCTGAGGTTTAACCTTTGGTCGAACTGAGAACAAAACACAATCACGGTCATAAAGCTTTTGCTGTTGTAAATAAGAAACGTGGGTAAAGGTTATTAGATGGTAAAAGCATGTTTAGTTTTCTTTTTCAAAACGAGATGGAAGAGAAAGAAGACTGATGCTGTACATGGGAATGATGTGAGAAAAGAAGAGCAATTTCCAATTTTATGAGAATCTATTGCAGTGTTGTTAATTTCTATTTTTAGAAAAATTTAATGTAGGATCTAAAGAGAAATCTATGTCTCCACATAGAAAATATGACTCTAAATTGTATGCTAGAGCAAAGGAAATCATATCTCTCAAATAAAATTTTGTTCTTACACGCGGGTGCACACTCACATGCCAATTAGGTGGCTGAGAGATTACTACAATCCTGGCAGGCACTGCCATGTGCATGGTTTTGAATCATGCTCATTGCTCCTATTCAGGTCACTATCTATAATTCAGGCTTATTCAAAAACACTCCACTTTGTCAGTTTTCAGTGCACTATTTTTAGCGATAAAATGTTGCCATTAGGGAGAAAGAAATATGGTTCTCCCTCTTTTGTTAAAAGATACCTATTCTGCAGCAGAAATACTTATGTGTTTTTCACTTGCTCTCTAGCATTAACTTACACTTTGACACGGAAAGCTTGAGGTCTTTTGTGGCAAATTATTCATCCTTAGCATTTTGGTTGTTAAGGTGACTAGATAATAACTGTTATGTTATTATTATTTTAAATGAAAGGATGTCTTAAAACTCCTTGCTATTTTAGGCAGATCATTCAAATCTTTTGAAAGACATTAGTATACCATTTCCAGGAAAGCTAAGTTTATTGACTCCTTCAAATACTCTGTTTAGCTTGGCTGTCATCCCACCATCAGGTGTGAGGTGTATAAATAACCTCACTTTAACACGTGAGAAATAATAAAAAAAGACTCCTGGATGCTAAGATGTGAAATTAAATTCCAGGTGCTTTTCAGAGTTATTTGGGACATTTTCCAGTTGTCAATATGGAAATCATGTCACTCAGGGCAGGGATCTGTTGCCATGGGAAAGCACAAGCTGCACCGTTTGACAAGTTGGCAGTTGCTACATTTGGTAGAAAAGAAAAAAAACGTAGAGACAGGTACTCGAAGATGGCTGTTCACCAGGGATTGGTGAACTGGCTTGGAAATAAATTAATTATTTTTCTTTCTTTTTCAGAGACATTTGTTTATGCATAAAGATGATGGTCTTTTAGGTACATTTATCCCAGAACTTAGGCATAACTCTGTCCCTTAAATATATAAATTTATTACGTCCAAGCATTTAATTGATTCATTATTAACATTCAGATTACCAATTCCAATGTGTGAGGGCTTTTCCCCATTCTATCAAGCAATTATCTGACAACAGCAAGGTGCCCTACAATTCAACTCAATCCTGACACTATTACCTGGAGATAGCATCAGATTCCACAGGTTAAGGACTCAGTGCCTCAGGACTGTGTCCACTTCAGATGCCAATCACAAATCCAGGTTGTTATCTATACTTCTGACCAACTGGCTATCGATCAGATGTTCCCATGACCCCCTCCTTAGGTCTGAGTAATTTGCTAGAGTGTCTTGCAGAACTCGGGAAACCAGTTTACTCACTAGATTACCAGTTTATTACAGAGAATACTAAAGGATAAAGATTAACAGCCAAACGAGGAGATGCATAGAGCAAGGTACAAGGAAAAGACACAGAGCTTCTATGCGCTCTGAGCAGGCCACTCTCCCTGAATTTCCAGGTGTTGATCAAGCTGGAAGTTCTTGAATCCTTTCCTTTTGGGGTTTTATGGAGGCTTCATTACATAGACATGGTTGATTAAATCATTGGCCATTGGCGACTGATTCAACCTCCAGCCCCTCTCCCTTCCCCAGAGGTCAGGGGGGTGGAACTGAAAGTTCCAACCCTCTAATCATTTGGTTGTTTCCTCCAGCAACCAGCCCCCACCCTTAAATGGGTCGAAAAGTCTTCTCATTAAGATAACAAAAGACACCTATATCACTCTCATCACTTAGGAAATTCCAAGTGAATTTTAGGAGCCCTGGGCCAAAAATGGGATGAAGATGAAATATATATTTCTTATTACAAATCACAATATCACAAATACTGGGAATTCCCTGGCAGTCCAGCAGTTAGGACTCCATGCTTTCACAGGCAAGGGCCCAGGTTCAATTCCTGGTCGGGGAATTAAAATCCTAGAAGTCATGCACGAGTGGCCAAAAAACCCCAAAAACAACAACAAAAAAAAACCCAAAACATGAATATCACAAATACTCACTTTAGAATGATGATATGTTAGATGGGTAATTTAGCATTCATTTGGACTGGGCTATGACTTCCATATGATGTTTGGAGTCAAACACCAAATTGTTGGGTGAAGAGATTAAAGGCCTCTTTTGTTTAGTCCTAGTGAGGTTTCCATTAAATATATTGTTTTTTGTTCCATTCCCTCAGTACCCCCAAAGACGTTGACAACTAGGCAACAGTTCAGAAAAGAGCAAGGAATGTTAAGAGGATTGACAAATTGATCTTTCAATAAAACAAAAAACCTGCACATCACACTTGAAGAAGCATGTCAATTATTAATTTCCCTTGAAATTCAAGGGGGCACCCTCTAACCAAGACATCTGCTATCTCTCTAAAGTAAAACCCACTGTAGCCCTCATTTGGCCTACATCTAGTAGGAATTAGACCCTACTTAAGATGTTTAACATTCGGAAATACTAGAATGTGTGCCGTAGTCCAGCCTCTTCCATATAATATTTTTGCCTGACACTTAAAGAGTGTAAAAAACTATTTTTTCTCCAGTCAGATTTTTAATTCTAGATGGGAGTAAAAATAGTTGGAGTTTCAAAGTAAATTTCCAAGGCCAGCTACCCTGATAAAACAACGTATAATCAAGTAGAAGAAGTATGACGGAACGTCAGACAATAATCAGTATCAAGGCTGTAAAGGGTAAAGAGCTTTATTATTTGGGGTCTTAGGAATTGCAATTCAGGAGACACAGATTTGGGTAAAACCAAAAGAGTGTTCCAACGAAGAGAAAGAGTCAGGGGCTTATAAAGGTAAGAGCCACAGGTTGTTCAACTTTTCTTTCAAAATTTACGGTTGGCTCTGATGCATAAAGGAAATATTTGTCCTTAAGGGATAGGCTGTCATGAGTTATTTAGGGTAGGGGTTCTATAAGTACCTTGAGTTTCTGGAACATTGTGTAGATGTTCTGAATATCTGTGTTCAGACAAGAAGTGGTCAAATTTCAGATTCCAGCCAGGTTGAGGCATGCCTACATCCTGCTTCCTGAATGGCCTCCCAGCTCCCTTTTAGAAAGCTCTTTCAGCAAAACCAACTCTATTTTGATTTTCCTTCTGTGGGAAGTTGGGTTTTTTTTTTTGTTTTCTTTTTGTTTTTTAAGAAGATGTTGGGGGTAGGAGTTTATTAATTTATTAATTTATTTTTGCTGTGTTGAGTCTTCGTTTCTGTGCAAGGCCTTTCTCTAGTTGTGGCAAGTGGGGGCCACTCTTCATCGCAGTGCGCGGGCCTCTCACTATCATGGCCTCTCTTGTTGCGGAGCACAGGCTCCAGACGTGCAGACTCAGTAGTTGTGGCTCATGGGCCTAGTTGCTCCTTGACATGCGGGATCCTCCCAGACCAGAGCTTGAACCCGTGTCCCCTGCATTAGCAGGCAGATTCTCAACCACTGCGCCACCAAGGAAGCCCAGTTGGTTTTTTTATACATCTACTGATTGAGTTACTCTGGAAGCATATTCATACGAAGGTGGAGGAAATAAGACTTCTCTTTCTCCCTTACAGAGTTGAGCAATGCAAGGCTGTTCCTTGTGGCAAAGACTTGTTCTTACTTAGTTTTGATTCTTGAGTTGTGTCAATGACAGTTCCTTCCACATGGTGGATACTTAGTAAATATATGGGGTTTTTTTGTGACTATTTGCTAAGTAGGGCATAGAACTCTTTGGAGGCTTATGAAAATATGGAAGAAAGAGAGGGTATGCAAAATTTTGGATGATAAAGTGCAACCTATAACCAGCAATCTACTTGACAAAACTGACTTGAAATGGAAAATGCACTTGGCATGAGCTTTAAAACTGTAGTTCGCTTCTCAAATTAGTTCTAGGAAATTTAAAGGTAAGGTGGATATTACCTATTTTTATTGTATGGAATGTATTAATCTTAAGCTGGAAAACAGAAAATGTGTGTGAGAATAAACTTACAGTAAGAAAAAAATGTTGGAATTGGAGAAGAGGAAAGGAATTTACTGAGCACACACTATGTAACAGGCACATTGTGCCTGGTAACATGCTGAGCACATTTCTTCTAGCAATTTCTAACTGAGAAAAATGGGGGCTCAGTGTTTGTGACATTGAGATTCACTAAGTAAGTGATGCACCAGTGATCAGAAAACAGATCTCTCCGATTCTAAAACCTAAATTTTACCATAGTTCCTTATTGCCTTCCAATGAGATGGATTTAAAGACTATTAGAAACCTGTTCTTTTAAAAATTAGTCTCTGCTCTGCTCAGTATTCTGTAATAACCTAAATGGGAAAACAATTTGAAAAATAGACACATGTATATGTATAACTGAATCACTTTGCTGTATACCTGAAACTAACACGACATTGTTAATCAACTATACTCCAATATAAAATAATTTTTTTAATTAAAAGAATAAAATCAGTCATATGTTCAAACCGAATTCTTTTTCTTTAAAACATCTTTATTGGAGTATAATTGCTTTACAATGGTGTGTTAGTTTCTGCTTCATAACAAAGTGAATCAGCTATACATATACATATATCCCCATATCTCCTCCCTCCCACCCTCCCTATCCCATCCCTCTTGGTGGACACAAAGCACTGAGCTGATCTCCCTGTGCTATGTGGCTGCTTCCCACTAGCTATCTAGTTTACCTTTGGTAGTGTATATATGTCCATACCATGCTCTCTCACTTCATCCCAGCTTACCCTTCCCCCTCCCCGTGTCCTGAAGTCCATTCTCTATGTCTGCATCTTTATTCCAGCCCTGCCCCTAGGTTCTTCAGAACCATTTTTTTTTTTTTTTTTTTAGATTCCATATATATGTGTTAGCATACGGTATTTGTTTTTCTCTTTCTGACTTCACTCTGTATGACAGACTCTAGGTCCATCCACCTCACTACAAATAACTCAATTTCATTTCGTTTTATGGTTGAGTAATATTCCATTGTATATATGTGCCACATCTTCTTTATCCATTCATCTGTCAATGGACACTTAGGTTGCTTCCAGGTCCTGGCTATTGTAAGTAGAGCTGCAGCGAACAATGTGGTACGTGATTCTTTTTGAATTATAGTTTTCTCAGGGTATACGCCCAGTAGTGGGATTGCTGGGTCATATGGTAGTTCCATTTTTAGTTTTTTTAGGAACCTCCATACTGTTCTCCATAGTGGCTGTATCAATTTACATTCCCACCAAGAGTGTTCCCTTTTCTCCACACCCTCTCAAGCATTTATTTTTTGTAGAGTTTTTGATGATGGCCATTCTGTCCAGTGTGAGGTGATACCTTATTGTAGTTTTGATTTGCATTTCTCTAATGATTAGTGATGTTGAGCATCCTTTCATGTGTTCGTTGGCAGTCTGTATATCTTCTTTGGATAAATGTCTGTTTAGGTCTTCTGCCCATTTTTAGATTGGGTTTTTTGTTTTTTTGATATTGAGCTGCACGAGCTGCTTGTAAATTTTGGAGATTAATCCTTCGTCAGTTGCTTCATTTGCAAATATTTTCTCCCATTCTGAGGGTTGTCTTTTCGTCTTGTTCATGGTTTCCTTTGCTGTGCAAAAGCTTTTGAGTTTCATTAGGTCCCATTTGTTTATTTTTGTTTTTATTTCCATTTCTCTAGGAGGTGGGTCAAAAAGGATCTTGCTGTGATTTCAAACTGAATTGTTAATACTATCTTTTATTTTTCTCTTAAACAAAGTCTGTCTATCCATCTGACTGAGTTGGAGTTCACTGTTCTTTCTAACCTGTTCCTTGTCATTTGTTTACACCCTTACACACATTGCTGAGTTTCCCTACCAGCTAGGGTCAAGTTTCCTTGAGCTGCTCAATATCAATATTCTCAACTTCTGACAAAGACTCTCCCCTTGACCAAACTATGGTTAGGCTCCTCTGTTCCCTTTTCTTGACTAGGCCTAGACCTTGGACTTCCATGTCCATCCTCTCATCACCCAGTTTTAGCAAGAATTCTCCTAACCAGTTTAGAGAACGTCCTTCACCCTCAATATCTGATCACGTCAGATGTCTAATCAAACTCTTCATACCACCCCTCCATCCGTCAGATATTGTCTTACTTCAGCAAGAATCCTTTTAAGTCAGTTTAGCAAGAATTCTCCCTACCCCTGATGTCTCCTCTTAGTAATTTTCCATCTACTGATCCTCCAACCTGCTCCTTGGCTATAAATCCCCTGCTTTGTTGTATTTGGAATGGAGCCCAGTTCTATACTAAGGTCTCTTTCCCCTTATTGCAATACTTCCTAAATAAAATCTTATTTTTTACTGAAGAAATAAACAAAAAACTTTAACTACCATACAGCTTTAGTTCTCTTTGATACCTCCACTACAAAAAAAACTATAAAGCTATAATTTTCCTCTAAGTCCTTAAATTCTGATTGTAGCTTTTCTTTGATTTCAACTACTCATCTTTTCACTTTTACCAATTCCCGATATTTATGGAACCAGTTCTTCATATTAATTTTCAACTTCTGAAATATGCAGGGCTGATAATAATGGGGACATGTCATGGAGAACACTAAAATACTCATGCTAAATTTTTTATCTGTACAGAGTGTATAGTTTAAAAATTATTTTACATACATTTTCTCAAGATTAGACTTGAGCTGAGAACTCTATATTTAGACACACTGTACTTATTTATTTATTTGCTTTCCAACTTTATTGAGATATTATTGACATATAACATATGTGTCTTCTTAATATGTATAAAATTACATAGTGAGTGTGGGTATTTTAAACCAAAAGTATAATGAATAAAATTAGCCTTGCTCCAATACGGTTCATTGGATCAAAACATTTTCTGCTCATTGGAAAGTCTTTTAAAAAAAGAAGGTAAACTTTTGTGAGGTTCGTTCTAATTGTGGGTGTAAGATTTCATTTTAATGTTTGTAATTGTTCTAGAACAAGGATATCTTTTGCCTACCTTGTAGTACTTATGCTTTCAGGGATCTAGCTGAAAATTTGCCATTAAATCTCTCTGCATTTGGTGCTTCTCAATATCATCTTTATTTTCAGAGAGAAGTGTTTTAGAATTTGCATTCTGGTCTATCCAGTATGTAGATCTGTGTTGTCTGTCAGTGGCAGTAACTGAACTCATCTCTTTCGGAGCCGTCAGTAGGGCACAGAACTCTTCTATATTGGTTGCTATGAAATGGAAGGCTTATGTTTTTTGTGGGTTTCAGGTACCATATTATGCTACCCTGTATTGAACATATGATGTTGAAGGAAAATGGCAAGTGCAAGACAGACTCTCTGACCAACCCCATCTCCCCTGAAGTAGGTCAAAAGACCCTGGTGTAAGAGGTGCCCTCCCCATACCCAGAGGAAAAGAGCATCTGAAGATGGAATAGAATCCTAGAAGAATCTGGAAAAAAACAGGCTTTGCTAAGTTTCCCCCAGATCACTACCTTTAGTTCATTCCTCTCACATTTTTTACACTCTGCCTCAAACCTAGTATAAAAACATTCAGGTTTAACCATGTTTCACATTTTCATTTCCTCATGAATGCGTGTGCTTTTCTCTTGCTAATCTGTCTTTTGTCAGTCCAATTTACAGGGTCCCAGGTTAGGAACCTCAGCTAGGGAGAGGAAGAGATTTCCCCCCTGCTTCCCTCCCCTGCAATCCGCCACATGTCAATATAGTGAAAATAATTCGGACTGTGGCATGAGACAGATTTCATTTGAGTCCTGGCTCTTCAAGTTAATAGCTGTGCTACTCAAGCTTGGTGATACTTTATTTTCTCCATTGTAAAATGGGGATGAAAGTATTTGCTTCTCTAAGTTGTTGCAATAGTAAGTGAGATTAGATTTGTAAATAGGTAGCGTTGTATATGACATGCATCAAAAGTGCTTTCTAACTGGCTACTATTCTCCAAATTATGTAAATCTTTCTTTAATAAGTAAGTGATATGACATTATTCAATGAACCATAATATAACTATATAAAACATTTGTTTTTATACTAAAATAGGATTTATTTATGGTGTCAGAATAGAATTTTATACAGTTTTCTGTTGTACAGTTTTCTTCTTTTTAAATAGTATCCTATCCTTAATGACAAGAGAGGACTAGAGAGAAAGAGGGAGAGGGAGAGGGATTGAGAGAGAGAATGAGGTAGAGAGAGAATTGACCACGGAGTGATAACTAGGCATAGTATATTTTCTCTATTGTATTTTCTCTAGTTAGAAACACAAATATCTAAGATAAATAAATTTAAAACTAAGGCAAAGTAAATTTAGGAATATTAATATCCAGGTAATTATATTACTCAAAAAATATTATATTTTTTTATAAATTATATTATATTACTCAAAAAAATAAAGATGCTCTATAATATCCAAAGACATGAATATCTCCTCTGTCTAAAGAGCACAGCGAGTGCAAATAGCAGTTTGGGAGATAAGAATACAGTAAGTCCCCTCTATACTAACGAGTTCCATTCCGAGAGTGTGCTCGTAAAGCCAACGAAGTTGGCCTAGGTATCCAACGAACACAATTGGCTGTACAGTACTGTACTGTAATAGGTTTACAATACTTTTCACACAAAGAATACATAAAAAACAAACACAAACACAAAAAGTAAAACGTTTTTAATCTTACAGTAGAGTACCTTGAAAAGTACAGTAGTACAGCGCAACAGCTGACATACAGGGGCTGGCATCGAGTGAACAGGCAGGAAGAGTTACTGAGTGGAAGAGGGAGAGGAGGTGGGAGATGGTAGAGCTGAAGGATCATCAGCAGTAGGAGATGGAGGGCAAGCTGCCATTTCACTCACGCCTGACGTTGATGGCACAGGTTCTGGTTCCTTGCTGGATTCAATTCTATCTACGTGCTTGAAAAAGCGATCCAGTGATGTCTGGGTCGTAGCTCTTTTTTTCTCATCATAGATGACATGGCAGCTCTGGATTGCATTCTGAACAGCTGCTGCAACCTTCATGTACTATTCTACGTTGGAGTCCTGTGCCCCAAAAACTAACAGTGCCTCCTCATATAAAGAAAATCCCCTTGCCATTTCCTGCATTGTGAATCTCTTCAGTTCTTCAGTTACTTCTTCTTCCTCTTGCCCCTTTTCATCCTTACTCTGAACCTCTAATTCCATCAGGTCTTCATTAGTAAGCTCCACGTTTGCATCTTTGAAAGTTTGCAACTTGAAGGTCGTGTGTTGGGGACTTACTGTACACCCTTTGAAATCCTTAACAGCTACCAAAGCCACCTTGAATACATATACCTTCTAAGTAACAACTCCATGCTATGCGCATACAGCCTTAAAACAGTCCCCTTGTTTTGTCCTATCAACTAAATTGTTGGCTTAATTCCGGATCTGTCACCACCTCTACCCATCACTAACTCTTAAATCTTCTGCTTACCTGCTTTCACTTACAGTATACTTTCCCAAAATTCTCCCCCCTGTGAGTGTTTCTCTTATCTCTTGTCTCATCATTAATATCTTTTCTTTCATTCAGCTGCCCTATCTCCACAGTTACCTATATACACATGGATGTCTTCCCTAAGGAAATGTCTTAGGTCTTCTTTTGATCTGGTTTGAACTTCAGCTTATCCATGTTAAGCTCTAGTTCTGCAATTACATTGGGCATTTCATTGCTGTTATCAATGATCCATCCATTCTCCTAACTTTATTATATCTTAAAAATCATACAGCTGTACTCCTAGTCACCTCTCAGGAAAATTGAAGCTTTGTCCAACTTTTTACATTCCAATAAGTCCCCAGATCCTGCCCTTGACCTCTCTCCCTTACACCTGCTGTCTTCCTTTTCAATTCTACTGCAACTGGCCTTTCCCCTTCTCCAACTTCAACAAGTGCCATTGTTTCTTAACTTACGTCTCTCCCAGAGTCTCTCCTTTTGACTCTTTGTTACGCACAGTGCTGCCAGATTTAACACGTGTATTAAATCTACTTCATTCTAAATGAGTCTCACCAAGTTACCACAGCCCATGCAATACATTTCCAAGTCCCAAGCTCTATCCCACATTCCCTCTACATCCTCACCTCCTACTACTTCCATTCAACAAAGCTTACCCTCCAGCTAAAACATTTTCCACAAGTGCTTTTCAGTCTTTTTTTTTTTTTTTTTTTTGTCATCCTCTGTAAAGGAAATGCTCTTTTTCTCCCACAGCCTTCTGTGAGCCTACCCATCCTTTCTGTCACAACTTAAATCCCACAAAAGTCAATTCACTTTATTTCCATAGCACTTCCTTAAAATTTATTTTATAGAATTTATCATATTCTACCTTGCATAACACCTTAATAGTCACCTGTGCTCTTCTTTTTATCTGTTCCACTAAATTGTAAGTTCCTTAGAGATGAAGTTATTTATTTTTATAGCAACTGTTATCTTTGCACTACTGGTAGTTTTTTTGCTTTGTTTTGTTTGTTTTGTTTTCATATATCAAAAAAGGGAAGCAGGTTAATTTTTAGTACATAATTATGATGCAGTAAGTACCATGCCATGTATTTTCAACACAATTACTCTAAGAATAAGGTTATTATGTCCATTTTACTGATGGAGAAACTTAGTCTTGGAGTAATTAACTAGTACAGAGTCACATACTCTGTATATGGGGTGACCAGTTCTCTTTGATTCCCAAATTCATCCCCTGTCCTTTCCTTGTTGCTACTCTTTTTATTGCCCTTTCCAGATGTACTGCAATGATTTCCTTACATATCTGTCTTCTTCAACTGACTCTGAGTTCCAAAGAAGGGTAACATTTAGTAGGTGCACAATACATGTATGTAAAATGATGTTTGATGAGTAAATGGAAATTTGCAACACATTGAAAATTGACATTATAGCAAGATGGGAATCCCAGATAATTTTTATCTTGCTTTTTGTTTAATGTATTTACTAGGAAATTTTGAAATTCCTGATCAGTGAAAAGAGCAAATAATGCATCTACTATTTTCATCCTGCATTCTCAGAGCCTAAAACCTTGTCATGTAAAATGTGGTCTTTAAACCAACAGCATGTGTACCATGTAGGAGCTGGTTAGAAATGCAGAATCTTGGGTCCCTTCCCAGATTTACTGAATCAGAAACTTCATCCTACAAGAATCCCAGGCAATTCATATGCACATTAAAGTTTGCAGGGCACTGACTAGGATTGCCGTCTTCTTGAAGGTAGAATTCATATAGGCAAAAAATGCTGTGAACTTTGCTTTGATTAGTAGATTCCTAGGATGAAGTAACATGTTTGTGAGCAAATGATGAGGCAGCCAATCATCCATTTTAGTATAATCAGAATTAACAGGCAACACAGTCTACAATTACTGTCAAGAGACTTTACTGCTCTCCCCTTTTCCTTGCCCCCGCCCAGGCCATTCCATTAACTGAGCCCTGGGAAACATTTCAATGACAAGTGCAGCAAACAGTTTGATTTCCCTTTCAGTTTATATTTGCAAGCAAAAAAGAAAGGCTGAGGAATAAAGAAAGCACATTGCAAACAGCATAATGCAAATGAGGCCCCTTTAAACATCAAGCAATCAGCATAGGTACATGCCTTATGCTGTAGTCCCAAATGCAATCATTAGACAGTTTTCCCACTAGGGAAAGGGAAGACATCGAGTGCTATTGAACATTGCCAATTTTTATAGTGGATCAGCTTGAAAATATTTAGCACAGATGTTTCTGTAATTGTGACACACTGGGAAAATTCACATGTTCAATAGCCCTCTAACTCTCTCTTCCATCTGTGCAGTGTGATGGTCCACAGTTACTGCACTGGGCCATTATATGAAGCAGAGAGTAATGAGGTCTGGCTCAAGACCTATAGAAAGGTTCTCTTGTACCATCTGTGCAACTCTATTTACTTGCAGGTATAAGTGTGTTTGCCCTCTTTTATGGTTGTGGCTATTACATACCTACAAGGTTGCATTTATTTCCTGTACTCCGTGGTTAAGCAGAACTTTGCCCACAGCCAGGATCTAGAGAAAATGAGTGCAACAGAGAATTGGAAAGCAGAAACCTCACTTTTCTTTCCTTGGCTCTAGCCTGAATTCTAATCAAGGTCAGTAAAGGCTGAAAGTTTTTACGAGCTGCCGGTTGTTTGGTGTATGCAAAGTAAGCTAACTGGCTCACTTGGGTTCTCAGTGAACAGGTGCCCAAGTCACAAACCATTGGCTTCATGGTTTTTATCTGAGCAAAGAGATCTCTCAGAAGAGTGTTCTTTCTGAGTATTCCAGTCCTCCGTGTTCTGGTTCTCTTCTCTCAAACCTGAGATCGCTTGAATCTTGCCACATGGGTTAGCTTTTAGCCATGCCTGGTCATTTCCTTAGGCTCTTGTTCTGTCTCTAATAGTTTATAAATCTTCTAAGGAGAAGGGTCCTTTCTTCTGTTGCCCGTCTTTCATTCTCACTGTTGACTGCCAAGGAGTTGTCATTCCTGACCCACTGAAGATATAATTAATACAAATAGGATTAACTCCCATAGACATCTTTTGAGAATACTGTTGAAATATACTATGGGAGTAGAAAGCTTGGACTATTCAATCTTTCACAATATGCTACATTTTCCTCTAGCTTCTAGCCTGTGGTCACTTGGACTTGAAAAACTACTTGCAAAACACCAGTTTATCTGACTTTTCTCTCCTGCAACAAACCACCAGGCCAACAGATTTTTAAAACTGCTCAGTCTTTTTTAATGTGACCCCAGAAACATTTTTAATACCGTATTTTCAACTTGAGCTCTAATCATTTCATATATTTTGCAAGTAATTTGCAGGTTGAGTAAGCAATCCTGCCTAGATTGCTCATAAATTGAGGTCTGCCTCATTATCATCATAGCCACCTTAGAGGAACTCCTAAACCAAATTAAGGAACTAATTTTTTCTCTAAACAATGCTTAGCAATTATAAAGCTTCAGAAAACAGTATACTTGAATTCTGACCTAAAGAGATAAGGAATATTTCCAATTATATGTTCTATCTCTCAATGATTATTTTGCTTCACACTGTAGGTCAAAGTCCCACATGGATATTACTCAAGTTAGATGTACATATTTGAGGAAATAATCTAAAATCTGCATTAAAAGGACTTTAGCACAAATGGTTCCAGTAATTTAAGAGAAACATTAGTCTATCTACTCAGCTATCCATGTTGTGAAAATATAGGAACAAACATGGCATTGGTCTATTGTTGGTATTTTCAACCATGTATTCAATTTTTATTTAACATGTATCTATCACATATCTGTTATGTGTTAAGCACTAAGCTAGAGGGTTTATATACAAACATGGAAAAATAAAACAGATGTGTTATCCTCCTCCTTAAAGTTTATAATCCTTCAGGGATATAGGAAACCAAAAGGACAACTAAAATGTGACTGAGTCATTATATGCATAGCATAAGGTATCATAGACACCCACAGAAGTAACCTAAACACTTACTTGTACGATGAAATACAGCTTCTCCTGAGGTATACTATCTTAGCAGATATCTGAAGGGTAAGTGGGCATTTTCAAGGAGACATGGAGTATAAAAGTATGTCACTTCAAAGGAGAAGCATCTACAAAGCTCTTTACATGTCAGGAGACTTTATGTCCTGAAATTAGTTCTATATAACATTAGATTAGAGCCAATAGACCCATTTCCCAGAACCTAGAAGAACCTGAAGGGTAGGAGAATTTGTCACCCCAAAATATGCCACCTTAGCGTCAGGATTACTGTGAGCTGAAAGCAACTGAAAAGAAGCAGATACAAGAAAAGTTCTCTGCCCTCCCCCTATTTGCTTAAAAGCAGGACATAAATTTGTAAAGCTACCCCCATCCCATCTCCACCAGGAAGAAGTCTCTAGACCCTTACCAGCATGGAGATGGCACCCGAGGAACCTACAAACAAGCCTTGCTAAAACTAGTCCTTTTCTACTATTAGTTCCCCCTTTATTTGCCTTCCTACAATTTGCTCCTTCTAGCTGCTCCAAGTTCCTTTCCTTTGTCTTGCCACTTCTCTACAAAAGGACTGTTCTTTGCTAAAATGCTCTATAAGCCCAAGTCCTCACCAAGCCCTTTGAGTTACTCATCATTGAGTATTCTCATGTATATGTGTGATGCATATGTAATTAAAATCCTGTGGGTGACACACACAAAAAGATAAGAACCTGCTAAAAATGGTGGTCCTTTTACATGTGTTAAGTGATTAAGAAATATATAAATAATCTGTAAATATGACATTTTTCCTTGAAAAAGACCTGAAGTTTGCTTGTAGAAGTGGATATCTGAAAGGTTGCAATTTGTGAGCTGTTGTATAATGCTATAAGGAAAGTTATCTGAAATCGGAGGGAAAATTGTAACGCCAGATGTGAGAGGTGTATTAGTTTTCCCTTTTGCAACCATAAAAATTATCACAGATTTGGCAGTTTCCATGAGTTAGAAGTACGGGCACAGACTTAGCTGGTTTCAAAATCAAGGTGTTACTGAGACCATGTTCCTTTCGGAGGCTTTGGAGAAGAATACGCTTCCAAGTTCATCCATTTGCTGCAGAATTCCGTTCCTGAGGAATATAGGTTGAGGTTCCCATTCCCTTGGTGGCTGTAAGCTGAAGCCCTCAGCTACTAGAGGGGTCTCTCTAGTCCTTGCATGTGTCAAACCCTCCCAATGCTTGGGATGTCTCTGACTCATTTTTCTGCTTCATGTCTGGCTCTAGCCAGGGAAAGTTCTCTGCTTTTAGGGCTCATGGGATTAGATTAGGTCCACCTAGATAATCGAGGATAATCCTCATTACTTCGGGTCAGTGATTAGTAACCTCCAGTACATCTGCAAAGTCCTTTTCATCATGTAACATAATATATTCACAAACTTCAGGGATTCAGACATGGTACCTTTGGAGACCTATTCCATCTACCACCTATGGACACGGTTCATAAGATACATGGTGGACTGAGGAAATTGGAAGATGTTTGAAATGTATGTATTTTGTGTATTCCTATGTGGGTCAGTTTAGCCAGGTGTTTATTTCTTCGGTCAACTAGTACATCTCGTGGATTAAATCATATATAAGCAAACATGAAATTTGTGCTATGCCCAAATTGTTCCTTCATATGTCATTTGCAATGGGACAAATTTGTGTTTTTAAAACAATCACTTTAGGGCTTCCCTGGTGGCGCAGTGGTTGAGAATCTGCCTGCTAATGCAGGGACACGGGTTCGAGCCATGGTCTGGGAAAATCCCACATGCCACGGAGCAACTAGGCCCGTGAGCCACAACTACTGAGCCTGTGCTCCGCAACAAGAGAGGCTGCGATAGTGAGAGGCCCGCACACTGCGATGAAGAGTGGCCCCTGCTTGCCACAACTAGAGAAAGCCCTCGCACAGAAATGAAGACCCAACACAGCCAAAAATAAATAAACAAACAAATAAATAAATAATAAAAAAGCCAAGCATTTGAAGCCCTTTAAAACAAAACAAAACAAAACAATCACTCTAGCAGAACCGATCATATCTATCTTAAGGAAAAGGAAATTAGAGTTGGCTTTTACTTACATGGGTGTAGTGGCAGGCGCATAATCACGGTTAGGTACAGAAATCTCTCTGGTCTCACATCTCTTCTAAATATAGGAACCTGGGATAATTACCACATATCTTTAGACCTTAATTTCCTCATTGGTAAAATAAAGGGTTTGGCCAAATAATCTCATAAGTACCTTCCAGATAAAAAATAATTCCCATAATAAATCTAAGTTCTAAGTAAATGTATAAATAACTTATAAACAAGATTTGAAGACGCAATGACTATTTTAATATTTGTTGATGAGTACATCTGGCCAAAGGCCCTAAGTCCATTATCTGATAAAATGACACTTTTTTTTTTATAAATTTATTTATTTATCTATGGCTGCGCTGCGTCTTCGTCACTACGCGCTGGCTTCCTCTAGTTGTGGCAAGCGGGGGCCACTTCCTACTGCAGTGCACGGGCTTCTCACTACGGTGGCCCCTCTTGTTGTGGGGCATGGGCTACACGCATGCGAGCCTCAGTAGTTGTGGCACGTGGGCTCAGTAGCTGTGGCATGCGAGCTTAGCTGCTCCTCAGCATGCGGGATCCTCCCGGACCAGGGCTCGAACTCATGTCCCCTGCACTGGCAGGCGGATTCCCAACCACTGCGCCACCAGGGAAGTCCTAAAATGACACTTTTATATAGCTTTGAAATTATGCAAGAATATGTTTTTGAATGAATATACCTTTGTCTCTGAGAATGAGAATGGAAACAAAAAAACAAACCACTTCGGTGCAAAAGAAGAAATAAAAAGGATGACAGGATATAAATACTAGCTGGTGGTGAATTATATGCATTTTTCTGTAGAAAAATAAAATGGTATATAGAATGTGCTTCCTTGAGCTAATGCCGTAGATGGCTGAATCCAGATATTTTGAATCAGGTTTGATTTTAGGTAGGCACTGCTGAATGTTGTATCAAGAAACAGAGTAGAGAGTCAGCCAGCCCAGTGCAATATTTCCCCTTTCTTTGAGCCAGTTCACTAGACTGGCCCCAAGCTGTCAGAGAGAGATGGCTAAGCTCAAGTGCTCAGATAAGGTTATTAGGTCAGAGCTAAAAAATGTTCTTCCTGGCAATGGTGTTTTAATCTAACCAAATTTATTAAACTTTTTCTCCCCACTCCTTAGGTTTTTTTGCTACTTTGTGTAGGGGTTTAAAAAATGCATGAGCTCAGGCCCTATAATCGAGAAACTCACAGTCACAGTGGCAAAGCCCTCTCTCAACATCCCTTCTATCTGTTTCAACCCACAGATAACATGATGAGTCACAAGGAAACCCTGTTAGATCTTACTAACTTGCAATTCCCAAGAAATTCCTTCTTTCTATATCAGCTATCGGTTCCGATGAGCTAGCTGCCAGTCACAGCTGACATTGGAAACTTGCTAGCAAAATACATGACCTAAGGTAGCAGAGTCCGAGTCATGTAGCTTTCCTTCTGAACACCCCCTCCCTTCCCCTCTCTCCCTCTTCCCTGCGTGCTGAGTTGCATTTTCCTTCTCTGGGTTCTCTCGGTGTCTTGCGATTTTTACTCTTAGTACATGTGTTATACTGCAGTGTCCTGGGTGACTTGCTTTTATGGCTTTAGGAGTGCAGGGACTGTGTCTCGTGTCTCTTTTTTAACCCAGCATTTGAAATGGAAAGTGCTCAAGTCACTGTGTATTGAATAGATGATATTAATGGTGGCTGTGTCATTGACTGAATCACATTGAACCCTCTCAGTAGAAAAGGCTTAAAGAATTCAATATCCTTAACTAAAAATCACTTTTCACAATATGAACCCTGTAGTTTTAAACTCTTCCTGGCCACAGGTAAATGATTTCATTCAGTTGCTACAAATGGGAAGCAAGTTTGTGTACCTAATACCAGTGTGGCCAGTTGATTTCCTCCAGTTTCATTCATATATCAGGTTATTTATGTCAAAAGTAGTCATATGGGAAAATGGACACAGTTGTGAATGAGTGCTAGCTAATAACCACCCAGGCAAAACAATGTTATAATCATATTTTAATGTTCATCACATGTTAATCAACAGTATCATTAAAATTGAAGGTCAGAATATCCTATTCATTCTTAAAATGAAAAAAATATGGGACTAAATAATAAACTTGAACTATTCCACGGTTTTTCTCTTCAGTATTCAAAAAAAAGCATCTTCATATTTTTTTTTACAGCGTAAGGTATCTTGTTTACAGATTAAGAAAACTTTTTAAAGTCAAGTCTGCTCCATTATTTTGTGACTCTGATTAAATACTAAGATGATTCAGAGTAAAAATCAACAACAACAAAAAATCAGTCTGTGTCTCTACGAGCATATGAAAATTTACATAATGACGGGCCTTCGATCTCAAAAGTGATGGTGTAATGAACCTTGACTAAACTGATCTATTTATTTTAAAAATCAGTATTTGTGGATGGGCTTCCCTGGTGGCTCAGTGGTTAAGAATCTGCCTGGCATTGCAGGGGACATGGGTTTGGTCCAAGAAGATCCCACATGCCGTGGAGCAACTAAGCCCGTGCGCCACAACTACTGAGCCCGTGCACCACAACTACTGAAGCCCGCGCACCTAGAGCCTGTGCTCCACAACAGGAGAAGCCACCACAATGAGAAGACCGCACACCACAAAAAAGGGTAGCCTCCACTGGCAGCAACTAGAGAAATCCCGCGTACAGCAAAGAAGAACCAACGCAGCCAAAAATAAAGTAATTAATTAATAAAAAAATAAAATAAAATAAAAATCAGTATATGTGGAAAGCATTTCAGCTAAAATAGAGAAGATGTTCAAGATAGAGGTCATTATATCTTGAATCCAGCTTTATTTTTTAAAAGCTGCAAGATTATTTTAACCCTTTATTGGTTGGCACATCTAAATTTTGAGTCCCAGGTCTGCCATGGATTACTCATTTAAACTTGTCAAGTGATAGATTTTGTTTGGACCTCAATCTCCTTATGTGGAAAATTAAAGAGCTGACAAAATGAATCCTAAGATCCCTTCCACCTATATCATTTTACTACCTCCATTTCTTTTTCTTTTATAAGACTCAACCAAATATTGCTGGGTTTCAAGTTCTTCAGCCTTCTTTCCCGAATAGAAAAAGATAGCTTGATTGCTATCTTTCCACCACCACCGAGTCCAGTCTGTCCCTTTCTTCCCGTTCTCTCTCTCTGCACCCCCTCCATACACACATACACACACACACACACACACACACACACACACTTTTATCCTTAAGTGGGAAAGACAAGGCTCCACTCTCTAGCCTGCAGATACTAGGAATATCCACTGACAAGACTCAGGTTTCAGTTAATCAGGGTACCATGAAAAGGTAAATGCCATAGGAGTGTTTTGTAATGGAATTGGGTTCCACAGGGCACAGATTAAAGAACTGAGAGAGAGAGTAGAAATGAAAGGTGAATCTAGATGTAGGGTTGGTGAAAAATGTAACATCTGAATGAGACAATGTGTTTAAACGGGTTTATATTTTAGGAGGCACCTGAAGAGAGCAGAGATGAATGACATGAATAGAAATACTATTTTAGTGTAATTGAAAGAGCAGGGTTAGGGAGCTGGGCAAACCTAAGCTGGATGCAGTTTAATAGCTATATAAGAGTAGCTAGTTATTTAACCCTGTGTCACAGTTTTCTTACCTGTGAAACTGGATTAATTTTAATTGGTCAGGAGAATTCATTCATATTATGCATATAAACATTTAGCAGGGTGCTTATCATATTTTAAATTATTACAAATTTTCTGAAAGCAAACCTTATTATGGTTGCCCTCATAGCAGCTAGGCTAGAGCCTTGCAATTTCCTTACTTGTAAAAGGAGAATATTGGGGGACATTATCCTTTGTGGAAATAAAATGTGATGGTTTTTCAATTCAGTGTGGCTCAGTGACCCTAGCAATAGTCTTTCTGCCAGATACCCCTCCAGTTTCCATATAATTTCTCAGTTTGGGCCTCATTCTAATACATTTGTAAATGAGGTTGACTGCTCAGGAAGGGGAGAAGTGGATCGTTCAATCATTCATTTACTCAGTAGGTATTTATTGAGTGCCTAACATGCACTGAGCACCCTGTAGTGTGCGAAGACACATTAGTGATTTAAATAAACATTTCTCTGCTCTTATGGAGCTTGGAATCTAGAGTCGAAGGAAGACAATCAAATCATCACATATGTTAAATTGATCTTGTGATTTCTATAAAGGGAAGGTACACAGTGCTTGGAGAATCTGTGAGAGTTAGATATCACATTAAGGGAATCAGTGAGGGATCCCTCAAGCGAGGACATAATGCTAGAACTGAGTTTTGAAGACTCATTAGGAGAGGGAATTTCAGTACGAAAGAGCTGCCTATGAAAAGGCTCTGTACAGGAAAGGAGCTTGGAATTATGTAGAATTGACTGACAAGAAAAGTGTCTAAAATTTAGAGAGCAACAAAGGTTAAAAGATAAGAGAGGAGCAAAAAGAGGGGTGTAGGAATAAGAACCACTTCATCCTGAGAGCATTAGAAAGTCGTGGAAGCATTTTAATCAGGAGTAAACGAATCTATTTCTGGCTTCACTGTGCAGAATGGAATTAAGAGGGGCCCAGGTGGGTAAGAGCAATCCAATCAGAAGTCTTTTTAATAGAAGAGACAGCAACTGATGGATGAATGGTGAAGACGAAGATGGACATGATAACAATCACAGGGATAAAAACACTTCAAGAAGAGCTGATATGAGGGGAGTTAAGCACTAAGACCGCTTTGGAAGATCCAAGAAGAGTTGTTAAATAAGCAACTGTACCTACAAGATTGGACCTCAGAAAAGAGAATTAAAATGATGATGAAAATGTATGTGTCATCCCCATGTAGGTGGTAACTGAAGTCATCTGTATGAATAAGGATGGATAATGAGGAGACTAGAGTAAGAAAATGAGAAGAAAAGAAGCGCTGAGACAGTGTTGAGATCTTCTCACATTTAGAGGTAAGGACGAGGAAGGTGAGACTAAGAGACAGTGAACAAAGGAGTAGAAGGAAAACCAGAAAAGCCCTAAGAACTTGCTTATCAACATCAAATAACCATCCGAATACCACTTCTGTTAAATTTGACCCAATTACTATGAAACCAGTTAAAATGGAAATAGCAAGTTTACTATAGGAAGTTTCTATATATAAAGAGACAACTTAATGGTTGCATTAGTCTTGCATTTACAACTATTTAGAAAATCTGACTAAATATAATGAGCTCCATGTGATTCTTTTTTACATAACATGAAACCTTGACACTGAAGGCAAGGTTTTGTTAGCAAAACTGTGTTTAATGTAATCAATTCTTTGCTTATTATTATATATGTATTTTCCTGCTGTATTGTAAAATGTGTATCTTTTTATGCAACTGTTATTTATTCACTCTTTAGCACACTTAATGTAGTAATAGACCTATGCAAAATTTTATTAGTTTACATTTAATGACTATTTTAATTCTTACACTCTTGGGGGAATTTGACTGAGAAATATATTTTCTTCCAATGAATGGGCTACCCTTGATAAAAGAAATTTATGATGAGATACTTTGAGAATATATAGGTATGCTATTAATTTTCAAATCCATCCCCTTCCTCAAACTTGGCATCTATGAATAATTCCTGACTGAATTAATTTTTAGTATAATGGGTACTATATGGTGAGTTTTCTAACTCCATCATTTTTTTTTCTATATTTATTATTAGGAAGTAGATTGTAAACCATTATTACCTTATTTATTTTTCTGTGTGCTTACATTTTCCTAGATTTAGTTAGTGAGAGCCTCTTCAAGCTGGCATTTTTTAAAAAAAGGTAGAAATATTGCTTTGTTTGAGAAACTTCTTGCAAATCACTTAAATGTGTTAAAAAAAAGTCATATATGTACATTTGGATATGTGTGTATATATATATATTTGTGTGTGTTTATATGTCTCAGTATAATTTATTATTTTCTGGCCAATGTACCTTCTCTAACCTGGTCCTAAACTCAGCCATTTCTTCAAGGATCTCTGGTTCCTTGTGATGAGGAATGGAATTTAGAAACCAAAATATAGGTGCTAGGTATGTTTATTAGTGTAAACATCTTTTAAATGAAATTCTAATGCAAATCTCTTTTTTAGTCCCTGGCAAATATGTCAACAAACCAAGAAACAGACAAACACAAATGTTGTTATAAAACAAAATTCAGGGACTTCCCTGGTGGTGCAGTGGTTAAGAATCCGCCTGCCAATGCAGGGGACACGGGTTCGAGCCCTGGTCTGGGAAGATCCCACATGCCAGGGAGCAACTAATCCCATGCACCACAACTACTGAGCCTGCGCTCTAGAGCCCACGAGCCACCAACTACTGAAGCCCGCGCACCTAGAGCCCGTGCTCTGCAACAAGAGAAGCCACCACGATGAGAAGCCCGCGCACCACCAACAAAGAGTAGCACCTGCTCGCCACAACTAGAGAGAGTCCATGCGCAACAACGAAGCCCCAACGCAGCCAAAATATAAATAAATTAATTAATTTTTAAAAATAGGTTCTTATTAAAAGAAAATTCAACCAAATAAATCTGAAATCTAATTGGTTTTATTCAACAATTCATGAATCAGGCAACATCCCATCTAGTAAATAGAAAGGCACTCCCAGGAGCTGTACAAAATGGAAGGCTTTTATAACACGGCAGGACAAGGAGGTTATTAGCAAAAGAAAAGAAAGAATTGTCTCCACCAAGGTTACCTCACTAATGCTGACAAGAAAATTCAGAAATTCCATTCCTGGGAGAAGTTGCAACTGCAATTAAGTCTTGGTTTTCTGTCCTGGGGGCGAGTGACTTGACCTTGGGATTTTTGTTTCTTTTTTCTTCTTCTTTTATTTTTTAAACAAATTTTTCCTTTTGAACAAATTCTCAGCTTGAGAGATGTGATCAAAATTTAAGGCATTACTGCTGCTCTCAGCTTCCACTCTATAGTTTCCACAGCTTTGTTGATCTTTGGTGTGTTATCCATAGGTCATCATGTTTTTGCCAATTGTCTGTGTAACATTCACAGTTAATAGTTCCAGACTGATAATCTTTAAACTGATTAGTCTCTTTGAATCTTTTCTGATGTTCTGGTCTTAGGGAGATCATTTGCTTGTTGCTTAGTGACTGTGAATATACATTTAAAGCTTTTGAGAGAATGTAATGTGCCAGGGGTTATCTCGGGGAGTTGCAGGGTGCAGTGGCTTGAAGCGGGGTCTTAGTTCCCTGACTGGGAATTGAACCCGGGCTGCAGAAGTGAAAGCACGATATCCTAGCCATTGGACCACAAGGGCCAGCAGGCTTGAAGCAGGACTTTAGTTCTTGTCTTCTTTGAGGAAAGAATTCAGCAAAGAGACAGAGGCAGAGGCAGTAAAGCAAGTAAAGCATTTATTAGAAGCAAAGTACATGTGGAAGGACACACAGGCGAACTCAGAGAGAGACACATGCCAAAGGGGTAGTTTAAATCACTTGTAAGCGGGCAGTTTTCTGGGTTCCCTCTGAAAAACCATCTGGCTCATGTCCATATTTGGTCTGACTCAGGGCCCTTCAAACGTGCGAGTGCATCTTTTAGCCAAGATTGATTCCAGAACGAGGGGGTGGGAGGTTGGCAGGATGTTATTATGGGCTGCCCACCCTTCCCTGACTCCTAAGGATGCTTTCTGAGCATATGTGGTCTAGGAGGTCTCCTTGACTTCAAGAATGAGAAACATGTGGCCTCCTTATCTTTTACTCAAGCAGGGCCCAGCTCCTCTCTGCTCCTGCCTTATCTTTATCTTGAAGTGTCTACAGGAGACAAATTCCAGCTGCTCAGCCTGGGGCCCAGCTATCTCCTGTCTCAGTATTAGCTGAAGGTAGAAAAACATCACGCATCTACAACATACACACACACACACACACACACACACAAACATATAGACAGATGCAGAGACCTTGCAATTATTAATATTCATGGGAAAGATTTGTAAAATTTCTCAGTAGCCCAATTTCCAAATACCTCCTTTCTCTCTCTCTCTCTCCCTCTCTCTCTCTCTTTCAATCTCTGTCTCTCTCTCTCTGTCTCTCTCTCTCTCTCTCTGTCTCTCTTCTAATGAGAAACTTCTTCCTAAAGTTTACATTTCAAAGAATGCCTCAGGTCCTAGAGAAGATGAGAAGATGGGGGTAGGAAATTTACATCAGAAAGAGACAGATTAAGTGCAGGACAATTCTGTTTTCAAATTCCGGATCTTTTCAAACATTTTTAAAGAAATAGGTGAAGTTTGGGGGATGATAAAAAAAACAAACAAACAAAAATAAAACAACGCAGGTAAACTTTGAACTTCTACAGTTCTGGATTTATACCTTTGGCCCTGCAGGGCTTTGCAAGACAGAGATAGTTATTCCCAGCTCTTTAAAATATTGGATTGTAGATTTTTTGTTTTAGGTACTTTTTTTTTTTTTGTGGTACGCGGGCCTCTCACTGTTGTGGCCTCTCCCGTTGCAGAGCACAGGCTCCGGACGCACAGGCTCAGCGGCCATGGCTCACGGGCCCAGCCGCTCCGCGGCACGTGCGATCTTCCCGGACCGGGGCACGAACCCGTGTTCCCTGCATCGGCAGGCGGACTCTCAACCACTGCGCCACCAGGGAAGCTCTGTTTTAGGTACATTTTATCTCTTAAATGTTTTATTAGACTTTTGCAATGAATCTTTCAATTAAGCTATTTTGGAATTTCAAAATCTTTTGTGGTCTTCTGCATATTAATTAAAATAGGTATCCCATTCTGTTTGTTTGATTTGGACGCCCTTGCTTTTAAGTGCACTTCTTAAATGAGCTTGTCTATTTGGAACATTTTCCATAATGGCCACTGTAATTTCCCCTGAGGTCTGGCAGCAATTTGATAGGTCTCCAGCTGCAAATGGAGTTCAACCCACATTTCTGTCCAGCCACACCTAGCTTCAAATGGGGGTGCAACTCACATTTCTATTCAGCCATATTTTGGAGCTTCCAACATGACAGCTACCAAGACAAGCTCTCAGGACACAAAACAAGCTTCAACGGCTTTCAGGATCACAGTTCTCAGACATAAAATAAGCAGGTAGGCCAGAAGGCAGTGTGCTCAACTCTTTAAATATAAAGAACCCCATTTAAATAAAACTTTATTCAGCTGAGGCATTCTGCCAGACCCAGTCCAGCCTAAATCAGACCCAGTCCAGTTGTTAGATTGGACACATTATAGCTAAAATTGGACCCAGTGCAATCCCAGTCCCCAGCTGGTCTTTAAATTAGACCCAGTCCAACTCTGACCAATAACCACTACCAATTCCTGTGGAATTGCACTCTGAAAGGCTAGAGGCTTGGCTCCCAGCAGAACCATCTGCCAGCTTAATTGAGATCCAGGAAGAATCCTCTACCAGCTCAAGCTGATCTGCTCTGTAAAAGAAAGCCAGTTAGATTAGGAACATGATGCAAAGAGAATGGAGCTCAAACCAAGAGGAACTTACCATTAGTCCTTGGAAATGGTGAGAAGGACAGAAAAATCCTCAACTCAAAGCATTTGCAGGGTGCTGCAGGTGTGTTTCTTATTGTGCCTAAAGCTGCCAGAAGTCTCCTTTGATCCCACTGCTGCCACCAAATCTGTTGAAAAACAAAATTCAACCAAGAACTTTGAAGATCTAATTGACTTTATTCAATGATTCATGAATCAAACAGCACCCTGTCTAATAAATAGAAAGGCACTCTGAAAAACTATACAAAATGGAAAGCTTTTATAGAAATGGAGCAGGATGAAGAGGTTATTAGCAAAATGAAAGAAAGGACTATTTCAGGCAAGTTTACCTCATTAGTGCTGACCTGGAAATTCCAGAAATTCCATTCCTGGGAGAATTTGACACATAAGTAAAGTGTTGCAATTAATTTGCTGCCCTGGGGGCTGTTGTTTTTCTTCCCCTTCTCATCCTCCCCCACCCTCCTCCTCCTCCTTCATCTTCTACTTCTTTTTAACCATGTTAAATCTTAAGTTGAACTGATATCAAATGGTAGAATTTAGGTACAAATTCTACAGCACTATCTGCAAATGCTATAGGACATTTATTTTTATAATTAAGTACATCAAAAAGCTTGTCAGCTTGAACTAATTCTTATAAAAATTAAACTCTTTTTTCAACTTACATGTAGACAGTTAGACTTTGAAATACTTGATTAGGATTTCAAGACTTTGAAAATTGTGTTCCTTCTCATCTTAACTGAATTAAAAACAATGCTAGATAAATTTAAAATTTTATTAAACATTAAAATATGATTTTTCTAAGAATCTAAGTTTTTTTTCCCAAGCCAGGAACTAATTGTACCACTTAAAATTAATAGCTTGGTTATATACATCTTTTGTTAATAATTAGAAGTTTAAGTGGGTATAAAATGTGAACATGTTTTTACTAAGGCCTGCATTACCTTAGACTCAAGCCAGCCATTGCATTAAGATGAGAACATACCTTGTTCATGAGCATTGAGTTAACTAAATCCAAAATCTGGTTGTGATTACATACATATGAAGTTAAAAACATATATGTTAAAAAGGAATACTCTTTGATAAACAATCCCTCTCTGAGTCTTAATATATGTCACTAACCAAGTCTTTGTTATTGATATGTATAGCACTTAGCAGTACCTGATATTATTCAATAATTTTGTTCTTGGTTTATTGTCTTTCTCCTCCATTAAAATACAATAAGTTCCCTACATATGAACCTTCAAGTTGCGAACTTTCAAAGAGTCAAATGTGCGTTTGCATATCCAATCTCGTAAGTAAGTTCATATGTCTGGCATACATTGTCACATGTGTGCATCCTCTACAAGTGGTTGTGCTTTTGTGTACTTTACTGCACAGTACTGTATAGAGTACAGAAGTACTGTATCTTTATTTCAAGCCCAGAACCTCTGCCATCAACATCAGGAGTGAATGAAATTGCAGCTTGCCCTCCATCTCCTATTGCTGATGATCCTTCAGGGCTACCATCTCCCACCTCCCCTTCCTCCTCCAGTCAGTAACTCTTCTTGCCTGTTCACTCAATGCCAGCTCCTTTAAGCCAGTGTTGTCCTGTACTACTGTACTTTTCAAGGTACTGTACTGTAAGATTTATTTTTGTGTGTCTGTGTTTGTTTTTTATGTATTATTTGTGTGAAAAGTATTATAAACCTATTACGTACAGTACTATATAGACGATTGTTTTAGTTGGGTACCTACGCTAACTTTGTTGGACTTAAAGAACAAATTGGACTTAATGAACACACTCTCAGAACAGAACTCGTTCATATATAGGGGACTTACAGTATGTATTTCAGGAAGGCTGAAGCGCTTTTGTTTTGTCTCTAACACCTGAATAGTGCTTGACTTATAATAGCTACTAAATACATAGTTTTTTGATGAATGAAGCAATCATTCATAGTAGAAGGAATGAAAATACAGTGTGGATTGTGATTTTCTGTTGGAAAGACTATAATAGGACACTGTATCATGGGATATATGGAAAAATAAAAGGAAATTGAGGGAATGGGGTGAGTGTGGGGTAAATAGGTCAAGATATGAAGTTCAGGACAAATAGGTAAAGATATGTATCAAAATAAAGTAATGACTCAAATTCCTGTGCTTATCATATTCTTAAGTGGAGTGTTCATATAGATAGAAAGTAAAGGTTTTCACTTTTGGGTTAGCTTGCTTTTTATATTAAACAAATAAAGATTTAAACAACAATTAGAAATGTAGTAAAATTAATGTGTGACCATGAAAACACTAACTAGCTAAGGGAATTCTGGATAACAAGTGGAAGTTAAATTAAAACAAAACAAAACAAAACAAAAAACTGTAAATGTATCAAAAAAAATGTTGTAATATCATGGCACGTCTTTTATACATGAAAAATAAATAAAAAGAATAACCTATATATGTGGCTCTGTATGTATAGTATCTCGTTTAATCTTCACAATGGCTTCACGGCGTTGGTATTATTATATCTTTTATAGAGCTTAAGTCATTTGTCTGGACACATATCTAGTCACCAAGCCAATTTTAAGGCAACCATCAATACAGATTTTACTCTTACTAAACTTCTATTTCCAAAAGTCCAATATCTATACCTCAGTGATTGTGGACATATTACTTCCTGTAACTGGAAGCACCTTTCCTTTGCTTATTTTGTTTGTTTGTTTTGGTTTTAGTCCAGTGTCATCTGAGGAGTACACAGTGCAATCACAGGATCAATGTTTTTTAGAGATTACAGATTAGAAGTCATGGCAGATGTCATCCATAGAAAAGAGAAAGGGAAAAAGGAGAATCTGAGTGTGTAACTAATGTTTAGAGACCAGGAAGCGCACACATGAGAGAGATTTCAAAGGAAGCTGCTCAAAATGACAGCCCTGTCTTTTCATAGGTTGTCTTGGACTTATAAAAATGGAGCTGAAATAGAGCAAACAATGGAGCTGACAGTAGGCTAGCATGGACCAGCGCAAGTTTAATCAAAAGGGAGCTGAGTCATTGTGTACCCAATTCTCAACATTCCTGCCTGCTAGGGAAGAGGGAAGCTAAGAGAGGATGAGAACTGGCTCTGGCTGAGGTTGCCAGGGTGGAATGAAAATTTCCAAACCCTGATTGTTAGAGAAAGGAATTACAAATTGTTTGAGTGTGTATGAAGTTTTCTTCATGAATAAGCAAACAACATATGGAAAATCATATCTTTTTTTCCCCATAAAAAATTAACTACATCATATCAGAAGTATTTATGGAGGCAGAAAACTAAAAATCCTCTTAGAAAAAGCATCTCTTTCCTTCAGATTGCTGTTATTCCTTAAATGCCACAAATGCCTCAATCATGACATTTATTGTATTGTACTGAAATTATATATTTATGTCTTTCTGTGTGATATACCACTGACCTTGCCTTATTCATTTTTTTTTTAAGCTTTGAGGCTTAACAGAGTGCCTGGTACATAGAAGACATTCAATGCACTTTTGCTGAATCAATGAATTCTGTTTGCAGATTGAAAGACACAGCGACTGTGCAAGGGAAAGGTGACTTTTAGAGAGGATGTTGATCAAATGCTATGAGAATGAAGCCGAGAAACTGCTGTTGTCACTCAGCACATTTAGTATCAGGGAATCCCAATTATACATAAGAATTTGAGCACCAGATATAGCTTATATTAACAAGATTCAGGGAAAGATGCATATGAATATTTTTGTGTTTGCTACCCAGCTCATTAATGATTGTGAGTATAACAGGAAAGGTCACTAGTTACTTTATAATGACAGTTGGAAGAGAAAGCATCTATACAATTTTTTATTCCAAAGTACTAGGGGAAGGTTATTGAGATTTTTGCCAAGATTATAGAGAACATCATGTTTCCTCTGGATTACTATTGCTCAAAACTCTTCTGTGAGCTTAGAGAAATTTTCTTTTGTTACTGCAAAGAGTAGCATAAAAATTTTTGAGTGAAAACAAAAATGTCAAGAAGTATTTCCTGAGGTTTGATACCATGAGACATTCTAATTACATACAGTTTTATCAACATATTCTCCAAATATTGGGATTGTAGTTATGACAGGGGACATTTATTTTTTTCTTTGACATATTGGAATTTTCTTTCTCCCTACTTGTGGGGTAGTATATAGAGTGGACCCTAACTAGGTACATAGCTTTTAGCTTACTTTTATTTGAACAATTTTTTTTTTATTACCAAGACTGTAAAATTCTTAATTGGAATACAGAATGCCCTTTCTCTTCATCTCCATGCTGCCCAAGACATGCCTTAGTCAGGCATGAATTCACCAAAACTCTGTTGAGTGTGTGCTCTGAGCCAGGCATTATAGGAAGTATTGGGGGTGACTGAAGCACAAGACAGCCAAGTCCTCTGCTCTCATGGCCCTTACTGCTTAGCTGGGAAGAAAGTATTTGGTAAAATACGTTTGATGATGGGAAATGGGAAATAAAGGGTGCTACAGATGTATAATCTGGAGCCATAACCCCATTTAGGAGTTCTGGAAGATCTGAAAAGGCTTCTTTGAGTAAACATATTAAGAATGAGACTTAGAGTAGCACTTGTCGAGTAGCCCATTGCTCCCACAGGCTGTAAAGGGAATTCAGATATTCAAATTGATAATATATTTCTGGATAGCAATTACTATTTCTATAACTTCATCTATTTTTATGATATATATAATATAATATAAATACTATAATTACACTATTGTATATTATAATCATCATACATATTATATATTATATATACTATACATTACAATATTATATATTATACATTTTACTATATATATATATAATTGCCAGTTAAATTTTTGGTTTGTTAAAAAATTAAAAGGGTTTCTTTAGAGAGTTTATGTGGTTATTAGGAGAAACAATCGAATCTTCAGTTTTTTTTTTTTTGCGGTACGCAGGCCTCTCACTGTTGTGGCCTCTCCCGTTGCGGAGCACAGGCTCCGGACGCGCAGGCCCAGCAGCCACGGCCCACGGGCCCAGCCGCTCCGCGGCCTCTGGGATCTTCCCAGACCGGGGCACGAACCCGCGTCCCCTGCATCGGCAGGCGGACTCTCAACCACTGCGCCACCAGGGAAACCCGAATCTTCAGTTTTTAAAAAATGAAGCAAAACTTAATATTATGTAAAACAGTCACTAATTGAGAAAACATTGTTTAAAATGTAAAGTGTCTCGATAAGTTGTTTACGTTCCATCTAATTGGGCAGTATAGGTCCAATCAGCAAAAAAAATTCTATTTTAGGAAAAAAATGATATAGTCGTAGATTTTGTAAATGATTCACGAAAGCTATGTAAAAGGCACTTTACTCACTAAATTAGTCCAACATGTTTTCTAGATACATGATCTAAACAAAAATAAGTTAGTTTCTGATCACAATTACTAGCAAAAAGGAAAAGTTGGATTTATTTAGGCTTCCACTCTTAAATCCCTTTGATATTTGAGACTAGGTATTGTTTTAAAGAAATCTACGAACAAAATAATAACAGCGATGGATATATTTAACTTCCTTCCTTTTTCTCTCTCTCCATAATAGCAAGCACTGTTTTGAACAAACCTGGGTTGTGTCGGGACTGCGCTACCATGTCCTATTTTCATCATGTCATATACCTAGCAAAAATCTGATCCCATTTTTATCTACAAAATGTAGTATGCTACTATAACAGTATTTAAATAAGCATAGTTTGAACACCTACCATAATTATTTTATAACTTTGCCAGACTATAAAACAACATGAATGGCCAGGAAAGCCTCACTGAACTGTTCCCAACTTATTTCTCTCAACTTTGGCATTGTAAGGTGCTAAGATTTGGTTCCTTTTTCTTTTTCATAGATTTAAAAAGTTTTTTCTTCCAGTTTTGAAAACTCACGTTTTCTGTGCTTTTTTGCGGGACCAGTCACAAGTGACAATTTCCATAATGGGAAAAAAACCCTTCAGCTACCTAGAAGAGGCATTCAAGTCTGGAAAGGGCCTCAAAAGTCATGTAACCTAAGCTCACTTTAAATGCTTGAGTTCTTTTTACAGTATACCTGCCACGTGGTGGTCAAGCTGCTGTTTGGATGCCTTCAGTGACAGGGTGATTTGCTGTTTCAGAGACAGCTCGTTCCCCTGCTGTCAGCCCTGGTTTAGACATTTATTCTTCTTTTGAGCCCAAATATATTTTCTGGTAATTTCTTCCCATGATTTTTAATGCTGTCCATTAACTCTGGGCCATGTTTAGTGTATCTATCCCTCTCAGTCTCACTCCATGCAAACAGCCTCTGAGTTTCCTAGACATGGCTCTTGTTCTCTGGGGAGGACAGCAGCTCTGAGAGTGGTGACTGGTCAGCGGGGCAAGGCTTGTGTGTAGTTCTTGGTGTGTGAGGGTATGGGGGTGTGAGAGGTAGAAAGGTATGTCTCAGAAGTAGGAGGGAAGCATGAGGGCACTAGCCACCTGGAAATAGTACCACAAGTGTGGATGAGAGGGAACAGAGCTTGCTCACTGAGAAGTTTGAAGGCAAACTTGGCTGACGTCACTGTTTGTCTAAGACTGTATGCAAAATGTATCATGTTAAAGTGATATTTTACTGAGGGAGATTATGAATCATTTTCTGTCTTTTCTGTCAAAAAGAAAGCTCCAAACATACTCTTAGAGCTCAAGGTAAAATCACGTATAATTTGAAAGTGGCTGCAAGGCCAATGCACCTTCAAGAAAAAATAGTGGTTAAGGGAATAGACTCTGGGGTCAGACTACTTCAGTTCAAATCAAAAGCCTACTACATGGGATGTTTGATCTGTGGCTCTCAATCTCTTCATTTGTAAAAGCAAGATAATGATAGAACCTACTTCATCTTACAGTTGTGAGGGTTAAGGGAGCTTATATTTTCACAGTGTATTAATTTCTTTCAACATTATTTTATATCTTTGATAAACCAGGTACCCTGCCTGGTACTGAGCCTTTTGAAGGAAGCAGAAATTTAAATTTGTTTTTGAATATTAGAACAAATGGTATTACACTGTACTTCTCTATGATATTCTCCTTGATTAACATTTTCAGTAACTTTATAATAAACCTCAGATTTGGGGAGTGAAGTTAACTGGCTTCAGAACTCATGAAAGATTAATATAGCTAACAGACTGTTTATGGTTCCACAAAAATATCGACATAGTTAGGAAGAAAATATGAAAAAATATTTTGTCACTAAATTTTGCATATCATTTTTTTGTTGTTGTTTACTAGATTGTCTTTGCTTGAACAATAGATCCCTAAAAAGCCTTGTTTTTAACATCCCATTTTTTGCAAGAAGGAATGTCAAATATTTTTCAAGAAAAAAAAATCTCGAGCTGAACTTGAGTTGATTGAAATGCATTAAATAAATGAACAGTTTTTACCTTGTGTTACCAAGATCATTTATTTCAATTGCAGTTAGGTTCTCTCTCATAAACAATCTTTCTGTATTTGAATTACCTCTGTGAAAAAGAAGAAAAAAAAATCTACAAACTCAGTTTATGTATTTAACTTCTCCAATACATACCATGTTTCAGCATCAATATCTTTTGGTTTTGTTTTCTTAACAAGGAAGTCAAGGACAAGTTAGCCTCTTATTGACTTTCCTTTTGTGTTAGACTGAATAACTATAATATCTGTGGTTTAGAATATTACTAAATATTTAAAAGTTTTCAATGGTAACAAACTATTCTGGTTGCTATTTTTTCATAAGAAAATACGTGGTTTCAGGCTATTCTCTAAGTATGTATTTTCAAGTATTAAGAATAATTGGATACTTACCAAAGTTTGCAAAGATATGTGAAAAATGAAGAGAGGGGATCAAATAAAAAACTGTACCTTCTCACATGTATGAGTGGCTTTCAACTGAGGAAAGAACAATTTCCACATCAGTGCCAAAGAGGCCAATGGTTCTTACCCTATGCCTCAACCAAGACCCAGAAAACTACAGTAAATTATGTCTTATTGTTCTCAGTACATAACATAGACATTTGACCTCCTGTTGCAAAAGATCTCATGTATATGAACTAGGGAAGAGAATGTTATACTTGGCCATGAATGCTACATTAAAAAAAAAAGAGATTCAGTTACAGTTTACAATTTTGTTAACATGACAGATTTATTATTGTTTTGGAGTGCTTTCTCAATCATTTTGGAAGCTTGCCTCACAGTCTTTCTCCTTGCCTGTAGATAGATGGGCACTGGTGAAGAGTTCTACTCAGAGGCTAGTGAAGCCTCATTGTACCTTATTATCAGTATCCACAGTGTCTTGTCCATGCAGGATGGTGCCACTCAACCCAAAGATACCTGGAAAGTAGAACATTTTTTAAAACTGGAGGAAGTTTTCAAAATCAACTATTTCAACTATGTTATTTCCATAACATGTATGGAAGAGTCAGCTGAGCTCCATATGAAGAATGTAGCATATGTACAGAAGCCTGGGTAATGTAATTGTTACAAACCTTCACTCCTATTACCTAGACGTTTGACTTGGGCAAGATTACTATTTTATAACTCACCAGGCCTCCTTACTTTCATTATTTATCTAATGATCCTCCAAATAGCACTGCTTTATTCTGAGAAATAAAAGAAAGAGAGTGTATATAACAGAACAATGTATTCCATTACCAAATCAGAGAGAGGAGAAAGTCCTCAAACAGATTTAATCTAACTGCATATTGATCATATGTTGAAGTTTTCACTTCTCTTCATAGAGCCATCCCTCTGGATATACATGTCCTGAGCAATTAATATGGAGTCACCCAATGGAGTGGGCTTGATTGAGATCTGAAAAAAATCAGGCTCAGAGAGATGGTTGTCCTGCCAGATAATCTACTAGCAATGTGTTGGTAATTGTCTATACATTGTCTGTCAGCAGATAGTAGGGAGAAGGATAGCTTGTTGCTGACTTATCTTACATGTGATGTACAAGTGGCTCATTTGTACTGGTGAAAGACAGTGGCTCTCTGATTGATGCTCAGGGTCTCTCAATCATATCTCATTCCTCATCTCAATATATTTTTTTTATCTAGTCCAAGAGTTTATACACACACACACACACACACACACACACACACAATCTACAGGGACCCACCATAACTTTTCTCTCTTATAATTTGGTTTTGGAAGATAAAATTTAAGTATCTTATTACATTTCTTTTCTATTTCCACAATATAGCAGACACTATTATTGCTCGTCTATTCTGTACTTATTTTTTGCATTGGAACGCCAATGAAATTCAGATGACAGTTTTCCCAGTTAAAACACTTACCTCATCTATCCAGATTCCCTTGTGGCTAGACATGGCTATATGTCTTAAATATGGCCAGGAAGATATAAGTAGAAATAGATCTGGTGGGGCTTCCAGATAAGCTATTGTTTTTCTGATTAAAAGAATAAATAAATAAATAAAAGACCAATTTGGCATGTCTACTGTGTATCATTCTCCCCTTCTTCCTGTCTTGGACACTAATATAATGCCTGCATATGAAATGCCCATCCTATGAAGATGAACAAGTAAAAAGATGGAACACAGAGAACTGGAATTAATTTTGGTCTTTGACAACATTTTTGAGCAACTGTGTCATCCTAGGACTGCATATTTCAAGAATTCTTGTTACTTGATCAAGGTGGCAGAGTACAAAGTTAATACACACATCTGTTGCATTTCTATATATTAACAACAGAGTATCAGAAAGAAAAATTAAGAAAACAATACTATTTACAATTGCATCAAAAAGAATAAAGTACCTAGTAATAAATTTAACCAAGGAGGTGAAAGACCTATACTCTGAAAACTATAAGACATTGATTAAAGAAACTGAATAACACAAATACATAGAAAGATACACTGCATTCATAGATTGGATGTACCCAAAGAAAACTACAGATTTAATGCAATTTCTATGAAAATACCGTTGGATTTTTTCATAGAACTAGAAAAAATAATTCTAAAATGTGTATGGAATCACAAAAGATCCCAGATAGTGAAGGCAATCTTGAGAAAGAAGAACAAAGCTAAAGGTATCACGCTCCCTGATTTCAACCTATACTGCAAAGCTAGAGTAATACGAACAGTAGGTCCTGGCACAAAAATGGACACAAAGATCAATGAAACAGAATAGAGAGCCCAGAAATAAACTCATTCTTATAAGGTCAATTAATCTATGACTAAGGAGTCAAGAACACAAAGTGGGGAAAAGACAGTCTCTTCAATGAATTGTGTTGGGAAAACTGGACAAATAAATGCAAAGGAATTAAATGGGACCACTTTCACATATACAAAAATAAACTCAAATTGGGTTAAAAACTTAAATGTAAGAATTGAAACCATAAAACTCATAGAAGAAAATGTAGGCAGTAAACTCTTATATCAGTCATAGCAGTACCTTTTTGGATCTGTCCCCTCAGGTCAGGCAAGGCAAATGAAAGCAAAACTAAACAAGTGGGACTACATCAGACTAAAAAGCTTCTGCACAGCAAAGGAAATATCAACAAAACAAAAAGGCAACTGACTAAACAGGGAAAGATATTTGCAAATGATATATATTATAAGGAGTTAATATACAAAATATACAAAGAACTCATGCAACTCAATATCAAAAAAACAAGTAATCCAAGTAAAAAATGGGCAGAGGATCTGAATAGACATTTTTCCAAAGGAGATATACAGGTGGCCAACAGACACATGAAAGGATGCTCAACATCACTAATTATCAGGAAAATGCAAATCAAAACCACAGTGAAATATCGCCTCACACCTGTCAGAATGGTTGTTATCAAAAAGAGAGCAAATAACGATGTTGACAAGATATGGAGAAAACAGAACCCTCGTACACTGTTGGTGGGACTATAAATTGTTTTAGCTACTATGAAAAACAGTATGGAGGCTCCTCAAAATATTAACAATTGAACTACCATATGACTCCAGCAATTGTACCTCTGGGTATCTATCTGAAGAAAACAAAAACACTAATTCAAAGAAATATATGCAGGGACTTCCCTGGTTCTCCAGTGGTTAAGACTCTATGCCCCCAATGCAGAGGGTATGGGTTCGATCCCTGGTCAGGGAACTAAGATTCCACATGCCATATGGCATGGCCAAAACCCACCCCCCCCAAAAAACCAAAGAAATATATGCACTCCTATGTTCACTGCAGTGTTATTCACAATAGGCAAGTTATGGAAGCAACCAGTGTCCATCAATAGATAAATGGATAAAGAAGTTGTGGTATATATATGCAATGGCATATTACTCATCTATTAAAAAAGAATGAAATCTTAACACTTGAAACAACATGGATGGATCTAGAGGGTACTATGCTAAGCAAAATAAGTCAGACAGAGAAAGACAAAATATTATATAATTTCACTTATATGTGTAATCTAAAAAAAAAAACCAAATAAACAAACAAAATAAAATAGAAACAAACTCGTAGATACAGAAAATAAACTGGTGGTTGCCAGCGGGGAGGGAGTGAGAGAATGGACAAAATAAATAAAGGGGATTAAGAGGTACACAATTCCTCTCATACAATAAATAAGTCATGGGCAGGGGGTATAATTTACAGCCTAGGGAATATATTCAACAATATTGTAATAACTTTGCATTCTGACAGATGGTTGCTAGACTTGTTTGGAGATCATTTCATAGTGTACATAAATGTCAAACCACTCTGTTGTACACCTGAAACTGATATTTTCTGTCAACTGTACTTCAAGTAATGAAAAACGATTTCTTGTTATATGATAAAATGAAACCTTGGGTATTTGCAAAGCCTAACTGATGTCTAAACAATCCTCTTTTCATAAAAGAAAAGGAGATCGTGTTTAACCATCTGGGTTGGAGCAGGGGCCAGAGCATAGGGATATTCCCAAAACATGATGGAAGTACTTCAATAGCAGAAGCAGCATTATTACAAACTATACTTTGAAATGTTCTCCTGTCATACATGAAAATTGCTTAGTATAATGTCTATCACAAAGTAAAGATTTTACAAATTGAACTTAATTATTTTTAGAGGCAAGTTGAAAATGAGAAAACTCATGTTTTCTGACTCCAATTCCAATGTCCTTTCCATTACACCACTACGTGGATCAGTAACCCAAGAAGCACCCAAAACCAGTAACTCACTATATGAATGTAACATCTATCCCTTGGGAAAGAGTCTAGAACATAGCTACCAGGTTAGAAAACAGTCTAAAACTCCTTATTGGACGTGTATTTTCCTACCCCAAAGAACTTCTATTTTTTTTTTTTTTTTTAGTTATTGTTTTCCAGCCATAAACTTCTTTGTTGGTGTGATGAAGTCAATGGACCCATTCTAGAATAATACTTTTAAATGCATAAAATCACATGCGTAGACTTTAATAAAAATCAAAGAAATGAAATGCAGTTATAAAAACACCTCTAACCCAGAAATTTTTGAAACAATTCTTCCTAGAGTTATAAGACTCATGACCTGACACTTTTGCAAAGGTGTTTCTGTTAATAATAAGTTATTGCTATTGTGACATAAGACATTCTTGAAGAAGAGAAATAAATATCCACCATTAAACCAGGAGCTGCCTCTTTTCTCAGCCTTTCTGTGATAAGGGGCTAAAGAGCTTTTGTGGCTACCAATGGTAAGGTGGATTTTCACAAGCGCTCACATGTACACACAAATTTTAAAAGGTAATATGTGAAGCTGACACCCAGGTAGTTATCAGGCGCCTTGCTCTTCTCAGAGTGTAGCCAGCAGATGGAGTGCTGCAAAATTATGTGATGATGAAGCTAGCTGTATACGTAGAGTGAGGGTCTCCTGAGTTATCAGATGGAATCGGGTCTTTTGAATAACAGAAGATTACCAGGCTTTAGGAAGAAGTAGGGAAAGAGAGGTGATGGAATGTGGGGAAAACACATAAAATTCCTGTATATATCAATCATATATTCCAGTATGTATTTGTAGGTACTCTAATTTCTACTAATTGCAAATGAGAGCAAAGGGCTTTCTAAGAAAAGGATTTAGCATAGGCAAAATACAACTCAACTATAGATATTAAGTTTTCAGTTATTTGCATTAGATAGATTTATAACATTTATAACAGTTATCATTTCTCCTAATGTCGCTTGGTTATTTTATGCACAATATACAATTCTAAGTCACTCAAAGCAAAAACACTTTTCTTGCATCATGTACGTAGTATTACCCAATAAGTGGCTAATAGATTGTATTGAGTACCTTATTGGTTCCTTTATGCTTTCTTGACAGTAAAGAAAACCAAAACTCAGAAAGAGAATAAAACACTCCTCCTCAAAAAAAAGTTTTCCTTCCTTTCTCCCCTTCCCCCGTAAATGTCATTCAAACCATGATTGGACTAATTGCATTCAAATACATCAGAATATTTTTATATTTCTAACTATGTACATATTCTCAAGGTGAAAATCTGTGAGAAATAATTTGTGCAGCAGTGCTTTATAGCTGCCAAGAAACTTGGCAATTTCCTTTTGACCCAGGGACCAATGAGTTGCATAGCTTTTCAACATAATCAGACTCCTTGGTGCCTGGGGAAACCTCACATTCCACCTTGAACTCTGGTTGTAACTTTAATTCTAGCTGGGAGCTGACCCTACTTCTTACTCTTTTCCTTTCCATTTGTATGGCTTCCAGAATCGAGTCTGAAAGTCAGACCTGGAGAGTTGTTTTCACACTCAGGTTATTATTATTTTTTTGGTAATATTTTGGCAAAGAATTAAGCTAGTGCAACCTTCAGAGGTCTATCCATCTAGCCAACTCAGACATGGGTCAGTGGAGATCAGGAAATAACAGTGTACAGAATCCTATCAGTGGTTTCTGTGTCCAAATTTGTGGGAACATACGCCCACCTCAAACTGTATGGGACTTTGATCTTGATTTTGCCTGTGACGTAAAAACATTGTACAGCTGTGAAATAATGTCTGACTCTATTCCTCTGAGTTTGTCACGCCACACATTTGACAAGACTGAATATTTAAGAGGATTCAAGGTTGTAAAATGACCTTTAGGTAGTATTGTGAAAACTAAATTTAGTAGGTTAAAATTGTTGTGGCATGTACTATGTCTGTCCAATCATTTGAGAAATTTCTTTTAAGTAAAATTGCATTAATCTGACCTTTCAGTTCTGTATTGTCATACTGTTAGGTTTCTTCCAACCTTAAATGACTTAGAAATTTGTTTTCTTTTACAGCTCAAAGCAGAAAGAATTTTTCTCTTATTCATGAAATAGCACTGATACAGTTTAATTAAAAATTACATACATAGGTTGATTAGTAAAATACAAAATATTATATACTACCTCTAAACCAAAACATATATTGCATTAACAATAGAATTGTTTTTGCACAGAAGGATAATATTGTTTATTTAAACACTGAGTGGGAAAGGAACTATACTTACACACACACAAAATGAGGAAATAACCCCCAGGTTACAATTAAATGTCTATGAAATGTGAATTAAAATAAATACAAATTTTTTTTTCCAACAGCCATGCCCAATACAGTGGTAACATTTACAAATTGCTAGCAGCATTTTATTTTATTTTTTTTTGCGGTACACAGGCCTCTCACTGCTGTGGTCTCTCCCATTGCGGAGCACAGGCTCCGAACGCATAGGCTCAGGCCATGGCTCACGGGCCCAGCCGCTCCGCGGCATGTGGGATCTTCCCGGACCGGGGCACGAACCCGTGTCCCCTGCATCAGCAGGCGAACTCTCAACAACTGCGCCACCAGGGAAGCCCGCTAGCAGCATTTTAAATAAACTTAAGTTCAAAGCTTTCTGCTTCCATTTTGACACTATTAAAAACACGATATTCAGGTTTTATTAATATTTTAAATCTGAAAGACATTATGCGTATCTTGCTAAGACTCCTGCAAAGTATGTTTGCATCACTATCATGTTGGGGCTAAAACTTAATGCATAATGCACATGGGAATAGACATATATAGTCACTTGAAAAATGTTTACAAGTAGAATGGACAAGATTCTTTAGATGGTTTATGTTAAAAAGAATCAGAAATATTGTATTCAGTCTGATTCTTTAAAAATTCATTCAAAAAAAATTTTTGTTCAACAGATGGGATTGAGCAACAACTGCTTTCCAAGCTATATGAGAGATGAACAAGACATAATCTCTGGCTTTGATGTATTCAGAGACTAGTGGAATAAATTTGTACAGGAGCAATTGAAAAAAATAATGTTGTAAGTGCTGTAATGGAGGTTTTATGCGGTCTTAAAGGAGGAGCATTAGAGAGAAAGTACTGAGGGTATTGGTGAGAGAGAAGATGACGGAAGAAACCAATATTGTATGAAATTAAAGATTTAGAAGAGGGTATAATTCACGAAGTGAGGTGCCATTGGTGATTGGAAGAGACGTTGAACCAAAAAACAGAGGTTGAATCTTTTATTTCATATGTTAAAAAATAGGACAATAGACCCCAAATGGAGTCACTTATGCTAAGACACACTTCCCCAACCGAGACTTAATTATAGTTTTGGCTCTTCCAGAAATGGAATCTTTAAAAAGTCAATTAGGAATCTCCTGATCTGTACTAGTTAAATCATCTGCCTGATAGACCCCTGTCATCTCCTAAAGGAAATTAACCTGGCAATAACAGACCCATTTTTGCCTGGTATAACTTCCTTGTTCCTGTTCCCCTCTGAGTATGAAAGTCTTCCATTTGTACAGCTCCTCAGAGCTCCTTTCTAACTGCTACATTGGATGCTGCCCAATTTAAATCATTTTTCCTCAAAATAAACTCTTAAAATTTTAAAAATATGCCTCAGTTTATCTTTTAACACATAGAAGTGACCTTGGAAATGGTAGGCAACCTTTAGAGACTTCTCATGTCTAAATTAAGGTTACTATTGACAATATCAATCATTTGTTCTAAGGATTAAACAAGCTAATTAATATGGCTTGCCCAGTAAAACTCCTAGCACATAGTAACAGCTAAACTGGTTTTTATTTCTTTCCTCTACCACTGAACATATGAGTGAATGAGTCTTGAGATGATTATAGCCACCAATCCTGGAACCTTCCAGATGAGTCAGATGAGGACCCAGACACTTTGGAAGAGGCACATCATCCCAGCTATGCCTTGTTTAAATGTCTGACAATTCAGAGTCCATGAACAAAATAAAGGATTGTTTTATACCATAAGTTTTATGTAACCTATAATCCACCATCAAATAATTAGAACACGCCCCAACCCCAAACCTTAACTCTAAGGCTGGATTTATTGGTAGAGACTAGAGATGATTGGGGTCATTCAATATGCATATAGCCTGTAAGTTCATTCTTTGAACAAGACTGGGAAGATTGAGGTGTCTAACAGCAAATGGTTTAAATATTCACTGAGAGTCTCAGGTCAATACAAAGGGCTTAAAGTCAGGACTTAGTGAAAAGGCAGAGTGGATCCAGGAATTGGAAGTCTCAGAGTCAGTGAACTAAGACTCAGAGAATATAATAACTACTATTGTAAGTCTTTGTGGTAATAGAATGGAATATTAAACAGTAAGACTCATTGATGTAGTAATTTTACGTAATCGAAAGTTTTCTTACCTTTATAAGATGTGGTGAAGCTGACTCAGTTGGAGTTCATAGGAGTTTTGAATACATTTGCAAAAGGCTATAGAAGATTACTATTAGCAATTAGATTTTGTGACATAATTATTAATGCTCACAGTAACAATAATGATAATATATCACTCAGCTCTTTGCCATAGTCCAAACTGTTCAGCAAAATATTGTTCTTCCTTTATTGTTCAAAAATAATTGAGATGAAACGACAGGAACAATGTCACCAGCATCAGGCTTCTGTCATGAAAATCAACTGCAACACATAAGGGAGTAACCAAAATCATGTTCAAAATAATGATTCCTATCATCTATCTTTAGGGTGGGGAAACAATACAAAAACAGCTAATATTTACAACGGCGACCCGAGTGAGATATTTAACAACCTGTAATATGAGTGCCAACTAAATTTCAGACTATACTATGCATTATGAAGAAAAGAGAAATTACTACACAATATACCACATAGTAACTGAAGTTCTGTTTTGCAACATCAATCATTGCACAAGGTTTCAGAACAAAAAATGTAGCAAAAATAGAGAGACAACTACAGAGGACAGTTGAAGCCAGTTGTGAATGTTTGGTAGTAGAAAAGAACAACTGGGGAATTCCCTGGCAGTCCAGTGGTTAGGACTCAGCAATTCCACTACCTAGGTCCTGGGTTCAATCCCTGGTCGGGGAACTAAGATCTCACAAGCCACACGGCATGGCCAAAAAAAGAAGAACAACTGATGGATTAAAACAAAAAGGAAAATATTGGGGAAAAGGAGCACTGTTACTGTGGGAATGAGATAGTCCTGGAAGAGGAATGGATGATTGAGGACAAAGGTTCGTGGTAAAGACTTCACATTAGAGAAGAAACTATTATTCTCATATGTCAGTGAACATAATAAAACTGGACAGGAATTTAGAGACACACTGAGTTGAGGAGCTTGATAGGAGGGAATCATAAATTCAGGGATCTAAAGAAGAATATATTTCAACTACAAAAGCTGTGTAAAGTTAAGAAGACAGTCAATAGTAACCTCAGAATAGAATTGTAGAAGTTCTGTGTAATCAATAATACATAATTCTTCAATATCCAAAAATGTTTTGTCAAACTGCAGTAGGTGATTTAGACACCGTTCTGAGGAAAAAGAAAAAGAGAGAGTATATAGTGAGAGGTGTGTAACATGCACAACCAGTACATTTCAGAGGATAATATATCAAAAATATTTATACTACAGGACTTCCCTGGTGGCGCAGTGGTTGAGAGTCCGCCTGCCGATGCAGGGGACATGGGTTCGTGCCCTGGTCCGGGAAGATCCCACATGCCGCGGACCGGCTGGGCCTGTGAGCCATGGCCGCTGGGCCTGCGCGTCTGGAGCCTGTGCTCCGCAACGGGAGAGGCCACAACAGTGAGAGGTCCGCGCACCGCAAAAAATAAAAATAAAAATATTTATACTACAAATACCATATGCTGGTGCACATATATGAATCTAAAACAACGGTACTGATGAACCTAGTGGCAGGGCAGGAATAAAGACGCAGATGTAGAGAAGGGACTTAAGCACACGGGGGTGGGGAAGGGAAGCTGGGACGAAGTGAGAGAGTAGCATTGACATATATACACTACCAAATGTAAAATGGATGGCTAGTTGGAAGCTGCTGCGCAGCACAGGGAGATCAGCTCGATGCTTTGTGACCACCTAGAGGGGTGGGATAGGGAGGGTGGGAGGGAGGCTCAAGAAGGAGGGGATATGGGGATATATGTACATGTATAGCTGATTCACTTTGTTATACAGCAGAAACTAACACACCATTGTAAAGCAATTATACTCCAATAAAGATATTAAAAATGTGAAAAAAGAAAAAAAGTTTATACTAAAGAAAAGTTTGTGAAATTCTAAGTGTTGGCCCTGCCCACAGCTGAAAGAGGTTCTTTCTAGTCAGTTTTTCATTCTGTGACTCTGCCATACTGCCCTGCCTTAAAGTATCAGTGCCATAGCCAAAAGTAATATCTATCAGCTAAAGATGTACATACCCAATAGCCTTTGAGATGACCTCAAGGTAGCTCCCAGTAAGAACATACCATATTGCACGATCTGATCAATTTCCTCTCAAACAGTGTGATATCAGGAAATAAAGAGCAATAGTGAAATAGATATAGTAGTAGATACAAAATGTATAGCCATAGAGAGACAGGAGAAAAAGAATTAGAAACACAGAGAGAAACACAAAGATGGGTTGAGTCATAAGAAAGCAGAGCCACTAGAATAAGAAGCCACCCACTTTTCTGTGGCATGTGTAAGGTATGGGGGTGTCTGGGTGCATGGGTGTAATCAGGTGCTCAATGAGGTTACCGATCAAAACTCTGTAACTTGGTATAATCTGCAGTATCTGCAGTATAACTCAGTACTATGGTTCATATCAGGAATCAAGTTCTTAATTGAACTCCTGAATTGCAAAGTACAAGGGGCCCAAGAATCATGATGTTTGGATCCTATGTGTATTCTGCTTGCTCAACTATTCCCTGCAATATGAAATTGACTGATGGGTTGCCTATTCACTTTGATCTGGTCTGTTCACATGTTTTAAGAAAATCATCAGAACTTTGAAAAAAATATAGTCATATAAAGTATATTTATATTAATAAAAATTATGTTTCAATACTAAGCAAAGGTTAAATATATTTCAGTGTAGGCAGGTGTTAATTTTTATTCATATGCTAAAGCAGGTGTTTGAAACATAAGCGTTGAAAACCGAATCATGTTCACTATATAATATTAAGTGAAAATAGTGATTAAAATTTTATTATAAATTTGTAAATATATAGATATTAAAGAAAAAACGAAGTAAATTCATCAACATTGATGTTAATGGTGGCAAGTGCTGGGCTGGATAAGAGGCAATTTTCTTTCCATCTAATGTGTTGTCTTATTCTGTAATGCACAGAAGGTATCTGATAATTATGACATACTAGAAAGAGTCACCTGAAACTAAAAATTAAGGCAAGAAAGACAAAGTCTTGATTAAAGTTTACGTTTTTAGTACTTTAGGGATTATTTGCTTCAATCCAACAAGAATATTAATTCCTATCTCTCCTCATTTTAGGATAATGTATCTCAAGCTACAGCACTGTTTTAGTACCTTCTCCCCAGTTCTGCCGGATGACCAGTGGTCCATTATAGTTTTGTTGCAGGAAGGGGGACCCCTTCAAGGGCCTGAGAGTGGGCTCTTGTCCAACACTCAGAAATGAATTGTTCAAGGAGATGCACATGCTGACAAAGCAGGAGACTTTACTAGGCAGGGGCACCTGTGCGTAGAGCAGGAGGGTAAGGGAACCCAGGAGAACCGCTCTGCCTCGTGGCTTGCAGTCTCAGGTTTTATGGTAATGGGGTTAGTTTCATGGTTGTCTCTGGCCAATCATTCTGACTCAGGGCCCTTCCTGGTGGTGCACGCACTGCTCAGCCAAGATTGATTCCAGTGAAGCGGATTCTGGGAGGTTGGTAGGACATATGGACTGGTGTCTCATTTTGACCTTTCCCAAATTCTTCCGGTTGGTGGTGTCTCGTTAGTTCCGTGTTTCTTACCAGGACCTCCTGTTTAAGATAACTCATGCAAATAGTTACTGTGGTGCCTAGCCAGGGTGGGTGGTTTCAGTCAGTGTTTCCCCTAACAGTTTTCAGGGTAATCTAGGTTCTTTCTTATGGAAACCTTGAAATGATGGGCAGAGATTTAACATGTAGCGTGTCAAAATACTCTCAAGGCGTTAATATCAAATAAAGATCAGAATGTTGGTAGACAACGCACATATTAAACACTGTCTTCATCACATGAAGGGGATAACACTCTCTTCCTAGTCACCACCCCCTCTCACCTGGTTACTGCCATAACCTCCTAACCAGCCTTCCTGCTTTACATCTGGCACCGTGCTGTCTGTCTCAACATGACAGCCAGAGAGAATGTTTTCACTTATAAGGATTATTTCACTTCTCTAATCCAAACTCCATAAAGGTTTCCCATTTCATTAAAAATAAAAGCGCAATTGTTACCAAGAAGATTTTACATGATCTTTCTTCTCTGCACCATCACCCACTAGTCTTTTCTTTGCTCACAGCATTCTAAGCACCCCGAGTTCCTCACTGTTTCCTGAACACAGTGTGCAAACACTTACATTAAGATCCCTAGCCTGGCTGTTCTCTCTGCCAGGAATTCTCTTGAGTCAGATATCTGCATAGCTGAGGGGCTACCTTCTCAATGAGCCCTTTAATGATAATCATTTTGTAAATTGTAACCAACACCTAGCATAGTTCAATCACTCATAACTCCCATTACCCTGATTCACCTTTCCTTTTTCTATAGAATTTAACATATTTTAATATTCAAAATCATTTGCTTATTTATTATATATAATATTTACTGTTTGTCTCTACCTACTAGAATACAAGCTCACAAAGGCAGGGGTCTTTGTGTGTTTTAATCACCAGTGTATCCCAAGTACCACAATTTGTGCTTGGCATACAATAGACGCTCAAGAAATATTTGATGAATGAAAGAGTAAATGGATAAATACATCTTTTCTTATGCTCAAATAAAATAAAAGGAAAACGTAAATTTATTAAAGTAGAAACAAGTAGGCATAGGTTTCCCAACAATATTTTTACAGCTTTTTAAACAAATGTGTTATCATTAGTATTCAAGGTTATCGCAGATAACTTTGAAATTTCATTCCAACTTTCCAAAAGAAATAATTGGTATGGCAGAATCAGGTGGATAACTCCAAACCCTTGTGCTTCCTCTGGTTGTTTCTAGGAAGAAACTGGCTAGGGATTGCATTTCTCAGTGTGACTAGTTCCTGCCAGTAGAATTTAAGTAAAAGTAATGTGTATCACTTCCTAACCAAGGTGACTACGTAAGTGGGTGCACTTATTTCTAAACCATCTCTTCACCTGTCTGTCAGTTGGGAATAGAGAACTCCGAGACATAAGAAGATAGAATGTCACAAGATGAAAAATCCTGGGTCCCAGAATCACTACATGGAGGAAAGACACCTGCGAATTAATACTTGCATTTGATTGTTATATGAGTGAGGAATATACATTTATTATGTGAAGTGTGAAGTCATTGAACTTTGTGGATCTATTGGATATAACAGTTGGCATGACTTTAAATGCAAAACATAATTTAGTTAGGCTCTAAAGTTAGGCATTATGTATTTGCAGATGATCACAATTACAGAATTCTTGGTCTTCTAGAACTGCACAGTTCAAATGCCCAGTCAGAGAAACTTAATTTCCCATAATGAACCATTGTTGCTGAATGACAGTTGTAAAGTCAAATGTTCGAGGAAGCTGTTAATAAGAACAGGTTACTATATAGAGTCTGATTTTACAATCAAAATTTATTTGTAATGTAATTACAAAAAAAATGTAATAGATGAACTAAATGAGTGTAGGTAGAAGTCCTTGCTAAAGGCTTAAACCACATTTAGTTCATGTGAATGATTAATAAAGGATTATATAAAGAAGTTATGGTATGAAAGAGGATATGTAAATAGATGAGAGTCTCCAAGAACATATGCAGAAAGAACTAATGGCAGATATCATTCTCAGATGAATATAAAAAGAATTTAGAAACCCATTCTTCAGATTCTAATCTGGGTGCCTTCACTTTCTGAGTTTCAAAGTTTCAAAATAAAGAACAAGAGCAACTAAAAGATATTATCAGTTGTCATAATTACTGATTAATTAAACAACTCTTCCTAAAAATTCAGAATAAAATATATATATTTATTCCATAAGGTGGATCTATGCTATTTCCATTCTGCCATAGTGAAAAAGAAAATTCTGAAGAGAACTTCCTTAATAAGACTATCAGTTTACAATCTAACTATCAAGACATGAAAATATCACTGCTTTATATCCTCATTTAGAGTTAATTAAAAATTCTTCAATTTCTGAATAAAACATTAAAAAAAATATGTCCTGTCTGCTGAAGCTAAGAAAATTGGCTTCACAGCTGGCTGACTGGTTCATTCAGCAAGAAATCGGTCAACTTTCCAAGATCTGAAAAAATGCATTTCACACAGTGCCAAGAATCATAAAATTGCTAAGCCAACTGAGAGTTAAAGAACTCAGGTAAATTTGACCTGGTTTGGAAAAATAAGAACAGTTCAAATCTTCACTGACCGTCTCAAGCTAAACTATGTCTAACCCTTGGACCCATTTCACTCAATTTTCTAATGTAAACTTTCTTAGTGTAATAAACATTCGGTCTTAAAACTCTTCATAGTCTATGGCTTCTCAACAGTAATCCATTCTTGATTTCCTTACCATGTTCTGTCAAGCTAGCTCACCTTTTCAGCATACACGTTTCCTTTTTTGACCTTCAAGGGAAGAGAATGCTTGGTGTTTGTCTAGAATATTATGGCTACAATGTAGGATGTGCCTCCTACCAGTTGCCGTGCACCATAAACTGTCTCCTGCTCTGTCTTGCTAGGAAGTTGAGAGGAAGTTTGCCATTTATAGTGTTTAATACATTTCCTGTAAATGTGTAGGAAATGCTTGTTTGAAGTTCTGAAGCAAACTACCTTGATATTTACAGAGATGAGATAAACTACTTGATGAAAGAAATCACATTCAAGAAAGGATCCTATGAGAGGAAGGCAGCCTGTTTATTTACATGAAGATCAAAGAAATTTCATATGAATTGAGACTACATTTTTTTTCCCCTGAGTGATTGCAAAGAAAAATCTATATGGCTGAAAGAGAAAAGTGGTAAGTTTTTAATGACTGTATTTTGAGTTTTTGTATTAAAAAATTAGTAAGCAAAATAAAATCTATGCTTGTAAAATTTTTAGTTTTTTTAAAAAAATTCTACATTTCCACACTGATCAATATTAAATTATAATGAAATAAATTAAAGTTATAGTTCATTGATATAGTGCTTGGTAATTTTTTAGAAATTACTGACAACTGTGCTTATTCAAGCACAAAGAAAGCTACACTTAACAAATAAATGCTATCAATGATTAAAGGCCTTTATAATCAAAGCCAGTAGAGTATTGTATAGATGCCAGGATAATTTAATACAACCAAGAGAATTCCTCTAAATACCCAACACCATAATGATTTGCTGCTTAATACAATATTCTTCTCTCTAGAAAAGAATAGATATTGTCCCCAAATGAGAAACTTAAGAGTGCTGTTTCATGTGAGGGAAAACCACACATTCTTAAATCATTAGCTGTTCCCTTCTTTCATGTAATTTATCTCCTTTTTCTCTCTTACTAAGGTTGACTGAGTTTTAAAGAATAGGAAGGAAGGCAAAAATACAATCAACTTCAAAAATCACATTGGCATAGTGCAGCAAAATTCATCTAATTAAAACATTATACAGTATGCTAATAATTATGTTTCCTATAGTGCCTTTTCATCAAGGATTTCAAAGTCAAATTTACAATTCCTCAATTATGGTTTGGACATCTCTAATCCCGACTGCTGGTAAGTCTTCCTCCCTTCCCCCTTCCTAATGTGTGCTCAAAGTTCTAACTGAATTTAACGGACAATCATTTTGCTTCCAAATCTGCAAGACTTGGGTTCTCTTTCAGCTTCTTTTGCCTCTAGCTGAGTGACTGATTCTGGGTAATTTGTAAGCAGAAGTTGGACAATTTAAAAATGTTCAAAATCTGAATTATAGGCCTTTAAAACTGAATAAGCGTTTATGACTTTTTAGTAACAAGTGCTTAGCTTAAAGAGAGGTACCAAAATTCTGCCTTCACAAGCTAAAAGTGATTAGCAAAGAATAAAAGTAAAGCATGGAAGTTAGTGCTTTTAAGGTCCTTATAAACAATGGCATCTCTAAATAGATTAGCTGTTTAAATATGTGCTATTGCCCTTATAGCCCAAGTATTTCTTTAATGTACCCCCTCTCCCTTATCTTAACAGATATATAAAACTGTGTTTGACTTAATCCCTGTACACATTATCAAAATTCCCAATCAGTTGGGTCTAACTAAGCAATTTCACTGAATAGTGTTCCTTCTATAATTATGCTGCCTATGTTCATTAATCTCTCAACAGGCCCTTTCTGGACTTTTGTAACTAGATTTATTTTTTTCTGCTTTAAAAAGCAATGACTATCTTGAGATAGACATATAGATTTTTTTTTTCTTCCTTCAAAACAAGAATATTAGTCTACTGATTTTGTTACATCATTTCATTTTTGAGGCTTGGTTTTTAACTGTTCTGATATTTTCTTTTTCTTGAAATTCCTTTGCATGATTCAAACATTTAAAAAGCTTGCCTTAACTAAGTTAGATTTTTTATTACCACAGTTTTAAAAGCACTAAATGCTCAGCTTGGCACTATATGCTAAGGCCTAAATCATATAGCATTTAATTCCAAATCTGTCATTAACTGTCCATGTATCATTCAGCAATCCAGATAAACACACTAGTTCTTAGTGTCTTCTAAAACTAAGTGAATGACCTTAATATGTCCTTAAATGTTAAGAACTATGCAGTTCAAAGTTAAAGCTTAATTCAGGTGCCTTGACTTTCCTGATACTTTATTAGCTAAAAACAACAATGTAGTGGATATTAAAAGCCTACTCTCTACAAGGTACCGTGTCAGTAGGACACACGTTAATAGAAAGAAAAACCAGAAATGATCCTGCCTTCATTCACTCTTATATCTGTACAATTTTTACCTGTTTCCATATATACTATTTTATTTGATGTTCCTAACAATTTATGAGATGGAAAGGAAAGATATTATTAGCCCCATTTAAGAGATAAAGGCAAGTATCTTCAAAAAGATCAAGCATTTATTAGAAAATTCTAGAGCAAGTGAGAGAGGCAGAACTAAAACTATGTAAGAAGTTATTATTCCTACATATTGATTAGTGTGCACTGTTTTTGAATGACAGTCTTTAGGCCTCTCTTCCTGAAGCACATAATATTGTCCCACTGTGAAATAAGCATTACAATTTTGTATTTACTTCTAATGCATCTCAAAGGGAACCTTGTTTAATGATGTAACATTTGTAAATCTCTTTGAATAAAGGAATCATTTAAGTGCAAAGTACTGCTGAACATTATCCCCTTTACTCTCCCACTGAGTACGTAAAAATCAAATAGGGCTAACTGTGATCTTTTAGTTACATAAAAATGACATAAATTGACTCTTTGCACCTTCCTACACCAACCCCTGGTAAAACTGTGCACCTCAGGCAGATTTCTAAGTGAGATTATGCTGCCCAGGCCACAAGTTCTCTGTAGAGCATAGCAGGGGAAATTGACAAGCTGAAAACCTTTCCTAAACTTGCACTTGATCTCAAATCAGCAGGTATTGGGAATTAGTTTTTCACACAGCTTGAGCAAATGCATGGACAGAGATCAGACTTGCACAGGAGGGGAAATCATGGCTCTTGGAATCAAAAATGATGCTGCATGACTGAGAAAAAGAATTCTGCACAATTTTACCAGTCCTGCTGCCATTGGCCATTGTGAGCACCTCCTCTTCCTCTTTTCCTCTTATTTCCTTCCTGTTTCCATTTCCAACATAGGCCTTTAACATGTTGTTCCAGAAATCTGCTATTGGTATCCTAATGGGTTTGCTGCTTGAATTTCTTAATAAACTAGATTTCCCCAAATTCAACTCTCATTAATCCCATTCTTGACTAGGACGTACCCCTTCACCTAGCCACTATAATTCCTAAACGTCAGCTTAGGATATTAAAAACTTCACAAGCAGTGCCTGACTTTCCTTTTTCATCCAGGCTGTCATTTTTGGTGCCCTTTTGTTTATTAATGTTTCTAAAGGATTTCTCATGCCTCCCCATATGTATCTCAGCTTTACCCATACTCAGATCTGCAATATCCTGCTTAGACACATCAGAGAATGACACATTTTTAAATTATTGATGTAAAATTTATGTACAGTGAAAGGTACACATCTTAAATGAAAGACTCAATGAGTTTTGATAAATGTGTACATCCTGTAAACAACACCCCCAAACAAGATATAGGACTTTTCTACTACCCATTAAATCCCCATAACCCTATAAGTTATCACTATTCTGATTTTTATTCCTATAGAATTTTTTTTTATTTCAATGGATTATTTTTTCGTGACATTATCTATAACTTCATGAAAATGAAATCATACAGTATGTACTCTTCTGTGTCTGGCTTCTTTGCAATCCCATATAAATTCTAGATACCATTTATCAGGTTGAGAAATTTCCTTCTATTTTCGGTTTGTGAAGGGCTTTTATCATGATCGCAGTTTAAATTTTGTCAAATGATTCTCCTGCATCTATTGAGATGACCGCATGATTTTCCTCATTATTCTGTCAAAATTTTTATCAATTTTAAAAACTATTAAACCAACCTTGCATTTTCAGGATAAACCCAAATTCACATTGTTGTCTTATTTTTTTTATACATTTTCAAATTTGATTTTCTAAAATTTAAAAAAAAAATTTGTATAAATATTTATAAGTGATCTATAATTTTTTTTCTTGTATTGTCCTTGTTTGGTTTGGTGTCATGGTAATGTTAGCTTCATAAAATCAGTTGGGATGTGTTCCTTCCCTCTTACTCCATTTGCTGAGAGAGACTGTGTAAGATTGATATTATTTCTTCCTTAAATATTCGATAGATATCACAAGTGCTGTTGTATTGGCTTAGAGTTTTCTTTGTGGGAAGGTTTTTAATTACCACTTCATTTTCTTTAGTAGATATAGGGTAATTAAGGTTTAATTCACTTGCGTCAGTTCTGGTAACTTGATTTTCAAAAAATTTTTGATTGCCTCTAAGCTAGTTAATTTATTGGCATAATGTTGTTCATCATCTTCCCTCATCTTCATTTTGCTGTTTAAAACATGAAGCAATGCCCCCTCTTCGGGCTTCCCTGGTGGTGCAGTGGTTGAGAGTCCGCCTGCTGATGGAGGGGACATGGGTTCGTGTCCCAGTCCGTGAGGATACCACATGCCGCGGAGCGGCTGGGCCCGTGAGCCATGGCCTCTGAGCCTGCGCGCCCAGAGCCGTGCTCCGCAACGGGAGAGGCCACAACAGTGAGTAGGCCCGCGTATCACAAAAACAAACAAACAAACAAACAAAAAAACAGGCAGCAATGCCCCCTCTTTAATTATGATATTGGTAATTAACATTTCATTTCTCTTTTTATTGATCAGTATAGCTAAAGGTATTTTTTTCAAAAAAATTTTTGTTTTTTCTCATAGTTGTCCATTTTCTATTTCACTGATTTACACTTTTACTAATATTACTTCCTTCTCATATAAATTTAGATTTAATTTGCACTTTTTTTTTCAGTTTCTTAATTGGAAGCTTAGCTCTTGGTTTTGAACATTTCTTCTTATCTAATGTAAGCATTTAAGGTATAATTTTTCTTCTAAAATTAGTTTTAATTGTAATTCACAGACTATATGTATATATCATACAGATATAATATATAAATATAGAATACATCTAAAATATACTTTGTATTTCATTTACATAAATTCAAAAAATTTAATATTTTCCTTGTGATTTCTCTTTAGTCTCTCAATAGTTTATAAGAATTTTTAACAGCTTTATTCAGATATACTTCATATACCATATACTTCACCCATTTAAAGTTTACTATTCAGTCACTTTCAGTATATTAAGAGAATTTATTACCAGAATAAATTTTAGAATATTTTCATTTTTCCAAAAAAGAAACTCAGCAACCCTTGGCTATTTCCACTCATTTCCCCTACCTACAGCTATATGCAACCAATAATCTACTTTCTGTCTATACAGAGTTGTCTATTCTAGACATTTTATATAAGTGAATCATATCATATGCGGTCCTTCTTGACTTTTTTTTTTTTTTTACAAAGCATAATGTTTTCAAGTCATACTCATGTAAGCCAATTTCTTATAATAAATCCCTTTGTATAAATACACAGATATCCTATTGGTTCTTTTTCTCCGGAGAACCCTGACTAACACAGATTTTGGTACAGAGAGTGGTCCTAGAGGAATAAAATGTTAGGTATGGGTTTTCTGAACTGATTCTGGGGTTTCCAGAATAGCTGTCTAATCTGGTTAGATTTAAAGACACTAATGTCTCTATTTCTAGAAGTAAATAGAGCACTGATACAGTCCGTGGCGTTATCTGGCCATACAGATAAGCAAAGATCACACCTGGATATTCATAATCAAACACTTGTAAGAAGCAAGGATCTAGGTGACAGTGTATATGGTACTTTTGAATATTTTTGTCAAACTAACAATTAAAATGAAATTGGCTTGTTGTTCCTAAAGTTGCTGGACAAAGCGGGGAAGAAAAATAATGTGCCCAGGGATTAGAATTCCCAGCTCAAGTGTCACGTAAATGACCTGAAATCTTCCATGTGTGCCCTGCAAGAGACCTTTATCACCTATAGCCACAGTGCTGAGATTGCTGAAAACCAAATCCAAAGCCTCATGCTGTGAGTGGCTGAATTACAACCCAAATGAATTCCCAGCCTCACAGGGTATCTATTTTAAAAAGTGAGGACACTAGTTAGGAAGGGATGCGATCCTCAAAGTTGGAATCTGAATGTGTGAGAAGAACCTGAGATGAAGCTGGGGAAACTGAGCCCCTAAATTCATGAGTCTCCTTTGCCAGCAGAAGCAGCCTCACCACCTCATCTGAGGGAATTAACCCTGCACTGCTTGAGGAAACTGTAATGGCCTCCCCTGAAGCAGTTGCTCTGCAAAATAATGTTGATCCTCCTCAGAACTCATCCCCACGACCCCTCTTTGCTACTAGACCTATAACTAGATCCAGGGAGCCCAGCAGGCCCCTGGATGAGGTACAAAGTGTGACCCTGAAGAGGTGTGCTAAAAATAATGACTTGAATTTTCTAAGCCATACAGACAGAAATTCAGAGACCATGTATGAAGATGGATATTAAAAGAGTTGTATAATGGTGGAAAACACCATAAAGTTAGATCAGGCTAAATGTATTTCTATGAGCCCACTAAGCACAGCTATTGCCTTTAATGTTGCAGCTCAGGGAGTTAGAAAGGGGTCTAACTGGTCGTTGGTTGGTTGGCTGAAACACGGACCAAAAGACAGCCCACAGTAAATGAGTTAGAAGTGCCAGACCTGCCTTGGTTTACTATAGAGGAAAGGATTCAAAGATATGGGGAGATTGGAATGTTACAGTAGATTTGTCCTTTAAGACCTACTCACCCACCCTGGGAGGACTGAGAAGACAGTTTTCCCCATGACTGTAAGAAAAATATTTTAAGACTTCTTGAAGTGTTCTATGATGGCTATTCTCTGTAGGCCAGATCTTACAGTGAGAACTGTGGGCACTGAATTGGGAAACTTAAATGCAATGGGAGTCATAATTTGATCCCAGGGTAATGGGGGCCATGTGGCAGCGCTCAACTCCTAAATGCAAGGTGGGTAGTAGTTACCACAATGGACAGCAGAGTCAAAGCAACATGTGTAGCAGAAGTGTTATTGTTAAAATATTCACTATACTCCTTATAACATCCTCCTCATTGGGCCCATCCTGTGATATTATATTCCCCATCCAAACTTTCTCACACTTGGAAATGTGACTTATCTTGACCATTGTTATATGATTAGAAATGACATGTACTCTTTCTAAGTAGAAGCTTTAAAATTATGGCATGGGTCTTCTGTGTCTATTTTTCTTCTGTCACAGAATGGCTCTACTCTAGAGAGGGGCTCTTCCTTTGCCTAGATCCCAGTGGGAAAGGGATGTAGAGCAGAGACACAGACAACATATAATGCAAATAAAAAGTATGCTTTTGTTTTTATGAGTTACTAGAATTCAGATGATGTTTTTTATTGTAGCACAACCTCATAAAAGCTGACTGTTACTCTGTGGAATGCCATGTAGTAATTGGAACTCATGTTTGGATCTGAAATACTTAGTGGTGATTTTAAAATTGAAGTACAGTGTAAGTTCTCTAACGCAGTATTAGTTAAGTAAATTAAAAACATAACAAATGAGTCAAACTACATATTTTAAAAGGGTACATACAAATTCAATAAAGCATATCAAATACATTACAGCTTTTGCCTGTGGGAGCTAAGGAAAATGTGAATGAAGAACAGAGATTAAAATGTATAAAATAATAAATGAGTATTAACCTACATATGCATATGCTTACACGCATAATACATATATCCTTGAAAAGATGAGAAATGTTGAAAATGTGAATATTAATAAGAGTATAATTAACTCAACACTTTGCTCCTGAGGACTGAAAAAGGAACAAACAAAATTATCAAAGAAAGAGAGGAAAAAAACAAATTTTAGGGAAGTTAATAGAGGAGAATGTTTCACCAAGTAGCAGATACTTAACAGTACCAAATGCCATGAAAGGTCAAAGTAGAGAGGAATTAACAAGTGACCATTTGCCTTGCCTTTTATAAAGTCACTAATGCAATCCTATACTTCTATAATTGTAGGTATTATGAAAGCATGGGGCTGATTTAGAAGGAAAATTTGGAAGCTGTTTGTCAGGGAATTGTGTAATTGCATGTATCCCTCCCTCCTAACCTTTTGCAAGAGAGAAGTGGATTTGACAGCTTTAATTATATATCTAAGCTGGAAAAAAATTCTTTTCACTGGTTTTGTGGTGACAGCACCTTAGAAGTGTTGGCCAACTTACAAGGTGTTGTGGAAAGTCCCTTTGGCATTCAACAAAACTTGTCAGTCACTTTCTGTCTACTCTTTGAGAGATGATAGTTGTTTTACTTTAGAACACGTAATAGTTACTTTTAAATAAGCTTTTATTTCCTTGCTGTGCTTTTTATTTACTGAGGCCACTGGACTAGTTTCTGCCAGCTCAATGAGGTGTAAGCACCTAGCAGGTAAGGGCTGGCTTCAGTTGCCTTGTATTCTCCAGGTGTGCTCTGTGCCCTTGGCAGAACACTAGAGGACAGAAACCTCTGCACAGTGATGCCTGTAGCTTTTCTCCCTTTCTGCTTTCATATTTGCCTAAAAGAATTGAATTTGTGGCAAAACAAAATTTTGTTCTGTAGTTTGTCTCAAGATCCCCATGGTCCAAATTTTCGATGGCTATATTATTCTACAATTTTTATGACCTTAGAGCTTCCTGATATGATACTTGCTTATCTCTCCTTCTCATGCTTATTTTATTGGAAAGATGTTGGCGAATTTGTGATAAGGAAGTAGAATCTTAATTCCTCAAAAAAAAAAAAATTTTAGTTGTGAAGTCTCAACAGGAAAAAATGTATAAGAGAATAATACAGAAATTAAAGGAGATGATTATTTTTTTAAATTAGAATTGAAATTTTTTGAAACATTAATATTTTAAGTAATAAAAGTAGATTATTGTATTTGAGTAGATTGAAGTATACAGGCATTTAATTCTTAACCCTGGGTCATTTAAACCTCTCACAACATTCTCCCAAGATGCATTATGTGTTATGTAAATTATTTTGAGTTCATGATAAAATAAAATTTTCCTAAAGTTTGATCAAAGGAACAATAGTCTTAAGAGGTATCCTTTGAAATAAGAAGGAAAAATTCTGCCTTCTATATTATCTTGGAGACTCCCAGTGCACATAAATATATTAGAAGTTCTAAGATTAACTGACCTAAAGGAACTGTTTAACTTGATTTAATATAATTTTTCCAAACTTATTTGATCCCATAGAGTTTTTTTTTTCTATAATAGCTATTAATTTGCCTTGGAAATAAGACTTTTTTGGAGCATGCTTTGGTAAATATGGCAAAGGTATTTGCATGTTAAAATTGTTATACTTGATTACTACAGTGCCTGACATAACCTTCATTTGGTAAATATTTATTGTAAATTTAAAGCCAATGAATTTACCTTATTTCAGTTGACTAAACAATAACTTAAGATAATTAGTAGAGGTGTTATAATCCCTGCTGAAAGGAAGAGGAAATGAAGGTTAGTAGAACAAGTAAATTCCCAAAGTCATACATCTAGTTGGTTGAGGAAGTCAGGAATTAAGGGAGATTGGTTTCAATTGGTGATTTTTTGCACCAGTGTCCATTTATTAGGCAAACATCTAATTTATTTAGTAGCTGTAGATTACCACATTGTATAAATCATCCCCCCAAATAATTTTCAAAACCCAAATATTATGTTATAACAATGTATAGTGATCAAATAGAATAATAATCAAAATCTTGTTCAAGCTTCTAGTGCATAGCCCAGTTATCAGAAAGAATTTAAGAGATAAGATAAAGATAACATTCTAAATTAAGGAAAAGGCAAAATAAATTGTTAGATTTTTAGAAGAAGCCAAATACTGTAGTCATGGCATTCATTTTGGTATAAGATATAGTGAGGCCAGAATATACTATCTTTCACTGAGCAGTAAAAATAGCACTCAATTTTTTTAAGTGTGAATAAATATTATAATATATTCTAAAATTCCCAGCAGCATAAAATGACCTATAAATTGACATAAATTCTATAAATTTCTACAGTCTTTCAGATTTCTACACCCTGAAGCAACCACACTCTCTTGAAATGAGCTCTAGCTCATAAGATTAGCAAATAGGTAGTGAAAAGGAGCAGGAACAATCTGCTTAGACATTCACACCTACATGTCAGCGCTGAAGACACAAGGGTCAAGGAAAGGCAGTGCATCCTGCATCCCGCTGAAAAGCACGTGGCTTGTCCATTGCTTTAAGAATCTTTGATCAGTGTAGACCCATTAAACACAATTTAAATTTACATTTATCTTCACTATTACATCCCAGAAGGCTTCAATATTCCACTAAACTTTCACCATCTGTTAAGATCCTCAGTTATTGTGGAGAAGAACCAACATTAGTCTAATATTATTCATGGGCTATGTCTGAATTTTTCACTTCATGACTCTTAATATTGCATTAAAATGGAACAAAATAGCATTGATTTCTTAATTTTAAAACTAGAACTCTTGCCAAGAAGATCAGCATCTATATTAGTTTATTACAAACCATTTCATAAACTTCAAAGGATCTAGCATAATATATATACCTAACAGGCATTTAATAATTGCATTTCCATTAAATGGTGAATGTAGCAGAATGCTAGAGGCTGTCTAATGTTCATTGTTCCTTTCTTTCATTGTTACATTTTACCCATATTAGCAAAGGTAACCTTGAAAAAAAAACTATATTTTTCAGTGTCTTTTGTAACTTGCAATATATAGTACAAGTTTTACCGATTTTATTAATGGCATATGAACAGAAGTTATATATGACACTCCAGTTTTACCCTTTAGTAAAAACTGGCCACGTACTGCCCTGGTCTTTTTTTCCATTCCTGTGGCTGAGAGATGGAGGAAACTTGAACCTGAGAGGGAGGGTTCATGTTGAGGATGGCAGATCTATTCCTATAGCCTTGGACTACGTACCTCTGAACTGTTATATGAGAGAGAAATAAATGAACTTCTTTAGTCATTGTATTTTAGGATTTCTTGTTACAGCAGCTTAGCCTAACATACAGTGAGCTGCATGGAAACATATTCAGAAAAGGAGGTAGACATGGATCCTTCCCCCAAGTGCAATACCAGCAACAACAGGAGGAAGAATAAATTATTAATAATAAAATAATACTTCCGACTATCCTATCACTTTGTGGTTTAAGAGTTTAAGCACTTTAATATTTAGTGTTGAGAAACACTTCCCATCTGTGTGACTGTGCATGCCATTTAAATACTCTGTGTCTAAGTTTCTACATTTGTTAAATGAGTATAACTTCCATTCAATGTTGCTTTGAGGAATAAATAAATATCTGAAAGGTTGCATTAGTTAGACATTAATCGTCCCATTCTAGTATTTTCTAATATATTGCATTGCCTCTATATGTTAGAGGGTTTGAGTTTCTCTCAACCTGGGTTATCTAGAAACCTGGGGCTCCATGGACATAGTCTCAGAAATAGACTTTCTGTGATTTTTAAAGGGTTCAATTATTACTCAAGTTTGAAAAGATGGTTTATTAAGTAAGTTTACCAGCTGAAGAGATTATGTTTTATCTCTGCATATACCTTTGTATCTAATGTTATGGTATGCATATAGTTAAATGGATGCCTTTAATTACATGTTGCATTAAATACATCACCTTTAGAAACTATGACGATTAGCTAGTACATTGAATTATTTTACCCTGTGGACATTTTATAATGTTTTTGAGGAGGAATTTGTTGCTTAAAATATGATTCTAGTATTACTGTCTCATAGGCAACTAATTTAGGCAAATAGATAGTCTGGATGAATTAGATAAATTAGCTCCATCTTCAATTTTTTTTTTAGTTTTGGTTTTGTTACTTTATTTTGACATGTGGATAAGTCACTCCATGACTCAAAGATTCTTTAAGTAAATATTCTATCTGAAGCATATGGAGTTCAGTTTTAAGCTATGGGGCAGAGGATAAAAAGAACACTGTTTTAAATTTTATTGTGATTATATTGAATTTTGATAGTTCATTTAACTCAGGATAATTTGCTTCTTAGATTACTAGATAATAGTTTTGAGGATGAAGCAGTATTTTATTCTTTTCTGTAACCCATCATTTGCATAATGCATGTAAATGGAAGAATGAGTAAATGAATGAATGGATAAGAGAGTGATAAGCCATTAAAATACTCCCACCTTGGGTTATTAGGTGCTGCTTCAAAAGCTGGCTGTGTAAGGAGAGCACACTCCTCTCTTTTCCTCACCCTACAATCTTTTAGGAATTATTAGATGGAGAGCCTGATGTGCCTCTGAAAAAACAGTTAGGTCTACTGTGGCTATGCTGTGTTCCAGAGTCAGAGACTGCTATAGATTGAATGTCTGTCCCCCCCACAAATTCATTTGTAGAAACCTAATCCCCAGTTTGATGATATTTGGAGGTGGGGCTATTGGGAGGTGATTAGGTCATGAGTGTGGAGCCCTCATGAATGGGATTAGTGCCCTTTACATTAAAGATTAGATGAGAGACCACAGAGAGCACCTTCACCCCTTCTGCTATGTGAGGTTACAGTAAGAAGACTGTCATCTATGGACCAGGAAGCAAACCTTCACCTACTGCTACATCTGCTGGTGATTTTATTTTGGATTTGCCCATCTCCAGAATTGTGAGAAATAAATTTCTGTTGTATAAGCCATCCAGTCTATGGTATTCTGTTATAGCAACCTGAACTGACTAAGACAGAGACCTACCTTCTCCCACCACTGAGGGGAATATATTCCTTTCTCTCATGCACGTACTTGTAACACTGGGGATCCTTCCATTGCTGTAATAATTGGATATTAATATAAACTCTGTGCACTAAAAATTGGTTATGGAAATAAATCGTCTGTACTGGGAGCAGGAGATCTAACAGTTTTGCTTTACTTTCCTTACCCACAAAGAAGAATCAAAGGAAAACTTAAAATAATAGAACTTTTTCTAAATCAAATATCTAAAACAATTTAAAATAATTTAAAGAATATAGAAATGCTGTATATATTGGCCTACTCTTTTTGTATTGGGATATATTTCTGCTCTTTTAATTTCAACAGGCAACCTATCATATATGTGAGGGACTTCCTGTTTTTCCCAAAATTTTCTAAAATTTGCTGTTTAAATGCATTTTAATCCAAAGTTAAGGAAAGAAGACTGTTTCAAAAACTCTGGAAGACAAATAAAATTATTTCAAGCCTTTGAAGGAATTGAATAAAATATACATTTTCAGAAACTAATTGGAAACAAAAGATAACCATGAAGTCTGCAGGTATTTATCCAGAGGTTGTTCTCATTTCCTTCTTCTAATTGAGGCCCCCTCCTTTGGAGCAGCCAACTATGTACAACCCTAAGCAATTTCTCCTGGTATAAAGGATGTGCCAGATAAGCAAAAGAAGTTGAAATATTCAGAAAACTAACCAGGACCTTATATCTGATAAACTGTCAGGATTCAATGGTTAGATGAAGCTATAGAAGTTTAAAGACACATTGAGGCTACCGCTTAAGAACTTTCAGCCAAAAGCGATTCTAAATCACAGAAGTGCCAAAGTTTACCTGAAAGTTTATATGTTTTTGCTTTCAAAGTTTCATGAACAGTTTTCTACTTAGATCCTATAGAACATAATGATTAGAAAAATCTTTTAAACTCATTGAAATATAGTCAGAATTATATGCACTTTTTCTTAAGTATCCATTGCTTATATTTTAAAAACTTGCTCTTTTAAAAAGATTTTTTTTCTAGCTTTATTGGGAGTAAATTGACATATAACATTGTATAAGTTTAAGGTGTAAAATGTGACGATTTGATATGCTTTGTGAAATGTTTAATAAATAGGTTAGTTAGCACAAAGTTAACATTTTATTTTTTATTATTATTTTTTTTTTTGCGGTACGCGGGCCTCTCACTGTTGTGGCCTCTCCCGTTGCGGAGCACAGGCTCTGGACGCGCAGGCTCAGCGGCCATGGCTCACGGGCCCAGCCGCTCCGCGGCATGTGGGATCCTCCCGGACCGGGGCACGAACCCATGTCCCCTGCATCGGCAGGCGGACTCCCAACCACTGTACCACCCCCTTATATGTTCATTTGTTGACATACGCTTAGGTTGTTTTCAGGTCTTGACTGTTGTAAATAATACTGCAATGAAAATGGGGGTGCAGATATCTCTTTGAGATCCTGATTTTCTTTCTTTGGATACGTACTCAGAAGTGTAATTGCTGGATCCTCTGGTTGCTTTATTTTTAATTTTTTGAGGAATCCTATTCTGTTTTCCATAATTGCTGTACCGATTTACATTCCTACCAACAGTGTACAAATGTTTCCTTTTCTCCACATCCTAGTTAGCATTTTTCTCTTATCTTTTTGATAGCAACCATTTTAACAGGTGTGAGATAATATTTCATTGTGGTTTTGATTTACGTTTCCCAGATGATTTGTGATATTGAACACTGTTTCAGGTACTTACTGGCCATTTGTATATCTTCTTTGGAAAAAGATGTATTCAGATCCTCTGCTCATTGCTAAATCTGTTTATTTGTTTTTTTGTTTTTTGTTTTGCTATTGAGCTGTATGAGTTCCTTATATATTTTGAATATTAATCACTGATCAGATATGTGAGTGCAAATATTTTCTCCCATCAAATAGGTTGCCTTTTTATTTTGTTAAATTGTTTCTTTTGCTGTGCAGAAGCTTTTTAGCTTGACATAGTATTATTTATTTATTTTTGCTTTTGTAGCCTTGCCCTTCGTGACAAAAAATCATTGCCAAGACCGATGTGAAGATGTTTCCCTATGTTTTCTTCTAGGAGTTTTATGGTTTCAGGGTGGGACTGGAGGTTATGCCCAGTAGTTAGGCAGGACTGCCAATTTGACTTCTCTTCCCAGCCATGAATGTAGAATAGGCTCCATGGCCAGTATGGCCCATTTACTGGGCACCCAAATCATGAATTGCCATCCAAACTCCTTGGCCAGACAGGGCCACTGGCTTTGTTCTGCAAAAGAGCAGAGACACTGTTTGGTATCTTTACTCAGGCTGCCAGAAAGAATAGATTCTGCTCAGATCTGAGCCCTGGTTGCTGTAAGCCCCACCCTCATCTCTTCTTCTAACTGATCCCCAGTTGTTAAGCCCTACAGATTCCCCCATTGATCCCTGTGAGGAGAGATCCAAATGTGCCTCCTGGGGTGTCTGGCAATGCTGGGGAAGCTGGATGCACACTTTGGGTTTTCTTTTCCTCGCTGGAGAAACCACAGGCCTAGAAGACCCCTCTCAGGGCAGGCTGTGCTGGCCTAGGGGAGGGGCAATTCGTTCAGAACGAACCCGTACCTCTTACCCTTCTAATAACTCCTTCTTGGACTCTGTAGTCCAAGGGGGTGTTTCAGCCTCATCCCTGGGGTTCTGAGATTCTCACAATAATGTCTTGTCTATGAATAGTTGCTAGTTGGTCTTCTTGTAAAGGAGACTGAAGTCTAGAATGACCTACGTTGCCATCTTGAAGACATCAGTTCAAGATCTGGAATTTAGAGGGTGTATATCTGATCCTGTAGCTCTGGAGGCTGGGAAGTCCAAGATCCAGGTGCCAGCAAGGTTGCCTCCTGGTGAGGGGCCTCTTCCTGGTTCACTGCCAGGAAATCTTTGTGTGTCCTCACGTGGCAGGAGGACTAAACTCTTGGTCTTAATTACAAAGGTTCTTAAAACTATTAAACAATGGCCCTAATCTCTGCCATTTTCTGACAGTAAAACTATTTGTGAATAAAGACCACATTGTTAAGATTGGGTAATGTATTTATAATGACCTCATTTAGAACTTTTTCTTGGATGGGTTCGAATTTAAAAAATACACTCTGATTTAGGATTCAAAAGTATGGCTAGCAAAATTAAATATTACTTCTCTTTTTTAATTATCTCACTTGAATGAAACCTAGTAGGATGATCTGGGCTGACAACGTCATCGCTCACTCTTCCTTTTTAGTGGAAGATATACAAATTTTAAGCATTCTTCCCATGAGGAAAGTTTCCCATGGAAGATTGACCTTGTAATTTGAAAGCCAAAATAACAAGCAGATGTCATAAACATTCAACAAACAAAAAAATCCCCTGAATATTTTATTTTCCCACTTATAATTTAATTTGTCACTGAAAATATGACAATTATTATTATTTATTTATTTTTGTACAAAATGTGATAATGATGCTTAATAGCAGAGCAAATATTTATAAGTAGTAAATAAGACCATTATCAGCATAGTTTTCAATCACATCAGTAAATAATTCAATGTAATTGGGTCCCAGGGCATGTCTAACAAAGCTGGACCTCCAGAGAACACACAGGAGTTGTGAAAAGATTAGATCTTCTATTTTCTCTGTCATTTTAATTCCATGCCTCTCGGTATACATATGAGAAAATGAATCCCAGATACATCTTTCTTGTGTTTTTTCAGATAAATTGTTTTGATGAACTCTACTTTATTGGGCTGCTGTAGTCTTGGTTATAGCTGAAGTTTTACAGTTCACCTCATCCTATAGCTGGACTAATATGACTGTAATAGATCCATTGATTTAGTTACTACACAAAGTTTTACAAGATAGGAAGGCACTTCATATGCTTCAATAATAGTTACCCAAAAAAGCCTGCAACCTAAGAAAAAAAGCTTCTATTTAGAAGAAACAAGAATCAACTCTCTCTTATCAACCACCAACCATGCACTATAATTTTAAACAGCTTTTCAGCAGAGTATTTCTTCTCTGCCCAATGACTGGTTTAAAGTGTTTCTCAGCCTGTGGACCAAAGACTCTTGATTAGCTGTGTCGGATGTGTCCTCTTAGAAACACTGCAGAGTTGCATTTCAGTGCTTCCATTTTGACATGTCCTATTAAGGGTTACAAAAAGTCATCTGAAGAGGTTCATAATGAAGAAGGATAAGGAGGAGGAGAGGAAAAAAGGCTTTGCAAGAAGTCGAAAAATTTAACAAAGAAATGGCAGCTTAATGTGGTGGGTCTGATTATTTGAATGGGGATGACGGTGATGAAATTGGACAGAAATTACATCAATTTAGTTGTTATTTTTAATGTACCAAAATGTCAGTTGTAGCTATTTTAATGACTGGGTAGGAGATTCTGCTTATGCATTTCGAAGTGAGAGTTACAGGTGAAAAAATATATTATTCTTCTATTACATATGTATATCAAGGGTTTTTCTTACATAAAGAGCAATTAAATCAGAGGATTAATTGTACTAAAGAACTACTGTTTGGGAAGCATCTTTTGGTATTCTGCTCATTGCACCAAAAGATTGCACTGTTTCAATTTCGCAAATGAATGTTCATTCTTCAGCTATACCCAAGAAGTTTTTATTCTACAATTTCTAATTTTCTTCATCGTTAATGTAAAACCTATTTTGATTTTCTTTTTTTTATCCTTCTTCTCTTGCTTCTCACCCTCTCCCTATATCCCTCTCACTTCCCTCCTTTCTCTTCTGCCTATTTCTTGCTTCTTTTTCCTTTCTTCCTTTCTATAAAATTAAAATTGAATAAAGAAGGTGATTATTTTTAGGTACTTAGTGTGGTTCGTGTGACTATAACTGAGATAATTTTATTATTTGAAAAATTCTCCATAGATATTTCTAACTACAAATAAGATAATATACTGCAGTTTCATTTGAATTGTAGATATATTCCTCAATCATCAGAAGAAAAAATTTTAATGCCTAGAGCAGTTCTTGGCTTTGCCATGGCTTTGTCATGTCCTTACTAAAAGTCTTGAAAGATTTACCTGAGCCTAAAGATAAGTACTATCTTATTTGTTGTGCATTAAAAGTCACTAATGATTTGACATGTTCAGCCATGTATACCTCTTCATTTTCAGCTTTTTCTCCTTAGGGAAATTCTCTTAGGAATGGAAATAGGCATCTTGTAACGATAGCATTTCTATACACCATACACTCTGAACTGGAACCACATTACTCATTTTCTGGAACATCAAACCAGACAGGTTCTTCCTGGATGCCATGCCACTTTTTACATTGATATTTTCTCCTACCCACTTTTCTGCCCAGGAAACCTATTCATTCATAAGTCTCAGTTAAAGGGAAGAATACTTTTCCACCAAGGAAGAATAACTTATATCTCAGTCCCGGTAGAGTGCTGGTATTTTCCTGTTTTCTAGCAGTTATCATTGCACAGTTTATATATACAAAACTCTCAGAGGTCATACACCTATCTTGCTCATTTTTTAAGGTTTGAATATTACAGTGACTTGCATGTGGAAAGGGGTTTTAAGTGAATGTGGAGTGACTCAAATAATAACAATTTTTATAATAACAAAAAATTATATAGCACTTACTATATACCAGAACTGCTCAGAGCACTTTAAATATTTTAATTTATTAAATTTAATCATCACAACTGCCATATGTGGTATTTTTCTCATTTTACAGATAAGAAATCTGATGAATTTAACAGAGATGTTAAATAATTTCCTTAGGGTCACACTGCTGGTGGGAAATATCCAGCATTTGAATCCAGGCAGACTGTTTCCAGAATCCAAATTTGTAATCCTTGCCAATTCACTTCCTGGCTGAAGAACATTCAATATCTCCCCATCTTCTACAGGATGGATTCTACTCTTCTTAGCAGAGCAAAAAAGTTCCCCTTCGTCTTATGGCTTCTGCATAGATTTTCAGACACTTATCTTTCAGTTCCCCAAAGCTGCTCTCTTATTGAAATATTTGTCATTCTGCCAACACACTATCACATCACTATGTGTATGATTTTTCTCTGCTTGAAGGCTATCCACCCCAACCCATGCATCCATCTGACTGGGAGAAGCATTGTCATCTTGGGGAGAATGCTCAACCATCACCGTTGTTTTTGAAGACCTCCTAGATAGTTCCTCCCTGAGATTTTCATTCTTAAGTGCCACAGGATATGTAGAAATGCTGGTTCCACAGAGGCAAATTTTAAGAACTGCTACTCTTCATTGCTATATGCATAGATGAAAATATGAGAATTTTAATTTGGAGAGACAAAGCCAGCACTGAGATGCAATAAACCGAAAGAACAAAATAGTCTTGTTTTGTACAAAACTGCAAGTTCCAGTTGATTCCCTTTGTTACCTTTGGCTCAATTTATTGAAAATACAAATTTTTACAATGGGCATGGTATAGTAGCAATAAAGATCAAGTTGTTAATGTATGGTTTCCAGTCAAGATAGTTTGTGAGATTAATGCTTCTGCCTATGGGTTATGCATTGCTAATTCCAGCTCCACAGAAATTAAATGTCAGGAGCAGCAATGTGTATTTTATTACTTAATTTGTGGCCTGTCTTTGGATGGGACAGAGAATCAATGTCCTTCTATTAGCTTCCATATTTTGTTTTATGAGTTCCATTCCTAAACAGACTGATCATTGATGAACACTTCACCTTAAATAGACAGTCATCTGATGAAGAAAGCTGGGCACTAGGGATTAGAAAACTAATGTCAGTGCGAGGGTAGTTAAAAGTTATACCGAGATATTTCGCAGCCCAGAGAGGAAAGTAAGACTACACTTTCATTTTTAAGGGCAGGGAAAAGGCCAAATGAACTACAAATAAAACAAGACACAATAAACAAAATAAAGAATAAAACAGAAAAATCAACTAACTTTAACAAGAAGCTACAACTTAAGATCTCAATCTGGAAAATAACCTATATTTAGCCATGTATACCTCTTCATTTTCAGCTTTTTCCCCTACAATTCTCTTCGGAATGGAAATAGGCATCTTGTAATGATAGTATTTCTAGCTAACTGGCACTCCTCTATTACTAGATTAGGGGAAGAGAAAGAATGGCGCTGGTTATGATGAATGTAGAGAAACCTCTTCTGGTGCCATTTAAGGGTCATTGCATAAACTTTCAATTTCCTTTTGGTATCTGTGGAATTCAAAGTGGAATTTCTCAAATGGCAGGAGAACATTATGCCACTGTGGCGCCTTCAACCACACACAACTCTCTGCTTTGGGGCACCCTTTATCGTGTTGATGTGGTACACAATAGTCAAAAGAGTGTGAATTCTGGAGTTAGACCTGTGTTTCAATTCTGAAACTGTTACCACCTAGCTTTATGAATTTGAGCATAAAACTAACAAGCACTTAGTTTTATGCGATCTTTGAAGAACAGCTTTCTTACCTATAAAATATAAATTCAAAAAGGGTTAATTTTCTGATTAAATAATATAAGTACAAAACCTGGCTTATAATATGCATATAATTTCATAAATATTTTACTGATACAAATGAAAAAGCAGAATCTGTAACTGTTTTCTTTAGAAATCAAGGAGATTTGACCTAAATGTTCTTTTACGTCAGCAACCTAAACTATTAGATTAAAAGAAAAAACTAAAATTGCTTATAATGTTAATTTGAAATAAACTTATGAAGCACAATTTATTAAGAAAAGAAAAACACAAGAAAAATTATATTCCAGACAAAGTTATTATTCTATTAAGGGTTATTAGATAGTCAAATATTAAGACTTTTACATAATTAATGTGAAAAAACACTTTCTTTAAGTACTAATGCTACTCTGTTTTATTATATGCCATTTACTGTGATAGGGAATCAACTAATTCTAAAAATTAGAATTGAACTAACTCTAAAAGTTTTCCCTTTTGGCGTAAATTTGTAGCTCAGTGCTCTTTATTTTTCTCCCCAACTTTAAATCACCCTATTTTTTGTTTGACATTTTTTATTTTAACATTTATTGATTTAATGGGGTTATAGTGTCCTTTTAATTTATACCATGAGGCAATGATGGGGCACATCCAAGGAGAATTTTGCAGACACTATTGTTAGTTGAGCAAAGGTCAGTATGTAAGAGATGAGGCTGAGAGGTTGGATTATTAAGACAAAAGTAGGTGTTCTGATGTTAATATGGAAATAGCAGAACAGAAAACAAAGTCCTACCCATGTTGCTAAAACTAATGATACAAACCTGGTGGTGATGTTTGCTTCCTCGCAAAGGTGAATGTTGGATTTCTAAAGCCAGTGTCCCACTGGTCAGAATGGCCATCATCAAAAAATCTACAAACAATAAATGCTGGAGAGGGTGTGGAGAAAAAAGAACCCTCTTGCCCTGTTGGTGGGAATGTGAATTGATACAGTCACTATGGAGAACAGTATGCAGGTTCCTTAAACGACTGAAAATAGAACTACCATACGACCCAGCAATCCCACTACTGGGCATATACCTTGAGAAAACCATAAAAAGCCATGTACCACAATGTTCATTGCAGCTCTATTTACAATAGCCAGGACATGGAAGCAACCTAAGTGTCCATCGACAGATGAATGGATAAGGAAGGTGTGGCAATATATACAATGGAATATTACTCAGCCATAAAAAGAAACAAAATTGAGTTATTTGTAAGGAGGTGGATGGACCTAGAATCTGTCATAGAGTGAAGTAAATCAGAAAGAAAAAAACAAATACTGTATGCTAATGCATATATATGGAATCTAAAAAAAACAGTACTGGTAAACCTAGTGGCAGGGCAGGAATAAAGATGCAGATGTAGAGAATGGACTTGAGGACATGGGGAGGGGGAAGGGTAAGCTGAGATGAAGTGAGAGAGTGGCATGGACATATATACACTACCAAACGTAAAACAGATAGCTAGTGGGAAGCAGCCACATAGCACAGGGAGATCAGGTCGATGCTTTGTGACCACCTAGAGGGGTGGGATAGGGAGGGTGGGAGGGAGGCTCAAGAAGGAGGGGATATGGGGATATATGTATACATATAGCTGATTCACCTTGTTGTACAGCAGAAACTAACACAACATTGTAAAGCAATTATACTCCAATACAGTTATGGAAAAAAAAAGACTGAGAAAAAAATTAATTAATTAAAAAATAATAATAAAGCCAGTGTCCACTTCTTATAAATGTATTTATTGCAGACAAGTTTAGTCTTATATGACTGCCATTTAGCATTCATAGTGATGGTGATACAGGTACAATTTGAACTCAGCTTGCTAGATACTTTATAACTAATTAATTTTCTTCAGGATATTTCAGAGGTAATGACTCTTGAATAGCACCCAAAGTGGTTTCTACTACATGCAGTACATACGTCTGTGTAACAGAGCAAGTGGCCTTTTTGCCTACTGCACAACGGAAGGACCAAATACTGAGGCAAAGGTCTTATGCAGAGAGAAAATGTTTTATTGCAGGGCATCCAAGCAAAGGGACAGGAGGCAAAGCTCAGATCTGTCTCCCCAGTCTGGGGTCTGGTCAAACTCTTATGAGGTAAGGGAGAGTGGTTTGGTCTGCAGATGCACTGGCAGGGCAGGTTTTCATTAGAGGGCTCTGGAACTTGACCCTTTATGGTAAATTATGGTAAAAGGGGCTCCAGCACCAGGTTTTCCTGGACAACAGACCCTTCACTTCTCAAAGGGTTCCAGAGTTCAGGTTCCAGTCTTGTTTTAGTCTTTTAGTTCCACAGGGGAAGCATAGAAACTTTGGTTCCCCGTGACATTTGAGGCCAAAATTTTCTCCTCTGTGCGTGCTTCAGCTGCATGACTCGTGGATTTGTTTGGTTGTCTCTGAAAAACAACTCAGTATCCTGTGAGAAACAGGGTGGGGACACTTTGGGCTGGTTCTGCAGTTACATCTGGACTGTCAATTCCATTTGGGCTCTCTTTGTGTTCACCATACATATCTTCTTTCAAAAACAAAAATTTTTTGTTCTTTTTTTTTTAAATATTTATTTATTTATTTATTTATTTTTGGCTATGTTGGGTCTTCGTTTCTGTGTGGGGGCTTTCTCTAGTTGCGGCGAGCGGGGGCCACTCTTCATCGCGGTGCGTGGGCCTCTCACTGTCGCGGCCTCTCTTGTTGCGGAGCACAAGCTCCAGATGCGCAGGCTCAGCAGTTGTGGCTCACGGGTCTAGTTGCTCCGCGGCATGTGGGATCTTCCCAGACCAGGGCTCGAACCCATGTCCCCTACACTAGCAGGCAGACTCTCAACCACTGCACCACCAGGGAAGTCCCTTTTGTTCTTCTTATATGCCCCATTTCAAATAAATAAACAGTATATTTACTTAGAATAACATTATGCCAAATGAGGAGCAATAAATTACTCTTCAATTTAAAGCACAAGAGAGAAAAAAATGAACCAAGTGCTAGTTTCATGACTGTCCTGCAGTAAAAAATAATAATCAATATATACAACTGCTAATTTTAAAAAGATATGGACTTACTGTATATCAATACATGTACCTGCATGGTATAATAATTAAAATAATTTTATGAATTATTCCTATATAAAGGGATAAATATGGAAAAAGAAAAAAAAACTTTGAAAGTGATTTTTTTTAAGTAAAGCTTTTGCATTTCTTTTTATGTGTCAAAAAAGGGGGAAAATAGTGACTGTGTCTTTTTTTGGAATAGCATCAGTTCAGAGAAACAAGATATCTTTACTGCAAAAGAGTGAAAGAAAAAGTCCAAGTGTATTTAATTCACAGTCCAAATGCATCACTGGGAAAAGAAGGAAAAAAACAATTGAGAGGAGCTCACTAATTTTTGACAATCTGCTAGATGTAAGAGGAAAGCTCATTGTACTTTTAATATGTAATCCCCTAGTTAATATTTTATTTAAATATTTTTATTGGTTTGTTGGCAATTTGGGTTCATTTTCGGTGAAGTTCCTTTTTTTCCCTCCATTGCTATTGAGTATTTTACCTTTTTTTGCTTATTGATGTGGACGTTTAGCCTGGATTTTAATTTGCTATATGTTATATGAATATATATGTCAAACAGGTAGCTACATGTAAAGATAGAGTGGAAGCCATGCAAGAAATTGTGAGACCTTAAATTTAAGATGGTGAGTAGCCTTGGAAAAGAAAGAAGGAAATGAGTTGAGGGAGGGTGTATATCAACTCCTTAACTTTTTATTTGTTAAAATTCTTGAAGTAAAAAGGCAAAGTGGTAAGACCTATTTAACCCCACCTGAGAATGGCATTGTACAAAGGCTCAGATTCCTCAGGGATGAGGGTCTTGGTGGCCCCAGGTAAGCTCAGACTGGCATAGCTTCTAGTCAAGTGTGGGAGAGTCTGGAATGGGATGTAGAAGAGGGAGGAAATGAAAACCACTTCCAAACTTGAGACCAACTGCAGCAGCACAAGCTGTAGTTCATTTCCCTGATCTTCCTCTTTTTAATTTTCCCTGGATAAGAAACCAATCAAAATCCTGGAGGAGCTGCTCCCAGATGCGGTGAACTGACTGCGAAGCAGGTGGAGCCAAGCATCACAAGCGGTAGATTGTAGCTGATGGTGCGGTTCATCTTCCAAATCTTTCAGGACCGAAGTACTCCATCCCTTGACTGCTGGGAAGCTTGGCTGCTGATAGCTCACAGCTGCAGGCCATTGTGAAAATTGTTCTCCATCAAAAGAGGCTTCCTCACTCAAGTTATGCCCCCCTCCTTAGATAGTTGGCAACCAGTGACCGAACAGTGTAAGAACACAAAGGCCTGGGTCCCTCTGCTCGATTTGAGATTCTCTGAAGGGCTGGCCAGTTTCAGAGCTCCTTGTGGGAAGGGCTGAAGCCATTACTGCCACTACAACACAATTTTACCTTACCTGTGCCCACTCTTGCTTCTTTTTTCCCCTCAAAATTAGTGTTCATGAGAGCACTCTTCAGTCACCAAATCTCAGAGCCTCAGATTCCGTTCCTAGGGAGCCCTAGCTATGACAAGGCTCTAAACCTTAAAATATGAAGACAGAGGGAAATTATTTTTTGCTTACATTTAGGTTGTCAGCCTGATTCAATAGACAAGAAAAGAAATGAGAATTTAGGGTGGAATCTTTTCATCAATAAGTCAGTGCTTTGGAATACAGTATGTTTATATTTGACTTCTGAGGAATCTGAGCAAAATAGGACAAAGAAGGCTCAGAAACCTTGAAATTGATCTGCATTTATGAAATTCATGAAGGAAAATTGGTCTATTTTCATACATTGAGATTTAAGCAATATACTAGTCCCTTTTTTTCCCATTTGTTCACTTATTCAACATCCATTAAACTATTCTTGTGTGACAGTTACTGTTCTAAGCACAGATAATTCAAATAAGATGTAGTTCCCAAACACAAGGAACTAGTGAGAATACAGATAATAGACCAAAAGTTATAAACAGTGCAATAGGTTGCTCTAATAGCCATTTACACAGGATCCTCTATGAGTAGATGGGGAAGAAAATAGATGTGATGGAGTAGAGGGCAGCTAAAGGCTTCTTGGGGCAAACAATGATAGAGTTTACCTTTTAAGGACAAGAAGAGATTACTTAGGCAGGAAATCTGGAAAGGGGAATATGAAAGTATTTTATGTGGAAATTACAATATGTTCTGAGACACTTAAGGGAGTGAATTTGATGTAGTTCGGTACAACTAATATAAACATATTGCAAAATAAGCCTAGAGTGGTACGTAGTGGTCAGGCTCTGGTGGTTCCTTTGAATTTAATCCTGCCAGAGAGAGGATGGATACTTTGAAGGAGTTAAAATAGAGGAATCTCTGAATGTAGGCCACTATACCTTCATCCCTAATTTAAAGATCAAAAATGTAATGTTTGGGTCCTGGATTTGCATCCAATGGTATGCAGAGTAGTCCTACCCCTTTTCTAAGACTTCATAACATGACACCAATAATCTAGATCTGCATCAGTCAAGATAATGTCTAATGATGTGGAGGTGTGTCCGGAAACTCACAAGGGATAGTGAAGCGCCACGGGGCTGCAATAAGGGAGAGCCCTTTGCAGTGTTTTGTGAGGGTGGCCAAACACATACAGAAGTACATACTTTCTCCTTTTAGTGTATTTTGTTTCCTCATCATTGAGAGATTGGAGGAAGTTCACTGTCTTTAAGGAGAGGTCAGCTGAGCTCTCCACACCACCACAGCGCACAAGAACTCTGCAACTGTCCATGCATTTGAGTTTGCCCAAGTGTCAACTTTGTCGCTTCTGGTCCTTCTCCCTAGGCTAACACTGGTCTTTAGTCCACTCCCAGAATTGGCAAATGTTCCCAGAGCCAACACAGCCTGTGATCATCAGCTCATTTTCAGTGATTCTCTTTTCTCCATACTTATAATTCACCCAGGCATCGTTGCTTTCATGATTCTTTGCTACCTTTAATATTGAATTTCATTTTGTAATTTTCTAGCTTTTCTCAAGTTGGAACAGTGGAAGCATTGGCGCTCCTGGTTTACTTTACTACCAATTTTTTTTTTTTTTTTGGCCATGTAGCTTGAGAGATCTTAGCTCCCCCACCAGGGATTGAACCTGCATCCTCAGCAGTGAAAGTGCTGAGTCAGTCCTAACCACTGGACCACCAGGGAATTCCCTACCAATTTTAAAATAAGAAAAATTCTATAGGGGTAGGAGATTAAGAAGTAAAAACTATTAGGTATAAAATAAGCTATAAGGATATATTGTACAACATGGGGATTATAGCCAATATTTTATAATAACTATAAGTGGAGTTTAACTTTTAAAAATGGTAAATCACTATATTGTACACCTGTAACATATAATACTGTACAGCAGCTATACTTCAGTTAAAAAATTAAAAATAAATAAATAAAATATTCTAGACAATGTTTCCTCCCAACACGACAATTTTAATTTCCTCATTCATTAACTTAAAAAATGCACAATTAAGAAAGCTAGTATGCATTTGTTAGTACTTTTAAATAAATTTGAAATTTATTAATCACAACAGAATTTATAAGCACTTGAAAAAAAATACTCCATATAGGTTATAATGTATTTTCAGACTATAGGCCAAATACTTTTGTATGTTGATTCTGGAGACGTTGCATAATCACAAGTTACAGATTGGCAGCCACATGATTAGTTGCTTTAATGAACCATAGTCAAATTCAATAGCCTGGGCAGTGTTAAAAGATAAACTGAGGCCTATTAAAATTTTAAGAGTGTATTGGAGGAAAAATCTATTTGAATCAGGCAGTGCCAAAGCTAAAGCTGTTAGGAACACTATATTGACAGGAGCCAGGGGGAAAACTTTTATAGAAAAAAAGGTGAAAACAAAGAATGGAAACTATTTAATTGGCTATAGCTTAAACATTCACCTTACTTGGAAAAGCCTAGTTGTGATTGGTTGCCTTAGGTTTTGGTTTCTAAACCTTGAGGTATTTATAGGCTTAGGTTTTGATTTGTTACATGGGCTGCTAAGTATTTAGAACCACCTCCCTCTAATGGCCTCCTTGTTTAATTAACAGAAGGAATTCATTAAATTCTGCCAATTCTAAAGCCAGATCTCAAAATCCTGCAAACTCCTCATAAAAAGGTGAACTTGTGAGCAAATTAAATAATAGTATGGGTTTTCTGTTGAAAAAGTTTTGGGTTTGGGAAATTTTCGTTTAGTAACTGCATCATATAATATTAAATGTTACATGGCATTATCATTACTATTAAAAAATCTACACTTTGTTTGTTTTTGTTTGTTTGTTCTTTAAGGGAATAATGCAATAGGAAGATTCTGGAGATAGTATTCTGTGCTTATCCTACCTGCTTCCAATACGGAATCCAGGTTTTTTGTGCATCCCTGGCTGAAAGAAGTTTTGTTATTAGACTAAAACACAAGTTGCTCCTAAACACTCTGTTTTCTAAACTCTGTTTTCTGGAGTATCTGATTCCTAAATGAGATTTTGGGGGAAGAAAAAATTTTCCCTCTACTCTTCTAGGTTCTTGGCTGAGATACGTCTATAATAAAAGACGGATTAACAGGAGAAAAACAGAAGTTTAATAACATATATACCTCCTATATTCATGGGAGATACCCAGGAAAACTGAGTAACTCCCTGAAATGGCCCAAGCCACCATTTAAAATACCATCTCCAGCTAAAGACAAACGATGTTTGGGGGAGGGGATTATGGGAAGTTACCAGGGAAAAACACAGTAAGTAACAGTAAGGTTGTTATGCAGATTTAAGTCATTGCCTTCTCTATTGATGAGTTTCTAGAGACTTAGAGTCATTCTTCTGTTCCTGGTAGAGAGAGGGAGATGCCATTACAAGTGGAGATTTTCCTTATAAATATGAAGGCTTCTTACAAAAGGGTAACTTCTCCTTGGTTTTCAGAGCTTCTCCTATGTCTGCACCTTCTTGAAAATAGCCAGGTCAAGGTAATCCTAATGCCCAAGAGACATATTATAGAGTTCAAATTTTGCTCCCCTTCAGTATAATGCTAAAGGGAACTGGAGGTTAGGATGTGGTAAATGAGAGTAGAGGAGATAAAGCTTGGTAGGTCCTGCTCCTGAGTGAACTCCAGGGAGATGTCTAGTTCTGTGAGAGGACTGGCCACCAGACCCAAGGCATCAGAGTTCCTGGAAAGGACAACCTTGTCATCCATCATGGTGTGTTTTTAAGTGACTCATATATAAGTGACCATGTGAGATTAAAAAATAAATATTACTGAAAGTCTAATGTTTAGAATCTTTTCCCTAGTTCTTCCATATCCAGACAAGTTTCTTTAATTCTTTTATTCTCCTAGGGGAAGAAAGAGAGTGAACGTAACAACTAAGATTCAATTTCCTGGCAAGTCAGTCAGACAAGATCTCAATGTCACATTTATATACATTTTTAAAGTTTTCAGGTTTTTTCCTCCCCAAATTTTATGGTTTCAAAATCAATATAAAATAAAGTACCAAAATAGACATTCAATAAGTCAAATTATTTATTAGTTACAACAAGGATGTAAAGGCATCAACATCGGTTAGATAACTGGGCTCCAAACCAAGCATGTTCCCCAAGAAAATTCCCAAAAGAAAAGCCAGAATCCTGAGCCACACATTAATCTACCTGAATTTAAACGCTTTGAGTATTTTACATATGTACATAGAGCTAACAAATCCTCATCGAATTTTTTAAGCATTTTGTAATGATAACTGTAGGAATTATTAAAAAGAGTTTCAGAACTTGTCCAGCAAGAGCTGAGTGAGTGCTAGTTTTTTCAGGATCTGTTGTAGAATGAAAAGGCAATATATGAAATTGTTACTGAATGAAAGTTTGTGTGCCTGACACACAGTGAGGCCAAACAAACTGGAAGGTCGGACTTTGGAGCAGAAAAAGGTCTATTGCAGGGCCAAGCAAGAAGAATGGGTGGCTCATGCTCAAAAACCCTGAACTCCCTGATGGGTGTCAGGGAGAAGTTTTTATAGGCAAAATTTGGGGTGAGAGGTGCAGGGTGTGTGACTTTCTTCTGATGGGTTGGTAGTGAGGTAAAGGGGCGGTGCTCCAGGAATCTTGCACTCATTCTGAAGTTACCATCCTCCAACTGGGTGGGGGCCTTTGTTCCTGCAGAACAACTCAAAGATTTTGTTATGTATATCCCTTGTGCAGGAACCAGGATCCTGCTTTAATAGCTGCACCATCGTTGTTTCTTGATTGCTCCTCCTTTGTTTCTGCAATCTCTTACTTCCCTGATTAGTAACTATTTGAATCTGCTCTTTGGTATTAAAGAAGGTCTAGGAGACTGAAACCTTTATCCTGCAAATAAGAAATGGGAGACACAGAAAGGTGTTTGTACCTGGGAGCACCCCAGCAGAGTCCTGCTCGGTTTCAATATGGTCATCTTACTGAAGCATCATTCACAGGCTCTTTAAATGAGGGAAAGACCTTGTGCCTCTCCCCACACCAAATTCCTCCTAGTGAATGCCATATCTTAGTTCAAAACTTATATTTTACTCAGTGAAGTGGCAGTTCCTAAAGAGTTAATATTTTAAAAGAAAGGAAAAAATGAGAGTAAAGGCAGTTTCTAATAGAAATTATTTGCAAAAATAAATCCCATTGTAAAATGTAAGGATTAATGTGTTAATCAGAGCTTTGTGAACTCTCACATTAAGCAGCTTTGTTATGCTAATTCACTTGTAAATGAAGAATGAAGTGATTCTCCCATTATTGAATATCATTCTCTAAAGCCTGATTTAGAATAATAAAGATGTCCATTATGCTTGTAAATGATGCTAAGTTTTAGATCAGGAGTTTATTTTAGTGAAAAGTCACCTTATTTTTTCAAGTTACTACATATATATTAAACTTTATATTTAGTTTTATCCAGCCCATGAAATGTACAAAAGAAATATCTTCCCAGGAAGGAAATGACAAAAAACAACCTTGGGAATTTATTTCCTTACCATCTCCCACTAAAAGGCCAATGTATCATAAACTGAGGCAAATCTCAATGCATTCACAACAGAGGTCACAACCTGCTGACTTGAGGGTTACAGATGCAAAAATGGTGTCCAGTTTTCTCTTTAATGATTTGCTTTTTAAATATTTGAATTGTTGTAAATATTTTTAAATTAAGAGGTTACATACCAACGTCCTGATTTCTGGATTTTTGTGGAAAATTGGAAGATACGACAGCCTTCAGATTTGGAACAATCACCTGGTGCTGAATAGTAGCTATTGCTAATAAACCAACATTCTCTGCAGTTCATACCAAATGTTAGGTGCAGTGTATCACCATAACTTATGCTATAGTTCTTAGAATTACAAGAAAAGTGATATATTCTTATAATCTGTCTCTAATAAAATAGGAAAATAAAAGATAAACTGAGAGGGCTATAATCTTCAGGAAAAACACTTTTTGCATAAAGTAAAAATATTATTACATTTTTAAATCAAAAATTATTATACTTTATAAATAATACAAATACACATGATAAAATCTGCCACATAGTTAAGAGTGGCAACCAACATAAGAAAAGAGGACCAACTGATGAAAATCTCAATGAACTAATAAAGAACTGAATTTCATCAGGGTTTCTATATTTTGTTGATTTTTGAAGGCTGTTTTTAAGTCAAATGCTGTTATAAATTTAGTTATTTCTAACATAAAAGTAATGGCAAAATGTTTTATAGATTTTTAAGTTTATAATTGAGGATCCATTGTGTGTAATACAAAGTAAAGGTAACAAACATTTGCACATTTCAATCTATCTCAAAATACTGTAACTCAGCTTATTGGAGAGATAGCTGGGGATTGACAGAAAAAGGTGTTGGAAAAAGTAAAATAATTCTATTGCAGTTAATTAAAAGGAGATATTAAAAATACCATACAGTTATCCATATTTCTCTTGTTGTAGTGAGAATTGGTTAACATTTTGGGCATGGAGCTTCTGAGAAGCAAAATATCAAGAATTTTTTGTCTGTTGAGAATTCTGAATAATTAATTGGTTAAGATGAGTTAAGCAAGAATACAGATGCTCCTCTGATAGTAACAACAGATTTAAAAATTAAAATCAATGTTTTGAAGACCATGGTTCTTAAATCAGTTCATTGCTTTCAGAAATTCCTGTAAGATAAAACACTAAAATTAAATATATTAACACTTGGCAATTAATAATATAAATTGAATTCTCAACAAACCATTTTCACTTTTCTTAATTAATCAGTTGCCCATTAGAATATTTTTTAAATGATGAGCTGAAATTTTATAAGCAAACTATACATAATCATTGAAATAAATATATGTAAACAGGCTAAGTATGTTAAACATTGAATTAATAAATTGGAATAGAGCCTTGAAGGGCCATTACATGTCTGCTCCAAAATGGAAGACAATGATTTATTTCAGCCACATTCTGATAGAGTATTAAAAGTTTATTAAATGTGTATCTCCTGCATCTCTATTGCTTATAAAGATTTTAGTAAAAGATTTCTTTTAAATTTGATTCAAATCCCTTTCTCATTAGGTCTTAGAAGAGTACCTAAAGACAGTCACATACATATAAAATTGATGTATACCGTGCAATGCTGTTTCTTTGGCCATTCAATAGCTAAAATATTGTCATTGTGCTACAGTTATCCCATCCCCAAGTTTGAGTTTTCTGGCAACAGGTATCTTAGCCCGAAACAAACATATATTCCATCGCCCAAGTCAAACAATTTTCCAGACTTACCCATGTGTGCCTCAGCTGGCCCCAGTGCCAAAGAGAGCTCAATCTAGTATTTCTTTTAACCAGCAGCAACTTGTAAAGTAAATCTATTTGCATTCTTAATGATCAAATATTTAGAATAGCTATACTAACATGAACATATTTTTTAAATGTAGAATTTAAAATTTAGACCTGTCCAAGCATTTATCTACAGGATTTTAATTCTGTATAAGGCATTGTTTCAAAGCTATTGTCCCTGCAAATCTTATTAACTCTGGCTTTACATAGACTAAGAAAATGTTAAGTCATTAAAATGAATGCTGTTCAGTCCAGTCATCACAGAAATTATTTCTTGCATTTTCTCCATTGTAAAAATTCTCCACAGAATGTCCTTAAATGCCCTTATTTGTGAGTTTAATGGGAAAGTAGTCAAGAACAGACTCTGGAGCCAGAATACTTTGATTTGAATTCTTACTCTGCCTTTTAGAAACTGTATGACCTTAGGCAAATCACTTTACCTCTTCTTGGCTCAGTTTCTTCATTAAACATGGTTGTGGTCAAGATAAAATTAATTTATATACATAAAGCTTTTAAGGCTGTTCTGACAAATAGTAAACACTGCATAAATATAGCTAAAATTTTCAATTTTCCTATTTTTTCTTCCTCTGTTATATATGCCCATTAAATTTATTTATAATAAATAACCTTCTATTAATTCCTGTAACCTTAGTGAGTGCATCTATGCATTCCTCATGTATTAGGTGACTATAGACTAAATAATAGTTCTTCTATTCAACCACATATTCATCCATAATTGCATTCATTTAGTAACCAAATATTTATTAAATCACCCTTTTTCCAGCCTCCTTTCTAGGTTCATATGAAGCATACAGTCTAGTGGAAGAGTAAAACCATGAAAATGAATAATTACAGCAGATCTTCTATTAAGATTATAGTAACAGTATTTAAATTTGCCTGAGGGGATTAGGAAAAGCTTTACAAAATAAATAAATTTTGAGTTGAAACATGAAGTATGAGTAAAATACGTCAGGCTGTTAAGGAGTGTGGGAAGACATGCATGAAAATGAGGAGAAGCCCTGGCAAATCAACCCTCACTCTAAAGACTAAATAGAAGATATCCTAGAAAAATTTGAAGGCTGTAGAGCACTAAAAGTAACCATAGCAACACCAACCTCAAATTCCGTCCAACTTCTATCTAGATTAATTCAAACTTCCACATTAATGTCTGGTAGAAGGAAGAATAACAATCATTTACCTTAATAATTAATGACCCTACTTAAGCTGTCTAGCTTTCAACAAATATCTATGAAGCATCAAGAAGGAAAGAAAAAAATAAACACCCTGTGAAGAAACCAACCAACCAACAGAAAAAGACTTAACTATGATGTAGATGTTAAACCATCTGACAAAGAATGTAATACACCTGTGATTAATATGTTTAAGGGCTTAATGGAAAAGGTGGACATCGTACAAGATCAGATGGCTAATTTCAGCAGAGATGGAAACTGTAAAAACTGAGAAAGAATCAACCGAAATGTTACACACATAAAGAAACACAGTGATGGAGAGGAAGAATACTTTCAGTAGGCTCATTTGCAGACTTAACATAGCCAAAAGGAGAATCAGTGAACTTGATAGACAAATACAAACTTACAATTGGAGACTTAAACACTACTTCCTCAGCAATTGATAGAAGTAGACATAAAATCAATATGGACATAAAAGTCTTGAGCAAACTGAATTTACCTAATTGACATTTATAGAACTCTCCACCCAATAAACACAAAATGCACAGTATTTTCTAGTACACATGGAACATTCTCTAAGATGGGCCATATTATCAGCCACAAAACAAACCTTAACAAACTTTAATGAATTTAAAACAATACAAATCATATAAATGGTGTTCTTGAATGATAACAGAATTTAACAAGGAAACAATAATAGAAGGAGGTCTGAAATGTGCAAATATTTGGAAATTAAACACTATATTTCTGAATGAACTATGAGTCAGAGAGAAGTCTCAAGAGAAATTAGAGTTATTTTAAGCTAAATGAAGATTAAAATACAGCATATCAAATGGTTGATTATGTAGCTAAAACAGTAATTAGAGGATAATTTATAGCAGTGACTATTTGTATTGTAAAAGAAGAAAACTCTCAAACCAGAATTCTAAGCTTTTACATTTAAAAACAAATTGAACTTACAACAAGCAGAAGGAAGAAATTAATAAAATGTAGAGCAGAAATCAATGAAATTGAAAACATGAAAATAGTACAGAAAATCACTGTAACCAAAAGCTGGTTTATTGAAAAAAAAATCAATTAAATGAATAAACTTCTAGACAGACTTAACTGTTAGATAAGAGAGAAGATGTAAATTATTAATAAATGAAAACAGAGACATTACTACAACCCCATAGAATTAGAAGGATAATAAAGAAATACTATGAAAAATTCAGCACTCATAAATTGGACAATTTAGATGAAAGAGCTATTCCTTCAAAGAAACAATCTGCTAAAATTTACTCAAGAAGAAAATAATAAATCAAATCATTGTACTTCTATTAAAGTAGCAATTTAAAATATTCCAAAAAGAAACATGCAAGGCCAGATGATTTTATTGGTGAACTATAACATTTACAGAGGAACTATCAGTTCCTTAAATTGTGTTAACATTTAGGGGAAAGTGTGTGAAGGGTATCCAGGAACCATCTTATTATTTAATTTGGTTACTTTACAGTAATTCCAAACTTATTTCAAAACCAAAAATATTTTTAAAAAAAGTAAAGGGAAGGAACAATATATGATGCTAAAAAGGTTGAATTTTGTGAAAAGGAACATATTGATGTTTCAAGCTGTTGAAGTTTCAGAGAAGTCTTCAGTCTTCCAACTTGGATTTTTGTCAGAATTTTCTTCTTGGGATTATCTTGACTATTCAAAACTTATTGCAAATGTATACTAATTAAGAGTGAGATATCACAATTGAGAAAAACATATCAATCAATAAACAGAATAGTGTTTGGAAATGGAGTCCACAATTGATTTAGACAAAGTTATCAATGTAAATCATTAAGGGATCCATAGATAGTGCTGTAGCAATGAGATATCTGAATGGGTAAAAATTAAATCTTGCCAGGCTTCCCTGGTGGTGCAATGGTTAAGAATCCACCTGCCAGTGCAGGGGACATGGGTTTGAACCTTGGTCCAGGAAAATCCCACATGCCACAGAGCAGGTAAGCCCATGCACCACAACTACTGAGCCTGCACTCTACAGCCCGTGAGCCACAACAACTGAAGCCCGTGTGCCTAGAGCCTGTGATCCACAACACGAGAAGCCACTGCAATGAAAAGCCCAAGCACCGCAACGAAGAGTTGCCCCTGCTCGCTGCAACTAGAGAAAGGCTGCACGCAGCAACAAAGACCCATCACAGCCAAAAATAAATAAGTAAAGTAAAAAAACCAACAAAAAACAATAAGAAACAATTAAATCTTGATCCTCATTTCACAACATACACAAACATTAAATCATAGTAAAAACTAAAATAACATGGTTTTAGAAGAAAACACAGAATGCTTTCAAGACCTTTGGCTTGGTAAAGATTCCTTAAATAGGAAATAAAGCAAGAGCTCTCTTTTTTTCATAAAATTAGTAAAAATGGATTGCTTCAAAGTAAAAACGTTAGGTATTGGAAAATATAATATTAAGAAAATTAAAAAGGCAAACCACAGATGGGGAGAAAATATTTGTCATAAATGTATCTTTCAGAATTGTTTTCAGGGTATATAAAGACTCCTTAGAATTCAAGAAGAATAAGACAAAAATCTAATTAAAATTGGGCAAAGACTTGAGACATTTTACATAGGAAGACATAAAAGTGACCAATTAAATACATCAGAACATTCTTTAAGTCATGAGTCATCAGAGAAATGCAAACTAAAACTACAATTAGGGCTTCCCTGGTGACACAGTGGTCGAGAGTCCGCCTGCCGATGCAGGGGCCACGGGTTCGTGCCCCGGTCCAGGAAGATCCCACATGCCGCAGAGCGGCTGGGCTGTGAGCCATGGCCGCTGAGCCTGCACGTCTGGAGCCTGTGCTCCGCAACGGGAGAGGCTACAACAGTGAGAGGCCCGCGTACGGCAAAAAAAAAACACAAAAAACTACAATTAGATAAAACACACTTATTAGAAAGTCTAAAAGTAAAACGATGGAAAACTCTAGACAATGGTGGGTATGTGAAGCACATCTCATAATTTGCTGATGGGAGTGTAAAATGGTAGAATCACTTTGGGAAACATTTGGCAATTTATATCGAAGTTAAACATTCACGTCCTCTATAACACAACAATTACACTCATTTCAATCCTGAAATTCCTGAGATGAGTAAAAACATATGCCCATAAAAAGACTAGTACTTTAATAGCATTTGAAAGCAACACAAATGTCCAGCAAAGGGACAATGAATGGTTAAAAAATGTGGTATATTATACAATAGAATATTACCTAGAAATGGTGAAGGCTAGACCCAGATTCATTGTGCTTAGAAATAAATTTAAAGAGGAAACATGAATCCATAGTGTAAAATACGCCTTTTATACAATGTGTTCTCGGTGGGACATTACTGCTTTTTTGTGGCAATTTAGATGCATGAGTAGTTTCACATATATTGGAAGGTACTTCTGATATTAACTTGAGGTGAGTCAGGGAAGCTAGACTTTTGGCAATTCACAGGGCAGTACCACATAACAAAACTTTTTTTCTACATTTTGAGCAGCTTTTTTTTTTTTTTTTTTTTTTTTGCGGTATGTGGGCCTCTCGCTGTTGTGGCCTCTCCCGTTGCGGAGCGCAGGCTCAACGGCCATGGCTCATGGGCCCAGCCGCTCCACAGCATGTGGGATCTTCCTGGACAGGGGCACGAACCCATGTCCCCTGCATCGGCAGGCGGACTCTCAACCACTGCGCCACCAGGGAAGCCCTTGAGCAGCTTTTGAAAAATCCGTGAGATATTTTTATAGCAAAAAAAAAAAAAAGTTGAGTTTTTTCACCTAAAACCCCACTCCATTTAACTTGATAAATATTTTTGTGTAGTTTTATTACACAATGTACTTTCCAGAAGAGCAATCATCATGTAAATCAACAGATGATTTTACTTTGCCAAGAGTTGTTCACTATTTAAGAAAATCTGAACACAAATAGCAATGTAATGTTTGAGATTCCAGTGCAACACATTTTTATCAAACTTCTAGTTGTTGGATTAAGAAATATTCTACATTCTAGTGCAAGTATCTTGTTATTTCATTATATCTCTATGTACAAACATTTTAAACTAAAAATATTTATGTACAAACATTTTAAACTAAAATGTATATTATTATAAGGTATTTTTCATCTTTCCTTTATATTTAGAATTTTGTACTACTTTTTATTTATGCATTTTTTTCTTTGTATTATTTTATTGTACAATAGTTGACATACAATACTATATTAGTTTCAGGTGTACAACACAATGATTTGCCATTTATACACATTTTAAATTGATCACCACTACAAATCTAGTAACCATCTGTCACCATACGAAGTTATCCCAATGTTACTGACTATATTCCCTATGTTGTACATTACATAGCTGTGACTTATTTATTTTATAACTGAACGTTTATACTTCTTAATAACCTTCACCTATTTTACTGCTCTCCCCTCTGATAACCACCAGTTTTTTCTCTGTATCTGTGAGTCTGTTTCTGTTTTTTGTTTTTTTATTTGTTTTCTAGATTGCACACATAAGTGAAAACATACAGTATTTGTCTTTCTGTGTCTGACATATTTCACTTAGCATAATACCCTCTAGGTCTATCCATTTTGTTGCAAATGACAAGATTTTATTCCTTTTTACATCTGAGTAATATTCCATTCTCCAGTGTATATTGCACTTCATTTATTATATTCTTCAGTTCTGATTGATTCTTCTTTAGATTTTCTATCTCTTTGTTGAAGTTCTCACTGAGTTCATCCATTCCTCTTCCAATTCAGTGAGCATCTCTATGACCATTACTTTGAACTCTTTATCTGGTAAATTACTTATCTCCATTTCATTTAGCTTTTTTTCTGGGTTTCGTCTTGTCCTTTCATTCGGAAGGTATTCCTTTGTCTCCTCGTTTAGCCTAACTCTCTGTTTGTATTAGGTATGTCACCTACATCTTCCCATCTTGAAAAAGTGACCATATGTAGAAGTGTCCTGTGGGGTCAGTGGAAAAATCCCTCCTGGCCATCAGAGCCAGGTGTTTCAGGAGTATCTCCTGTGTAGGTTGTGTGCACCCTCTTGTTGGGAAGCAATTACGGTGGGTGTGCTAATGGGTGGGGCTGGCCCTCAGCCTAGCTGGTTGCATAGCTCAGCAGAGACTGTTACAGAGGCTCCGGTGGGCAGGCTTGGTCCTTGGCCCAACTGTCTGAGAGGCTCGGCTGTGACTGCTGGTAGGTGGGGCTAGCCTCTGACCTGGCTGGCTGAGAGGTCCAGCCAAGACTACTGTGGGCATGCTGACATGTGGGGCTGGCACCTGGTGAGACTGGTTGTGAGGCATGGCCATGACTTGTGCAGGTATACTGGTGTGTGAGGCTGGTCCTATGAAGGGGGAGCCACTCTTGAGGGAAACGTGCCAGCCAAGTCCACCGGCCCAGTGAGGCAGGCGTGAGCAGCCAGGGCAGGGTGCACGGTGATAGCTAGGTTGACTGAGAGTGACAAAAATGGTGCCTCCCAGTGTCAGGCCAGCTGGCTGATAAGAGGGTTTTAAAAAATGGTGCCTATCAGTTTTTTCCTAGATAAATTTCCACCTGATTTCTACCCCTCTGGCACCTGTACCAATATTTTTCAATGAATCTCCTTCTGATATTTCCCAGGTACTTGTCAAGCTATTTCCTCTCCACTAGGACTTGGAGTGAGTGAGTCTGTGCATGAGCTCTTCAAGAGCAGAGAATCTGGACTTCCCTGGTGGCGCAGTGGATAAGAGTTCGCCTGCCAATGCAGGGGACAAGGGTTCAATCCCTGGTCCGGGAAGATCCCACACGCTGCGGAGCAACTAGGCCCGTGTGCCACAACTGCTGAGCCCACACACCACAACTACTAAGCCTGCATGCCTGGAGCCCATGCTCTGCAACAAGAGAAGCCCCCACTCGACATAACTAGAGAAAGCCCGTGTGCACCAACGAAGACCCAACGCAGCCAAAAATAAATAAAATTAAATCTCTAAAAAAAGAAAAAAGAGCAGAGAATCTATTTCTGACATCTCTCCCACCTCTCCCCATGTAAGCCCCTCTGGTTTTCAAAGCCAGATGTTTTGGTGGTGTGTCTTCCTGGTGCAGGTCACCTGGGTTAGGGAGCCTTTTGTGGGGTTTGGACCACTTACTCCTGTGTGGGAACTTCTATGCTTGTAATATTCCTCCTGCTTGTGGGTCACCACATGCAGGGGTGTGGTTTCTGACTACACTGCATTTTTTTTTTTTTTTTTTTTTGTGGTACTAGGGCCTCTCACTGTTGTGGCCTCTCCCGTTGCGGAGCACAGGCTCCGGACGTGCAGGCTCAGCGGCCACGGCTCACGGGCCCAGCCACTCCACGGCATGTGGGATCTTCCCGGACCGGGGCACGAACCCGTGTCCCCTGCATCAGCAGGCGGACTCTCAACCACTGTGCCACCAGGGAAGCCCTACACTGCATTTTTACCTCTCCTACCCATCTCAGTGTGACCTTTTCTTTCTTTTATTATTATTTCCTTTTTTGTTTTCAAAGGTGAAGTGCCCGGCCAGCTTCAGGAGCAGGTTGGCAACCCCACAGTCCACCTCCACCAGCTGCCGCATTGCCATGGTGACTGCAAACTCTTGCTGTGTGCAGAGCTGCACCTGTTATTTCCTAATTGTAGAAAATCTGTTCTGCTGGTATTTAGGTTGTTCTCAGAGACAGTTGTTCTACACATAAAAAGTTTTGCTGTGTATGTCCATGAGGTGAGTTGAACTCAGGGTCAGCGTATTCTGCCATCTTGATATGGACCTTGCCTGTACTGCTATTTTAAAATATGTACAGTAGGTAGGTTATTATCTATGCATTTCACATTAGGATAGAAATTTGGGTATTAAAAATACCTGTAATAAAAAGAAGGTGGTAAGTCTGACAGAGTCTAGAATCATGGTTTTAGAAACTTATGAAAAGAAGCAGAAAGTGATGGTATTAAATGTATGTTTTAAAATTATTTTTATTTAATGTAAAATTGGGAAGTTGAGAAGGTCTCAGGTCTATAGAAGAGGCAGCAATGGAGAAGAGATTAAATGTACGGAAGGACAATATAAGTAGTATTAACTCAAAAGGACTGAATGAGATAGTTAGAAATATAGTTTGTCCTAATATACCTAATAACAAGATATACCTGATAACTCCTACACCGGTGATCATCTGTATCAGAGAGTCTTAGTGATTATTTCTGAGTAATTTGTTGTTGTTTCCCATGTTACTATTTCTCCCCCCATTTGACTTTAAGCTCCTTAAGTAAAGAGACCATGTACTTCAACCACATACATTGCCAAGAAAATAAATGGACACATATTCGTTGCTCTCAAAGTTAATTACCCATTTGAGTATGGAGTCTGACATAGATGCTGGATGCAGAAAGGAGATGGAACATAGAAGGGTCAGGGGTCGACGGACAACTTTTTTTCACTAATAATGTATCTATCCTCTCTTCTATCTACTTCTTTTATCTCTGACTTTAAAATTTCAGAGAATGTATGACAGTGGGATCCCAGCCAAACATAATAGATCACTTGATTTTGACCTTTGAAGCAGTCAAACTTTAACTAATAGTTGTGACTTGTGGGATAAATTACTTTGGCAATAGAGGGTGAGTACCCCATGTGCAGGATCAGGTTAAAGTTACAGTGTTTTGCCGTACTGTCTTGCTATGGCATGACTCTTCTGTATACCAAAGCTTTAGAGCTATTCGCATTGCAGTTATAACAGTAACAGCAAAAAACTATTCTTATCTCTGTTTTTCAGATGAGGAAACTCAAGCAGGTGGTTACATGACTTGGGTAAGATCAGTCAAGAATTCAGCAGGTTGAAAACACCAAATTTCCTGAGGTCAAACCTTGTGTTCCAAAAATACATGTTACCAAATCATGCAGAAATATAATAATTGAAAGGAAATATCTCTGAATTTATTCTTCCAGATTTTGATCACTTGAAGTCAAGTTAAATGAAGAGCAGATTCTGTAGAAACTTATATAACTTGAAAAGTATTTACTTTATAATATTAAATAACATGTATAGCACTCAGAAAACACCTTCTCAGTTATGAGCAAGTTCTGCTTGGCACACTTACTAAAATTAAAAGATATAAAGTCTATTTCTAGATTAAAAACTAACTCATTTGATGTTGCTTTAATTATTTTAATTATTTAGATTTTACATAGTCAATCCATACAATAAATATAGAGAGATATAGAGATATAATTTTTCAAGCTAGTGCATTATAAACACATTAATTAGAGTGTATATTTCACAGCATCCACCCAGGAGTAGGTAAGGGTCACCTATTATTCACCATAATTTTAAGAATGGAGATCAAAAGAGAAGTCAGGTAAGTAGTGGTAAGAAATTAAACTGCAACCCTTTATGATGGAAAAATATTCAACATTTTACAGAGTCATTCATATTGCAACACCTTAGAGTATGAAATTATGAAAAACAATATCATTGTTATCCTCTGGCACTCTCTTGTTCCTTTCAAGATTTATTTTTGCTCATAGCACTTGACCCAATCTGATCCTCATATTTTAGAATTGTAAGCTCTACCAGAGAGGAGAGTTTACCTTGATTTTTCCCTTTTTATGTCCCCTGCAGTTAGAAAAGTGATTTGCACATAGTAAATGCTTAAAAATATTGATTGTGAGATGAATACAAAAAATTCTGACCTAGATTAGTTTAATCAAGATTTTTCTGAGTTCATATATTTAAGAGAACTCCATGTAAATTATCGATATGTACAGCTACCTGTTAATACTTACACTGTGTTTAGGAGATAGGCTTGCCAAATTAATCACAACAAACGGTATGATGTGGCCTTTGCCTTGTCCTCGAGGAGCTAAAATTCTATACACAAAACAAGAAAACAACTGAACCAGAATATGATTGTCCATATTTTTCACCAGACAGTAAATGTTGGGAAATAAATGGGTATTTTATTGGAGTAAAAGTTAATTTCCATGGAAGAGAAAAAAGAGAAGTGGGAGGAAATAAAGGAAGAACTCTGCCACATACACTTTTGGAGGCAACATATTTACAGCTATATACTCTTTAGTGTTGCTACACAACTGGCTCATGGACAAATGCATTAGTATTTGGACGTAATCTTTCCAGTAGAGAAAGTAGTATTTAAAATCATTCCAGCAAGCTTTGAATTGATATGGCCATACATTTTTTTAAAAATAAGGGCAGCCTATTATGTCATTTTTTTCTGAAATCCCAGATAAGGTTGTAAGTCCTGGAAGTCAATTCAAATACTCTCTCCTATTCTTTGGGTCATATCCTAGAAAGAAGCACAGCATATGATTAATAGGTGTGCAATAAATCCTTCCTACATAAATGAATTAGAAAAAGCCAAAGAAAAGAAAAGCTGGCATTTTCCCCAAATATTATATATGAATGTAATTATATTATTATATTCCATTTTTACTGCTAATGTGTCTACATTGTCTCAATCTATATGGTTATTATAATCATAAGCATAAATTACACTCAATATGTTATACTAAAAGATTTAAACCCTGCCATTCATCTTTTCAGCCAGTATTTTCTGAGCAAGTGTGGATACATGGCATTACCTCTGCCGTCAAAGAGCCTTTAGTGGAGAGAGCACATTGCAATATAGATTGGCAAGCAAAAAGTTAGGGAAACAAAGATGCTATGGGCACTCAACCTTTCCTTTGGGAGTCAAGGTATTAGTCAAGATACATTAGACTTCAGCTACATATAAAACAACCTCCAACTCTCAAGGCTTATAAACATGTATTCCTTACTCATGCAAAATCCATTGTAGGTATCCAGGAGGGCTTTGTTCCATATGGTCATTCAGAGATCCAGTCTGAGGGATACTGGACCATCTGGAGCATTGCTGGTCTCCTAAGCATAAGGAGAATGAGCCTAGAGAATCATTCAGAATCTTTTTACTGCCTTGGCCCAGATGTGTCACACAGCACACATCTCACATTTCACAGAAATGTCCAAAGGTTACTTGCAAAAACAAGACAGAAACAGAATCAAACTAATCTTCAGAGAGATAAGACAAGACATTGATTCTATAAACAAAGGAAGGATAGAAAAGTGTGTGAAATGATTAAATAAACGCTCTGAAATTAAAAATATGAGCACTGATAGATGGGACTTCTGTTTCTGTTCAAGATAGAATAACAAGGTATAGCTTTACTCTCCTGCTTGAAACAACCAAAATACCGAATAAAATATATGAAACAATGGATGACAAGATATTAGACATCAGACAACAGAGGACAGTGATCCCAAAATTGAGAAACAAATAAAGTGAGCCCTATATTAAGCCCAGATATTGCTTTGAGAGAGTTTCCAGGCCATGGCATAGGGAAGAGACACTCAGGTAGAGCCCAGTAGACCCTCTGTCCTGGAATAAAGGAAATGAGCGTCTGGAGAGAACAATCCAGATAGAGTTCAAGGGCAGAGTACTGAAGAGAAAAGGGAAGCTCAAAGAGAGAACCCTGGAGATCTACAGAGCGTCCCCTCAAGTGTTCAGCTATGTACTAATGAATGCATATGTGAAAGGAAGTTACCTGGAGCTAGAGAAAGGAGCATTGGAAAGAATTAGATGTAATAGAGCCCCATGCTCACACAGGTCTGGGAATAGTGCTAGTTTCCACCAATTAGATGGGAAAACTTCAAGATCTGTGGTGAACTAAGTACACAGAAGGGTCTTGCCATCGTGAGGAGGAATTAGCCCTAGATTAAGCCTTGCTTCAGTCTCTTAGCAAACCTTAAAAACAAGAACTGAAAGGAAATCGTTTCTAAGTAAGTAAAACATATCTCAGAACAAAGACTAAGAATGTTTACAGTAATACAAACATATCTACCATCCAAAATGGTAAATTTCACACTGTGAGGCAGCCAATAAAAAAAAACAGACATGACAAGAAGTAGGAAAAAAAGACCCATAATGTGGAGAAAAGTTAACGAACACTGAGCCAGAATGGACTTGGATGTTAGAATTAGCAGAGAAGGACATTAAAACAGTCATTAATAACGTATTCCACATGTTCAAAAAGTTAAGTAGAGACAGGAAAGGTATAAAAAGCCCCAGATCAAACTTAAAAATTAAAACTATAATAACTGAGATGAAAAACGTACTCAGTGAAATTAATAGCAGATTACACATTGCAGAAGATCAGTGAACTTAAAAATACAGCAAAAGAAACTATCCAAAATGAAACACAGAGAGAAAAGAGAATTTTTTAAAAAATGAACAGAGCATCGGTGAGATGTGGGACAGTGTCAAGTGGCCTAATATACATGTAATTGGAATTCCTGAAAGGAGTAGGTAGAACAGAAAATGTTTGAAAGAATAATGGCTGAAAAATTTCTAAATTTGGTGAAAACTGAAAAACCCAAGATTCACAAATCTCAAAAAATCCTAAGCGCTCAATGTTATTTTTTTAACATAAACAAAACAAAAAACCAACTAGACCAAGGTATATCATTATCAAATTTCTCAAAACTAATGATACAGAGAAAAAATTTAAAATAGCCAGAGTAAAAAGACATACTATATACAAAGGAACTAATATGTGGATGTCAGTAGATTTATCTTCAAAAGAAATGAAAGCATGAAGATAGCAGAGGAACATATTTAAAATATTGAAAGACAAAATAAAAAACCTGCCATCCTAAAATTTTTCAGAGAGAAAAAAATTACTCACATACAAATAACTGATATCAAGAAAGGCATTGTATTTCTAACTGTAACATCTGAAGTTGGAAGACAGTGGCACATTGCCCTCAATGTTCTGATAGAGAATGATTTCTAACCTTGAATTCTTTACCCAAACTAACAATCAATTTTGGGGGTAAAGGAAATATATTTTCAGGCATGCAAGTTCTCAAAACTTTTCCCCCCTCCCCCCATCCCATGTTCCCATTCTTAGGAACTCATTGGTTATGTATTGTAATTCCAAAACAGAAAAAAATGGAACCCAGGCAATAGAGGATTCAATATAAGCAAAAGAAGAAGAAAATTCCAGGATAATGATAGCAGAAAGTTTTAGAGAGTAAGTACAGCAAGTCTAGAGAATGCAAATCTAGGGTCCAATTTAAAAATTTAAAAGATACTGATTGATAATTATCTTCCAAGTTAAGAAGAAGTCCTATTGGATATTTTGGAGTTAAACTAAGAGAAAACAAAGCAAATAAGTAAGGCAGTTATTAACTCCAGTGAAAGCAGAAAGTTATAGAAGAAATTATGATATAGTTTTAATATACTACCTTGTTCAGTGGTAAATAAGATTTAAAGTCATAATATGAACACTGATTATTAATGTAACAAAATTATTATATGATTATACTGGAAGGATGTAATTATATATACATAATTATACATGTGCAAGAATGTTAAATCCTTGCATTTATAATGATAAAAATGAGTTTATTACACATTATTTTATTATACTTTGTAGAAAAACGGACAGAAAAAGCCTCAGCCTTTTCTCCCATATCACACCACTATTTTGCCTTTGAGGTCACCTAGAGAAGAGGGATTTTATTTCAATTGTGTAAATGTCTTAGGATTTTTTTCTTTTTTTTAAATATACATATATATTTTTATAAATTTGTTTTATTTTACTTTTGGCTGCATTGGGTCTTCGTTGCTGTGCATGGACTTTCTCTAGTTGCAGACTCGCGCGCGCGTGTTGTGGTGCGTGGGCTTCTCACTGCAGTGGCTTCTCTTGTTGCAGAGCACGGGCTCTAGGTCCGTGGGCTTCAGTAGTTGTGGCACATGGGCTCAGTAGTTGTGGCTCTTGGGCTCTAGAGGGCTCAGTAGTTGTGGCGCTCGGGCTTAGTTGCTCCGTGGCATGTGGGATCTTCCCGGACCAGGGCTCGAACCCGTGTCTCCTGCATTGGCAGGTGGATTCTTAAACACTGCGCCACCAGGTAAGCCCCATCTTAGGGTTTTCTTTCTTTCTTTTTTTTTTTTTTTTTGCGGTACGCGGGCCTCTCACTGCTGTGGCCTCTCCCGTTGCGGAGCACAGGCTCTGGACGCGCAGGCTCAGCGGCCATGGCTCACGGGCCCAGCCGCTCCGCGGCACGTGGGATCTTCCCAGAGCGGGGCACGAACCCGTGTCCCCTGCCTCGGCAGGCGGACTCTCAACCACTGCGCCACCAGGGAAGCCCTAGGGTTTTCTTAAACAGATCTTTCTTGTCTAAATGCAGCAGTATCTTCGCTTGGGGGGAAAAGAACCAAGTAGAGAATTATTCAGGGCTACTGAGTAAATCATTTAGAGCCAGGTAACTTAAATTTCTAGAGATGATAAAAAGCTCTATAGGCAAAGGCAAGGCTACATTTCCTTTGGGGCAATGGGGGATGATGAAAATCATCAATGAGCTGCTAAAGAACAGAAAAAATGCAAATATCCCTAATGCTCCTCAGCGATGTGCCAAAAAAGTATTTAAAATGTTAAACTATTGTTATAATTTGAAAGCATGAAAATTGTATAAGCTGCAAACAGAAAACGGAAAAGATAACAGAATCATAAATTTGTGGATTTTTTCTCTTTTAATAACTGACAAAAACTGATTACGTGGATTCTGTTGACACTTTTTTTTTCTGCAGCATGTGGAAGCTCTTATCCTAAAGCTATGACACAGAAAAACTGTTCGTAAAGATTGCTTTGAATGTCAGTTTCCCTGTGTTATGTAAGTTTAGGGATTTGAAATGCAAAAATGTGAGATAAAAGATACAATGTAACATGTATTCTAATACACAGTAATGCATTTACTTTTTTTTTTTTTTTTTACTATTAAATAGCACATTCTGGTTGTAAGCATTACTCTCCATTCAGAAGTTAAGCTAATTTTTCAAATAAAAATTATTTTGGGGCTTCCCTGGTGGCACAGTGGTTGAGAGTCCGCCTGCCGATGCAGGGGACATGGGTTCGTGCCCCGGTCCAGGAAGATCCCACATGCCGCGGAGCGGCTGGGCCCGTGAGCCATGGCCGCTGAGCCTGCGCGTCCGGAGCCTGTGCTCCGCAACGGGAGAGGCCACGACAGTGAGAGGCCCGCGTACCAAAAAAAAAAAAAAAAAAAAAAAAAAATTGTACAATATGAATTTCTCTTAAAACAGCTCATGTCACCAGTTTAACCTAGTAGTTCTCCTTGTCAATTCAGTCATAGTTCTTGAAAACCACATACACTTGGTTCAATACCAATAGACTAGCTGAAAAAAAGAAGAAATGAAACATTATACGGTTTTTAAAAAAAGACTCAAGGTGAAACTGTTAAAGCTTGTTAAAATTCATGCATCTTTATGGAAAACTAATTATATCAGATTTTAATCATGTTTTGTAAAGGGGATGTTTCTCCTGCATTCAGTAACTTAATTGGTACAGTAGAGATTTTAAGCGGCCTTTCACCTTTTGTTATGGGTTGTACTTTTAGCAACAGCGTTTCAAAATTTATAAAATAATTTAATAAAAGTTCCAGATTCCAAAGGTTGTTTTAGAAAGAAAATATGAAAAATTTGAGTAAGAGGAGTATTTATAGTTTGGCAAAGGAAAGCTTTTTTGAACCAAGTAACAAATAGTTCACAATCCATTGCTTGAGGACTGGGTGTGACTGGGTATCAGCGAGTGGAAAAATTGAGGGGAGTAAATCCTTTAGTGGAATTATTTTCTTCTTCCCAGGTATATGAAGCATTGGTCTTAATGATACCCAGCTGGGAAAACAAGGTGTTAGGAATGATACAAATTGAGACTCCAGCAGTATACTGTAAGTGTAACATTTAAATGTTTATTCAGAAAAATTCTAATTAAAATGAACAGTATTAAACTGTATGAGTGAAGCTACAGAGACATGATAATTAGCACTTCTGGATTATTTATAAGGACCTTTGAGTTCCGTTTTTTGTTTGTTTGTTTTTAACCCCAACCTAGAAAATCCTCAGAGAAATAAATGAGAATATTCAAAGAAACTATAAACCCCTGAAGTTCCCTTGGCTCTTCCAAGGGCAGAGGGAACAGGGCGTTCTGAGGTAGAAGTGCTTGGGTAGGCATGCATTTGTCTTTTTATGTGGGTGATTCTAGAATGTTTGGGGAATATCTTGGGATCTCCCATCTCTATTTCCTCTCGTGATCTATAAGTGGATCTTAGAAGGATTTTAGTGATGTGGTCAAGTGGTGTGTGAAAATGCTACTCTTTGACCAACATAGGGAACCATTAATTAGAGGATGGGGTTAATGTGATAACTATTTGGCTTTAACCAGCTGAAGACAGTGAGTACTAATACCATTCAATCCCTTGGTCACTAGGTCTTTGTGGGGAAAAACCCAGGGTGGGAAAATCAGGCAGGATGCCCTTCTGTACATCCCATTCTCCACTCCCGCTACGGCTTCATTTCTTTTCTGTAAATCTTGCTTTAAATCTTCCATTTCTCTTTAGCTTATGATTAAATCTCTTATTGAAAGCCATTTATTTTACTTTGGATGATAGATGGTCTGTGGAAAGAAATTGGACTGCATTAATACATCTCCTGTTCTATGTACTGGAAGAATCTTGTAATCTACAACAAAATGTCACAGATATCAAAGAAACATTATAGTATCTGCCGTGAAAACATTTCTATGCCTGAGAAAAGACCTTAAAATACCAATGTTTTATTTTATTGACAAGCTCACAAAAATGTGCGCATATACGTTAATATATGCTCTAGTATGTACATATGGAGACATTTCTGTAGTTAGGTAAGTATAGTCTCTTTTACTGGTGATAGCCACACGTGATAGTTTGGTAGGGTCGTGGAGCCTCTCATTAAATATCTGCTGATCATATAAGCAATTATATGTAGATTTGTATGTTGTCCTAAGAGATCTTGAGAGAGAAACATTTGCCTTTGCTCTCTACACTATTAATGTTAACTATCAGCGTTTTGTTTTGTTTTATTTTGTTCCAAATTATTCCAGGAAAGTAACAGCTGTCATAATACCCCAAATCTGCCATAGGTAACCTGGTGCCTTTTAGAATTGCAAACTCCTAGAACGTGCCACTGTCATAATAAAAGCTAACATTACTAAAATGCTTACTACAGGTCAGGTGCATTCATTACATAAACTCATTTAATATTCACAACACCCAGAAAGCACTACTGCTACCTCCCTTACAGAGATGAGAAACTGTGGCAAAAAGAACTTTGGTAAATGTTCCAAGGTGGGAGCTGGGATTCAAGCCAGACAATCTGAGTGTAAAGCCTACACTCTTCATCATTTTGTTCTACTTTCTCCTCTCCTCTATCCTAATGCTATCTCTTTGATGGCTCACTTAATCTCTGCCCATGTGTTAGTGGGGAGGAATTATCTATTTTATTTGTTTGCCTTAGCCCATTCGGGGTGCTATATCAGAATACCACAGAGCGGGTAGCTTATAAACAACAGAAATTTATTTCTCACAGTTCTGGAGATTGGAAGATCCAAGGTCAAGGTGCCAACATGGTCATGTTCAGGTGAGAGCCCTCTTCCTGGTTCACAGCTGGTGCCTTCTCGCTGTGCCTTCTCAGGAAGGAAGAGGGGAGGGAGCTCTCTGGAGCCTCTTTTATTAAGGCACTAATCCCATTCATCAGGACTCCATTTTCATGACGTAAGCACCTCCCAAAGGCCCCCACCTACTAATGCCATCATCTTTGGGGGTTAGGATTTCAACATAAGAATTTCTGGGGGACACAAGTATTCAGACCATAGCATTATTCATTTCATCAGGAGTCTTTTTGAGGCAGTATATCTTGTTTTTTATCATCTGTTCTATGTGATATTCTGGTGGTGGGAATGTCTGACAATTGGAAGGTGTAGACATTCAGAGTTTTTTAGATCATAGTCTCTCTCTCTCTCTCTCTCTCTCTCTCTCTCTCTCTCACACACACACACACACACACACACACACACACACACACACTGAGTAATCTTTTAAAATGTCTTTTGATAATTTATGTGAGAATATGGAGGAAATATTTTTGAAAGGCATATTTAAGAGGATAGAGTTATCTCAATTATACACAGATTTTCAAAGTAAAATTTGGAACAAGAACTTTGCAACAATAATATCTTGATAAAATCAAGGGATGCCAAATGTTTGTTTAGCAGAACCTTAGAGAGCTGTAGTACCTGGTTGGAATCACAACAATCCAAGATGTGATCATCATTTTTCATGTCTAGAAACTCTGCTGTGTCATCGTGCTCAAGCAACACACTTCCATGGCTTCCAAACACACCAGAGGCTACTGTATAAATGAAGATGCAAGTGAACTAATTTATAATGATAATTATAGTTACCAAGTGAGCTGTATCTTTTATGTTTAGTGATCAAAACTTCTTTCCTTGTTGGCCAATTTATGTTTGAAGACAAATTATAAACTGAAGGTTGCTTACTGAACACAAAAGAAACCAAGGAGAGTTCGAAAGAACCTCCAAAACTGATATAACTTTGTTGTCACATTTTAGTTACTACCCAAGTGCTTATTCCTGAAAGGAGAGAACCTAGGTTATAAAGAGCAACTTTTCTTGTCATCTTTTATGTATAATTTTGTAATTTTTGAACCTACTTGTTAACTAAAAGTTTACTTTTTTACAAAATGAAGTAATCTATACTTTCATCAATTTTATGAATAGTTAAGAATTTATGATTATACATACATGCATAAGTATGTTTCAGAAACTATTATTCATATTAGTTGTGCTAAATTTAAGTCTTTCACGGAAGACATAATAGAAAACCTCTCCAATAGATTTGCAGGAAAGCCCTTCCTGTGCATGGCAAATATTTCATTACATTCTAGCATAGACTGAAACAATATAAATGATATGGATCAGAAATAATATGCAAGACTCCTTTTAATTTTCCTATCACTTTCATTTTTGTCTTTCTATCACTCCAATTTTGTTAAAATTGTCATTCAAAGACCATTTGAAAATTATTAGAGGTTTCAAAGCTTTATTGGATTTGGAACTAATGTGATGCCAAAAACATAACTGACAATTGCTCTGAGTATTCATTTCTCTCCCAATTTATAGACAATCAAGTTTGTTCCCACCTTGTGAGACTCAGCCATCAGTCACCTTGGTCTATGGAAACAGTCAATCTACATAATGGGAGAATGTAAAAATCCTGAGGTCAGAAAAGAGCTCTTGCTACTTGAAAGCTACAGAATATTTTATTAAAATATCATAATGATTTCAACTTTGCATTCAGCATAAGTTGGAGAAATATTTGATGTTCTCTACTCTTCTTCCGAAATGAGGTAAAAAAATAGTTTTTGAGGTTAAACTATCTTTTTTACAAAGTTTCCTGAAAAAAAATTTTCCCACTATCTCACTTTTTAATCTATAACATAAGCATGATTTTTAAAATCTATTCTTGGAACAAGGAAGAATAAAATACCATTGAGACAGGCTGGGAACTGGAACCCTTTGCTGCAATGTTTGCACCTGGACAAAGTCTCCCTGAGCAACAAAATACAAAGAAACTATATGGGGCTAAAAACAACTGTGTGAATGTGCAGTTGGGGAAAATTTTGGACAAAAGATACAAACAGACCAAAAAACCACAACTGCCTTTTTTTTTTTAACATCTTTATTGGAGTATAATTGCTTTACAATGTTGTGTTAGTTTCTGCTGTATAACAAAGTGAATCAGCCATATGCATACATATATCCCCATATCCCTTCCCTCTTGCACCTCCCTCCCACACTCCTTATCCCACCCCTCTAGGTGGTCACGAAGCAGCGAGCTGATCTCCCTGTGCTGTGCAGCTGCTTCCCACTAGCTACCTATTTTACATTTGGTAAGGTGTATATGTCAATGCTACTCTCTCACTTCGTCCCAGCTTACCCTTCCCCCTCCCCGTGTCCTCAAGTCCATTCTCTAAGTCTGCATCTTTAGTCCTGTCCTGCCCCTAGGTTCATCAGCACTTTTTTTTTTTTTTTTAGATTCCATATATATGTGTTAGCATACAGTATTTGTTTTTCTCTTTCTGACTTACTTCACTCTGTATGACAGACTCTAGGTCCATCCACCTCATTACAAATAACTCAATTTCGTTTATTTTTATGGCTAAGTAATATTCCATTGTATATATGTGCCACATCTTCTTTATCCATTCATCTGTCAATGGACACTTAGGTTGCTTCCATGTCCTGGCTATTGTAAATAGTGCTGCAGTGAACATTGGGGAACATGACTCTTTTTGAATTATGGTTTTCTCAAGGTATATGCCCAGTAGTGGGATTGCTGGGTCATATGGTAGTTCTGTTTTTAGTTTTTTAAGGAACCTCTACACTGTTCTCCATAGTGGCTGTATCAATTTACATTCCCACCAACAGTGCAAGAGTGTTCCCTTTTCTCCACACCCTCTCCAGCATTTATTGTTTGTAGATTTTTTGATGATGCCCATTCTGACTGGTGTGAGGTGATACCTCATTGTAGTTTTGATCTGCATTTCTCTAATAGTTAGTGATGTTAAGCATCTTTTCATGTGTTTGTTGGCAATCTGTATATATTCTTTGAAGAAGTGTCTATTTAGGTCGTCTGCCCATTTTTGGATTGGGTTGTTTGTTTTTTTGATATTGAGCTGCATGAGCTGCTTGTATAATCCTTTGTTAGTTGCTTCATTTGTAAATATTGTCTCCCATTCTGAGGGCTGTCTTTTTGTCTTTTTGATGGTTTCCTTTGCTGTGCAAAAGTGTTTAAGTTTCATTAGGTCCCATTTGTTTATTTTTGTTTTTATTTCCATTTCTCTAGAAGGTGGGTCAAAAAGGATCTTGCTGTGATTTATGTCATAGAGTGTTCTGCCTAAGTTTTCCTCTAAGAGTTTTATAGTGCCTGGTTTTACATTTAAGTCTTTAATCCATTTTGAGTTTATTTTTGTGTATGGTGTTAGGAAGTGTTCTAATTTTATTCTTTTACATGTAGCTGTCCAGTTTTCCCAACACCATTTATTGAAGAGGCTGTCTTTTCTCCATTGTAAAATCTTGCCTCCTTTACCAAAGATAAGGTGACCATATGTGCGTGGGTTTATCTCTGGGCTTTCTATCCTGTTCCATTGATCTATATTTCTGTTTTTGTGCCAGTACCATACAGTCTTGATTACTGTAGCTTTGTAGTATAGTCTGAAGTCTGGGAGCCTGATTCCTCCAGCTCTATTTTTCTTTCTCAAGATTGTTTTGGCTATTCAGGGTCTTTTGTGTTTCCATACAAATTGTGCACATTTTTGTTGTAGTTCTGTGAAAACATTGGTAGTTTGATAGGGATTGCATTGAATCTGTAGATTGCTTTTGGTATTATAGACATTTTCACAACGTTGATTCTTCCAATCCAAGAACAATATATCTCTTCATATTCTGAAGTGCCAGGAGAAAAACAGGTTTTCTGGAGTAAAAGCAGGGTACTGTGCATGCTCCCTGCACTCAACACCACCAAAGGGGTGGGCAAAACACCTAAGCCACCCCTCTGGCTCCACCCCTGGACCCACCCCTACCTTCAACCCATAAAAAGAACCAGCTCACCCCTCCTAGGGGAGTGACCAAGGGAATCTGTTGCTTTCACTCCCTTCTGCAGGCAAAGGAGCCCCAACAAAGCCTTGCCTGAATTTCTTGTCTGGCCTCTCATCAATTTCTATTGATTATGGAAGGCCAAGAACCCTGGTCAGTATCACCATAATTTAACCATATAATACTTATTTATTCTATTTCAGTCTCCAATCAGTACAGAAAACAAAATGTCAGTTAATATTTAGCATTAGATAATAAGACTCTTTTATTTCACCTATGCTTACCAAGACAAAGGATTAGTTACTTCTTTTTGTAGTAATTTCTAGCAAGCAGCCTAAATTTTAAAGTAAATAAGTTGTTTGAGGATCTGAAGAGGAAAAACTGCAGAGGGAAAAGATTTTAAGGAAGAAAATCATAAGTCAGCAAAATAAAGACATCCAATTTTAGAAAAAAAGATGTTAGTGCACTTATATTAGGGTTCATAAGTGCTCTGAAAGAATTTGTATATATTGACTCACATATGATAATTATTAAATAGATAAGGTTTTCATATTACCCTCAGTGTTTCATGTCAAAATAAGTCTCATGTTTTGAAACTAAATTAGATTCATTTACAACTTTCATATAATAGCTTATCAGGGTCTCTTGGTGTAAAAAAATGCAAACTCAGTGAGATACTTCAAGAGAGCCAAACTAAGCTGAAATATTGTAAAAACTGTGTAAAAAAGAGTTTCAGTTGGGGGATTATTGTCATGGAGAGCATTTAATAAAATTGCTACCAAGAGGGAAAAAGAAAACTATGGCACAGATCGCTTCATGAGGAGGGTGTTTTAGACTTGTCTTTTGAAAGCTGAAAGAAAAAAATTGGTACCAAAATTTATTGATATTATGGTTCTCAGCAAGAATAGAAAGTGTTGGGATAGAGCTGAAAATGAACCTGCGGGTCTCAAAGGAGTTCAGTGTCTGTGCAAAATTTTTGAAGAACCTCATAACTATTTAAATCTCTTTTTAAGGCTAATTTAAAGCAAGAAGCTTCTTGAAATTGGAAGAAATGTGCTGAGTGGCTCATCAAACAGAAGAGCACAGATATGCAGCGTGAAGCCAAACAGAGCTGAGGGCTGTGTTCTCGGCTCCCTGACAACCTCTTGGCTCCTTAGAGGTCCTGGGGAAGTGTTGGCTTTCTTCTCAGCAAATAGCATGCCCTTTCTCATTCTAGGTTTCTTCTCTTCTCTCTCTGTTTTCTTTTTTTTAATTTAACTTTGTGTGACTTTGTATGATTGATTCCTTCAAATATTTATTGCACCCCAACTGTGTGTAAGTCACTGATGTTAAAAGATGTAGAAGATGCAGACTCTGTTATTGAAGAGCTTAGGGACTGAAGGAGCTGCAAGCAAAACACAGAAACCTAACCCTAAACCCCAAGTGCAGACCCATTTCATTGATGACTTATGATGCCAGACACTTGTTCACATGCTCATTGGTCATCTGTGTAGCTGCTCTTGTGAAATGACTGCTCAAGACTTTTGCCACCTTTTAATGTGTCCTTTGCCATTTTATTATTGAATTTTAGGAGTTTTTCTATATTGTGAATACAAGTCCTATTGTCAGTGTTTTGTGTCACAAACATACTCTCCCAGCCTACCACTTACCTGCCTATTTCATTAATGGTGTCTTTTGACATTTTTGTTTTTATTTTGTTTTTCCCATCTGCCTTTTGTTTGCTCTTTCTCCTCCTTTGGCAGGTTAGTCGAAAATATTTTCATACTTCATCTGTTATCCTTTATTGCCATTTTAGTTATGCCTGTTCTTGCTATTTTTTAGTGGTTGCTAAATATGCAATTTTAACCTATCTAACTTATCTACTTTCAAAAATGATTCCATTATTTCATGAACAATGTATGAACTTTACAATAACATATTTATATTACTAATGTCTCCTCTCTGTTCTCATTGTCATTTAGTATTTTATTCTTGTATTTATGCTATGTAGCCCACACTACATTATTATTTTGACTTTAGTCAGTAATTTTTAAAGAGATTTAAAGATACACATGCATACGCATAAACACACATACATGCATATTTATATACATATATGTATAAAATAACTTTTAAAAGGCCTTATGTTAAACAATATATTTACACTCTTTCATGTTCTTTTATCCATTCTCCTGAATTACGTTTCTATCTAGTGTCAGATTCTTTTAATCTTAAAATTTTTAACTTAACTTGGATTACAGGTTTAATGGAGAGAACAATTTTTCAGCTTGTATCTTGTTGAAAATGCCTTTATTTCGTTTTTATTTTCTTAAATGAAGGCATAATTTACATATAATAAATTTCACCCTGATAGTATATGTAATTGGTCATTCTTCATCTTCCGCTAAGATTTTAGTCTGGGAGTTGAGTTATTCTATGCAAAAACTGAGCTGGACTTGGGTTTGGTTGTTGCTTTTGTTGTCCTTAGTTTATAGATTATCTATTCTGTAGCCCAAATTTAAAGTTTGTCAATTTGCCATTATTATCTTTCAGAGATTTGTTTTCCTGGTGCAAGATTTAATCAAAAATCAAGCATTAACTTCATTTGTCATTTAGTTTTAATTACCTTTTAAACTGGGACAGTTCTGCAGCCTTTCTTTTTCATATATGGCCCTATTATTTTTGAAGAGTACTTACAGTTCTTTTGCAAAAGATGCTTCAGATTGGGTTTGTATGCTGTTTCCTCAGGATTAGATTCAGAGTTTGTGTTTCTGGCATGCATATCCAGAAGTGGGGCTGTGCCCCTCTCAGGGCATCATGTCAGACAACACAAGATGTCAGTTCATGTCATTATGCTTTCTCCATAGGTCTTATCTTCAAGGTAATTGCAAATTCGCAAATCAACAAGAGCCAAGTAAAAAGAGGTTGGAAATCTGAATTGAGCTGTTGTGGACATCATAGAACTAGAGAATTAACATTGGAGTTCAGGACCAGCCAAGGAAAAAGATAAATGTCCCAGGTAATAGCCCAACCTCAACTTGGATTCCTGGAAAGTGGAAATAGTCCAGAAATAGAATGAACCTTACAGAATCTGCAACCAAGGATCTAGTCATTTTCATTCCTGATTTGATGGAGGTGATCTACCCTCACTTTTGCTGTAGGATATCTGTAATTTTTACGTAAAATGCCTGACATTCAATAAAAATATACAAAGTATACAAGGAAGTAGGCCCAGACCTAGGAAGGAAAAAATAAAGTAAATAGAAACAGAACAACATGAGATCCACATATTAGGGCTATTAGATATAATCTTTGAAATAACTGATTATTACATTTAAGATAACAGATACCAAGAAAGAGAATTTCATCAAAAAATTGGAATAACAACTTAAAAAGCAAAAGTCTTATCTGAAAAAATAGAATACATTTTAGTCAATGTGCTACAGCAGATGAGAAACAGCTAAGGAAGTAATTTGTAAATTTAATGATACTAGAAAAGTCCAGATGGAAAATGTTAAGAAAAACAGAGGGGAAATGGAGGGAAAAAAACATAAGCATTATGGAAGACCTGATACAGACGACCAATGTATGTATTGTAGAGTCCCAGAGGAACTGGGAGTTAGAATGTGTAGAATAAATGTTTGAAGACATACTGGTTGAAAACTTTCCAAAATTAGTGAAAGAATTCAAGTCATAATTTCAATAAACACTATTAACATAAAACAAGATAAATATAAGGAAGATAATATATTGTGATATCATAATAAAATACTTTAAATAAAAATAATTTTAAACATCTTAATAGTTAGAGTAAAAAGACATATTATATTAAAAGAAGGAAAAGTAAATATATCAGCTGACTCGTCAACAAAGTAATGAAAAACAGAATACAGTCAAATGGCAAATAAATTTATGTTTAAGTAAAATGCATCCAAAAAAGGAAATTAAGGAATGAGGGTAAATTGAGTTAAAGTGTTCTAAGCTTTTAGTGTTTTTGGAGTTGTAAAAGGAATAGTTTATAATAAAGTCTCATAAGTCCAAGTTTCCAGTAGTAATATCTAGGGTAATTTATGAGAAATAGTAAAAGAATGTATACATAGAATATAGTACGGAATGGAACATAAAAATGGGATCAGGGAATGCCTGAATAACTTAATAAAGACAAGGAGAGAGAAATTAAATAAACTTGGAATAAATGGAAAAATCAATAATAAGTTAGAATTAAGTCCGAATAAAACAGTAATAAAATATATATGAACTAAATACTATAATTAGAAGGTAAAGATAATCTGACTAGAATAAAAATAAACAATAAGAAATATATTCTGATTACAAGAGACACACATTAAATAAAAAGAAAAGATAAATTGTTTGAAGAAAGAAAGTTGTGATATAAAAACAATAGCTAAAAGAAAGCTGACATATTTAAATTAATACTAGCTAACTGTAAAATAAACTTAAAGACAAATATTTTATGGAGATAAATGGGAATATTTTATAACAGCAAAATATTCAATACAACAAGAAAACATAATGATTCTATATTTGTATGCAAATACAAACATTGCTTCAAACATATAAGGCAAAACTTGAAAGAATTAAAGGAAAAACTAACAAATCCCAAAACTAGGAGACTTTAGTATAATTCTGTCATTTACTGATATGAAAATTAGATAAAACATCAGTATATGAATGATGCAATCAAAAACTTTTACAAAATTTTTACATGCAGAATTTTACATGCAACAATGGCAAAATACATATTATGTCCAAGCACACATGAAATTTTCATCAAATTTGATGATATGCTGCATTAAGCAACCCACCATAGTGTCAAAGGATTAAAATCAGATCTTTCTTTGATTAGAGTGGACTTAAGGTAGTAATCAATATGTAAAATTACTAAACATTCCTGGATGTTTAGAAATTTATCAATATATATCTATATATGTTATGGGTTGAAAAAGAAATCAAGATGAATTTAGACAATATTTTAAAGTGAATGGTAACAAAAATATTACATATCAATATAAGTGAGATGTAGCAAAAACATAATTTGGAAGGAATTTATAACCATGAATTGATGTTTTAGGAAAGAATAAAGGACAAGAATCTATGGTGTTCATCTCAAGAAGTTATGTTTAAAAATTTAAGAATGTATAAGGAAGCAAAAAAGATAAGAGCATTAATCTTTGAAATACAAAATATACATAAAATAGAGAAAATCAACAAAGGCAAACATTTGTTAATTTACATGGCTAATAAAAATTTATAAACTCCTTCAAACCTGATAAAAATGAGAAATGGGGCTTCCTTGGTGGCACAGTGGTTGGGAATCCGCCTGCCAATGCAGGAGACACGGGTTCGAGCCCTGGTCTGGGAGGATCCCACTTGCCACGAAGCAGCTAGGCCCGTGTGCCACAACTACTGAGCCTGCGCTCTAGAGCCTGCAAGCCACAACTACTGAAGCCCACGTGCCACAACTACTGAAGCCCGCATGCCTGGAGCTCATGCTCCGCAACAAGAGAGGCCACCACAGTGAGAGGCCCGCACACTGCAACAAAGAGTAGCCTCCACTCTCAGCAACTGGAGAAAACCTGCGTTCAGCAGTGAAGACCCAAAGCAGCCAAAAATTAAATAAATGAATAAATAGATTTATTTAAAAGACTATATTAAAAGAAAAATGAGAAATGGACCAAATATTACCAAATAGGAAATTACAAGGGAGATATCACCACAAATCTTATATATAATATACATACATATCTATGTGCAAATACTGTAAATTATCTTTGGCTGTAAATTTGACAATTTAGATAAATGGACAAATCCCTAGAAGAGCAAAACTTATCCAAACGGACTCACAAAGAAGTACAAAATAAAATTTTTTTTAACTATTAGAGAAATTGAATCTGTAATTTAAAAAAATGTCCCACAATAAAATCTCCAGACTACATAATGTCTTCAGTAATGGGTTTTCCCAACATTTATGAAATGTATAAAATAACATTATACAAACTTATCCAGAGACTTTAAAAAGGAGGAACTACTACTCACCTTGTTTTACAGGCTGCTCCAATTTTAACAGCAAATGAAAATTTTAGGCCAATTACTCTCATAGCTATTAAGGAAATCCTAAGTAAATTAGCAAATTGAATTCTTAAGAAGTAGAATTCAGAAATATACAAAAAGATCAGACTGAGTTGAGATTATGTCAAGAATGAAAGACTTTTTAAGCTTTGTTTTTTATCTAAGTATAACCTACATACAGAAAAGAGCTCACATTGCTCCATGCATTTTCACAAAATGAACCCACCTGTTCAGTCAGTCCTCGAATCAGGAAACAGAACAGCTCCAGCCTCCTAAAAGCTCCGTAGTGTGCCTCCTTCCGGCAATGAGTCCATCTAAGGGTAACCACAAATGTCATTTCTTTTTTCTCTCCCTAGCTTTACTGAGATATTATTGACATTTAACATATGTAAGTTTAAGAGGTATAAGGTGATGATTTTTTAACAATTGAAAATTTAATTGATGTAATCCACCGCATATATAGAATAAAGAGAAAAAAAATCATATGAGAATACCCGTAAATGTAGAACAAAAATTTGATAACAATTGAACATCCATTTATAATTTAAAACTCCCTGACACTTTGAGAATAGTAGGTGGCTTCTTAATCTTATAAAGTGTATCCAAAAAAAAGCAAGCATAATATTTAACCATGAAATACATAAAGCTTTCTACTCAAGATTTTGAACAACACAAGGTGTTCACTAGCACTACTTCTGTTTGAGGTCATAGTCAATAAAATAAGACTTTAAAAAAAAGAAAGAAAATGAGTTGAAAATGTAGAAATCAAACTTTCGTTTAGTGTACATTGTGACTTCCTCCTCAAGTGCACAGTATGAAAAGGGGAAATAAGAATACCTTTATAAGAAAAAAAACATGACAAATCAGTCTCAGCCTGTGATCAAGGTCAACATCAACAGTCATATATCATACAGATAGTATGTACCCTTAATGAGATGTGATGAAAAATAGAATATTTACCTCTGTGGCTTTCCTCCTCAAAACCCATAACCCCAGTGTGATCATGAGGAAACTATCAGACAAATTCAAATAAAGAGGAATCCCACAAAATATCCTACCAATACTCCTCAAAGTTGTGAGATCGTTAAAAATAATAAAAGTCTGAAGAAACGGTCATAGCCTAGAGGAATCTAAGGAGTCATAATTATTAAATGTAATATGGTATCTGGGATAGGATCCCGAAGCAGGTAACAGATGTTAGGTAAAAACCAAGGAAATCCTAATAAACTATGGACTTACATTAATAATAATGTATAAATATTGGTTCACTAATTGTGTAAAATGTATCATACTAAAGTAAGACATTAATAATAGGAGAAATGGTATGGGGTATACAAGAACTCTGTACTATTTTAACATGTTTTCTGTAAATCTACAAATGTTCTAAAATAAAACTTTTATTTAAATAATATATACGTATGTTTTACTTTAAAAAAGAAATGTGTGTGGAAAAGTTTCTTTCTAAAGGTAAAGGACATTTCTTCCAGAATAGGTGTTATAAATCTAGCTGATACAGGTGTAAGCATATGGCGTAAATAAAAGCTAAAGACTCATGAAATTGTTCATACCACAATGCCTGGAGGTGTGAGTTAAACTTGGTCAATATACACAAGACATCATTTTTTAAAAGTCCCTGTTTTCCAGGAAAATGTAAAATTCATTTTCTATCACAATTTGGATTATTTTAAATAAAATGGCAATCTCTGGAAGCAAAAACATTTATAGCATGCTTGTTGTAAGAGATGGCTTTTAAAAATGGGTTGCATTAACAGATTTCATTGTTCATTCTTTGGGAGTCTATTTATAGCATTATTTATATGTCAACTTGATGGTGTTCTTTCATCATAAAGCCTACTTAAATTAGAGTTAATTGGGTCATAAAAGAAAATACAAACCAAAGGAAAAAGCATGTTATATTTAAGGATGAAGTTATTTCTAGCAGGTGTTGGTAGAGAAAATTGTTGGCCGTAGAAAGTTCAAGCACAAATTGAAAATAGGACCTTTTTGTGACATTTATAAAGCATAAATGTTACAAAGATTGCAATGAAAATTTAATGAAGACATGTAGAATTACTTCAAAGATTAACAAACTTACATTACCTTAATAAAAAAATATTACTTTTGATCCTTAGCCAATGTGGTATTGCTTTATATTTCTTAAATTTTTAATTTTTTGCTCTTTCTAACTTTAAATCTAAAGACAATACATGCATAATATTATCTATCATTAATATATAACTACTACAAAACAGTTTATTTGTTCCTACTTAAAAATGTAGGATATCATCACTATTAACATTTTATGACAAAATATAATTCATTATTGAATGTGTTAGGAAAGGAAACTTCACAGCCTCTTATGTTTCAGAAGTTTCCATTCTCCTCTCTACAACTGAGAAATTTTGGAGGAGACATTTTGGGGCTTTTGGTTCTGCTCACTGGAGAAATGAGCCATTGCTAGTCCAAGTTCACTAGCTACAGTGCATTGTAGAGCAATCCCCAGCATTCAGTTCCACTTGCGCCTTTCAAAAAGACCCTGAATATTCCAATTCTGACATTTAGATGGGAGAGTTCACTCAGATCTAAGGATGGGCTATTTCTGGCTTAAGCAGTCAGCATATTTCCACTCCCCTCATCAGTACATCAGTAAACCTCAAATCCATCCACTTCACTACTTGTGTGACTTGGAATAAATTATAAAACTGCTTTTTCACCAGATGTAAATTACATATCACACTTCCAACATTGGACTAGGTAGGGCCAGGATTAAATGTGGTTGAATAAACAGAAGTGCCAAGACCATTGATTGGTACTCAACAAATGTTATTTTTATTTCTTTCCTTTCCTTACACAGCAGTTCTAAATGTTCTTCAACAGTTTAACTGTCAAAGGCTCATACTATTCAAAATACTTTGGTGAATGCACATAACCTACAGAATGAAGCCCAGACTCTTTGGATTGATATTCATGATTTCCCACCATGAAGAAGGACCCCCTTTACAACTTTATTTCCACCGCAAACACACCTTACTACTATGGTTCCCAGATCATACCATGCACTACATGCCTTGTGCATTCAAGGATGTTCTTAAATCTACCTGGAATTTTGTTCTTCTCTTCCTGTTAAAAACCTACTTATCCTTCAAAATTTACCTTACATTTCCTCTTCTTCAAAACTTTCCTTAATCTCTAGATTAAAATTATATCCTCTGTGTCTCCACAAAACTTGTGGATTTTTTTTTTGTTCTTTTTGATTTTGTTTATGTCTCCACTCCTAGAATATATCTCTAACTCTCTCCTTTTCAAAGTATCTAATAATTTCCTAATTAATGGTTATTCATTTTTGTTATGAAAAATAAGCTTCAAAGACTGTGAAAATTATCTAAATAATATTTAACAGTTGTGTACACGATAAGGCTAAGATACAGGGAAATATAGCCTTCTGGGGAAGAAAAAGAAAAACTCAACCAAGATCTCACATTAAAGAGTAATATTCATTTCTGAGTTGTCTGGAAGGAAGAATTTATGATGTGTTGATGTTGTTGCATACACAAATAACTGGAAGTTGAATATTTGAATATTTGTAAATGTTTTGAGAACTTGGGAAAGCTTTTTGTACATTTGTAGATCAGTGAGGGCACAATGTCCCAGAAAGCTAATGAGAAGCATGAAGAAGCCACACTTATCTGATTGACTGTATCAGCCTTTTTCGAGATTTAATTGTATAGCCACATGGAAAGGGTCTAGCTATTCATTAAAATTATGACTATAAAAGCACTTTAAAATTCTATGCTATACTCACTTTGAAGATAAAACTATATTTGATACATGTTTCTCCTGAGTAGATGCATTGTAGGAAGTTAAACAGTTGGCTTGTATGCATTTACTGTCTTTATGAGGGGTGAGGAGATGTCTCTAGGGAAAGGAAAGAAAGTGACCCAACTAATCTCCTTGTCAGACCTTCAATTAAATGTCTAATGATATATTCTCAGAGGAAGGGACCTGATCTATTGAATGCCTTTAGCAGGGTATCTCTGGGTAAAGGATTAATTAGATCCAGAATCTATAGAACATGAATCCCTGGAGAATATGAAAGCTATACACTCTCTGGAGTACAAAGTGGAGATTTTTTGTAACATAAATGACTTCTGTGTAAGGTAACCACATTAAAATTACTTAGAAACCTCATTTATTATTCTGGGCCAGAGGTGCATGTCTAATGCAAGAAGAATATTTTATACACCACTTTAAATTTTTTTTTTTTTTTTGTGGTACATGGGCCTCTCACTATTGTGGCCTCTCCCGTTGCAGAGCACAGGATGTGGGATCTTCCTGGACCAGGGCACGAACCCGTGTCCCCTGCATCAGCAGGCGGACTCGCAACCACTGCGCCACCAGGGAAGCCCCTAAATTGTTTTTTGAAGCAGGAATATTATAACATTTAGACTGCCGTATTATTGGAAATGAAAATCTTGATATTTTTATTTCTCCAGAAAAGACTAAGACCTTATGTAACTGATGATTCAGAAATAAAAATGTGAGTTGATACATGAGTTGAACATTCGGAAGTAAAAGTCATCATTTTTAAATGGCTAATTAATAGTGACAGATTATAGGAATAAAACATTGGTTTGGGTTTCTGAATTGGTCTGAAAAATAACATGTAAGATTATTTCCATAAGTTTCTGTTTTGTATTTCATATTTATCTATTTTTTTCATAGCATTCAAAGAAGTTCATATTTTGCTCACAAGGACTCTCTGAGCCTCTCTGTGTTTTGTTGTTTAATTTAGAAAAAGCGTCTCCTGAGGATAGTACAATTTTTTTTAATGAAACATATTGTTTAGCTTCTTTTTTCTTTATTTAACATGTATACAACCTCTCCAGGATTTATATGACTAGGAAAATATATTTCATTAATAATGAAAAATAAATCTTTACTCAAAAGTTATGCATGTTGAATGAGATATGTGAAAAACATATAGAGAAGTTAAAACTATAGATAATATTTTGCACAGATTATCACATCTAACAAGTACACCCACTTATAGGGAAGGAAAATCTATGCCCTCAGCAAGGATGCATATCAGACCAGCTGAATTAGACATTTATTATATAACTCAAGGGTTTCCTAAACACACCTAATTCAAACCGGCATGGCAGAAGAATTAGCTCAGTATTTATGTTGAAACTAGAAAAATGAAGGCTGCTTACCACCCAGTAGTAAAATGAGACCAGATGATGTAGATAATATTTCATATTTTGCATCCACTTTGATATTCTAATTTGAAAAACATAACTTGTATAACCTAGGAATTTAAGCACTCAAATGTACTATAGAGATAAAACCCTGTGAGAAGAAGAGTCTGGTTTAAGATCAGTATACGATAAATGTAAAAAGTGGATTATGAATTCTGCCTCACTCTTAGATGTCAAAACAGGAAGTAGATGCACTCTTCCCCCTGAAGCAACTAGGAAAAATAAGACAAAATACATAAAACAATGGCTTTTCAGACACTAGACATGATCAAATGAACAGTGATTCCCAAGAGACTGGAAATAAGCAAGGCGAGTTCTCTGATTGTCACAGTGCATTGCCTTGAAAGAGTTTCTGGGAAGGGAGCAAGGAGGTGTAACCCAAGCATCGCGCGGTGGGCTCCCTGAGTTGAGGTGATAGAGCTGAGAGTCCAAGAGACCAAACTGGCTGGAGTTTGCAGCAGAGAGTACTGGAGAGAAGAAAGCTGCACAGAGAGAGAGAGAGAGAGAGAGAGAACTCCAGATGCCTGCAGAGGATCTACTTTGCGTATAGAGGAGAGTACTGATAAGTGCACACATGTGAGGAAACTTCAGGGGCTGGGGAAAGGGTGAGAGGTAATAGTACCTGGTGCTCGTAGAGAGCAGGCAATAATGTCTACAATATCCCAACAGCCAGTCTAGAAAACTACAGAATTCCCTGGGCATCGGACATAGAACTCAGAAGGATCTTACTTTAGTGTTGGGCGTAATTCGACCTAGACTGAATGTTGCTCTGGTCCTGATTAATAAGTCTTAAAAGCAAAACCAGAATGGATCAAGCTACTTCCAACTAAACCGCATTTCAGGAGAAAAATTCTAGAATATTTATAGGGATAAAAGAAATCAGAGCTCAAGGAAGTAAAATTCACAATATCTGTAAAAGAAGTCACCCTTTTTCTCTGTACTAATCGCAACACAACTGACACCAGATTGAGAGTTTTCTACACCAAGCAATTCTCCAATTCTTGGTGGACACAGACCTGGTATCCCACCATTTAACTAAATTTTCACACTAAATGCCCAGAATTAGTGCAGATCCCTCAGGTAAAGGGCTCAGTCTCATAAGACTGCTCCCCACTTCAGACATTAATCACAATTCCCAAGTTGTCCCCTCACTTCTGATAGACGAGCTATAAATTGGGAGTACCCATGACCCCTTCCTCAAGTTCAATAACTTGCTGGAATGGTATAAAGTAGAATAAGGTTAAATATCAAATATCAGTCATGATTTTTGATATTTCACCTCTATGACTTCTAATGTATTTACAAAACTTTTCTCACAATAATTTGCATTTAATTTTATACTCCCTTTCTAATTTATCCCAAGATAATGATTTTATAATTAGTAATAAGTGAATAAATAAAAATGATATGAAACTGTTTATTCAAAATGGACTAATATTAATTCTGAAGTATTCCATTTCTTTATTAGCATAATAAAAACATTTTAATACTATTTGGAATCACCTTATTTTTTTCCTTCACAGCATTACTTGAAAGCTTAGAATTTAGAATACCATCTTTGGGTTTCTCTGATGTCATAAGATGATAGGAAGAATATTAAAACAACACAACATAAACATACAATATTATATATGAACTTTTATAGTAACATTTTGATACATGGTGTTATATATTACAAGTTAAATGTGCTTTTAAAAAGTTAAGTGTATTTTAGAAAAGCAAATAATTATGAATAAAAATATAAGTTTTGTAATATATTTTATATTTTTATGTATATAAAATACAAAATCCAATCAACTATGTTATTTACCCTTATAATAATATAAAAGCTTATAGGGATATGTTCTTATACATATAATATATGCATCTTTTCACTCACTCTGATATTGAAAATATCTATGGAGAATGAAAAGCAAAATGTGGACCTCATTCTTCTGTGCAAATTCACTTATGAATATATTTAATTCACATTCCAATATGAGGTTCAATGTGGAAGCCTTCAAGTTTTGCTATAATTCTTGAAAGGCAATGGTATAGAAAGCAAGAAAAATAGCCGATTTTCACATGGTATTGATACTCATTTGTGTTGTTCTTTGCAGAATACAAGTGCTCCTGTAGTTAGCACTGTCTGTGCTGACAAGAACATGTCTGCTGGTAACATACAGATTTTGCTTTGTTCTTCAATTATAGCTATAACTTCATTTCTGATACATATCCTTCTATGATTATAAGAAAGAAGATATGTAAGGAGCCATTTATCTACATCATGAGTCTGATAATATCCTTGCCTGTTGCCACAGAAACCCAGATCATAGTCATATGTTACTGTGAAAATAAGAAATATGAGTATATTAAGACTTGCAGCTCCATTCCTTAATTCTTATTTTATTTTGACACAAAATCAGATCTCTACTTGATCTGTCTTACAACACCTGTTACCTGACAGCTCACTTTCATTCATATTTTGCTCTACAAGAGGAGTGTCTTGGAAAGTTGCACATGAGCAAATGGAGATTAGCACATAGTGCATTGAATTTTCTTCTACAAATATATGCTAGACAGATTCTGGTAATTCTAATGGACATATTGTTATAATGTAAAAATTATGATAACTATTTCTGATATATTTACTCTGTATAATTACACAAAGCTATCAACTTATGAGTTTTTAAAAACTCTTCATTAACTATACCTTCAAATGCATAAAACTCATTTTTATTCCCCTTGGCAATAATGGGTCAGGTAGGTCACAGTAACTGGATAATTTTTTCTGATTCTTTTTACTGTGCCTCACAGGCCTAAAAAACGTGAAAAAGAGGTCCACATTTTGCTTGGTTTCATATTTTAGAGAAGTTTATATTCATTCACAAGCCTTTTTACTGTCTATTGTTTGAAGGCTAAAACATCAATCTTTCAACAGAAATAAAAATTGTATACGTATGTGCACCCATTTTCTTTGTTTCTAGTGATATAACACTGGAAATTAGCAATTAAGAAAGGCTACATAACAGTAAGTATATATCATTCTATGATTTATTTGATCATTCTAAAAAATTTTGTTCATCTTGCATTTTGACTTAGGAAACTATGCAACCAAACACTAAAATAAAACTAAATCCTTCTGTCAGAATTTTTCAGTAAGAAATGTAAATAGAATTTATACATATTTTTTTCTTTCTTACCACCTTATTTAGCTAACTTGATCTAAACTAGTCAGGTTGACTCAGATGTATAGGTTCTTTTAATAGTCAGAAAAAATAAAATGCACACATATTGAGAGTATAGTTTGATGGGATTGGACAAATGTACTCAGTCCTTTAACCAGTATCCCATCAAACTATTGAACTCTATTACCACACTAAAAAGTTCCCCTCCATCCCTTTCCAGTTAGTTCTCATCCACACTCTCTGCTCCAGACTCAGCCATTATTATTATTTCTTTCCCTAAAGGTTAATTTTGCCTGGTCTATACTTTCATATAAGCCCTAATCGCATTCTTGGGGCCTCCATCCTCATAACTTCATCTAACCCTAATTACCTCCCAAACTCTCCACCTTCTGTTAAAAAAGAGACAATAGGCCCAGCATAAGTGTTGTGGGGGTTGGGGGAGATTCTCATGAGGCTGACCCCTTAACCTGTGAGATATGACACTGTCTCCAGGGAGACGGTGTCAGAATTGAGTTAAAGTGTAGTACACCCAGCTGGTGTCCTGGAGACTTGCCTCCACATATTTGGTGACAACAAGCGCCATACGCGAAGTGTCCCGTGAGTGAAGTGGTGGTGTGAAAGAAAAGGAGAAGCACAAGAGATAGACTGAAGTTTTTCTTACATAAGAAGCCTCTTGTGTACTCATGAAGGTGGACAATGTAATTAGCTTCATCGTGTGTAATTAAGTTAGAAAAAGCCAACAGGATAATGGGCCTATGAAGACAAACAACGAATTGAGCAGTGAAAAGAGAAGTGCGAGATCAGATGGAAAATTGTCAGACCAGATGGTGAGAAGCCTTGCTTGCTTGAGGCAAATGGGATTCAGTAGATGTTTTTGAAGGGGGATTAAGGTGAACAGACTTGCATTTTAATAAAATCACCCCTTTGTGAGGTGAAGAAAGGCTTGTGAAGTATAAGAAGAAGGCCTAGGGCAAAACTCAAGGAACAGCAACTTTAAAGACCAGATGGAGGTAAAGAGGGTTTTGAGACAACAAAGAGAAGTGAGCTTAAAGTTCCAAGCCAGTGAGAGGGAGAAGCAGGAGACAGGATGGGGTCAGCTGGGCCAAGGTGGGCAAGTGCAGGGCAGAGAATGATCAGTAGTGCCTGATGCTGCAGAAACATAAGGGCTGTTTTCAGATCCTTGGGTTTTGCAATTAGGAGGTTATGGGTGAATTTTCCCACTGCAGTTTTACTGGCATGTTTGATGTGGAAGCTTTACTATGTGATCCGGGTGTAAATGGGATTTGAAGAAGTAGCCGCAGTAAAGAGAGTAAATTTAGTCTTATCAGAAGGCAAGAGACAGAGGGAGGAAGTGACTGTAGGATAAAGCAAGTTGAAGGTGAGGACTTGTTGGGTTTTTTAAACAGAATTTCCTACCTCATGTTCCCAGAGCACAGTTTTTAAGAGTCTTCTGCTGAAGAATTTACTGTGTTTGCCTTGTTAATGATAAATTTAAGTATGTATCTATGACTGTAATCTCAACTGTTTGATGAACTCTTGGCGGACAAGGATTATATTTTATTCATTATCTTAATCCCCATAGCATGTAATTTCTAGATGCATAAGAAATGAGAATTTAATAAAATTTAATTCATCAGTATGTAGTATTTCATCTTTCAAATGATTCTCAAGTATTTTATCTTGAATAACAAATCTTCTCAGTAGTAAAATACCCCATGTAAGTCTTTCTAATGAGAGACACCATAGTATAGAGCAGTTTCCAAAGTGTGGTCCCCAGACCAGCAGCATCATCATCATCTGGGGACATGTAAGAACTGCACATTCTGGGACTGCACACAGACCTACTAAATAGAAACTCTAGGGCAGGAGCCCAGCAATCTGTGCTTTTACAAGCCCTCCAATTGATTCTGATTTGCCCTCACATTTGAGAACGATTAATAAAGAGAAACCAGAGCCTTGGATTTAACCAAATCTGTTTTCACATCTTCCTTTTGTCATTTATAAGCCACATGAAGTCAGAATGTTTTTAATAACTCCAGAATACAGTTTCCTTAAGCAAGGTCATGGGAACTACCTCAAAGTATTGTTATGAAAAGTGAGTGACACAGTAGGTGAAAGCAATTATCCCATTGTCTGATAAAATGTCGATATTAAATAAATGTGAATTTTCCTATTTTATAGACTCTGTTGCTATTATGGAATTACAGATTTTTAGAGAAACCTAGAAATAACATAGTTGAAATGTGTGTGGGGGAGGGGGGGTGAAGGGAATTGAGGTAGGCTGAGCACTTATATTTGACAATTGTCCTGGGTGTTTTTTCAATAGTGTCATCTAGATTTGAAACAAGGCTTGTCTCTCATGAAAGGTTATTTTATTTTAGCAACACTCCAGGTAGCTTTGTGCCAAGAATGAGTTCATTAATTACAAAAAATAAAGCAAAACAAAACAAAACAAAAGCGTTTCTAGTATAAGGAATTCTAGCTTTTTACCTCAAAACTTCAAATCCTTTTTTGTTTTTAAACTTGTGTGGGTGGGGAGTGGGGGGTGGGTGGGAGGAATGTGCTGCAGCAAATGCTTCAATAGCAAAATTCTAAATAAAGAACATTTCTCATATTTGGAGAAAATAAAGGCACTATTGCTTGTTTGCCCTTGTAAATGCTTGTAAATGCATTTTATCATCTGGGCAGGAATGGAAAGATAAAAGGATCAATCACAGAGAAAGGATCACATTTTTCAGAGCTTTGTCTCTTTCTATTGTTCAGCTTTAGCAAGGGCATTAAAAGAGCTTCCTATAAACAGCATTTATTCATACTGCTCACGCTTTCCTATAGCTTTCCCCCCATCCTCTATCTTTAAATGCAAGGTCAGCTCTACACTGTTATGAAGGAAACTGTTTTGAAATCTCACCTCCCCCTTTCTTTCATGCTTCAAATGTATCTCTGAGCCCTGTTCTTGAATTGACATACATTTAAAAACAATTCAGTCATGGATTGATCAGCTGATCCAGTGACACACAGACTACAGCTTGCTCTTGCCATCGTTTCTTTGTTCTTAGTGGGCCTTTGAATCCTGCAGCCTCAGCCCTGACTGTAATAATTGATTGACTGAGCTATGCTACAGGGCACAAAATAACAAAGGAAGAAAAATATGAACAGTTAGTGAAAGAAGCCCTGGGAAAAGACATAAATAAATGTAGTGTACCCGAATACTGCAGTGTTGATGGAATCCTAACCAAAGCAAGATAAACCAGGTGACTATATTTATTTTAATGTTTGGGAGGTGAATTCAAGGAGAGACATTGTGTTCCAAGAGCAATGTGAAGCCGTCCAAAGATCATTTCCTAATCTAATGGGACAAACACAGCCACACATAGATAAATTCTGAACCTAAATGGCCTTCAGAGTTGGAGCTCATTAGATAATATGGTAATGAATATTTTAGAAAAGCCTACATAGATAATAGTCATCAAGTCAATAAATACAGGCTGGCTACATCTCTGGTAACATTAGCATATAAATCCATTTGACTGAACCATTCAGAAATCAGCATTTAGCCTTTCCCATGAATTTGAATAGGACCTAATAAAATCCCTAAACTTTCTGTGAGGTTTGTATATACAGGAGGAAATCACAGCCTTTTCAAATCTCAGGATTGGAAAGGACCTTAAAGGTCAGATAAAATAACCTTGTATTGATTTGTTTCAGAAAAGCAACATTATCAAGTTGTGTCTATTGTAAACTCACATACAATTGGTAATTTGGGCAAAAGCTCAGCATCTGGGGCACTTGAATTGTTGACAATTCATGAGGTAAGAATTTCAGAAAAAATTCTTTAATCAGTGAAAAAGATCATTTTAAGCTAGGTGCCTTTTGCATGAGGACACAGCACTTATATTGTGTCAAATGAAGAGATTTCCTTAAAATGTTCTTGTTTATACCTAAGTAGGCTGGCTTCTTAAGATTTCCTTCTCTTCCCTCCCATTCTTCTTTCCTTTATTCTGTTCCCCCTCCCTCCCTCTCCCTCTCCCTATTCCCTCCTTCCTTCTTCTGTGCAAAATAAAAACTAGTTAAAAGCTAACAACAGAATTCATCTCAGGAATTGTTTAGAAAGACACCTAATAAAGATATTTAGTCAAGAATATGAGGCTGTAGAGAGACAGCTGGTTGGGGCTAGATTGCTGTATGTAAGACTGTAACAGGATTTGTGTGTGGGTATGGTCAGGTGGGAGATGGGGGGGGGGGAACCTGAGCATTTCCTTTGAACTATCTACCTGTGAAGGATTTCCAGAGGCTGCAATAATTACAATAGTTTATGAGCACTGGTATTTCAATTTTTAAAAAATATTTACTGGGCAGCACTATTGTTCAATGCCTTTTTCTTTACGCCTCAAGACTTTATGATAAACTATGCTCATATGAAATCATCTTGTGTTAAGTGGGGTTAAGTAAAGATAAAACAAACAAAAACCTGTGCTTCAGAGAAGTGATTGGTTCAAGACAGCGGAGTAGAAGGACGTGTACTCACTCCCTCTTTCAAGAGCAATAGAATCACAACTAACTGCTGAACAATCATCGACAGGAAGACACTGGAACTCACCAAAATGATACCCCACATCCAAAGACAGAGGAGAAGCTACAATGAGACGGTAGGAGGGGTGCAATCACAATAAAATCAAATCCCATAACTGCTGGGTGGGTGACTCACAAACTAGAGAACAATTATATCACAGAAGTCCACCCACTGGAGTGTAGGTTCTGAGCCCCTCATCAGGCTTCCAAACCTGGGGGTCTGGCAACAGGAGGAGGAATTCCCAGAGAATCAGACTTTGAAGGCTAGTGGGATTTATTGCAGGACTTCGAAAGGACTGGGAGAAACAGAGACTCCACTCTTGGAGGGCACACACAAAGTAGTGTGCGCATTGGGACCCAGGGGAAGGAGTAGTGATGCCATAGGAGACAGAACCAGACCCAGCTGCTAGTGTTGGAGGGTCTCCTGCAGAGGTGGGGTGTGGCTGTGGCTCACCTTGAGGACAAGGACACTGGCAGCAGAAGTTCTGGGAAGTACTCCTTGGCGTGAGGCTTCCAAGAGTCTGGCATTAGCCCCACCAAAGAGCCGGGTAAGCTCCAGTGTTAAGTCACCTCAGGCCAAAAAACTAACAGGGAGGGAACCCAACCCCACCCATCAGCAGACAAGCAGATTAAAGTTTTACTGAGCTCTGCCCACCAGAGCAACACACAGCTCTACCCACCACCAGTCCCTCGCATCAGGAATCTTGCACAAGCCGCTTAGATAGCCTCATCCACCAGAGGGCAGACAGCAGAAGCAAGAAGAACTACAATCCTGCAGCCTGTGGAACAAAAAACCACATTCACAGAAAGATAGACAAGATGAAAAGGCAGAGTGCTATGTACCACATGAAGGAACAAGATAAAACCCCAGAAAAACAACTAAATGAAGTGGAGATAAGCTACCTTCCAGAAAAAGAATTCAGAATAATAATAGTTAAGATGATTCAGGACCTCAGAAGAAGAATGGATGCAAAGATCGAGAAGATGCAAGACATGTTTAACAAAGACCTAGAAGAATTAAAGAACAAACACCTAGAAGAATTAAAGAACACACAGAGATAAACCATACAATAACTGAAATGAAAAATACACTGGAAGGAATCAATAGCAGAATAACTGAGACAGAAGAACAGATAAAAGACCTGGAAGATAGAATGGTGGAATTCACTGCCACAGAACAGAATAAAGAAAAAAGAGTGAAAAGAAATGACGACAGACTAAGAGACCTCTGGGACAACATTAAATGCAACAACATTTGCATTATAGGGGTCGCAGAAGGAGAAGATAGAGATAAAGGATCCAAGAAAATATTTGAGGAGATTATAGTCAAAACTTCCCTAATATGGGAAAGGAAATAGCCACCAAATTCTAGGAAGTGTAGGGGGTCCCAGGCAGAAAAAAAACCCAAGGAGAAGCACACCAAATCATATAGTAATCAAATTGACAAAAATTAAAGACAAAGAAAAATTATTGAAGGCAACAAGGGAAAAACAACAAATAACATACAAGGGAACTCCCATAAGGTTAAGAGCTGATTCCTTAGCTGAAACTCTACAAGCCAGAAGTGAGTGGCATGATATATTTAAAGTGATGAAAAGAAAGAATCAACAGCCAAGATTACTCTACCTGGCAAGGATCTCATTCAGATTCTATGAATAAATCAAAAGCTTTACAGACAAGCAAATCTAAGAGAATTCAGCACCACGAAACCAGATCTACAACAAATTCTAAAGGAACTTCTCTAAGTGGGAAACACAAGAGAAAAAAAGGACCTACAAAAACAAACCCATAACAATTAAGAAAATAGTAATAGGAACATACATATCGATAATTACCTTAAACGTGAATGGATTAAATGCTCCAACCAAAAGACACAGGCTCGCTGAATGGATACAAACAAGACCCATATATATGCTGTCTACCAGAGACCCACTAAAAATCTATGGACACATATAGACTGAAAGTGACAGGACAGAAAAAGATACTCCATGCAAATGGAAATCAAAAGAAAGCTGGAGTAGCAATACTCATATCAGATAAAATAGACTTTAAAATAAGGAATATTACAAGAGACAAGGAAGGACACTACATAATGATCAAGGGATCAATCCAAGAAGAAGATATAACAATTATAAATATATGTGCACCAAACATAGGAGCACCTCAATACATAAGGCAACTACAAACAGCTGTAAAAGAGTAAATTGACAGTAAGACAATAATAGTGGAGGACTTTAACACCTCACTTACACCAAACAGAAACTTAATAAGGAAACACAAGCTTTAAATAACACAATAGGCCAGTTAGATTTAATTGATATTTATAGGACATTCCATCCAAAATCAGGAGATTACACTTTCTTCTCATGTGCACATGGAACATTCTCCAGGATAGATCACATCTTGGGTCACAAATCAAGCCTCAGTACATTCAAGAAAATTGAAATCATATCAAACATCTTTTCTGACCACAAGGCTATGAAATTAGAAATCAATTACAGGTAAAAAAAAAAAAAGTAAAAAACGCAAACTCATGGAGGCTAAACAATACGTTACTAAATAGCCAAGAGATCACTGAAGAAATCAAAAATACCTCGAGACAAATTACAATGAAAACACGAAAATCCAAAACCTATGGGATGCAGCAAAAGCATTTCTAACAGGGAAGTTTATAGCAATACAAGCCTACCTCAAGAAACAAGAAATATCTCAAATAAACGACCTAAACTTACACCTAAAGGAACTAGAGAAAGAAAAACAAACAAAACCCAAAGTTAGTAGAATGAAAGAAATCATAAAGATAAGTGCAGAAATAAATGAAATAGAAACAAAGAAAACAATAGCAAAGATCAATAAAACTAAAAGCTGGTTCTTTGAGAAGATAAACAAAATTGATAAATCATTAGCCAGACTCATCAAGAAAAAGAGGGAGAGGACTCAAATCAATAAAATTAGAAATGAAAAAGGAGAAGTTACAACAGACACCGCAGAAATACAAGGCATCCTAAGAGACTACTACAAGCAACTCTATGCCAATAAAATGGACAACCTGGAAGAAATGGGCAAATTCTTAGAAATGTATAACCTTCCAAGACTGAACCAGGAAGAAATAGAAAATATGAGCAGACCAATCCCAAGCACTGAAATTGAAACTGTGATTAAAAATCTTCAAACAAACAAAAGTCCAGGACCAGATGGCTCCACAGGTGAATTCTATCAAACATTTACAGAAGAGCTAACACCCATCTTTCTCAAACTCTTCCAAAAAATGGCAGAGGAAGGAATACTTCCAAACTCATTCTATGAGGCCACAATCACCCTAATACCAAAACCAGACAAAGATACTACAAAAAAAGAAAATTACAGACAAATATCACTGATGAATATATATAAAGAAATCCTCAATAAAATACTAGCAAACAGAATCCAACAACACATTAAAAGGATCATACACCATGATCAAGTGGGATTTATCCCAGGGATGCAAGGATTCTTCAATATATGCAAATCAATCAATGTGATCTACAATAGTAGCAAATTGAAGATGAAAAACCATATGATGATCTCAATAGATGCAAAAAAAGTTTTTGACAAAATTCAACACCTATTTATGATAAAAACTCTCCAGAAAGTGGGCATAGAGGGAACTTTCCTCAACATAATAAAGGCCATATACAACAAACCCACAGCAAATGTCATTCTCAATGGTGAAAAACTGAAACTGTTTCCTCTAAGATCAGGAATGAGACAAGGATGTCCACTCTCACCACTATTATTCAACATAGTTTTGGAAGTTTTAGCCACAGCAATCAGAGAAGAATTAGAAATAAAAGGAATCCAAACTGGAAAAGAAGAAATAAAGCTGTCACTATTTGCAGATGCCATGATACTATACATAGAAAATCCTAAAGATGCCACCAGAAAACTACTAGAGCTAATCAATGGATTTGGTAAATTTGCAGGATACAAAACTAATGCACAGAAATCTCTTGCATTCCTATACACTAATGATGAAAAATCTGAAAGAGAAATTAAGGAAACACTCTCATTTACCAATGCACCAAAAAGAATGAAATACCTAGGAATAAACCTACCTAAGGAGACAAAAAGCTGTATGCAGAGACAATAAGACACTGATGAAAGAAATTAAAGATGATACAAACAGATGGAGAGATATACCATGTTCTTGAATTGGAAGAATAAACACTGTGAAAATGACTCTACTACCCAAAGCAAACTACAGATTCAATGCAATCCCTATCAAACTACCAATGGCGTTTTTCACAGAACTAGAACAAAAAATTTCACAGTTTGTATGGTAACACAAAAGACCCCGAATAGCCAAAGCAATCTTGAGAAAGAAAAACAGAGCTGGAGGAATTAGGCTCCTGGACCTCAGACTATAGTACAAAGCTACAGTAATCAAGATAGTATGATACTGGCACAAAAACAGAAATATAGATCAATGGAACAGGATAGAAAGCCCAGAGATAAACTCACGCACCTATGGTCAACTAATCTATGACAAAGGAAGGCAAGGATATACACTGGAGAAAAGACAGTCTCTTCAATAAGTGGTGCTGGGAAAACTGGACAGCTACATGTAAAAGAATGAAATTAGTACACTCCCTAACACCATACACAAAAATAACCTCAAAATGTATTAGAGACCTAAATGTAAGACTGGACACTATAAAACTCTTAGAGGAAAACATAGGAAGTACACTCTTTGACATAAATCACAGCAAGATCTTTTTTGATCTGCCTCCTAGAGAAATGGAAATAAAAACAAAAATAAACAAATGGGACCTAATGAAACTTAAAAGCTTTTGCAAAGCAAAGGAAAGTACAAACGAGATGAAAAGACAACCCTCAGAATGGGAGAAAATATTTGCAAACGAATCAACTGACAAAGGATTAATCTTCAAAATATATAAACAGCTCATGCAGCTCAATATTAAAAAAAAAATACCCAATTCAAAAATGGGCAGAAGATCTAAATAGACATTTCTCCAAAGAAGACATACAGATGGCTAAGAAGCACATGAAAAGCTGCTCAACATCACTAATTATTAGAGAAATGCAAATCAAAACTACAGTGAGGTATCACCTCACACCAGTTAGAATGGGCATCATCAGAAAATGCACAAATAACAAATGCTGGAGAGGGTGTGTAGAAAAGGGAACCCTCTTGCACTGCTGGTGGGAATGTTAATTGGTACAGCCACTATGGAGAACAGTATGGAAGTTCCTTAAAAAACTAAAAATAGAACTACCATATGATCCAGCAATCCCACTCCTGGGCATCTACCCAGAGAAAACCATAATTCAAAAAGGCACATGCACCCTAATGTTCATTGTAGCAGTAGTTACAATAGCCAGGTCATGGAAGCAACCTAATGCCCGCTGACAGACGAATGGATAAGGAAGATGTGGTACATATATACAATGGAATATTACTCAGCCATGAAAAGGAATGAAATTGGGTCATTTGTAGAGGTGTGGATGGATCTAGAGACTGTCATACAGAGTGAAGTAAGTCAGAAAGAGAAAAACAAATATCGTATATTAACACATATATGTGGAACCTAGAAAAATGGTACAGATGAACCAGTTTGCAGGACCGAAATAGAGACACAGATGTAGAGAACAAACATATGGACACCAAGGGGGGAAAGCGGCAGGGGTGCTGGTGGTGTGACGAATTGGGAGATTGGGATTGACATGTATACACTAATATGTATAAAATGGATAACTAATAAGAACCTGCTGTATAAAAAAATAAATAAATTTAAAAATTTAAAAAAAGAAAAAGAAGTCCAGTATAAAAAAAGAAACAAACAAAAAAAACACCTGTGCTTCAGTAATGGATTAACAAAGTGCAGAGAGAAAAGGCACAGATAATGAGAAATGAGTAAATCAAGATTTCAACAGAAGCAGAAATTAATAAATAACACTTACTGAGGAGAAAGTCCACGGAACCTCGATATTTGGCCCTTTTCCTTTATGGAGAGGAATGGAGTTCCATAGATTCTCTCTTTTACTCTACAAAGAGCTACAAAGAGAAATGATTATTTTTCTCATATTCTCCAATGAGAAAACAGAAGCACAAAGAAATCAAGTCACATCTATAAAGGATCCAGAAAGGTCCACAGCTAATAGCAATGTGAATGTGTTTCAAAACTGGGAGTCTGGCATCAAACAGAGAAAATAGAAAAATAGGTAGATATATAGATAGATAAGCAGAGAGATAGATAGATAAATGATAGAGTTGTGGATCTGATAGGGACAGATTAAAGGGACAAAGTAGGTGATTAAATAGTTAATACTACTAAGGGATCATACATAAAGAAAAAAGTATGGGAAATGCATGTAAGTTAATGATCACTCAAGAAAGCAGTCTTGCCTAACAACAAAACCGAGCAGGCTTGCTTAGCAACAAAACCATGCAACAGAAGCATGAGACATGCCCCCAAACAATAAAACAATGGTAGAATGAGACCCATATCCTGCCCAGTGAGGTCAGTAAGTTACTGATTCCTAGGACATGTCCCTCTGCATCACTAAAAAAATATATAAGGAAAAGGTGACATTATACTAAAACTTGAGATGATTTACCATTTTTAGCATATATTACCACCCTCCTACTAACTTAAATAGTGCCATGACAGTCCTGGTTTGACCATGTAGGGACAAGAAAACTCCCCCACCTGATGTGGAGAAGGAACTGATGATGGAAGCTTCATGTCTACTCAAGAATGAGGAAGAAGGTGGTTTTCTCCCCCTCCCCACTTTTCCTTTGATTATAAATAGCCCACTAAGTTCTTGGCATGGCACCCTCTTGCCCGCCTGCCCACTCGTAAACCTTACAAGTGTCCTATTCTAATAAATCACTTCTTATTTATCACTTTGCCTCTCACTGGATTCTTTCTGCGCTGAGACATAAAGAACCAGAGCTCTTCGAAGCCCCCTGAGATGAATTTCTGCAGTTTCAGATAGACTAGTTGTGTGTCTTTGAAATTCATATGTAATTCACATTCATATACCCCTCACTGTGAATTGTTAAACAACAAAAATTCAACTAAATTTAAGGATCAAACTGGCTTTATTAAATGATTCATGAATTGGATAGCTTCCCATTTAGCAAACAGAAAAAAGTTCCGCCAAGCTGAAGAGAGTGCTCAATCCATACCCACCAACTTTTGTGGCTTTCTGGCCTTTGAGATCCCCATTAGAAATAGTCTTTATCTACACAAAACACAACAGGCATGTGCACCTTAACATACCAGCAGTAACCAAAAGATATTACTGAGCCCTGGCAAAGAGAAGGCCCTGTGCGCTTCACCAACAATTCCCATGGAACCTTGGATTGGGGCAAGGAATAAACCAGCAGACCTCTACAAGTGGGGACTCAAGACTGGGAGGTCCACCTGAATGAACTGAATACAGTTCCCACGTGAATCTTCAGATAGAATCAAGGGCAGAGGGTTTTCCACTCCAAAGCCTAGGAATTGCAGTCTGAAAGGCTAGGGGCTTAGCTTCAGGTAGAACCGTCTGCCAGCTCAGTTGGGCACCAGGCGAATGGTCTGCCAGCTCAAGCTTGCCTCCTTGTACTGGAGAAGCAATTAGAACAGAAGCTCAATGTAAAGAGAGTGGAGCTCAGAACCAAGAGGCACTTGCCCACAGCCCTGGGAAACAGCAAGAAAGGCAGTGAACTCAAAAAACGGTTCGCAGGTACCACACCTGTGTTTCTCATTGTCCTCAAATACCATCAGAAGTTTACATTGTGTCCCAACACTGCCACCAAATCTGTTAAACAACAAAAATTCAACTGAGTAAATGTAAGGATCAAATTGGTGTTTAGAATATTAGCTGGCATGAGGTAAGTCAGTCCTCAAACTCTAGACATTATTTTTGGTCAGAATTGGTTCCTTTATGCATTCATAGTTATTTTTAAATATTTGTAATAAACATTTTAAAGAATTTTTCACCTTCACCTCTTTGTCCAGCAATGTCCACTTGGTTGACAGTGGTCTTCATTATCTGTCTCTTCAAATTAATATTGTAATATTCTGAATGTACCTAAGAGTCTGAAGACTATATCTTTTACATTATACATCAGTAGTACATTCCTTTTATTGCTATAAAATGTCTTTGAGATTCTATTTACTTTATTACCTTTCCATTTATAGAAGTTTCAAATATCAAACAATTTTTGGCATAAATTAAACCGACCTTAGAACCCCTCAAGGTAGTCAATAACTATCTGGCTACAGTTTGATTTTACTTCATGAAGATATACCACATCAACTCACAATGGAATGAAAGAAGGAAAATTAATCCAGAAAAATTAACCAAACCTAGTTCAAAATATTGTTTTATTATTTTTATTCCTAATTTGCCCTAGTATTTTTCATTGTCTACTATTAGAAGAGGTAATCTATAAATAACACAAATCTTTATTTATAATATATAACCAATAAGGAAGCAAGAGAACAAATATCTATAGTTGCAAGTCACCACTTGAAAATTTAAATGTTTATATTTCTAGGATAATTGTCTATAGAGAATAATAAGGGGCACCTTACCTAAAGAAATAAACATACTTGTCTTATTCACTGTCTCTCTCTCTCTCTCCCTCTCACGCATACAAACTTCATATATATTTCCTTATATAAACACATAGAGACATAGCTATGCAAACTTCGTACATATAATGTGATTTCTACATTGCACTGAAGAACAAATTTGGATACTTTAGTGTTTACATACATACACACATTTGTATATACATATATGTACTTATACATCCATGTTTTGTTTATGTTCAACTAATAAAAGTTTTAATTCTCTACCAGCATATAATCTGTATGTGAATGTTCTTTTTTTTTTAATTAATTTATCTTATTTTTTGGTTGCATTGGTTCTTCATTGCTGTGCACAGGCTTTTCTCTAGTTGCGGCAAGTGGGCTCTTTGTTGTAGTGCATGGGCTTCTCATTGTGGTGGCTTCTCTTGTTGTAGAGCAAGGGCTCTAGGTGCGCGGGCTTCATTAGTCGCAGCACATGGGCTCAGTAATTGTGGCTCGTGGGCTCTAGAGCACAGGCTCAGTAGTTGTGGCGCACAGGCTTAGTTGCTCCACGGCATGTGGGATCTTCCCAGACCAGGGCTTAAACCCGTGTCCCTGGTATTGGCAGGCAGATTCTTAACCACTGAACCACCAGGGAAGTCCTGTATATGAATATTCTTTAACAACATGGAAACTACAAAAGTTAGAATTGGCTGGGAGGGATGAAAGAGGCAAATGTGAATTGATACATGTGGACTTGGTCAATGTAAATTTTGCAAGCTGTACATAAATTTTGTAGACCTAATGATTTTTGAAAACCATTTCCAAGGCTGTTTATGTCTCATGTGGAAATCTAAACACTATCTTACTGGAACTGGATTAAAAAATTTAGCCTTGTCAAATATTGCTGGTGTCTGCTTTTTAAGTTTTCTTCTCCTCTTTCCTTTAATACATGCTTTGCCTTAGTAGGCCAAAAGTAGAACTCTCTAGCTAATATTTTTTCTTCCTATTGTGAAAAGGAATTCGTCTTTAATGCTTACATGGTTATTTGAGGTTTGCTGCAGAATGCTGTGCACTGCAGTTTTGCTTTGAAATGAACGATCTTTTTTTTTTTGTTTTAAGGTAAACAATTTTCTGCTGTGTTTTTGTTGCACATTGTTAGAAGTCATCCTCTTGCTTAGATGTAGATGGTTTTTTGTTTTTTTGTTTTTTTTAAATCACTGCTGTGAACAACTAGCTGTTTGATCAGCAATGCTTCCTTTTTTTTTTTTCTTCCTCCTTTTGTATTGGACTTAGTCGCTGTCTGTCCTCTATGACACATCAGGATATGACTAGCTGGTACCACTCACAGTGGAAGCAATTTAATCTTTGTTACAAAAGTACCCTGTTTCTCAGAAGTCACATAAACATCTTAGGAAGAATGGTTGATTAAATTGTTTTGGCCAGCAGTTATACTTATCTGACCACATACTCTCTTTGTGTGGGATTTGGAATTTTTTTCCCTTTCACTTTGGAGGGTATAATCAGGCTCAATTTCTCCCTGTATGTGCATGCTTTGTTCTTTGAGCATTTTCCACTGAAAAAGTGAATTTCAGTTGTTCTGGACTTATCTTTCAGTAGGAAAACCTAGTTATTATTCAGCATTTTACGAAGCAGAGATAATACCTTAGCTTTAAACTTCCAGTTGGAGCTTTGTCTTCTGGCCAGTGGGGGAAAAAAAAGATTATATTTCATAAACGGCATTTCACCTCCTTGTAGACAGCATTTCTTCCATCAAGTAGAGACTGTATACATACTAATGCTGGGTGAATGATCTGGTAAGAGATTCGTAAGAACCAGCTGAAAAATGATGTACTCTCCTGCTAACAGCCTCGTCGAATTTACCTTACGTAACTGGAGAAAAAACTGACTACGGATGTTCTTTAGGACTGGGTTTAAAGATGATTAAGGGGATTGCAGTGACAATTCCCTTAATGTGTGTTCTACAAATACAAGTCAGGGATAGAATGAGAGGCATACAAAATACTTCATTTGTTGGGAAAATGAAAGGTTAAAGTGGGGAGAAAAATAAAAGAACCTTACATTATTATGAAGATTTGTGAAAATAGGTGTATTTTAGTAGATCCATGTGAATGGATAACTTGGAAAAAATTATCCTTCTCTGATTAAGCTCTAAATCCTTATATGTTTTTCTAGCTATTTTGAATACAATTTCATAGAATTCATAAATTAGATTTATGTACTAGTGTTTAGAGATTGTTCAGCAAAATATAATAGTATTTAAAAAATACATATGCAAAACTTGAACACTGAAGTGAAGATGCTGACTTATTTAAAAACCAAAGCTAAAAAAACCTGAAAAAGATATTATTTGAAAATGGAGAACATTTCAAACAGTTTTACAATATTAAAATTACTCTAGTAAAGGGAATAAAACTTTGTATAAAAATAAGAAAATAATGCATCATTATGAAAAATTTCTGAGTTTTCTTGTTGGTTGATCTCACAGGAAAGATTTTAAGAAAAATATATGATAAAATTTTGGAATAGAGATAATGAAAATGGGTCTTTGAAGGAAATGTTTGATTTATAACTGATATGCTGCTCATTTAAAATGATTTAAATATTTATGAAAATATTTGCCAATGATGCTACTGACAAGGGACTAATTTCCAAAATATACAAACAGCTTATACAGCTCAATATCAAAAAAAACAAACAGCCCAATCAAAAAATGGGCAGAAGACCTAAATAGACATTTCTCCTATGAAGACATTTAGATGGCTAACAGGCACATGGAAAGATGCTCCACATAGCTAATTAGAAGATAAATGCAAATCAAAACTACAATGAGGTATCACCTCACACCAGTCAGAATGGCCATCATTAAAAAGTCTACAAATAATAAATGCTGGAGAGGGTGTGGAGAAAAAGGAACCCTCCTACACTGTTGGTGGGAATGTAAACTGGGTCAGCCAGTATGGAGAACATTATGGAGGTTCCTTAAAAAATTAAAAATAGAGATACCATATGATTCAGAAATCCTACTCCTGGGCATATACCCAGAGATAACCATAATTCGAAAAGGTACATGAACCCCAATATTCATTTCAGCACTATTTACAATAGCCAGGACTTGGAAGCAACCTAAATGTCCATCAACAGATGAACGGATAAAGAAGATGTGGTACATATATACAATGGAATATTACTCAGCCATAAAAATGAATGAAATAATGCCATTTGCAGCAACATGAATGGACCTAGAGATTATCATATTAAGTGCAGTAAGTCAGACAGAGAAAGACAAATATCACTTATATGTGGAATAAAAAAAATGATACAAATGAACTTATTTACAAAACAGAAATAGACTTGCAGACATAGAAAACAAACCTGGTTACCAAAGGGGATAGTGGGGTGGAGGGGGAGATAAATTAGGAGTTTGGGATTAACAGGTACACACTACTATGTATAAAATAGATAAACAACAAGGACCTACTGTACAGCACAGGGAACTCTACTCAGTACTCTGTAATGGCATACATGGGAAAAGAATCTGAAAAGAATATACATATATTCATTTTTTAAACATAGTTCTTTATAAATCCTGCTCTCTCACATGTCTTTCTGTACTGGATTAGTATTTGTTTTAATCCTGTACATTCACGGGGCACCAGTCATTTTGAGTAAATAAGTTTTAGGTAATGTTCTTTTGAAAACTAAAGAATACTATAGTTTTTTATTAACTTAGCTAAAAATTAGCTATAATTTATTAATTTTGTTAGCTATAGCTTATGTAGCTAATTTATAAGTCCCATGAGACAGCAATATCATTTTTTCATTAGTAATACTCTTAGACAAAGTCATGTTTTCTGTAATAGTAAATGAAACAGAACTGATGTCTAGCTTGCTGTAATAAACTAGAAATTTAAAAGAAGTTTTGAAACCTATACAAGAAAGAGAAGAATAAAACACTTAACAACCTTACCCTTATTCTCTCCCAAATACCAACTTACTGATTTGGGTTCTGCCACTTTGTTTTTGGAAAATCTACTGAAAGTTCAGACACAAAGCTACGAGGAATATTAAAAATACTGGGACAATGATTTTCTCTTCTCTGATTAAATATATATAGTATATAATCAGGTATAGATTTACATGGATGGTGTCACTGAATGTGTAGTAAAGAATTTTTCACCATAACCAAATTAGCAAAGTCAATTACTAGGGGCTATGATATAAATTTAGCTTATTATAGAGTAAACTACTAATAACACTCATTAGATTGGGAATTTTTAGACAATATATGAAATTGTGTTTTCACTAATCTGATGTAAATGATAAATATTTTTTATCTAACACTGAGTCTTTATCTAAGGCAGTTATCATTTTCATTATCATTTATATTCAGATTCTTTAAAGACCATCCCTATTTGTTAATTAAACTTTTTATTTTGAGGTAATTATAGATTCACAACCAACTGTGTGAAATAAGACAAATATTTCATGTATCCTTTATCAAGTTACCTCCAATGGTAATATCTTGCAAAACTTTAGTACAATATCATAAGCAGATATTGACATTGGTGCAGTCAAGATACACGTTTCCATCACTACAACAATCCCTCTTGTTGCCCTTTCATAGCCACAATTACCCCCTAGTCTTAAACACTGGCAATCACTAATCTGTTCTGCATCTCTATAAATCATCATTTCCAAAATGTTAATGGAATCCTACAGTGTGAGATACTTTTGGGAATGGCTTTTTTCACTCAGCATAATTTGTTACAGATTTATCAAGGTTGTTGCATTAACATAAGTTTTCATTTTTCTGGGATAAATGCCCAGCATTGTAATTGCTGGCTCATACAATAGTTGAATGCCTAATTTTTAAGCCACTGCCAAACTGTTTTTAGAGTGACTGTACCATTTTCCATCACCACCAGTAATGTATGAGCGGTACACTTTCTCTGTTCTCACCAGCGTTTGGTGTTGCTCATCTTAACCATTTGGATAGGTGTGTAGTCATGTCTCATTGTGGTTTTAATTTGCATTTCTCTAATGGCTAATGATGTTAAACATCTTTTCATGTGCTTACTTGCCATCCGTATATCCTCTTTAGTGGCATGTCGCTTCATGTTTTTTGTCCTTTATCTAATTGGATTATTTATTTGATTTTATTATTTATTCATTTATTTATTTGTCTGCTCCGTGCAGCTTGTGGGATCTTAGTTCCCCGACCAAGGCTTGAACCCGGGCCCTCGGCAGCAAGAGTGCAGAGTCCTAACCAATGGACCGCCAGGGAATTCCCTGGATTATCTTTTTAATGTTGAGTTTTGAGAATTCTTTATATATTCTAAATACTAGTCCTATGTTGGTTATGTGGTTTGCAGATATTTTCTCCCACTCTGTAGCTTTTGTCCTTTCATCGCCTTTACAGGGTGTTTTGTGGAACAAAAGGTTTTAATTTTTGTGAAGTCCAATTTATCATTTTTTCCTTTTATGGATCATGCTTTTGGTGTCAAGTTTGAGAATTCTTAGCCTAGCCCTAGATCTCAATCATTTTCCCCTATATTCTCTCTAGAAATTTTACAGCCTTATGAGTTACATCTTGAGTTAATTTTCATATGAGGTAAAGGTTGATTTTTTTTGTTTGTTTCTGTTTTTGTTTCTTAAGGAAATTCAATGTCTCAATACCATCTATTGAAAAGGTTATCCTTCCTCCATTGAATTAATTTTTTACTTTTGTTAAAAATAAATTGGGCATATTTCTGTGTCTTAAATCTGAGTTGTATTTTCTGTTCTATAGGTTTGTGTCTATCCCTCACCAATACCACGTAGTCTTGAATACTGCAGTTCCATAATAAGTTTTGAAATTAGGTAGGTTCCTCCCTGTATTATTCTTTCTCAAAATTGTTTTAGCTATCCTAGTTCATTTGCCTTTCCACATACATTTTAGAATAATCTTATCTATATCTACAAAAAGTATTGCTTGGATTTTGATAGGAGTTTTGTGAAAATTTCCATTTATGGAGAATTGGCATCTTTACTGTGTTAGTGCCTAATCCTTGAAAACACAGTGTCTCTCTCCATTTATTTAGTTAATCTTTAATTTATTTCATCAATATTTTGCAGCAATTTTTAGCATACAAGTCCTGTATGTGTTTTGTTGGATCAACATTTATTTCTCTCTTTTTTTAAAAAAAGTATAAATGGCATCATATTTTAATTTTGGGGTTCCCATGTTTATTACTAGTATATAGACAACAAAATAGATTTTTATATTGATCTTATATCCTGCAACATTTCTGATAACAGTTATTAGCTCTAAGAATTTTTTTCTTAGGTTTCTTAGAAATTCCTACATAGAAAATCATGTTATATGAAATAAGGAATTCTGATCCATACTTCTTTCATTTACTTTTCTTGACTTTGCAAAATTGTCCATTATTATATTGAATAAGATTAGTGAGAGTAAACATCCTTGCAGTATTCTCATTCTTAGAGGAAAAGCATTCAGTCTTTCTTCCTTTAACATTTGGTAGTCTTCTCCATTGAAACCATCTCGGCTTGGTTGTTTCCTTTTTCTGGAGGTTTTAATTTATTAATTCAATTTCTTTAATAGTTACTGATCTATTCAAATCATCTATTTTATATTGGCTGGGTTTTTGTTTGTGTTTTCAATAAATAGATCTGTTTTGCCAAAGAATGTGTGTAGCATTGTTCAGCATATTGCCTTATTTCCTTATTGATGTCTGCAAAGGCTAGAAATGATGTGCCCTGTTTCCTGATGTTGGTAATAGTTTGATATCTTCCTTTGAGATCTTTTTGGTTCTTGGGGCCCAAACCCAGACTGAGAGGGGTTAGAGTGCCTCGTTGCTGCTCCCCACATGGCCTCCACTGACACCCTTGGGGGTGTAGCCCTATTACCACTGGCCAGTAGTGAATGTCTTACTCTCCACTATTAGAGGGCACCACATATAATGAAAAAATGAAACAATAATGGAACATGAACAACAATCTATCAGAAAAGAATGCATTAAGATAACAAAACATAAAGAAGATGTGGTACATATATACAATGGAATATTACTCAGCCATAAAAAGGAACAAAACTGGGTCATTTGTAGAGACATGGATGGATCTACAGACTGTCATACAGAGTGAAGTAAGTCAGAAAGAGAAAAACAAATATCGTATATTAACGCATATATGTGGAACCTAGAAAAATGGTACAGATGAACTGGTTTGCAGGGCAGAAATAGAGACATAGATGTAGAGAACAAACATATGGACACCAAGGGGGGAAAGTGGCAGGGGGGTGGTGGTGATGTGATGAATTGGGAGATTGGGATTGACATATATATACACTAATACATATAAAATGGATAACTAATAAGAACCTGCTGTATAAAAAAATAAATAAAATTAAATTAAAACATTTAAAAATATATAACACAGTTTTAAAAATAAAAATCTTATTCTAGTGGAGGAGTCAACTGGACACTACACGAAACTCATTAGATTTGAAGATATACTTAAGAAAATTTAGAGCAAAGAGGAAATGGATTTAAAAAAACTTTAAAAAAAATGAACAACAAGAAAAAAAAAACCCAAGAGGCAAAATGGGAAATGGGTTATACATTTAATATAATTTCCATGGAGGAGGGGGATGTTAAAGTATATGGGAAAGAAGCAATAATTAACAAAAAAAATAATCACAATTTAAAAGTTTAAAGATTTTAAGAAAAACTTGAAGTATTTGACATTAATTTAGATTTCACAAACTACTAAGCAAAAATAATTTTAAAAATTGGTAAAAGTTCTGAACTTTAAAATTATCAAAAAATACTTTAAGAAAAGAAAAATATAGGACACAAGAGAAAAGAAGAGAATTAAGTTACCATTAATTATAGACAGTATGATTTTCTATTTAGAAACTTCAAGAGAATTAAGTCTAAAAATACTTCAATTAATGATGGTTCAGTAAAAAGGCCAGTCTCAAAATACTTTAAAAATTATATATTATTCATATAATAATGATAAAAATTGATTAGCTCTTACTGTATTGAGGACTTTTCAAAATACTTTACATGGACATCTCACAGCAGCATTATGAGGTTGTTATTATTCTCACTTTGTAGATGAGAAAAGTGAGGCATAAAGAAAATAAATTGACCTTTCCAAGGTCATACACCTGGTAAGTGGTACATAAACAGTAAATAAAAATGTTTTCTCCTAGAAACAAGATAAAAATCCACCAGGATTCTGACTCTTGTTAACATAAAAATATGTTTTATTGGGAAGATGGTATTAATCACAGAAATTAGGAATTGAGAGGAGGCACAAAACTCACTCATCATGACACAAGGGACTTGGCTCCCTAGGGAATGTCTTCAGATGCGTCCAGTTTTGCCCCATGAGTTTCATTCACAAAGTCTGTAGGGGCAGTGGATGGGTCTAGCTTGGGTCACATGCCTACTTCTGGGCTGGTGGTTGGGAGGGGGAAGAAGGGTGGAAGTCCGTTGATTTAAAGGCTCATTGCAAATACATAGAGTTGGAGGAGCAGAGCTCCTCAAGGGAAAGGATACGAGGACACAAACATCACATGTACATTTGAGACCTGGTCTCTTGGGAGGAGGCAGCAGCAGGCAGTGTAAATTCACTCCTACAATAACGAAGGCATTGATTTCTTGCTGGAACCTGAACATATTATCTGCTTTAAAGATTACTTGAGGGCACATTGAAGGGTCTTATGTTGGTAACTTTATATCTAGGATTCATTTTAAGTGGATTTTACACTTTCTATCTTGAGTCAAATCAAAGAAATGACCCTGAATAGAAGTATACTCCAGAGAATTTGGGGGATCCAAATATTGTTTTTCACTCGGTCAAACAGGGACTTTCAAAGGTACACTTCTTAAAATACCATTGGTCATGGCACAGAAATTTAAGTCATGAAAAGAGTTGAATGTTAAATTGGTGTTAAATTAGTGCCATCTGTTTTAATAGTGTTGGCATGCCTTTTATTTGAATTACTTTGATGTTTATAATGCCTTAAGAAAGACCTTGAATTTAACAATAAGCCTCTGAAGTAAATGTTTTGTGTAAATCAGGATTTCTCAACCTTGGCACAATTCATGTTTTGGGATGGATATTCTTTGCTCAGTGTACAGAGTCTGTCCTGTGCATTGTGGGATGTAAACTAGAATCCCCGGCCTCTACTCATTAAATTCTAGTAGTACCCTTCCAGTTGTGACAATAAAAATAATATCTGCAGACATTGTCAGATGTCCCAGGTGTGTGTGGCTGGGGGCAGGGGAGGAGCTGCACAGAAGGTCCCTGGTTGAGAACAAGTATTATAGACAAAAGAGGGAATCCTGGACAACGGAATTACCAGAACACAATGCAGAGTATCGCCAGATAAGTTAAAAGGATGAAGTTCTACCCACCTAAAAAGGGCTAACCTCACTGTTCTGTAAGAACTTGACCTGCACACATTTTGATTGGCATACCATCCTAGGAAGTGAATTTCAACTGCAGGTGCACAATTAGAATCATCTGTGGAATCTAAAAAAAAAAAAAAAAAAATTACTGAAGCCTAAGCCACAATCTAGAAAAATTATATCAGAAATTTTGGTGGTGGACCCAGACATTTTTATTTTTGAGGCATTCCCCATGGGATTCTAAATAAATAACAATCTAAAATGTACTAATCTAAAGTAATTGTCCTTAAACATCCACCAGAATCAAGCCCCGGAAGATGTGCAGGAGTTTACCACACCTGGATTCCTGTCTGATTATTCACATGGCCACAGGAATTGTATGGTAGACAGAAGGTGCAGGGGATGAAGTGCTTCAGGGCACTGCTCCAGTGTTTACAGCACCTGGAATCTATATCCCAACTGGATGATTATTCAAACAAACTGAATAAAGGAAATTTACAGATTAACCAAGGTATTCTTTGATGAACAGGTAGTTAAAATTTTGATATAATTCTATATGGGTCCAGGCATTGTGCCAACTTACTAGAAAGCTAGTTAATCCACTTTTAGCATCAGAGAAGACTTCCTTGGACGATTTTCAGTCAATTGTTAGTATACAGTGCTACACTAACGGTCCTGGATTGATCAGCAGGCCTGATTCATTGCCCATCTGTATCTATCCTATAGATCTAACCCCAACAGGTACTTTGAATCCTTTCTGATCATAGTAGGGCTTAATCAAGAGAACATAGAAACTTTAGACCAACATACAAGGGACTTAAAATCAGTCAAAAACATTGAGACTGGGGATGTTCGGCATCAGGTTCCTCAGAAGCAGGGTTTTCCACGTGATTCTTGTTCCAGTGATTTATTTATTAGGGGCTACTCTTAGGAGAGAGGAGTTGCGGAAAGCATGACACAGCAGAGGAAAAATAACAGGCAAGAATGTGGTCTCAGCAGGAGACTAGCTTTAGTCTCATCCTATAAGGGACACTTTAGAGACCAAATTATAAGGCAGGGATAGACCCATCTTGAGGCAAGGGTGACCAACTTTTGGACTTGCGGGAGAGGGAAAGTCTCCTGAGATTCTGTTTGGCTGGGTGCCGTTCTCTGGAGGAGTGTCTGACTTGCTGTCAGCCAACATGCACAGCAGCTAAGGGACCAGTGCACCCACTGATAAGGGGCCGATCACCAACAGCATTCACTAGAGTGTATACCACAATTACTTCTTTTGATAGTTTCAGATGCAGTATTGTATTTCAAGCATAATTGAATCAGGGAATGTAAACTGGCAAAATAATGTTAAGATATCTGCATTTTTCAACACTTTAGTCATTTGTAATCAAAACTTCCCTGTTATTTTCAGGGAGACTTTGAGATATAACCAGTCAATGCTGACGGTATATGGCTTATGAACATAAGATCACCTACTTCAAAAATAAAAGGTAAACTTTTATGTGGCTAATTCTTTGTTTTACTGAGAAACAAAAATCAAAAAATAAACAAATATTTCATAGAGCTTATGAGTTCATTTATTCAACAAATATTTATTGAGACAGATCTCATGGAGTGTTCATTCTAGTTGAGAAATAAAGGAGTAAACAAATACAACAAATAAAAAGATAATAGTTTGGGTTGTAACAAGTGTTATAAGAAAAAATAAAACAGGTAGGGGTATGGACACTAGTGGAGATGGGAACGAATGGATGCTATTTTAGATCAGATGCCAAGGAAGGTCTCTCTGAGAAGTTGACAACTAAGCCACGAGCTGAACGTAGTGAGGGAGAAAGCACTTCAGATGCAGAATTTCCTAGCCTAAAACTGTTAAAAACATGTAATGCAAAATACTTTAATAAATTCAGTGGCGGTTTTCCATCAGCAAAGCTTAAGGCATGGACAAATATTTTTGTAAATCTGGTGTTATAGCACCAATAGCCGCCCATCACTGGCAGTCACTAATGACAAGATGTCTCTGAGCTGTACAAAGGAGTGAGGACACCAACACAGATCTGCTGTTTGATTTGAAAAGGTTTATGAATCTATTGTAAGAAGCCAACAACAGTATGCGGTAGGGAATTAATGCATGCTTAATAAAATAAAGTCCCTTATTTCACTGTAAATTTGTAGGTGTAATTTTATTATAATTTAATGTTTGTAAAACTTAACTTTTTCTAAAAAATTTAGGAACAGAAAAGGGCCTATTGGTTCTAATCTGCTCACTTAGAAGGCCATTACAGGTTTGACCTTAGGAAAACAGAAAACAACATAACTACATTTTATGATTATCAAAGGGACGAAGGATGAAGTCAAACAAAACTGTTCACAGTATCTCATAAAATGAATAACATTTTGGATTAAATTGTGAGCAGTGAACTGAATATCAATTTAATTTATTAAATTTTAACAATTTACAGTGCTTTTCCACTTATTGCCTTATTGACTGTTACAGCTCTTAGAGCATCCTGATGGAAAAAGAGGTTTTACAATCTACTTATACACATCTTCAATATGAATAGCCTCAACTAGTTTAAAAAAGTTCAGCCACCTCTTAGGGAAAACTAGATTTTTATGTAAAAATCTGAATGATTTTTGTTTCTTTAGTCATTATTACACCTGCTGAAGACAAATCTAAAAATATGCCACATGCAAAAGAATAAGTTGCATATGGCAATGTTAAAGGATTGTTGGAAACTTTGGTTTTTTACTAAGCAACATAGTTTTGTTTTATTTCAAGAGTAATATTAGAATAGCCTAATCATTAATGAAAGCTCAAGTCATTTCTACTACAATTTCCTTTGTCAAAATTTTAGATTCTTTTTATCCGTACTAATTTATTTCTCAGTATGATAATGCCCTTGGGAATAAATGGAAATATTTAGTTTCTAATAATATCACTTTTGTGAGTCAATTATTTAGAATGTTATGAACAGATGGTTTAATGAGAGAATTGAAGCGAATAGACTCATGCTAGTCCTATATCACTGACAATATATTGCTTCACAGATCTAAAGACTCCTTGCATTTTGACTTATGAACTAGAAATTACAGGCTGCTGAAGTAGTTATCTTATATTTGGAAGAGCCCAGATTGTGTGTGCTGCTGATGGTATGTGTGTCTCTCTTCAAGTTTTACTTCAGACACATCTGTGTTAAAATAGAATAAACAGAAATTGTGACACGTGAATTATTTTCAGAATCTAAAATATTCCTCTAGACATAAGCAAAATTTACTCATTCAAAAGTATTTTAAACTAATTATTCCAGAATAGATATTTCCACATTCAATGTTAATTATACCTTTATAAATGGCATTTTTAAAGTATTGGAATGAATAACTTTAGGACCTTGGTAAGAAACGCATCTCATGTTCACATCCTCAAGTCAAATATATGTGTCTACAAATACAAAACCTTCTCTAAGTCAGAGATGTTATCAATGAGGATTCTATTCTACTTATTAGAAGCATGAATCTGCCCCCCAAAAAGAATTTGTTGACAATTTTAACACTAGAAATAAGCAGTTAAAAGATGTACTTAAAAATCTTGAAAACAATAACAATTGATTCTTGGGTTATTAATTCTAGATATGTATGTTCTATTTCTCCCAAAATGTTCACATTCCTTAAATGTGGTATTGGTTATATAACATGAATTAGAATCCATTAAACCCATATGTGTGATTGGTAAGTATACATCATGGTATTTAGTAAATATTTGTAAATCAATTAATGAGATTCCCCAAAGCAGATTACAGGATATATTATATTGTGCAGAAAACATAAGCACATTTTTTGAGTCACTAAAGCATAATAAGGTTTTACTTTTCTTCCAAGTGGTAAAAATGGGAAACACTGATACTCACCTTTATTTTTTAAAGATGTTTTTGATGTGGACCATTTTTAAAGTCTTTATTGAATTTGTTACAATATTGCTTCTGTTTTATGTTTGGTTTTTTGGCTGTGAGGCATGTGGGAATCTTAGCTCCCTGACCAGGGATCGAACCCGCACCCCCTGTATTGGAAGGTGAAGTCTTAACCACTGTACTGCCAGGGAAGTCCCAGATACTCACCTTTAAAAGATGTGGAAGTTTTAAAGATTTGTGGGCAGTTTTTATAAAATTAAGCCTATGACTTTATAGTTAATTTTAAATTATAGAGATTCAATCTGAATCTACTTAATACTTGAATATCTAAGTACTCAACACTGTGTCAGGTTATATGGATCTTTTTATGGGAAGAAAAATCCAAGTTTACTTAAGCAAAGATGTTCTGTAAGAGATACTTATTATTATATTATTGTAACATTATAAAAAGTAATATATATTATTTTATTATGCTCTATAACATATATATATTTATAACTTATATAATATACATTGTGTATTATATTATTATATTATAACGTATTATAAGGGGACCTCAGGAAAGTTTAGTTTAGCATCTAAATTGAGTGAAATATGACTGACATGAGCAGCAGGTAGAAGAAGGATAAGTGTTTGGGGAGAAGAGAGAATCATGTATCTAACATTCTGAGGATTCTGTATTCTTCAGTGTTTCTGAAAGAGAATATATAAAACCTGGAAATTTTCAGAAATACTAAGTGAATTATATTAAGCACATTTTGAGTTTATTTTTGTATATGATTCAAGATAGTGGTCCAGATTTGTTATGCATGTAGCTGTCCAGTTTTCCCAGTACAGTTTATTAAGAAACTATATTTTTTCCCAGTATATGTTCCTACCTCTGTTATCGTAAATTAATTAACCATATGTGCATGGTTTTATTTTGGGGTTCTCTATTCTATTCTATTAATCTATGTATCTGTTTCTGTGTCAGTACCATACTGTTTTGATTACTATAGCTTTGTAGCACAGTGTGAAGTCAGGGAGTGTGATATTTCCATTTTTGTTCTTTCTCAAGGTTGCTTTAACTATTTGGGGTCTTTTGTAGTTTCATACCCAACAAAATAAAAACTCAGTCACTGAACAGACTATTCAGAGGTTAATTAATAGCAGCATCTCAGACCACGTCTACAGCTTCACTCCATTTAGGATCACATAAGCAGTCATAAGAGATAGAGTAGCTTGCTCTTTTTCTAAGTAATTAGATGATATTCTCATATGCACTTTGTCGGGGAGCTAGATCTGCCCACTTTGAGAGGGCGGTGGGTTCAGCTGAGGCTGCCTGCTGGCTGTGGTGGGCTAGGAGCTGCTACTGACAGGAGCCAGAAGGGCCTGGTCCACAGGGGAATGCCACGGTGGAGTGAGCCCTGTTGGCAAAGTAGACAGTGAGTGTCAGAAATGAAACCCTCCAGCAGTGGGTCAGCTCTGTAGATGGAGAATTAAAAAAAAAAAAAAAATGGAGCCCACCAGTGTCAGTCCCTGGAGAATGCTTCAACAGATTCCCTACCCATTCAGCACTCATCCTAAAATTAGTCAATGAATCTCCTTCGTGAATGACTCAGGCCCTTTGAATACTGCTGCTTCTGCAATGGGATTCAGAGAGAGTGAGTTTGTGTGCAACCCCTTTAAGAGCAGAGTCTTGGTTTCCTGCAGCTTTCCAGCTCTTCGGAATGAAAGACCCACTGGTTTTCAAAGCCAGATATTAAGGGAGCTCTTCCCCTTGGTGTAAGTCCCCAGAGCTTCAATGCCCGATGCAGGGCTCCAACTCCATTCTTAAAGAGGACTGCTGTTTTTGTGATATTTCCTCACACGTGTGAAGCACCATGCCAGGAGGGTGGGGTCTGCTCCATCTTCCAATGTCAATTTTTTTTTTTTTCTCATTATATCCTTAGTTATAAAAGAGCTGCTCTGGGGCTTCCCTGGTGGCGCAGTGGTTGAGAGTCCGCCTGCCGATGCAGGGGACACGGGTTCGTGCCCCGGTCCGGGAAGATCCCACATGCTGCAGAGCGGCTGGGCCTGTGAGCCATGGCCGCTGAGCCTGTGCGTCCGGAGCCTGTGCTCCGCAACGGGAGAGGCCACAACAGTGAGAGGCCCGCGTACCGCAAAAAAAAATAAAAATAAAAAATAAATAAAAGAGCTGTTCTGCTAGTCTTCAGGTAGTTCTCAGAGAAGGTTGTTCTATATTGTTGTAGTTTGGGGGTGTTTGTGGGAGGAGGTGAACTCAGGATCTTCCTACTCCACCATCTTGATCATGCCTTCCTTAATCATTGTTTAAAATGTGCAAAGCCATGAGTTATTTGAGCAAAGAATGATCACAGTACCCAATATTCGGTTAGAAAATTGAGGTTAAAATATTTTAAATATGGTAAATAGTGCTGCTGGGTTGATTGATAATTCTTCAAAAGTATCACCATGAAAACCTATTGATACGTAAAAGCTAAGTTGGTTAGGCTTAAGGGTGAAGGCTCCCTTAATAGCGTCTTTATAGTGTTTCAGAAGTGAGAACCCTGAGGAGGGTATTTATCATGATTATGGACTCGGCTGGATACTTTTATGGGGCTTAGGACCTGGGCTGGGTGATTTGCAAGATGGAATACTGGTTGGGATGGGCAGAGTTTGTGATATAGTAGCTTTGGACTGGTGGGCAGAGAGAGAAAAGGGTTTTCAAGTGTGTACTGATGCGTGAGCTATGTTAGTACTTCACTCTCATAGCTTCCAAAGCAAGTATTTCTTGGAGAAAGTAGCTAGATAATTTTTACCTGATTCCTGTGTTGTTTAGATTGTTTAGCACAAAATCAGGAGTGGATGCTTTGTCCCAGAATGGATCAGCATGGGACCAGGTAAGTATGGTGGTTTCAGTTCTTAGCTGAACCCCGATTTTTTTTTTTCTTTCTAAAAAATCACCTTTGCAGGGAAGTTGCAAGTTATTTAGCTATTTATTATTTAGTTCATTTAATAAGAAAGGAAACAAGAGCCTAAGCCTCTTACCATTTATATGAAAACATAATGCCTACACAATTGAATAATGGAATTTTCTATTTCTACAAGCTATACTGAAATTTCATATTTCTATACATTGATTTTTTAAAACAATCTCTTTTTTTCTTAAATGTCTTGACTTCCAGAAAACCTACGTGTGAAGGAATAACATTTTCAATAATAAAGAAGATAATCTTGAGAACTCTGGGAGTTGTCAATTAACTTTGGTTTTCTGCTTTTGACCAGGTATGATCCTGCCTCAAGAATGACTTCCTGTAAATAAGGAATATAAAGATTTCAAGTTTCTTTGCCTCAGACTCTCAGCTTTAGAAAATTACCCAGAGGCTGCCCTGGAGCTGAAACTGCTGTCCCACGAACACCCTTTCCCTTCCTTTACTTAACACAAAACAAATCAGCACTAGGTACTCAAAGCTGATAAGCAAACTGGATCAACTCTAGTTGCCTTCCAACTCTAGTTGCCTTCCAACTCTTGTGGAAGCAGCTTCCCTTGGGATTCGGATACTTGTGTTACTCTAGGTGAGCAATTGTTGATATTAGGCTGGGTTACAAGAACTTTAAAAACAAAGAATTTAGGAAATTGAAGCTGATATTAATCTGGTAAGAGTGCTAAAACTTTTTACTTGATCTTATTTTGTCACTATTTTTCATGGACTGCACCATTTAATTGTATTTTTTCTTTTTTGCATATTTTCAGTAGTGTTGCTGATTTTTAGGTTTTGCTCTAAATCCTTTAATCAGAAATAACTTTTTGATAGTTTTATGCCCTGTCTATTCTAGTTTTAATCTGTTCTAATGGTTAGAAGAGACAATTGACATTCATTTTTAAAATGTGACTGCAAGTGTACTGCAATGCAATAAAACCACAGTAGGAGTCAGTTAATCTGAGCTCTAGTCTTGGTTCTCAAAGCATATAATTGTATAAATATAGGAAAGCCCTATGGGTCTAAAGTCTTTATTTGAACAAATGAAGGTATTGAGCTATTTTATTAATAAAACTTTCCCATGTCTCTGAAGGCTTAATTTAGTTTTAATTATAAAATATCCATAGTAAATTAGATTGCATGTGGAAAGGGATGTTAAGGAAACAGGTTCAAACACGATGTTTTTAGTGTATTGTTGGTTATAGGGTGTGGAATGGATTTACAGGTAACATATGAAAGTGAAATCAAAGGTCAAATTAAAATTAAATTTAAAAATCAAATTAAAGATTTAATAGACATCTAAATATTTACAAGAACACTTTTGAGAAAAAGCTTTAGTTTGTAAAACGGATGTAACTTTGAGCAAATTTAACATAGAGGAAAAAAGTAATGTTCCTAAATTGAAATCTGGGTATTTTTTAATGTCTTTTTTCTTGTCCTTCTGCTGACAATGTTGAATGTTACCTGAGCCTCATGCTCTGGAAAACTATCATGGTTAAGAGATCCTTCTAAGTTTTTGTTGTTGAAAATCCCCCTTTTGTACTATGGGAAATAGCTTACCTCAAAGAACCCTCCTTCTACACGATTTGGATAAGACCTGCTGTCCACACTTTCTCATGACTCCTGTAAGAGTCCCAGATGACTCCCTTGCTTCCCTGTAACAAGGCCAAACACAGACCTTTCCCCTTTTTGCCTGAACCTACAGAAAAAGCCAGACATAATGACTCTCCGACTTCCCATTCCTTGTTTCATGAACGATTAGCAGGGATTAGAAATGTTTTTCCCTCTTGAAACTAGCTAGACACAGGGATAAACATTTCCTTTTTAGGTAACTGAGCGAGATTTCCCTGATTGTGTAACGATCACCCCTGTAATCAGCCCACTTTTGTTTTAAACATCTTTATTGGAGTATAATTGCTTTACAGTGTTGTGTTAGTTCCTGCTTTATAACAAAGTGAATCAGCTATATGTATACATACATCCCCATATCTCCTCCTTCTTGCGTCTCCCTCCCACCCTCCCTGTCCCACCCCTCTAGGTGGTCACAAAGCACTGAGCTGATCTCCCTGTGCTATGCAGCTGCTTCCCACTAGCTATTTTACATTTGGTAGTGTACATATGTCCATGCCACTCTCTCCCTTTGTCCCAGCTTACCCTTCCCCCTCCCCGTGTCCTCAAGTCCATTCTCTACGTCTGTGTCTTTATTCCTGTCCTGCCCCTAGGTTCTTCAGAACCATTTTTTTTTCTAGATTCCATATATATGTGTTGGCATATGGTATTTGTTTTCCTCTTTCTGACTTACTTCACTCTGTACGACAGACTCTAGGTCCATCTACCTCATTGCAAATAACTTTCGTTTCTTTTTATGGCTGAGTAATATTCCATTGTATATATGAATCACTCTACTTTTAACTTGTCTTCTCTCCCTCTAAAAGTCTAAGGCAAAACTGTGCTGTTCAGACCCTGATGTTTGGATCTCCCTGTTGCAATAGCCTGAATAAAATCAATGTCCTTTCTTGTTTGGTCCCTGCCTTTGACCTTGCTTTCCTTTCTTCTTCCTCTTCTCTCTCCATTTCCCTTTATCCTTTCTCTTTACTTTTCACATGATCAGCAGGGTTTCTCAGGTTTTATCAAGGTGAAGCTTGAAACACCGAGAGGACACTTCCCTTGCCTTGCTAAATAGTAAGAATGATGAGTAGCAGATGGTCATGTGTATACCAAAATGAGAAAAGAAAAGATTAATTGCATACTAAAAAGATAATGCTTCTGAGCTGAATAGCATTTTAAGGAATACATAGCACTCAGTTATGATAGAAGAGTTAAATTTGGATTCATCATTAGGAAAACTTGGATTTGAGATTCCTGATTATAAGTCCCTCCAAATAACTGAGATTCAAAGTTGTCAACTTAAATAAAAAATATAATGTGAATGCGTGTGAGTGTGATACATATGTATTTCTGACTGTTAGGTCCCTCAGATTAAAGAGGCCAAAATAGTGCAATTTAATTAAAAGCTGTGTGTGTGTGTATGTGTTTGTGTGTATGAATTTTAATTTGTTTCCACTGAATTTGAAATATATAATTCCTCTTCTATCGGTCTATATGTGTGTGTGTGCAGAATGTACACAGTCATATATATATATATTACTCCGTTATCAAGTTGAGGGGCAAATCAATATATTAAAAATTTTAAGATGGTTTCAGTATTAAAGAAGTTTCTCTAGAATTATTGTTTTATAGTCCTTTAGTCTATAAAAGAATCCATTGAAAAAGAAATGCTGATTCAAATAGTTACTAGAATTCGTGTTAGTTTTTATAAATTTATCCTTGTGCTACAGCTCTCCTGTATTTTTACCTCAAAAAGATTTACAGATAGGCAAATCTCAAAAGCGTTCATTTGGATTGGAAGCAGAAGACGTAAACATTTCTATACTTCTCATATTATAAAGGAATCCCGTGCCTTCTCCTCATGCAGGCACATTACTCAAGTGATGAGGTTCACAGTACTCCACAGCACGCTTTCTTGGATCAACACCAGAGCCTCAATTCCAACACATCTCAGAGTGTATTTTTGATGAATAAATTACCAAACTAATGAGACGCACTAAGAGGTTAAGGATTGATCAAGTACTTAATCTTTTTAATGAAGGACACAGCATGAGACACATTCCTCCAAATAGATACAATAAACAATCTTCTAAAACCTAATTAGAATAAAAATAGAAAGGTGCGAGGTCTTAGAATTTGCTTACCACATAACAGCATTTTCTGCAACAGTGGAAAAACTTTAAGTTATCAACGTTATTTATATTTGAATCAGGTGAGTCCCAGCAGTTTACCAAGATAAAATAATGGTATTTTAATATAGAATTTTAATATATCTTGATGGCATCTGAGTCTATAAAAAGTGCTTCAGAATATGGCTTTGGCTTTTTTACAGAACTTGCCAGACCTTGAGAAGATTCAGCGAACTTTTTTGGAAAACTTCTAAGAACACACTTACTGTGTGTATCTATGATGCGATTGTGACCTGGATTTAACTTTTTGGGTATCAAATTTTGGGGGTATAATTTAGGATTTAATTAAGTTTTTGAGTTCTTATTTACTTTAGTTCAGATATTAAAAATAGCTTATATAACTTTAGTAAGAGATTTAGTGAAAACTGCCAGTAACAAATCAAAAAATTTTCATGAGAAATTGTTATTTATTCTTGTCATTAATTTATATCATAAAAAAATGATAAGAACAAGGGAACGGGTGGCACATTGATCCAAGCAACCCACCTGGATTTAAAAATATAGCAAAAAGAGGTGGCACTTAGGAAGACTGAATCTAAATAAAGGCCTGGGCTTCCCTGGTGGCGCAGTGGTTGAGAGTCCGCCTGCCGATGCAGGGGACACGGGTTCGTGCCCAGGTCCGGGAAGATCCCACATGCAGCGGAGCAGCATATATCCCCTACATATATCCCCTCCCTCTTGGACCTCCCTTCCGCTCTCCTCCCCCCCATCGCCCCCATCTATGTCATCACAGGGCACTGAGCTAAGCTCCCTGTGGTATACAACAGGTTCCAACTAGCTATCTATTTTACACATGGTAGTGTATATACATCAGTCCTAATCTGCCAGTTCATCCCACCCTCCCCTATTTTAATTCCTAGACTAGTGTTTTTCTATGAGTATCATCTTGTTTAGATGTATTTAACGTCTTCCAAGCATTAGGGACCTAGAAAAGGATATCATGTGCAAATCTTTCCCTTTCAGCCCAGGAAGTTATTAGTTAAAATCATCCAGGAAATATGGTAGAGATTAATCTCCTGGTCTAATCATCCTTCTAAATGGCAGCCATGCTTGCGCTGTGCAGCAAAGCAGAGGAAGAAGCAGAGAAATCGGAGAAGCCAGCAAGCAGATGGCTTAATTGTCAAGTCCATCCTATCCATCACTGGGCCATGTGCTATTTTGGCAGTTGCAGTAAATGTTATTTCTGGGAACAGCATGAACTGCTGCTAAAGCCAGCTAATACACTTCAGTGGTAGCACCATTGGCCAGCAACATTAAATGCCACAGCCTGGGATAATAAGAATTTTATATCACACATAGTAGTGATATTAAATATTTAATACCACACACAGTGATATAGATGACTTTCCTTCTTACTCCATCCTAAAAAGCAGGGAAACTCCAAGGTAATCCTCATGTGCCTTTAAAACCACTTTCAAAATGTAAGATACACTTGTGGGTTTGTTAAACATTAACTGTAACATTTACACACATATAAATTCCATCGGTACTTTTTATTTTTACCTTGAGAGCTTTAAGTCATTTCTATTTTTCCAGGATGATGAAAACTTATAACAGAGGACTATATTTTGTCATAATGATAACATAAAAATATTTATGGTACAAACCAATCTACACAAAACAATGCATAATAATCAGGCTGAAATGAAAGCTTCATTTCTGTCAATAATTGGATTGATATGAATAACAGTAAGCCAGTGTATTAAAGAGAAGAATATTATATCACATAAAAATTTATATTTAAAAGGTTTGTGGTGTTACACATGAAAAAAGGGAGAGAGAGGAAGGGGAAGGGAAGCAATATTTTAAGGATACTACTTTCAAGTTCAGCTTTGCAAAGTAGTGAATAGAAACACATTTGTAAAAAAAAAAAAGTAAGAATTACATATATAATTACTGCCTACATATATTCAAATATTATTAATACAAGAGCTAGTCATTTTATTGGCAGGAAGGGAGAAAATAAAATGTCTGTATTTAGTATAAGATGATATATAAACTGTTGCATCTATTTATTTGGCAAACATCATATTTGCTTTCCTTGAAATAACAAGAACTTCACGTCTACATGTTCAGATAGTCATCATGCAAAGAAAGCCCATTCTAATCAAAATTACAATGAAATACCATAAAAAGGGAGCTTTTGAATTTGTAATTTTTTTAATTTTGAAAAACATCCCCCCAAATTCTATTTCTGAAATATTAAGTCATACCTGAAATCTATTTGTATATGATTCAAATATGTGCATCTGTATATTTTTGTAGTTTTTAAAAAGTAGCACTTAAAAAAATGGCTTTTGCAGATAGTCTCTTTTTGTTCCTATAAAACAGTAAGTCAATCCAAAAATTATGACCATTTTATTGAGGGAGAACAAGAAATTAATTAATTTAAGTTTCCACATGGGAACTTGGAGGTGGGGGGAGTGTGAAAGGAGATGCCATTAGCAATTGTCAACTGTCTGTTAGGCATCTTTATGTAATTAAACCCAAGATCCTTAAGTTCTCTGGCTAATGGGGTCTAACTTCCCTTTGCTCTCCGGATGGGAATCAGGGATCACACCTAGCAGAGCCTGGTCTTCTGCTAGACCTCTCAGAAGCAGCCCCTGAGGCAAGGATTCAGCTGCAAGTGATTTGTTAAGTTTCCCCAGGAGAAAGCAGAAGCAGAGAGGGAAGAAGCAGACAAACAGCTGTGTGATTTCACTGGAAACCTAGACTCAGCCCAAGCCCTTAAGGACCTCTGTAGTATAACAACACCCTGGGATTGTCCAGACTAGAGGCAGAGGAGACAAGATTCTGTGCTTCTCATGCTAGTCAGTCATTGTTAGAGATCCTGGCTGGGCTGGGGGCATAAATTCCCCGCGCTTCTGGCACTTCCAGCTCTCCGTGATGGTGAGTGCCGGGCCTCTGGGAGCAGCGGGTACAAGCAGTCAGCTGGAAAGAGCACTGAAGCTGGGAAGTGGTTGTGGGAATTGTCCACCAGTCCCAGGTGGACAAGTTGTCACCTACAACTCCATCTTGCATGAGAACAGAAGGTCCAGCTCTTCTTCAGTTATTTCTGAAGAATCCCAACAAGGCTCTATCTTTTCTTTGCTGTTGCTTATTTCCTGTCCCTTCAAGGAGACTCCTTTGGTTTTGTCAGTCTGCTCCCCTGACCATCTGGGAGCTGCTCCTCCAAGCTGTAACCTTGCTTCCCTGGTCAGCTCTGCCCCAAGGGTCAGGCCTTTCTCTTTCATCACAATAACACAAAGTTGTGCAGTGAATAGACTTAAGTAAATCTTTAAGATAACATGATAGAACTACAAAGCAGAAAAGGAAAACTTAACTGGCCCCTAAGTGCTACGGTTCTGCCAGTCCTTAGAGTGACCCCTCGGCTTTCTCCCTGTTCTGCAGATCTGAGCGGCCCCTTGGCCCCAAATAACATAAGAATCTTCCTCTTACTGGGCACATTCCACAAACTCTTTTTAAGGCACTAGAAGAAGTTAACAAAAAAATATTATAATTATTTTTTCAAAGGAAAAGAAAAATCATCTTACCTCTTATTAAATAGAATTCTTACAGTCCAGTCTCACATATATACAGGTGGGCCACCTTCTGTATGCATATTTTCTAAAAGAACAGTAGATAGGTCCTGGCCTTACCTCTGCACCTCTAAATGTTCACATGAAAGGCCTACCCAAGGCAGATTTCAGCTTAGACCCTAGAGTGCAGAAACTGTTGCCTTTTAAAAATCAGCACTATTTAACCACTGCCCCATCTATATATCGCACCTAGTCCACATGTCATTGCATATAAATTATTTTACAGAAGAGGAACTTAAGTCATAAAACTTCAAGTGACTTTTAGAAGTCACATAGTTGGGCTTCCCTGGTGGCACAGTGGTTGGGAGTCCGCCTGCCGATGTAGGGGACACGGGTTCGTGCCCCGGTCCAGGAAGATCCCACATGCCGCGGAGCGGCTGCGCCTGTGAGCCATGGCCTCCGCAACGGGAGACGCCACAACCGTGAGAGGCCCGCGTACCGCAAAAAAAAAGTCACATAGTTACTACATGGCAGAACTAGGATCTCACCTTGGATCTCTGATTCCAAATATACAGCTTTTTTGTATTATTTCACTCTTTTATGAAAATAGCTTGAGAACAAGAATACAATCCAGGAACCGAAAACTCACATATGAGACTTTGCTGCAGAAGAGAACAATGTAAAGAAGCAGGCAGGCCCCACAGAAACCATCTTTGAGAGAATGGGGTGGTAAAGATGGTTGGCTTTTGTGGGAAGCATTGGTGAAGATTCTGACATTCAGTTCCAAGCATCAATTCTGTAAGCAATAGCCTCATTTCCAAATTACTAACTTGGGGATAAAATTCATCCTTGCCTCTGTGGGTGGTTAGAAAGATTAAATGAGATAATGCATATACAGTGCTTAGAAGTGAGCATGACACAGTATAAATCCTCAATATAAATTAAATTTTATGGAGATAATGGCGATGATGATGATGATAGGGTCATTCTTCTGAAATTCTTCAATTAATTCCCAGATTTTTCAAGATAGAGGTCAAACTCCATGGCTCATGCCACAAAGGCCTGCATTAACAGGGTTTTGCCTCCTTTCCTTCCAAAGTTTTCCTTCCCCCACACCATATAAAAGGATTTTGCATGAATTAAATCCACATACTTCCAGTTTCTGAATATACAATATATTTAGAATTCTCACTACCCTCATGCATACTATCTTTCTCCCAGAATTGCTGTATTCTTGGCTATAGAATTTACTTGTCTTTCAAAGGGAAGTATCTCTGGGAAGCTTTTTTGACCCAATTTGAATTGTTACTCCCTCCTCTCTGATCTCATGGTGTGACATCTATTTCTGTAACTCACCATTTAAAAAGTCATTTGGACTTAAGGATTTTTCTCCCCAATACTCTTCTTGAGAGTATGAATCTGTCTTATTGGAATGGTCCCCCTCCTACTCCCTTAATCTCAGAAAACATTATTAAATCAAAACAACTTAATCAAAGATTTCTGGTAGAATAAATAGGGAGACCCTGAATCAAAATGGCTAAATTGATGACAGCTGCATTCACTCCCTCCCAAAAGTATAAATAGAAAAACCTATTATTTATTTTTTAAACATGTGCAAATCTTCCCTTATAGAAACAAACACAAAATGAAGTCATCAACCCATCCCCACATAGTCCTGCTCTCTCCCTCCCTTGCCCATGAGCTGTCTATACTCATTATGTCTACTTCTTCATCTCTCCCTTTACCTTCAAAACATTTCAGTCTGGATTCACTATCATTCCCATCACACCACCAGACAGTTCTCACCAAGGTCACTGATAATCTCTATGTCATTCAATCTAATGAGCGTTTTCTATTTCTCCACTTGCTAGACTTTTCAACTACATTTAAAAAATGTTAAAACATTCTCTTCCCTTTGTCTCTATGTCCCAACACTCCCCTGGTGTTCCTCTCACCTATCTGTTCCCTCTTTTCCAAGCTCAGCCTCTTCTATCGCCTTTAAATCTTAGATTTCTTCATGGCATGATCTAAGACCTATATCTCTTGTTGTTTGATAGCCAAAAACATTTCTTCTAAGACTATGGCTTTGATGTTTTAGATATTGGTGACACCCAGAGCCTAGAACAATGTCTGACATTCAGTAAACAGTCAATTTCTATTTGTTCAATGTATGATTGAGTAAATGAGCAAAGCACCAGGAAGTGAGAATGAGTTCCATTTTTGTGGTGTACTAGACCTTAAGATGAGCAGGAAAGCCCAACAAGGCTTTATACAATAGTGGAGGACCACTGTAACTATATTATATGACTAGAGTCTCTGATATGAGATTAGACTTTGTAGTCTCTGAAAAATATTTATCTATAAGAGGTATGTTATTTAATATCTCATCCCTTCAGGAAGCTCTGCTCATAGTTTGAAGCCCATGCTCCCCTTACAACCTACAAGTCTGGGCAGAATTGACCATATATACCTGTTCAACTTAAGTCCTGAATTCAACTTCAGGCCTAAGCTCAGGAAAGAAACAAAAAGAAAGGCTTCCTGTTGTTGGGAGGAGGTTGATCTTCCCCAGAGAAGCAGTAGGGCTTATGGAACACAAAGGCTCATAGACAGGTATGGCATTTTGTCTGGAATATGGTCAATGTGCAAACATGAGAAGGAAGGATTAGGAACAAAAAGGAACAAGGACACCTTGTTATAATGTCTGTTGTTTACTTTGACACATAGACACGATGGTATCCTTTGGCCTAACTAGCTCATACTTTAACTCTAAGGGCAGTGAATTGTCCTATATGAGAAAGTACACTTCAGGGGTCTTCACTGGCAAAATATCAGAAAGGCCACACTCCAAAAGTATACTGTATATAAGTACTATATAAATATTGTATATACTATGTGCAATATTATATATCAAAGAGACCGGACACATGCAGGAGATCAAATCTTCTGATTTCCCTAGAAATAATCAGAATCTATCATTTGTTGAGGAAACAGAGGTGGGTATGGGTATACCTAGGTTGCATGACCTTATCATTTAAAACACATCTAAGACCTAGAACACAGCCTGAAGCCTAGTAAGTACAGGACAAATGTTTTCAGATGAGGAAATTAATACATTTAGCCTTTAGTTTTTAAATGTCAGTATTATTTCTTCTGTGAATTACAACATAGAAGGGAGTTTTCATCAGTAGTTGACTCAGTCCTCAGAGCCTGGTATTCTGGTAAGTGCTTAAGTCTATTTCCGGGATGAATGAATGCTTACTGGGAAAAAAAAAAATCAGTGAATGAATAAATAAAAATTGCCCCTAGATTCTAAATATTAAAGTGCATCATGATGGGACAAGAAAATTACATTCTGTATGAACATATGAAACATATTCTTTAAGAAGCACATTTTGTTTCTATTGCTAGATAAGTAAGATAATAATAAAATAATGCATCTCAAAACTTCCATATATATTACAGTAATGTTGCACAAATTAAGATTAGAATAGATTATAAAATATAGGAAAATAGGTACTATCACATTTCTAAAGTAAAGGTAAGAGAGAAAAGGAGTTGTTACCTCTTGAAAAGGCTCATTTTATTATTAGTGGTTCCTTAGCATGGAGACTCATGTAAGAGTATTTTCACAGTGTTGTTTTGATCTTGTACTGTTAAAGGCTTTTACCAATAAAGCCCTTAACAATTTCTTGAACAACAGAAGAGGTAATGCATTTAAGAAGTGAAGAGTTAGTGATGTCATGATGTCATCTAGAGATAGTAAGTGAATATTGTAAATCATTTCTGAGCCCTATACTCCTTGGGTCATCAAATGGAGGTGATATTTTAGAAGTCTAGAAACATGATTATCATTCAGCTGTTGAAAGTTGTTTAACGTAATGGAATTCACACAAACTAATCTCACAGGAGACTCACATATAAAACAATACCAAGGAATAGTTTACATTACTACACAGATCTGCCACGTATCAAAGAATTTAGAAAAGTTGAATTTGTAACTATGGAGTTTTTTGGTATATATGAAATCAGAACAAAGAAAGTAGAACTTTTAGAGTTTTTTTTTCTACCTAGAATGAATTACCCACTGCTATAACAGAGCATGTAGCTCCAGTGACTATAAAGTTCTTGTCTGCCAGGCGTGGCAGGAAGGAGTAGAAGGATTATTAATGAATGGAGATAAGTATATATTTTCAGTTCTTATAGAAGATTGAAAAGGGAATGAGCTTAAATTACATGCACTGGTTACATCCTTGTAATTGATTAAGTAGTCATACTTTAACTGGCTTAAGTTCCTACGTAGAAATTTAGGAAACATATACTAAGCAGAGAGTTTATAAAGGTGTCTCTTATCTTGAAAAACTCAGGGAGCACTATATAATTTCATTCTCACTCTAATGTGAAGACTCATTCTTGGACTTATATAGTGCTTGCCCCTTTGGCTCTGACATGGTTATAATCACCTTAGGTTACAATTCCAATTACTCCTCTCTACAGAGATAATTTACCTGGAAACTTTGTCCCTAAATGCTTCCATTAAGTTGATTCATATATACAGGTACACTGATTCTCTAACTTTAGTGAATATAAAAATCATCCAGAATGTGTAGTAAAGTTTCCAATTCCCCAAAGAAACTCCATACTTTCTCATTCTAAAGGTCTCTCTGAAACTCAGGAATCTGCACATTTAAACAAATACCTCAAATGACTTTTAGGTGAGTAGTCCAGGAACCAGGATTTGTGAAAAACCCTCATGTAGTGGTTTCATTGTATCCCAGAGTGTCCATCTGTCCCACTTTCCTTCGATGTTGGGTGGGCTGGTGTTTGTTCCCATCCAGAGGACTGACTGGGTTATCCTGGAGCTAACGATCTAGCCTGAAAGTCAGCTGGTGCCCACTGGTAGACTCACATGTTCCAACAGGGACGCCATCTATATTGATCAGTGCTGCTCTGATGTAATGAGTACTTACAGTATTTCCATATTACCTCTGCTAACAGCAGCTCTTGGTTGCTTTATTCGTTGAAGGAGAATCCTTTCTGACTTGTTTCTGAAATAACCTTGTCTTTTTCCTTTCTCTGAGGAAATATTTCTACTCAGATTTCCAACAAACAAGGCTAATGTTTTTCCAACTCAATAACCAAGATACAGTGTTGCTGTGATTTCTTTTTTTTTTTTAAACATCTTTATTGGAGTATAATTGCTTTACATTGGTGTGTTAGTTTCTGCTTTATGACAAAGTGAATCAGCTATACATATACATATATCCCCATATCTCTTCCCTCTTGCGTCTTCCTCAGACCCTCCCTATCCCAGTCCTCTAGGTGGTCAAAAAGCACTGAGCTGATCTCCCTGTGCTATGCAGCTGCTTCCCACTAGCTATCTATTTTACATTTGGTAGTGTATATATGTCCATGCCACTCTCTCACTTCGTCCAAGCTTACCCTTCCCCCTCCCCGTGTCCTCAAGTCCATTCTCTACGTCTGCGTCTTTCTTCCTGTCTGCCCCTAGGTTCTTCAGAACCACTTTTTTTTTTTTTTTAGATTCCATATATATGTGTTAGCATACGGTATTTGTTTTTCTCTTTCTGACTTACTTCACTCTGTAGGACAGACTCTAGGTCCATCCACCTCACTACAAATAACTGAATTTCGTTTCTTTGTATGGCTGAGTAATATTCCATTGTATATATGTGCCACAACTTTATCAGTTCATCTGTCGATTGACAATTAGGTTGCTTCCATGTCCTGGCTATTGTAAATAGAGCTGCAATGAACATTGTGGTACATGACTCTTTCTGAATTATAGTTTTCTCAGGGTATATGCCCAGTAGTGGGATAGCTGGGTTGTATGGTAGTTCTAGTTTTAGCTTTTTAAGGAAGTTTCATACTGTTCTCCATAGTGGCTGTATCAATCTACATTCCCACCAACATTGCAAGAGTGTTCCCTTTTCTCCACAGCATCTCCAGCATTTATCGTAGGTAGATATTTTGGATGATGGCCATTCTGACTGGTATAAGGTGATACCTCATTGTAGTTTTGATTTGCATTTCTCTAATGATTAGTGATGTTGAGCATACTTTCACGTGTTTGTTAGCAATCTGTATATCGTCTCTGGAGAAATGTCTGTGTAGGTCTTCTGCCCATTTTAGGATTGGGTTGTTTGTTTTCTTGATATTGAGCTGCATGAGCTGCTTGTGCATTTTGGAGATGAATCCTTTGTCAGTTGCTTCATTTGCAGATGTTTTCTCCCATTCTGAGGGTTGTCTTTTCATCTTCTTTACGTTTTCCTTTGCTGTGCAAAAACGTGTAAGTTTTATTAGGTCCCATTGGTTTATTTTTGTTTTTATTTCCATTTCTCTAGGAGGTGGGTCAAAAAATATATTGCTATGATTTATATCATAGAGTGTTCTGCCTATGTTTTCCTCTAAGAGGTTTATACTGCCTGGTCTTAAATTTAGGTCTTTAATTCATTTTGAGTTTATTTTTGTGTATGGTGTTAGGGAGTGTTCTAATATCATTCTTTAACATGTAGCTGTCCAGTTTTCCCAGCACCACTTATTGAAGAGGATGTCCTTTCTCCATTGTATATTCTTGCCTCCTTAATCAAAGATATGGTGACCATATGAGCGTGGGTTAATCTCTGGACTTTTTATCCTGTTCCACTGTTCTATACTTTTGCATCTATGTTCATCAGTGATATTGGCCTGTAGTTTTCTTTCTTTGTGACATCTTTGTCTGGTTTTGGTATCAGGGTGATGGTGGCCTCATAGAATGAGTATGGGACTGTTCCTCCCTCTGCTATATTTTGAAAGAGTTTGAGAAGGATAGGTGTTAGCTCTTCTTTAAACGTTTGATAGAATTCACCTGTGAAGCCATCTGGTCCTGGGCTTTGTTTGTTGGAAGATTTTTTTTTTTTTTTGAAGATTTTTAATCACAGTCTCAATTTCAGTGCTTGGGATTGGTCAATTTATATTTTCTATTTCTTCCTGCTTCAGGCTTTGAAGGTTGTGCTTTTTTAAGAATTTGTCCATTTCTTCCAGGTTGTCCATTTTATTGGCATATAGTTGCTGGTAGTAATCTCTCATGATCCTTTGTATTTCTGCAGTGTCAGTTGCTACTTCTCCTTTTTCATTTCTAATTCTGTTGATCTGAGTCTTCTCCCTTTTTTTCTTGATGAGTCTGGCTAATGGTTTATCAATTTTGTTCATCTTCTCAAAGAACCAGCTTTTCATTTTATTGATCTTTGGTATTGTTTCATTCATTTCTTTTTCATTTATTTCTGATCTGATTTTTATGATTTCTTTCCTTCTGCTAACTTTGCATATTTTTTGTTCTTCTTTCTCTAATTGCTTAGGTGTGAGGTTATGTTGTTTATTTGAGATGTTTCTTGTTCCTTGAGGTAGGATTGTATTGCTCTTAACTTTCCTCTTAGAACTGCTTTTGCTGCATCCCACAGTTTTGGGATCGTCATGTTTTCATTGTCATTTGTTTCTAGGTATTTTTTGATTTCCTCTTTGATTTTTTCAGTGATCTCTTGGTTATTTAGTAGTGTATTGTTTACCTCCATGTGTCTGTATTTTTTACAGGTTTTTTCCTGTAATTGATATCTAGTCTTATAGTGTTGTGGTCCAAAAAGATACTTGATACGATTTCAGTTTTCTTAAATTTACCAAGGCTTGATTTGATCCAGGAAATGATCTACCCTGGAGAATATTCCATGAGCACTTGAAAAGAAAGTGTATTCTGTTGCTTTTGGATGGAATGTCCTACAAATATCAATTAAGTCCATCTTTTTAATGTATCATTTAAAGCTTGTGTTTCCTTATTTATTTTCATTTTGGATGATCTGTCCATTGCTGAAAGTGGGGTGTTAAAGTCCCCTACTACAACTGTGTTACTGTCAATTTCCCCTTTTATGGCTGTTAGCATTTGCCTTATGTATTGAGGTGCTCCTATGTTGGGTGCATAAATATTTACAATTGTTATATCTTCTGCTTGGATTGATCCCTTGATCATTATGTATTGTCCTTCTTTGTCTCTTGTAATAGTCTTTATTTTAAAGTCTATTCTGTATGATATGAGAATTGTTACTCCAGCTTACTCCCTAACACTGTGCACAAAAATAAACTCAAAATGGAATAGAGATTTAAATGTAAGACCGGACACTATAAAACTCTTAGAGGAAAACATAGGAAGAACACTCTTTGTCATAAATCAAAAAAAAGATATTTTTTGATCCACCTACTAGAGTAATGGAAATAAAAACAAAAATAAACAAATGGGACCTAATGAAACTTAAAAGCTTTTGCACAGCAAAGTAAACTACAAACAAGATGAAATGACAACCCTCAAAACGGCAGAAAATATTTGCAAACGAATCAACGGACAAAGGATTAATCTCCAAAATATATAAACAGCTCATGCAGCTCAATATTAAAAAAACAAACAACCCAAACTAAAAATAGGCAGAGACCTTAATAGACATTTCTCCGAAGAAGACACACAGATGGCCAAGACGCACATGAAAAGCTGCTCAACATCACTAATTATTAGAGAAATGCAAATCAAAACTACAATGAGGTATCACCTCACACCAGTTAGAATGGGCATCATCAGAAAATCTACAAACAACAAATGCTAGAGAGGGTGTGGAGAAAATAGAACCTTCTTGCACTGTTGGTGGGAATATAAATTGATATAGCCACTATGGAGAACAGTATGGAGGTTTCTTAAAATGCTAAAAATAGAATTATCATATGACCCAGCAATCCCACTACTGGGTATATACCCAGAGAAAACCATAATTCAAAAAGACACATGCACCCCAATGTTTGTTGCAGCACTATTCACAATAGCCAGGACATGGAAGCAACCTAAATGCCCATTGACAGATGAATGGCTAAAGAAGATGTGGTAGGTATATACAATGGAATATTACTCAACCGTAAAAAGGAAGAAAATTGGGTCATTTGTAGAGACGTGGATGGATCAAGACTGTCATACAGAGTGAAGTAAGTCAGAAAGAGAAAAACAAATATCATATATTAATGCATATATGTGGAACCTAGAATAATTGTACAGATGAACTGGTTTGCAGGGCAGAAATTGAGACACAGATGTAGAGACCAAATGTATGGACACCAAGGGAGGAAAGTGGCGGGGTGGGGGCGGGGATTGGTGGTGTGATGAATTGGGGGATCGGGATTGACATATATACACTAATACGTATAAAATGGATAACTAATAAGAACCTGCTGTATAAAAAAATAAATAAAATAAAATTCAAACACAAAAAAAGAACGAAAGAAAAATAAATTAAATTTAAAAAGTTATTAAAATAAAAAATAATAAAAATTATTCAAAATAAAAAACTTAAAATATAATTAAAAGAAACAAAGCCAAGAAAAAAACCGGACAGACAGAGCCCTAGGACAAATGGTGAAAGCAAAGCTATACAGACAAAATCACACAAAAAAGCATACACATACACACTCACAAAAAGAGAAAAAGGAAAAAAAAAATCTATATATAAAAAAATGGAAAAGAGAAATCAAATCAATAAACCAATCTACCAATGATAATAAGGTCTAAATACTAAACTAAGATAAATATAAAAGCAAAAAGAAATTAGATGCAGAAAGCACCCCTAAGTCTACATTGCTCCCAAAGTCCACCACCTCAATTTTTGGATGAATCGTTGTCTCTTCAGGTATTCCACAGATGCAGGGTATATCGAGTTGATTGTGGAGATTTAATCCGCTGCTCCTGAGGCTGCTGGAAGAGATTTCCCTTTTTCTTCTTTGTTCGCACAGCTCCTGGGGTTCAGCTTTGGATCTGGCCCCGCCTATGCATGTAGGTCACCTGAGGGCATCTAGTCTTCCCTCAGACAGGATGGTGTTAAAGGAGCAGCTGATTAGGGGGCTCTGACTCACTCAGGCTGGGGCGGGCGAGGGGCGAGTACAGAATGCGGGGCAAGCCTGCGGTGGCAGAGGCCGGCGTGATGTTGCAACAGTCTGAGGTGCGCCGTGTGTTCTCCTGGGGAAGTTGTCCCTGGGTCATGGGAACCTGGCAGTGGCAGGCTGCACAGGCTCCCGGGAGGGGAGGTGTGCTTGCACACAGGTTTCTTGGTGCCTGCAGGATCAGCCTTAGCATCTCATGCCCGTCTCTGGTGTCCACGTGGATAGCCTCGGCTCACACCTGTCTCTGGAGCTTGTTTAGTTGGTGCTCTGAATCCCCTCTCCTTGTGCACCCCGAAACAATGGTCTCTCGCCTCTTACGCAGTCCCAGACTTTTTCCCAGACTCCCTCCTGGCTAGCTGTGGCACACTAGCCCCCTTCAGGCTGTGTTCATGCAGCCAATCCCAGTCCTCTCCCTGGAATCTGACCTCTGAAGCCCCCACCCGCCCTTGTGGGTGAGCAGACAAGCCTCTCAGGCTGGTGAGTGCTGATTGGCACTGATCCTCTGTGTGGGAATCTCTCTGCTTTGCTCTCTGTCGCCTGTTGCTGCACTCTCCTCTATGGCTCCGAAGCTTCCCCCCTGCCACCCCCCCGTCTCCACCAGTGGAGGGGCTTCCTGGTGTGTGGAATCTTTTCCTCCTTCACAGCTCCCTCCCAGAGATGCAGGTCCCATCCCTATTCTTTTGTCTCTATTTTTTCTTTTTTCTTTTGCCCTACACAGGTACGTGGGGAGTTTCTTGCCTTTTGGGAAGTCTGATGTCTTCTGCCAGCATTCAGTAGGTGTTCTATAGGAGTTATTCCACATGTAGATGTATTTCTGATGTATTTGTGGGGAGGAAGGTGATCTCCACGTCTTACTCCTCTGTCATCTTGATGGTCTCTCCATGATTTCTCTATAGGTAGGATTGACCTATCCATACATCTATGGCAATCAAATAACCTGGTTTATTTCAAAGGTCTCATGGTTATTTTTGGCATATTATGCAACCCTTGAAACAAAAATTTCTCTACAATTAACATGGGTTGCAAACAGAATATATGTGTGTGTGTGTATATATATATGTGTATATATATAATCTAGAATTTATTAAGAATTTTCCTAAATATGAGATGTGAAAAGCCAGTAAGTAGTATTAGGAGAGGCAGTAGATTGCTTTGTTTTCTCAGGTCTTGTATTATAGATTTTAAAATTCATTTACTTCTCTGGCATTGTGACACTGCAGCTGGGTGAGGGTGAGGCATGGTAGGAGTACATGGGCTATCAAGACTCCATCCAGCCTAGTGAATCTATTTATTTGTTTGTTTTCTATGTTCAGATGTGGCAGTGATGGGTGCTATTTCTGCACAGTATGATGCCTGTAGCCAGCACTGGCACCACATTTTTTAGTGAGCGAGGTGTAGCCCTTTATTTTTCACATCTTGGCTGCCAGTCTATTTAATATAGACTTTGAAAGTAACATGTTTAGCTAATAAGTGTTTAATCATTTTTTATAAATACGGTTTTAGAAAGCTGTGCTTGGAAAAGTCTGATTTAGACTATCAATTATGTGTATTTAACCTGATTTCAACAGTCTATTGTGTTTTATTTTATAATATCTGTTTCTTAAGACATAATGCTTTGTTCTTCTTCCCTTGCCTTTTAGACATTAGCCTTTAAATTATTACTTTAACTTATTCCACCTGCTAACTTGAAGTAATTAATTTTATGATATATTTGGAAGTAGGTGTATATCCAAACACTAATGAGACATATTTATCTCTGTATCTTGTTGTTTTAAATTCTATCTAATTAACAAAGGGGCACGATGTAGGGCTATATAGTGAGCACTCATATATTTGTGTACTTTTTTCCTGGAGGCATATTACATTTTGAAAAAAACTATTAAAAAGGTGAAAAACAAAAACAAAAAAAAAAGAAAACTACAACATTTTTAATGCACTTAAAAAAATCAAACAATTAATAGTGCAAAAGATATAAACATAACAATAAAACTAAAAATTTTTTCAAGAAAAAAATTATTTTTCTGGAAGCTTCCTCCTTCATCTGCTATTTTAACAATCCTTTGGAGCACTGCAGTTTGTCTCTCCTCATTGGTTTGAAGCTGACAGCAATATTTGAACTCTTCCTTCAATGTGCTCTACACTTTTTCCCTTTTCATATATTCATCACCATGATTTTGAAGTCTAGGTGTTGAAACTGTTTTGGGACATAACTGGATAAGTCTCTTAAAATTTCTCTGAAGGCTGTGTTGTTCTGATGTGGCTGATGGTGAACCTGGACTAATTGATATAATGATATCTGTGCCTGGCAGTAAATGGCGACTTTTTTTAAGATTCTAAATGTTCTTCAGAGTAAATTGTGCTCCAGAGTTCTCTGATTTTATAGAGTCAGAGTGGGTGTTTCTGTTTCTCTTTTATAATTTCATTCTCTCAGATGCTGATTTAAGTTTCAAAGCTGTAAAAGCAATGAAGACAAAAATCTTGCTATTTACCTAGTGATCACTTTGTGTTTCGCAATCTGAAGCACATAGATGTTGGTAACAATAGGAATAGGGGAATGAAAAGAACTGAGGACAGTCTCAGAGACCTCTGGAACAAAATTAAATGCACCAACATTCGAATTATAGGGGTCCCAGAAGAAGAAGAGAAAAAGAAAAGGACTGAGAAAATATTTGAAGAGATTATAGTTGAAAACTTCCCTAATATGGGGAAGGAAATAGTTAATCAAGTCCAGGAAGCACAGAGAGTCCCATACAGGATAAATCCAAGAAGAAACATGCCAAGACACACATTAATCAAACTATCAAAAATTAAATACAAAAAAGCATATTAAAAGCAGCAAGGGAAAAACAAGAAATAACACACTAGGGAATCCCCATAAGGTTAACAGCTGATCTTTCAGCAGAAACTCTGCAAGCCAGAAGGGAATGGCAGGACATATTTAAAGTGATGGGGAAAATCCTACAACCAAAAAAACCTACCCAGCAAGGATCTCATTCAGATTTGATGGAGAAATTAAAACCTTTACAGACAAGCAAAAGCTGAAAGAGTTCGGCACCACCAAACCAGTTTTACAACAAATGCTAAAGGAACTTCTCTAGGCAAGAAACACAAGAGAAGGAAAAGACCTACAATAACAAACCCAAAACAATTAAGAAAATGGGAATAGGAAAATACATATTCATAATTACCTTAAATGTAAATCGACTAAAGGCTCCCACCAAAAGACACAGACTGGCTGAATGGATACAAAAACAAGACCCGTTTATATGCGGTCTACAAGAGACCCACTTCAGACCTAGGGAAACATAAAGACTAAAAGTGAGGGGATGGAAAAAGATATTCCATGCAAATGGAAATCAAAGAAAGCTGGAGTAGCAATCTTCATATCAGACAAAACAGACTTTAAAATAAAGACTATTACAAGAGACAAAGGACACTACATAATGATCAAGGGATCGATCCAAGAAGAAGATATAACAATTGTAAATATTTATGCACCCAACATAGGAGCACCTCAATACATAAGGCAAATACTAACAGCCATAAAAGGGGAAATTGACAGTAACACAATCATAGTAGGGGAATTTAACACCCCACTTTCACCAATGGACAGGTCATCCAAAATGAAAATAAACAAGGAAACACAACCTTTAAATGATACATTAAACAAGATGGACTTAATTGATATTTATAGGACATTCATCTAAAAACAACAGAATACATATTCTTCTCAAGTGCTCATGGAACATTCTCCAGGATAGATCATATCTTGGGTCAGAAATCAAACCTTGGTAAATTTAAGAAAATTGAAATCATATCAAGTATCTTTTTGGACCACAACACTATGAGACTAGATATCAATTACAGGAAAAGATCTGTAAAAAATACAAACACATGGAGGCTAAATAATACACTACTTAATAACCAAGTGATCACTGAAGAAATCAAAGAGGAAATCAAAAAATACCTAGAAACAAATGACAATGGAGACATGACGACCCAAAACATATGGGATGCAGCAAAAGCAGTTCTAAGAGGCAAGTTTATAGCAATACAATTCTACCTTAAGCAACAGGAAATATCTCAAATAAACAACCTAATCTTGCACCTAAAGCAATTAGAGAAAGAAGAACAAAAAATCCCCAGAGTTAACAGAAAGAAAGAAATCATAAAGATCAGACCAGAAATAAATGAAAAAGAAATGAAGGAAATGATAGCAAAGATCAATAAAACTAAAAACTGGTTCTTTGAGAAGATAAACAAAATTGATAAACCATTAGCCAGACTAATCAAGAAAAAAAGGGAAAAGATTCAAATCAATAGAATTAGAAACGAAAAAGGAGAAGTAACAACTGACACTGCAGAAATACAAAGGATCATGAGAGATTACTACAAGCAACTCTATGCCAATAAAATGGACAAATTGGAAGAAATGGACAAATTCTTAGAAAAGCACAACCTTCCAAGACTGAACCAGGAAGAAATAGAAAATATGAACAGACCAATCACAAGCACTGAAACTGAAGCTGTGATTAAAAATCTTCCAACAAACAAAAGCCCAGGACCTAATGGGTTCACAAGCAAATTCTATTAAACATTTAGACAAGAGCTAACACCTATCCTTCTCAAACTCTTCGAAAATATAGCAGAGGGAGGAACACTCCTAAACTCATTCTATGAGGCCACCATCACCCTAATACCAAAACCAGACAAAGATGTCACAAAGAAAGAAAACTACAGGCCAATACCACTGATGAACATAGATGCAAAAATCCTCAACAAAATACTAGCAAACAGAATCCAACAGCACATTAAAAGGATCATACACCATGTTCAAGGGGGGTTTATTCGAGGAATGCAAGCATTCTTCAATATATGCAAATCAATCAACATGATACACCATATTAACAAATTGAAGGAGAAAAACCATATGATCATCTCAATCGATGCAGTGAAAGCTTTCGAGAAAATTCAACACCCATTTATGATAAAAACCCTGCAGAAAGTAGGCATAGAGGGAACTTTCCTCAACATAATAAAGGCCATATATGACAAACCCACAACCATCATCATCCTCAATGGTGAAAAACTGAAACCATTTCCACTAAGATTAGGAAAAAGACAAGGTTGCCCACTCTCACCACTATCATTCAACATACTTTTGGAAGTTTTAGCCACAGCAATCAGAGAAGAAAAAGGAATCCAAATTGGAAAAGAAGAAGTAAAACTGTTACTGTTTGGAGATGACATGATACTCTATATAGAGAATCCTAAAGATGCTACCAGAAAACTATTAGAACTAATCAATGAATTTGGTAAATTAGCAGCATACAAAATTAATGAACAGAAATCTCTGGCATTCCTATATACTAATGATGAAAAATTTGAAAGTGAAATTAAGAAAACACCCCCATTTACCATTGCAACAAAAAGAATAAAATATCTAAGAATAAACCTACCTGAGGAGACAAAAGATCTGTATGCAGAAAAGTACAAGAGATTGATGAAAGAAATTATAGATAATACAAATAGATGGAGAGATATACCATGTTCTTGGATTGGAAGAATCAACATTGTGAAAATGACTAGAGTACCCAAAGCAATCTACACAGATTTAATGCAATCCCTATCAAACTACCACCGGCATTTTTCAAAGAACTAAAACAAAAAATTTTCACAATTTGTATGGAAACACAAAAGACCCCGAATAGCCAAAGCAATCTTGAGAACGAAAAATGGAGCTGGAGGAATCATGCTCCTGACTTCTGACTATACTACAAGGCTACAGTAATCAAGACAGTATGGTACTGGCACAAAAACAGAAATATAGATCAATGGAACAGGATAGAAAGCCCAGAGATAAACCCACACATATATGGTCATGTTATCTTTGATAAAGGAGGCAAGAAGATACAGTGGAGAAAAGACAGCCTCTTCAATAAGTGGTGCTGGGAAAACTGGACAGGTAGATGTAAAAGTATGAAATTAGAACACTCCCTAACACCATACACAAAAATAAATTCAAAATGGATTAAAGACCTAAATGTAAGGTCAGACACTATCAAACTCTTAGAAGAAAACACAGGCAGAACACTGTATGGCATAAATCACAGCAAGATCCTTTTTGACCCACCTCCTAGAGAAATGGAAATAAAAACAAAAATAACCAAATGGGACCTAATGAAACTTCAAAGCTTTTGCACAGCAAAGGAAACCATAAACAAGACGAAAAGACAACCCTCAGAATGGGAGAAAATATTTGCAAATGAAGCAACTACAAAGCATTAATCTCCAAAATTTACAAGCAGCTCATGCAGCTCAATAACAAAAAAACAAACAACCCAATCCAAACATGGGCAGAAGACCTAAACAGACATTTCTCCAAAGAATATATACAGATTTCCAACAAACACATGAAAGAATGCTCAACATCATTAATCATTAGAGAAATGCAAATCAAAACTACAATGAGATATCATCTCACACCGGTCAGAATGGTCATCATCAAAAAATCTAAAAACAATAAATGTTGGAGAGGGTGTGGAGAAAAGGGAACACTCTTGCACTGTTGGTGGGAATGTAAATTGATACAGCCACTATGGAGAACAGTATGGAGGTTCCTTTAAAAAGTACAAATAGAATTACCATACGACCCAGCAATCCCACTACTTGGCATATACCCTGTGAAAACCATAATTCAAAAAGAGTCAGGTACCAAAATGTTCATTGCAGCTCTATTTACAATAGCCAGGACATGGAAGCAACCTAAGTGTCCATCAACAGATGAATGGATAAAGAAGATGTGGCACATATATACAATGGAATATTACTCAGCCATAAAAAGAAATGAAATTGAGTTATTTGTAGTGAGGTGGATGAACCTAGAGTCTGTCATACAGAGTGAAGTAAGTCAGAAAGAGAAAAACAAATTCCGTACGTTAACACATATATATGGAATCTAAAAAAAAAAAAAGAAAGGTCATGAAGAACTTAGGGGCAAGACGGGAATAAAGACGGAGACCTACTAGAGAATGGACTTGAGGATATGGGGAGGGGGAAGGGTAAGTTGTGACAAAGTGAGAGAGTGGCATGGACATATATACACTACCAAACGTAAAATAGATAGGTAGTGGGAAGCAGCCGCATAGCAGAGGGAGATCAGCTTGGTGCTTTGTGACCACCTAGAGGGGTGGGATTGGGAGAGTGGGAGGGAGGGAGACGCAAGAGGGAAGAGATATGGGAACATATGTATATGTATAACTGATTCACTTTGTTATAAAGCAGAAACTAACACACCATTGTAAAGCAGTTACACTCCAATAAAGGTGTTAAAAAAATAGAAATAAGCGAAAGAGATGTGCCCTATTTTTTCCTTTTCATGATCGTTTCCTGTGAACACATAGAAGTGATATTGTTCAAAAGGCAAGGTATGTTGCTCGTCACGTGAAAACTTAGCTAAACAAATTTGTTGGTTGCCAGAACTCTCTGTTTCTGTCTCTGTATATCTTTCTCTCTCTCATTTTCTCAAGTTGAATAGATGATAGGGAGCCTTTCTGGGGCAGAGGATCTTTGAAAGGGTTTTTGTAATATGTGCAAAATAAAAATCAATCAATCGAATGATAAGAAAACATTTTGTCACAATTAAATTGCCAGCCCTACTTCCTTCTTAGTGGTACCTACACTGATGTTATGTAATGGACAGCAGCTTGTATTTAATCAAATCAGCCGTGATGTGCTGAAGTCAGCTCCTCCCAGCTTGTGAAGCAGTGTGAGCATCTCTTCCCAACTCCATGCTCAGTCATGTCAAGTTGGTAACTTGAAGTTAGCCATGGTGGGAGTTTTAACACCACATAAATCAGCAAACATTAAAAATCGGCGCCCCCTCCCTGAGAGCTGGTTGTTAAATTGTTACCAGAACACCACTGATTTTATCTCTGAGTTACAAATTTTACTTTGGAAAAAACATTGTCTGTATGTGATTGGCCATATAATATACAAACTTGTAAAATTAAAACTTTTCAGAAATTTACACATATCATTATTTATTGGCATGAACCAGTCACTAGTAAGTCAGAAAAGACTAACACAGATTTATTTTAACCTTATTTGAGTTGATACTAAAATCATAGATAAAACTTTAATTAATTTCTCTCTCCTTATTGAACATTAAGCTTAAAGATTTTTAAAGAATGTTTTTAAGTAACCAAACACAGTTGAGTTTATCTGTTCATATAAAGAAGACCTACAATGAATTCTTTGGACCTTCCAAACTTATAGCAATTGGACATTCTTAGACTTCTTTAAAACATTTTCCAGATTTAGGTGGTAGTTAAAAGACTTTTTTTTTTTTTTTTTTTTTTTTTGCGGTACACGGGCCTCTCACTGTTGTGGCCTCTCCCGTTGCGGAGCACAGGCTCCGGACGTGCAGGCTCAGAGGCCATGGCTCACGGGCCCAGCCACTCCACGGCATGTGGGATCTTCCCGGACCAGGTCACGAACCTGTGTCCCCTGCATCGGCAGGCGGACTCTCAACCACTGCGCCACCAGGGAAAACCCAAGCAGCAAGTTTTTTTAGCTAATATTTTCTCTTTGACTATTATTACACCATGACCTTAGAAAGACCCGTTTCTTTTTCTTTTGAGCTCTAGCAATGAAGAAGCAATTCTCTGTTTATGGTATAAAAGAAACAACGTCCTCTAGAGAACAGTAGGTGAGGGACTATAATTCTTTTGTAGACTCCAGTACAGATGAATTATTAAGATGGAAGCTTTTATTATGGTATTTATACCTCTAACTGAAAGAGCAAGTAGAAATTAAATAATAAAAAAGTTATATACCTAAATCACTCCCTAACTCCGCATAGTGCTTTAAAATTTTTGTCTAGGTTAAGTGGATATCCTTGGAAGAGTTATCACTCATTTCCTCTTCATGTCTTCAGGTTTTTACTGTTCATCTATTTTAATTACTCAGTGATTTAATCTAATATATCTCCAGTGCTTAGGATAATGTCTCATGCATAATAGGAGCTCAAAATATATTGGTTAAGAGTATGAATATATATATATGTGTGTCTATCTATCTAACTGGCTAGCTAACTAGCTAGCTGATCTACCTTAATAAATTGATGACAGTATTCAGATATATGATAGGAGGAGAGTTCCTAGAAATTAAAGGCCTTTAATCAGGACTAAATTAACCTCTGTCCCTGCTCAAGTTCAACTTTAATTTGCTTTCTTTCACTACGGGTCATTTCCAATCCTATTTCTTGAATCCTTTCCTTCTTCCTTTTGCTGTTTTATTCACTAGCTTCTTAAATTATATTTGTATTAATGCTGCCTTTTTCAAAGGAATTGCTGAATCATACAGGCATGTGAAATATTGACCCCAGTTCCTAACCTTCCTACATATTAAAATGTACTACTGCATTACAGGTCACAAAAATGATTGGTGAGTAGAAGCTGTTGTGTAGTTACATTTCTATGTGTCAAAAGATAAATACAGCACATAGTGCCAGAAAGCAGGAAAATATAATCAAGAATTTCATCCACTGCCATTACCATTCAAGTGGAAAACCATTTCTGAAATGTCTAAAATGCTACACTGGCTCTATCATTGATAAATAATAAATGAACACTTTCTTTCTCCAAATCGTTTACAAATCAACATTTTATAAAGTATAAATAGCACTTCCATAAATTACACATGGATATTTATTAAAATAACTAACAAATATTAAATTTCTAATTTTTAAGGGTGTATTTCTTTAGCCTATTGATTTAAATGATACTTGTAGAAAGGTTTTATTCTGTTTTAGTTAGTTTGTTAAGGTAAGATTATTCACTTTTTATATTTTAGGTGAGAAATAATGATTACTCGTGGTATACATTAGGAAAAATTATCTTCAAATGAGTAAGATAAAACATTTAACTATGTTGAAACTACAATATAATTAAGAATATGAAAACCTTATGTTAAAATAATTTGTTTAGGAAGAAAAATATTGAATGTTTAAAAAAAGAAATGATTTAAAATGTATAAAATATACCCATTGATAACATAAGTTTTTGTAAGCAGACTCTAGTCTCTGCAAAAGAAAGTTATTATATAGAGACATTTATTAATTTGAAAGGCAAGTAGAATGAGATTTAAATTTAATTAATTACATATTATTAACAAATGTAGCAAGCTCAAAGTTCATGTAGCCTTCCAGTATAAGATTATGGAAACAATAAACATAATGGAAACAATAAACATAATAACAAACATAATGAAATATATAATGTCCATCTTACTTCTTTTTCTAGGGGTAAACTGAGCTTGGAGCTCCTTGACTAATTAGGAAATTCCACATCTGAGTGGGCACTAGAAAGTGGTTTTTAATGTGAGAACTGAACCCATTTACTCCCTCCCTTCATTCTGTTTAAATTATATTGACCCAAGAGAGAAAGATGTAATTCGATTAGATTTTGACTATTTTTTTAAATATTCATTCTCAAATTATGTGGTTATTACCTGTGGAAAATATTAAGTGTTTACATCTGTTTTAGTACTTTGGAGATTAAACCTGAAGTTATTCTTCAGAGAATAGTCGTCAAGAGGCTTTAGAGGATTTTTTTTTCTCTTAAATTTCTAACTCTTCACTAAGGAACTATTGGATGACAGATTCTGAGACCATTTTTAAAACTCTGAGATAATTAGCAGAAATGCAAAGAAATAACCATAATTCAGCAATTGTTTTTGATCTGCTGTGATAAAGTTCATGGTGTATATTTTGAACATTTCTGTTTTGGGGTGTGGGGAGTGTAAGTGCGGCTATTCATCTCTTGATTAAATGAATGTAAGAAAAAAATAGAAAAGTTAGCTTAACTCAATGATGTTTGTTTACTCAAAACTGCAATATAATATATTGATTTATATGCAAAGTCTTTCCCTCATACACTAGATGATATTGCTTATATTCAAAATTCATAAACTCCTAGGGAGCTTTAAAACTTTGATATTCTGCTAACCTGAATATACACTTTTCCCCCTTGACAGCCAGTTCTTCTGAGAGAGAAGGTCACATTTGCCCAATAAGGCTAATTTTCGTTTGTAAAAACCCATCTCAAAAAGTTCTTAAGATATAATTTTAAGCAGCAGCAAAAAACATTCGCCGGTAATGTTGAAGGACCCCTCTTTCTCTTTTAATCACCGAAATCAGCAGCCCTATTATAAAAAGGAATAGACCCTGGGGTGATTATGTTCAGAGTACTGGAAAAAAGAAAATGATTACTTTTTATCTTGCCCAAAATATGAATTCTAAATATAAAAGTAATCAGAGAGGGGCAGCTGGTTCCAACATTCTGAACTAACTACAAAATTAGTACAAATAAATTTGTCTTAAGATTTGTGCTTTGCTTACACGCAAATGAGAGGAGGACTTTTGCATTGAATCTGACCTATCTGTCCCTAGAGAAAGCAATCTTTCCATTTCTCAACAGCCTCCGTATAACTCTATCACTAAACATTGGTTTCAGGTTTCCAAATTTAATTATTTCTATTTTAATTATTTCAGAAACGTATGAACTCTATAAAGCTTAAACAATGATCAACTATGACAAGATATTGAGTCAAATCAAGTCCAATTAATTAGATCTAGAATATAATACACATAACAACCAAAAAAGATTCTTATTGTCTAGCTAATGATTGCTAGTTTAGGTCAACCTAGGAAAGAAAAAAAAGTGCACCACAAAAATCGGTTAATATGTTGAATATTAAACAAAATATTATAAGGTAGTCAGAATAGGTAAAGAGCATACACTTAGAAATCAAGAAAATCAAGTTTTAAATTCAAACCATTTCTCCTACTTATGAGGTGATTTTTGAAATGTTTCTTATTTTTTCAAAAGCTCACTTTCTTCATCTGTGAAATAGGATAATGCTGAATGTTTAATTTGCTAAAACTTATAGAAATGGCTTGGCTTATAAGAGTTACTCAGAAAAATAATTCTTATTATAAATTTTAAGATGAACTGTTTCAAATAAAGTACCATAGCTACAACTTTACAAAGATTTTATCATCGATTTAAGCTAGCAAATAATTCACATTCTTATTTGAGGGATACAAATAATAGCTACCTTTTATACCTTTAAATCTTTCCTTGGAATTGCAGAATATATATGCATACAGGTGTGTGTGCAAACATATACACGTACACACATGCATACTTCTTTCATAATACAATTGTTCTTACAGTAACTTCAAGCAAAGACACATAACGACTTTATAGCAATTTTATAATACTGTTTTGATAATTCAGAAATTATTCCTAATGAGAAAATGTGTTTAGATTCAAATCTAAAACATATCTGCTTCTCAATCAAATCACAAAATGACATTCTTGATGTTCATTTTTCCCATATTTTCTTTGACTTTTAAAAATTTCTGTAGGGGAAAATGTCAGCATTTTTCATCGTTACTTCCACATCACAATCTGAAAGATCTTATTGCTCCATCTACATTTTAACAAACCAATTTTAAAAAAAGGATGTATGCCTTTATAATAGATATTACTGTTTTTTCCACTTGTTTTTGGTGACTTTGCTGCTTACTTTTACTGCACATATGTTTAGATCTGGCTCACAGATGTATTTTGGTCAAAACAATTGATGTGTGTCTCTGCATTTATGTTTATATATATATAAATGTACAAATAAATAAATATTTGTAAACTGCTCTTAGGGCAGACAGTCTCCAGTTCACCACAGACCCTGCCACTCTCTATTGCCTTATTCTGAACTGCTTCACATTTTATCATCCAAGAAGACAGATGAGTTTTGACTGCATCTTAAGTGATCTCCAGAGCGATAGGGCCTTTTAATAAATTACTGCCATTGCCTAGTCGAGACACACTGGTTTTAGCGTTCTCAACAATCTTCCTGCTAGTTTTCACTGCTGAACTTATGGCTAAAATTTATGGCATTTATTTTTAAAACAATTCGGATTAAATACATGGGCTAATAGAGATCTTGGGTTCTATGCAACAGATGGCTAAATCTATGTAAAATATTCAGAAGGCTTTTATTGTTATATTACATTTGTCAGACAGATAGCAAAACAGTTAACTGTTCCTACTAATGCACTTTCAGAAGAGAAACTATGACATGTCCACATTTTTATGTGTATCTCATATAAAATGAACCGAATTCATTAATTTTTGCACTAACAATTTTACATGAATTTACCCTTTGTGAAAATGTGCCATTGTATTGTTTCCTTGCAAGGGTACATTCAATCAGTTCTAGTTATTTTTAAAATGACAGGCAGATAGCATTAGTTATTGCCCAGCCAAGTGTGGGCTTGTACTCAGTCCCTTTCCAAGAATAACTCTTCTAAGGGTCAGCAGATTTTTAAATATTTATTTTTAAATTTGGGTTTCTCTTAAATAGTAATTACAATACATTATATGATATCCTCTGAGTTCTAAGTGTGTAAGGAAAGAAAAGAATATATATATGCAAATATAAAATACAGGCATATATGTACATGTACATATTTTGTATATATGTATAGAATTAATGCATGTATAAATATGTATGAGTATATATACATATAGATGTGTATATATCTATATCATTAGATTGGATGTAGTTATTATATCTAATGACTTGTAGAAGCATGGTCATTTGTCTGAAAAGTCTAGGAGGGTAGGTTGGAGGGGTTGGCATTAGATCTGCCAAGAGATTGCGGGAATTGAAACAGATGCTGACAGTACCGTTTCAAACAAGAGGACACAGGAATGAAGTCTAATTTTTAGGAAGTCTGCCCAATGTAAAAGAAAATATTAACTATGTAAGTCTAATGGAAAAACAGGGATTTTACATAGCATCAAAAATCTAGGTTGTGTTATCAGTTATTGCCTTCCAGGTAAACAGGCCCAAGAAGAAATCTGTACAAGGATAACAAGACTAAAGCTTAGGCTTTGATATAACATCTTAGTCCCTAGAGAGAGTGTTTGGCAACAAGGCAGGTTTTAGTCCTTGTCAGAGGTGAGGTAGAGAATGGGAAGCAAGTTGGCGGTTATTGAGAGCTTAGTACCATGTAAGTTGTGTTGGATGAAGATAATCAAGACAGCATTTCAAACACGGATTGAGAGAAAGCCCCAGCGAATGAGAGATGAGATCCTCAGGTCTGGAGAGCCAGGAGGAGGCCCCTGGGAGCATTGTGCTTAAAAAACACACAGAAGATGCTCCTGGCCAGCCAAGGAAGGAAGATGAGGGAATGCCAAGCCCTTGCCATGAGATATTTATGTACTGCAGCCCCTTCTTGACTTAGTCAGAAATAGTTCAGAAACTGAGTCCAAACTGACCTACAAGTAGAGTGTCCAATGGAGCCTAGCTCTGGGAGAGTTGGATACAGTAATATAATACTTGCAGCTAATATTTAGTATCTAATTTTAGTATCTAAAACAATAAAGTTTATACTAGGAATACTAGGACTGTGCTACACCCTGGTTTTAGATGGGCCCATAGATTTTCATTGCTAAGCTGCCCTGCTTGACTCAAGGACTTCCATGTTCAATAAGCACACTTCACGTATAGGCTCTATGGCTTAAAATATTTTTATACTATATGTAGTCACCAGCAAAGTGGACCTCCTTTCAATCTTTTCCTTCAATATTAGCCTTTGAGAGAAATAAAAGAATTACTAGTCCTTTTGGCTTAGCTTATTCACTAAATTTGGAACTAGACAATTTTTTTTAAAGTTTTATTGTTGCTCATCGGAATTGTACAGTGTTTCATTTATAAAATAGGTTAAATGCAAATTGTGGGCTGATTTGCAGAATCAAGCTGCCACATACAAGAATGGTTCCTTTGGGAGGAATTCATATCAGATTCCAAACAAATAATTCAAACCTAAATATAAAAAAAAATCAACTTATTTGCAGCTTCAAAGTTTCTTACATTTGGTTGTTTTGAAATGCAGCACACCTGCATGACTCAAATTACTAATACCATACTTGTGATTTCATCTGATGTTTACTGCTGAGTTTACAAATACTATCTGTTCTGTGGAAAGCATTTATAACTCTGGTATTGGTAAAGTGAAATACTATCACCTTAGATGCTTTTGTTGCTCAATCATGCTTTAGTTGACTTCACATATTGCATTTCAGAAAACAAGGTTTGCCCTGCAAAATACCAGAATTTCCATAATAACTAAGAATCATAACATACCTTGAAGAAGAATGTATTTGAAAAATAACTTGCCAGTCAATTGAAAGCTTTACATGTAAATGGAAAAGGACAGAGGAAAGAAATAAATAGCATTAAATTCAAAACAAAAGACATATTGGAAAAATATGTATTTGACTAAAAATTTAAAGAAGGGCTGTAATGGAAAAGGAGACTAATAGTTTTCAGTAGAATATAGTAGAGAGAAGACTGCTAAGAAGTCTGAATACTGTTTAAAAAATCCAAGCAAGTAGAAGCAAGTAGAGAGAATTCCAGTGAGGGTGAAATGAATATGAATGTGGGAGCAAGTTACAAACTAATAGGCTAGAAGCAAGAACATGCATGCTGCTTCCCTAATAGAGAAGGAGCAGAGATAAGATATGACACTGATTGAGGAAATCCACTCTTCAGATATCTGCAGGAGTTCCATTTTTTGGAAATCAGATAATATGAAAATTTTTTTGCTTTTCAATTTTATCTCTCACAAGCAATGAGAAAATACATATGTACTGTCGGTGTTCAGATTGGAGAAGAGAAGATTCAGAGGTCCCATGATGGCTGTCTTTAAATAAAGGAAGATGTGTCAGGTGAGAAAGGGATTATTTAGCCTACTATGCAATTCCAGAGACTATAACTAGGACTAATACACAGAAATTCAAGAGGAGTTAAATTTAATTCAAAAACTGCATGAGTTTTAATTAATTTATTCATTATTAATGAGTAGTATAAGCTCATGGAATAGGGTTTTCAGTGAGGAAGTCATGGGTCTCTTTGTGATCTGCAAGTTCAAATAGGTCATCTCTGAGCCTATAGGACATTAACTTTTATTAGAATGGAAGAAAATACTGATAACTTATTTGAGAAGAATTAGGGTCACAGAGGAGTTGACAGGAGTCAGGAGAAAACCAATATAAGTTGGTACTTGAGAAGATTATGTAGAACTCTCAGTGAGACAAAAAAAAAAGATAATTGTCAATATTGGTTGCTTGAACTCAATAAAGGAAGTGGAGTGAACACCTGGAACTTTAGCTAATGAGGTACTGTTAATTTAAAGAAGGCACTTTCAATACAATACTGAGAAGAGGGGTAGCATACAGTGAGGTTTCTCTGCCCGTTTCCAACCTTTATTGGGGTGGTAGGACCCACCTATGTAAGAATGAGAATTTGAAATGGTAGAGATTAAATGATCTGACTTTAAGCACAAATAAATCAATCTCTGTGAGACTTTGGCAAGGCATTTTCTGGAAATCCTATTCAAGTGATTGTAACTTATCCTTAACAGATATGCCCTCTAGAGATATGCCGACTCCATTCCTTAAAACCAGTTAATGAGAGCTATAAGAATACTTTGCAATAATCTATTATTTAAAGTTAGTAACTATAGCAACTCTATAGTTTTTTTTTTTTTTTCTCCTCTGGCAGAAACAGGATTGTTCATGATTCACTGGTCATTTTTATTTTTTTGGCTTCAATGTTACTTGAAAGAAATGTTTTACTATTTTGTTCTTTAATCTGATAAAGGTTATCCACATAAAATACAGTAAACACAATATTTTATAGTGAAATGCTGAAAGTATTCCCTTTAAAGTTTTTTGAACAAGAAAAGTTACTGTTATTACAACTTTTTTACAATTTGGGGTGTTCAGTGCAGATAGACAAAGAAAAAAATTATATGCAGTTTGGAAACAAAAAGTCAACAAACAAAAACCTGCCAATAGTTGCAAATCACATCCCTGTGAATGAAGGCAATTTGATAGAACATAAGTAATAAATTACTTGTTAACTTATTAATAATTTATCAAGTTATTAAGACTGTTGAATTTAAGTATAACAGTTAAAAATGAAAGTATTATATATACATTTACATGAATGTTTAAAATATTAAAAAAATAAACCCCATTTTAAATTATAAAAATGAAAGCTGTCTAGGAATTTATCATACAAATTCCTATGCAAAATTTCTTTGAAAATTATTTTTAATCTGATTAAAAATTTTAGAAACTAAATGAGGGATATTTCATAGCTTGAAATATTCAATAATCAAAAATATAAAATCTCTCAAAATTGATCTATAGATGAAATGCAATTCTAATCAAAATCCATTTGTGTGTGTGTGTGTTTACACTGATTATTTTAGCCTAAAGTTTATACATAGTGAAAAGAACCAAGAGTAACTAAGGTAATTTTAAAGAACACATTGGGAAGACTTGCCCTACCAGGTATGAATTTTTATGATAAAGCTCTAGTAACCAAGAGAGTGTGATATTGGTGCAGAAATACACGAACAAATGGAGCATAAATCAGACCTCAGAGATAGACACACAAACACACACACATACACACACATTTTAGATAAGTGGGTCAATGTGGAAAAAAGACTGTTTATCCTGTTGTGCTGGAATGAGTGATTATCTCTATGTAATAAAGAAGAAGGTGATTAAATTTCTTCTTTATACCATACAGAAATAGAAACTCCATGTGGTTAAAAATCTAAATATGAAAGGAAAATGTATACAATTTTAAGAGACAATATAGGAGAACACTGTCACGACCTCACAAAATGAAATTTTTTTTAACTGGTAAACAAACAAGAAATCAAAATGACAAAAATTGCTAAATTCAACTTCCTTAAAGAATTTCTGTGTATTAAAATATACAATAAAAGCAATGTAAAGACATTCCACATTTGCAACACATATAAAGCATTTTCAGGGTATATAAAGAACTTCTATGAATCTATACATGAAAAAATAAAAAATCTAATAGTAATATGGTAAGCATTTTGTACAGGCAGTTTGTATTAGAGACTGTCCAGTTGGGCCACAAGTATGTGAGGTATTATTCAGGGAAATGCAGACATAATTATTTTCTTATACATACTTTTTTTTCATAAAGAGAATGTGAATGATACATTTTCTGAATCAATACATGTTTGAAATTGCCCCATTTCTTCTAGAATTTAATTTTGTAGATAACTAGTCTTCAAGTATTTTTTCTTCATGGATAACCCAATTCTTTAACATGGATGATTATATAATAATTCTTCTTACACTTATAATTTAGAAATGTTACAAGGTGATGACTTATTTGCCAGATACTTAGTGAATTATTTTATGAAAAGATTTGTGTCTTATACTTGGACATTAAAAGAAATATATTCTTCTCTGATTATTTCTTCTTTTTTCTATTCTTTCCATATGGATTCCTATATATAAGATTTCCCAAATTAGCCCTCCCCATCTCTTTCTTTTTTTTTCTTGTTAACTTCTATGTCTTTGCCTTATATTATTCCTCGGAGTTCGGAGAATTTCCTAGGATTCTCTTTTAGTTCAATAATTTGCTTTTCTGCCTTATTCAATGTATTATTCACTGCTTTAAAAAAAAAAAAGCCTTGCAATCATGATTTGCATTTGCAAGAACTCCCTCATTTTGATATTACTCCATTTTCATAAAAGCCTGCTTTAGATTTACCAATGTAACATGCTTTCTAATTTTCTGCAAAAGAATCCTCTTCTTGTAATGACTATTTTTACAAAGCATCGTTTGCTCTCAATTCTCATTTTGTCCTATTCTTTTTGATGCTAAGTGCTTTTATTTCTGGATTTTTTCCCCTTTTCTTCTTACACTTTTATAGAGAGACCTACACGTATTAGCTCTAGTAGAGAGTTGGGACCTTAAACAATATTGTTATTACTGATCAATTCATTTAGTTTTAAGGACAAGTATAAGTATTTAGATACATTGTAAAATCTCTTTTTTAATGTTAAACATTAAATTTGCTGGAAAATGTTTGGCTTTTGGCAGAGAGAAATAGTTTTGGAGCAGAGAGTTTTTCCTTTTTAGAAACAATCTCTTTAAGTGTACATTGGCAGCGCAAAGACAGATAAAATAGTGTTCCTCTCTCTAGGAGGCAACGTGGAATCTATGAATCTCCATGTTTTCCTCAGCTCCACCCAACAAGCTGTTTCTGTGAATCTCTTCCCTGACTCCTACAAATTAGGTGTGACTCGGTGGCTCACATAGGGTCAAATTTACTAGTATGCCCTGTTCTTCAGCCTTCTAAATGTCAGTCTCCACTTTAATAAATAAAATTCTTGTAATTGTAATTTTATCTGTGTGATTGGTTAAGCTTAGCAAGGTTAGAGGATACAAGATCAATAAATGAAAAGAACTGTATTTCTATATACTAGAAATGAATAAAATCAGAAGTTGAAATAAAAAATAATGCTTACTTCATCAATACATACAATAAAATTGGAACAATGCAGAGATGATTAGCATGGCCCCTGCACAAGGATGACATGTGAATTCCTGAAGCATCTTTATTTGTAAGGGCAAATACTCTGATTCCATTTATATGAGGTACCTAGAGGAGTCAAATCTATAGAGACAGAAGGTAAAATGGTGGTTTCTCGGGGCTGGAGGGAGGGAGAAGTTATTGTTTAATGGATACAGATTTTCAGTTTGGGAAGATAAAAAACATTCTATAGTTGGAGTGGTGATGGTTGCACCACAATGTGAATGTACTTTAATGACACTGACTTGCACACTTAAAAATGCTTAAAATGGTAAATTTTATGTTATGTATATTTTGTCACAATAAATAATATAAATAATACCCATGTACATTAGCATTAAGAAATATGAACTACTTGGGGATAAAGAGCTAAACAACTTTGAAAAGAGAAATGTAAACTCCTAATTTCAAGACTTACTGTAAACCTTCAGTAATTAAGACATTGTGTCCAGATAGCCAAATAGATCAAAGAAATAGAATAGAGTTCAGAAATAGATCACCACACATATGGCCAACTGATTTTCAACAAATGTGCAAAGATAATTCAGTGAAGAAAGCATAGTCGTTTTAATTAGTAGTGTCGCAAAAACTTGTATATTCATGTGCAAAAATATGAGCCATACCTCTCAAGATAAACAAGAATAACTCAAAATGGATCACAGATATAAATGTAAAAACTAAAAGTATGAAATTTATAGAAGAAAATGTAAGATCTTTATGACTTAGAATTAGTCCAGAGTTTCTCCACTTTCTCACTACTGAAATGTATAATTCTTTGTGGGGAGGGAGAGGGGAGCTCTCCAGTGCATCATAGGATATTTAGTACCATCCTTGGGCTCTACCCAGTAAATGCCAGTAGTGTCTCACCTTACCCACCTCCTACTGTGACAATCAAGTTTCTCCAAACATTGCAAAATGTCCTGTGGGTAGAACATTGACCTTGGTTGAGAACCACTGGTTTAGACAAAGGTTTCTTAGCTATAACACCAAAAGCAGAATCAATGAAAAAAACAAATTGATGAATAGGACTTTATCATAATTAAGGATTTCTGTTCTTCCAAAGACACTTTTCAGAGAATAAGAAGACAAACTACAGACAGAGGAAATATATTCAAATGATATATCTGACAAAGGACTTTCATCCAGGATATATAGAGAACGCTTAAAACTCAATAAGATAACAAAAAGTAAAATTAATAAACAGCAGAAGATTTGAGCATATACTTTATGAAATAAGATGTATAAATGGCAAGTGAGCACATAGAAAGATGCTGAATAGTACATCACTAGATACAGGCAAATTAAGATCACAGTGATATACCACTATACACTTACTGTAATGTCTAAAATTAAACAGACTGATGATACTGAGTATTTGCAAGGTTGTAGGACAATTAGAACTCTCACATTTTCCTCCTGTAAAAGGTTACAATTATTTTGGAAAATAGTTTGGCAGTTTCTTAGAATATTAAATATACACCTACTGTTACCTATTTCACTCTATTCAAGAGACATGAAAGTAAATGTCCATATAAAACTTATACACAAAACAGCTTTTTAAAAATAACCTAAAACTGGAAAGTACCCAAATGATCATCAACATGTGAGTAAATATTTGTGGTATATCCACACAATGAAATAATATACAGTAATAAACAGGAAGGGACTATTGATACACACATAAACATGGATGAGTCTCTAAACAATTATGCTGAGTGAAAGAAGCCAAACACAAAAGATTATCTACCATATGATTCTATTTTTACAAAATTTGAGAAAATGCATATTAATCAATAGTATCAGAAAGAAGAATCACAGGCAGAAGGGCTGGGAGGAATATATTATAAAGGGGTAAAAGGAAACTTTTGGGGGTAATGGATAGGTTAATTAAATTGATTGTGGCAATGATTTTATGGGTGCATACATATGTACATTTTATTATATGTCAATTATACCTCAATAAAGCTATGAAAAGACAAGGAAAAAGAGTCTGATTATTGAATAAGATATGTAAGTAAGGCTTAAATAAAGGCTAGCACTTTATCGAACATTTCCAATGAGCATTATTATATTAAATGTTTGAAATACCCTAACTCAAATAGCCTGTTTTACTTTGTTTAAACTATCATTTCTCAAATGCTTTGTATATTGGGATCATTTACCAACATTTTTTCTTTTCACATACTACCTACAATTAGCCTCAAGTACCAGCATTTCACAGATCCTGCTTTAGGAAATACTGGTCTTGAACTGTAAGCAACACAACAATGTCTGTGTTTAGTATTAAAATCTAGGAGTGAATAATGGGAGGATTTTGAATCTGGTGAGAAAAATCTGGAGGTAAGTAGGTATAATAACATACATTCCTATTGAAACTTCATTAATAAATCCTTGCCCTTTCCATGTAAGACCGAAGACTTTTCTAAGACTTCCTTGTTTACAATAAAACACCAAAATGTGTTTTTATTTATTGTGTTTACACTTGTAAAGTTTTCATTGTATTGTGTTTCACTTGTTTTTTTATTTGTTGTTTTCCTCCTGGAAGGGTCATTAGTTGGAAGTGTGGTTAACATCGTGCCTTATGCTAGGTTCCCTAGACTCACACCCTGAGATGAAGAATCAGCTACATGTTATTTACTAAGAAAGTACTCCCAGAAGAAACCCACATGGGAGAGGGGAAAGTACAAAGTCCCAGCCTCAGCTTGATTCCTCAGAGAAACTCTGGGGTGTACATCAAGCCCCAGAATTTGTCCCAAATTCAGTCAAGGGAGCTGGAATTTCACAATTCCATACCAGTCAGTCATCGGCAAAGGGCTATAGTGGAGGGACATAAATTTCCAGTTACCTTTTTGCTCCCTGTGCTTGTGGGCAAAGCATCTTTGGCAGCCCAAGGACATTCCTACAAAGAAAGTTGAAGGTGTAGGCTGAAGAAAGCAAAGCAACCAGAAGTTGAATAGATAGGAATCCAGTCTGGGCACTAATACACATGGTTTTTGCGAATTACATGGGGCCATTCAAGATTCAGTGGGGTAGAGGACCTTCAAGATGGTGGAGGAGTAAGACGTGGAGATCACTTTCCTCCCCACAAATACATCAAAAATACATCTACATGTGGAACAACTCCTACAGAACACCTACTGAACGCTGGAAGAAGACCTCAGACTTTCCAAAAGGAAAGAAATTCCCCACATACCTAGGCAGGGCAAAAGAAAAAAGGAAAAACAGAGACAAAAGAATAGGGATGGGACCTGCATCTCTGGGAGGGAGCTGTGAAAGAGGAAGAGTTTCCACACACTAGGAAGCCCCTTCACTGGTGGGGATGGGGTTGGGCGGGGGAAAGCTTCTGAGCCATCGAGGAGAGCCCAGCAACAGGGATGCAGAGGGCAAAGCGGAGAGATTCCCACACAGAGGATAAGTGCCAATCAGCACTCACCAGCCTGAGAGGCTTGATAGATCACCCGTGGCGGCGGGTGGGGTCTGAAAGCTGAGGCTCGGGCTTCAGAGGTCAGACCCCAGGGAGAGGACTGGGGTTGGCTGTGTGAACACAGCCTGAAGGGGGCTAGTGCACCACAGCTAGCTTGGAGGGAGTCCAGGAAAAAGTCTGGAACTGCCTAAGAGGCAAGTGACCATTGTTTTGGGGTGCATGAGGAGAGGGGGTTCAGAGCACCGCCTAAACGAGCTCCAGAGACGGGTGTGAGCCGCGGCTATCAGCTCGGACACCAGAGACAGGCATGAAACGCTAATGCTGCTACTGCAGCCACCAAGAAGCCTGTGTGCAAGCACAGGTCACTATCCACACCTCCCCTCCCAGGAGCTTGTGCAGCCCACAACTGCCAGGGTCCCGTGATCCAGGGAAAACTTCCCCAGGAGAACACACAGCACGACTCAGGCTGTTGCAACGTTACGCTGGCCTCTGTCGCTGCAGGCTCGCCCCGCATTCCATACCCCTTCCTTCCACTGGCCTGAGTGAGCCAGAGCCCCCTAAAAAGCTACTCCTTTAACCCCACTCTGCCTGAGCAAAGAACAGATGCCCTCAGGAAACCTAAACACAGAGGCTGGGCCAAATCCAAAGCTGAACCCCAGGAGCTGTGCGAACATAGAAGAGAAAGGGAAATCTCTTCCAGCAGCCTCAGGAGCAGTGGATTAATTCTCCACAATCAACTTGATGTACTCTGCATCTGTAGAATACCTGAATAGACAATGCACCATCCCAAAGTTGAGGTGGTGGACTTTGGGAGCAACTGTAGACTTGGGGTATGCTGTATGCGACTGACAAGTTTCTGATTTATATGTTTATCTTAGTTTAGTATTTAGAGCTTATTATCATTGGTAGATTTGTTTAATTATTTTGTTGCTCTCTACATTTAAAAAATATATATATATACATTTTTTTCCCCATTTTCTCTTTTTCTCAGTGTGTATGTGTATGCTTCTTTGCATGATTTTGTCTGTATAGCTTTGCTTTTACCACTTGTCCTAGGGTTCTGTCTGTCTGGGGTTTTTTTGTATAGTTTTTAGGGCTTGTTATCATTGGTGGATTTGCTTATTGGTTTGGTTGCTCTCTTCCTTTTTTAAAATTATTTTTTATATTTATATTTTAATAATAATATTAATTTTTTATTTTAATAATTTTATTCATTTTATTTTCTTTCTCTCTTTCTTCCTTCCTTCCTTCCTTCTTTTCTTTCCTTCCTTCCTTCCTTCCTCCCTCCCTCCCTCCCTCCCTCCCTCCCTCCCTTCCTTCCTTCTTTCTTTCTTTCTTTCTTTCTCCTTCTTATTCTGAGCCATGTGGCTGACAGGGTCTTGGTGCCCCCATCAGGTGTCAGGCCTGGGTGTCTGAGGTAGCAGAGCTGAGTTCAGGACATTGGTCCACCAGAGACCTCCTGGCTCCTCATTACATCAGTCAGCAAGAGATCTCCCAGAGATCTCCATCTCAATGCTAAGACTCAGCTCCACTCAACAACCAGCAAGCTCCAGTGCTGGACACTGCAAGCCAAACAACTAGCAAGACAGGAACACAACACAACCCAATAGCAGAAAGGCTGCCTAAAATCATAACTTCACAGACACCCCAAAACACACCACCAGACGTGGTCCTGCCCACCAGAAAGACAAGATCCAGCCACATCAATCAGAACACAGACACCTGTCCCCTCCAACAGGAAGCCTATATAACCCACTGAAATAACCTTACCCACTGGGGGCAGACACCAAAAACAATGGGAACTATGAAACCTACAGCCTGTGAAAAGGAGACCCCAAACACAGTAAGTTAAGTAAAATGAGAAGACACAGAAACACACAGCAGACGAAGGAGCAAGTTAAAAACCCATCAGATGAAACAAATGAAGAGGAAATAGGCAGTCTACCTGAAAAAGAATTCAGAGTAATGAGAGTAAAGATGATCCAAAATCTTGGAAATAGAATGGAGAAAATACAAGAAATGTTTAACAAGGACTTTGAAGAACTAACAAGCAAACAAACAATGATGAACAACACAGTAAATGAAACTAAAAATTCTCTAGAAAGAATCAATAGCAGAATAACTGAGGCAGAAGAAAGGATAAGTGACCTGGAAGATAAAATAGTGGAAATAACTACCACAGACCAGAATAAAGAAAAAAGAATGAAAAGAATTGAGGACAGTCTCAGAGACCTCTGGGCCAACATTAAATGCACCAACATTCGAATTATAGGGGTCCCAGAAGAAGAAGAGAAAAAGAAAGGGACTGAGAAAATATTTCAAGAGATTATAGTTGAAAACTTTGCTATTATGGGAAACGAAATAATCAATAAAGTCCAGGTAGCACAGAGAGTCTGGTACAGGATAAATCTAAGGAGAAACATGCCAAGACATATTAATCAAACTATCAAAAATTAAATACAAAGAAAAAAATATTAAAAGCAGCAAGGGAAAAGCAACTAATAACATACAATGGAATCCCCATAAAGTTAACAGCTGATCTTTCAGCAGAAACACTGCAAGCCAGAAGGGTGTGGCAGACATATTTAAAGTGATGAAAGGGAAAAACCTACAACCAAGATTACTCTACACAGGAAGGATCTCATTCAGATTTGATAGAGAAATTAAAACCTTTACAGACAAGCAAAAGCTAAGAGAATTCAGCACCACCAAACCAGCTTTACAACAAATGCTAAAGGAACTTCTCTAGGCAGGAAACACAAGAGAAAGAAAAGACCTGCAAAAACAAACCCAAAAGAATTAAGAAAATGGTAATAGGAACATACATATCAATAATTACCTTAAATGTAAATGGTTTAAATGCTCCAACCAAAACATAGACTTGGCTGAATGAATACAAAAACAAGAGCTGTATATATGCTGCCTACAAGAGACCCACTTCAGACCTAGGGAAACGTACAGATTGAACGTGGTGGGATGGAAAAAGGTATTCCATGCAAATGGAAATCAAAAGAAAGCTGGAGTAACAATACTCATATCAGACAGAATAGCCTTTAAAATAAAGACTATTACAAAAGATAAAGAAGGACACTACATAATGATCAAGGGATCAATGCAAGAAGAAGATATAACAATTGTAAATATTTATGCACCCAACATAGGAGCACCTCAATACATAAGGCAACTGCTAACAGCCATAAAAGGGGAAATTGACAGTAACACAATCATAGTAGGGGACTTTAACACCTCACTTTCACCAATGGACAGATCATCCCGAATGAAAATAAATAAGGAAACACAAGTTTTAAATGACACATTAAACAAGATGGACTTTTTTATATTTATAGGACATTCCATCCAAAAACAACAGAATACACGATCTTCTCAAGTGCTCATGGAACATTCTCCAGGATAGATCTTATCTTGGGTCACAAAACAAGCCTTGATAAATTAAGAAAATTGAAGTCATCTCAACATCTCAAGTATTTTTTTCTGACCACAACACTACAGGATGAGATATCAATTACAGGAAAAAAACTGTAAAAAATGCAACTACATGGAGGCTAATCAATACACTATTAAACAACAAAGAGATCACTGAGGAAATCAAAAAATACCTAGAAACAAATGACAATGAAAACATGATGACCCAAAACCTATGGGATGCAGCAAAAGCAGTTGTAGGAGGGAAGTTTATAGCAATACAATCCTACTTCAAGAAACAAGAGAAATCTCAAATAAACAACCTAACCTTACACCGAAAGAAATTAGAGAAAGGAGGACAAAAAAATGCAAAGATAGCAGAAGGAAAGAAATCATAAAGATCAGATCAGAAATAAATGAAAAAGAAATGAAGGAAACAATAGCCAAGATCAATAGAAATAAAAGCTGGTTCTTTGAGAAGATAAACAAAATTGATAAACCGTTAGCCAGACTCACCAAGAAAAAAAGGGAAAAGACTCAAATCAACAGAAGTAGAAATGAAAAAGGAAAAGTAACAACTGACACTGCAGAAATATAAAGGATCATAAGAGATTACTACAAACAACTATATGCCAATAAAATGGACAACCTGGTAGAAATGGAAAAATTCTTAGAAAACCACAACCTTCTGAGAGTGAAACAGGAAGAAATAAAAAATATAAACAGATCAATCACAAGAACTGAAATTGAGACTGTGATTAAAAATCTTCCAACAAACAAAAGCCCAGGATCAGACAGCTTCACAGTGAATTCTATGAAACATTTAGAGAAGACCTAACACCTATCCTTCTCAAACTCATTCAAAATATAGTAGAGAAAGGAACACTCCCAAATTCATTCTATGAGGCCACCATCACCCTGATACCAAAACCAGACAAAGATGTCACAAAAAAAGAAAACTACAGGCCAATAACACTGAGGAACATAGATGTAAAATACCTCAAAAAAATACTAGCAAACAGAATCTAAGAGCACATTAAAAGGATCATACACTGTGATCAAGTGGGATTTATCCCAGGGATGCAATAAGTCTTCAATATACTCAAATCAATCAATGTGATAAACCATATTAACAAATTGAAGAAGAAAAACCATATGATCATCTCAATAGATACAGAAAAAGCTTTTGACAAAATTCCACACCCATTCATGATAAAAACCCTCCAGAAAGTAGGCATAGAGGGAACTTACCTCAACATAATGAGGGCCATATATGACAAACCCACAGCCAACGTAATTCTCAATGGTGAAAAACTGAAACCATGTCCACTAAGATCAGGAACAAGACAAGGTTGCCCACTCTCACCACTCTTATTCAACATACTTTTGGAAGTTTTAGCCACAGCAGTCAGAGAAGAAAGAGAAATAAAAGGAATCCAAATTGGAAAAGAAGAAGTAAAGCTGTCACCGTTTGCAGATGACATGATACTATACATAGAGAGTCCTGAAGATGTTACCAGAAAACTACTAGAGTTAACCAATGGATTTGGTAAAGTAGAAGGATACAAATTAATGCACAGAAATCTCTTGCATTCCTATACACTAATGATGAAAAATATGAAAGAGAACTTAAGGAAATGCTCCCATTTACCACTGCAACAAAAAAATAAAACACCTAGGAATATACCTACCTAAGGAGACAAAAGACCTGTATGCAGAAGCTATAAGACACTGAAGAAAGAAACTAAAGGTGATAGAAATAGATGGAGAGATATACCACGTTCTTGGATTGGAAGAATCAACATTGTGAAAATGACTCTACTACACAAAGCAATCTACAGATTCAGTGCAATCCCTATCAAACTACCAATGGCATTTTTCACAGAAGTAGAACAAAAAATTTTCACAATTTGTATGGAAACACAAAAGACCCTGAATAGCAAAAGCAATATTGAGAAAGAAAAACAGAGCTGGAGGTATCAGGCTCCCAGACCTCAGACTATACTAAAAAAGCTACAGTAATCAAGACAGTATGGTACTGGCACAAAAACATAAATATAGTTCAATGGAACAGGATAGAAAGCCCAGAGATAAACCCATGCACATATGGTCACCTTATCTTTGATAAAGGAGGCAAGAATATACAATGGAGAAAAGACAGCCTCTTCAATAAGTGGTTGTGTGAAAACTGGACAGTACATGTAAAAGAACAAAATTATAACACTTCCTAACACCATAAACGAAAATAAACTCAAAATAGATTAAACACCTAAATGTCAGGCCAGACACTATCAAACTCTTAGAGGAAAACATAGGCAGAACACTGTATGACATAAATCAGAGCAAGATCCTTTTTGACCCACCTCCTAGAGAAATGGAAATAAAAACAAAAATAAACAAATGGGACCTAATGAAACTTCAAAGCTTTTGCACAACAAAGGAAACCATAAACAAGACGAAAAGACAACCCTCAGAATGGGAGAAAATATTTGCAAAAGAAGCAACTGACAAAGGATTAATCTCCATAATACACAAGCAGCTCAATATCAAAAAAACAAACAACCCAATCCAAAAATGGGCAGAAGACCGAAACAGACATTTCTCCTATGATGATATACAGACTGCCAACAAAAAACATGAAAGGATGCTCAACTTCACTAATCATTAGAGAAATGCAAATCAAAACTGCAATGAGGTATCACCTTATACCAGTCTGAATGGCCATCATCAAAAAATCTACAAACAATAAATGCTGGAGAGGGTGTGGAGAAAAGGGAACCCTCTTGCACTGTTAGTGGGAATGTAAATTGATAGAGCCACTATGGAGAACAGTATCGAGGTTCCTTAAAAAACTAAAAATAGAGCTACCATACGACCTAGCAATCCCACTACTGCACATATACACTGAGAATACCCTAATTCAAAAAGAGTCATGTACCACAATATTCATTGCAGCACTATTTACAATAGCCAGGACATGGAAGCAACCTAAGTGTCCATTGACAGATGAATGGATAAAGAAGATGTGGCACTTATATACAGTGGAATATTACTCAGCCATAAAAAATGAAATTGAGTTATTTGTAGTGAGGTGGATGGACCTAGAGTCTGTCATGCAGAGTGAAGTAAGTCAGAAAAATAAAAACAAATACTGTATGCTATCACATATATATGGAAAAGAAAAAAAAAGTTCTGAAGAACCTAGGGGCAGGACAGGAATAAAGATGCAGACGTAAAGAATGGACTTGAGGATAAGGGGAGGGGGAAAGGTAAGCTGGGATGAAGTGAGAGAGTGGCATGGACATATATACACTACCAAATGTATATTAGATAGTATGGTACTGGCACAAAAACATAAATATAGATCAATGGAACAGGATCGAAGTGGGAAGCAGCCACATAGCACAGGGAGATCAGCTCAGGGCTTTGTTACCACCTAGAGGGGTGGGATAGGCAAGGTGGGAGGGAGATGCAAGAGGGAGGGGATATGGGGATATATATATATATATATATATATATATATATATATATATATATGTATAGCTGATTCACTCTGTGATACAGCAGAAACTAACACACCATTGCAAAGCAATTATACTCCAGTAAAAATGTTAAAATAAAAAAAAGATTCAATGGGGTACCAGGGATATTTCATGTTAGAATTGCCTTAAAATTAAGTACAAAAAGCATTCATTGGGGTTTTTTTTGCCAAGCATACCCCATGTATTTACAACATACATCAAGGCTTTATGTTTTTCTATGCGTTCCTGATAGAAGAATTAAAAAAGAAAAGAAAGAAAAATTTTAAAAAAAGAGAAAAGAAAATCTGTTTTTCTATTTAGAACAAGCAAATTCTAAGTGGAATTTATATGTATATAAATGTTATATATACTGCCAAACCTTTGCAATTTATGCATATTTTCTTACTTGTTTATTATATGTAATGGTTGAGTTAACAATTTGTTCATATTAGCATAACTTCATGTTCCTTTAAAGTAGAGTAGATCTGAACTTCCATTATTGAGAACTTTTTGCAATTGGTTGTTTTTGGAAGGCTTCCTATATGGAAGAGGATGAACCAAGGAATTTTTTTGAAAACGCTTAGATTCTTTAAAGCACTGTTTTTTCAGATTATGATCCCAGTGTCACCGACATCAAAATTGCTTGGGGAATTGTTGAAACCTCCATGAGTCCTAGCCTAGAATTCTTGATTCAAATTTCTGATGGAAAGATCCTGAATATGTCTTTTTCAAAAGATCCCAGGATGATCTCTATACACACTTAAGAGTGAGAACCTCCGGTGTAAATGTTATATTCAGGTGTTACTGTTTTTTAGAAATGGGAGCTCCTGGAAAGAGATTTGCTGAAGGTACAAGAGTTCAGAAGTAAAGCTCTGACCTACTACTTCTCATCTTGTGTTTTGTGGTAGCTGCCTAGATATTTTCCTATGTTTAGCACTGCTTCTGTTCCAACCTGACAAACCGCTCTTCTTAAGCCATAACTGTAAACATGCTTTAATATTTTCCCTAAATCCTGATCCCCATGCTTATGAAATCTAGGTCAAATGCCTTAACATGGCCCTCAAGGACTTTCAAATATGGATCCCACATGTATTTTCAGTTTATCTTTCAATGCATTCCTTGGAACTCACCCAAGATTATCTGCTCACACCCACTCAGAGGATGAAGAAAATCAACACAATGTAAAAGTGAAAAGATAAGCTTCTGTTATAACATTGTTGATGATACTCCCTACCAATTTAGCAGTGGCTTGTGGTTACTGACAATACTTTGAATACAAAGATGTCTTCATAATCAAATCTCCTTTCCAGCAGAATACTGGGAGACCTCCCCTCTTCCTACCCCTGTGTCTTACCCTTATGTCCTCACCTCCAGGGATTAGGCAAAGGTGTTTTATTAGATGTCTTCCTTCCACGTTCTGCCCAATTATGAAGGAATTATAGTTGGTTCAAAAGGCTCTCTAAACTAAGATATCAACCAAAAGTAAAAAGTTAGAGTTAACAGGAAAATCATTGTGAAATTTCACCATTGTGAAAATTTCCCACTAAAAGTCTACACTAGTACTAATTAAATGAGCAACCACTGATTGTTATGTGCCCGGTTGAGACATTTGCCAATTGAGGCTTTTGCAGAGGAAGGTAGGCAGCACTGTACTGTCACTTTTATTTATTTTTGGTTATTGTGACAAATTTTTGAAACACTAAACTTTGAAGCAGTAAGTCCCCTTCATATGAACCTTCAAGTTGAGAACTTTTAAAGAAGAGAAGCTACATTCCATCAGTTTTAGGCGTGAGTGAAATTGCAGCTTGTCCATCTCCTACTGTGACAATCCTTCATCTCTACCATCTCCCACCTCCTCTCTCTCCTCTAGTCAGTAACTCTTCTTGCCTGTTCACTCGATGCCAGCCCCTGTATGCCAGCTGTTGTACTGTACTACTCTACTTTTCAAGGTTCTGTACTGTAAGATTAAAAATGTTTTCTTTATTTTTTGTGTTTGTTTTTTATTCATTATTTATGTGAGAAGTACTATAAACCTCTTACAGTACAGTACTATAAAGCTGCTTGTGTTAGTTGGGTACCTAGGCTAACTCTGCCAGACTTACGAACAAATTGGTCTTACGAACGCGCTCTCAGAACGGAACTCGTTTGTATGTAGGGGACTCACTGTATCTTGTTACCTCTACCAAAAAATTAGCCCCCAGGCTATATTTGAAGATGAGGTGGAAATAGCTTTATATCTATAAGGGTAAATCAGGCCACATTCCTCCTGATTTGTCAGGGGACTCATGATTAGAATCTGTGGACTGTGTTGAGCTGATAATGGTTTAACAGAAAAAATCTGAAGGAACCAGCAGATTGCCTAAGAACTAGAAAACAAGTCTTTCTTCCTCTTTTTTTTTCCTCATCCTTTTACAGGGTGCTGAAGCCAAACACTAAATGAAAACACATTCACTATCTGTTGAATGTGTTTTAAATTAACTATTTTAGATTAGATTTGCAATCAATTCACTTCTAAGGATTTCAAGGTTAATGTGCTTTCAAAGCAATTGGGATTGTCTCTGATAGAGTAAATTTGCTATCAATGTGAAACCCTGAGAAAGTTGATGTAATAATGTAAATCCTGAGACTTTTCATTGACCCCTGCCAGAATCATCATCATTGGCTGTTTTGGGATTAGTCCAGGGAAAGGCAAAGATTAAAGAAATTTAGTTTTTGTTTTAACTTTAGTTCCCTAATATGGTAAGATTCTTCTGAGCAGGAAGGTCCATAAAACAGCTTGATGCTAAGTGTCCAAATGTAAGATGTAATAGAAAGGTAATAAAAAATGTCTAAGTTTTCTAATCCTTCTTTCATCTCTTTAGTCATTTCAAATATACATATTGTGCAATCTTTTTTAGAATGTCCTATATGAAATTGCTGGGAATCTAAACCTATACACTCTTATGTATGTTGCCTCTCACTTTGGATATTTTTCTTGTGTGATTTTAACTTTTTCCTTTTGGGTTAATTTTTAGCTTCATTAGATTTTTTTTGTTTTGTTTTGTTACAGAGTGATTTTTTTTTTTTATTCTTGTCATAATCCAGGGTTTTCACTGACCTGGAATCTGTTTAAAATGTAAGTTACCATTTCAGGATTTTAGTTCCATGCCCTTGTGTAAATTTGGAACTTATTCCTGGGTCTGGCATGAGTTCAGTTTTGTTAAATTTCTTTTCCCCACATGGAGTCTGGGGCAGAGATAAGTTCCTAGAGAGAGTGAATGGAATTATTATTCTTTTTTTGTTATTTTAGGGATGGAATCTCTTTCTTGGATCTCAGCTTTAAACTTCTCTTATCGTGCTCAGATCAAAATTTACATATTCCCTTCCCAAATGGGAATCTCAGATTCTTAAAGAGTCTTTCAGCCTATATCTAGGTCTAATATGATCTTTACAAAACATGATGATCATCTTACTACACAGGTTTAAACCTGTGTTTAAACAGTTTTAACAAGCTTCCTGTTACTCCTCAGATAAAGCTAAACATTCTCAAGTTTGTTTATGAGTTCTTGCTAGGTCTTGCTACTAATACTTCTCCCTTCTTCCCGATCCTTTAACTTCACCTTCACCTTCACGTTCTGTATTCCTCCTATACTGCCTTCTTTTAGTTTCTTGAATATGTCATGTTCTCTCTTGCTTCTTGGTCTTTAAATAGCTGTTACTACTTCATAGATCATTCCTTTTTCCTTCCGTTCTTAGATTGCTCTTGACTCCTTCTCAATCTTTAGCTTTCCTTCCTCCTTTCTTCCTTTCTTCCTTCCTTTCCTTCCTTTCTTTCTTCCTTTCTCTTTCTTTCTTTTTTTTTTTTTTGCCGTACGCGGGCCTCTCACTGTTGTGGCCTCTCCCGTTGCGGAGCACAGGCTCCGGACGCGCAGGTCCAGCCGCCACGGCTCACGGGCCCAGCCGCTCCGCGGCATGTGGAATCCTCGCGGACCGGGGCACGAACCCGTGTCCCCTGCATCGGCAGGCGGACTCTCAACCACTGCGCCACCAGGGAAGCCCTCTTTCTTTCTTTCTCTTCTTTTTGTTTCTCTCTCTCTCTCTCTCTTTTCTTTCTCTTTCTTTCTTTCTTTCTTTCTTTCTTTCTTTCTTTCTTTCTTTCTTTCTTTCTTTTCTTTCTTTCTTTCTTTCTTTCTTTCTTTCTGTCTGTCTGCCTGTCTGTCTTTTCTTTCTTTCCTCCCTAATTATGCCAGTTCCTATAGCATGGAGTTTTTATAACCCTTGCGCTTCTTTGTCTTAAAACTCATTTATCATTGCAATATCCTATTTGATTGTTTGTCTTTCTTGCTAACCTATAAACTCCACAAGGGCAGTAAAAATATCTACCATGTTTACTACTGTATACTCAATGTCTAGCAAACTTTATGTTCTTAGTAAATTTTCAATTACTATTTGTTTTACGAAAGAAATAATATGTATACATTAAATAACTTCATAAATAATAACTTTAATTTAAAAAATTTTGGCTTTGGTTGTCACATCAAAATAACTTGAATCTAATTAACTCTCAATCAACTAAAACCCCACTTGAATTTTATGTAAACAGTTGCTTGTCTTATCCTATATATGAAACATGTTAAAGAACCTGCATGGCTAGTTCCTGTATATGTAGGAATATATTATCTATAGCTTTCTGGTGTTAATTCAATTCTCAGCACTTTGAATAAAATGATTGATTCTTGTGGTTAGAATTTGATGTCATATAGATTCGCAAGAATCCTTTAAACTGTACAATCTACATTGTTCTTTGGTCCAATTTTGGACCAGTCTGAATCATAGCAATACAGAAATTGAAACCATGTTAATATTTCACTGTACCAAGTTTAATCTTTAACAGTAATCTATGAATATGGGCAAGAGAAGTGGGCCCCCTTACTGGGAAAAAGTAAATAAATTCTCCCTGAAGAGAGTTAAAGCCATCCTAGGTAGATGTGAGAAGGAAGATATTGCATACATGATCCCCAGCTTGTACCTGCATATCCCTGCAGGAAGAAATTCTGAAATGAAATAACAGAGACAGTCTTCATGCTGCCTTACCAGTGGGGATCTGTAGATGAGCTGTCAAGAACACTTGACCTGATGTTCTAGGAAGAAAGAGAGCAAATAAATACCGGTGTACAGCTGCATACATTTATTAGTGGGGTGAGGTAATGGTACTCTTTCTTTTATTCTATGGTACTCTTTCTTTTATTCTTTCTTTTATTCTTTCTTTCAATTATTCTACTATACATATTAAGATATTAAAAATATATACTATAATTATAATTACAAAATGTATGTATTTTTTATCTAGGTTCTCAATAACAGACTGGGATTCTCTCATATGAAATGTTTCTTTATATTTTTCAGAACCCTGTTGCCTACATCCATACTGAAAGAAGTCATAACCTAGTGAATTCATTCTATGTATGTACTGTACATGAACTTTCAACATTTTTATTGAAAAAAAAAAAAACTGGCTGAATTTTGTCCTAAAAGAATTGGGAATTGAAATAGCAGCAAGTTTCTAAATTTTCTGCTCCTCAAACCTGTTCAGAGTAAATATATTACTGATTTTAGGATTTTAAATTCCACTCAGCTATAACCTTGTTCTATAAAACGAGAAATAGCAATTTGATTGCCATTTTGTAGTGTTCTTTTGTCTCCATATGTTCTTAGCAAGCTGTATTTAAAACATCTTTTTTTTTTAATGGACCAACATCCAGTGCTTGAATTCTGACAAAATTCAGAGTAATATTAAGCAGAAAGCTAGATCTCTGAATATGGTGATACGTCCAGTTAGGAAACTGATACACCATTCTTCTAATATCCCTAAAACACTTCTCAGGATGGCAAAGGTAAATTTATGGAAATTCTTTGACCACAAAATCCAGGCTGATGTCTTATGGGATGTGTGTTGATTTGTTTTTACATAGAATAGTATGCATTTTATGTTGTGTTCTTCATTCCTTCTGTAGAGAGTGCCAGAATAAATTTGAACTGTGTTTTGTATGATTTCAATCCATCTGTTTTCTAAACATTGCCTCTGTGAAAACTGTTTTTAATTTAGTAAACAAGTACAATTACATTGTAAGATTCAAAGTGAAAGGGGGCAGTAATAGAATAGTAAATCAATGCTAGATTAATCTGAGGAATGGAACTTATGTAGCATTGCCAGATCAACCCTAGAATTTAGATTCAATGTGTGTGTGTGTGTGTGTGTGTCATTGTCAAGGTTTCTAAAATTAAAGCAAATTGGTATTTTCTTTCTTTCTTTCTTCCTTTTTTTTTTTTTAGCTAATTTCTACTGGAATTAATTTTGGGAAGTTTAAGATACCTAGGCTTAGATGAGAATGGCTTGGAGTTTTTCTGGAATCAACTAAGTTGATAATAGGTGAGTATCCTAGATACAAATGCTTTCTTTGGAGAACACTCTCATTAGTTTCATTACCACTTGAGCAATTTCAAGGAGTTCACAGAGCTAACACATAGTATGATTATGGCTACAGCAGTATTTTTAATAATGACATCAAACGCCATTCGAAGAAGATCTGGCCACCTTACAGGTAATTTCCCCCAAATCCTTGGGTTTAGACACAAAAGTCTTACAGTTGACTGGGGGAAAAAATGGTTTCCTTTTGAATTTTGTGATTATTCTATAGTGTTTACAAGCACATGCTCTGGAGTTAGGCTTCATGGTTCCTATTTTAGCTCAGTTACCTACTAGCTTTACATCCTTTTGCCATTACTTACTTTTGTTGTCCTTCAATTACTTCTTTTGTAAAATGAGAGTATCTACCTCATTGGTTACTATAAAGATTAATTTATAAGTGTACATACAGCTCTGTGCACAGTGCCTGGCAAAGCAAATGTTGACTCAAAGTGGATATCATTAGTTTTTGTTATTATTTAACCAAAATATTATAATGACAGTCTTCTCACAGAAATCAGAACTTCCCATACCACATTTTCCTTATTCTTTATATAATAACTATTTTGCAGTGGTTAAAATATTTGAATTTCATGATTGTGAAATAAGATTACAATATTTTCATTTTTATATAAATGCTACTTTTCAGACTTTTTCCATTTTGGAACTGTACAATTTTTAGCCTATCAGGATTGTTTTATTTATCATTATAAACCTATCTTTATTTCTCTATCAAAACATCAGACTGAAATAGTGAGTTCCTAGGCCCTGAAAACATTCTAGGTTTCTTCTTTAGTAGAGACACAGATGTAGAAAACAAACTTATGGTTACCAGGGGATAAGGAGGGGAGAGATAAATTGGGAGATTGGGATTGACATATACACACTACTATATATAAACAAATAAGAACCTACTGTATAGCACAGGGAACTCTACTCGACACTCTGTAATGGTCTATATGGAAAAGAATCTAAAAAAAAAGCATATATATGTATAACTGATTCACTTTTCTGTACCTGAATCTAACACAACATTGTAAATCAACTATACTCCAATAAAAATTTTTAAATAATAATAAAATAAAATAGTATTTGGACACTATTTAAAGTTGTAGTTCAACTTTATAGAAAAGTTTGACATACAGTTTTTCTTATTGGATTTAAAGCTAACATTTGCAAAGTAAAAGAGTAAATAAAATTCTCTCTGGTTATCAGGGAGCCTGAAATTCTGTATTGATTTTGCTACAAGTGAGTTTCATGGCCTGCGATGATGAATTGATTTGGGGGCTGTCCATGTTGCAACATCTTTGCACACAGCCAGTTTTACTGACAATAAACTGCTCTGGAGACGCTGAGAACTATAGTCTCTGATTTGGGGATTTTCATCCCCTGTCATCTCAAATGTCATTTCAGAAACATTCATCATATGTCTCTGTCACTGGACTGATAATGGGCCACTGTGATATTCACTCAAATATACACAGTTTCACTGCTTGTGTGACAGGTCCTGCTGCTGGCTACTTGAGATCATGAAGAAATTCAGACACATCAAATACAGAATGGGGAAGACATGAGATTGCAGCTGAAATAGCACTGCGCATGCCCACTGAGGTTACCAGTTAAGTAAAGGGATGATATAAAACAACACAGCTCCTAGGACTGTGATGACATTTTAAGAAAAAAGCAAATCATGGCCCTCTTTCCTCTAGCAGTTTGCAACTGTTGGAAAAAGACTTTTTTATTGCGGTACGCGGGCCTCTCACTGTTGTGGCCTCTCCCGCTGCGGAGCACAGGCTCCGGACGCGCAGGCTCAGCGGCCATGGCTCACGGGCCCAGCCGCTCCGCGGCCTGTGGGATCTTCCCGGACCGGGGCACGAACCCGTGTCCCCTGCATCGGCAAGCGGACTCTCAACCACTGCACCACCAGGGAAGCCCGGAAAAAGACTTTCTTAGCGTAGGTACTACAGATTTAATCTTTTGGTTCTTTATAATCACGTGCACTAAGACAAGAGTTGCATGAAACAATGTGGGCTTTTCTGCATACTTCTGGTCTTGAATAGAAGGGAAAGAATCAGGAATTCACATTATTATAAATCATTTTCTTCCACTGAGTAATACTGGGAGGGTTTTTCATTGTTTAAACTATTTACACTGCAAATATCTGAAAAAGTGGCTTATATCATTTCAGTTGTACAGCTTGAGCCATTAGGATAAGAACCATTTTGACTTGGGGGTGGTAACCACCCTGGGTGCTCAGGATACATTTTAAGGCTTATCAGAAAGCTTATATTTGCTGCATCTCCTGGCATGTGTGAAAGTGGGTGGGGTACAGTAGAGGCTCCCCAAATCATCAGATGGTTTTCAGGGCCACACGTACCTACTATGTCTCTCTTCTTATGATGCAGCAGAGCTATTCCCAGTCCTGTTTCTATCACCAGCACTCCCAGACTGTCTTACTACATTTATAGTCACATGATGTGAGTCTCCTAATTAATATTTGGATAAATCTATTGCTCAGGGGAATAAGCTTATGAGGATAGAAATTAATGCAGTTTTGCTAACTTTGCACAATGTTTTGTGTCATCCTCTTCCATCTGCGCCTTGTAAAGTTAATGTAAGGACATTCTCAGCTGTTGTTACCATTGGTTTCTCCCTTGCCCATCTTCTCTTCAAGTAGGATGGATTTTACTTTGGAAATAGAATCCATCCTGTCAATATTAACCATTCTCTACTTTTTCTCCTTTTGCCTTACAAATGATCAATTCCTTAACGAGTCTCAACATACCACCAGAAACTTACCTAAGAATTGACAGAGCCAGAACTCTTCCTATAGTCTAGACTTCTTTTTCTTTTTTTGGTTTGTTTGTTTTTAACTAACACATTTTCCTTCCTTTAGCAAAAAGACATGTAAGTACACTTTGGTAGGTCAAGATTTAGTTCTAAGTTCAAGTCCTAAAAAATACATAGCTTCATCTCCAAAATTTAATGAACTTTCGAATGCTGCTAGTGAATGGTTGACAAGAAGACACTGAAAATTGGGATTTTTTTCTCAGATTAAATTGTCTGGAAACTATTGTACCCTCTTCATTCAGTGATCCCATTCCAGACTAAATCTATTGATTTGTCAGTAAAGTAGGTAATATTTGGCCTTGGGTCGTCTTGCAATAAGTAAGGACAGATATTTTGGTAGGAAATTAATAAATGACGTGCTTACAGAAAGAACTTAGGCTTCCTGTGATGACCTTGTAGGTTGTCTGACGCTTAACTTATAAAGCACATTCAACTTTTTTGGAGAAAGCTTTCTCCATTCATGTTAAATGAAGAGTTGGGGACTTGAGAAAAATAGAGCTTCTCTAGATCCTACATCCTGAGCAATCCTTTGAGAATTCTGGAGGTTAGCCAAGGCACAGAGCTTAAATCCACAGATCCTTGAAGACAGTCCAATTAATAGTCCTTGTGTTTAAATTTTGCTTTGGAACTATTTTCAATTTCCCATTTTACCATGGAATACAATTATTTGTGCATTATTATACTGGGAACTCCTCAAGGGCAAGTTTTTAAAAATTAGTAGTATTATGCAGACTGTCTTCTAGTACACTATTTTTCAGCTTATAGTTTTGAGTTGAAATAGATTGAAGCTGGAAACTGTTAAAAGAATAAGATTTCATAATGAATTGCTCAAGTGGGAAAGAGAAAACCTACCTTTCTTGAATGGTTTATGTTTTTGCTGTTTGCATTAAATAAAGGCATATCTGACAAATCTGGGTTATTTTTCACTCTTCATTGCCAATAGGTGTTGACAAAGTGAATCGACTAACAGCTAAGGTAGATGCTACTAGCAGCACACTCAAAACTCTGGGGAAGTTCAAACTTATATTGGAGTATAATTGCTTTACACTGTTGTGTTAGTTTCTGCTGTACAACAAAGTCAATCAGCTACATGTATACATATATCCCCATATGCCCTCCCTCTTGAGCCTCCCTCCCACCTTCCCTATCCCACCCCTCTAGGTCATCACAAAGCATCCAGCTCATCTCCTTGTGCTATGCAGCAGCTTCCCACTAGCTATCCATTTTACATTTGGTAGTGTATATCTGTCAATGCTACTGTCTCACTTCCTCCCAGCTTCCCCTCCCCTCACTGGGTCCTCAAGTCTGTTCTCTAAGTCTGCATCTTTATTCCTGCCCTGCCACTAGGTTCATCAGTACCGTTTCCCACAGTTCTTGGTATGACTTTGAACTGTACTGTATCTACACTGATCAGTTTAGATTATTCCTCATTAATAAACTACTCAGTTTGTTCTTTTAAGTAACTGAATAAAAATTAAATATTCTTGCACTTTTTATTTTGCACTCTTTCTTGAATTCTAAATGGCCTTTTTGAGAAAAGCAGTTGAATAAAACTCTTTCGAAAGGTCCATGGTTCCTGTTTGTTTGTTTTTTTTTCTCCTTCTTCTACCTTAAAAAGCAGACTAACTGCGCCATTTTATTTGTGTCAAGTAGTTTGTGCTTCCCATTTCCATTTTTCTTCAGCTACTAATGCTATCTCACAGCAATGCTGTTCAGTCTGCCCAAGGGAGCCAAGTGTCAGTTCTTCCAGATGGCAAGCTGCCAGTCTACAGTACGCTGTTGAAAGTCACTGAGGGAATTCATTTCATTGCAAAACCAAAGAGCATCATTTCATGCATACCTTGTGTACACGATCAGCTCACAACAGCTGATGAAGTAGCCAAGAAAAAGAGACAGATGGAGAGACAGACAGACAGGCAGACGAGAACACAGAAAGAGAGATTGACAGAGAGAGATGCTGTTTTAGTAAATTTAGTTCTTTTTCTAGGCTACTATACAGTGACATGTTTTATTTTGCCAACAGAAAGTTTTTAGACATTACTGCCAGTTTACATGAATTTCTCTCCTAATAGTGGAACAAAATTCTCAATTTGCCCTAATTAAAATACTAGTTTTGGGGAATGAGTTTTTCCCCTTCACATTTAAACTGAACATTAAAAAAAGTTAAATCACTTTAAATGATCTTTAAATTGCGTTCTCTCTATCAGAACTGTTAACTCTTTTTGCCTGAGGAGAAAACCCTCAATGTATGAATATAATATCACAGTGGAGTGGAAAGTGGTTTTTCTTTTAATAATTATTTTGGCTATTACAGAGTTTGTATTTAAAAGGGAAGCATTAGGAGTTCTACCAATGAGGAATGCTGAATGAAAAATATTACTTTTTAATAGCTATATAAATGGAAACCTGAAGCATGGGGGACTGTATGACCTAAAATATTTCAGGAGTTGAACAGATATATCTACAGGTAGAAAGTTTAAATGTAAAGGGCTATAAGTCAAAGGACAAAGCAAAATATACTACTTAGATTATGAAGCCGAGAGACAGGGATTCTAGTTCTAAGTCCACTAGTTACCAGGGGTCTTGGGCAGCCTCTCTGGGTTTGATCTGTAAAAGAAGCAGTTTGTTTAGGTTCTTTAAATGTCTCCCTTCTCTCAGGGGATATTTGGTTAAACTACAAGTCAAATACTCTTCTCAGCAAGGGTTACTCTGTGATAGTTTTGTTATTATAATGCATCTTCATTTTATGATAACAATTTTTTTATAGAGGCGGAATTCAGGAATGTAATATTTTTCTGATGGTTTGATTTCTTAATATAAAACATTGATGATTCCTAGAGTCTGTGTATATTGAATAAGCACAGTGAGGTGCGAACATCTGAGAGCTCACACTAAAATTTTGTCCTTACATTTTTTCAGCAACTTCAAATGTCTTTAATCAAATAATTAATGAATTTTATTTATCTAAGAATTAAAGGAATAAATAATTATACTGCATAGAAGTTATTTTAATTCACAATTAAAGTACAGTTTTCTTTGTTATAATGGGGAATGGCAGAAACTAGATTTTTTTTAGAAAACCTAAAATTAGATTATATTTTTAAACACATTCTAAATATATTCTAAAAATAAACTTTTATTTGTTGTATATGGTACCTTCTACCATGATAAAATTTAAATTACAATTTTGAATCTTCCTTAAGTTACTGTAATATCTCAACTTTTAATAGGAGATAAGAGCTTTAAGGCAGGATAAATAGAAAAAAAAAACACTGCAAAAAATGTTCTGAATTTTAAAAACCCTTCTAGATAGTTTCTAAAAATTTTGCTAATTTCCCCATTCCTTTATTTTTTAATTTTTTTTGCGGTATGCAGGCCTCCCACTGTTGTGGCCTCTCCCGTTGTGGAGCACAGGCTCCGGACGCACAGGCTCAGCGGCCACAGCTCACGGGCCCAGCCGCTCTGCGGCATGTGGGATCTTCCCGGACCAGGGCACGAACCCGTGTCCCCTGCATCGGCAGGCAGACTCTCAACCACTGCGCCACCAGGGAAGCCCTTCCCATTCCTTTATCAAAGACTGAATGCCAGTTCAAGTGCTATGAAATTCAAAGAAAAGCAATCATTTGCCCTGCTTTTCATAAGCTTAAAGTCTCAAAAAGTAATGTAGTATGTGGCATCCACAAATGCATAGCATTATCATACAGAGCCAGATATATACATTTAAAAAAATTATGTCTAAATGAGAATTAATTTCATATTCTAATTATAGAATTTTTAGGTGTGGAATCTCTGGTCAGTAATCAGGGCACAAGTTTTTAAGGAAAAGTCAACTATTTTTCTGATAAGAGAAGCTGAGAGGAATTGACATTTGTTATTAATTTGAAAGATGAACATAGATAGCTTTATATGTGAGGTCTCTATGGCTTACATACTTGAAATAGCTTTCCTAAGATTCAGGTGCGATGTCACGAGGGCTGTCTCAAGAATCCTGAATCTAGCAGTGGAGCTCACTACACTATTTCCCAGTGAGGCCAGACTTCGTGCAATTGGGTGGGTTTGGTTCAATTAGTTCAATTCTTCACTGCTTTTGTCTTTGGTAATGTGAATACAGTGGCTGGCGCATGGTAAGAATTTGTTTAAAAGTGTTTGGGTTGAGAGGAGAAGTCAATGAAGCAACTTTTAGGCAAGAATTTATATTGGAATGTTTTATAAAACCGAGGAGGAAACATGAAAATAGGAGAGCGGGAGTGGTAAGGGGTTCTGTGAGACTGAGTCCTCCTAGAGCAGTCCAGTGCCTTTCTTTCTCAATGTCTGGCTGCAGTTTGTCCAGATTTCCTCAGTACTGCTCCAGGCAGGTAAAAAAGGTAGGAAGATTTCCAGAGAGCCATACTTCTCCAAGACCTTTTATACACGTTTTAATTAGCATAATAATAAGTGCTTTGCGTGTAATTAATATAATGATCAGTGTTCATTGTAACAGGAACTGAGCTCAGGACCCCTTCTCAATCCAAGTGGATGCAACTTTTACCCTTTGAAATAAAAGGAAAAAAGCCTGAGAGTTTGACATTTTTTCAGATCAAACTACTAATAAGTGGCAGGTCTGGGATTTGACCACAAACCTTTGCCCGTAACAACTACAGGAGTCTTGTATGTAAAATGTATGCTCTGCATAAATTAGTTTTATTGGTTGTAAATAGACAGAAAAAGGGGAAAACGATTCTGCTCTAAGTTTGAAAAACATGTTGGATCCAAGAAACTTACTGGTTTCTTTACTAAGATTTCTTGAGATTTTAATTTGGTATGCATTACATTGCTAAAAGGATGGCAGAGCAATGTATGTTGCATTTTGTAAACTTACTTGACCACGTAGTTTTTCGAATTCATTTGTTTGTTTGTTTTTCTAGGTTATCTTCTGTTTACTTTCTTCTCTCTGGTACATGTCTCAGCCTTACATCAGAGCCAGCCCCAAACCATTCTCTGTTCTGGTAAAACCTATACCAGGTAATTGAGAGAATTTTCTTCAAAAATAATTTCATATAGCACTGTAATATTTTGGTTGCTATTGCCTTATTTTGAAAGGCAACTGAAGAAGTCAAAATCTACTGCTTTTTTTTCCTGGACATTTCCTTATAAAATTTTCATTATCTATTAGCTAAAATCATGTGTCACTTGATTTTCACTTTGGACCTTTTAAGAAATCTTTTTCAATTCAATGACTGCTTCTTGATGGTAGTAATGATACTTCATTTACTTTGATGTTCCTCTATGCAAATGGTAGAATCTCAATAAATATTTTCAGAATGTGACTTCTGTTTATTCCCTCTCTGATTCAGCATCCCTGTGAACACTTATGTATAGGCTATGTTTATTTCTATCCTTTCCATAATTAAGATTATTTACCAAGTCTTCATATATGAGGTTTTATTTTATCAGAGGTCTTCTCAAAGAGGACTTTCTAATGGTCCCAGGTCTCATATAATTCTTCAGCTGGCAAAGAAAAAGATCTGGAATTTATTTGCCCTTAGAAAAGTATACTTCATAGCTCTATTTTTTCTGATTGTAACAGATAACAATTTGAGATATCACAGCATCTGTTCACACTAGGTAGTCTAGGGGAGAGGAGATTACTGTTATCCAGTTTGGATATGACAGGTCCTGATGCTGGGAATGGAAAAGAAATATCAGCTTCAAGCAGTGGTGAAAATAGGGTGGTGTGGTCACACTGGTCACAAACACAGAAGGAGAGAACACAGGGCCAGAAATATTTGCTCTGGGTGCCTTCTGATAATTCGTCTCATTCTTTCTGCAGTGACGGCTGTTAGACTCCATTGCAAAGAGTGGACCTCCTTCATTTTGACCTTATCTTTTCATCTGGAGACCTCTGACACTTGCACATTTTTGTACTGATTAGACTTGTGTTTACACATGTCTAACCTGTTACCTGCACAGGGTCATTTTTCCTTGAGTCCTTGAGAAATTATTTCTATTTCCACCCTGCTCTAAACTCCAGTCCGGACTAAGATTTTTTCTTAAGATTCTTAACCAGTCAAGGATTTAACAGATCTCATCATACGGATTCATCAGTTTCTGGCTCTCTGTATTTACTGGCTTAAGCTAAATTGACAAAATTTTCATTTTCTCTAATTTTTTTCTCTCAGTTCTATGTCTAGTTTTCTTATTTGTATAGTGCCTGAAAAAGTTCTAACCACTTCTGTCTATCCTGGTGGGACCAGCTATATTTATGAGGATCAAGTGGTAAATAGATGTCCATGAACTAAAACTCATACAGTGATATGTCCCAAATCTATATCTTTTGAGAACAGTTTTGCTGCTGTTATTGTTGTTTCTTCATAGCCATGTTTTATCATCCAAGGTGGCTGAGTAAGGTTGAGAATGATGTATGACAATATTCATTAAGGAAAATAAATTAACTATGATAGTAGAGGAAGGAAACTGATTTGCTTATATGGTTGATAACAAAGAATGTGCTTGTTTTACTTTTGCTTTATGGCTCATAAACTGGTTCTAAAAGTAATTTTAGAAGAGGAGCTTTCAAAAGGTGGCATCATCAGAATAACCCATGGCCAGAGTTTCAGAGTCGTTATTTAGGGATATTTATTTGCATATGTAAGGCCTGTCCAAGAGTAAACAAATTACTAAAGACAAGCCCGGTAAAATAGTAAATTACCAGAGATCTCACCATGTGAGTGGGAGCTACTTACTCACATGCAATGGAGACATTCACCAGACTCCGGCCAGAAGTTGCAGTTTTAGCCATTCTAATGCTCTAGCTCTGCTATGTTTGCCTGGACAGGTAGTGTGGTGAAAAAAACGCCGGAAGTGGAAACCTCAGCTGAGAGAAAGCACTGTTTTCTCGACTCTCGGGGCTGCTCTCATTGTTACTGCTAATTCCAACTGGGCTCCTGCTGCCCTGGCAAAGGGATCTGATATTTTTCTTACTCTCAATTTGGGGAAATATTTTAGAATTTGCCTTAGTGCAGAAAGCTCAAGTTATAACTGGTTTCATGCCTACAAAATGAGAAGTTGTCAATACACGGTTGTTGAATTGAATTGATTTGAATAGAACACCATGGGATGCAATTAGTATTATGACAGGGAAGAGGAGATTTGTGGTAATTATTCAACATTTGTGGATCACCTACTATATATTAGTATGCTGTGAAAGAGAGAGCAAAGCTAACAACATCTGTGACCTCCCAAAACTTCCAATCTTGCAGTAGATGAGAGTGAGAAATGCTGCCTTTCTTCCAAAATGCACGGCTATAATGAATGACAGCAGAGCAAACTATCACCCTGCCCCAGACAACATAATAGACAAGTTTCAAAGCATGTTTCAAGCCAAGGCTGTTCTTAGCGAATTAGACCAATTATACCTCCCTGGCAGGGTTGTCATGTGTATAAATTCTTACCTATCACTTAGCATAATGCTTGGCATCTACTAAAAGCTCAACAATGGGCCATCTTGCCAACCAGGGTGGGGGCTTCCTGGCCCTTTGCTAGTACCAACGCTTCCTTATGAACACGAATTTGGAAAACAATCTTGGAAACCATTGTAGAATAAGTCTACTACTTCAGGAAATTCATGTAAGTTATAACTTATGAGGCAGTGGAACTAAGCATTGGGTATTTTCTAGGTCTTTAAAGGTTACATTTTCTTCATGTGGTTATTTCATAAGAGAGAATTCAAGAAGCACCACTTCAAAATCCCAAATGAGAAAGAAAATATAATTGAATAGCATCTTTGGTATAAAAGAGGGAGGTGGGGAATTTCAGGTAAGGAAGTGGGAACAAAATAGCATCCAACTTTTTCTGTCAAAGTCAAAGTCAAAAACATCTTGTAGCCCCCCTCTCTGAGCATAAGGAACAGAATCAAATGTCTGTTCAGACCATGGGAAGAGTCCAGAAATTAAAGAAGAAACCTCTGCATCTAAGAACTATATAACTAGCTTGGGAAAATATGGTAATTATGTAGTGTTTTCTTGAATAAAAGTAGAAGCATTTGACTAAAAAACTTCTTCATTGATTTCAGTCTTTTAGAATTTTAAACTGTTTACTCACTGTTTTAAAAAATAACCTGTTGGGCTTCCCTGGTGGCGCAGTGGTTTAGAGTCCGCCTGCCGATGCAGGGGACACGGGTTCGTGCCCCGGTCCGGGAAGATCCCACATGCCGCGGAGCGGCTGGGCCCGTGAGCCATGGCCACTGAGCCTGCGCGTCCGGAGCCTGTGCTCCGCAACGGGAGAGGCCACAACAGTGAGAGGCCCGCGTACCGCAGAAAAAAAAAAAAAAAAAAAAGAAAACCTGTTTTTTGTTTTATATCTTTTCATTGAGCTTGGGGAGGACAACTGATTCTCCATGGATCAGATTTTCCTTGAGTAAAGTAACAATATTATATATTTTTCTGTCTTCCTCTTCCCATTTCAACCACCACTTTGTAGGTAAGCAATTTCTTCAGGCTTGTAACCGAGCAGGACGCTATGGGGCCTTCCCAGGATGGACACCCCCTCGCCCCCACGTCCTCTGCTTGCCTCTTGTTCATAGAAGAGCATTAGGCTCGCAAGCTTCCCCTGAGTCATAAAAGCCTGGCTCAAGAATTAATGACTGAAAGAATGTGAATATATAACAGCAACAAAAAATAGCAGTTGGGCCAGGAGAACTCAGTAACAATTTAAACAACAGATCAGTCAGTTAGCAGTCACAGAATCTTTAGTTCTTCCCTGAAGGAAATAGATAACAGTGTCTGATGCACATTCCTGAGTTATTTTGCAGATACTAAAACCGGCACCAGAGGGAAAAAGCTAACTGCTTGTAGCCATGCCATAAGCTGCTCCATCTTGAGCAGTACTGAATGTATGGCTTGCACGATTCCAGGAACTGGTCTCAAGAAAATGGGAACAAATCCATTAAAACAAGCAAGATGGGAATTCCCTCGTGGTCCAATGATTAGGACTCCACGCTTTCACTGCCAGGGGCCTGAGTTCGATCCCTGGTCAGGGAACTAAGATCCTGCAAGCCTCTCAGCATGGCAAAAAAAAACCCAAAACAAAAAACTAGATGGATGATGCTGACCAGACCACCACACAAACAGTTTCAAGATGACTGTTGGAGCTGACTGTGCTGTTCTAAACATAGCCCCTGCCTGCACACCCCTGAAACTTCCCAGTTTTTTCCGATAAAATCCTTTTCCCTCTAACCGGCAACTGGGAGATGATTTTGGGGACACTAGTCCACCCTCTTTCCAGGGTCTCTTGTCTCTTGAAGATTGACTTTTGTGTCATAGATCTGATATTGCCCTCTCTACTTGTTGCTACATTTTCCCGCTGAAGGTCACCACCCTCTCCCTCCCCTGCTTTCAGGTATAGCTCTGATCTTATTGAAACATTCACAAAATTGCATTGTATCAGCCAGCCTCAGAGAGATGTTACACATTCATCTCTACTTCCCGATATTCTCACCTTTGTGTAGTTTCCTCCCAGATTGTACCAGTTTGTGTGATCAATGGAATATGGCAGAAGTGATGGTATATCATTACCTAGTTTTGATTCTAGAGACTATTGCTTCTATCTTGATTCTGTGTGTGTGTGTTCACTTGCTCTAAGGGAGGTGAGCTGTCACATATAAGGTCACTCAAGTGGCCTGTAGAGAGGACCACATGGCAAAGAATGGTGTCTTCTGGCCAACAGCCAGCAAATAATGGAAGCTTATCAACAACAATTTGAGGAAACTTGGAGGCTAATTCTCCAGCCTTAGTTGAGTCTTAAGACAATAAAAGCCTTTGCCTACAGTTTGACTGTACCCTTGTGAGAGGAGGTGAGCCAGAATCATCCAACTAAGCTGTTCCTGAATTCCTGACTCTCAGAAACTCTGTCAGATAATAAATGTTTGTTGCTATAAACTATAAAATAAAAATTATTTTAGCGTAATTTGTTAGATAGCAGTAGAGAACTAATACAAGCACAATGTGTACACATAGTATGACCTCATCAATCTGCCTTCCCTCTTCTTAGAGCCTTGAGTTAAAAGATACTTCCTACATCTTGGATTCAGTACTCCAGAGTTGACACTTGGGGTTTCACAAAACTGAGTGGTCACATTCTCTTCCTTTCATGTTTGCCCAAAATGTAGGGCTGAGCTTCTGCTTTCATCTCCATCTCAGAAGAAAAAATTCTGAATTATGTGGTTCCACACTACCCTCCAAAGCTGGGCCTCACACTTAAACAGCCTGCTTGATAGAGGGTTGGAGTGTTTGGGGAGAGCAGGGTATAGCTGTACAACCGAGTTAGCCTGTATCATTTGGGTCTGAAGCTATTTTTTTCCTCCCTTCCTATCTCTGCAAAGACTAATATTCCACAGATATAGTTGATTCTTATTTATGTTCTATAAAGTCACTGTAAAAACTGAATTAGCAAATACTGAACCATTGCTCCTAGGTCAAACAGAGGGCTAGGTTTCTGCAAGTTTCTGATCACATTCTCATTAACTGATCAATATATAACCTTGTTTTATGTGTGTTTCTGTTTAAGAATACTTTATTTGATATATACTATTGATTCATTAACATTGAACTCACAAGTAACACTGTAATTCAAGCTGGATAAAGCTCATCCAACATGTATTTTCCTTGTAAGGCACATCACAGCTTTCTTGCACTTATGAACACTAGTTAGCCCTTCAGCACTGCACTTGGGGGCTATATTAAACAGTGAAATCACCAACAAAAAAGCACAAATATGCAAAAGTGGCACTAAACAGACTGTGAAAAGGGCACTTGTTTATAGTATGAGAGCTGAAACAAGAAGGTAGAGTATTGCCTCATTCAACCTCAGCCAGGAATGAGCACATTGGGCAACTCAAATTTTTCACCACTCTGCACATGACCACAAATGACTGCAAAACTGCCTTGAGCATTGGTTTTGGGGTTAAAAATACATTTTACCAAGTAGGCAAATTTACAAATATCAAATCCACAAAAAATGAAGATCAACGATTTATTGCATTCCTCATATATTCCTAGTGGTAAATGTGTCAAGAGTCCTTGTCATAAAAGTACTTCCTGGATGGTCATGGATATGAAAAATTGGAAGAGTCAACGTCTGCTCTACTGCACTGGCCCTTCCACACTTTCCATTAACCTGAATACCTACCGTCATACAGTGTCAAACTGATTTTGATGGTTGGGTATCAACAATTTTGAAGTTGGAACAGATGGGTCCCTTTACCCAGTGAGGCCGAACAGCCTGGATGCTCTGTTTTCTCAGATTCCTGCACCTGGATCTGATTACTGATAACCACCTTTCCCTGCCCAGCAGTTTCTCTTAGGTTTTCACACACTCCCCATTCCCAGTATCTGATGTCAATAGTCCTGGGGATGATATAACAATATAGATCTTTACTAAACTGTTTGCTTTTTTCACCCATCAAAATCTTTTCTGTTCCCCCGTCTCCATATCAACCTGGAAAATTATAAACAAATAAGATCAGACTTGCTTGATCATAAAATCACCTAGAGATGTTATTTGAAAAAAACAGATTTCTCTCAAAATATAGATCAGAATTTCTAGGGAAAGGTCCTGAAAATATATAGTCTTACCAAGTGTTCTATGATGGTTTTTATGATTAGACATGTTCTGGGCCTTAGTAGTTCTCCAAAAACTTCAAGAACTTGGAAAAGGATAAATAAAAGAAAATAATATACCTGACTCAAGATTTTCCTTAGGTCCATTTGGACCCAGATTTTTAATTGAAATGAATTATCAGGAAGTCTCAGCCTTTTCACATAAGTAATAGTTAAAATTATAACAATGGAATTATAATGGATACATTAGTTGGAGGTATGCCTTATGGTCCTGGCTTCCTACTAAGGAGGTGGCAATAATTTTTGTAAAATATTTAATATATCAAATTTGAGAGTCATTGATTCTACTGCTTTCTTGATCTTACCAGAAGGCATCAAAAGAAAGTTTTTATCAACTACATCAAAACTGCTACCCGGCCAATAGTAATTGTAAGACACCAAGACACAATCAGTGTTAGATGAATTTCCATTGTAGCTATACTAAAATGTAAAACAAACATCAAAAATGGTAGCAAACAATTGATGAATTCAGATTATGTTATTATATTATTATATTACATTGATTTATTTAATATAAATTGTAATTGCCCCAATCATACTAAAGACCATATTCCAACTAGGAGAGTCTTGAATACTTAGAAAATGGTACTCCATTTGTATAGGCTTATATGTTTGTTTGTTTGTTTTAAGCTCTAAAAAAATTACTCTTTTCTTAAAACTACATCATATTATTTACTTCTTGACAATATCTACTTTCCTTCATATCCATTGCCTGCCTCTGGTTGAATTTCGATTATTTATTTAAACTCTAACATTCGTTTAAACTCTAACATCCTCTTGTAATGGTTTGAAGTTTTACTGTTGCAGTTACTCCTGCGAAGCAGAGTGTAGAAAGGTGCTGTGTTAATAGCTCCATTTTTACTTGTTCTTAGTGTCCAGCCTTTCATGGATCACTTTCCTTTAGTTTGTTTGTGATAATTAGTCTAAATTAGAGGTTCTCAAACACCAGTGAATATCTAAAATTTTTTTGGAGCTTCTTAAAAACACAGCTGCTACAGACATTATCTTAGAGTCTCTGAGTCAGATTCTGAATGGGATCTAGTCATGAGAAGCCCAGGGTGCTTAATCAGGAGAATCCAGGGTGAGCTTTGGCACTTGTAGACTTATTCGTGTTCGTAAAAAGGGCATCTGCACACAAATTTTGTTTCCCCTGGTTGCGTCAACTTTAAATTTGGCTTCTTGAGAGACCTAACCCTGCCAGTCAAATTTTTACTCCTAATATCTAAATGTGCACATTGACATTAATTCATATTTTATTTGCTCCATTTTGGTAACATTAAATCACACAGAATTTCCAGTGAATGGATCTAATTTATGCATCCTGTTAGAACGATAGGTGTGAATTAGTTATAAATCACTTATAGATTAAGTGGATGTATTTTAATTTTTTCTGAGATAAATGCTTTTTTTTGAGATAAATGCTTTAAACAAAAGATTACATTAATAAGAGAATTCTAGATAGTGAACTAGACTGTTAAAGTTATACTTTTATCTTGATTAGAGTTTTTGGATCTGTCAAATCAGATCCAGAAATTGTCTCTGTGCCTGGTTAATCTATTATCACTTTCAGAGACCACATCCTTTAAGAAGTCTACCTCAATTTGGTATTATAATTCTCCTCTCCTCACGGTAATTTAATCTTTCCTTTAAAAATTAATACCAAGCAATACAAGAATCAAAATCTTATGTATGAATGAAAATAACTTCATAGTCTTTTTTTCCATTAAAAGAATTGCTAAAAAAATTGAATGCAAAAAATATATTCACATGTCTCAAAAGTTTACATAGCATAAATTGGATGCTTAATGTGATTGCCATTAAAACAAATCAATAATGAAACCCCTTAAACACTGAAGCAATCAAACACAGCTGAAAAACATTCATTGGAAATCATGATATATTTTATAAATCAGAGATGGCAAATCGATAACAAGGTTGAAGGTGCACCTGTGGTGATCGGTCTTGGCTGCATTTTCCTGACAGGTGGCCACATAATATTCATTGGGAAGAAGATTATATCGGATAGATGGGATAAGCTGATGTCTGGGCCATTCACTGCTTATAGCCACAATAAAGATTGAGACTTAATGGATTAGTCCTCTTATGTGTACATAATTACATAAACAAACAAGAAATACTCTAGTGAGAATAGCGGCATTGTTAAATTAAATGGTTAGTATATGTTGGATTATATGAAATTGAAAATACAAAGCTGTGCTATCAATCATAGAATCCTGGAAGCTAAAATTACCTTAGAGACCTTAATTCAACCTCTGATTTTACAGATGTGGAAACAAAGATGCAGAGCAGATAAATCATTTGTTCAAGCCAAAACAACAGGTAAAATCTAAATCTAGAAATCATACAATATTCTTCCGTTTCTGATGTATATACGTAACATCTAGGAATTAAACACGCACAGTTAATATTTCTATTGCAAAAGACATTTTATGAGTTGGTTTTCTGGAATTTGATTCTGTCTTACTAGAAATAGAATTTAACATTTGCAAGCTAGGTCTCCAGAGAAGTCCATAAAGGTTTTCATGCCAAAGCCCATCTTTCCTTCTGCAACAGAAAGAGGACTGGAAAAAACTTTTTGATTCATGGAACTTAAGGAAGAAAAAGTTGAAGTCTGAAATGTTTTATTATAAATTTAAATGGTCCCAATGAATAAAATTTCTAATATGTTTTCTAGGTTGACATTCTAAGTATGTGTTTATACTTTTCCACTACCCCAAAATTTCAAATTCAGTGAGTATGAGACAGGGACTGGAATTCTGTTTTAAGGAATACCAGGTGACCTGACTATATGTTGGTTTTATGAACAATTGGTCCCCAAAATATATATTTCATCCTCAGCACGGTCTATAGATTCCTTCATGCTCTTAAAAAGAAATGTCCTTTAGGGCTTCCCTGATGGCGCAGTGGTTGAGAGTCCTCCTGCCAATGCAGGGGACGCGGGTTCGTGCCCCGGTCCGGGAAGATTCCACATGCCACGGAGCGGCTGGGCCCGTGAGCCATGGCCGCTGAGCCTGCACATCCGGAGCCTGTGCTCCGCAACGGAAGAGGCCACAACAGTGAGCAGCCCGCGTACTGCAAAAAAAACCCAAAAACCAAAAAACGGAATGTCCTTTATTATTTCTGTTACAATCCAGATAAGCTAGTTTCCTTGATTTTCAAACCAATATAATGATTCATTGCCATCTCTTAATACATGCTGTAAATTATCAGGGAGAATTTTTACACTTTCAGTGTTTCCATTCACAAACTCTAATTAGTGTTTAATCAGGCCCAACCCTAATTCTCACCGACTCTATGTATCAGTAACCCATAGTTTCACAACCACCCCAGAGCCAGTGGCTTGAAACAACCATTTATTTAGCTCATGATTCTGTGGGTTAGCAGTTTGGGCTGGCCTCAGCTGGATTGTTTTTCTGTTGGTCTCAACGAAGATCACTTATGTAAATACAGTCACCTGCCAGTCAGTTGAAAGGCTTTGCTGCTGGGGATTGGCTGGCTGTAGGTTTTTTTTGTTTGTTTTTGCAGTACGCCGGCCTCTCACTGTTGTGGCCTCTCCCGTTGACGCGCAGGCTCAATGGCCATGGCTCACGGGTCGGCAGGCGGACTCTCAACCACTGCGTCACCAGGGAAGCCCTGTAGGTTGTTTTGACAACAGTGACTGGACCACATGTTGCCCATCAAACAGCAAGCCAGCCAGGGCTTTGTCATATGGCGGTAGTGGCAAATATCCAAAGAGCCTAAGTAGCGGGAAAACCTCATTGTGCAACAGCTTTTAGGTCTCTGCTTGCACCATGATGCTAATGTTCTATTGGCCCATAAAAGTGACACGGCCAGCCCAGATTCAAACGTTCAATTAATAGGCTCTATTTCTTGCTAGGAAGACCTGCAAAATCACATCACAAGAGTATAGATGCAGGGATGAGAAGAATCTGCCATCAGTTTTACAGTCTATCATATGTTGATACTGCTCATGACTGCCTGAATAGAATGTCAGAAAATAATTTGATCAAAGTCTCACACCTAGTCAGTTTTAGAGAAGGATTCACGCAAGACATGTTTGATTCCAAGGTTATTGAATCCATCTTATGAAAGATCTTAAATACATCTTATACCTCTTCCTTCTTTCATCTCTATTGAATTATCTGAAGTCAAGCCATATCACCTCTGACCTGGATATAATCTCCTTCTAATTGATTTCCTGTTTCCAACTTCCTATCTGCAATATCTTTTCCATGAAGTAATTTAAGTGATATTTTAAAATGCAAATCAAATTATACTATTTCCTTAACTAAAACCTTCCAATGGCTTGTCACCTCATATTAGAAAACAAAAATCCAAACTTATCTTCATTTATAAGACCCTAAAATATCTTCCACTTTGCTTTGCTCCCCATACATACATCATTCTATCCTGTCCAGGATCCTTGAGCAACACTGGCCTGTTCATTGTTTCTCCGATACATTGAGTTTTTTCTCCTTAAAAGCCTTTGATTTGTTGTCCCTGGAGACAGGACTTCTGAAAGGAAGATTCTTCCCTCTTGGACTACTTGGCTCTCTGTCATGTAGACTCATTGACAATGTCAGCTTCACAGAAAAAATATATATATATATTGATTGTTTTCTGTAAGGTAGCCATGATTTTCCCTGGGTCCTTCCTAAAGGCAATTTATTACATTAATATTGGGGTGGAAGCTGGTGAATGGTGTCAATATAACACTCATCAGTATTTGAAATTATCTTGCATGTTCATTTACTTTTATAAGATCTATTTCCTTATTACCCTTGTAAACCAAATGACAGTAGAGAACTTGTCTATCATAATCACTGCTACATTCTTAATGAAGGACTGGTGCTTGAAAAACTATTTGTTGAATTAAGAAATGACATGCTTCAGATCTTGGAAAAAGCCATGAAAAATAACACAGGGCTCTTTCCATATCCTGGACAGCTTTCGGTGATGAGCAGAAGCCCAACTATTCCAAAGCTCATCCTCCTAAGGGTTTCTTCTTTGATGAGAGTCCCTACACAATTGTTGAACATTATGCTAAAAGGATTAAAGCATTCCTCTTCAGGGTATGTAGGCTAGGTATGGCTTCAGGGATGTCCGTGTGACCAAAAGGAAAACAATGGTCTTCATTTAAAATTAATTTTCTCTAACATCTAAATGACTGATGTTATATCCCTATCAAGTATGACAAAGGGGAAATGATAAAGGTTGAAGAAAACTAAAGACCTGAATGATGGGGAGAAGTAAATACTGAGAGGAGAAACATAAGAGGATTGTGGATTTAGTGACACAGAAGACAAATTTCATTGACTTGCTTTGATCAACCCTATTTTCTTTTAACTTGGTAGAGACAAAACTATAAGCTAACTCTGGAGTATTTTTGTCAGTCCTGACTGAAAATACAGGCAGCTGTGTTTTAGATGATTTATGAATATTTTTAACACAGATTGTGTAAAGGATTTCAGTCTCAGGAATAAAGTATACTTGACAGCAGAGTTATAACTAGGAGGACTGGTAAGAACATTTATGGAGATTAAAGAATGTGTCCTAGATTTACAAGAGTGTATACCAAATCATTCAGTCATAATCACCTTAGAGAATGGGTAGAGAAAAGAAAATAACTTGTTAAACTGCAAAGTATGTTATCTTCTCTCAGTGTTGCTTATCGGGTATTCTTTTAATGTTGTGTGGACATTGTAACAAAATGGCATTCTTGAGACTGTTTATGTAAGAATATTGATATTTCCAGAAGATTTGTGACATATCAAAATGTCTACAAAGAGTTTATCTTAGACTCTGATTAGAAGGAGCTTATATTTTGCTTAACTGAATTCTCACGTGAGTAATGCAGAACGCTTTATATACCTATTATATACTATTTGTAGATGTATGCATATAATATTTATATTTCAGTGTTTTTAGTTTTGAATGTTCCGTTTTTATTGGAATGGTAATAGCCTGCTCCTAGACGCATTCAAATTTTTGTATATCACTAAACTTGGTAATTAAGGTTGTTTTTTTTAAATTGTTGTAGCTGTTCTGTTTTTATGTATTCAGACTCCTGAACATTGCAGTTATTGGAACATAAATATACACTCAAGTAGATAGGGGATATTTAAGAATCAACATTATTTACTCACTTATTCAATAAAGCTGTGTTTATTGAACACCTATTATGTGGGGGGACTAGGCAAGTGACTGTGGAAAATACAAGATAAGAAGACAAATATCTTTTTAAAAAGTAATTCAAATCATTTTTTGGTATAGATAATACACATTCACAAATCAGTAAAGCATAAAAAATGAAAAGACTGTATGATTAAATTGCACACTTTAAATGGGTGAATTTTATGGTATATGAATTGTTCTCAGTAAATCTGTTTAAAAATAATACGTGCATTTTTAAAACATTTTTATTGGAGTATAATTGCTTTACAGTGGTGTGTTAGTTTCTGCTTTATAACAAAGTGAATCAGCTATACATATACATATATCCCATATCTCCTCCCTCTTACATCACCCTCCTACCCTCCATATCTCACCCCTCTAGGTGGTCACAAAGCACTGAGCTGATCTCCCTGTGCTATGCGGCTGCTTCCCACTAGCTATCTATTTTACATTTGGTAGTGTATATATGTCCATGCCACTATCTATCTCACTTTGTCTCAGCTTACCCTTCCCCCTCCCTGTGTCCTCACATATACCCAGAGAAAACCATAGTTCAAAAAGACACATACACACCAATGTTCATTGCAGCACTATTTACAATAGCCAGGTCAATGGAAGCAACCTAAATGTCCATCGACAGACAAATGGATAAAGAAGATGTGGTATTTTTATACAATGGAATATTACTCAGCCATAAAAGGGAATGGAATTGGGTCATTTGTAGAGACGTGGATGGACCTAGAGACTGTCATACAGAGTGAAGTAAGTCAGAAAGACAAAGACAAATATTGTATATTAACGCATATATGTGGAATCTAGAAAAATGGTACAGGTGAACCAGTTTGCAAAGCAGAAACAGAGACACAGATGTAGAGAACAAACTTATGGACGCCAAGGGGCGCAAGTGGGTGTGGGGGAGCGATGGTGGTGGGATGAATTAGGAGATTGGGATTGACATATATACACTAATACGTATAAAATGGGTAGCTAATAAGAACCTGCTGTATAAAAAATAAATAAAATTCAAAAAACAAAACAAAAAATACTATGTGCAAACTGATATTTACAGAAATATAAGTGATCAAAATGGATTCTTTGAAGGCTGATATTGGCTGGTAGACATAGGCACAACTATAGTGTTCTTTAACGTTGACATCTATTCCGCTTGGGTTGGCCTCTGTTCTGATTGGTTAGTGAAGAGGGCTCACCAATTATTAAGAATTTGATCATCACCCTACTTCCAAGTAGAGGGGTTGGAGTAGAAAAATATTCTTGAAAGAGGGACAAAATATGGAAAAAGAGATACGACACCAAGGAAAATCCAAATGGAAGAAATTCAAAAGCAGTAGCCTACTGGGACAAATGCTTAGGACAGAGATTCTCAGAGCATGGGAAAGGAACCACCTTGTATCAGAATATTGGAGAGGCTTATAAAAAATGCCAATTTCCTAGCTTCACCTCAAATCTAGGAAATCTGATTTCCTGTGGGTAAACTAAGCAAGTTTCCTTTTAATAAGCACCCCCAAATAATTTTTAAGGATTGAAATGAAAAGTTTAAGAGCTATGAGTTTAGAGGATGTATTTACTACACAGCAGAGTTTGAATGATGAAATTATTGAAACAGAAGAATATCTATGAAAACTAGACAGAGAAGTTAGTTTCAACTTTGTAGATGGTGATGAAATGGTTTACAGAGAGAGCTGGAGAAGCTGAGATTACTAGACTTTTGTTTAATTTAGTTAAATCATTTGGAATTTCCTAATCATCAGGAAATTGTTTGAAAATTAAATAGCTTTATATAAAAAAGATTGATGTGTACTTCTTTCTGGTTTCTCATGAGGATAAAGAGAACTGGAAATTGCATCACTTCCACATTTCACATGAAAAACAGTTGGACAGACTGCAACTTCATGAATTATTTTGGGCCTATCAGAGAGTTGGGTGTCACAGTGCAGTATAATAACCTGAAGTCTAAGGAAATACAGGCACCTGCAGAGAGTGAAAGGATGCTAGCACTTGGGGCACGTAAAGCCAAACAGCAGTAAGAAGAAGTAAGCTAGAATATTTAACAAACTGGTGGAGGCCAAGTGTAGGGGGGTGAAACAGAGTGGAACCTTGGGGGCTGCAGACCTAAGTGGAGTTCATATTCTTTTGCTGGATTCTTTTTCTCCATGAACCCCAATTGCCTAGATTTGTGATAATGTGTCTCTTCTTGTGAAGACCTGAGGGAGGGGAAAAGTAACTGCTATGGGAGGGTTGTGAAAAGCTACCCAAATCTTCTCCCCAGTCTTTTTCATGGAACAAAATCAATCTGGATCAAGGAAGGCTATCAAACGCCATCACATTTAGTTCATTTGTGAAAACCCATTGCAGCTGTGTGAAGGTAACAGGGGAAAAAAACCACAACACAACAACTCATCTTGGGGGTAAAGGGGAGGGAAAGGCAGGATACATTCTCAGAACAGAAATACAGCTAAGAGACGGTTAGAGGAACTGGAAGATCACAGTCGTGACAAGTAGGGACATACTTCCTACTTAATACTGATGCTTAATCAACACAACAAGAATTCCCCCTACCCCAACCCAACCACCATCACAGCCTAACAAGCATCAAGTAACAAATAACAGTGAATACTCCCAGAAGAGTTCAAGAGCACGAAAGCCTTAAAGGGAACATTTAAAGCTAAAGGTAGAACAAATATTAAGAAAAACCTTAATATTTTTTGCAAACCTCCTCCCACTTTAAACAAATGGTGGTGCTAGAGGAATATGAAGAGGCTGGTGCTAGGAGGTTGACTGTAGCAGCAAGAAACCACAAACCCAGACCATGTCTACATTAAGTCAAATTCCCATGCTAAAGGCCTAGCAGATGTCAAACTATACGTATTTCCAGGCATACTAAAACAAACAAACAAAACAAAAAACTTTTATCTTTGTCTCTATTATTTTGTACTGGAAGCGTTTATTTCATCCAAAAATTACTAGATATAGAAAAGAGAAGAAAAATATGACACACTGCTAAGAGATGAACCAATCAACAAAAGTCAATTCAGATATGACACAGATGTTGGAAATATTTGGCAGGAAACTTAACATCACTAAATTTAATATGTTAAACTCTCCAACAAAATAGAGGTTAACATGAATAATAGATGGATTAACTGAGTACAGGGAAGAAAACTATAAGAAAGAATCAAATAGAAATGTGAGACATTTGTTAAAAAATGAACAAAATTAAGACTATGTTCTATGAACTCATAAATTGACACCATACAGCTGAATAAATAATCAGTGAACTTGAAGACAGAAACGTTAAATAAAAATAAAATCATAAAGAGAAATATAAGTAAACAAACAAAACAAAGCAGGGAATCCAAGAGCAGTGGGTCAGTATCAGTCTAATACATATAACTGGTAACCAAGAAAGAGGAGAGAAAGAGAGAGAGAGAGAGAGAACAAGAAAAAAGAAATATTAGAAGAAAAACTGGTTAAGAGTTTTCTATAATTTATGACAGATATCAAAAATGTGCTCTCATCAATCCCATCAACATTCTACTGGAAGTCCTAACCAGTGAAATTAGGCAAGGAAAAACATCAATGCATAATTCTTTACAGAACTAGAACAAATCATCTCACAATTTGTATGGAGACACAAAAGACCCCGAATAGCCAAAGCAGTTTTGAGGGAAGAAAACGGAGCTGGAGGAATCAGACTCCCTGACTTCAGACTATACTACAAAACTACAGTAATCAAGACAATGTGGTACTGGCACACAAAAAGAAACATAGATCAATGGAACAAGATAGAAAGCCCAGAGAAAAACCCATGCACCTATGGTCAACTAATCTATGACAAAGGAGGCAAAGATATACACTGGAGAAAAGACAGTCTCTTCAATAAGTGGTGTGAGGAAAAATGGACAGCTACATGTAAAAGAATGAAATTAGAACACTTCCTAACACCGTACACAAAAATAACCTCAAAATGGATTCGAGACCTAAATGTAAGACTGGACACTATAAAACTCTTAGAGGAAAACATAGGAAGAACACTCTTTGACATAAATCACAGCAAGATCTTTTTTGATCCACCTCCTAGAGTAATGGAACTAAAAACAAAAATAAACAAATGGGACCTAATGAAACTTAAAAGCTTTTGCACAGCAAAGGAAACCATAAACAAGATGAAAAGACAACCCTCAGAATGGGAGAAAATATTTGCAAACGAATCAACAGATAAAGGATTAATATCCAAAATATATAAACAGCTCATGCAGCTCAATATTAAGAAAACAAACCACCCAATCCAAAAATGGGCAGAAGACCTAAATAGACATTTCACCAAAGACATACAGATGGCCAAGAAGCACATGAAAAGCTGCTCAACATCACTAATGATTAGAGAAATGCAAATCAAAACTACAATGAGGTATCACCTCACACCAGTTAGAATGGGCATCATCAGAAAATGTACAAACAACAAATGCTGGAGAGGAGAAAAGGGAACCCTCTTGCACTGTTGGTGGGAATGTAAATTGATACAGCCAGTATGGAGAACAGTATGGAGGTTCCTTTAAAAATTAAAAATAGAATTACCATATGATCCAGCAATCCCACTACTAGGCATATACCCAGAGAAAACCATAATTCAAAAAGACACATGCACCTCAATGTTCATTGCAGCACTATTTACAATAGCCAGGTCATGGAAGCAACCTAAATGCCCACCGACAGACGAATAGATAATGAAGTTGTGGTACATATATACAATGGAATATTACTCAGCCATAAAAAGGAATGAAATTGGGTCATTTGTAGAAACGTGGATGGATCTAGAGTCTGTCATACTGAGTGAAGTAAGTCATAAAGAGAAAAACAAATATCGTATATTAATGCATGTATGTGGAACCTAGAAAAATGGTACAGATGAACCGGTTTGCAGGGCAGAAGTTGAGACACAGATTAGAGAACAAACATATGGACACCAAGGGGGGAAAACCACAGTGGGGTGGGGATGGTGGTGTGCTGAATTGGGAAATTGGGACTGACATGTATACACTGATGTGTATAAAATTGATGATTAATAAGAACCTGCAGTATAAAAAAACAAACAAAAAAACCAAGTAATACTAAACTTTCTTTGGGTTATTTGTATGGAAATATGTTAATATAAATGTTTCAGACATTACATGAAATTTCTAAAAACCTTATATGTTCTGGTATAATGTTATAAGTCATAATTCTAGTTATTACTTTAAAATGTATGTCTCAGAAATAACTAAATTTCCTTGTCAATTGCATTATTATGAACTTTCATCAAATCTTTAACCATGGTCATTTTTAAGTCTTTTGTCATTTACAGACAGTTCTGGGTGTACTCTGATGCTTTTGCAAAAATGTTGCTATAAAAGGGTTTCATCTTCAAGGAATTCAAGGAAAAGACTGACAAGTACAGGTTTCTGGTAACTGACTATACTGCTGAACTGAATGAATAAGCATTTTCAGAACTCTAATGAAAAACTGATGAATTCATAAAAGTGCTAACAAAAGATCAAGATGAAAAAAATTAATTACATGGGACTGAGTGAACTGATGAGGATGATTATAATTTTTGTGACTTTCTGTTTGAATGAAAAAAAAAAAAATCCCACAAGGACTCAGAGGCAAAAAATATACAAATCAATTTTCACTGCAAAGTAAAGGAGCTGTTACAGTGGAGGATTACTGGACTGAATGTCAATATTATGACATAGTATGAGTGTGTTTCCTGTTTGGTAATTGCAATCATTGTTGCTTTTGTTGTGGTCATCCATTTACAATGCTTGGTGTCAGTTTATTTATCTCTTGTAAAAATAAAATACAGTGTGTGTGTGTGAGTTGTGAAAAAAAATGAAATCAAGTTACATAAATGTAAAAAAAATGCATACAGAAAGTAAGAAAACAACCTTTTTTGGCAGACAACATGATTGACATTTGTAGAAAATCCCAATGTATAAGAAAGCCCCAAAAAATAATTAATGAGTTTAGCAAGGTTGTAGGATATAAGGTCATAGGATACAAAGTCAACACACCAAAATCAATTTTGGAAAATAGTATTTTGGCTAGATACTGTATGGATAAAGACATAAATACTGTAACAGACAAATACTGTACTCCCTACTTAATAAATCTGTTTTAGCAATTCCAAAATTATTTTATATTTGTAAAAGGATTGAAAAAATAAGTAAACATATCATTGATATTGAGAGCCAAGTTTGTCATTGTCAGAGAAATAAGTTACAAATAAGGGAATCTTGAAGACTACAATAAACCCCGTGGTGTTCATTGGAGGTTTAACTGGAGGTATTAGTACTAATTCATTCTTTAAATATGTAAATATGTACATGGACAGAATACATATAGATAAAGAAGTAAATTGTAGTGCTGTACGGTGAGAAAGACAAGTAGAAATGACACCTCAGTAACAATGAAATGGTGCCCAGGTCTTGTTTTTAGATATCATTTTCCAATAGAAGAAACTAGGGGTCCTTAGAGAAGTCATTATTTCCAAGAAAAACAAAAGAGGAGCCTGCGGCTTCTTGCATTCTACAAAAGGAAGAGAGAATACTCTTTAAATGATGGGAACATATTGAAAAGGCGTAGGAACCAGCCTGAAAGGCACTGCCAATGGCTAAAGCTTTGATAATTTTAGCACCAAACTAAATAACGATATTATTGGATTATAAGTATAGAATAGTTATAATGAATGAATATCTATGCGTCGATAGTAATATGAATAAATAATTTAATAGATTAAATGGGAGAAGGGGCAGCTATTTCTTACAGAAGAATTCCAGTTAATAAATGTAAAAGGAATGAGATAAAAACAAAATCACCATTAGAGAATCACAGTAATAATTGTTGCAGGCATGATATATTGATGAATGCTAAATTTTGTGGATGAAAAACTTAATTAGAAATAGTATATTTGCATAGTCTAAAAGTATCTTCCTCCAAATAATTATTTATTTCAAAGGGAAACATGTTAACTTTACAGTGGAGAAACCTGGAAAACACCTTCTTAACCATTTGATCAAGGTTAACCTCACCATTGATAAGACATAGTTACATCACATAGCCCTTGATGATGCAATAAGAAGGGAATGTCACTTCTGTGCTATTGTTGCCTATGTACAAACTGAATCAAATCATAAGGCAAATCAAAAAAACCCTATTTGAGGGACATTCTATAAAAATATTGATCGATAATCTTCAAAAGTGTCAAGGTCATGAAAGTCCAGGGAAGACAGAGGAACTGTCACAGATTGGAGAAAAGTTAGGAGACATGAAACCAAATGCAATGCAAACTAAATGCATAGGGTGCTGTAAAAACATATCAAAAGATATTAGTGGAAAAACTGGTGAAATAAAAATAAAATCTGTAGTTTAGTTAATAGTATTGTACTAATGTCACTTCCTTAGTTTGACACTCAGATTATGTAGTGGAAGCTATGTGAAGCATACGTAAGCGTTTTCTGTCTAATGTTTTTCAGCTTTTCTTTAAAATTATTTGAAAATAAAATGGTAAAGAAAGAAATCTAACAACACTGAAAGCAGATATTGTATGTTAAAGTGGTAATTATTATCTTACAAATAAAAGCATAAAATCAAACATAACCCAAAAAATTGTGTAAAAAGCCACAGATTGAGAAAGTTGACTCTTTCTACATGTTCTTACCAGTGTGAGTATGTGTGTATATATGTGTATGTATGAAAGTCTGGTTTGTGTATATATGTTTGTGTGCATGTCAATTCTTGTGTGGTTGCTAATGACTCAGCTCAGAATTGAAAAAAATAGGAAGCCAGATTTACAACTAGAATAAGAGATTTGACACCAGCAGGATGTGCTTCTATCTTTTATTTCTGATTCATTCTGGGAAATGGTGAGATTTTAACAAATCAGCCAACATCACATCTATGCAAAGATGGCCTCTGATAGAACTTGACTCACACCACTTTAGAGCCATGTGATGAGAGTGGGAGAGGAACAATTCCCCAAAAGAAAGATGCAGTTTCCAGAAGAAGGATAGCATATGGGACGGACAAAATAGTTCATATCTTCACACTTAAACAAGATGTATTTTTCATACAGTACTCAAGAAAAATAAAAATAGAGGCAATGAAATAGCACAGAGCAATTTGAAGGATAATTTTTGTGACAGTTTAATAAGAGCATTTTATAAGTAATAAAACAAAAATGAAATTTAGTGTCACACCAAGTACTATCTGAAAGGAATATTGTTTTAAAAAAATAAATATTGCTTCACAATGTTCATGGAACAATATAGCTTGTTGAAATACTGATTTTAGTAACTATTTCTATATGATTCTTCGTTTCTAAGAATAGTTTCTAAGTAACTATTTCTAAATAGTTACTTAGAAATAGTAACTATTTCTATAAACAGATTCTTCATTCAAGTGCAAAAATTAAAGCATACTGAAACTAACAAGTTATAATGGCAAGATTGCAGGATACAAGGTTAATATATCAAAATCAATTGCTTTCTGATATTTCTGCAATGAACAAATAGAATCTAAAATTTAAAATATAATTCCATTTACATTAGCACTCCAAAAAAATAAAATAGGTGTAAATCTAACAAAACATGTAAAGCCCTGTGAGGAAAACTACAAAATTCTGATGAATGAAATCAAAGAACTAAATAAATGGAGGCCTATTCCATGTTTGTGATAGGAAGATGATTGTCAAGATGCCAGTTCTTCCCAACTTGACCTATAGATTCAATGCAATCCCAATAAAAACCCCAGCAAGTTATTTTATGGATATTGACAAATTGAATCTAAGACTTATTCAGAGAGGCAAAAGACCTGGAAAAATCACCACAATATTGAAAGAGAAGAACAAATTTGGAGGACTGACACTACCTGAGTTCAAGACTTACTCTAAAACTATAGTAATCAAGACAGTGTGCCACTGGTTAAAGAACAGACAAATAGATCATTGGAACAGAATAAAGAGCCCAGAAATAGACCCACATAAATATAGTCTACTGATATTTGACAAGGGTCAAAGCCAATTCAATGAAGTAAAAATAATCTTTTCAACAAATGGTTCTGAAAAAACTGGATATCCACATGCAAAAAAAAAAAAAAAAAAAATCCAGACACAGACCTTACACCCTTTACAAAAACCAACTCAAAATGGGTCATAGACCTAAAAGTAAAATGCAAAACTATAAAACTCCTAGAAGATAACATAAGAAAACCTAGATGACCTTGGGTATGAGGATGACTTTTCAGATACAACACTGAAATATGATCCATGAAAGAAATAATGGATTAGCTAGACTTCATTAAAATTAAAAACTTATGCTCTGTGGAAGACATTGTCAAGAGAATGGAAATACAAGCCACAGACTGGTAGAAAATATTTGCAGAAGACACATCTGATAAAAGACTGGTATTTAAAATAGATGAAGAACTCTTAAAGCTCAACAGAAAGAAAGCAAACTCAATCAATGCGTCAAAGACCTTAACAGACTTCTCGCCAAAGATGTACATATTGCAAATAAGCAGATGAAAAGATGCTCCACATGATATGTCATCAGGGAAATGCAAAGTGAAACAACAATGAGATACCATTACTCACCACTTAGAAGGTCAACATGTAAAACAATGACAGCATCAAATGCTGGTTATTGTGTTAAACAACAGGAACTCTCATTCATTGCTGGTAGGGATGCAAAATGCACTTTGGAAGACAGTTTGGCAGTTTCTTTCAAAACCAAACACACTCTAATCATGAAATTCAGAAATCACACTCCTTGGTACTTACACAAAGAAGTTCAACACATATGTCCACATAAAAAACTGCCCATGGGTGTTTATTATAGTTGCTTTATTTATAACTGCCCAAACTTGGAATCACCCAAGATGTCCTTCAGTAGGTGAATGTACAAGTGAACTGTGATACATACTATCAATGGAATATTATTCAGCATTAAAAAGAAGTAAGTGGGTTTCCCTGGTGGCACGGTGGTTGAGAGTCCGCCTGCCGATGCAGGGGACACGGGTTCGTGCCCTGGTCCGGGAAGATCCCACATGCCGCGGAGCGGCTGGACCCGTGAGCCATGGCCGCTGAGCCTGCGCATCCAGAGCTTGTGCCCCGCAACGGGAGAGGCCACAACAGTGAGAGGCCCGCGTACCGCAAAAAAAAAAAAAAGTAAGCCGTGAAAAAACATGGAGGAATCTTAAATGCATTATTTTTAAGTGAAAGAAGACAACCTGAAAAGGCTCCATACTGTATGATTCCAACTATATGACATTCTGGAAAAGGGAACTATGGAGACAGTAAAAAGACCAGTGTTTGGGGGAAGGGAGGAATAGGCAGAGCACAGAGGATTTATAGGGAAGTGAAAATATTTTGTGTGATTCTCTAATGTGGATACATGTCACTATACATTTGTCCAAAACCAAAGAATGTACAACACCAAGAGTGAGCCCTAAAGCAAACTATGGACCTCGGATGATAATGATGAGTCAATGTAGCTTCATCCATTGTAACAAATGTAACACTCTGTTGGCTGAAGTTGTTAATGGGGGTGCGGGGCATGGAAAGGGTGGCTATGCCTGTGTAGGGGCAGGGTGTAAATGGGAAGTCTCTGTTCTTTCCTCTCAACTTTGCAGTGAACCTAAAAACTGTCTAAAAAATAAAGTCTTAAAAAATTAAAGCAACATCAAAAATACCTACTTGCTGAAGTAAAATGCAAGCACAAGATTTTTCCTTATTTTAAAGCAATAATTTGTCCTTGTAGTTAATTATTCTTAACCCAAGATTGCAATACTGTACCTATTATGGTATTTTCTTTTTTATCTCCTGGATACATTTGGATAAGGATATGATGCTATTCTTATATCAGAGATTATTGTTAACCTCTCCCCTAATGTTTTCCTCTTTCAGAAACTTTGGGTTTTTCTTTTGAACTTGTTTTCTAAATTTTTTAAGATTTGTCCTGATAACTCAATGTTATTCTGATGTAAATAAAATAAAACCATCACAACAAATAAGAAAACTAAAGGAAAAGAAAAAAATTTCCAAATTTAATTTTTCTCTACCAATTACAAGCAGTGTGATCCTGAACACATTGATACTTGACCCTCAATTTTCTCAAATTTTAATTGGTAATAAGAAGGTCTGCTCTACTAATTTATTTTTATTCATGTTCATATCAAATGAGGCAATATAATATGAAAAGGGCAAACAATATAAAGAAAAAAACACATATTAATACCTTGTACAAGGCATCAAGCAAAATCCTTTTAAGCTCTCAAGCTGCAGCAGGAGGCGTTTGGTGGTAAAAGAGAAAAACTATTCCTGAAAAAAAAAGATTTCTGAATAGAGCGGGAGAACCTTACATGTAAAATTTATCCTAGAAAAGCACCTCCACTCCCACCTCCCATGGAAAGACAGAGGTTATATGTTTCAGTCAGCAATCCATCAGGACAGCTGCAGAAAGTAATTTACAGAAATGTTGTAGCAGTCATTTATTTATTGATTTTTTTTAAAGCTTAAGCAAAGACCGTTCAAATATTTAGGTAACTCAGAATATCAGCTGTAGCCTAGCCTTCATGGACCAACTCTGTTTAACCTTGTTCCAACTTGTGTGGTAACCTGGTCTCTTCTGCTTTTCAGTATGTCATGTATTTGTGGATTGTGGTGAATATTTTGCAGGGGAAACACATTGAGGAGGAGGTTGTAGGTGGAGATAGTGTCGGTGGTAATATTGCATATCTCCTACAAGATATTTCTTTTTTATACCACATGCAATACACACACACACTTTTTTTTTCTCTCTTTCAAGTTCAAGCTGTAGGCCATATAGCCAAGAAGTGGTGTTTTCTTCCCTAAATCTTCTCTCCATCAACTGTTGAACGATGCTCCTGTATTCTACCTTTGTTTCACATATCCCTTTTGAAATATCAAATTTCTCTCCCCCACACCTTGAAGATTAGTTTCTGTTTTCCTTTGGAAAATGGGGTTCTCTCTTCAACCACTGCCACTTGACTCTTGCATTTATCTTGCATAGATATCAATCTCAAAAACAGAAGTTTTCTCCCATTAAGAGAATTATTTTACCAAGTGCTAAGAATATAAATTTTGTTCCCTAAATTATTATTATTATTATTTTGGCGGTACGCGGGCCTCTCACTGTTGTGGCCTCTCCCGTTGCGGAGCACAGGCTCCAGATGCGCAGGCTCAGTGGCCATGGCTCACGGGCCCAGCCGCTCCACGGCATGTGGGATCTTCCCGGACCGGGGCATGAACCCGCGTCCCCTGCCTTGGCAGACGGACTCTCAACCACCGCGCCACCAGGGAAACCCTGTTCCCTAAATTATTACATTAACCATTTAATATATTGGCTTTTGACTACCCCACACCCTCCCACCGTTCTCTTGGATGTTTGTAAGGAGTAGCTAGTCATTTGCTCCCTGTCTTCACTTCCAAATAACAAAGTTTATTAAACAATAGCCATAGTTCTCTTTCTAGCTAAAATAGGGTTCTGTTTTTGTTATATATGCATAATTGTCTGTTTTCAGAATTTTACCAACATTTTAGAAAGCAACTCCACAGACGCCTCTTATAAAGCAGGCAATGTGTGGGCCATGCTTCCTTTTCGTTGAACTGTTGGTTCGCTGGGTTTCTGCTTTAGTGTGGCTGGTAACCAGTACAAAGCCTATATATACTTGTATATCACTACTAGTTTATTTATTTATCTCCAGTTAGGATCAGACGTGTTTCCTTGGGTTCAGACTTATTTTGGTTAGATTTACCTAAAGATGATTTTGCTTAGCATTTGACATTTTTACCTCTGCTCCTTTATCTCCTTTGAAATCCCATCCTCCCTTCATTTCACCTTGATGTAATTTGTTATTGTACATTTTTTTTCAAAATTTACATGCAGTAAAATTCACTTTTTTTGGAATATAGTTCTATGAGTTCTTACATGTAAATAGATTTTTGTAACATCTGGCACATACAGAATACAGAATAATTCCATTATACCAATGAATTCCTTCATGTTGTCCCTTTATATTCAGACCCTGCTCCACCACAACCCCTGGCAAACTCTGATCTGCTCTTTGTTCCTGTATTTTGAAACTGAATTTTTTCACTTAGTGTAATGTGTTTGAGTTACATGCATGTGTGAGCTGGGTGAATCAATAGTCCTTTTTTGTTTTAATGTTGAATAATATTCCATTTTGTGGATGTGTCCCAGTACATCCATATATCTATTGAAGGACATTTGGATTGTTTCCAGTGAATGCTTTTATATTGTTCTTAAATCTATGCTTGTCTAAATTTGGCATCTACCTTTCTGCTTTGGTTCTATGACCCACACTATTCTTGTATACCTGCCAGTATACTCTGAATAGTCATTCTCTAATTTGGGGATTCTTAGTACTAACTATTCTCATTTCCAATCTATCATTGCTCATAGTTTTACTATAAAGAGTTTTCATTGTTCTTCATCACTGCAGTTTGATTTTCTTTAATATACTCAGTGAAATAGGACTCATTAGTTACTTAATTTTTAAAAGTGTAATATGATTAAATTAACAAAGGCATGTGGCTAAGCTAATATTATTGCGCTAAGTCCCTTCTAACCTCTGTCCCCGGAGTCAGGATTATTAGCGTCTTAATTTTTTTCTTCTGATGTCTCAGTATTCTTATGTATTATGTTTCTACAGTTTTTTAAAATTGACTTGATATGATATTTCATATTAATTTCTTGTTTTAATAGGCAAAGATTTACCTTATGCCAACCTCTAACTTTCCTCCCCCATTCTAACAAGATAGGGTTGCCATACCTCACAAATAAAAATACAAAATGCCCAATTCAATTAAAATTCCTATAAACAAAGAATAATATCTTCAAAAAAGTATGTCTCAAGTATTACATGTGCTATACACTGAATGTGTCTCCCCAAAATTCATGCCTTAGAATCTAATCTCCAATGTGAGGGTATTTGGAGGTGAGAGGTGATTAGGTCACAAAGGTGGAGACTTCATGAATGGGACTAGTGTCCTTATAAAAGAAGCCCAAGAATGCTTCACACCCCTTTCTGCTATGAGTGAACACTGTGAGAAGATGGCCATCTGTGGACCAAAAATCAGGCTCTCACCAGACACTCAATTTGCTGGCACTATGATTTTGAACTTCCTAGCCTCCAGAACTGTGAGAAATAAATTTCTGCTGTTTATAACCCACCATTCTATGATATTCTGTAATAATAACCCAAACAGCCTAAGACAACATGTACTTATACTAAAAAAATTATGCTTATCTGAAAATCCAATTTAACTAAGCAATCTGTATTTCATCTGGCAAACAAATCGCAACAGTTATGGTGCATTTTTTTTTTACTCTGTTGTTACCTTTTATAACTATCTTTGATTCTTGTGCCAGCAAAAAAGTACATTTTATCCCCCATTTTGTAAGACGTATCCATTTGTACTTCTTTCCTTTAACTGTATTCCTGTTCTTGTTCATATATTTGTAATTTCTAGGTAGGTAGCATTCACATAAACAATGTTTACATTTTTAAAATTATTTTAAAAATGTTCACTACAAAGCCAAGTCATAAATGATGAGTACATTGGTCTTCATAAAATTTTTGAATATTTTCTATGAAAATATTCAAATTTTCTCTGAATATTTTCTATGGCTATTTTTCCCCTTGCTTTACTCTTCTAGTTTTATATGTCCTCAAATTTTGCAGACTGACTTCTTGGGATACTTCAGAACTGCAGTCATCCTGGGGATTGATCGCATTTAACGTTTTCCTGGACTCAAACCACTTTTTTTCTCTGGATCCTCATTCTTAGTTTATTTGTTTGTTTTGTCAGAGCAAAAGAGCTGCATTTTCAAGTAACTGTCTAAAGGATGTGTTGGAGGTGGTTTTTTTGAGATCTTACATGTTTGAAAATAGCTGAATTCTTTCTTCATACATGATTGATAGTTTGGGTATGAATAGAATTCTAAGGCAAAAAATAATTTCCCTTGGGAACATGGAGGGAATTGCTCTCTTGGCTTCCGGCATTCAGCATGGCTGCTGAGAGTTATGCTGTTCTGGTCTTATCTCCATGTCTGCATCTCCCCTTTCATTTTTCCAGGCCCAATTTATGAAATCTCTTCATATTTACAATTCTGAAACTTCACTATGTTGTAAGTGCGTGCATAATTTCCCCACTCATGCTGGGTGGGCTCTTTCGATCTAGAGCAACATGTCTTGTTTTGGAGAATTTTCTTTTTACATATTTCTTTATTATTTACTCCAGTTTCTCTGGACTTTCTGAAGCACTTATTAGTTGCATATTGGGGATACAGAATTGTTTCTTCATGTTCCTTACTTTTTTCACAACTTTTAAATTTCTTTTTCTTTGTTTTCAGCTCTTTTGGGAAAACCTACCAAACTTTATTCTTGAATATTTCTATTGATTTTCCCCAACATTTTATTATAAAAATTTTCCAACATAAAGCACTTCAAAGAAATTTGTAGTGAAACCTGTTTACCCAGTACCTAAATTCTATTTATTGAATTTTAAAATTTTGATATTTATTGCATATATTTGTTTTAAAAACAAAGACAAAAATCATTGTCTTCTAATTGTTTCTTTTACAGTGTATCTTGTTTTAAGGATGTACAATTTTTTCACTCACATATCTTTTTAGGAGTAATTTTATCTGTTTATCTTTGTTTCTTTTACTTAAAAGAATCCCCCAAATATCTTATGTGTCTTGTCTTGTTAATTCACATTTACTATTGTGTGGAAAAAATAGTAACTTGGTGGGGCTTGTGAACAGGCAGGCTTTGCTCTTTTGGATGTTTGAGCAGTGGGTGATCTTTACTTGTGAAGTCCTAAATACCAGATTGAGTGGCCCATTCACATTCCAGAGAAAACTCTTTATTATTTCCCTGTTTTAATAGGTGATAGACTTCTGCAGTGTTCTACACACAAGCTGAAGAATATGTATGAGAGTGTAGGTAAGTGTAGCTGTGTCTGTGTAAGAGGGAATGTGTATGGTTCTGGATGGGTTAGTTGTCTTTCACAGAATAGTCTAACCTTTCCTTTTCTCTGTCCATTGGATTTGCAAAACTGGAGCCTTTAGTATCAAGCAGAGTCACATTTGCTAATCACTCTTAGCTAGGTCTTACTAAATTTTGGACTCCTTCCACAGGCTTCTTCAGGTATTTTTCCCCTCTCTTTCTCTCTCTCTCCTAGTTTCTCTGTCATCATATTTATGCCTTTATATCCATCCCTTCACTACAAGTTTAGTGGGATTTATCTAGGGAGTGGGAGTAAATGTATGTGAATAATTATTATTTCCGGAATCAGTTACCCTCTCACAATCTCCTCAATAATGCAATTCTGGTCTATCTCTGTGTCTGAGCACTCTGAGATCTGCTCTGCATTCTAGCTGTGAGTTGCATTTTAGAACCTGTTCAGGATTTTTGTAACAAAGTAAAAAATGAACAAATAAACTATTTGCAAGTTAAATGTTTTGAACAAAATATATTTTTCCCAGACATGCAAAATTCCTATGTTGTATAACTGAGGCTTTTGCCTGGAAATAGTAACCTTGGGTTTTATACTTTTTGTCATGCCTTTGTAGAAGTCTTAAATATTCATTTCCAGAAGACATGTCAGGGATGTAAAGGCCAGAATTTCCTTGGTTCAAACCTTAATTATGCTATCTGCTGTCTCAGTGACTTGGGAAAATTATTTAATTTCTATAAAGATCACTTCCTAAACTTACTAACTGAAGAGTTACTTAGGACAGTAATTTGCACCTAACAGGTGATAGTAAATGACTGTGAAAACTTTACAATACACTATCCTACACATGAAACTTTGTAGACTACTTCACTTTGAATCTAGACACTTTAGAATTATTGCACATCAATCACATTACTAATTCATCTCAAAGTTGTCAAGATATAAAAGAAGAAACCAAACGCCTGGTTCTAGAGCAACTTACAGTAAGGCTAAGACCAGCCAACATATTGTGACTTGAGCAAGTATCATAGAATCCAGGGCTCCTGAATGGAGATAGTTATCTGTCTCATGGGGCTGTCTTTGGAATTAAATATAAAACACATAAAGAACTTAGAAATGTGCCTGGCAGAGAGAATTCCTCAAATGTGCATTATTGTTAAAATAGCTATTTTTATATTATTACTATTTGATTTCTGTTTGTATGTATTTTTCTAAGAATTTCACATGTATCATCTCTTCCTTCATATTATTATTCTCATTTTATAGATGAAGACATGAGACTCAGAGAAGTTAAGTAATTTGTTCAAGGCGGCGCACCCAATAGGTTGAGTACTCAAGATTGGAGCCTAATATTCAATCACCAAAGCAAACTATTTTGAACAATAAAAGTGTGATGATCATGTAACAAAAAAAATATTGCAGATTGGGGTTGGTAAAGAAGAGCTTTTTAGCGTTTTCAGGCAGCTTCTCTATAGTCCCTTGATAGGTTTCATACCGATACAGAAAGGAGAAAAAGGAAGATTGCCGGGTAGGGTTAGTGACACAAAGTTAGCCATTATGTTACATGAATTCATCTACTTGGAGATACAACCTTGAATTTATTTTTTTAATTTATATTTTTTATTTATTTTATTTTTGGCTGTGCTGGGTCTTCGTTGCTGTGTGCAGGCTTTTTCTCTGTTTGCGACGAGTGGGGGCTACTCTTCATTGCGGGGCACGGGCTTCTTATTGCAGTGGCTTCTTTTGTCCTGGAGCACAGGCACTAGACATGGGCACTTCAGCAGTTGTGGCTTGAGGGCTCTAGAGCGCAGGCTCAGTAGTTGTGGCGCACGGGCTTAGTTGCTCCACGCCATGTGGGATCTCCCTGGACCAGGCTCGAACCTGTGTCTCCTGCATTGGCAGGCAGATTCTTAACCACTGCACCACCAGCGAAGCCCACAAGCTTGCATTTTTTAAAGGAAAGAAAATGTTAATTCCTGGCAAAGAGGACTTTAGATATTAGTAACAAGAATACTTTGAAAGTAAATTGAAACTAAATGATGAACGTTAAACATTATTCTTCTTTTAGAGTTTTTAGGAATTGTGAAAAAGGGCTGCAAATACTGATAAAACATAAATTTTGTGAAATCAGCAATCTCACAAAAGGTTCCTTACTGCATTTTAACAGTTATATATAAAAACACAAAGAACGCTGCAATCATTTCAGAATAGCCTACATCTCCTTATCTTATGAGTGTTTCAGTTATGTTTTTTCAAGGTACTTGTAATTTCCCTCTTCCCCTCTGTATTTAGATATTTAATCTAAAAATCCACATGTTGTCCATTTTCTCAGTATAGTTAAATGCAAATTCATCACCATCCTCTGGTTTGATTTAGGGGAGCGAATTTAATTCTGCACTGCAAATAAAGATACTTTGAATATGTAATAGGAATGCTACTTCTCTTTCCTCAATCCTCATTCTACACATTTAAGTTATTCACAGCTGCTATTCCCATAACACTTAAAGAGATTATATCCGTTGCCAACATCTATAAATTATTAACATCAAAACTAGTGGTTCCCTGGCACACAATTTCAGCCTTCCACAGAAAGAGGAAAACTTGGGCAGGGTTAAATAGATTAAGAATTCAATTGGGAGCATGGTCACTAGAAATTTAATTTTGTTTATAAGTGCTTTCCCTTTCTTTCCTTACAGGTTCTTGTTCACAAGACTGTTGCAGAGAACACAGTTTTTGTGGAGATTCTGAAAATTCAAGTATGAGATAACTGAGTAACAATCATTCTATCCAATCTTTTCTTCACAGTTTTAAGAAATGAGGCAGTACAGCCATTTCTCAGTTAACAACATGGCACAATTATTATAGTTTATTCAGCCAGGACTTACAGACTAGATTCATAAAACAAGAATTTATTGAATTCAAAGAAAAGGATGATAAATTGAGAAATGTCTAAGTAGAAATTAAAAATTATTACTTTCTAAGAATTCAGAGAGTAGTACGCAATATCCAGTTAACAACGTTAGGAATTAAAGCTATGTAACTGATTAGATGGATGTCTTACTATTGTGGATACAACTTGGGCAGTTTAAAACAAATATTGTAATAATTGATCTTTCTGAAAGTGCAAGTGCTAAGTGACGCTTGATATATCATATCAACTTCCTGCCTCTGGCACTGATAGACGGTCCTTACATTTCTACTATTAAGAAGATGGCCAAGCCTTCCATTACATGTATTGCAGTGCTGTGAATAAACCTCAATGAAAATGAGTGGGAAACTCTACTCCTGCCATTTTTATATTAGCCTAGACCCAAACCATCTCTGCCATGCCTGCTGACAATCGAAGGTATCACTGCAGATTAATGAGACTCGAATTACACTGTCATAGTAAAGGAATGGGGAGAGGGAATATCTTGCTCCTCTTTTTCACAGAAGCTGCCTGGTTACCTCTGTAAGTATGAAGCAGCTTCTGAAAAATTATTAATAGCTCTACTGACATTCTGATTAAAGGTAATTTTTTTAGCAGGCTTGGGTGTCATTCAGTAGAGATTTTATTGGCTCTCGACCAGCAATTGCAAAGAAATACTTCAATTAGTAATGTAATAATATGTCTGTAGTCAGGGTGTTTATGGAAATTATGCCTCAGCTCAGCTCTGAATTTCCTCACAGATAAGAGTTTGTCTGTTTGTTTGGAACAGGGTCATTGTGACTCTTCAGGCTACAAGAGTAAAAAAATAACATTACATGCTTAAGTAAATCAGAGTGCATTGGCAAGATATACTCCTGTTGGTGCCCAGAGTTACTACAAGCCAGCTTTTAATTTTCTGGTGTCTTCTAGTGGACTTTTGTCTTTTGTTTGGTTCAAAATTTTAAAATGCATTACTCTTTGAGTTTCTGCCCTTTTAAAATTTTGTAATAATAAGTATTTATCTGTTCCTATCATGAAAGTGAGTCATCGACTGATAAAGCTTACAGATAGATATTTGATTAGAAAAACCATCCAGAGTTTTGGATACAGAAAGTCAAACTGAGATTCTTTGAGAAATATAATCCCTAATTTCATTGTTTTCTGGAAAACAATACTGGTAATTAATTTAAGATTCTGCATATTAATTTGACTTTCATACCCTCTGTGCTCTACCTTATTAATAACAACTTCCCTAATGTGAGAAGGTGTTACATGAGTTTACATCCAATCTAATAAAGCACTGGGATAAAGGGACTTGGGTTGAATGGTATGAAAGTATCCCTACAATGGAACATCATTTATTTATTTCACTTATTCATTCAGTGGTTGATAGGGCATTTGGGAAATTTCAAGTTTGTGGTTGCTATAGATGGTACTGCTGTGAACATTTTAGGACATGCTTTTATGATAAACACGTGCACATATTTCTGACTGATATATTACCAGGAGTGGAGGTTTTGTGAACTGCACACATTCAGCTTTAGTAGACACTGTCTAAAAGTTCCCCAGAGTGGTTGTACTAGTATAGACTCATACCAGCAATGTTTGGGAATTCTGCTTCTTCTATATTTTCACCAACATCTGATATTTTTTGTCTTTTAGCCATTCTAGTAAGTGTGGAATCGTATTTCTGTCGTTTTAGTTTGTATTTCTCTGTGGTCTAGCACCTTATATAGATTTATTAGCCATTGGGTATCTTATTTAGTAGTGTCTTTCGTCTCTTGTTTTACTTTTTTCTGTGTTGTCTTTTTTTATTGATTTATACTTCTACAAATATTCTGGATATGAAGTTTTGATGGATAGGTATATTATTTTCTTCCTGTTGGTGGTTTTCCTAGTCTCTCTTTTAATTCTTTCTCTTGATAAACAGAAACCCTCAAATTTAATATACCAGAGGTGGATAAGAAATAATTAACAGCAGATATAGAACTCATTCTCTCTCTACTGGCAACTACCCAGAAGAACAATGGTTACAATAAAATTACGTTGTGAACAAGTTAATGACCATATATCAAAGCCTTCATGTTAGTATCATTCACTAGCAGAAAGATAAAGGTAAGTCCTATTCACAAAATGATTTTTAGTAGGCTATACCTGATCTCTCTGCACAATGAAAATAAACCTGGGACTTATGAATTTATGGTGCATTGCTGACTGGATACTTAGGACACAGGTAAAATGTGTAACTAACAGTGGATAACATGAATAGAATCTAAAACCAAAATGATTTCCCATTGTGTAAGTAATGCTTCTGCATACATTGCAGAAGGGAAGGACGCTTTGGAGACTGTCTCAGACACCTCTAAGTAAATAAATTAAATTAAAACTACTAAATTTTCTTGGAAAAACTTATTATACCAATGGGTATTTGTTTCCCATATATATATTTTGGAATTTCCTCCTTGCTTTTTATGAATTCCTTGTCACTGTAGGGACACTGGGTCAATGTTTAATTGATATATCTAGGACATGGAATTCTTCCTGTAACAAACAGACTCACTGGAAAAAAATTTTTTTAATGTAATTTGAGATGATGTTTATTGTATAGATGGCTTTAAATGCAATAGATGTTCAGGAAACAAAATATGCAACAGGACCAGAAAATTGGAAAAGGTTACAAGGAAAAAATGGACTTCATCCACTGTGTATTTGGGGACCTAAAGCTAATTAGATAGGGTGGGTTGGAATATGAACAGTTTAAAAAGCTAGGCAGGGGAGTTGACCTTTGTGAATATAATTTGTTTTGGTGCTTTCAATCATCAGGGCTTATCCAAAATCATAACAGAATGACAGTTACTCTGTCTTTTCTTCTTTCTTTCTTTTTTGAAAAATAATAAAGAGGAGAAAGGATTTGGAAATCTTATTAAGAGTAAAATAATTTATACTAACTCTCCCAATGTCTGAAACATGACCTAAAATTTTATGCCTTTAAAATTGACTTTATGGATAAGGTTTGTCTTAATTTGGGAAAATAACTTTGAAAAGAGTACATTGCATGTTATGTTATTTAAGCCTCATATATTTCATTTACCGAGGATATTAACTGTGAATCATAATGCTATGATTCTATAAAGTATTTTCTATCACAAATACATATACAAAAATATTACCAATGCACTTTGCTAGCAATTTGGTGAGACACAAAGCATGAACGTAGAGAAAATTGAGAAATAAATGTTCACTTTTTCTCATACTGTGCCCCCCCTTAATATCATTTGATTCAGTGGAGTTTTTTGATGAGAAATGAATTGACCACAATTAATGGTTAAGCCAGTGGTGGATGTCTAAACTAGAGAAATTCTGTATAATTTTTTAAAAGGGAAATTATTTTACATAAAAAACATATAGTTATGAAATTTAATACTTTGTTAAGATAATTTTTAAAAACTACTTTCAAGTCCACATGGGTCACCTCATTTTGTACAGAGGTTAAATGCAAGAATGCCTATAGGCATAGTCAGTATTTTCTGACTGTATTAAAAAGTATTTTGTGATACATATTTATTTTTTTAAAGTACTTTGATAAAGGCCTAGAATTCTGTATCACAAACATATAAGACATTATCTTAGCCTGGGAGATATTTTAGGTGGGAGTAGCTAATTGCCTGCCTCTGTCATAAAGGAACCCTAATATTGTTCCTGAAGAACACTTATGTGCAAAACTGTAACCCAGCGAGTCCGCCAGGATGAATTAGCCACAAAATGCACCCTCTGATAATTAAATCTTCGAGTAGAATTGCTTACTATTATCAATTTTAATGCAGAAGAATGTGTACCAAATGTTGATTTTTCATTTCAGTTTATTGATTATGAGCTATGTTTTCTGATATTAAAGAAAAAGTTTAGCTGTCTTTAAAACTATTTACCAAATTATAAAATGTGTTATTAATTATATGTAAATAATACAACACATGCATAAGGAAAAATATTCAGGCAGTGCAGAGGTGATTCTCTCCTTTTCTCCAAGTTTGGACTAATTTCACAGAGATCTTGACTTCTAAGTATTTCAAATGTTATTTCTTTTGCGGGTCACTATTGTAACAATAAAAATAACATTCCCTTACCTTTATTTGCTGAGGAATTCACTTGACTTATATTACCTTCCTGCTTCCTTCTCTACCACCACCTGATTTTGATAGGTATATAATTTAAAACCATTCTTTGTTACCTTTATAACTTTAGATGCTATGCTTGACTCTGTATTTCTAATCACAGTTATGACTCCATATTATGTAAATGGGTAAACTGGTAGGCCCACATTCCCTCCCCCCACTTCTTCTTTTTGTCAGTTCTGCCATTGCTATTATAGGGTCACAATATTAAACATTTGCACTCTAATCCCTAAATCAAGTGTTCTATGTTTTGCCAATAGGATGAGTTCTGAGAAGTAAAAACCAATAAAAAGGCTTTTAATGTTTATGGTTATACTACTATCATTTACTGCAAATTTTTCATTTTATCATTTGAATACATCATCGCTTAAGTATCTTTTAATTCACAATCACAACATAAATCCTTTACCTTATCGTATGGGGACTTTTTATAACAGCAGGAATGAAACAAAACACTTAATATTTGAGGGCTGAACTCTAGTTAAGACAGAGTTTTGTTCATACTTAACATAAATAAAATTTACTTTGGAAATTGAACTCTATATAATGAAGAAAGGCTGGGACTATGTTTTTCAAAAGATGTGTTAGCAGTTGAGAAGGAACAACCTGCTGCCTTAAGGTGTGTATTTACACTTCCTGGAAATGAAAAAAACCAGATTATTGTTTGCTGAGATAGGAACTTGAATAGGGTAAAGAAGGGTCTACTTTTGTGTGTCTGTGTGCATCTGTGTTTCAGGGGGTAGGCGGGGTGTTCGTAGGCATATTTAAAAACAACGTTGGCCAGGGATTAGCCTCTTTGTCAATGAGTAGATGGTGGGGACATAAGAATTATTGATTGCTGAGAAGTTTTTATAGCTAATAAGCTATATAAAATTTCCATTAAATAAATCAAAGGGAAGACTTTGTAGAGTATATGTCAAACTTTGCAAAGCATTTTATCCAATTGTAACCTTTTCAGTAGTGATATTTGAAAATGTCAGATGAATTGAAGGAGATGTGAAACTGTAGATACCTAACAAACACTCTATCAGAGCTATATCAGTTTACATCCAAACTTCAAGCAAAATAAAGCATTCCTGTGTGGTTTGTCTGCCAACACATAGACATTACAATACTGTTTTGTTTGTGTGCATGCTTTTGTGTGTGTGTGTGTGTGTGTGTGTGTGATTTTAAAAAGACATTATTTGATAAAATTTAAAAGCTAGGATAGCTAAATATAAGAACAAATGGTATTACAATATTCATATGTTTAGAAGATATAATCACACAGTAGATACAGTATAGAAACAGACAAAAAAAGCAAGGTGCATATTTTCTTTGCATTTACCTACAATTATGTTTCTTACTTTTCACAGTTATATTTCTTATAATTATGAATTATGTCTCAATGAGAGTTTGTATTATATTAAAGAGAACAATGAAATTAATAAGTTGCATTTATCTAAAATGTGTGAACAGGTAATGGAAGTCAGAATTATTTATTTACCTTATTTACTTATATATTTTCTTATTTATTCCCAGATTCCTCCAAGAGGAATTAAGCTCTTACAGGGTGTTATTTACTTGAAATACCAATTAGGGATAAATTTTACACATACTTCAAGGGACGTTTGCTATAATATTAATTGATAATTTTCTTAGGCTTCGTACTGTGAAACTTGAAGTAAAGATTTTTATAACCAATCATTAGACCTGAAGTTATTAAGAGATAGAACCCAGGCAATCATAATCAAAGGGAGTGTTCAATAGAATTATACAGAACCTGTAACGGTATGGAGCGTGAGTTACACAACCGCAGAGTATTCTGTGATATTCTGCATATCACAGAATATGAGTGATCAGAAGCAACAACACCACACTTGCAGTTGACCAGGCTGCAGTTAGCCATATTTCTGACTGTTTTGACTTTCTTCTCTAAGACAGCACTAAAATATCTATATCAAGGAGGGCTGGTGATTTATATTTTCTCAAAGTCAACGGTTAGTTGTCTGTTGGTCACCACTTCCTCTGAATCCTTAATTTTCTAGGATAGTGTACACTACCTTAGTCTGCAACTCAATACCAGTCTGTCTCCATCCCTGGTTCCTGAGTCCTCTAAATGTTGCAGTGACCCAAAGTCCTTCCTCTTTCTTCTTCTCTGTCTATTCTGTCTTAGAAGCACTCATTTAAATCCCATTAAATCCTATCTAATAGGGATAGCATTTTACATGCTAATGAACCTCAGATCTATGCCTTTGCCTCTTATCTGTCATCTTGGAACAAACCATGATCATCTCTAAACTGAAACTCTTCAAACTGCTCTCTTTGGCTCTTTTGCTCCTCTATAATACATGCTCCACAAACCAACCAGATTGATATTTTTAAAGCTTTAAATAATTATTGCTCCCCTTCTAAAACCCTGTTATTCCTTTTGCAATGAGAATAAAATATATCTATCACAGATCAAATGTCTCCTTCAGAAAGACATACACCATTCACCGACCTGTACATACCATACCAACACATAGAGGTAAATAAGCATGTGTAAATACTTTCTGAACTGTAAATGACCATTATCATATTGGCAATGGTAACAGTACTAATGATGATGAAGATAGTGATGAAACAATATCCCAGTTAGACTTTTTGACCGGGGAACACTACCAAGCTAATCTGACTAAACAATAGGACTCACTAGCTAAACTAATCTCACTAAACAATAGGATGCACTAGCTTCTACCCAGCAAGTAAATAACACCATATTCTTTCAACACTCGGCTTGTGTCTATCAGAGATAATGTGCCTAAAAATTCCAGAGTCTATTAAGTACTGCATAACAGGTTTATAAATTTTAAATGCATGTGGGTTTATCACCAAGATATGATATATCAGGTGATTTTGGAAACTTCACTTAAATATGCAAAAAAGATATTCATTTCCTCTTTGCCATTCTCCCAGGCCCCTTTGTCCAGGATCTCATTCAGGTTGATTGCCAGAGGTAAATCCTTCTTGCCCAGATGTGTCCCCGTATTCCTTCCCTGTCACAGAGTCCTTTACCTTAGTTTTTTATTATTATTATTATTTTTTATTTAAATGATGGCAAACTAATCTGAAATTTAATTATTATTGATTTAACAGAAGTTAAAATCTTAATTTGAGTTCTCATCCAGTTATGTGTTATGTACCTCTTAGAGGTACCATATCTAAATCACAGTAATGTTTCAAATAATAGGGAAATTTGGCAGTTCCCTCTGAGCAGGTACAGACTGGGCTTTGGGTCTCTTTTCACTGTAATACAGCTCCCATCCTAGGGGGTCCTGCCATGATTGTAATAACCCCATTTAACTCGGCAACATAAAATATGGTGTATGAAATCAGATATAGCTGGTTTTGAACTCAAGGCTCTGACACTTCATTGTTTGAAAAAAATAACTTTATTTGATATACTTTTATTTATATGAAAATTTTATATCCTTTCTGAATTTTTGTCTTTTTGTTTATGAAATGGGAATGATGCAATCTTCATCATTGAATTCCAGTTATGGGAATTGTGATATTTTATGTGCCTACTCTAAGAACAGGCACTGCAAATTGCTATAGTATTACTCCTGGGGAGTTATTGACCAAAGTAGATTACTGGGCTTTACCTCAATCTTGAACTATACTTAGTTCTAGGCATTATTGAAAATGCATCTGGGTTTACCATGATAGGCTTGTCTATCTATCAGAAAATACCCCTACCTCATAAGATACAAGTGAAATGAGAGAAATTCCTTGAGAAGTGATGAGTGTCCCAGCTTAATTCTTTCAATTCTATTCCATTCTATTTTTCTATTCCTAGCATAGTTGGTTTTTCTGACTTTTTCCTAAATTTTAATTGCTGTTATGATTTGGGCATCACTCTGCCCCCTTGTACTTTCTTAGAAAGTTAATACATGTACTTATGTGCATATACATACATAATGCATGCACACACACATACATAGAGATACAGATATAGATACTAATAATTTTTTCTTTGGAACATTTATTGTGAAAAAAATTTTTTTAAAAAAGTGTAAAAAAGGGTATGGCATATCCTATAAAGGCTTCAGGAGATTTTTAAAATGCTGAAGTAAATGAAGTTGAATTTGAGCTTGAAAGCCTATGTTCCTTTTCCCTATCTCAGTCTTGTTTCATTTGTCTACCTAAAGGTCTCATAGCTTGAGTCATAAACAGATTCTAGACTTTGGTGATGGTCAGGTCCTACTACTATAATTCCACATTGCAGGATTTCACACTAGTTAGACTCCTGTTACTGAACAGATGAAGCTCTCACAAGATACTTTCTATACTCACAGCCCATTTAATATCAACATTTTCCTGGTTAGAAGATTACCATCTTTTCCATTTCACTTGAATGGCCTTCTGTGCTTGTGTATGTAGTTTGGCTGAATTTGATGACCATATAATATACTTATTTCTGTGAAAAACTTTAGACCTAAAAAATTTGAAAGAATAATCCCTTATACATTTGTCTTTCTCTCACCTATTTAAGAAATAAGTAAATAAATATTAAGTAATCACTATGATTAATTTGGTATTCTTATATTTTAGCAAATATTACATTTTATGGCATATATGTTTTATCCCTAAAGTACATATTATATTTATTTTATTGATGTCTACAGTGTTTTGCAAATTGCTTATTTTTGTTCAATATATTTTTGAGAATAATTCACTTTGGAACATATAATTCACATACATCCATCTCACAGCTACTGAATACTAAACTAAATACTAAATATAGATTTATTTAGTATTTATAAATACTAAATAAGTTATTTATTAGCTAAATTATTTATCTAGCTAATAAATACTATACATATACTATATATAGATGTATATATATCTGCTTTTTACTTTATGGAAATTCAGGTTATTGCTAACTTTTCTTTATTACAAGCATTTCTGTGTATATATCTCCTTGTGTACTTGTATGTGATTGCCTCTCTAGAGAAAACCACTAAGTCTTAAGAGTATGGACATCTTCAATTTTTCTATATATTGTCAAATTACCCTTCAAATTGGTTGTACCCATGTAAATTCCCACCAGTGGGTTATAAAATATATATATATTTGCTATGTATCCTTGTCAAAACATGCTATTTTCAGACTAAATGTTGCCAGTTTCTGAATGTGAAATTTTTTTCTTATTGCAGTTTTAACTTACATTCCTTTTATTTCTACTGAGGTTAGACATTTTTAAACACTAGTCATATTTCCTCTCCTTTGAATTGCCTGTTGCTATATTTTGTCCATTTTGTAGGAATTTTATTTCCCTTCCTTTTTTCCTTCCTTCCTTCCTTTTTTCCTTCTTTCCTTTTTAAAAAAATTTTCCTACCAGATTTACCACAGTTTATTTCATATTCAGCATACTAGTTTTTTGCCTATCTTATGCCTTACCAGTGCTTCTCCCAGTCATTCGGTTGCCTTTTTATGTGTGCATATGTGTGTGTGTGTGTGTGTGTGTGTGTGTGTGTGTGTGTGTGTGTGATTTTATACAAATACTTTTACAAAGTATATTTCATGGTTTGTACTTTATGTGTCTTTTTAAAGAAGTTCACCCTGATCCAGGTGTCATAAATATATTCTGCTTAAATCAGAATTTTAAAGTTTTGATTTTCAGATTAAAGCCTTTGCATCGGACTTGATTTTTTTCTATGTTAAGTGACATTTTTTCAGTACCTTTAATTCAATATGCCATTGTTTCACCCCTCTCAGCAAAGCCACTCATTTAAAATAATGAATTTCTATACACTGATGGATACATTACTAAATGTTTTGCTATTAGATTCTATTCAATTCTATTCTATTCTTGTCTATCTTACCCCATTATATGCTATCCTTATCTATCCTAACTGATCTTATCCAATCTTGCCCTATTCATCATCTGCCCTATCCTATCCTATCCTATCCTACTCATCTCTTTGGAGGGGCCAGTTCAACACTGTCTGAATTATTTCTAAATTATATATCTTTATATATAGTATATTTATAAGATATCTCATATCTTTATAATAATTAAAACCTCATCTGTTGTTTTCATCTATCAGAATCATCTTTGCTATTCTTGGTCTCTTTTTTTCCATAAACATGTTTTTAACCACCTTACTTAAAATACTGTATTCCTTAAAACTAGATTTAAAATTAATTAGACAAGAAGCAGCATCCTTTAATATTTTGAGACTTACTATTTATAAACTCTTCATTTATATTTCTTTAATTAATTCTTCATTAAAGGCTTTCAGTACAAATTTTATGTATTTTCTCTAGAGTTTTCACCCACATTTGTTATGGTTATGTGAATCCTTTATATTGGGCTACAATTAAAATTATGTTTTAAAAATTGCATTTCTAATAGAAATGATTTCTAGAAATAACATACAGAAATCTTATTGTACAATCTTAATCTTATTAATCCCCATAATGTGTCTCTAGAGTTTATTAGATGTTCTATGTAATTGTACCACAGTCATTCTTTATTTCCAAACTTTTGTATTATTTTCTTTTCTTAGTTGATTATTACTTCCAGTATACATATTAGATATAAACCATGATGATTATGATTTTTGCTTACTTTCATACTTTAAAGGGTGGATTATGATTTTTACCACAAAGTGGTAAATACTATCACATAGTTGCTCTGTGGTTTTTTTGTTTGGTTTGGTTATTTTAGGTACCTTACATTAGATTAAGAAAGGTCCATCATTTTCTTATTTATTTTTCCTATTCATTTGTTATGTATTGGTGTCGAGTTTTAATAAAATTCCTGGGATAAACCTAACTTTGGCTTTTTTGTTTTAATTCCTTAATAAATTTAATTTGAGAATATCTTGGCTGGGCACCTTACCTCTACATTCAAAAATGTTTTTCAAATTTTTCCATTTTATCCTGTCCTCTCTTGGTTTCCAGAACAATGCTACTCAAAGTGTGATATATGAACTGGTGTTGGTTTTGTGATGCTGGTTTTGAACTGTTTTTTATTGGATCACAATGAAATAAGGACCTTGAGCCAGAATATAAATCAACTACATCACTAAGGATGACAATTTTAGTTCACCTGATATTTTTTGATGCAAGACTTTCTCAGTGAAGGAAGCAACACATTAATTTACATTCCAGTGCAGCAAACTCAGCTCATTGCTGATCAATAGCAAACAGCTGACTGGCTACTTTGAGTAACACTATTCTAAAGTATACTAGCTGAGAAATGGGTTACGTAACAACTTTTTCCTACTTCCCATAAGAATTTTTTAAAGTAATTAGCAGTTTCTTGAAGGTTTAGTGATTAAATTTAAAATCAGTTTTTGAGGGTTGATTTGTAAGCGTGTATGTTTGCTGGAGATAGATTTTAAACTTCTGATGGAACATTCTAATAGTTATTATTATATTAAAATTTTTTCTTGCGTTAGTGCTGTTAAATTACCCTTTCTTGAAAATTTTCCAAATCATTTGAATTTTACATTCATTTGAACAAACATATTCATTGTTTTTTCATACCATTTTTAATCTTTTCTATATACCTTGCATTGCCTCCTCTTTCTAGACACAAAGATGTTCAATACCAACATTTTTTTTTTCTTTTCTTTATTAGTAGGTTTTATATAGAATCTACTTTTGGTTTGTTCTAATTTTTTTCTATTTAATTAACTTCTATTGTTATCTTATTTTCATTTTTCTTCTTTATTTCAACTTACCCTGTTCTTTTTCATTTCTTAAGTTGATCGTTTAAGTATTTAATTTTAAACATTTTGATTTCTAATGTGCATTTGACCCATACTTTTTTTTCATATGGCACCTAACATTTTACATACATATTTAACAAAATGTAGAGTAAATCAATACCTATGACCTCAAACAAAACTATACAATAATGGTAAAGCACTGAAAACATTTTATCCCCTTAATTTCTACATTTTATTGTTGCCCAGTCTTTTAGATTTCTTTTATATTTACTTCCAAATTAATTACCCTTGCTGTTATTTTTAAATCAATACTTTATATGTTTAGCTACTTTTTACTAATTTCCTTGATGATTATTCTTCTTTGTACCACTTTTTAATCCTTCTAAATTCAATTTCCTTTCTACTAAAAGATATGGTTAAGATTTATTTGAGATTTGGATTTTTCTCTTTGAAAGTCTTTTATTCAGCTTTTTTCTATAATAATGCCTTAGCTATATATAAATGTATAGGTTGTCACTTACTGTTTTCTCATAGTTGGAAAGGTATTATTTCACTCTCTTCTAAAAATGACTGCTCAGAAGCCTGTTATTAGTCCTTGTTATCTTTCCTTTCTCTCTGACTGTGTTTAAGATCTCCCTGTTACCTTGTTTATAGTTTTAGGACCATGTCTTGAGGGGTAAGTAGGTTTTTCTCTTTGTCTTTGTTTCTTATCCTTTGGAATCTTGGCCGTTCTTCCCCAAATAGAACTATTCTAATGACTTATAGCGTCAGTTACACACTTAAAGTATGTTTAGTCTATGTTTTTCAGCTTATTTTGGTGTTTTTATTCAGAGTATTTTCAGGATATCTGATCTGTGTTATGGCAAGGAACTAAAGTTCCCATCACTAAATTTAGAAATTGTTTTTTTATAAAACATATATAAATTATAATGTAACAACAACAATTAAGGAAAGGTCATGCTCTACAAGTTAAAATAGAAGAGAAACAATGAATAGTTTTATAATCAAGCACATATAACTTCTCCAAAAAGGCAGTATCTTCAGTGGAACATTAAACACTGCAGAATGGCAATTTAGCAGTGGAGTTTCATCTTCATTTTGTGATGAATAAATAGAAACATAATTGCTTCTATCTTTTGCCACAAAGGGAAAACTATTGAATGGAATATGGCTATAGCGTGATCTTTAGTTATTAAAACTCTGCCATTAAGCTGAAAGAGAAAGCAAAATACCTCTCTCCAGATAGAGTTCCCTGAAGCTTCTCCAGAGCAGCAATCGTGGAAATTGGAAAAGGGAACAAAAACCTGTCACTACTATCTACCACTTAGCTGTCCAAAGATATTCTTAAGCCTTTTATCTATTATTCATTACCATAAAAATCAATGGATAAATATTTAAGCATGTTTCAAATATTTTTCTTCCTAACAAAAATGTGCTATTTTTTTCTTAACTTGACAATTACCTTTCTGATGGCATTTAGTGAACATTATGTCTTTATAGATTTCCTGTACTGAGACATCATGCTGATTCACAGAACTGGAGAATTGGTACCACACCAGGATGTGTCAGCCTCTGAGATTTGAGCAGACACAGCATTCTTAACAAGCCATATCAAGGAATTTTATTCAGTGTAAAATCCCTTTTATTGTTTCTTTCTATATATGACTCTTCTGAAGAACTTACACCTAGGGCTGAAAGGGAGCAGTCTGGATGAAATAGACATATTTGATCAGTACATTTTGGAAATTTTATGTCATAACATGTTTAGAATAATTTTAAATATACGTGAAAACTCTTTAACGTGTAAACTGACACATCTTAACAAAAATGATATAATATTATGTTGAATTATCAAAAGTGAGTTAATCGAGATTTGATTTTGTAAGTATTTCGTATTAAAAATGTAGTATTATTTGTGTAAAGGGTACAAAATTAAGAGTGCAGTTTGAATTTGAGCAGCAAAATTAAGGAATTAAGAAGAATTAGGAGAGAGAAAGGTGCCTAGAGTGGTATAAGGAAACTAAATCATTATCTCTCATGGTTGAATGTCAATGAAAAGTGTCAACAGAAAATATCTAAATTGTATCAGTACCAAATGTGTATGAATACGAAGTACCAGTATAAGCTTGATACTGAGGATTTGGAAAGAAACATAGGGAAATTTGACAAATGAAAAAATAAGTGTGATTGACTCTAAAAAGAACCACAGTTAAGGCAGCTGCCAGATTAATGCTTTTCATTAAATCTTCTTCTGGATGTGATGGTTTTCCTTTCCTTTTTTTAAAAACCATGTTTATGCATCACTATGGAAAATCATCAGTGGCGATTTATCAGTTGAGAATATCTACTTCAGTGTTCTGCCTAGTATACAAAAGTGAGCCTTTGTAAACTTGAGGTTTTTGAGAAAGAAATTAAGTAGGACTTTGTTAGTCAAGTTACCATTTTTGTTTATTTTCAGTATTTACCTGAATAAAGATGTGGGTTGTTTTTTTTCCCTTGGGTGGGGGAGATGAATAATTAATTCTGTGTTAAAGCATATGATACATAAAGAGTTACTAATCTTTTTAAAATAGAGTTCTTTCAGCGATGTTCTTTACCCAGTTTTATCTATTCTGGATATCAAAAACTTTACTGCAATACACATTGGTAGATTTCATTCAATCTATTTACCTACATAGAATAATAAATGCAGGTCTTTTTAAACTCAAAACTTCTATATATATTTGTTTGTAAACATATACATATATATAAGTATGCATGTAAATATAAACACACACACATATACATGCATTTCTATTTATTTTTATATTTTGTTCCATGATGACTCAAAGCAGAAATATAGAATTTCTGTAAAGTCATACAATATGCTTCCAATATGAAAATCCTTCAGTTTATTGATTCTTTTTCTTTATGATTTTCCTCTGGGTATCCAATGACACCCTTGTCCCATATAAATTGGGGCCTAAATTATCACTTTTAAATAATGTTGCAAAATATATTTTTCACTTTGAGACGACTATGCATTTGGTCGCATATTAAACACTTAGGTTAAAACTAGGTGAGTATGATGAAGTTTCCAGATAATGATTGCTGTATATCAAACTACCATAAAATTAAGTGGCTTAAAATAACAATGATTTTACTACAGTTCATCAAGAATTAGGGGAGAATTCAGCGGGGTAATTCTTCCATTTTTTATGGTGGCAGGGTCCAAGTTAGCTAAACTCACAAGTCTGGTTACTGGTGGAAACAGCTAGAAGGCTGAACTGAGAGCTCACATCGTGGACCTATGGGTGGCCTCTCCAGGACGGTGGTCTAAGGTAGCTAGACTTCTTACATGGTTGTTGGTTTCGCCCAGAGCATGTATAATAACATTGTCAGAGTGACAGCTGAAAGGCTTCTTGCCTTTGAAAGTCCCACAGCATCATTTCTGTCATGTTTTTTTTGTCAGGCAAGCTAATAAGTTCAGCCTTGATTCAAAGGGAGGTGAAGTTTTCCTCTACCTCTTAACAGAAAGAGCAGCAAAGAATTTGCAGCCATCTTTAATCTACTACTACAGTAACATTACAAAATTAATTTTTCATACCTATTCTACAGAGGAATCCTGGTCAGTGTGCATCTAAGTCATAAAAATCTTAGGACCAGAGCTTCTAAACTTTTGAATCTTAAAATACAAAAATCAAATAGACCAACTATTCCTAAGTCATCTCCCCACCCCGTTTCAGCTTTTCAACGTGTATATCTGTTAACATCATGTTCTTATTAAACTTGAAAATGTAAGGCTGTGAATGTGTATTTCACACTTTTATTTTTATTCTGACATTCTAAACATTTTCCTACAGAAAGTTTAAGAATTGATCTTAAAAGTCTTTTTTAAAAAGTGAATCCAAAATAAATGACTATGAAAGATACTGAAGCACTGAATTTTTTCTACCTGTCCTACCAAGACTTTAGCCCCAAACTGTTCCTATTTACCCCATCTGACAAACCCAAAATGACCAAGAAAGAGCTCAACTGGAAGTGCAGGCTTGCTCCCTGCATTCCATCCTGTGGCAAATATCTATTTGCTGAGCATTTTCACAGCGAACAGCACATGGAGCTAGGTACTTTTCCATGCATAATGTCATGTAATCTTCACAATTCTTATCTTCTATTTTGACATCAAGACTAAGTGTGAATTTAGTCGTAGGATTATGTAAATAAGATAAAATTTATATCTGGAAACAATAGCAGAGATATTCTTTCTCAGCATTCTCATTTTACAGACATGGAAACAAAGGATGGAGAGTAGGGGGCATTGGAACATCACAGCATGTAACCATTTTCTGTAATAGAACATTATTAGTGCCCTAAAGTAAAAATTATTTATATTAATTATTGTATTAATTATGTATTGCAGCACAACAAGCTATTCAGAATTTAGCAGCTTAAGACAGCACATGTGTATTAGTTCACAGATTCTGTGGATGAGGAATCTGGGCACAGCTTGTACGGGTCCTAAGGTTCAGGGTCTCCTACAAGGATGCAGCCAAGATTTTGGCCTGCCACAGTCATTTCAAGGTTCAATTCAGATAGACCGATTTAGCTCCAAGCTCTCTCAGTGGCTGTTGATAGGACTCAGTGTCTCTCAGGCTGTTGGACTAAGCATGAATTTCTTGACGGCTATTGCTGGAAGCTGCTCTCACTTCCTTGCCATTGGGTTTCTCCATAGAACAGCTCAAAACACCACAGATGACTTTATCAGAACAGCAAGACAGAGCTCTGACAAGACAGAAGTCACAGTCTTTTATAATCTGAAGTGGCATCACATCACTTTTGCAGAATTTTATTCATTGGAAGGAAGTCACTAGGTCCAATCCACACTCAAGGCGAAGTTACTCAAGGGTATAAACACCCTGGGGCAGGGACCATGGGGAGCTATTTTAAAGCTGTCCACCACAATTATGTACATATTTAAAAATTTTAGTTTATTTTTTCTAAGGAAAATACATTGTCAACTTATTCAAGCTTAAGCTCAAATTCTTGTCAGCCATTTAGACTTATTTCAATTATGCTCTATCAAATATTTTAATAGATAGATGTAAAGCGTTTTTGTTTTTGTTTTTCGTCATTCTTTACTTCAAAAACACCAAAGCTAACTGAAAAAAAATAAAGCTTCTGCGTTACGATCAGCTTAAAAAAATTGCAAAACCACCTGGAAAATATTTAGTTTATTCTAAATCAGATACAATGGAAACCATACCGTGCATTCTAAATTTGCTTGCATACATGTCTCAGAATACATAGCAGCTCTTTAGATTTATCAAGTGTTATTTAGGGAGTGAACAGGAAAATGTGTAAATACAGTTCTAGAGCAGGGTACACACATGAAGATTTAACTAAATTGAAGCAAATGAGAGGCAAATTCTATAATGATTGTTTCATTTACTAAAATTAGCGTGAGTGAGGTTTAAAACATAACTTGAAATTTTTAGTAATTATTTGAAAGAAAGAAATGTTTGCTTTTTTTGGGACTTCCCTGGTGGTCCAGTGGTAAAGAATTCGCCTTCCAATGCAGGGGACGTGGGTTCGATCCCTGGTCGGGTAACTAAGATCCCACATGCCACAGGGCAACTAAGCCTGTGTGTCACAACTACTGAGCTTGTGGGCCGCAATGAGAGAGCCCGCATGCTGCAAACTACAGAGCCCACGCGCCCTGGAGCCCGTGCACCACAACTAGAGAGAGAAAACCCGCACGCCGCAACTAGAGAAAAGCCCCCACTCTGCAACAAAAGATCCCGCATGCCGCATCTAAGACCCGATGCAGACAAAAAAAAAAAAAAAGAGAAACGTTTGCTTCTCTTAATACCATTTTATTAATTCCATGAGATAAACTGACAATAGTATATTGCACAGATTGGAAATTCTCTGGTTTCTCTAAGTATAGGTGATGGTTTTTGTAAAACAATTGACATGGTTGGCTGTCCTAGTAGCATTTTAAATGACATTTAATTTACTATGTTTTCTACCACTTTCATTTTATTTTTCAAAAATAAATTCTATGGTATTCTTTAATGACCACGTAGAAGATATTAGGATGCATAAAGCCTGATGGAAATTTTCAAAATTCAAATAATATGGAATATATTGTGTATACTTAATACTTTAAACATCTGAGTGGATTACACATGTATAAATCTCATGTACTTTATAAAAAGTTGAATATTTTATATAAAGTGTGATTTTTTTTTTTTTACTTTCTCTTTATTGACCTCATTTTCATTGACATTCATTCTTGGATTTCAGGGAGTGGCCTCCTTTCTGAAAAGTAGTCCTACATTTTCACACATCCCAGTGAAAGAATAGCTCTTCAAAGGATTCAACTGCTGATGAAACTGTGGTGATTGGGAATGGAAAGATTATATGGAGGAAAACAAAAATGCCAAGGGTCTACATGTAAACTCATTAGCTAATAAGAACATTGACATAAATCTTCTAAAGATGCTGTCTTTTATTACATGAGTCGATTATATTTCATAGTACATTGAACAGATAAACGCTGGGAAAAATTGTCTGTATTTAATCCTGTCTGTAATAAATAACAAGTAGGGTCTTTCTCTTGTTTAGAAACCCTGGGCTTTTATTATGTTTTTGTTAAGGTAAATGCTAAAACATTTTATTCGTGCATGACACTATCCCTAGTTAGAACCTATTTCTAGCTCAATGCAAATTAAGCATTTTAACAACGCTTACATGTATTTTTTAAGTGCATTTATAAAAAACTTAATTCAAATCAAAATATCTGATTACTGCTCAAAGGATTCTATATGAACAGTCAAATGGGCTTATTTGTATCAATATTAGTCTAATTTCACTAATTTACAAAGTAGTAGTATTTAAATCTTTGCTTTCTTCTTATATATATGTTGGTACTATGATCTATACCACCAGCCTGCCATACAAATACGGCAATGTAACTTTGATTTCTCCAATTAACTGCTGTTGTCACAACTTCTCCAAGTGATTAAAAAATCCTATACTTCCATATTCAAGTCTCCTTCCTGATCCATTAACTTACTTCCTGTCATATATTGATACTAAATGTTTGTATGTGCAACCCCTACCCTGCCACAAATTATTATGTTGAATCCCTAACACCTAATGTGACTGTATTTGGAGACAGGACTTTTATGGAGGTAATTAGGAGATTTATAAGAAGAAATTCTAGAGAGGTCACTGTTTGTCTCTGCCATGTGAGGACACAATGAGAAAGTGGCCGTCTGCAAGCCAGGAACAGAGCCCTCATAAGGAACAAAATTGGCTGCACCTTGATCTTGCTTTTAGCCTTTGGAACTGTGAGAAAATAAACTGTGAGTATGTGGTTGTTTAAGTCATTAAATATGGTATTTTGTTATGGCAGCCCAATCTGACAAGAGAGTCCCTATCATATCACTTAGCCTACAGGGGCGTCCCCAACTTCCAACATGTGGAGCAAGAAGTAGACAGGAGGATCAATTTCTTTTGCCTTTCCTCTTTGCTGCAAATTCTTCAGTGTAAGACAGCTACTTGTCCACTGCTGTCATAATAAACTGTTGACAGTGTCCCAAAGGTCACAGTGATGGTGGTTCACACTTAAACCCCAAGGGATAGCTCTTGTGTTTTGGAGTCACATATTCAGACATTTTTCTTAATCTTTATGATGTCCTGGGCGTCAGAGACAGGAAGGATTATTGAGGAAGGAATTAACACTCTTCAAAGAACAATGTGGTCTTGGTAGTATTGTTCCCAGATCCTAGTCCAGATACTCTCCCTTCCCTTATACTTAGTTCTTCATTGTATTTTCTCTGTGACAGTCATGAAAAGAATATAAAGCTTGACTTTTACTAAAAATGGAACTTGTAAGTATTTGCAATGACATAGATGACCTGTAACAAATGCTCAGATACTTTTTGAAATATATGATACATATGTGTATAAATATATATGCATGTATATATGTATATATAGGTATAGAAAGAGAGAGGGTTAGAATATATATAAATTTTTTGAATAACCACTTATCATAGAATGGCTGGATATTTTGGGAGGTAAGGAAAAATATCATGACAGTCATTTAAATGTATTCGCTTCATACGTAGACTATTATGGAAGAATTTTATGGGTGTAGGTCTACCAAATTACTTAGGGAATGCATTTCAGAGAATCATCAATGAAGAAGTAAAACTATCAGGGAGATGAAATGTACTAAAGCAAAGAGCACAATAATTATTTCTTGAATGAAGTTGAATTTGACTTATACTATTCTGGGACTATCATATCACTACTAAGTTAGATAATATTTAATAGTGTGTTTGAAGAGCTAGGACTTAAATTTCAATTTTGGTCTCTCTGGCCTAGACTAAAACATAAATGTCAATCAGAAGATGAAGTGAGAAAATGATGTGGAAATACATATGTCAAATGATATCAGGGAGCCCAGAACTGCCACTGTGAGGAATTTGAATAAGCTGAGCCAGACATCTGAAGATTGAATGACCCTAGAAATCATATCCATATAAAAAGAAATCTTTCATTGAATTTGCATTTGATTTTAGAGGGTGAGTGAATTTTTACACAGACTATCTGCAATGCAGCTCTGCTTGTGGACTTTGGAGTCTTACAGATCTTTATAAAGATCCAACTTCTACCATTTCTAATTGTGGAATTTACCATCTACTCACTAAAATTTATTTGTAACCCCAAAATGAACACTCACAAGTGATTTCCTGGTCATTCACAAACGGTGCAGAGCAGCAAAAAAATGAGGGTTGCCTGACACACATGTTCCCAGTTAAGGTCGAACGAGGTGATACTCTGCCTTCTGGTGTCAGCTCTCAAACTGCAAACAAGTGTCCTCTTTGTGGTAAATTTAGTTTTTCACATTTTGGTGTCTTTTGTGGGTGGTTTTGCTGTTTAATCTGGTTCTCAACTACAGTGTTGAAGTACTGTCTAGTGATCCTAAGTGCAAGAAAGCTGCCACGTGCCTTACAGAGAATATGCGTGTGATAGATAAGCTTCATTCAGGCTTGAGTTATAGTGGTATGTGTACATTCAGTGTTAAAAAACCAAGAGTAAAAAAGATACCTAAAGAAGGTATCTTCAAGAAGAAACACACATAAAACATGGATCAGTTGATGAAATGTGACCAGAGGCTTGCAGAATTCCCCTGTGTTTCTCCTAGTAATAAGCGCTCAGTATTTGCTAATTCAGTGTTTGCGTTGACTTTACACAACATAACTACTGTGAATGAGAATCAACTGTATATACATAGAAAACAAAACTTGAGGCAGCCTTCTATTTTTGCTTTCACAAGAACAATGATATGTATGAGAACTAGATTTCAAATTCAATGATGCTGCTTATCAGATGTTTCATTTTCGGAAGTTATCTCTTTCAGCTGTATTTCCATTATATTTTAAGAGAGGCAAATAATATCTCTTAAGTTTTGGGGGATGTGCTCAAGGTACTAAAATATATATATATATAAATCATTCTAGAACACCATATCTATGTCCTTTGGACCTTTGAGCAAGTAGAGAATCTTTATTCTTCAAAGATTGACCATGTGATGTTTCTATTGATTCTAAAGAATTCAAAACTAAATGGGAATATTTTCTAACTAAAAGACAAATAAAATTCAGTTTCCTCAAAAAGAGAAGGGAGGTACTAGTCCTGTGCAACCAACATAAGCCTAAGAACAAGAAATTTCAAAGAAACATAGACTCCCAGATGAATCTGATGCCCTTTTCCTTTCCTCTCTGGGATTGTGAAATCTAGCTCTTAGCTGATTAACTAAAATGAAAATATTTCCAAACTCCTTTTCCTTAAGTGAAAGAGAAGAAAAAATGGCTCAATTAAATCATAAAGGAAAACAAATAATAAGAATCTGACTTGTGTAAATCTGACAGGGGCAATTTACTCCCCTGTCATCTGGTTGGCTGTTGTAATCTTGCCAAGATTCTCTTTTTTTGCAGCTGCTGGGTCTGGTTTTCCTGTCATTCACAAATACAGTCAGATAACAGCTAGAGAATAGGCAGAGCTCTTGGCAACGAGATAATGTGCCTGAGAATGGTTCACAAAAGAATGGCTATAGTTCAGGAAACTTACAAATGTGGTAGTAAGAGAATACTGAATAGATATGTGTCACTTTATGGAGGTCTAATTGACAGGATATACTAACTACTTATCTGTGAGAGATGATGAAAATATAGGGTGAGTGAATTTTCTGATATGGAGACCTAGATGGGTGGTACCAATGGAAACAAGAAAAGAGCTATAGGAGGCCGATCAGAGTTAGGGAGAATAAACGTAAGTCGGGCTATCTTTTATCTGCTTCCAGAAACTCCTTTTCTAGATCTTCAAATATTAAGTTTGGTTTTATTAAATACTTATGACATCAGTGTATACTTGATATTATAAGTATCACAGTATTTGAGATTTGTGGCATCATAACTGTATAGATTATAAAATCGACAACTTTCCCAATTCTGAAATTGAATGTTTCAAAATATGATTTTATACAATGTTACTTAAGAAAGTTTTATAACCGTTGAAATAATGAAAAGCTTTACTACAAGAAATCTAGAAGTGTCCTTGGAAATGATCTAAGCAAGTACACTTGTTTTATAGCTGAGAAAACCAAGACACAAAGATTCAGGTGACATGCCCAAGACTGGACAGTTATTTGGTAGTAGAATTATATAATTTAAACTCTGATGAAGATTTTAAGTTAAAGTAAACTTACTAATATGTTCTTAATGTGGATTTAAGAAGAAAGTAGGGGCTTATGATACATCAAGAACATCATGACCCAATTTTGTTCCTTTTATGGCTGAGTAATATTCCATTGTTTATATGTACCACATCTTCTTCATCCATTCCTCTGTTGATGGATATTTAGGTTGCTTCCATGTCCTGGCTATTGTAAATAGTGCTGTAATGAACATTGGGGTTCATGTGTCTTTTTGAATTATGGTTTTTCTCTGGGTATATGCCCAGTAGTGGGATTGTTGGGTCATATGGTAGTTCTATTTTTAGTTTTTTAAGGAACCTCCTACTGTTCTCCATAGTGGCTATATCAATTTACATTCCCACCAACAGTGCAAGAGGGTTCCCTTTTCTCCACACCCTCTCCAGCATTTATTGTTTCTAGATTTTTTGATGATGGCCATTCTGACTGGTGTGAGGTAATATTTCATTGTGGTTTTGATTTGCATTTCTCTAATGATTAGTGATACTGAGAATCTTTTCATGTGTTTTCTGGCCATCTGTTTGTCTTCTTTGGAGAAATGTCTATTTAGGTCTTAGGTCATTTGTAGAGATATGGATGGACCTAGAGACTGTCATACAGAGTGAAGTAAGTCAGAAAGAGAAAAACAAATATCGTATATTAATGCATGTATGTGGAATCTAGAAAAATGGTATAGATGATCTTATCTGCAAAGCAGAAATAAAGACACAGATGTAGAGAACAAATGTATGGATAACAAGGGGGAAGGTGGGGTGGGATGTATTGGGAGATTTGAATTGACATATTTACACTATTGATAGATAGATAGTATGTTTAAAATACATAACTAATGAGAACCTGCTGTAAGCTCAGGGAACTCTACTCAATACTCTGTGGTGACCTAAATGGGAAGGAAATCCAAAAAAGAGGGGATATATGTATACATATAGCACTTTGCTGTACAGTAGAAACTAACACAACATTGTTAAACAACTATACTCTAATAAAAATTAATAAAAAAAATTAATTTAAAAAAAGGAATGACCAGACATTTCCCATGGAGCATACTTTTTATATTCAACACGTTTGATAAAATATTTCCATTGCTTACACAGCTCTAAATGTAACTTTGCATGTTTGTTCGTATCATTGTTTGATATTATCAGATTCCAATGGGCCTAAAATTTGTCTCTTTAATTAATTTAGACAACACAGCATTGTTGCATGGTCTAAATTATAGAGGACTTGATGTTGACAATGATGGACATTACAGAAATAAGATGTAAGTTAGCTACACAATTTTAAAAAATTGTGGAAAAAATGTTGATTATAAACATTCTGTGTCATTTGATTGGACATCTGCTAAAGTGAGATGACTTTGCAACTGATCAGTGTGAAATAGATGATTCTTTTTCTCTTGTCAACGTGATGAATCTACTTCTACAGTACTCTTTTTTTTTTCATGATAGACTGTTAATTCACATCCTGTAAATTTATGAAGACTATTCCACAGACAGTCATCTGGATTAACTTCTGTTAATTACCACTGAAATATTGGGCTTTCTGCATAAACTGTGAAATGATCCTTTAGAGAATAGGCTGAAAATGACTTTGAAGCCTCTGCTGCTGCTGAACCCTTTGGTTCTGTGGTGCAACATTTAGCCCCTCTGTAATTTAATTTCCTACTTTGAAATGTCACTCGCCAAATACCAGTTCGACTTCCCTTACTCTACATCCAAAAGTCCTATCATAAATGTCACATATGATAAAGAAATGGATTACGTGGATTTGCGAGTGGGAATTTCTCAGGAATGAATTCCCAGAGATACAATATTATTTTCACTCCATGAAAATGTTCACGTGGTTTGCACAATGATTCTATTTCCATAATGTGCACCTAAACCCATGGATTTCTGTATTATTTCAATGTGGTTACGTGTGATTCAGGTTAGCCTTCATGTAAGCTGAGAATCCTATATTTAACTCTAGTTCAGTTGAAATTTGGCATAAGTCATATCCTATTTTTGACTATTGGCATAAACTACTGGAAAAATTATTGTTTCATTTTTCTATAAAAATTGATTGACTTTCTAAATCTTTCCAGTGCTCTTATTTCTTTTGGAAGTAAAGAACACTAAAGTAAGACCTATTCAGAGGTCAACTGCTATTCTTCAAAGAGTGACTTTAAGTTATTTAAACCTCCAAGGACTCTGAAATAGACTTTAGTATAAATATTTCAGTGGTGCAATTTTCCATCAATAAAAGGATACACTCGTACTAAATCAAACCAAAAAAAAAAAAAAAAAGAAAAGTGGAAAGCTTAGCATTTTGCTGAGCTTGTAGGTATTTCAGTCATGTTGCTGAATACATGCCATTCCAAAAAAATATCCCTTGATCTAGTTTTCTACAATTTTCGTATGGTTTGAGTCTATCTTCTCTTTTAGCGATGAGGTAGCAGTATAAAGAATGATTTGTATGTATGAAACGCTTTGTAAATCTCGAGTATACTTGAATTATGTTCTAATTTCAAGTAATTGTTTTTTAAGTGTATATATAGCTACATAAAAATATCTAAAAATTGGAACAATCTCCTTATTTTTTTCTTGATTAGCCCTTAAACTCTATATATTGGTAAGCTTTTTTTTGCTATACGCGGGCCTCTCACTGTTGTGGCCTCTCCCGTTGTGGAGCACAGGTTCCGGACGCACAGGCTCAGCGGCCATGGCCCACGGGCCCAGCCGCTCCGCGGCATGTGGGATCCTCCCGGACCGGGGCACGAACCCGCGTCCCCTGCATCGGCAGGCGGACCCCCAACCACTGCGCCACCAGGGAAGCCCTACTTGTAAGCTTTTATGTCTACAGTATCTTACATTGCTCTTTTGGTGATGGTATAGGTAAAGCTAGAAACAATTTATCATGTCTTCTGACTTCAAAATGTTGACCTCTTAGTGTAGCACTTGTTATTGGTTTGGTTCTACATTTCCCATAAACATCAAGTACAATGCATTATGTAAGGATAAAAATCTATTCAGCAGATTTTCTGTTTCAAAGAGACCTAGAAGGTAAAGATATATATCTCACCCACTGATTCTCATCTTGGACTGCAGGACTAGCATACCCTGGAAAAAAGTTGTTGCAACTGCTTTTCAAAGTCAGTGAACAATTAATCCAGTTGATACAACACGACATTAGAAGAGTAAGTAAATTGCATTTGCCAAAATCTCATAACACTCAGCTAACACTCAGATAACACTCAGTCATCTTGACTACCACCTTTATTTTTGTCCTAAAAGTCCCCACTTAAAATATAAATTCCAATGAAATCTTCTGGATTTGGAATCTGATTTTGAATAAGGAATAATTACTCCAAATACCTGTGTGAACTAAGAGAAATATCCTATTCATTTTCCTTACTTGAGAAATGGTGATAATGCAGTCCCTCACTTGATTCTATTTTTAGATCAAATAAACAAATAATTTGAAAGTATTTTCGAAACTGTCAAATACTACCTAAATATTCAATACAAGTGTTGTTATTATCATTAAAAAAACTTTCCCCACCAAATAAATCATGAAAAAACACTATGGCATTTGCTTTTTTATAGGATATTAATGAGGCTGCACTGAATGTTGATTTATTTGGCTTACAATGAATAGTTTGTGTTTCTTCCCTAATTTTTCCCAATAGATAATCTGTGGTTAGTATCTCTTGTGTTTGCATCAAAGGTTTTAAATCGGGATGCAAAACTTATGGTTGAACTTGAGTAATAGGACTCAAGGAAATTGAGAGGTACACTGCAATGGAAGGAATTATGATGGTGTGAGGATGGCCACCGACTGCAATAAGAGTGAAAGAAGAGGCCTGACATTATCTTGGTGAGGCCTCAGCGGACCTAAATATAATGGGCTTCCCAGAGTTTTTAGGTATTTGGTGCAATTTGGCAATTTTGGTTCTGGCCAGTGCTAGCTTTCAGCGAGGAGATGTGGTGAGTCCCATGTAACTTCTGGCATTTTTTTTGCTGCACCACACAGCATGTGGGATCTTAGTTCCCCAACCAGGGATAGAACCAGGGCCCCCTGCTGCACTGGAAGCGCAGAGTCTTAACCACTGGACACCGCCAAGGAAGTCCTGGCGTTTACTTTTAAAGATGAGGATGGAGTAGGCGTGAATATTGGGGCTTGGGTTTTAATACTAGTCAGTGTTATTGGTTTGATTCTACAGTGGGGATGAGAAAGTTGAATTCAGAAAGAAACATTTGGCTTTATTACCATATATATCAAGGAGTATATGTGAATATGTCTTATCCTTTTCCAGGCTAGTAGTCTCAAAAAAGTGTATGCTACATTTTCTGTATTTTTGTGATTTTTTATCACTTCATAATTTACTGTTGCAATTCAAACATTTTAAATTTTAAACATATATATACACTCACACACATATATATGAACACATATTTTTCCTCCCTTTCCCCATATGCCATCTCCTTCTCTTTACTCCTTTCCCTTTCTCTACACTATTTTTGTGATTTGAATGTCCTGATACTGCCTGGAGAGGAAGAACTAAGCCAAGGCAGTGCATCCTGAAAAGTAATGGTGGTTATCCATTCCTGCCTCTTTAAGCATCCAGTTTCAACCACTAGGATTTCGTTCAACCTTCTAACTGAGACTAAACTATGAATAAAGGTAATGTTATTTTTATGTTCTCTGGGCCATACAGAGTCTCTATTCCAGGGGCTCTTAAATCTTTAGATGTGCAAAATTCACCTGTGATGTTTAAAATTGGCACCTGCCCAGACTCAACCGCTTTTGATTCTTATTCAGATCTGGGATGGAACCTAAAAAGTTGCATTTCTAACAAACACCCAAAATGACGGGATGCAAGAATCCTGTGGGTTACATTTTTGTAACAATGTAAACTCTGAAAACGTTTACAATTTTTATTTCATACAGTAAAAAACAAAAAACAGATGTTGAGAAGCAGGGAAATAGCTCTACAAGACAGTTTACCAACGTGCACAGAACTGCTATGACTCGTTCTAATTATACGTGTTCTCCTTTAATTTGCCCATACATTCCTTTTAATTATAAAAATAACTTTTTCCAAACATTTTCCCGCATCAGATGTTATTAGCTTTTTCCCTAAGGTCTAAGAGTACTAAGATTTGTTTGCAATGTCCCTTTGCATCTCTAGCAGTTTGACACAACTACTGATGCTGCGAGATCTCTACCTGGAATTTGCCACCCCAGATTCCTAGGCCTCCTACATAGAACAGAATCACTGCCTGACATTTGAGTAACTTTTTTTTTTTTTTTTTTTTTTATCGGTACGTGGGCCTCTCACCGCTGTGGCCTCTCCCGTTGCGGAGCACAGGCTCCGGACGCGCAGGCTCAGCGGCCATGGCTCACGGGCCCAGCCACTCCGCGGCATGTGGGATCTTCCCAGACCGGGGCACGAACCCGTGTCCCCTGCATCGGCAGGCGGACTCTCAACCACTGCGCCACCAGGGAAGCCCTTGAGTAACTTTTTAAACATCTAAATAAACTTGCTTTTATTGCTGTTGTAATTCTATCTGTGTCACTCTGGTAAGATTTTATGGTATCATGCAATTCTAAAATATCAAATTTTGTTAAGTTCAAAAGTCTTTAAAGGATTGCCACTTCTATTTCACTAAAGTGCAAGTAGCCTGTACAAGAGTAGACATTAGATCCGGGGGCGAGAATCACCTGATTAAGAGCATTCAGAAATCAAAGGTGGGGGTGATTTTTGAAAGAACTTACAAATTAAAAAAACAAAGGCCATCTGCTCTACTATACATATACCAGATAAGGAATGTTATTTTTAATTTTATACTTGTAGCATTTTGATCTCTAAAGTGTGAGTTTTATTAATCAAATACTGCAAGCTAAAATATAAAATTTGAAAATGTTCACCAGTGAATTGTTAATTTGTTGTTTCACATTTTTTTTTGTTAGGGATTTTTAATAGCCTCTTAACATATTAAGTTTTCTGTGTATATGCCAGATGTGAATATACCAAATTCCCAAATTATACATCATAGTTTTCAATGTTGCTGGTCAAAGGGCATGAACACTGAAGCCAAATGTGTCTCAGTCATTCTCTGCTATAAATGCATGTTCTGTTAAAACGGTGACTTTTTCGTTCACTCACTAGATGGATAACCTCAGGTAAGCTACTTAAACTCTTTGCCTCAGTTTCCTCATCTTTAAAAGTGGTATGATATTAGAACCTAATTCATAGGGAATTGTATGGATGATAACATGTTTGTTTATTTAAAGCAGTTAGGACAGAGCTTGGCATGTGGTAAACCCATATGGTAAATAGCTAACTAGCTATTATTATTAGTATCACTTGGGACAGGGGATTCCAAGTAGTACTTGTGGAGAAGGTAGTGAAAAATATTCTACCTATCCCAGAATATGATAAATATTGCTGACGATTATTGCTGGACATTTCAGAAATATTCTCAGGTATCTTGTTTTAGTTTTCCTGAAAGAAGATTCTTCCATTTTTTGTGGGATTTCCTGCATAACTAGTAGCTTAGAAAATTTATTCTAAATAATGAGACAGATAAATTACTTAGCCAAATGTCTTAGTCAATGTGGGCTGACTAAGTATCATAGATAGGATGGCTTTTAAAAACAGAAATTTATTTCTCATAGTTCTGGAGGCTGGAAGTCTGAGGTGAGGGTGCCAGCATGGTCTGGTTAAGGTGAGGGCCGTCTTCCGGATTGCAGATGGTCATGTTCTCTTGTATCCTCACAAGGCAGAAGGGACAAGAAAGAAATCTCAGGGGGCTCTTTTATAAGGCCAATAATTCCATTCATGAGGGTTCTACCCTCATGACCTAATTACCTCCCAAAGGCCTACCTCCTAATACTATCTCATTGAGGATTAGGATTTCAACAGATGAATTAGCAGGGGGAAGGGGTGTAAAAACCTTCTGTCCATAACATAAAGTTATCAACTAATTATTTTTTTTTTTCTTTTCTCTTTTGTTATTTCTATCTATCTGACAATTGTCTTTGAATTCCAGGATGCTGAATGGGGACTAACTTTCACACTTATTCATACATATTAAATTATAGATAAAGTATGAAATCTCAATAACAGATTCTGTGCCCCATATCTAAGGGAAATATTTTCAAATACCACTTTGCTTACTAATAGAAAAATATAAAATTCAAAAATACCAAACAACATAAAAACAAACTTAAGAAGGTTTAGATAAAATTCATATTAATAGCCTTATTATTAGCTAAATTCTAGAATAAAATTATCTTTAGTGAGCAATGCATAATTTTTAATTTCTAGATTTACAGTGGTATCTAAAAGAATATATAAAAATTTTTGGCATAACTATTAAATAAATTTTAAGGACTGGTATACTTTTGGCAAAAAGTCTGTTGATATTTCTTTCATTGCTTGAAGGAAGTTATTAAAAATGCACAAGGTAATCTCATACTGCTGCAACAGTTGGCAAATAACTCAGCAACAACTGTACATACAAAACTGAATCCACTTGGGTTTGAAAGAACTTCCCATGTAGTCTGCACCTTGCCCACTTCAAAGACTGAAATAGGACAGGAAATCCAGTGAGATTTACTGAAGAGTCTAAAACAAAAGCCATGAAAGTGAATGAATAACAAAAACTTATAAATAACTAGCTTTATTGTTTGTGATTCTTGTATCAATATATTCCTGATACAAGTTTTTTGCCTCTCCTACACTTTACTTGTCTTTCCTTAAAAATAAGAAATACAGATTTGATTTGTCTTTCCCTGATGATTACTGATGGTAAGCATCTTTTCATGTGCTATTAACTATCTGTATGTCTTCTCTGGAAAAATACCTATTCTGGTTCTCTGTCCATTTTTTAATTGGATTTTTTTTTGATATTGAGTTGTATGCATTCTTTATATGTTTTAGAATTAATCTTTTATTGTATATATCATTGGCAAATATCTTCTCCCTTTCAGTAGGTTGCCTTTTGTTTTGTTGGTAGTTTCCTTAGCTGTGCAAAAGCTTTTTAGTTTGATGTAGCCCTATTTGTTTATTTTTGCTTTTGTTGACCTTGCCTGAGGAGACAGAGCTAAAAAGATGTTGCTAAGACTGATGTCAAAGAGCATACTGCCTATGTTTTCATCTAGGAGCTTTATGGTTTCAGTTCTTACACTTAAGTCTTTAACTCATTTTGAATTTATTTTTGTACATGGTGTGAGGAAATGGTTTAGTTTCATTTTTTTACATGTAGCTGTCCAGTTTTCCCAGCAAAACTTATTAAAGAGACTGTCTTTTCTCCATTATATATCATTGACTCATTTGTCATATATTAACTGATCATATGTGCATGGGTTTATTTCTGGGCTCTCTATTCTGTGCCATTGGTCTAAGTGTTTTTGTGCCACTACCATACTGTTTTGATTACTATAGCTTTGTAATATAGTTTGAAGTCAGAGTACATGATACTTCATGCCTGTCAGAATGGCTATCATCAAAAAGACGAGAAATAACAAGTGTTGGTAAGGATGTGGAGAAAAGGCAACCCAGGTACACTGTTGGTGGGAATGTTAATTGGTATAGCCACTATAAAAAACAGTATGAATTTCCTCAAAAAATTAAAAATAAAACTAACATGTGACCCAGCAATTCCACCTCTGTATTTATCAGCAGAAACCAAAATACTAATTCAAAAAGTTATATGCACTCCAATGTTCACTGTAGCATTATTTACAATATCCAAGATAAGGAAACAACCTAAGAGTCCACTGATAGATAAATAGACAAACAAATTGTGATATACATAAACAATGGAATATCAGCCATAAAAAAGAATGTAAACTTGCCACTTGGACAACATGCATAGACCTAAAGGATATTATGCTATGTGAAATAAGTCAGACAGAGAAAGACAAATACTGTATGTTTTCATTTACACATGAAATCTAAAATATAAAGCAAAGACCAAATATAATAAAACAGAAAGAGACTCAAAGATATAGAGCACAAAGTAATGGTTACTTGGGTAAAGGGGAGAAGGGCGAAAGGCGAGTCAAAATAGGTGAAGGGGATAAGAGGTACAACTACTATTATACAATAATAAGTCACAAGAATGTACTACACAGCATAGAAAATATAGTCAATAATATGTTGATAACTTCGTATGATGCATAATGTATAAAAATATCAAATCACTATCTTGTACACCTGAAACTCATATAATATTGTATGCTAATGATTCTTCAATAAGAATAAAGAATATCACTATTTCCCTCAAACAGCTAGTATCTCAAGCATTACTCATAGTGTGTAGTATTTTTTTGACTAAAAACAAAATTTCCAAGTGCAAAATATATAAACTGGCAAAACATAGACATATAATTATACTTATTTTAAATACTTCCCTATTAAAATAGCCCCACTCATACTTTCACATAACCATGGAAAATGTCAGCCACTTAAATCTACGTTGCCCCATAGTTACTCCAAAAACAATGCAGAAAAACAAGACGACCAAAGAAAATTACACAAAAATAATGTGTTCAAAAGATAGAAATTTTCAAAATTACAAATTACCTTCTAGAATCAAGGAAAAAACCTACCACATCCCAGCAGGTGATCTCCACACTCCAGCCACAGCCTTAGCCATGAGCAAGAGCACACACAACCTTAACCATGGTTCGAGATGCACATGATCAGTGATGGGACAAAGCAATACCAGATGCCTCCTGATGTGATGTAATGAGAAGGACACAATACACATGCTGGATTCTTGCAAAAACTATACAACCTGCATCTAACAATATGGACTAATTAGTCAAATTCAAAATTTGAGACATTCTCGAAGGTAACTGGTCTGAACTTTTCAATAATATAATGCAATGTTAAGTCTGACAGATATGAAAACTAAAGGTAATGTGTCATCAGAGACTGGATCCTGGAATAGGAAAGGACATTAGTGGCACAATTGGCAAAATCTGAATAAGGTCCATAGATTAGATAATACTGCATTATCAATGTTATTTTCCTCCTTTTGATAATTGTATTGTGGCTATGTAAAGGAATGTTCTGTTTTAATAAATACACTGAATTTATAAATACACTGAAGTAGGGAGTTCCCTGGCGGTCCAGTGGTTAAGACTTTGCCTTCCAATGCAGTGGGTGCGGGTTTGATCCATGGCTGGGGAGCTAAGATCCCACCTGCCTCGTGGCTAAACAACCAAAACATAAAACGGAAGCAATACTGTAACAAATTCAATAAAGACTTTAAAAATGGTCCACATCAAAAAAACTTTAAAAAAATATGCTGAAGTATTTAGAGGTAAAAGGTATTTAAATGTAAAATTTGAGTCTTGCAAAAATATAAAAACTATACACACACACAGATAAATGGACGCACAGATAAAGAAAAGGGGACAGATAGAGATTGAAAAGAAAATGATGAATCATGTGTAAAAACATGTTAACATTCATGGAATGTGCATGAAATGTATATGAGAATTCTTTGCACTATTTTTATGCTCCTTTGTACTTTTTACTGAAGTAGTCTGAGATTATTTCAAAAGAAAAGTTAAAAACATATATCCCCAAACTCTTGATGAGTTCAGCCTTCACTGAAAGCATACAGATTCTGATCATGAAAGGTTGTGATATATTAGTTGTAAAGCATGTTTCCTATTTGTTTCCCTCTTTTACTACCCCGTCGTGATACAAAGCTTTATGTATCTCATTACATAATCATTAGACAATTATCATTTTTAAAAAATTGGCCAAACTAATAGTATAAACTAGAGCGAATCTGAAACTAGAGCTAATCTGAAACAAATAGTACAAACTAGAGCTAATCTGAAACTTGTCATAACCGTTACACATTCCATAGCCTGAAATAAGAAAAACTAGTATCTTCAACAATATTGAATTGTCAGAGGACAAAAAAATACTTTAATTAATTGCACTATTTTAGAGATAAACTTGAGAAATTGGGATCAAAGGATAGGAGAGAGGAGGTGGCTTCTAGTCCATCCAGGGGAGGCAACGTCTTTACAGATGATAGACATTGCATGCAAACAATGGCTGCATTCGCAGGGGTGCTGCATGCAGGCATACAGTGCTTGTAATTGAGGATGATTATGGTTAATGACTCCAGTAATGTACACTTTCAAGTCGGCAGGACAATGTAATTTATATCAAACCTATTCAGTATCTCTTCAGGCATTTTGCCTGGTTTAATCTTAGGCCGGCTCTGGCTGCAGAGGGATGCTCTGGAAACTTCACAGCTGGCTCATATTAAAATGTTCATGGTCTCCCCCACCCCCCAATGCCTCCAGTATATTCAGAAGTAAATAAAGCTATTTGAGTCTTGATATCAGCTGGATGGCTCAGAGCTTGTCATAGTTTAATGTGACAGGACCAAGATCTTTAGTCCTAAAAACACTAGGTTTTAGTGTGCAGAAAGGAAACAAAACATGTCTGTGAAATTCACTGATGAGGTGTTAACCAACAACAGCTACACTTTTTGGTAAAAGGAAGCTGTTTTACATTTCAATACACTGTGAAACACAACATTCTGCGAGGGTTTTCAAAAGATAAAAATAATCAGTTAATACAAAATATGACCAGTCTCCATTTCTCCAAATACCAGGAGTAAATCCCTAGCAAGCAAAACTGTTTATGGAATCAATTCAGGAATAGATCCTAGTTAGAAGCTAGACTATTCATTTAAATCCAGTGCCAGATAAATCTCTAAAACAAGAACTATTTTTTAACTATGAAATTAAGCATAAACATGTCTTCTTTCTTTTAGTTTTTTGTTTGCTTTTTGGCTTACTGTCATTTTAGAGAGGAGTAAGGAGAAGTTTCTATATACTTGAACTTGTAATTTTCAGATTCTGATTACAAATACCAAAGCATGACAGAGTGTGTACACAAATGAGACGGAAAAATATATGAGGGGCCTAAGGCTCAAGACAATTACAGTTCTGAAAAAAAAAATGTTATTGTGTTACACGCCTCAGTTTTGTAAGTAGAGGTCTTCTTTCTATGCAAGCAAATGCAAATCACTACATTTGATCGGTTCCAGAAGCAACATTTTCAGTCTAAACAATGATATCCATCAATGACAACAATAGGATGGGCTTGGAAAGTAAGGTTAAAACATCCTTGTCCTGGTCTCAGTGCTAGGTAAATGGCACAGAGAATGATTGGTATGTGAAAGGAACAATAAGGTTTGGATGGCAAAGTGGATATAAGCTTCAGGAAAATACAAATAACTCAGCTGATTATGGGACTGGGACATTTTTCATATACACAAGTATCTTAACAATTTATTTTATTTTATTTTTTAAACATCTTTCTTAGAGTATAATTGCTTCACAATGGTGTGATAGTTTCTGCTTTATAACAAAGTGAATAAGCTCTACATATACATATATCCCCATATGTCCTCCCTCTTGCGTCTCCCTCACACCCTCCCTATCCCATCCCTCTAGGTGGTCACAAAGCACCGAGCTCATCTCCCTGTGCTATGTGTCTGCTTCCCACTAGCTATCTATTTTACATTTGGTAGTGTATATATGTCCATGCCACTCTCTCACTTCGTCACAGCTTACCCTTCCCGCTCCCTGTTTTGGGGTGTCTGTGAGCTTATTATGATTTTAGGCAGCGTCTCTGCTAATGGGTGGGATTGTGTCCCTGTCTTGCTAGTTGTTTGACATAGGGTGTCTGGCATTGTCGCTTGCTGGTCGTTGAGTGGAGCTGGGTCTTAGTGTTGAGATGGAAATCTCTGGGAGAGCTTTTGCTGTTTGATATTATGTGGAGCTGGGAGGTCTCTGGTGGATTAATGTCCTGAACTCAGCTCTCCCACCTCAGAGGCACAGGCCTGAAACCCGGCCAGAGCACCCAGACCCTGTCAGTCAGTCACATGGCTCAGAAGACAAGGGAGAAAAAAGAAAGAAAGAATGAATGAATGATACACAAAAAAATAAAATTATTAAAATAAAATATTTTAAAAATTATTAAAAATAAAAAAATTTAAAAGCAATGAAAAAAGAAAGAAAGAAGAAAGCAACCAAACCAGAAAAGAAATCCACAAATGATAACAAGCACTAAAAACTATATTAAAAAAAAAAAGCAGCCAGAACCCTAGGACAAATGGTAAAAGCAAAGCTATTCAGAGAAAATCACACAAAGAAGCATATATATACACACTCACAAAAAGAGAAAAACATATATATATATATATATATATATAAAGAAAAGGAACATAGCAACCAAATCAATAAACAAATCTACTAATGATAATAAAGTCCAAATACTAAACTAAGATAAACTTAAAATCAGAAACAAATTAGATACAGATAGCAAACCCCAAGTCTACAGTTGCTCCCAAAGTCCACCACCTCAATTTTGGGATGATTTATTGTCTATTCAGGTATTCCAGAGATACAGGGTACATCAAGTTGTTTGTGGAGATTTAATCCGTTACTCCTGAGGCTGCTGGGAGAGATTTCCCTTTCTCTTCTTTGTTCACATAGCTCCTGGGGTTCAGCTTTGGATTTGGCCCCGCCTCTGTGTGTAGGTTGCCTGAGGGCATCTGTTCTTTGCTCAGACAGAACGGGGTTAAAGGAGCAGCTGATTAGGGGGCTCTGGCTCTGTCAGGCTGGGAAGAAGGAGGGGTATGGAATGCAGGGAGAGTCTGCGGTGTCAGAGGCCGGGGTGACGTTGCAACAGCCTGGGGCATGCCGTGTGTTGTCCCTGGATCACAGGACCCTGGAAGTGGCGGGCTGCACAGGCTCCCAGGAGGGGAGGTGTGGAGAGTGACCTGTGCTTGCACACAGGCTTCTTGGTGGCTGCAGCAGCAGCCTTAGCGTTTCATGCCCATCTCTGGGATCCGACATGATAGCTGCGGCTCGTGCCCGTCTCTCGAGCTCGTTTAGGTGGTGCTCTAAATGCCCTCTCCTCGTGCACCCCGAAACAATGGTCCCTTGCCTCTTAGGCAGTTCCAGACTTTTTACCGGACTCCCTCCTGGGTAGCTGTGGTGCACTAGTCCCCTCAGGCTGTATTCATGCAGCCAACCCCAGTCCTCTCCCTGGGATCTGAACTCTGAATCCCAAGTCTCAGCTCCCAGCCTGCACCCACTTTGGTGGGTGAGCAGACAAGCCTCTCAGGCAAGTGAGTGCTGGTTGGCACCGATCCTCTGTGCAGGAATCTCTGCACTTTGCCCTCTGCGTCCCTGTTGCAGCGCTCTCCTCCGTGGTTCCGAAGATTCCCCACCACCACCCCCCATCTCCACCAGTGAAGGGGCTTCTTAGTGTGTGGGAACTTTTCCTCCTTCATGGCTCCCTCCCAGTAGTGCAGGTCTCATCCTTATTCTTCTGTCTCTGTTTTTTCTTTTTTCTTTTGCCCTACCCAGGTACATGGGGAGTTTCTTGCCTTTTGGGAAGTCTGAGGTCTTCTGATGGCGTTCAATAGGTGTTCTGTAGGAGTTGTTCCATATGTTGATGTATTTCTGATGTATTTGTTGGGAGGAAGGTGATGTCCACGTCTTACTCATGCACCATCTGATTTTATTTTTAAAATGCTTATAAATCAAACTGGTTTGCTCTCACATCTATACTGATATGTTATAAAGTTTAAATTTTATGACCTATACCTCACATCAGAGTGTAGATATGTTGTTCAGTTTCTGTCATAAATAACACTGGATATGAAAGTGCAGTGGTTCGTATGATTATAGTAAATGGCATGAGCTAAATTGACTATAAATGACCTCCTGTTGTCCAGCATGGAAATGCTGTCATTTCTTACATGAGAAGTAATTTTAAAAAATCATTTGGTAAGAAGACTCAGGATTTAGCAGTGTTACCAACTGAGTAAAAGAAATCTCCAATACAAGCAGATAAAATATTAACCTGGATGTTTTTCAGTGTTTTTCCTGTATCACATTCTTAAGAAAATTATTTTAAAGAGTAAAAGGACAGCTATTATAATGCACTGTAAAATACCTAATTGTTGGTCTGAGAGTAACACAATTCATTTACGTGATCTATGAGAGATCAAACCCTTAGAAACATTCAGAGAAAGTATGGCTATAATTCCCCTAGTATCTTTTCTAACAACTCCCTAATCTCCTTCCAGCAGTTGGTGGCCATTCCATCTTGATTTATCTTTTGGGTGTTGGTAGTCTATACTCTGGGTAAGCTAGCTCAAATACTTACCCAGAATGCTAAAGACTACGTATCCCAGGCTCTCTTGCAGCTAGGGTTCTGCATATCACCAGGGATTTCCTGGCAGATGCATCCATATACGAATTGGAAGTGAAATTTCTTTCTGACAAACATGGTCATGGAGGCATTTCATTTTTCTTTCCATCAGCATTGTGGAGTTTATACAAACACTAGCAGTAGTTTTCATTAGGAATAACAGACATGTAAAGTCTTTGACAATCTTCAGGATCAAAAATAATTGTAATAGGTCAGAGGAGAGTAGCCACTCCTTGATCTTTTCATGATATATGGCATACCAGTCCCTTGAAATAAGTAAACTGAAAGGTTAACTACATTAATAACAGTCCTAAGAGTGGACTTTTTGTTGATGTGTGGGGCTGAAGAGGCCAGCCCACATCTGTCAAGCTTCCAAGTGATACTAACAGGATGAAAGGCCAGGCTGGCTAACTGAAACGTCTCTTTCCCAAATTTGGTACTGGTACTATTTTCTCCCCCATTTACAGCATGTCATGTTTTATATGATGTGTTGGTGACACACAATGATAGTAAATAAAGCAACAAACACTTAACAGTAAGGCTTACTTAGAAATGTCCAATCTGCTATTGGGAAGACTATAAAAATATCACCATTTTTTTTTCTTTCCCAGATGTTTTAGTCTAGAGGAGAAGAAGAAAGGTTTTAAACCATCTATAATTCCTTGGATATTTGCTTGCTATTACTTCTTCAGATAGCACTCTATTGAGATAATCTCATGAAATATAGAATAAGACTAAATTGCAAGACCATTTTTCTCTTAGATAATTCTTTTTCCCTAATCTCAGCTGGTAACCTTTTACTGCTTGACACCACACACAGGGCATTCTGCAAAAAGGCACTTTTTAATTGACACTTTGAGGCCCTCATTCAGTATATTGCTTGAATGGCTAGGGAAGGGTAGAAAGTGGTTCTTTTAAAAAATAAGTTCATTTGTGGAAAAGAGTATGGCTTGGTCTCAGATTTAATTTACCCATGACATATTTATACTTTGAAATATATACTTTTTAAAGTTATGCATTCATATCAAATACATACAGTAAAAGTATTTTTTAAATATATATATACAGCTTTTTAACAATAGATTCCTCCACCTCCCCTGACTAAATCAGAATCAGTAATGTATTTTATACAGCAACGACACTGTTGGTGGTAGTTTGTTTTTTTTCAATATTAAGGAGTTTTGTCAACTTTGGAATCTAAGGATACCTAGGAGGATCTGAATTAAGAACCAAATTTTAAGCTCTGCATATGGAACTGTTAGAAACATTACCTTTTTAAAAAATTTTTTTCCAAGAAAAAATGTACATATATTTTTTAAACCATCTTCGACATAAACTTTATGGGTAGCAATAAGTGAATCAGAAAAATATGGACTGTGTTTTCACTTACACAAGAAAGGCTGGTAGCTTAGTATCTGAAATGGTTGATGAAATGTTTTTTCCAATGTCAAGACTGATATAAGAAAAGTGACAAAAACTCTGGAATTCAAAATAGTTGCTGCTGAGGTGTGTTAGAGAAACAGAATCAACAGGGTATGTGTGTATGTGTAGTGTATGTGGGTAAATATGTACACACATTTGAGATATATGGAGAGGGAAATGGAGAGAGAGAGAGAGGCCTTAAAGAACTGGCTCACATGATCAGGATTGTTGGAACTTGCAAGTCCAAAATCTGCAGGACAGCCTGGTAGGTTGGAGATCCAAAGAAGAGTTGACGTTACAGCTCAAGTCCAAAGGCAGCGTGGCTGCACAATTCCCTCTTTCTTGGGAGACCTCTGTCTTCTTCTCTGAAGGCCTTCAACTGATTGGATGAGGTTCATCCACACTCTGAAGAATAATCTGCTTTACTCAAAGACTACTGATTTAAATGTTAATCTAATTTAAGAATCACCATCACGATAATATCTAGACTGCTTTTTGACCACATACTTGGGTAACGTGGCCTAACCAAACTGACACATGAAATTAACCACCACATGTGACATTAGCAGTCTATGATCATCAAGAATTGGAATCATTTTACCCATCTCTTCAAAGTGCATATCACTATCTATCAAATTTGGAGTAACATGAATACCCCTCCATTTACTTTCCTAAATACTCTTAAAAATTGTATCACTTTAATTTCCTTTTATTTCCAGTACCTTCTCCCTCACATCTTCTTCATTTTTTGTCAGCTCTTACACTCACAACACACCGATGCATGCTGATTTTCTTGATTTAATTACTTTTCACAAGAGAGAAAAGATACAAGCCCATGACCCATTTAAAGATTTTGAATCTGTTGTACCAGTTCACTTCTACTCAGTGGCATGCACCTTAAGCTCCTGTTTCCAGCCTCTTTCAGGTAATTTTTATGTACATTCCTGTGTGTGTATGTGTGTGTGTGTGTGTGTGTGTGTGTGTGTGTGTGTTCTCTCCAAATGAAATGTAATGTAATGCTTCTAAAGTAGAAGACAAAATTTTTAGAGCTCTAGGAATGTAAAGTAATAATTACATATGTGAATATCAAAACATTACAGAGGTAACTATTAGTCTTCCAAAGACAACTGTAGGCAGAGGTAAAAACTCAGGAACCAGGATATAAGGCTCAAAATAGTTACATGTTATAGTCATCCAAATGACAGCTCCTATGTAAAATAACATAGATTGCTCTTTGTATCACTAATGTATGTCACTGTCTGAAACGAGATGCTGTGCTGGAAAGGACCTGTAGAGGTTATCCAGTGAATCCTAGGGCTTCCATTCTGTACTATGTCTACTGATGATGTGCCCCTTAAAACAAATATTTAGGAAGATATTAGCTTTCGTATTTTAGGACAGTGTAATATGTTGCTTATTGAGTCTTAGAAAATGCTTTATAATGTCTGAACAGAATTCTCCTGTTGTATCAAATAACAGTCTTCTGCCTAAAAGTATTGCATATGGAAACCAATAGCACTATATCTTTTATTAATTATGTTACATTTTTCAGACTACCGTTTCAAATGTTTTTACAAGGCCACTAAAGCCTCACAGCAAAATGAATATGTGGTTGTCAAGGTACATTCCTGCAAGGAGCCAGAGGGGCAACCAGGTAACCCTAGCCAGATGTTTTGTGATGATACGTGACATCATCTAAACCATACATCTTCCCTTTCTTTGTGCTTTGCTCATTTGCTAGTCATCGCCTGACATTTATTACCTTTTTCTCCCTCACTTATCTATATTTAGTCCAAAGCCCTCTTGAGCAGGTCTTCTAGGCTCTAGTAAAAATAATTTTTCCTGTTCTCATGAGATGAACTCTGCCTCTGGCTATGAGCTCATATTTTTGACATGTAATTCCATTATCCAGGAATCAAGATCCTGCTTATTGATACCATCTGCACAGTCCATTGTTCATATCTTAGCTCTTTCTTTCTCAGGTCCTATCTCAGTGTGATGACAGCACCATCTGTGCTCCCAAGTCTTTCGTCTTCTGACCCAAGAAGGTATGGTCCTTTAAGTGTTTTCCATCTAGACATGGGTCAGTAGGAGTGTTAGGTGGATAGCAACATGGATGTGTCCTTGAGCAATATGACACACACCCTGACCAGCAATGACCCACATTCAGTTTTTTTCAGTAACTCTAGATGTGAAATCACCAAACTTCTCTAGTTTCCTTTTCCAAGGCCCAAGTTGTTCTGATGTGCTTTGTTCCCTGGAATTCTTTATGGAAATTGTGGAAAATTATGTGCTGGTTCTTCTAGGATCTGGAGTCCAGTCTTTTAAAGCATAGGTCTACCTAAGCCAATATCTTTCAAATTGTTTCCTGCTTCCTCACTTTTCCCCCACATATGGGCATATGTCCTATGCAGTGTGTTATGTATGGAATAGTATATTGAACTGGAATCCAGGTACCCTGATTTTTAGCTCTTACAATGGAAATAACTTTGTAGTATTGGATGCACATCAAAGTCCGTAGCACTCTATTTTCTCATCTGAAAAATTCATGTAATGAGGTGATAATTGTATAGCATCAGAGTGTCAGCTGACCTTTATGTAGGAATTTACCTTTTCTCTTTTGTGTAAGTAAGATAAGAAATGGCATTTTGGAAAATGTTCACTAAGTTTTAAAAAGAAAACAAAGTGTTTATGGGGTACTTTGTCTTTAAAAAAAAAGACAGCACTTCATTATGATGTTAAACTAAATTGTATGTTCTCCATAAATACTATAGAAGTTATAATAATGTTATCCATTAAAAACCTTGCAAGAGCTACTATGTGGGTGTAGCTCTTGGGTGATATTTAAAGATCACTCTTCAGAAGCAAAAATGTAGAATGAGCTACCGAGCTATCAACAGCCTGCATTGGTGACAAACATAATTGTACATAAATGTTTAATATTATACACAGACTGAGTATTTGATGAGTACATGCCATTAAATCCAAGTTTATTTAGCACTGCTGTTCTGTGCAAGGATTTCATGTAAATTAAGTATTTCCCTTGGATGAGCTTCCCATTGCAAATATATTTCACTTATAAAAAGTCTTATTAATTTAACAGGCTCATGGTTTTACCATTTTCCTCAGTAAGGAAATTTACCATTTTTTCATTATTATAACATGTTAACTCAGAAATTTTCATAAGAAGGATTTGAAATGGTGGCACTCTTTCCAGGGACATTTTGCTTTACACAGCACAGCCTTGCTTTCTGGAAGAATTGTATAGTAGAAATGCAGCAGCATTTCGATGCCACACTTTGCCTAGGATATAATTTGCTTTGTTTTCTTTTATCACATACTTTTTGAATACCTAATACATTCCAGGCACTGTGATAGGCAATAGAAATATGTAGACAAAAAGATCCAATCACTATACTTAAGGGACTCACTGTTTAGTCTGGGAAACAGGTCTGCCAGGGCAAGATGGTAAACAGAGTATCTGCACTCACCTTTTCTCTTTGCAGGTCCCAACATGCAATTAAATGAAGGTAAAGAAGAAATAAATTCATAACTAAGAGAATGGGGAGACATCAGTGAAAGGCAGATTTCAACAAACTTCTGGTAGACAAAAAGAGATGGATGGTTGAGTGACTAATCAAAGAACAGAAAGACACAATCTAGAACACTTGTAGAGGGAGTTGTAACTGATGAAAACCAGACTTTTCTGATAGAAACTCCAAAGGGACTGCAGACTAAGTGATGTCAGATGCTTTGATGGGTGGGAGGAAGAAATAGATGTAAAAACAAGATGATTAATGGGGGACATATATGGCAGAAGTAAACTACCCACACCTCTTCCCACAATTCCTTATGCGGGATGCTTTACCCCAGGGCACAAATACAAATTTTAAAAAAGCCGTCTGCAGAAAATAAAGGTAATTAGTTAAACCAATAGAGACCCAGAGTGAAATCTTTCTTATCTGGTCGTATATGAGTCCCCCAGTACAGGAGTCACTCACATGAATTCTCACTATAAAGCATTTCCTATTGAATTCAAAGTCTCTCAATTCAATATTCCTAGTCCCTTATTATTAAGTGTGAATTGGCCACCATGACTCACCAGAAGATTATGAAAACACTCCAACATGAAAAAGAATGAAGATATACTAAGTAAATACTAAAGTGATGAAATACGATTAATTTAGAGAACGAAAATGAGTTTTAAAAATCTCATGAGCATCCTCAGGTGAATTTGAGAAAGTTCTGCATGTACAAACTAACAGAATGCTAAAAATAATAATAATAATAATGAGAATGAAGAAAAGAATCTTGGAAATTAAGTCATTATTGGAATATATGTTCAATAGGAAGGTTGGAAGATAAATATGAAGTAATTTCTCATTTGATATAACGACAATACAAACAAAAGGAATATACAAGAGAAAAGAAATGATCAGTTCATGATGCCTAACGTTTGACTAATAAGAGTTTTTGGTAAAGAGGATGAAGAGAGCAGTGGTAAAACGATCAAAGATAAAGTACCAAAAAGTCCTTCAAAGCTAATGGGAGAAGCAAATCTAATTCTAATTTAAGAAGATTTTCCAAGCACTGTACCTTAAAATACCTAGGTACATTACTGTGAAACATAAGAAAAACAAAGATCAAAGATCCTAAAATCAGGTATAAATGACAGCTAGACAGTCATTACCTTAGCATCCTAGATGAAAATGGAGACATGCTTTCATAGTTCTGAGGGGAAACGATTTTCAATGTAGGTTTATACACACGACAAAGTTTCACTGAAATATGAGGAATAAATAAAATAATAATAAATAAAATACTAAAATATTCTAAAACCTGAAGGGATTCAGAGAGTATACTTGGCAAAAAAATCTTTCTTAGGAAATTAATTAAAGATATATTTCAGCAAGATAGTAAACTAAGAGATAGGAAGATGTGAGATTCAGGAAATAATAAGTATAAGAAAACAAGGTAGGGAAGTTTCAATTTTAACATTGTAGTAGCCTAAAGTCTAGTTTAGATGAGAAGGAAATATATATAATGTAAGAATATATATATCAGAAATATTAATATCCAAATATTCACATATATTCTCTTTATATAACCCAGTGACCATTACAGGGGAACAGGAGAGGAGAAAATGTAATTAACCAGTATTTGGTCCTACTCTGAACTCCAATTTATGTTTGCATTGTTCTTTTTAAAATAACCTATAGACAAATTATAAAAGACTTCATTTTGCTTTAAGAGAAGTGAGTGAATAAAGATGAGTTGGAGGGAAGGGGGCACCTGTGTCTTCATCTTAGAAAGTGGGTGTCAAGATATGATAATTAAGACTGATAGAACATGGTTATTTGAATTTGCACATGAGATGAGTGGAGGAAGGAACTGAGAATTATGGAATAACTCTTTGACAAATAAGAGCAAAAGTTTAAACTCCCCTTTTTAAAAAAACTGTTTACAATTCTGGGGGTATTTATCAGGCTAATTAAATCCAGAAATATTTTTAAATGATTGCTTCTGGGTAGGGGAACTGGGCATGAGGGATACTGAGGGAATATTAATGTTAACTTTATTGCACACTTTTTGGTAGTGTCTGATCTTTCAAACTTTTATGTGATACTTTGATAAAATAAATTAAGAGAAGTAATTGCAATATGAAAAGTGCTAGAGTACTGACATCTATACAAGTCAATATGGAAAGAGTGATGGTTAATTCCAACTACTCTCCCTCTGTATCCATTTTAATAAACCATTTAAAATGCAAGGTCATGGATTTGAGTTTTTAGGTTCGGAGAGGCTAATGTACTTGCTCAGATGCATTGTGTCTAGGTATACATTTACACGTTGATCAATGAAAGTTAATAAGGTTCAATGTTCATTTACTCCTCTTGTGGGACTGTCTCTGTTTATTCTACTATCTATTAATTATTATCGATTATCTATCATTGATTAACTCTTGTGTGATTTTAATTTCTCTCTGGCTTTAATTTTCCTTCTCCTAATAATTGTCTTCCATTTGATTACTCTCAATGATTTTACACAGAAAGATAACATTATTTTCCTGGATAAAATTAAGGAAAGATTCAGATCTTAATGCAATGCTCTGATCCTGCATACCATTTCAAACATGCTGGTCCATGCTCTGCCCAAATGTTCCTAAGATAATATTCTACTATTTTATTGCTCAAGTGTACTAATGCATTGTGAGTAATTAAGCTCTGCAGGAGCACTTTTTATAGGGGAACTGAAAACAGGATCTTCAAATATTATTTCTCTGACCACCAAATGTAGCAAGCGATACTTAGTCACACCTTGGCAACCCACCTCTTAAACACTTTGTCTATATGTGTAATACCGGCCTTCTATCGATATTGTAAGCACTAATAACAACTTATAGGAATCATGTATTTTATAATTGGTTAAGTTGACAGTCATAGATGTAAGCTTTATTTCTGTGTCATGGTAAGCTAAAATTTAAAGATGGAGAGGTCCCTATAGAATACCTGCATATAATGGCTTCTTCTAGGGCTTGGCCTGGGTCTGGTGTCTAAGACAATTACTTGCTATGTCTGTTTTAAAATGATCATTAATTATACTATCTAATGCTATGTGTTTTAAATTTAGGGCACTTGTTTTTTATGATTCATTATAAGCTGGTAAAACCCTGCAAAAGAGATCTAATTTGAAATACGGTTTATTTTTAGATTCGAATGCATGAGAATAAAGATGTTGTAAGATCGTTGGCAGATTTGGCATCCTCACTGGTGAAATGTGTTTTTATTTCTATATAATTACAAAAATATGTAATTTATCCTTTCAAGCAGAGACTACAGCTAGAGATTGGAGTGTAGCCAAAGTGTTGAACATCTTGCAGAGGGAGTTAAGGGTAATCCAAAAATTATACACTGTCAACTCTCACCTCTGCACCTGGAAAACTAGTTTAAAAGATCTGGGAAGGTGGAACACAAATCATCTGGGTGAGCAAAATTTGTTAGGAATAAATCAGCCTGGGCTTTGCAAATGTAAATCATTCCCTCTTTGCCTTGAAAGGATACTTTATGATGCTTAACAGAGAGTAAATAAAGAAGGGTTGCCAGATGTACTCAGTTTAGATGTTCAATGCCTCTGAAGAGAGATATTTTTATCCTAAGTATCACCTGACAGTGAGAATCTGTCTGCATTTAGAGAACACACAAGAAGCCTTCTTGCCATCTGGCCAATCTAAGGTCCAGCTTTACCAAAGCCCACCCCCAGACAAATACATTTCTTGTTGCAGGTCGATTCCCAAGAACCTATAAATTCTTCACAATGGAGGGATGAGAGGGAAAGTTCTGTCAGTGATTAAAAACTGGATAGAGGACAAAAAGGCAGGATTCTGAATAATGTCTCGCTGCTATCAGGAAAGAACTGTCTGCTTATTGGAAGAGAGTCATGCATTTAATTCATTATTTAGAATAGGAAAAAGTGAGCTGATTGCGTTGAACTTCTGAGGACAAACACTTAGAGGAAGTGAAGAATCCTGAGAAAGCAGTGGAAAAGAAGTTCAGGCACGCACACACACACAAATTCTTGTCTAAGGAATAAAAAAATTTTTTGAGAATTATTTCCTTTCTTTAACCAATTTATGATCTAATTAAGAAGATACTACACATAAAATGGTAATTAGCCTCATATTCAAAGGCTGGAGGCAAATGATTGACACAGGAAGTGTAAGCAGATTGCAAAGCAATGAATAAACACTGGTGTTTTAGGTGGTCTGTGAGGGTATCATGGAGCAGATGTGATTTGATCCTAAAAAGGGGTGTGAGTCAGTAACTGGAGTAGACTTTTGGCCAGGGTAGAAAATGGGAGCAAAGAAGACGGAAAGTTTTATTTGTTTTGTGCAGCATTTAACTGCCCATTTAGTGAGTGAAGAAGTACTGGGATAAGCTAAATGTGTCCACTGATGACTGGTGAACAGAGGAACGGCCATGATCAAAGCAATCTTTTGAATATATTTACTATATGTGATACAATACATAAAGAATGGGTCACATCTGTGGGTGAGAGACCAGAGATGCTATGGATTTGGAGTTGGACAGGTTTTCAACCCTGACTCTATTGCCTAAAGTCAAGTTTTTTCTAAGTTAATTTATATGAATATTAAATATGAATCAAATGCAAATACAATGAGGTCTTTTTGAGGAGAGGGCACTAGACAAGCTGGGTCAACCTACACTTTTATGAAAAAATAAACAAGGAAGAACAACAAGAAAACTTACAGAGAAAAGCACAGAAGAAAATCCTGCCCTTCAAGTTGCTAAAATCTGTCAATAATTAAAACAGTGAGTTACTGGCTCATGAAGGAAAAAGATAGTCCAACGCGACATAATAGAAAACCCAGGAATAGACCCAATTTATAGACGAGATGAGGTGAGTTAGGCAATAAATGATGTGGGAACCAGCAGATAATGGCCTGATAAGAATATTAAGTAGAATCCATACATCACATCACATATCAGAATACATTGCAACTAGCTACAACATTCAAATGTATAAAATAAAAGTATAAACGTATCTGAAGAAAATGTGGAATTTTTTTTCACCTTAGATTGGAGAAGACTTTTCTTCCTCTATTTCAAATTCCAGTAGATATATTATTAAAATTGTTAAATTTAAAATTGTTAAATTCCATTAAAATAAAAATAATTCTATACATCAAAGTCACAATAATCTAGTAAAATGTCTACTACTCATATGGTAAACAAATGGCTAATATTCCTAATACATAAAGAGCTCCCACAAATAGATAAGAAAAAGACCTACACTTAAATATAGAAATGGGCAAAACAAGGGAGGAGGAGGGGAGAAGGAGTAGCAGAGGGAGAATAGAACAGAATAGAAAATAAAATGGCTGCTAAACGTTCACAAAACATTCAACTTCGCTCATAATTAGAAAAAAAACACAAAAAACTAAAACTTCACTGATGTACCATTCTTTTAGCTTCCTATCTGACAAAAATTCAAGTTTCCTAACCTGCTGAAGTGTGGGTGGGGGTGTACGAACACTCCATCCCTATGGATGGTATTTAGCAACATATTAAAATTATAATTGCATATACTCTTCAATCCAGTGATTCTCCTTATGGGGCTTTATCCAACAGATATACATTTCCATTTGAAATGCTATATGTGAAAGGGAATTCACGCAGCATTTGTAATAGCAAAATAAAAGTAACTTTTCTGTTACTGTCATTGATGAATGACAAACTTCAAAATGCATCCTAATTTTTAAAAAGCTTTCCAAGTAAAGGAAGGACAGAAGAGCTTTATCAAATATTTTAACCAATTTATTCATCAAATAAGATTCAATGGCATCATTTTCCCATGAACTCTAAATAAGAAAGGGAGGAAAAAACATTAGTGGGCATATAGAATTGTTCAGGAAATCAAGACAACTTTCAGGTTGATATGTGTTAACCATTTTGTAATTTTAGGAAATACTAAAATAATAATAATAATAACTAACAACCTGTAATATTACAACATACATTTTTCTTTCTCTCTGTGAACACTGACTGTAATGTTGTTAGGCCCAGCATGTGTAGCTGTCAGACAAAAAAGAACCCTATTCATTGTGAATCAAATAAAATGCTTTCTGCTACAGAAAGAAAGTGGCTTCCCCACTCTTAAGAATGCTATTCAATTTTAAGTATGTGTGAGACTTCTTTTTTAAAACTAGAATATGACTACATTTCAATTAATTGAAGGGATGTTCATGAAACAATCATTCTCAGTGACTTGATTTTCATTAAGCAGCAGCAGCACTGGAAAAAAATAAATGGAAAAATTGGGACTGTTGGAAGGTAAGGGCAAAAATCCTCAGTGTTTTAAATATTTACCTCCCACATAGATATCTTCAGCTTAAATTCCTTTCAGAAACAGTGTAAGCAATGGTGAATAGAAGAGAAAGAGTAGCGACCTTCAAAGCTGGAATCACTGGTGACTGACAAAAAAAACCGTACCATCTATGTCTGCTTTTCACCCTGGGAGTCAGAAGCTCAGCTATATTATTGGAAGGATGGTGGATGCCCAACTTCTGATATATCTTTCCTAGCAGTTATACTTTTTCTATTCCTGAATTGTCATCAATTCTTCTATCATGATATAGTCATCTTACAACATTTAAGGTTTTGTTTTGTTTTTGTTTTCTTTCCTAGATTATCATGTGCCCAGAAAACCATAGAAGGCTCTCTCATAAACTCAAAGAAATAGGTTGTTTGAGAAACATAAACCAGTCATTTGGGTGATGATCTTATCTTTTCCCTCTCCATAACTGAGAAATAAGCACAGGGGTCAGAGAACCAAAATAATCCATTTTTAAAAACTGGATTGGAAAATGTAGCTTAGCCTTAAACTGGAACCATGCTTCTACTCTGTCCTGATCCCTCATCCCCAATTATCCTTCTGCATCTGGAACGTCAGGGTTGACTCCTGGAGGATACAGTGTGCCTGTAAGATGACCTTATGATGGAGTGGGTAAATGGGTGATTAAGAAGCCCAGAAGAAGAAGAGGTGCCTACAACACAATTTCACTCATCAGATAAGTGAGTCTTCCTTTGGGAAAAAAATGAGTCAGAGAAGCTGGCGTGGGAGTGGAGAATCCTGGATCCTCAGTCACTCTTTCCAGTGCCTTAAGCCAACAACAAAACGTTAGAAAAATGCAAATATGCTCTTTCTTAAGACTAAGTCAGCAACCACTTTTTATTCATCAGCACTTTCTCTTAGGTAACATCAGATAATCTAGCTGATACAAAGAACTCCTATCAAAACTATAATACCTGGAATTAGATACTTGAGATGAAACAATTAAAATATACATTGTATGTTGAGATACAGGAGAAGCAGATTCAGGTGAAGGTCATAGTTCAGGGTTTTGGGTGCCCAGGCTGCCAGTGATGATGATTCTGGATGTGAGCACAAATTTCAGCTACAATTTTGCTTTTAGCTGGCCAATTTTCTAAAATAAAGGTAGCAACATCTAACATCTACTTTATGCTATTTATTATCTAGAATTAGCTAGGACATATGATTTCTCTTCTATTTTTATTTTCTTCTGGACCCACTCTAACTACTGAGCTGCTATTGCAAACTGAACAGAATATTTTGATTTTTATCCTCAGTGGTGTTATAAGCAAACTCACCTCAAGAGTGTTCATAATAATGAAAATGAACATTTGTTTAACACTCCTAATTGTACTAGACATCATGCCTTAGCCACTTGCATGCATTATTCCATATAATATTCGTAACTTTAACAGGTATTATTAAACCATTTTGCAATTAGACTCTATTTTTATCTGAGAGCAAAGTTCTTTCCCTAGGGTGTAAACCTTTAAAGAGCTACATAGCCACTCAGGAAACTAGATAAATAAATTTATTCAAAGCCTCTTATTATTGAGTATTGTATTTATCAAAGATGTACCACACTTTTTTTCCTAATCAAGTGGCATTTTTTAAATTAATCCTGCTACCACTCATGTCCCCAGCACATTGTACTCATTTCAGGAGAATAGTAATGAACAAGGCAGACACTGGATTTCCTACTGAGTCATCATCTAGGTGGCAGTGGGTTGATTTGATACAGCTGATGCTCGTTTATCTTTTCCCAGAAGGTTAATAGTCCTAGCAAGAAATCATGGAGTGTTAGGAATCTAAGAAGCTGTAGTTGAATAGAGCAAGTGGTCTCTTCTAGGAAAGTATTATTTTCTCACATTGATATTACACTGAAGTGACAGATAAAAATGCTTGGGAAGATTGCTATGGATTATAATCTGCTAAATATTCTCTGTGAATGAACTTTATTCTTGAGTGAATTACCATGGACCTTACTGAATAATCTGAATTCCAAGGCTCTGAGCTACAATTCAGATGTTCCTAAAACAGTGGAATACTGGCAGACACATATGAAATTATTAGTTAGAACATGAGAAACTAAAACAAACGAAAAGAAAGGTCTGTACATCTTGTGTTAAGGCCCCAACATAGCTGAATTGGCCTTGACTTGAATGTAATAAAAAAAATAAAGCACTACAGGTAGAATTGCTGTGGCCCTTTAAAGTTATTTATTACCTTGACCTCAACCAGTAAATGCAGTGTACAGGTGGATAATCTGGTCAAACTTAGACAATGAGACAATTCGAAGCTACAAGAACAAAAGTACTAGGCATAATCACAAACAGGTGACGTTTGAGAAAATGTTTTACACTGACCTGGAAAATGTTTTTACTAGAATAACATATATTGATTAAGGCCAAAATATTTCACTTGTCTCAGCTCCCTGTTTAAGATGGCAAAAATGGGAGAACTTGCCTTATTTCTCTTTTGCCAGTTGAACTCTCATTAATGTGTTCGCCTGGCCAGTTCTTGGACAGGCCGTGGGAAAGTAGGAAGTGAGACCAGTAACAGCTTCGTTTATCCTTGAAATTCAAGCCATGCGTGCCTCAAATACTATTGCTTATAAAATTGTGTACCTCTTGCACTGGGTGTCTTAGAAGTTACTGCTGTGTCTTCCCTGCCTCTTCACTGTCAATGAACCGGGGGTGTGGACTAAATACATAATATTGTAGACTTTAAAAATTAAGTCAAACTTTGAGGACAAACCTGCAATCAAGTATTGTAGAAACAAATATAAAAGTCATATTCAATACAATATGTAAGATATTCCTAGGCTACCACATATCTTATAGATATTTTGACTTAGTATGTATATTTATTATGTATGTTTAGACAGACGCCAAATCATAAACTTTCAAAGGCTTGGCCTTTCACAATCTGGGGTTGAGAAGATGAATGGATGTTATCGTAGGCAGAGCTCTCTACTGGGTACCATGAGTGGGGTGGAGAAGTTAGTGAAAGCAAGTAGCTGACACAAGATGTTGTGATGTCATAAATGTAACATATACTTTCTTTAGTCAATACTACATTTTAGTGCTTGTGTTAAGTGCGAGAAAACTTATAATGTAACTTGTCTTTCATAGTTAGTGTTTTTTTTGGTTCTAAATTACATGGTGACAGAAAATTTAATTCCTACACTTACCCATTTATCTTTGTATAATGCAGGGATCCCCAACCCCCGGGCTGCGGACCACGGCCGGTCCACGGCCTGTTAGGAACCAGGCCGCACAGCAGGAGGTGAGTGGCGGGTGAGCAAGCGAAGCTTCATCTACCGCCGCTCCCCACCACTCCCCATCTCTCACATTACCGCCTGAACCGTGCCCCCCAAGCCCCCAACCCCCGTCCGTGGAAAAATTGTCTTCCACAAAACTGGTTCCTGGTGCCAAAAATGTTGGGGGTTGCTGGTATAATGAATTTAAATATTAGTGTCTTAATATTAAACTTAAAACAAAGGATGATGTAGGTCATTAATTTTTTTTTTTTTTTTTTTTTTTTTTGCGGTACGCGGGCCTCTCACTGTTGTGGCCTCTCCCGTTGCGGAGCACAGGCTCTGGACGCGCAGGCTGCGCAGCATGTGGGATCTTCCCGGACCGGGGCACGAACCCGTGTCCCCTGCATCGGCAGGCGGACTCTCAACCACTGCGCCACCAGGGAAGCCCTAGGTCATTAATTTTTGATAAAATGATTCAAGTTATGGTCTAATGTATCATGTTCGTGTCTAGTGATTTTTTTTTTTTTTTTGCCTCACCACATGGCCTATGGAGCCCCCTGTAGTGGAAGCGCAAAGTCTTAACCACTGCACTGCCAGGAATCCCTGTGTCTACTGATTTTAAAAACGTCAACGACATAAGGCAATAATGCAACACCATCTGCAAAACATTTTTAAATAAATTTTCATTTTATCAACATTCTGGGACATACCAGAGCTGAAGTGAAATCTCTATCTCACAAAAGTATTACATAAGGCCTCAACTATTATGGATCAAAACCTTTTGTCAGAAAGCTTTCAATATGCTTTAAAAAGCTGTCCTATTTTCTTTAAGTAACAGAAGAAAATGACTTTTTTTACTTGGTTAAGAGAAGTAATGTTTCTCGACTGATATCATGTAAAAATTCTAACATATCGGACTTTTCTAAATTAGAATAGCTAAACAAAATGTTTTGGTCATAAGCAAGAGTGTTGCAGGCAAAAATTTGTATTTATAATGCAACTGGATTTATGTTGCTGTGCCTGACACTGTAAGTGACTCATTCTCACATGAAAGGCTATTATCTGCAAACAGAATACTGTTAACCTCAGAGTTCCACTGTTTTTCCATTTATGATTAAATATTTGTATTCCATCTTTATCTCTCAGTTTTCATTTTTATTGCTCTATCTGGTGATCAATCATGTCTTGTGTTTTTAAATAGTGGTTTGTAGAGGGTTTAAAATACTTCCATTTTTTACACTGTCAGTAATCAAAAAAAAGTATTGCTAATAGTGTCTCCTGGGGTGCATATTGATGTCATGCACATGGGAGCCATTGAAAGATTTCTGAAAAGGAAAAGGTTAAAGGGCAGACATTTTTAATGCCAAAATTCTGATCGATATAATAAGGAATTGCATTGCTAAGTCTATTTATATTTTTCTTGCTTCACAGAAAAGAAAAAGAGGAATGCAATCTCACAGGATGGAAATAACTTGTGGTGAACTGCTCCCGTCCAAACGGTTTATGTCCAAATGGTTCATTCATCTTAGACTAGAACCTGGTGAAGCCCAGGGAACTGATGTTCTTGAAATCAGGCACAGAAATTCTGAAGCAAAGCTTCACATTTGCATCTACGTTTTGCTTAAAATATTCCACTTAGCCTTTCCTCCCAGGAAACAAGGCCAGCCGTACTTGATTACTGAATAGCCCTTTTCAGATGCTTAGTTTGAGGAGATTTTGAGTATGGGAAACTTGAATTTTACAGAATGAATCTTGGGTTATATTTCAGTTTTGATTTGTCTCCAAGGGTTGAAAGAGATAGGAGACTAGGATACATTATATATTAGCTCTATTTCAGCATGCTCTTATTGTAATCTCAAGCAAAGTCAAATGCTTTGGAGAAAAAGATTAAATTGGTAGAATAACAGTTATAAGAAAGGACAAATCCATATATGCAAAAGTGGACTTGGAGTAATAACATACGATATTTTCTATGTAGGTATGTATATTTTAATTGTATATTTCTATGGTTAAGTTCACAATAATCAGTTTAAAGGACAGTTTGGAAATATCTAATCATTACTTTCAGGAGGAGGAATCCAGCTAACTCCTCAATGTGGAAAATAAAGTTTACAGGAAGTACATACACACACACACACACACACACACACACATTTCTAATCAACTGACATTTAAGGAATACCAATTGTGTACAGAAAAGCACCACTATGGAGCATACAAAGACATAAGAATACATTTTTTTTTTCCCTAAAAGAAGAGCAAGAAGCAACGGAATAAACCCTTTTCTTGGATTCTACGAAGTCTGAATTGCCTTCTTGTAGCCTTCAGAACAAGCTCAGCATTTCCACATTTCCTCCTGTCTCTGTCCTGTGTTGCTAGGATGCTGAGGTAGAAAATGTATACATCGCCTCCCACTCACCCCTACACAGGGCTTAAACCCAACCTCAGCCCCATGCCCTCTTGTATTCCTCTTATTCTTCTGTGAGAAAGTATCTTCCCAGGCCCTATCAGAGTGTCCGATACATGTTAAGTTCTTATAAAGTCTTATACTAACCTCATTCTCAGTATTGAAATATAAGAACAAATAACACTTTGGGGAAGGATGGTTTTTGTTCCTATTCAATGGTCATTTCTGAGACAAGCTTTATCTCACCTATTTATCTAAAATAGTATTTTTTGTCCTTCACTATCCCCTCCCTAAATTACTCTGGTTCATTTTTTTGTCATAGCATCTTTACCATGATTTTAATACAAATTGTGTTATAGACCTAGTCATTTATTTATTTTCTTACTATTCCCAATAAAATATAAGGTGCATAGATTGGGAGTTTGTTTTGTTCACCTCTGCCTAATGTTAGGCAGTTAGGAGATGTTAAATAAATATTTGTTGAATTAATGAAAAATTAATTCGTTGGGTTTCTTACATTGGCTTCTTTCAGAAGCAGACGCTATGCTAAGGATTGGGTTGCAGTAGTTTCTTAAGGACATTGTTCCCATGAGGAGCAGGATAGGAAGGAGATAAGCGAGGATGGGATTTCAGCTGAAGTCCACACACCAGTGGTTCCCACAAAGAGCTCTGGAATGTAAATTTCAACTCCCCGCTTATTGACCTGGAAGCAAAGGAACTGGGCTCTTATCCTTCCCACCAGCCAGTCTAGTGGCTACTGGTAGCCCCAGGGGTGGGGTATGAAAACTCCTCTCCTGGTTTGTAGTCACAGATTTTACCTGTCTTGAATCACTTCCCTCTTTCAGATGGTGACAATTTATAAATTTGAACAAATAACTGTATAGCAAAATAAGGCTAGGGAGCCCTGTACTTTTCTATTGGATAAAACATATTTTTAAAGTGGCTTAATTTTCATGAAATGTCATTAGGTTTGTAAAGCATATCAATATGTAGTATTTATTATATCATTTGATCCTCAAAGCCACCCTTTAAGCTACAGGTAAAGGATAATCTCTCTCTCTCTTTCTCTCTTCTCATTTTGGGAAAATGAGGTACAGATAGGTTAAATTTTAGGAGTTGAGTCAAGCTTCAAAAAGGAGCTTGATTGCAGAAATTATTTATGTTCTTACTGCTGCATCAAGCTGTCACATAAAGAAATTATTCTGCCTGTATTTTCTTAAGCACTAAGAATCTAAAAATAAAAATTTTCAGGCCAAGGCAGTGGGGAAGAAGGAATCAAAACAGATTAAGGCGGGAAATGTTAATGACAGAAAGAGCTTAGAGGCTGTTGAGTCCAGCTGCCTTTTCCACCCGTGCCAGAGAACAGTGTGACACTGCATCACCCCCACTCCACCTCCCTTCTGCTGAGCCCCTTGTACTTGCCGTTAAAGTCTTTATTCAGCTGGAGCCCACTCTAGACTCTGCATTGTAAGATTTTTAAGGTTTCCTTGATGGAAAACAATTTAAAAATTACATTTGAAGAATGGTAGAGGGCTTTAATGGCCAATGATGAGTGAAAAGAAGTATGTGTTTGGAAAAAAACAGAACCAGAAAACAACTGATGACCTATATACCAGCTGGAATGACTTTGCCTTCAGGTTATAAAAGCACTTTGTGTCTGTTACTTGTTTGGATAGTGTGGAAATAAAACACTTCTATGCAATCAAAATCTGAGCTTCTAGAAAAAAGTTTTTTAACACCTAATTGTATTGCTACTTCATAATGTAAATGTTGGTGTCTTTCTGAACTCCTCTTCCATATCTCAATATTAGAGGCCAGTGTAAAAATTTAACCTATTCCTTATGAATAAACCAAGCATGAAGACTTTGATATTTAACTTAGTTGTACATTTAAATGGCTTTGTACTAAATTTCACAAAATATAAGAAAATTAATTTGATTAGATAGTCAGAAAAGAAAAATGGTTTTAGATTATTCCTTCAACAAAGGATATTATAAATAGTAATACTATATTGTTTATAAAGTAATTCGTAGCTTTTATTTAAAATGTTTTTCCTGCGCTGTTGCTATTTCTCTTCTGCACTAGATCCTAAACTTAGACTGGGCTTATTGATATAAGCCTGTATTAACTCCTTTAGCTTCTACTGTGGCAGGTGATATGTGTTACAAAATCCTCAACACACATTTGCTGACTGATTTGGTGAAGGGACAGATCTAATCCCTGTATGCTGGAAAACACAGTCCCCTTCATCATCTGGGGGTCATGAGAACAGAGTAGTTACATTGGGTTCACAAAGATTTAAATATCATGTATACTGCCAGAGGCCACAAGGATTTTCTCTGGAAACAAAGCAAAGCATACAGCAAGGGGAGCACACGTGCATAAAGGCAGGCACATGAGCCCATCTTGACTGATATTATCCCATTTGCTTTCTGGAAGAGGACACCTCCATCTCTCTAATGCCGATCTTCCTCTGACCTGATCCCATCAAGCCTACCCAATTGTAGTGTTTATGCCACTCTTTGTCTTTCCTTCATCTGGACCCCTTTAGCTTTTTAACCCTGGTTACTGCTCTATGCTCTTTTTCGGAGTTTAAATGTGTAACTGCTTCTATATTAAAGCTGTCTAGCACAGACCCATTTCCAGCCATTTATTTTTACTATGAGATTTCACCCTTGCAAGCATTATTCTTCCCACTGCTGAAACTACCTGTGACTGGAGTGTCACCCCTCTTTGTTCCAGCTTTTCAGCATGGTTTCAGCTCTTGGTAATGATGTGCCTAAGATACTATGACAGCTACAGTTTAGCATATAGCTTCTTCACCTGGTGCGGATCGCGACCTCAGTCTGCCTTTAGCAGGCACTTGACGTACTTTACATAATATTGTGAGAACAGAAATAACTTGGCACTGACTTTTAAGATAAAAAAGAATCATGCAGGTCAGAAACCCTGCATTTTTATTTGCATTTGTTACAATGTATTAAATTGTGAATATTCTGCCTCTCTCTACCTCTCTGGCACTCCCTGCATATTACTTAGGATCCAGCACAAGTCAGTAGCTGGCCACCAGAAGTGAGACTCCACAGGGAGAGCCCTAAAGGGGTAAAGTTGGGGATGGTTCGATGCATAAAATAATCATTCCAGTTCTCTCTTTGGCTAAATCTACCGTGAACCTCATTGCTTCCTGATCAGAGTGATTAAATTTTTCTCTCTCCAAAAGCTTTCTGGAATAGGCAAGCACTGGAATAATGAGATATTTTCAGGTTTTCAAAGTTTTCTTGTATTCATTTGATTTGTGTTTGTGTGTCCATGCATGTGTATGTTTTTGAAAAGCTACCATTGTCTATAAGTCTCTTAAACCAACGTAATAATTTTTCATGATTTGACCCTTTTCTACTTCCTAAGTTTTATCTTCCAATTTTTGCCCATCAGTTTTTGTTCTAGTGAATATAAAATTCCTATTGTTATCTGAATACATTGTGTTGTCTTCCTGCTTAATACCCTGAAAACATATTTCACTTTCTTCTTCTGGAGAGTTCCTACAAGTCTGGCAAAGCTAAGGATAACCATCCTCTTCTTTAATTAGTGTTTCTCCAGCCTCGCAACTAGGCTAAATGTCTCTTTTCTATGCCCGCCTTGTCCTATGAATATCAGCATGATGATGCTTATCACACCGTGTATAAATTATTTATATTTCACATGAATGTTTACCCCACAAGCAATGTCTCGATGAAAGGGCTTATATCTTATTTACCTTTGCATCTGCAGTGTTCTGAATAGTGCCTGGCATACAATACATGTCTGCTACATGGAATTTAAGCCTTTGAAATAGATATTATTATTACTCACATTTTTACTCCCCCTACTCATGGGAATTAGGTTTAGAACAATTGCTGAGATTTACTCACGCAGTAAGCAATGGAGCCAAAATATTTATCTAGACCTCTCCCCAAAGCTATTAGAGTTCTAACACACCACAATGCCTCTAGAACACAGGTTTGTTGTACCAGTCTGAAGCCTCCTATGTCTCTAAATTCATGCATAGACACAAAAAAATTATTTTCCCTATGCCACCTGCTTAGTCACCAGAAGAAGGAAGTCCTTTCCAATCACGTTTTATTCCATGCCCAAAGACTAGTAAAATTTACCTAGATTGGTCAGATTCAAGGCCACTTTTTGGATTGTGTTTTATAGATGGTGTTAATACGTCTCTATAAATCTAAACATATGGCAGCATCTTTTTGGACTTGGGAGTTGTGGTCCCTCAAACATTTGTCCCATTAAAGGGTAAACCCACAGACCAGAATTTGGCTCTAGGGATCAGAAAGCAGATCTCATACTTCTTTGATTGTAAATATCGCAATCAAACTTGTCTATCTTTAAAATAAAATAGTCTTTCATATGCTTTAGCTTAGTTTCTTGAAATTTCACTTCAGAGTTTATGGCCAAAGCAAAGTATAAAATGCTTTTTTGTTATGTTTTGCTTATATGTACATATCCTTTGGGAACGCTGCAGAAAAGAATTATAGGCTGTAGATAAAGATTGGATTTTCACAAGTTTCTTGGACGAAATATTACTGTAATATTACCCCTCCATAGAACCCCACTATTTTTATTATCCAGACAGTATTGTTCTTCTAGGGGATCCAGATATATCCACTTATCTATTGTGGAGGAGGGATGTACCAGTGGTTAATGATGACCTTGTCATGGAGCCTGCATATTCCCTGAGTCACAGAGAAGGGGAGAGTAAAGCTTCCCCCATTTCTTATCAGGACTCCCAGGTCCAGCCAAAGAACAAGAGCAGCATGCGAGCATAGGTCTGACCATGTAGAATCTACAGCTTAAGTGAAATAGAGCAACTTTGGCCAAAATTGGCTTTCACCAAAAATATGCAGGAGTTCTTTTTTACTTTTGTGGACATTCAGGAAAATTTCTCATTGTTTAACCCACATTCAGATAGCTACTAACATAGCAAAGTGAAAAATGGAGCTGTTTTCCATCAAACGTGCAGCTTATGTTGCCCATGCCTTACTCTTAATTAGTTTTGGTCAATATGAATCAAGAGTTGGCAAGCCATTTTAAGCACTAAGTCGTTGCCTTGCCTGAGCATCCGTTTATCTGGAGACAACTCGGTTTGTTTCAAAGGCAACTAACACTAGGAAAAGACTCCAAGCAGGATTTAATGTATTAGCCTCAGGCACACAGTGAAAAGAATTGAGATCATCACAGACCCTTGGCTCAGCACTAACTCCTTCAAGACCTTCTTTGCAAGGAATTTGGCTGGGAATCTATTCTTGACACTTGCCTGAAGTCTAGTAAAAAAGTGAAAAATAAATCAACCTTTCTATAAAAACTATTCATTTCCTCTTCTATAGTTCAAACTAAAATCTCTCAAGAAAAAGAAAGAAAGAAAAGGAAAGAAAGAAAGAAAGAAAGAAAAAGAAAGGATGAAAGAAAGGAAGAAAGAAAGAAAAAGAAAGGAAGAAAGAAAGTAAAAAAGGAAGAAAGCAAAGAAAGATGAAAAAAGAAAACCATTACAATAAAAGCATCAATGGTTACATACAGGAAACCATTTATCCAGCCTTTATTCTGTATAAACCTTATAGTCCTCCTTTTCTTACGTAGATAAGTTAGGTATGCTTCTTCTATATTCAACTAGTGGGATAAGATTTATGTCATTGGATTAAGGACATTTCAGATTTTGTTTAGACACTTTTTTAGACAGCTACCATTGCATGATTTCAAGTACATTTAAGAAAACCTTTTTATTTAGAAGTAACGTTAAAGTTATGAAAAGTTACAGGAATAAGAATAGCAAATAGTACCAGGTTCAACTATCATTAACATTTCCCCCATTTGCTTCCTCATTTGTTCTACCTCTCCCTTTCTCTCTGTATATGTATCCACAAACACATGTATAATATTTTTGTGACTCATTAGAGAGTACATGCCCCTTTCCACTATTTATTAAATAAATAAATTCCTATTTTAACAAATAGGAATATTCCCGTACATATTTATAATCATAATTAAAATTATAAAATACCCTAAATTTAAAATTGAAATAGCACTTTTAGCTAATCTACTACTCATAGTCCCATTTTGCCAATTGACTCAATAATGCCCTGAATGGCAATCCCTCCCCGCTCCTCCCCACCTTCCAGTATAAGATCTAGTCTAGGCTCAAATACTACATTTAGATGTCAGAGGTAGTCTCTTTAGTTCCCATTTATCTGGAACATTTCCAGTAGGTCTTTCCTTGTCTTTTGATATTGACATTTTGAAGAATACTTTTTAAAATATGAAAACATTCATTTTGGATTTGTTTGAAGTGTATTCATATTTGGTTCAGGTTATGCATTCCCAGACACAATACTATGTGATATTGTGTCCATCTTAGAAGGTATCCACATGCCTGCCCCTCACTGGTGATTTTAATTTGAATCATACTGTCAAACTGTTGTTAGTTTATCCACTAATAGTTAATTTATTTTTTTTTCCTTGCAATTAGTAAATAGTCTGGTATTGACACTTTAAGGCAATACAAATATCCTGCTCCTCATTGAAATGCATAAACAATTGATTCTTGCTTGAATCAGTCCACTGTGATGGTTGTAAAATGCTGGGTTTTTTCCCCCTCCAAAACTCTCACCACATTCACCACTTGACACTCTATTGTAAGCAAGAACCCTTTGTTCGCCCCCATTTATTTACCTATTTATTATCAGTATGGACATATGGAATTTTTTTCCCAATGGTTAATAATTCATCATAATACTTAATTATTTTAGTATTCGAATTGCTCTATAAGCTGGCTCTTGAATCCTTGTGACATGCTTATTAGTTTGGGGGGCACTTTCTTACTTTCTGGCATAGCAACATATTACAGAATCTTTTCCTACCTACTCTTTCCCAGCACTGGAATCAACTAGTTATTTATCTTAACAGTATTGGTTCCATTTAGTGGGCAATGGTGCTGGAGACTAAGGTCTGGGTTCTAGTTGTGTTCATTTAGATTTTTTCCCCAGGCTCTTTCAAGCATACACAGTAGACACATGCATATACACATACCTCAGCATTCATATATATGAGCATATACATACATAACACAAGTACATGTTTTAGAAATCGCAAGTTTATACCAATATCTCCAATTGCGTTATATCTCAACAGAGTTTTTTCTTGCCTTCCTCTTTTCCATATTTTTATGTCTCTCCTTCCATGTGAAAATTTCAACCCCTAGCACTTGTCAATGCTATAAAACATCTAAAATATATTCATAATTGATTTGTCCATATTTCCTCTTCAAAAAACAAATCTACTAAAAGAGTTCTCTCCTACGTAGCCAAAGACTGAGAATGTACAAATTCTGTGTTCATAAGTCACTTGGATTATTGCTTTATTTTTCTTCCCTGTCAGTTTAATTATAACTTTAATTTGAAATACAATTAGCTATACTTGCTTCAGGTTGCTTTCCATTTTAGTTTCACTTCCCCTCTTCACATTCTCGTTGATTTAACTTTTCAACTACATGGAGTATCTACATGCTTCCATTATGAAAGCTGTACAAAATGATGTACTGAGAGAAGTGTCACTCCTTCCTAAATCCCTTCCACCCCATTCACCTAAATCTCATCCAGGTAACTCTGTATATCAGATCAGAGAAGCAGAACCACTGTATTTTTAGGGATTGGAGCTTGTGTGATTGTAAGAGCTGGTTAAGCAGTCTATAATAGCCTATTTCTGAATGATGCTCCAGGTTGACATCCACAGGGTGGGCTGTAAGAAAGGCAAAATGGATATAAAGTGGGAGAAGCAAGGAAAAGGTAAAATCTGTGAGGCTGAGGTGGAATCCACATGGGTGGAATAGAACCTGCGTGAGTCTCCCACTGCCTCCTAGTCTCCAGCTTCAATGATGGGGATGTTCTGAGTTAGTGCCCTTCAGAACAGAGCTGAGCTCTGACTGGACCAGAAGGTGGAGATGTTACAGCAGAAGATCTTCAGGAAGTGGAGGAGTTTGTTGGGCTAGTTATTGCTCCCAAGGCAATCTGGAGCAGCAGACAAGTGACAACATGCATGATGTGCAACAGGAGGTCCGAAACATAAAAAGAATATGGCTACTCCTTTACTTCTGCCTTCCCAATCTGGTGGGGAAATCTCTTACAATCCATGTTATTTCAGATTTAATTGTGTAAGGGAATTCTAAGAAATATAGTTCCAGCTTAGCTACACTGACACAATATAAATCACCATAATCCATCCCTTGTCAAGTTAGAATCCACATTTACCTCTTTGAACCATACTTACCTTCCAAAAAAAAAAAATTCTTCTGCCCACGTTAATACTATTATCTCTTGTACAGCAAAATTATTTTAGTCCTCTCTACAGAATAGGGTTTCTCCATGTTTGAGTTATTTTCATTTCTTTTTCAGATGAGACATTCTCCTTTGATATCCTGGGACTTTAATACTGAGATATAAGGTGAACTGCTTTTAATGCGTAGAATGTTAGATGGTAGGGAAATGAAAGAAAAGGAATTAATGTATGCCCAAACACATTATATCAAAGTATGGAATAAATACACATAATTATTACAGTCCTTTTCTGCTGCTGGTCAGGTGGTGGTAGCTGGTATTTATATCTGTCTTTTCCCAGAACCCACTGCATGTTCTCTCTGTGCTCAGCAAGCTATTTTGTGGGTCACGGTTTTTGACAGCTGGCGTTAGCCAAATCTTCTTTCCTAAAAAATCTGGAGTGTTAGCAGTCCTATCGGTATTGGGTTGTTCTATTTTTCCACTAACTTTAATCACAGGATACAGAAATAGTAAATGACTGCAGGGTCATGTGCATTCCAGATATATACCTTCTTATCCCCGTGGGGTAAAATCAATCCAGCTTCCATTTAATATTCAGGCTCAACTCCTCTAGCCAGAATGAGCAACCCCCTTCTTTGCCTGTTCTTTAACTAGCATATGGACCCCAAAGTAGCCCTGTGGCAGTCTCAGATTCCAGTCTAATGCGCAATTGTTGGGTCCCCTAACAAAGCGTTTTTCCTTGGGAACCAAAACTTCAAGACTAACAGTTACCCAATGGGAAGCCAAACTTGCAATAGTGGATAAATAGTGAGAAAAGACACACCAATTTCCACCCTTTGATTTTTCAGACCTTAAACCTTAGTTATGGAAAAAACAGCACAACATTTTGGTCACTGATTTAGAGATTCCCGGAGGACACAGTAAGGCACAGAACTGACCTCTCAGGTATAAAAATGTGTTACCAAGAGGTGTTGCCACCTAGCCAATAGGTGTTGCTGAAAGGCATTGCCAGTACTATAAAGAGTCTTCAAGAGGCCATAATTCTATTTTTTGAGTAAATACAATGTTAACATGTTTCAAAAATCAACAGAACACAAAAAATCCTACTCAAAGACACATCCCTTCCTCCCACTTCCTTTCTACCTCATCGCCCTCACTCCATCTATTGAAGTAACCCATTTTATTATTTACTGATATATTTTTTGCATTTCGTTTTGAAAAGATAAGTAGATACATATTGTTCTCCCTATATAAGAGGCAAAACATGAATTGTTTTCTTTGTACTTTGCTTTTGGCAGTTAATATCACCTAGAAATCACTTCATATCAATGCATAGAGATTTTCCCCTTCTTTATTTTTCTTTCATTTTTTTTTAGCAGTAGCATAGTGTGACATTGTGTGTAGGTACAATTGTTTACTTAACCAATTTCTTACACTTAGACATTCAGGTAGTTTCCAATATTTTGCAGTTATGAAAACAAAAAGTGTTACAATGAATAACCTTAACACATATGAATTTTAATGTTGTTGGAGGTGTATTTTCAGGGTCAGTTCCTAGAAGCAGGGGTGCTGGGTTGAAGGGTAAATGCACATGTAATTTTCTTAGATATTGTCAAATTTCTTTCTATTGGGGTTGAATCATTTTGCATTTTCTAAATTCTCACTAGCATTGCATGTATAAGAGTGGCTGTTCCTCCACAGACTTGCCAAAATGTGTATTGTTAAGCTTTTGAATTTTTTCCAGATAGGTGAGAAATTGTAATTCTGTGTGATTTATTCTGCATTTTTCTCACTGAGTGAAGATGAACATCTTTCTATGTTAATCTTTTATGCTTAAACTTTATGTTAAGTAATCTCTGTGTGTGTGAATTGTTTATGTATTTTATTGATTTTTTTCTATAACATTGTTGGGATCTTCCCCTGGATTGTTAAAAGTTCTTTGTATCTTAGGGATACTAGCTGTTTACCTATGATATATGACTTTCCTTACATCATTTTATTTTTACGGTAAAGAAAGATAACATTTTTTAGATATCTGATCTAAAATATATCTGATATACTTGATATCTGATATATTTAGATATCTGATCTGCCTGGAGTTTAGTGTAAGGGATTGTTATCTTTTTCAAAATAGTCAAGCTGTTGAGCTAACATTATTTATTAAAAACAAACACACAAACCAAAAGCTTTACTCCGTTGATTCTTAATTCCACCTTTCTCATCTACCAGATTTCTTGAATAGTTTTGTCTCTTCTGGGGTTTCCAATCTGTTTCATTAGTTGCTCTCTCTTTTCATCTGCCTGTACACCCTCTTTTAATTATAACAGGTTTATAGTTTGTTTTTGTTTTTTGTAGAACTCATTCCCATCTCTCCCTATAGCTTTTCTTTTCCACTGTTTTCTTGGCTATTATTGTAATGGCAGCTGTTCCACCTCCATAAAAAAAAGCTCCATGCTATATTAATTGGAATAGTTTCACATTTATACATTAACTTAGGGAGAGCTACGATCTTAATGATATTGAGATGTCCCAACCAAAACACAAAGGATGTCTTTCTATTTACTTAAATCTATGTTTATATCTTTCAGGAGTGTTTTAAAGGTTTCTTTATAAAAATTTTGCTCATTTTTGTTAAGCTTATTCTGGAGGAGTTACCTTTTTTGTTGCTATTTCAAATACATCTTTTAATTGAACAAATGATGGTTATCTAACTACCAGTGGGACATAAAGAAATTAGCTATATTATTTTTTTTACCCCAATTAGGTCTTTTTGTAAATAGAACAATATTGGTATGGCACTAGGCTCAGTATGGAAAAAATAAAGGAATAGTTCTACTGCTTAGAAAATAAGTTTCCTCAAAAATCATAATGCATTAGATGTCTGGTAATATAGAGCATGATTGATACCATCTACATCTATAATGGGACTGAGCACTTTCTAAAACTCATTGTCCTCAGATGTAAAGTGGACAAAACAATATATTTCCAGGACATTTTAAGAATTAGAGTTAGGACTTCTCTGGTGGCGCAGTGGTTGAGAGTCCGCCTGCCGATGCAGGGGATGCGGGTTCGTGTCCCGGTCCGGGAAGATCCCACATGCCGCGGAGCGACTGGGCCCGTGAGCCATGGCCGCTGAGCCTGCGCGTCCGGAGCCTGTGCTCCGCAGCGGAAGAGGCCACAACAGTGAGAGGTCCGCGTACCGCAAAAAAAAAAAAAAAGAGTTAGAGTTACTCTAAGCAAAGGACTAAACTGTAGGAGGCACTTAGGTAAATGTCTGTGATTCTGATTATTCAGGTGTGTATGTTTGATAGGAGAGAGAAAATTGCTTTCCAACAAATACCTATTTTACCTAAGCGTCACGCAAAACCATACCTTCTTTAGAAAAGGGATTACCTGTAGAGATATTGGAAGATGCATATCTGGTGTTTTTTTTCTCCTGGCACCTCTTCCTTACGGGAGAGATAATGCAGCAAAAGGAGCTGACATAGAGTGAGGTAGCTCATATACCTCTTCTCTTGGGAGAGATTTCCTCACGTAAAAACCGTAATCTTGAGGTGACAAAGACAGCCCTAAAATTCCCCTCAGCTTCACTACATTTTAGACAGATTTCTTTTTGACTGTAGACCCCTGACCTCTCTTTGCTTAGAGCAATTACTTTAGGAAACTTGCAATTGTAAATTTTTTTCTCTGCCCTTTTGAGATGTAAATATCTCAACCTCCTGCCAGTTTTAATACACAAGAGTGTCTTTCTCAAGGACCAGGGAGCCATCCTTTTGAAATGTAATCATCAAGAAAGATAGCACCCCTATCTACCAGTCTTTGTGGGAGGATAGAAACCTAACTTTGATGAGTGCCTATTAGCAAACACAGAGGGCCTAATAACATTGACCAACCCCACCCCTAATGACTTCCATTAATTTTCCAACCGGTTGCCTTAGTTTAGAAACTCTCCTGCCTTTTGTTTCCAAGGAGTTGGGTTTAATCTCTCTCCCCCACCATTGTAATAGTCCTGAATAAAGCCTTCCTTCTCTATTTAATTCTGTCTAGCGCAATTTTTCTTTGACAGAGATCTTTAAAAATAATCTTACAATGCAATTTACTATTTAACTCTATTGATTCTTGGATAAGGTATATAATCTCCTCTGAGAACAATAAGGCATTTATGAATAGCCCATGGGGTAGTTTAAATATGTGGGCATGAAGAAAGTATCCATTTTAAATTGATACGGAATAACTGATTTGGTGTCCATACCCATAAACACAACAGTCACTGACTATTTGGACATAAATATTCTTTTATGTTCTCTAATAAAAGAGAAGAGCTTGACAGAAATATTAACTTATACTTAGTAGGACTCTATCTTTCATTCATAACTTCATTTCTTGAGAATTTATTATAATTTGCTCCTCAACTGTCATCCTAAATTTAAACAATTTGTTGAGTTGTACTAACACATCTTTGTGCCTAAGAAATAGCTCTTAGCTTGGCTTCTATATAAATTTCCCTTTTGCTTTTATCTTGGAAATTCTTCTTTGGTTTGTTTACTTAATCTGGCCAATTTTCATATTTACTACCAATGATTTTACTTTTCTTGTCAATACCTAGTTTTTCATATGTTAATATCTCATTTATTTGCCAAATATTAAAGATATAAGGGTGTTAAAGACACAATTTCTGTCTTGAAATGTCATAAAGTCTAGTGCGGAGAGAGGTTAAGTAAACAGACAATAATAATGCATTATAGTAGGTTTAATAGAGTTATTTTATACTGACTATAGAGAAGCATGCTATGGACAAATAATTCCAATCCAGACTTGATATTGATAATGAGAGGATGCATGTGGGTTTGTGGGAGAAAACATGTCTCAAATAGGTTTCATATGACAAGAATGTGAACAATGAGGATGTTGGCAGAAGGTATTAGAGAGAGAGCTGGAAACATAAGCAAAAATTATCATGTTAGAGAGTTCGAATTTTATTTTGAACGTGAAAGAGCTGTTGAGGCCTTTTGTAGTTGGAAACTACTAACATGTTCCTATTTGGGATCTAGAAGAAAAATTTGGTGTTAGTATGGAGAATGGTTTGGAGGTACGTTCAGCTTACCTCTTCAATAATCATAAAATAATTTTATTATTGAGCAAACTTATAACTGTGGCTACATAACACTAACATAACCAAACTAGAAAATGAATGTATTTGACCAAACTAATATTTATATTATTATCATCTTGTCATTTTTATATTATTACACTATTATTTTTAGGGACTATCCTCAAAATTATAATGATCTTTTAGCTAGCTCATTTTTATAGATGAAGTCATTCAGAGGTAAATATTTTAATGACATGCCCAAAGTTACACAGTATTTTATAATAAAAATGCTCCATATTTGTGTTGCTAGGGTAAATTTATCCTTCAAATTGAAAGTCAGGACTATTTCACTCACAAATCTTTTTCCAAGTGGGATTTTATTTTTTAAATGAAAATTCAGAAATATATTTTCATTCATATTATAACACAGAGAAAGTGAATGTTGATCAATAAGCTTGGGTCAAGGGGGGATGTGGATATGAGAACATAGCCCTCTGTATATTTTCAGCAACCTGGGGGAGAGCTTTGGAATTTTCAGGGTTTAGATCAAGCATTAGACTATTTCCTTTCTAATCTTAAGGACCAATACCCCAAACTAATAGCTGTCTTACACTGTATAGTACTTTTTAGTTTTACCCCTTTGAAGTAGTGAAACGTTGACCCTGACAACAATCCTGTTATATAGTTGAGGCAGTATTTTTGCTGCCTTATAAAATTAATCTTTAACACTGGCAAAAAAAAAAAAAGATTTTATTGAACTGTGGATCTGAATCCAAAATGTATATATTATTTTTCAGTCTAGTGCTTTAAACTATTGTCACATTGTATTTCTTGCCTCTTCCTTAAAAAATATTAGTTCCATTTGAGTGTACACACAGTTTAGATTCAGTAACATTTCTGATTGTTTTCTGCTGCATTGAAAGTTCATCTATGTATTCTAGGAGCTTATATAGAAATAAGCTCATAATCCACTTATGGATCACCCTGTTCCGACTCATGTGTGGTCTGTGAAGCTGATCCACAGGGTTTGCTTAATGGTGCCCTTGTCCTCTGGCTTCCTGTTGTCTCTCATCCATGGGAGACACCAGCAGATCAGAGAACAGGAGAAGAAGGAAGTCTGAATTTATATTCTCCCGGAACACTTTTTACTGAGGAACTATGAATGAGCCTCAACCCTCCGTGTAACTTCTCTAGGTTCTGGAAACTACTCTGCCCTTTGAGCACTAGGTGGAGTTCGGCTCCCTGATGCTGCTAATCTAAGGGTATTACAGTTTTCCTTACTCATTTTCCTAAACTCTGTCCTTTGTTTAAGTCTTTTCAACGGATCCATTTTAATATGCTTTTTTTTTTTTTTTGCGGTACATACGGGCCTCTCACTGTTGTGGCCTCTCCCGTTGCGAAGCACAGGCTCCGGACACGCAGGCTGCATGTGGGATCCTCCCGGACCGGGACACAAACCCGCGTCCCCTGCATCGGCAGGCGGACTCTCAACCACTGCGCCACCAGGGAAGCCCTAACGTGTCTTTTTTAAATTGTCATTTTATTGGAGGAACATATAAAAAAACTGTTTTACTAATGTCAAGAATGTGTTAATAGCAGGCAGCATGAGTGGTGCTGAAAAGGACAGCCTCTGGGACCAGCAGCCTCATTTCTAGCTTGGCTCTCCGCTTCCTGCTGTGTGCGACATTGAGCACATTTTTAAAATAAATTTGTTCTTCAGGTTTTTTTTTTATTCATAAGTGAAATATACATACTTATGTGTATATGTGTGTATGTATGTACGTATATACACATACAGATGCTTTAGAACAGCACTGAACAATAGAAATATAATACACTGAGGACCATAAATGTGAGCCATGTGTACCTTACGACTTTTAGTAATCACTTTAAAAAGAACAAAAGGAACAGGTAAAATTAAAGATATGATTACTTAACCCAATATATTAAAAATAGTATTTCAACATGTTTTCAGTATAAAAATAATTAATGAGGTATTTTATATTTTTATGTACAAAATATACCAAAAAATATAGTGTATATTTTACATTTACTGCACATCTCAATTTGGACAAGCCACATTTGAAAAGCTCAAGGGCCAGACATTGGTGGTGGCTCCCTTATTGCACAGCACAGCATTAGGTGTTCTCTAACCTACACCTATTTAAACAACTTACTTGATGAACTACCATTCTCTATTCTTTTTTGTTAACTAAAATGTGCTTATAGGATGCTGAATGCCCGGCACATGCAGGCAATGTTCTTAGACATTCGTGAACATCTGCTTCCACCAACTGAATTAAATGTTTATGAAGAATTAATTGTATTTTTCCCAGACCAGTTCATATCAGTAAATTTTTTCATTATAATAATTATTTATTTGTTTATAAACCAATAAAACATTAATGTGAAAAGAAATAGAGTTGTTTCTATGAAAATTAGGTTAAATACTTTGAAAAGGATTCATAAAGGAGAGACACCAGAAGTATTTTTTTGAATTAGTTGTAGTCGAAACAACTGAAAGACTGAGGAAAAATTATCAAAAGCTAGAGGGTTTTGTATGCAGGCTACAATGCAAGTGTTGGTAAGTTCCTGCTGTACTTAAAGAAAATGAACCTGGATCTCATAGAATGATCTTATGGTTGTAGTTAATGAAAAAAATAAAATGCAGAACTCCAATATAAGGATATATAATAAGAGAAAACATCTTAATATTGTATTCACTAATTGTTAAACTATGTTTTACTATGTATAAAGCATAAAATTAAAAAAATACTTAGATTTTTGTCTGTATCTCTTTAAGCAGCCTTCGTTTCAACGACCATTTTCGATTAACTGGCCGTGGTCCTTCTACTGCAGGCCCCAAGACGGCAGGTGTCATGTTTGTTTTGTTTGCCACTATATTCTCAGGGCTAGAATGGCTCAAAGTAGATGCTCAACAAATATTTGTTGACAGATTGGCTGACTCATTCTTTCCATATGGCACCTCCTACCAGGCAAGCCTGTTGGTTTTTCAGTTTATGGTTTGCTGTCATATTTTTTTAAAACATGAAATTGTTTTATTTACAACAGACATAATTTTATGGTCCTTTTTTCCTAAGCGAAATGTTATTCTAGTCATCTAGCAGAAGAAAACTCATACAAAATTTAACTCAGTAAATTTAGACTTGATGTTCCTCAGCAATGCTTTGCTGAGGAAAATGGGAGAGAGTAAATAAAATTAAGACTCTCTTATCCTGAGAAGGTCAAAAAAACTTTGTTTTCATATGCTTCTGGGGAGCTGTGAATAAATATCCAACGAGCCTCATCTGGATTCACAATCTGTTCATCAAAACACCTAAATTTATCTTCTTTCCAAGTATCCCTATTAACAGACATTGACTGTGGTTATACGCATACACAGTTGGAATTCCCTGAAATTTGGAAAATTCCCTGAAATTAGGCATACAAATGGTATGTCGATAGTTGTAGAGTGTACTTCCCCTACCCCAAGCTGAAGGTGAAGATTTAGTCACAGTGTAGCTAAACAGGCAGAAAATATTTAAGTTAGAACTGGAATCCTTCCTGAGGGACTTGCCAATATAATTATCTTTTTCATAGTTTCCAAAACATATCATTTTAATGGAAACTTTTAAAGTATTACATATATAAAAATGAATACACTGGAAGTGTATAGCTTGATAAATATTAACAAAGTGACACACTGTAAATAGCACTCAGATCAAGATAAATATTACCAGTAGCCTGGAAACCCTTCTTGTATTTTCTTCCAGTCATCACCCTCCCTAATAGTATTTAATATGCTGACTTGATCACTGTAGATTACTTTTACCAATATATAAACTTTATATAAACAAATCATTCAATATGTTCTGTGTTTTGCTTAGCTTCTTTTATTCAGTAAATGTTTTTTAGATTCATTCGTGTGTGTTGTTGTAGTTTGTTTATTCTCATTGACTTATGGTATTCCATTGTATAATTATACTACAAATTTTATTCCATTCTTCTATTGATGGATATGGAGATTGTTCTCAGGTTTTGGCTCTTATGAATAGTGCTGGTCTGAACATTACAGTACATGTCTTTTGGTGAACATAGGAACATATATCTGCCAAGTATAAACCCAGGAGTGGAAATTCTGGATCATAAGGTGTGCTGATGTTAGGTTGTAATAGATACAACCATACAACATCTTCTGGATTGAGTTACTTTACAAAAAACAGAAAGCAAAGGAGATTTTGGTCTTAGAAACATCAACTGGTGGGTTATATTAGAAGATACTATATATACATGTATTTCTTAATCTCTAAGTAGATTTTTTTTTTTTTTTTTTTTTTTTGGCGGTACGTGGGCCTCTCACTGTTGTGGCCTCTCCTGTTGCGGAGCACAGGCTCTGAACACGCAGGCTCAGCGGCCATGGCTCACAAGCCCAGCCGCTCTGCGGCATGTGGGATCTTCCCAGACTGGGGCATGAACCCGTGTCCCCTGCATTGGCAGGCAGACTCTCAACCACTGCGCCACCAGGGAAGCCCTAACTAGAATTTTTAGAATACATTTTCTCTTGAAATGGAAAAAAAAATCTGTTAGCTAATATACAGTTAACATCCATATGCAGGTTTTTTGTTTGTTTGTTTTTCTGTAGTTTAAATGTTATATACTTACTAGTAAAAATTCTGGTTAGTATTAGGACAATATTATACTCATAAATGATTTATTTTTAACTGTATCAGGACTTACCATGCCTGTGGAAGTAAAATTAGAAATGACATTTTCATTTGCATATATGAAGTCAAAGGAACCATTTTGTAAAATTCATATTATACTGTTTAGAAATGAACTTTCTCATTTCAGAAAACCCCGTGAAATATTTTTTCAGCTTTGTTCTTTGCATACACAGTAATTTACTCTCAATAATGTTCAAAAATATATTGTATAGATTGTTGTATAAATAGAAGAGGAGGGAACGCTTCCAAACTCACTTTACCGGGTCAACATTACCCTAATACCAAACCCAGACAAAGATACTACAAGAAAAGAAAATTTCCCTGATGAACATAGATGCAAAAATCCACAATGAAAATATTACCAAACTGAATTCAACAATATATTAAAAAGATTATACACCATGATCAAAGGAGATTTATTCCAGAAATGCAAGGATGGTTCAACATCCTCAAATCAAGCAATGTGATATACCACATTAACAAAATAACAAAATAAAAGATAAAAATCATATGGTCACTTTAACCTTTTTCTCACTCGTATATTAACTCACTCTTCTTTCCTCAGAAATACACTTAGGCCTCATTTTTCCAACTGCCTACATGTATAATGGTCTGCATATCCCATTCTTGCTTCAAATTCAATTTAATGCCATATTTTTTGCTGCAAACTGGAATTTCATTTTTGTATTTCCTATTTTGGCTAATGGTATCCATATTGCCTATGTTCAAAATTATAAATTGTCTTAAATATTTATTAATGCACTCTCCTTTATTTATTTACCTTTAATCAAACACCAAAATCATCGCAAACTATTTCCTTCCTTCTCCTTTTCCCCTTTTTATGGCTAATATATTTCACACACACAATGTTTTCTATGTACGGTTGTAATTATGTTTTTATTGCTCTAAGAGACTCCAATCTTCAATTTCTCAAATCCATCCTCTGTATGCCAGGCATTGTATGTATGCTTTCCTAAAAAGCATGTAGGACTGTGCACTTAACAAAGATTAGTAATTGGAACATGCTGTTTGTGTCCTCAAGAAACTCACACTTATGGAAGAGACAAAGTTTTAAATAATTTCTGGAAAATCACAAGCTGATATAAGTACCATTGGGAGTTAAAAGGAGTTTTCATTCTCTCAACCAACTATTTATTGAGGAACTCTTTTGGGTATTGTACACTGAGGATAGAGAACTGAACTGGACAAAAAGACTTCTGATCTCATGAATTGTATTTTCAGTGACAGGGAATGGAGGGGTCAAGGAATGCTTCATGAGGAGATGACACTGGGGTAAGTTTTAAAATCACTATTTCTGATGGTGAGGCTGAAGTATTTGTATTTTGATAAAAGATTCACAGATGACTGTGATGTATATGGTTAGAAATCATTAACATTATTCCCTGCTGTTTAGTTAAACTTCCAGTACAACAAAGAGTTTCACTTCCATGCAGCACATATGCTGATCCCAATGAATGCAATGAGAGTCCCCATTCTAAAGTCGTTATCAAAACATTTCTAAATTCTCCTCAAGTCACCTTCATTTGTTATTTCAATGAATCACTCAAGTCATCAACAAATATTTATTCCTTCCTATGACCTAGAACAGAAAATAAAGAAAGGCTTCTCTTAGAAAGTGGTATTTTAGGTTTTCAAGGATAAGTAGGTATTACTTGGGTGAGAGGAAGTGGGAGTGGGGTGACTAGCACATGCTGTTCATCAGGGAGTGTGGCTTTAGGGAGATGGCTACTTAAGGAATTGAAGCAAGGGCAGGAGTGGAGTGTAAAGAACAGTCTGTATGCTCAACAGACTTAAGCTTTTTAAGTTCAGACTCCAGAGGTAAAATTATTTTCATTTATGTGGCCCCAGAACATGCCAGAATGCCTGATATAGAGTAGAATCTTAATGACTATTTGTGAAATAGACTAATATACATAATAACAAATTGAAATTTACCCCTAAATGATAGTGGCTTGGGCTTATGATTTAATATATCAAATCATAGAGTTTCTCAAAAATATTTTGCCAAATTTTGTTTTCAGAGCCACTAATAAGAAGTACATGCACTTGATAATGTTTAAACTTTATAAAAGCTGTAGCTGTAGCAAATGAACAACTATCTCCAGGAATCAATGGAAATAGATGGAACAGTTCTCTAGGTCTTTTTCTCAGCTATTCCCTCAAGCTACCTGGGTTTCTAAGGCACTCAGTTCTTGAGGGATTGATTATTGTGATGGCTATTTCATTTGAAAATATTTACACTGAGGCCCTCAACTCTAAATACAGACACGAACAGTAGGAATGTCAAGAACATGTTAGAGCCATCAAAGGAACATTTTGTGTTTCAGAAGTGACTGCCTTCCTGACCCTTACAATAAGGTCAACCATGCAAAGTCCACTACGTTTGCTCGTTCCTTGGGTTCTAGGGATTGAGTACCAAGTAGTAGAAGGGGAAAGGTATCTCTCAAACAGGTATGTTTTCAACTTTTTACTCAGCACTTAACATTAACTAACCTCTAGCAATTTACTTTATCTTTGTGGGCCTGAATCTGAATGCATGTAACCTTGTGGGAAATAAATCATATACCTATGTGAAATAATAGAAAATGTATATATGGGTCTCTGCCCTGGGTTCTTGGCACAAAGCTCCTAAAACCCTTGTAATTTCCTAAGTTATAAGAACACTACGGGCAACTCTTGTTTTAATATTTGTCTTTGACCCCATTCCTGACACAGGGCTAAATTCCTAAGTGCTAAGGGCACTGTGAGCCATGTTTTGTTCTACTGAGGCAACTCTGGGTGGGCTTCTGCATGGCTTCTGCATGGGGGCTAGTCACCAGAAAGACCAAGCCTGATTAGAAGCTTGGAAGTTTCAGCCCCACTCATCCTCTAGAGAGGGAAGATAAGCTGAAAATGGATTTAATAACTGATCATGCCTACATGAGGAAGTCTCTATAAATTCCCAGTAATAGGGGTTTACGGAGCTTCCAGGTTGACAAACATACCCATCCTGGGAGGACAGAAGCTTCTGCACTCAGGAACCTCCCCCAGACCTTGCCCTACATATCTCTTCATCTGGCTGTTCACTGGTATCCTTTAACATAGCCTTTAAAAAACTGTCAAAGATAAATAAGTGTTTTCCTGAGCTCTATGAGCTGCTCTAGCAAGTTAATTGAGCCCAAGGAGGGGGGTCATGGGGACCGCCAGTCTACAGGGTGTTGGTCAGAAGCACAGGTGACAACCTGGGCTTGTGACGGGCATCTGAAGTGGGAAAGGGCAGTTTTGTGGACTAAGCTCTTCACCTGTGGGATGTGAAGGTATCTCCAGGTAGATAGTGTCAGAATTGAGTTAAATTGAAGGACACTGGGCTAGTGTCATTGAGAATTGCCTGTTGTGGGGAAAAACCTACACACATTTGGTGACTAGAAGTGTCAGAAATAAAGCGTTCTGTGTGAATAGTAAAGGAGACTCAGAAGGAAGAAACTCATGGGAAGGAAGAACTGGGTTTTTCCCTACACAGAAGGAAAAAAACCCTGCATTTTTCTAATTCAACCTTATATAAGCACTGTTCTTTGTACATATTACACACTCGGAAAGTCATTTCCATTCCCTCACTCTAATTTTCCTATTGTGTGCTTATTTTTGGACTTATAACATTGTAATTCTAGGGAGTAGTGGAAAACTAATATTCTTAAAATTCCTATCATGCTAATTTGATTTCACAATATCAAATAAACAATATCCTTACTTGGGATCTTTAAAGGATCATAAGAAAAATAACCTCACATTTGTTGAGAAGCTTCATTTTTTTGGCTCCCAGCTGTCACTTAAGATCTCTGTGTTTGTTCATTTTGACCATAGATTGAGGGTTATAGTGAAAATTCACCCTGTTTGTACTTATTTTTCTCTCAGGAAAAATAAGGGACTCTAAAAATAATATTCACACAAGGTGATCAGGCAACAGACTAGAATTTTCTTTTCTGAAAATTATAGTGTAAGTTATATCCCATTATATTTCTATTTTGATAGAAATCTCTCTCAACGGTGCCTGGTATTCCCCACTTTGTCCTACATGTTTTTACTATCCATCTCTCATGACATTATTTCCTGTGGATCTCCTTGTAGAAACTGCTTTGCTTCCCTTTTATTAGCTCCTATAGGACCCTTTGGTATTTGACTGTCCTGAAAATATAGCTCTATTTCTTTAAAGTAGCAATTAAATAATTAACATGTTTTCTAGAGCCTGCCTCTTGCTAAATATATCCATTTCCTCAATTTATGAATAATGACTTGGTTTGACCATGCCTTCCCCACATTGTTGTTTGTTTGTTTAATTACGTTGGAGTTCTTGAAACCTGAACTGTTACTGATTCTGCCAAATACATTGCTTGAAATTTATTAATCTTGTTTTTCAGATGGCTCCCATCTTTCTTCTTGAAGGACATGTGCCTGGTTGCTAAGGCAAACATGTTCTAGAAGCCACTGTTTGATATCAACTCTAAAGTATTTCATTACCAGTGCAGTTGTGTCACAGTTATGCTTTTTTCCTACTTTTTTTTTGTATTTAGGAATATTTTCTTTAGGCAGAAGTAATCCTCATCTTTGCTTCTCTTTTATAGCTTTTAATGTATCTACTTAGTTATCAATAATTCATTCAAGATTTCGTAAAAGGAAGATCTTTCCTCCTTCTTTAACAGATACAAAGTTGAGTTTATCTCTTAACCATTTCAAATGTACAGAACAAATGCTAATTCAAGTGAAATCTCACTACTTTTTAAGTTAAAGTGATTCAATTGGTAACTTTATCAGTATGAATATCTATTCTATAGATAGTAAAAGCCATTCTATCATTGCTATAATTATATTAATAATTTGTTGCAAGTTATTTATAGAATTACTGTATTAGGTCAATCAAATAAGTATTAGATGTTTATATATTTTCAAGAGTGGGAAGTAAAATAATACCTCTGCTGAACTGTGATAAAATTGCAGCTGTCACTAGTATGCATTATTTTCCAGTGAATTAATGGAAAAAGGTATTTTTTTTACTATATAGATTATATCTTATCATTGAAACCTTCCCCCTTTTCCAAAAAGAAATATAACACATACACACAAAAGTGCATGAAACATAAATATAGAACTCAATGATCTATTACAAAATAGAAACCCAAGTAAACACCACCAGGTCCAGAAAGAGAACATTACCAGCATATCAAAAGCCATGCTCATTCTTCTCACAATCACTATCCACTTCTTTTCTTAAGGTGACTACTATCCTGGCTGAAAACAATATGGTACAGTTTTTGCTTGTCTTTGTTCTTTATATAAATGTAACAACTTTCTAAGTGCCCTTACACATCTTACTTATTTTTCCTCAGGGCTGTTTCACAGATCCTGTAGCAGCATTTATTGTCATGTACCAGCAATTTATTGTAATTGCCTTGTAGAACTTTATTATATAAATACAGCATAATGTAATTACCTTGTCTGTGGTTGATGGTCATTTTGATTGTTTCCAATATTGGCAATTACAGACAAAGCTGCCATGAACATTCCTGTGCATATCCTTGGGTACAAAACAGAACAGCGTTTATAAGTAGCGATGATATTATCGGTCCAGATCAATAAATTTGATAGATAATTCCAAAGACTTTTCTAGAGTGATTATCCAATTTAAACTCTGACCAACGGGGTTTGAGAGTTCCTGTCACCCCACATCATTGCCAACAATGTTAGCCATGTAAGCCAATCTGTGGATTGCTCTTTGAACTCTTATTTAATCAATAAAACCTGATTTTAATATAATCCAATTTATTGATATTTTCCTTTAAGATGATTACTTTTTGAATATATTTTATTTAAGAAATCATATAGGCATTTTTATATTTTATAAATCAAAAATTCCTAAAAGAGAAGTCAAATAGAAAGAGAGATGCCCTGTTCATATACATGTACACATGTACAAACTAAGGAGCAGTAGAAATCAGAATCTGTATTTTGGATTTAGCTTTAATTCTCATTTGTTCAAAGTAATTTGACATTGGCCTACTTACCGTCTAGTAAAAGTCTTTGAAATTTACCTATTTTAAACAATTACATTTCAGTTTACTGAAAACAGACTGGGTAGCTGTAGGGAATTTTTCAATCTGAGAAGTTAATAATGATTCTACGCTGAAAATGTTCTATGGATTGAAGCTCAAGAGAAGAAATAAAAGTAGGATTCAGTCCTAAGAAACAGGAGTACAAAAATTAGGTGACAGTACTGGACTGGATGACAATTTCAGTAGGCGATAGCATAGTTGAAAAATTAATTAAGGAAATTATTAAAATAATCTCTGATAAACCTACATATGAGGTTAAAAAGATACATTTCCATCTCTACTATCAATGAGGTCTTGAAGTGCTAATAGGGAAGTTCATTTTCTCCTTGGCTATGTGTTTCATATGAAAAAAAGTGAAATGTGACTCTATTCGCTTTATTAAAACCAGATACAGTACTTTCCACAGTCATATTTAGTCTCGTTATTCCTGGATAAAAGCCCTAAAAGCCATATAATGTTCCTTTTTTTTTTGAGAGTTTCAACATTATTTCTTAAATATGCCTTTCTGTCACATATCTGTGAGGATTCCAACCACTATCTTAATTATTGTTGCGGTATAATAGGATATAATGTCTAATCAATCTCCCCCTTTACCTCTACCTAAACAATCCTCCATTCATATATAAAAGGGAAGAAATAATTGACCCAATTTGCATAATGCTTTAATGTAGTCATGCTGAGAAACATGATTCACAGATAATCAACTTTGTTAAAGATAATGCTGTACCGAATTTATAATAGAGTGCTGTTATATTGTTTGAGGGAGGGGGAGGGAGGGAAGAAAAGCAGATGGTTCCAGGGGATTTAGAGTGGTTTAAGCAACAAAACAATAAGAGTTAGTAATTATTAAAGCAGTGTTTAAAAACAATTTCAAATGAAATACTTCTTCAAACTAAATGTAACACAGAGGTCCTCTATGGAATATCAGTAAAGTATCCTGGACCTGCTTGTCTACCCTCTGAAACTTATCCATTTTCGACTGCCTCTGAACTATCTCTAAGAGTCCCTAGTGCTATGTGGAATGCAGTTTGATAACCAGTAAATTACAGTATAAAAATGATGTTCTTGCGTCAAAAGACTAGAAGTAGTTATAGCTTTTGCTTAGCAAAAAAATGCTCTGAGACTATCAGAGAGAAACAGAGCATGTGAATAAGGTGTGAGAAAGTGGGAAGAGCCTGGTCTCTTTAGCAGGCTATTATATGATCCTGGACAAGTGTGTGAAGCTCTCTGAACCCCAGTGTTTAACATATACAGTTAAGAATATAACATCTACCTCAAGGGGTGTTATGAGAGAAATTGAGTTAAATATGTTAAAAATGCTGTGTTTAAAAAAAAATGTAAGCCAATTATTCTAAAGTATTAGAAAACTATTTGTTTAATATGCTATTCCTGATCCTATAGCCTCTATTATCAACTACTAGGCCAGAGGTCAGAAAACTTTCTGTAAAGGACCAGACAGTAAATATTTTAGGTTTTGACAGCCCTCTCTTCTGTAAGTCACAGCTACTCAACTCATGTTGTAGCTCAAAAACAGCCATATGCAACATATAAGTAAATGAGTGTGGCTATGTTTCAATAAAACTTTACAAAAACAGGCAGCTGGCTAAATCTGCCCAGTGAACCATAGTTTGCAAACTCCTGCACTAGAAATTTTCAACTCCAAGTGTGGTTCACAGCCCACCAGCAGCAGCATTCCCTGGGAGCAAGCTACATGATGGTGAGGCCCAAAGCAAAATAAAAGTGCGGGGCCCTTTGCTCATAAATTACTAAGAAACTTAAAATGCTGACAGCAGAGCATTAAATTAAGTGTGAAGCCTTTGTGTAACTGCACAGGTCACAAATCTGAGAATCCAGCCCGGCCCAGGAGCTGGTTAAAAATGCAGAACCCAGGGCTTCCCTGGTGGCACAATGGTTGAGAGTCCGCCTGCCGGCCGATGCAGGGGACACAGGTTCGTGCCCCGGTCCGGGAAGATCCCACATGCCGCGGAGCGGCTGGTCCCGTGAGCCATGGCCGCTGAGCCTGCGCGTCCGGAGCCTGTGCTCCGCAACGGGAGAGGCCACAGCAGTGAGAGGCCCGCGTACCGCAAAAAAAAAAAAAAAAAAAAATGCAGAACCTCAGCCCCTACCCCTGACCTACTGAATGATAATCTGATAATCAATAAGATCCCAAGATGATTCATTTGTATATGTGTTTTGAGAAGCACTGATAGACTAAAATGATCTTAAGATAGTATTTCTGGCTAGGAACTCTCTAACAAGGCCTAAGTAATTACTTCTGTCTATGAGAAACCTACTTTGAAATTCATACAAAACTGTTTATAAAATAATTGAAACTAAATAGACATTTCTCCAAAGAAGATATACAGACTGCCAACAAACACATGAAAGAATGCTCAACATCACTAATCATTAGAGAAATGCAAATCAAAACTACAATGAGATATCATCTCACACCAGTCAGAATGGCCATCATCAAAAAATCTAGAAACGATAAATGCTGGAGAGAGTGTGGAGAAAAGGGAACACTCTTGCACTGTTGGTGGGAATGTAAATTGATACAGCCACTGCGGAGAACAGTATGGAGGTTCCTTAAAAAACTACAAATAGAACTACCATATGACCCAGAAATCCCACTACTGGGCACATATCCTGAGAAAACCATAATTCAAAAAGAGTCATGTACCAAAATGTTCGTTGCAGCTCTATTTACCATAGCCCGGAGATGGAAACAACCTAAGTGTCCATCATCGGATGAATGGATAAAGAAGATGTGGCACATATATACAATGGAATATTACTCAACCATAAAAAGAAACGAAATTGAGCTATTTGTAATGAGGTGGATAGACCTAGAGTCTGTCATACAGAGTGAAGTAAGTCAGAAAGAGAGAGACAAATACTGTATGCTAACACATATATATGGAATTTAAGAAAAAAAAATGTCATGAAGAACCTAGGGGTAAAACAGGAAAAAAGACACAGACCTACTAGAGAATGGACTTGAGGATATGGGGAGGGGGAAGGGTAAGCTGTGACAAAGCGAGAGAGAGGCATGGACATATATACACTACCAAACTTAAGGTAGATAGCTAGTGGGAAGCAGCCGCATGGCACAGGGAGATCAGCTCGGTGCTTTGTGACCGCCTGGAGGGGTGGGATAGGGAGGGTGGGAGGGAGGGAGATGCAAGAGGGAAGAGATGTGGGAACATATGTGTATATATGACTGATTCATTTTGTTGTAAAGCAGAAACTAACACACCATTGTAAAGCAATTATACTCCAGTAAAAAATAAATTAAAAAAATAATTGAAAAATTAACATAGTCAACAAATATTCTCCTGTATTCTTTAATCTCCCAATTAAATGGATTTGCAATTTATCCCAGTATTTCTTCTGCTTCTCTCACTGCATCTAATTGGTTGCTGAGCACTGATCATTCCCACTCAGAGAATTTTCTCTCTTGTTCTGCAGCACCTCTCAGAAGAGTGTAGTGGTTAAGAATGTTGGTTCTGGAGCTGGACTGCCTGAGTTTGTATGCTGGCTCCACCTCTTAGCAGCTGTTTGGTCTTGGGCAGGTTACTTAATTAATCTGTTTCAGTTCTGTCTTCTTTTAAATAGAGAGGATCACTCAAAGCATCATTGTGAGGATTAAATGTTTTTATTTATAAACACTTAATTAGTGTCTGACACATAGTAAACACTTACAAAGTATTAGATACTATTATTAACTATTAATTCCCATCACCTTTATGATTCTTCTGGCCTTCATAATTAGTTTCCTGAGCTATTGCAACATTAACTGTTCTCAGTGCCACATGATAATTAGGATTAACTGCACAGAGTCTGGGAAGCAAAGTTAGCCATGCTGCTTTAGTACAGAAATAATAAGAAATATTTTTTTAACACAACATAATGGGAGCTAGGTGATGGTCTAAGGATGAAATCAACATGTAATAAATTCAGCTGAGTTCAAGCAGGCCTTGAGAATAAAGGTGAGGAAGGTCTAGAACAGGAGATAAAAATTACAGCCATTTGGCTACATCTAGCCTACTGCCTCTTTTTATCAATAAAGTTTTAATGGAACACAGTCATGCCTATTCTTTTCCTATTATCAGTGGCTGCTTTTGCACCACAATCGCAGAGTTGAGTAGTTGTGACAGAGACCTATGGCCCACAAAACCTAAAATATTTACTATCTGGCCCTTTACAGAAACAAACAACAACGAAAAAGTACAGGTCCTGGAGTATTACAGAATGCAAGGCAGAGTTAGTGGGATCTTCAGACAGAACCTGATCATTGAAAGAATCCTTCCAAATAGGACTGAGAAGAATAAAGTTGGAAAGAAATCCAAGTCATCTGGCTGAGAACCAGGCCCCAGAGTGTGAGTGGGCACTGAGCCAGAAACAGAATATTCAGAGAGGTTACTGTTTACCTTCATCGCTGAATCACTTGCGGACTCAACCTTCTTTACAGAAGGAGCTAAAACTACTTCTAAAACACAACTCCTAGTGTTTTGATCAGTCTGAGTGGATTCTGTTGATCGTGGGGAGATATAGAGAAGTTGACAGAAAGCTTGCTGATTAATCCCATGACTAGTATACCACAATTATCACCCCCCAAAATCCAATCATGTAAACTTATTTTGACACTGCCATACTATGATATAAAAAGTTTTTGAAAAGGCATGTAAATTCTTCTTTGGAAAGTCATAGAAATTCAGCATCCCAGAGGTACCATTGCATATGCTTTGAATATGGAAATATCTAGTTCCGAATCCAGCTTTTGCAGATGTTTTCCCTATAACCTGAAAATACTTCCCTTGCCTTTCTCCATATAGCAGATTGCAATTCATTCTGCAAAAAGCCAGTTCAAATACCATCTGTTCTGGAAATCCTTTCACTAGTCTTGCAGGCATAATTAGTTATATTTTTCACTGTAAGTGGAGAAGATCATGTTATAACCCAGGGGTTAGTGGACACATGAAGCAGAAATCCAACATAGCAGCAGGGCTTTGTCTAGGTGTGATGTCTTCCACATGGAAAAAGCCAAACAGAGACTCCTCCCAGCGTTGGTAGGAACAAAAAGCAGAAACCCACCACTCTTGGGCTGATGATCCCAAGAGTAACACTGTAATAGGATAAGCTCGTATAGTAGCTGTTCTTCCCTGAGTGGAAATGTTCAACAAGCAAGTACCTTCCAAAATGTGTTAACAGATGAAGCCACCTGGCATTCTTTGCAGTGGTTTTGTGAGTGAGTAGATAGTGCCCTCTGAGAATAATATGGAGACATGCCACCCTGTGAAATAGACATTTAGCAGGAAAGAGGAAGGTGAAAGAACTAAATAATTTTTCTATCACAGTAAAACATATGGAAGGGGTTCAAAGGTTTCTGTCCTCCATGATCACCATTAAGGCCATCATTCCACTCTTGTGAATGGGGATTCAGATCAAGGGCAGACTTCTGGGTCATGGCCCTGGATGATGTAATCTTCACTGGAAAAAGCAAATGGTGACTTTTTTCTCACATGGAGAACACATGTCATAATCTGTGGTTGTTTCTGTTTTGCTCCAGCTCTTTGATTAATTTTGCCTTATTTTCTCTTGGATCTTATTCTGTTGTGTCGTAACAGGAAGGAGATTCTTTCTTTCTTTTTCTAATTGGAAAGAGGTTTCTATTTGTTTGGAAGAATTGTTTCCCATTCCTCCAAGGCCTTTCTCCACATGTTAAAGCCAAAATAAATCCAGGATGGAGACCCAGGAAATAATGAGCATGGAAGAGAGATCTTAAGGGTTTTTTTTCTAGTAAGGAAGAAAGGACTTCTCACAGATAACATGAGTAATAGGGAATTTTTCCAGCTGGGAGATGACAAATTTGAGTTCAAAATAAGCAGGACTCATTTGCCTGGAATGACCCTTCTAGCTGTTAACTTATAAGCCTAAAGCAGCAATTAATATTTGATGCAAAATTAGAGTTCATATATTTTAACACTGAACTTAGATCACTATGGCTAACAGAGTGTTTGGAAAATAAAATAGACAAGACAGACAGAAAGGATATACCTATGAAACTATACAGACCACATCTCTGAATTTTCAGTACAACCAGTTAATAAGAAAATTATAAAACAACATAACTACTAGAGATTTTTAAACATTATTCCTGATAAATGGACCAATGAGGAAATCAAAATAAAATTACACATGCCTTAGAAAGAAGAGATGGCCTGAAAACTGTATGAGAACATATTTTTAATTTATCTGAAAATATAATAATTGCAAATCCATAGCTTTACAGACGTATACTTGTGTTTGCACATCCACATCCACGTGGACACACACATATGACAATGAATGAATGAGAAAAACATCCAAATCAAAAAGTATACACAAACAAATAAATATGGAACCAAAAGTAAATGTGAACAAAAAGATGCCTCCACAAAAGCCATTGTGTGCCAATGATTTTACAAGTGATTTCTTTAAAATTCCCCCATGATATACCTATCCCCTTCTAGGGGAATATTTTAAGGATAGGGGATATCTCCAAGGGATATAGACAATTATGCACAAGGCATCCACTGAGGTGTAACTTATTATAGATAATTTGGAAATCTTATTGTGTATTACAAGCCACAAAAGGGCTAGGGATCAGCCTTAACTCTTTCTCTCATACCTGACATATAATCTACCAGGAAATCATACTGATTTTACCTTCAAAGTACATCCCAAATGATCAAATCATCTACATCTTACCACCTAAACCACTACCACTCTGCTTTGAGCCACACTCCTCTCTTGCCTGAACCCTGCAATAGCCTCTAACTGCTCTCCCTGCTTACACTTTTGATTCCTCCACCTCAGAGAGTGTCTATAAAGCAACCAGAGAAATCCTGTTAAAATATATACCTAGGGCTTCCCTGGTGGCGCAGTGGTTGAGAGTCTGCCTGCCGATGCAGGGGACACGGGTTCGTGCCCCGGTCGAGGAAGATCCCACAATGCCGTGGAGCGGCTGGGCCCGTGAGCCACGGCCGCTGAGCCTGCGCGTCCAGAGCCTGTGTTCCACAACGGGAGAGGCCACAACAGTGAGAGGCCTGCATACCGAAAAAAAAAAAAAAAAAAAAAAAAAAAAATATATATATATATATAAAATCATAACATTTTTATGATCAAAATAACTTAATTACTTCCCTATAAACACAAAGTAAAATTCAGAAACCACCGTGGCTAATAAGATCTGGGCCCCTGATGCCTCCTCCTTGATCTGATCCCTAATGATCGCTTCCTTATTCACTGGATTCCTCAAGCCGTCCTGTCTCCTTGGTGCCTCTTGAGGTGCCCAGCACTTGCATCAGGACTTCACTTTGCATTTGCTGTTCCATCTGCCTGGAACTCTCTTCCCTCAAATAACCAGACGGTTTTACCCCTCGCTTCACTCCACCCTTGCCCAAAACATTATCACCTCATCAAAAAGCATCCCTGACCAAACTTTCTAAAATATAGAATTATCCATCATTCTCTTTCATTTTACCCCACTTTATTTCTTCTCAGTGATTATATTAGGTTATATATTTATTGACCTTTTATCTATTTCCTGCCACTAGAAAACAAGTACCATGAGAGCAGGGATTTTTTTGTTTTTGCCCTGTGTCCAATGTCTGGAAAAGTACATGGAATATAAGAGAAGCTCAATAAATATTTTTTAATTAAAGAATGGATGAAATTAATAATATCACAGGAAATGTGAAGTAAATTGTGGATTTACCCATATGATTGCATTTTATTTAGTCATTAATATAGATGTCAAGAGCATGGAACGCTTAATATTTGTATTTAAACATGAAATTCAATCTACAAATGTGCACACAGAATATTCTGACAACAATCTACAAATTTTACATGCATAGAAAAAGTATAAAGAAAAAAACCAAATCCCTTTTAAGACCTTCTCAGAGGGGTAAACGTAACCATATTTGTTATATTATCAATTATATTTTCTTTCATCTTTAAATTTTCAGTGTTTTTTTTTTTTTTCTTTGTGGTACGCGGGCCTCTCACTGCCGCGGCCTCTCCCGTTGCAGAGCACAGGCTCGGGACGCGCAGGCCCAGCGGCCATGGCTCACGGGCCCAGAGGCCCCGCAGCATGTGGGATCCTCCCGGACCGTGGCATGAACCCGTGTCCCCTGCATCGGCAGGCGGACTCTCAACCACTGCGGCACCAGGGAAGCCCTTCAGTGTATTTTTTTAATTAGAAAAAAAAAAAATTAAGAATTGAGCACCTCCTGTATGCATCCCACGGGGCTGGGACTGGTGGTTATGAAGTTAATAGATGTTCTAATTTTAACTGGGATAATACATGAATAAACCAATAACTGTAATCTCGGTAAAAATTATGACAGAGATCACATGAGCAATATGCGTGTTCCTCAATTTCTTAAAGCCTTATATTTCTCACTTGTAAAATAGGGATAATATACATCTTCACAATTCTGCGGTGATAGTATGGGAGTTAATGTGAAAGTCTTAACACAGCAACTTGCTAATAGTAAACAATTAGTCATTTTTATTGTTATTTTTATCAGTATAGTACAGAGCTAGGAGTGACTATTTTTTGAGAAACATCAGGGAAGTCACCATGAAGCAGTAGGTACTGGATTGAGCTAAAAAGGTAATGGTATTTGACTGTAGAGCCAACAGTATGGCTAAAATATGCTATGGTAACAAAAACTTCCCCAAACCTCAGTGGCTCAAGACAATGAAACAGGGCTTCCCTGGTGATACAGCCTGCATTTCTAATGCAGGTCCACATGGGGAGGGACTGTCCCTGGTCATCATAATCCCTCAGGGACCCATCCAGAAAAAGGCTTTATCTTGACCTGCACTCGACCTGAGGAGCAGGAGTGGGATGTGCAGAATCACTCACTGTCTCTGAAATTTTCTGGGCAGAAGTTACACATTTCACTTTCACTCACATTTCAATGGCCAAATAAAGCTACGTGGCTAACTCTAACTTCAAACTGATGGCAGGCAATCCAACCCTGTACATGAAAGTTAAAGAACTGGAAATACTTGGTGAAAGCACTAATGATCACACAGATAGACTGACAAGGAGAATTGGTGGATTCATTTATCATTAGGATAATTTGGACAGTGATACAGTGCTAGGCCCTGACAAAAACAAGATGAGACTATATCATATCTAGCAATATGTCAGAAGAGATACCCAAAACATCCTACTCCAAAAATGCCAGAAAATGTTGAATATATTTTTTAAAGAAGAGTTTAAAATGCATGTCTGAGCTAGCAATAAAATCAGAGTAATCCTTAGAGGCAGAAAGCAAATAGAAAGCATAAATCCACAGTAATAAGTGAAGTCAAGTCCATGGCTTCCCTGGGAAAAGGTGTACATCCCTTAATATAGAGCTTTGATTTTAATAACACTTGTTTGCCCAGAGCCTGCACAAAGTGAAAGATCAAATCAGGGATCACACATAAAGCTGGGAGTGAACCTGGAAAAATAAGTAAAGCAGAAAAGTAGTCATTTGCGAAGATAGAATGATTGAAGCTCATCTATCTCAGCTTTGGATTTCAGAATTCTTAACCGCAAGTTGGTGCTCATGTGGTTTTGTGGTTCAAATTCACATTACCTATGTGGGCTGACAACCCCAGGAGAATAAGGTTTAAAGTATCCCATGAGGCGATCATGCGTTGCCACTGTTGCAGGGACAAATGCAAATGCCCTCTGAAGAAACTAAACTTCAGTCTTGGTCACAAGGATTTCCCACAAATACAGTGAATTCCCAATAAAAGTAATCACAAAGCAAATGAGGCAATAAAGCAATATAAATGATAGTTAATATAATATGCAGCCAGATCAAATAAAAGTGCCTTAGATATTGGAATTATCATCTATAGAATGGAAAATACGGGTATTTGCATTAAAAATAAAATGCATTAAAAATAAAAGAGAGAATCTAAAATATGGAAAGGAAAAAGAGCATAAAAATCGATTATTTACAGTTTAAAATGTCCAAATATTAACCTCAGAAATGAAAATAATATAATAATTAAAATGTAAAGCTCTAAGGCTTTTGTGTTTGTATATGTGTGTGTAATAAAATGCACTTAACATAAACTTTACCATTTCAACCAATTTAAAGTACCACCGGTGACATTAAGTACATTTACAATGTTGTACAACCATCACCAATAGGTAGTTCCAGATATCTTGTTTGTCATCCCCAAAGGAAACCCTGTATCCATTAAGCAGGGAAGTGTTCCTTCCTCTTTTATTTTACTTTTTAAAAGAATTTGAGAAGTGTTTATTCTTCTTTAGATGTTCAGTAGAATTGACTATCACAGGTCATCTGGTCGTGAATTTTCTTTTGTTAAAAGGTGTTTGATTACTGGTTCAGTGTCTTTACTTGTTAAGAGTTCTATTCAGATTTTTTATTCCTTCTTGAGCCAGCTTTATGAGTTTGTGTACTTCTAAAAATTTGGCATTTTATCGAGGTTATCCTATGTATTGGCATCCCGGTGTTCATAGTATTCTCTTATAATACTTAATATTTTGTAAGGTTTGTAGCAATGTCTCAACTTTCATTTCTGATTAAGTAATTTTAGTCTTCTTTCTCTTTTTCTTAATCTGGAAAATAATTTTCAATTTTGGTAATCTTTTCAAAGAACCCATTTTTGCTTTCATTGATTTTTCTCCATAATTTTTCTATTCTCTTAATTCATTTATCTTCACACTAATCTTCATTATTTTCTTCCTTCTTCTAGCTTTGCATTTAGCTTGAACTTCTTTTTTATTTGCTTCATGTTATTTTCTAATTTCCCTTGAAATTTATTTTTACCTCTTGGTTGTTTAAGAGATTTTATTTAATTTCCACATATTTGGGGATTGTCCAATTTTCCTCAGCTATTAATTTCTAGTTTCATTCCACTGCAATAAGAAAAGATATTTTGCATAGTTTGTCTTCTTTACTGAGACTTATTTTCTGGCCTAACATGTGGCCTATCCTGGAGAATGTTCCATGTGCACTTAGGAAAAATGTGTATTCTGCTGTTGTCAGGTGGAATGTTCTGTATATGTCCATTAGTGTTGTCATACAGTGTTGTTCCTTAGTGATTTTTTGTCTGCCTGTTCTATTACTGAAAGTGGGGAATTGTCTCATTATTATTGTGCTGCTGTCTACTTCTTTCTGCTATTCTATAAATATTTGCTCTATATATTAGGTAGGTCTGATGATATATAGATATATATTTCTGTTGAATTGACCCTGTCATCATTATATAATGTTTTCTTTGTCTCTTGTGATGATTTTTATCTTACAATCTATTTTTTTCTGTTATTAAGTATGGCCACCTCTGCTTTCTTTCAGTTGCTATTTTCATGGAAAATCTTTTGCCATCTTTTCACTTTCGATTTATGTGTCTTCGGATCTAAAGTGAGTGTCTTGTGAACAGCATATGGTTGAATCATTTTTTAAAATACATTTTGCTAATATCTGCTCTTAAATTGGAGAGTTTAACCAATTTACTCCCCAAACAATTACTGATTTAGAATAAATTACTTCTGTCATCCTGCTATATGTTTTCTCTGTCTTATATCTCTTTTGTTCTCAAATCTCCCATTACAGATTTATTATTTCATTTATTTTTTGTAATATGTGCCATTTTAATTCCCTTCTCATTTCCTTTTATGGGTATATTCTATTTATTTTATTAGTAGCTATCCTGGAGATTACATTTAACATCTTAAGTTCATAACAATATTTTGAATTAATAACAAAATTTCAATGGTATACAAAAACTGCTCCTATACTGGTCTTTCCCTCCTACTTTAAGTTGTTATTTTTGTTATACATCATGTACCCATTAATGTAAATGTATAATTATACTTTTATGCATTTGTCATTTAAAACATATAGGGAAAAAAGAGGATACAAAACAAAAATATAAAAATACTGGATTTTATATTTATCTGTGTAGTCACCTTGACTAGAATTATTTGTTTCATTATATAGCTTCAAGTTACTCTCTAGTATCATTTTATTTCAGTGTGAAAGACTAACATTTGTTGTAGCACTGATCTACTATTGACAGTATCCCTCAGCTTTTGTTTATCTGGGAATATCTTAATTTCTCCTCATTCTTATGAATGGTTCTCCCAAATATAGAATTCTCAGTTGATATCTTTTGTTTCTTTCAGCACTTTAAATATGTCATTCCCTTCCTTCTAGTCTTCATGGTTTCTGATGACAAATCAGCTTTGAGGTGTACAACATGTTGAACTGATACATTTATATACTGCAATATGATTGCCATTGTAGCGTTACTAACACCTCTATTATGTTACATAATTATCATTATTTTGTTTGTGTTTGTGCTGGGACTAATTAAGATTTAATCTCTTAGCAAGTTAGATGTTTATAATACAGTATTGTTGTCTACAATCACTATACTGTGCATTAGATCTCCAGGGCTTATTTATTATTTACTTATTACTTGCATGCTTGTACACTTAACCATCGTCTTCCTTACTCCCCCCACCCTCTAGTCCCTGGTAACCCCCATATTACTCTGTTTTTATGAATTCAGCTTTCTTAGATTCCACATATAAGTGATGCCATCAACTATTTGTCTTTCTCTGTCTGACGTCTCACTTAACATCATGTCCTCAAGTCCCATCCATGTTGCTCCAAATGGCAGGATATCCGTTTTTCTCATGGCTGAATAATATTCCTATGTATGTGTGTGTATATGTATATATATATATATATATATATACACATACCCACACATACCATATTTTCTTTATTCATTCATTCACTGATTGACTGGTACATAGGTTGTTTCCATATCTTGGTTACTGTGAGTAATGCTGCACTAAACATGGGAGTGCATATAATTTTTCAATATCTTGTTTTCATTTCCTTTGGGTATATAACCAGAAATGGCATTGCTGGATCATATAATAGTTCTATTTTTTTATTTTTTGAGGAACCTACATACTGTTTCACATAGTGGCAGAACCAATCTACAGTCCCAGCAACAATGTACAAGCGTTCCCTTTTCTACACATTTTTGCCAATACTTGTTATCTCTTGTCTTCTTGATGACAGCTGTTCTAGCAAATGTGAAGTGATGTCTCATTATAGTTTTGATTTGCATTTCCCTGATGATTAGTGATGTTGAACATTCTTTTATGTACCTGTTGGACGTTTGGATGACATGATCTTATAGGTGGAAAAACAAAACTGTTAGAACTAATAAACAAATTCAGTAAAGTAGCAGGACACAAAATCAACATGAAAAAATCAATTGCATTTTATATACTAACAATGAACAATCTGAAAAGCAAATTATGAAAACAATTCCATAATAATGCATTAAAAAGAATAAAATACTTAGCAATGAAATTAACCAGGGGGGAAAAGACTTGCACACTGAAAACTACAAAACATTGCTAAAAGAAACTTTAAAAGACACACAAAAAAATGGAAAGATAACTCATGTTCTTGAATTGGAAGACTATATTTTTAAGGTGTCAGTACTACTCAAAGCAACCTACAGATTCAATGCAATCCCTATAAAAATCCTAATGGCATTTTTCCATAAATAGGAAAACCTATCCTAAAATTATATAGAATTTCAAGAGACCCTGAATAGCCAGAACAATCATGAAAAAGAAGAATAAGTTGGAGAACTCACTTGTCCTGATTTCATAACATACTCCAAAGCTACAGTAATCAAAACAGTGTGGTACTGTCATAAAGACAGACATATAGACCAATGGAACAGAATGGAGAGCCCAGAAATAAACCTTCTCTATGGTCAAATAATTTTCAAAAACATATCAACAACACTCAATGGAGAAAGGACTATCTCTTTAACAAATGATGCTGGGAAAACTGTAATTTTTTTTAAAGGAATAAAGTTAGAATGTTATCTTCCATCCAAATCAAAATTTAAATCAAAATTAATTAGAGACAAATATTAGACCTAAAATTATAAAACTCCTAGAAGAAAACATAAGGAGTTGACTACGAGTTTTTGGTTATAACACCAAAAGCACAGGCAACAAAAGCAAAAATAGACAAATGGGACTACACAGTTTTAAACTTCTGTGCATCAAAGGGCCAAAATCAACAGACTAAAAAGGCAATCTATGGAATGGGAGAAAATATTTGAAAATCACATATTGGATAGGAGATTAATATCCAGAATATACAAAGAACTTCTACAACTCAACTACAAAATAAATAATGCAATTTAAAAACGGACAAAGGACTTGAATAATGATTTCTCCAAAGGTGATACATAAATGGCTCACAGCATATAAAAAGATGGTCATATCACTAGTCATTTGAGACAATGCAAACCAAAGCCACAGTGAACTATCACTTCACACCCATCAAGATGGCTATTATAAAAAATAAATAAATAATAAGTATCAGTAAGCACTGGAAAAATTTTCACTCCTGTGCACTGTAAAATGGTGTAGCTGCCATGGAAAACAGTATAATCATTCTTCAAATAACTAAAACTAGGGTTAACAAATGATTCAGGATTCAGCAATTCCACTTCTGGGTATATTTATGAAAGAATTGAAAGCAGGATTTCAGAGAGATATTTGCATACTCATGTTCATAGCAGTATTATTCACAATATACAAAAGGTAGAAGCAACCAAATATCAACACACAGATAAAGAAAATGTGATATATACATACAATGGAATATTATTCAACCTTAAAAAAGAAGGAAGTTCTGACATATGCTACAACATAATCTTTAGGACATTTTGGTAAGTGAAATAAGCCAGTCCCAAAATACAAATGCTGTATGATTACACTTATATGAGGTATTAAAGTATTCAGTTTCATAGAAACAATGCAGAATGGTGGTTACCAGTGGCTTGGAGGTAGAAGAAATGGTGAGTTGTTGTTTAATGGGCATAGAGTTTCAGTTTTCCAAGAAGAATAGTGTTCTGAAGACTGGTGGCACAACACTGTGAATGCGCTTAACTATATTGAACTACACTCTTAAAAATGGTAAAGACAGTTTAAAAAAAGTCAGCCAGAGATTAATGATTAGCATTTTCTGAGCATGTGTCCTGCATTTGGTCTGAATGTAAATCTATACTCCTCAGCATGCATGGGAGCTTTTCAAAACTCTTATTCTCTAAAGTATCACACTCCCCAGCTTTTCTTCCCAGACTTTCAGTATGTTTATTGTTTGACTCAACCATTATCTTTTGCCCAAGGTGGCAATGCCTTATTCCTTTGCCTTTCAATGTTTTCATGGAATGTCCTCAGAATTGCTGATTTTCCACCCTGATTGATTCAGAGTTAGTGAAAATAAAGGCAATCTTTTTGAGTTAGTCCTCTGGGCTAGCCAAAAAAAGACAACCAGAATTTCTTGAGGACAAAGTCAGCTCTGTTACTTCTACAACCAGGAACCCACAGACCACCAATGAACTGGGGAGGGTAGATAAGATAAGGGTAAGTTAAAATGCCACACATCTCTCCTATGTGTTTCAGTTGCCTTTTTGTTGATTGAGAGTTCACTTGGTTGCTGTCAACCTTTGAGTTCTAATAAAACTGATTGTGACCATTTTTGCCAGGTTTTCCTTGTTTCTGTGGAGGAAGAGACCCTTAGAGTTCCCTACTCTGCCATTTCCAAGAATTCTATGGGTATTTTAAAAAGAAGTTTGGAAATAGCTGAGGGAAAAAATAAAATGAAAAGCAGATATGAAGAAATTTCAGTACAGGGGAACAAAGAGATGGAAAATACAAAAGAAGGGTAAGATTCATGGGGGATGGAATGAGAACATCTATCATATATGCAAACTAAGTTTCAGAAAGAAACAGAGAAGTTGTAAGATGAGGGCAATATTTATAGATGCAATGGCTGGTATTTTCTCCAGAACTTATAAGAGATATAAAGCTTCATAATTGGGAAACCCAATTATCATAAATAAATTCATGCCTGAAAAACAGGGAAACCTACTAATATAAAAGACGGTTAGAAAATATTTTAAATTAACTATTATTTTTTAAATTTCAGAGCATTACATATATGTATATTAGAGATCCATTGCCTGTCTTTCATGTTTTCTCTCAGCCATTTTTTAGATCTCTTCTCAATTTCTGTTGATTTCCCCTGTATTTTTCTCTTATCTGTTGTCTATTTCTCTTAATGCACTTTTTTTTTTTTTTTTTTTGCATTACACGGGCCTCTCACCGCTGCGGCCTCTCCCGTTGCGGAGCACAGGCTCCGGACGCGCAGGCTCAGCGGCCATGGCTCACGAGTCCAGCCGCTCCATGGCACGTGGGATCCTCCCGGACCAGGGCACGAACCTGCGTCCCCTGCATCGGCAGGCGGACTCTCAACCACTGCACCACCAGGGAAGCCCTTAATGCACTTTTGATCATATACAATCTCTTCTATACATCTCATAATTATGTGTTCATTTATGAAAAGATTGTTGTCATTTTTTCCAATTTATTTTCTGCCTTTCCATTTCACATCTTCTTGTTTCATATCCTCTTTTCTCAGTTTCTGCACTTCTTTTTCATGGTGCTAATAGCAGTTATTTATTGCAACAATTATACAGTATAGCAAACCATTCCAAAGCTTAGCAGTTTAAAACAAATCTATGGGCCAACAGTTCAGTTCTACTTTTTGGGCCAGGTTGAGATCATCTTAACTAGGTTCACATTTTTGTCTTTGTCATGCTGGCAGGTAGACTGGGGTTAGCAGGTCTGTTATGGCTCAGCTAAGATGACTTAATATCTGCTTATGTGGTTTCTCATTATTCAGTAGGCTATCACGAGCTTGTTCTTATAGCAAGGGCAAAAGGATAACGAGCAATCAGAAGGGCACAAGAGTTTTGTCAAGCCTCTGCTGACACCATATTTTTAATATCTCATTGGTTAAAGCAAGTCACATGACAAGGCTTAGAGCCAGAATGGGAGGGGACATTATTTAGGGCCATTAATGCAATGTATATACACCACACTGAATAACACTGTTTTGTTATATTTCTTCTGCTTTGAGGTAATATTTTTCTGAAGTTATTTTGTCTGCCAAATGTTTCATTTCTCATTTTACATTTCTAGGCTGTTTTCCTTACATAGTTGTGTTCACAAGCCTGTGGTTTTATTACTCAAGTTCATATTTAAATATCCTGAGTTTCTTCTAACCAGCTATTAACATAAGGATCCTATGGGGGTGGTTGTTTGGGTGGCTTTTTCAATTTCTTAATTTCTGCTACTTTTGATACAATGAAAAGCAGGTTTTGAAATATAAACCCCTCAAATATAGAATATAGAAAGTGACTTCCATTTTCCTGACCAAATTTGGATAGAACAACATTGATGTTTATAAAGGCTGAAATATGAAGACAAACAAATCATGAGATAATCTTGCTATGAAATACTATTTCACAATGACTAAAACACAGTGAAAGGCAATAACTTGAAAAAAATCTCAAAGATATAATTTTGAATGAAAGAAGCAAGACACAGCCATACGTGAGTTCAAAAATAGTATTAGATTATATTGTTTAGATAATCATAATTTAAAAAACAAAGGTGTGAATGCCATTAAAGTCAGAGTATTATTTACTCCTGGAGAAGGGAGAGATTAACGATTGGGAATACTTGTCAGACACGTGGGAGGCTTTTGGAGTGCTCATCATGGTCTATGTTATTGTCCTGGTTTGAGGTTATATGAGAGTTCATTTTACAAGACTGCTATGTTTGAGATGCCTGTTATATATCAAAGCAGAAATATTGAAAATATATTTGGATATATGAGTATGGAATTCAGAGAAGTCTAGCCTAGGGTATAGAGAGTCTTTAGTGCATAGACACAATGTAAATTATAAATCTAGATGAGCTGTGTAAAATATGTGTTCAAGAAATCATTTCTCTTGGGTTTAATTATGTCCCCTCAAAACATTTATATGTTGAAATATCTAAGATTGCGATGTTATTTGGAAATATGGTCAGTGCAGATGTAATTAATTAAGGTGGGGTCATACTAGAGTAGGGTGGGCCCCAATCCAATATGACCTGCGTCCCTATAAAAAGGAGACATTTGGACATAAACATGACACAGGAAGAATGCCATATGAAGATGAAAGCAGAGATGAGGTGATAGGTCCACAAACCAAGGAACGCCAGATTGCCAGCAACCCATCAGAAGCTAGGACAGAGACATAAGACAGATTCTCCTTCATAGCCCTTGGAAGGAACCAACGCACTGGTAACCTCATCTCAAACCTCCAAAACTGTTAGGAAATATATTTCTTGTTTAAGCCACCCAGTTCCTGGTGCTTCGTTACAGCTGCCCTATTAAACTCATACATCGTCCAAGGCCAAGACCCAATATTAAGAGGTTGAAAAAACGAGAAGGAACCAAAAAAGGAGGTGAGTGTGATTGAATGAAAACCTACAGAAGATGAAGCCTTGGAATCCAAGTGATGAGTTGTGGAAGTGAGGACTTAGTCAAGTGTATTGAAATTGTAGGGGGATTGAGAATTAATCCTTGGATTTAACAAATTTAAGGCATCAGGGTCATGACAACATACGTCTTGATGGCATGGCTGCAGGCAAAGACTCCTTAAAGGACATTTAAGATAGAATAAGAAGAGAGGACCAGAAGATAGCTAGCATTGCCAGTTCTCATGAGGAGTTTACAGAGGAGCAGAGAAATGGTACAGTAACTTCAGACTGAATTGGGATTGGAAATGTTTTCTGAACATGGAAGAAAAAAAGAGCATGTTTGTACAGTCTTATGAATGATCCAACAGAGAAAGATACATTGCAATTTTAGAGAGTTACTGGGCTCCAGCCATTAAAAGGGCCAAAAGAGATAGTATCTAGTACAGAAATTGGGAAGGCTTCCCTTAGGGATACGGACAGTCAATTTCATAAAAGGAAAAGGGACAGCAGAAAGCAGGTATTCAAAGCATATGAGTGTAGATATGGTGCGAGTTGATGGAAATTATTTTTAGATTTAGAAAAACTTTTTACACTAAATAGGATCTGAGCTTTCTAGAATGAATGAGATGGTGTCAAAATTTCAAGAGAGAGGGAAAGGTGTGAAAAGCCAACGAAGAGAATAAATAGCTTAGAGAAATGTAAAGTGAAAGTTCAGCAACGTCAGGGGCCCATTTGAGATTAGTGGTCATCAATGTATTGTGAGGACATTTAGCATAATTATTAGTTTTCTCACCAGCCATAATCAGTTGGTTTATTCAGTTGGCCTTTACATGAGGGCCAGGTGGAGGGAATAAGAGACCAAAGTGGCAGTCATTTGCATCTTGTAGTGGCTGTGGTGATGTGAACAGCTGAGAAACCAATTTAGAATACATTTTCAGAAACCTCCTATTTGCCAGCAGTGGTATTAGTAGAATTCCTTTAATGCTAAATAAATTTAGCAGAAAGAATGTTAAATAAATCTTCTTTATTTTCCCAGAAAGAATGCTAAATAAATCTTCTTTATTTTTCTTTTAATTATGGCAGATTTATCATGAAGAAATCACCACATAATAAGGCACATCTGTTTAAATAATGATTAAAATGTTAGAAAGATATTATAAATCCACATTATAGTAGTAACAAAAACAGTAACTATCAATTGTACTGCAAATTACTGTTAACAATGAGATTTGCTCATATTTTATTTCATTTATTTCTTATACATTTTATGAGGTGTTATTATCTTCATGTTACTTATAAGAAAACTGAGTTTCAGAAAATTATTTTGAATGATTTGGGACAATCTCTTCATATCTCTTAATTGCTGCCTGACCATTAAAATTTTAGCATTTACAGCAGTTGCTCAAAAATAGTTTGTTTCTTACTTGATTACAGTACTTGCCTTAGTAACATTTTATTTAATCCCAGAAAATCCCAAATGTGGAGTTAGCTAGTTATATATATATATATATATATATATATATATATATATATATATATATATATATATATATATATATAAAGAAATTATATATATATAGCAAATTATATATATATATATATATATGGAAAAGAAAAAAGGTATTTGGAGACATCTTCCTTGAGAGAATGATCATAAAGAATAACAAAAATGTGTATACATGATACACTTGGAGGGATGAGGTCAGAACCAAATATCACAATTGTTAGGTTAAACTTTACTCTTTTTTTTTCTTTCTTCATTAAAATTGATTAAAGTTCACTTTTTATTTCCATTTTGCTATATTACATAAGTCAGAGTTTAGTCAGGAATGTAGATATTTTGGTAGACAGGACTTAATATAGGGAATTCGATTCTTAACAAAACTATTGAAAGGGCTGGGTGACTAAAGGTCAGAAAGAACCACTGCTGGCTTTGGGGAAACCAGAAAGTGTGAACTGTCTATGAACTCTTCTGACTGCTGAACTGAGGAAAATGATTTGAAGATGGTCAGGATCCCTCTGAAGGTTACACTTACTGCCTAGGTACATACATATTAGCCTCTACTGGAAGAGAAAAATGACTTCTGCTTTCTACCTACCCAATTTCACACAAATGCTTATTATTAAAATCTAAGCTGGAATTCTGCTGACAAGAACCTGGAAAGTGTAGTTTGTGGATTCTAAAGCCTTTAGAATAATGCGAGTAGTGTTAAATATCAACAACCATATGTGATTCAGTCCTCCCCCTTGGATTCCTGGTATCTAAGAAATACTTCTATTGACATTTAAACTCTTAAAAATAATATAAAAGCAAAAAAATAAAAAGTAAAAGCAACAGCATGTATCCCTCTAACATGATGATGGATGTTTTGCTATATTCTTTCCTCCCTGGTTGAGGGAGGAAAGAGGTTGTTTGTCCTACAAACAAATGAGGTTGTTTGTCCCTACACCTCACCCTGGGGTGGGTGCGGGGAGGGACAGACACAAAATCCCATGAGTTATTGTATCCATCTCTGTGTAATGATTGTTGTACTTCCTGTTCAGTTACAAACTATCTTTACATTCTATAACTTAAAAGAAAAAATAGAAATATAAATAAAAACACTATACACATACCACATATAAAGTAATGTGGGAAGACAAGAAGAATAAAACGTAAAATGAGTTACTATGTACAAATATAATAGCAATCCAGCAGTTGGTGTTCAGAGTGAAAACGGTTGTTTGTGGAAGAGGCCATTGCTTTGATTCAAATGACTAGTGACTGCATATTGCATCCCGATTGGCAATAGACACTTTGAGCATCTTTGCACCTTCTGCTTCACAAGGTCTAATTGGTTGAGCATCTTGTTCTCAAGTCTCTACTGCCTGCAGAGCATTTGCTTCCTCTCATTCTCATTCAAATCCTGAGGCTTTGGGCTACTTGGTAAATGGTTGGGGGCAGCATGCTCAAATGTAGTATCTGGTTGCAGAATCCCAAGAGAACAAAAAAAATCTTGTCTATTTTTACTGGTATGGGGAGTAAAGAAGAGCAATTTTTCTTTGATTTTGGAGGACACTTTGGCAAGGCTTTGAAATTTAAAAACTTTGTCTAAGTGGCATGGCTCTGCATTCAGAATTTTTGTGAGGCCAAGCTTGATTTTTACCAAGTCTGTTATGGTATTTGCTACTTCTCCTTCCCACTCTGATATGGTGGACCAGAGACATGTTCTGTTTATCAACATCCCTGCATTTTATTATGTTTCTTCTTCTCTGGTATGCACCCTCAAAATCCATTCCTACAAATACTCTCCAATTTTCTTTTGATATAAATTGACAAAACAACTAGAATTATTTTGGTTTATATGTTCCCTCCTTCTAGGGTAAGCTGGAAGGAAACCATTTCTTTAGAATGAACTGGGATTTAACTTTTGTTATCAGTGTGTAGGCACCAAAATTTGGTGGGGATAGGTCTTGAAAAGAATTAGTAACCCTTTGAAATAAGCAAATTGCCTCATTATAGGGTCTTCCAATATGAGGAGACTGATCTCAGGCAGATGAGAAGGAAATGGTTCTGTTGCCAGGGGAGACACAGTGAAATTCTGAGGTTCAGACTATTCATAATCACCAGAATTTATTAAATATCATCATTCTAAATTATTGTGTCACATTTTTTCTTTCATTCAGTGCTTTGAGTTTCATATAAGGGCCCTACAGAGTTTGTGAATGACTCTCTGAATATCCATGAACTGTAATTTTGGACCCTGAAAGGTTTACTTTGGTCTTATTTTTAACATTGACCCTGAGATTCTAGGGGATTAGAGAGCTTTTTTTTTTTTTAACATCTTTATTGGAGTATAATTGCTTTACAATGGTGTGTTAGTTTCTGCTTTATAACAAAGTGAATCAGCTATACATATACATATATCCCCATATCTCCTCCCTCTTGAGTATCCCTCTCACCTTCCCTATCTCACCCCTCTGGGTGGTCACAAAGCACACAGCTGATCTTCCTGTGCTATGCGGTTGCTTCCCACTAGCTATTTTACATTTGGTAGTATATTTAAGTCCATGCCGCACTCTCACTTCATCCCAGCTTACCCTTCCCCCTCCCTGTGTCCTCAAATCATTCTATACGTCTGCCTCTGCATCTTTATTCCTTTCCTGTCCCTAGGTTCTTCAGAACCTTTTTTTTTTTTAGATTCCATATATATGTGTTAGCATATGGTATTTATTTTTCTCTTTCTGAATTACTTCACTCTGTATGACAGTCCCTAGGTCCATCCACCTCACTAGATTAGTTCTTAAAAGCAGTAATGTTGATAGAATCTTGTTTTTAATTTTGTTTGTTTGTTTTTGGTCTTGACTTAAGCCAAAAATTTAAAGCCCTGAATTTGTAAAATTTTTTGTAAGCTAACCACACAGTCAGAAGTAGCCATCTCAAAGTACATAGAGGCTTTATTTCCTCTATTAGGTTCTACTGCAATAATCACTGTGGTCTCTCAAAGCCATACAATGAAGAAACATTTCCTTTCAGGCAACTACAGGCATGCTGGAGCCTACTAATATTTCATTTATTTTAGTAATTATTTCATTATTATTTTCAAATAAGACTGAGTCAGTTAACCAATTCAAGTTTCCCATCACTGAGCCATTTATTTTACAAAATTCTGAATCAGTTAAGGGTTTGATTAGGGAAAAAACAGAAATGACTCTAACTCAGAGGGCACAGAGGGAATTAGATGCTTACATCTGAAGAGCTAGCAGAACTTGGACCAGGGAGAAGCATTGCTGTATTTAATGCAAGTAGGAAGTGCAAGTGCTGCAGGAAATCATTGTTAATGATTTCAGACTCCTGGAGCACTGAAGCTCCAGAACCAAAGGAATTTTCCAGGAAACCAATGAGAGCTTCGTATATGTAGTCTGTTCACCCACTTCCTTGAAGCTTCTAAAGGAAGGAAAATATATTTCCTTCTGATTTTTGAATCTCAAAACTTTACTTTCCTGTTGCAGTATAAAATAAGACCCTGCTGGCAAAGGATTCTGGGGAATACAGTTTTTAGGTTTCCAGACTCTGTGTGACAAGGGGGATAGTTTGGTGGCTCAGAACATCAATGCATATATAAAACCTACAAAACTAGTACTCTTAACGAAACTTTGCATCACTGTCACTTACATCAGTATTTTTCACATATCATCTGACAACTTCTCCGTGAGTTTGACATGACAATCCTGTCAAGTAATCCTGAAGTATCTCTTATAGTGACCCACTTTTCCCCATCCCACTCAGTAATTCTAAATCTGTCCATCATCATCTTTCTTTTGGTTTGCTACATGAGCCTCTTAATTGTTCTCCCTACTTCAAGCATTATTTGCCCCCAATCTAGTCTCTCTGAAGTCAGAACAATATTTCAAATCAAGAATCGGACTATGACATTTTGTTGCCCCAAATGTTCAATTTCTCCCTGACGTTCTTAGGTTAAAGTAAAAACTTATAAACACAGTCTATTAAATTTCATTATTTGGACTTTGCTACTTTTTCCAGCCTCGTCATTGTCACACTTTGAATAATGCTCTTCATACTTCATAATTTTCCATTCACAGCTATGTGTAGAATTCAAGTTTCTTGATCAACTTTCCTCTTCTCTAATATCATCCCTAATTTACTCTGCATTTCCCTCCCCCTGATTACTTTTCAATGTCTGACCAACCCTTTAAACATGCATAAATTCTCATCCAAATATTTTTTTAACATTTGGACTCCACCACAGTCTGACTCTTCCTGTGCCTGCCAGTTTCTCCTGCAGGGACATGCTTCATTCATTCCCACTCCATTTAGTCATAGACGGAATCTGCACTTCCTTAACTCTCATTGCTACTTCCCAAGCAATGCTGTTTGGCTCATGCAAAATCTTTCCTATCTTTGAAGCTTCACCTCTATTTATCATCCTTTGATATTGTCATCTGTTGAGGCCCTTGGGCACACGGCTCACAGTATTTCTTTTCTATTTCAAATCATCACAGCCTCTATAATAACTTCAAAGTGTATGTGGCTAGACCACTAGACACCTTATTCTCATGGATGTTTGACATCCTGGATCCCAGTTCTCTCAACTTCCACCTTCCTTTAGACAACCATTCCCCTGGCCTCAGTTAGATTTTATCATCACTTATATTTTTATTACCTCCAATATAATATTTCAAAATACTAATCTCTGATCGGAGCCTCCATTTATTTCAGCCTCTCACTTCATTACTTTCACTATACAGTATTTTTTTTTTTTTTTAGCGGTATGCGGGCCTCTCACTGTTGTGGCTTCTCCCGTTGCGGAGCACAGGCTCCGGAGGCGCAGGCTCAGCGGCCACGGCTCACGGGCTCAGCCACTCCGTGACCGGGGCACGAACCCGTGTCCCCTGCATTGGCAGGTGGACTCCCAACCACTGTGCCACCAGGGAAGCCCACTATACAGTATTTATCTTCATCAAGTCTTTGGATTTTCAACTCCTCCCTCATTTTTCTCCCATTCCTATTGCTTCAGTTTATTTCCTATAAATCCCAGGCTCAGTGGTGAGTCATATCAACACTTTACTTGAAGTTTGCAAAGTGTTTGAATTGGTTGTTTGGATTGCTTTTCTGGCTTATATGATTTTTTGACATAAGCGCCATAAAAATTTTTGTAAGTTGCTCAATAAAGCCATCTACCTCCTCTCCTCAGGATGCTGAGACTTGCTAGAGGAAGTCATACATCGATATAGATTGACTCTTCTACATTTTTTTCATACTCACTGGACACTCAGTTCTATTAGCAATCGTTTTACTTGTTTACCTTGTTGTCGTTTCTCATAATACCTCTTCCAAATAGTCATTTTCATACTCAAACATCTTAGCTAATCTCTTCCCATTTCTCAGTTATCAAAATATCTTGCCTCCTTTTCTACAGAGAACTTTTAGGCTACGAGGTGTGAAAACACTTGGGCGCCTCACATCCTGTCCCCAATAAATCTAACTGTTTCAGTGTATATCTATAGTCATTTTTAACCCTTTATGAGTGGAAGAGATGTTTCCTTTGCCTCTAAAGGTTAATTCCCCAACCTGGTTCTAAATACCATTTTATTCATCTTTCCTAAATAATTTGCTCCCCAAAGGATCTCTTTCTCATCTCTTACCACACTGCCTACTTTCACTTTGCCAGTCATGCCCTGGGAATTATATGCTCTTTGTGTGACTGGGGGATTCTGCACGTGTAGAGTCATATGTCTAGACCTTGCGTTTTTATCTCTCATAGCACACTTTATTATAATCATCTATTTATTTGCATGTTTTTCCATCAAATTGTAAAACTTTTAACACTATTTTTTAAACTATTTTTTCGAACATTTTTCACTGTGCTTAGAACATAGTATTCCAACAATACAAATTTATTGAACAAATGAATTTAATGAAAAATTAAATGAACAAACCCAAGATACAAGATTTTACTCTAGTCTTATTAACAAGAGCCCCCTCCAGTCTTTGTTTTTTTGGTAACATGTTGCTACCTCTATTGAAACCCTCATATCACAGTGGAATATCTTTCTATAGGACCATGTTTTATTTTGGGCATGCATTTAGTTACACCAAAATGTAAGCTGAATGTTCAATACCGTAAGTGAGTTCCACTGTATTAACTTGCACATATTACATAATTTATTGTCTTTGATATAGATGAATTAATAAAACTGAATTATTCATAGGGTGCCAGCTGACCCTATGCTCAACTTACAATGTATAATTAGGTGGTAGTGAGTTTTCTGAAGGAAGTGGGAATTTACCAGTTTATATGATATTGCCTGCTCACAGTAAGATTAAAGGTGGTTACACAAAAAAATCCATTTGAACTCCCTGACATTAAGTGAAAAAGAGGATATAGCAGAAATAGAAAGTGTTTCCTATGCTTCCCATCCTCTTTTGTCTGCTGATTTATGGATGACCAGGAATCATGACATATTTCCTCTCAATGGCTCTGGATCTGTATCCTAGAAGATTTACTATGGTTTAAGATGCTGCTTGCTTAAAATTTCTATTTCACTATAGCATCCAATTAATTATATTGACTTAATTTGAATTATTTGTTTGAGAATCTATCACTCCGTCCCTGTGACATAACAAATACCACGTACCCACTTGCTTTCGTGGCGGTTACAGATTTACTTTTCCAAATGTTAATGCACATGAGCTGTTCTATGTCAGTTTTTATGCCATAAATCAAATTTATGTGAGTGTTTGTTTATAAGATTTCATATTTGATTACATTTTATTAAGTATTTTAGACAAAATTACCATAAAAAGAGAAGGAAGGCTGAAGAACACTGCAAAAACTCAGCTGCTCCATTGTCTCTTCCCAAGAACCGCAGATACGTTTAATCTTGGAAACTCTAAAATACTCTCACTGATAGCGTGCCATTTACCACACTTAAACAAAAGTCCTGGGTCCCACCATGTAACCGAATCTCATTTTACTAACACAACACAGAGATGTTTTCTCCCTTAGTACACACACCAAATTTGTTATTGATTTTTTTTCTTGCTGATTCTATGGGCGCTGTTCCCACTTGTATCTCCTTTTGTTTCTCTAGCCTTCTACAAACCACATGGGTGATGTATTCACAATAGAGATTAGGTCAATCTCTTGTTAAGTTATTCTTTCTTTTGGTCACTAGAATATTTTTGCACTTTATAAATTCAGCAGCTTTTAATGTTTATCCCAAACAACCAGAAACCCTATCTTCCTTACTTGCCTCAGTGTCAAACCCATATGGTACCAACTATGTTTCCATTCCAGGTGCTTCTGCTTATGTAGAGAACTTTTACTAAGAGTGTTTTCATTGTTTTTAGCTTACTTATTTAGATAAATTAAATAATTCTCATTTTACATTTTTATTAAATAGATAGGAAAACTGTTTTAATAACATAGGGACTCAAAAGATACTTCATTCATAAGGTTCCTAAAGATGTCTTTTTATATCAACTTAATCATGTAGTTGTCCAATTTATGATTTAAAAACTGTCATGATAAGGGGACAGAAAACTCCTAATATAGGTTTTTTTTTTTTTTTTTTTTTCCAGTACGCAGGCCTATCACTGTTGTGGCCTCTCCCATTGCGGAGCACAGGCTCCGGACGCATAGGCTCAGCGGCCATGGCTCACGGGCCCAGCCGCTCCGCGGCATGTGGGATCTTCCCGGACCGGGGCATGAACCCGTGTCCCCTGCATCGGCAGGCGAACTCTCAACCACTGCGCCACCAGGGAAGCCCTAATATAGCTTTTATTTTCCATCTTCAGACATCGGTAACTGTGGAACAACCCTTTTTTATAGTCAGTTGAATTCTTCCCTTCTCATAGCTGGGAAGTATGCAGCTCTAAAAGTCTGCAATAGTTTGGGTCAATTTTCAGCACTGAGATTATGTTTATGTCAAAGTTTTATACAATTCTGACAGCTGGGGTCTCAAATACATGAGACATTATAGAAGGCCCTGTGCATAAGAGTTTGCATTTACCTCTTCATTAAAATGGACAAGACCTAGCAGTGCCAGCAGTGAAAGAAAACACAATTCCAAGACCAGGAGGACTGAAAATCCCATATCTAGCACAGCTCCATTTCTGGGGTAACTTGACTTCACACTACAAGCAGGAAGGTCAGGATTTATAGGCAAACACTTTGAAGAAAAATATATAATAGGTGGAGGTGGGAGAAGGCACTGTGGAAAGCATTTCAATTGCATTTTCTTTTTTCCCGCCGTAGGATTTCTCAGACTGAATGACGTATGATCTGGAAAGTACTACCATAGTCACCTTCACTTCTTGAGTGATTATTACTGATTCTGTTTGCACTTACCAGGGACCCCTAAAGTTGCTTCTCGAAAAGTGTTGAAGCTCCTCCTCCAGCACTTCACCCTTTGCTCCAATTTGTACACTCAGACAGGCTACACTGCAATTGTCTAAGAGAGAGAGAGACCTAGACAACTGTGGTGTAGAAGTGACCCGAATATCATACAGGCAGAATCTACAGTCTTTATATTATTAGATAGAGTTGCCACTGTCAGCACAAAAATGAATAAAATATAATGTCAATCCGAGATGCATTCAAAAACCCCAAGCTGTGCCATTTGAGGAGAGGTCACTCCAGGTCTAGTCTGAGTGTATTTTGCATAAAACACAGCACGGACAAAGAATGAAGCCACTGTCACCTTTAATAGCTTTTAGTGTCATATAGTTATCTGGACATATACTTTCGCAGTTTATTCTCTGCTCTCTTGAATTTACATTTCTGTCAATCACTCTTTTTCATTTTCTTTGTGTTCATTTGCTGAGAAAGACTGTCACATGCATTATGCCCATTAAATCTTAGTGCTAGCAAATTTCAGGTAAGAATAATTTTCTTAGAAAATTGAAGAAAGTGCAGGCACAATAGACTAAATTCCTTGAAAAATTCTCTTGCATTTTTCTGAGTTATATATTTCATACTTTGAATCAGTTCTTTCTAAGACCCCCAACTTAAAATTTTAGCTAAAGAAACAGAAATTCTTCCTGAAAAAATATTTTAAACACTAGACAGTGTTGTCAAGTCAGTAGTAAGGCACCAGACCGTATAAGACTTTGATGGCTATGCTAAAGATTTCTGTCAAATAAGATATTTGAAACTACTGATGGGGTTTAATGGGAGAAATGTCTTTGTCACATTTATGTTTTGAAATAATCATCATCATTATAGAGTGGATACTAAATTGCAGCATGGAAAAAGTGAAAGAAGGGAAATCCATTTTGAGGCTATTTCTTTCCAGATAGGAAAAAAGCTTGATCTAGGGTCATGTGATATGAGATGGAGATAAGTGGATATATTTGAGAATTAGAAAGTAAAAACCTGTAGGATATTGTAATGGAGTGAAAGAGAGGCTTGGAAGGTAGGGTGACTTCTAGGTTTCTGACATGCAAAATGGGTGTATAAAGATGCCATTTACTGAAGCAGGGGACGCTGAAGATCACTTATTGCATGGTACCAAGAGTTAAGAACTGAAGTTATAAATTTGGAGTTATTGCCACATTAATGATAACGGAAGCCCTGGGAAAGGGTAATATTTCCTAGAAAAAGATTGTATTGAAACAACAATAACAACAACAACAAATCCTGGTATAAGACATTAATGTAGTCCTATACTTATTATTGTTTGTTGTAAGACAGGAGACTTGAGTATATTTAAATGTTAATGTGAAGAATGGAGTTAAGAGAGAAGTTTTATGTGGAAGAAACAAAAAATGATTAACAAAGTCCTTCAGAAGGTGGAAGGAGCTAGGATAAAAAGCACAGAGGACCAATAAGTATTATTTCTGCCAATGTATAAACATAGTAATTAGTGATTTGTCTGAAGTGTAAAAAAGGTGGTATTTTCCCCACCTTTTAGTTTTGTGACATTTGGCCAATTACTTAAATTTGCCTTGTAACTTTTTTCCATGGTGATCGTATATAGGATTAAATGAGTTAGTGCATGAAGAATGCTCGGAACAGTCCCAGGCACAAAGTGAGAAACCAATAAATACCTGTTGTTTTTATAGCACTTTTAACATTGTATGGAAATTTTCTGCATAATCGTTCTGTCTAGGGTACAGATGGCTCTAGGAGAAAAGACAAATTTACTCATGTACCTGTGGAGATGAACTCAGTGCTTGGAAGTGTGTCCTTGATTTATATCTGGTGATCGGAATTTAAATGAATTTTGCAATTGGCAGGTAAGAAGTTTGCTTTTCAGACACTAGTGAAGGGACGTATATGACAAATGTACAACCATTTCTAGGCAGTGGGTTATTATACTTTAAAATAAAGGAGGAAAATTTGCCCAATTAAGAGCCGTGGAGGATATAATCAAACATCTTTTTTTAAATTGGTTTTCAATACTGAAAATAGAAGGATAAGAGTATCATCATGTATTCAACAGAATTATGTGCATTTGTTCCCAACTGATGTATGCAAAACTGCTAACCCAACAAAGAGGAGGTTTTCTGTAGTCATTTTAATCACTGTTAGGATTGAATCATATTGGAAACAGGGCTTCAGCTGACTGTTTAATTGATAAGAGACCACAAAAGTTGCAAACAGTCTCCATCTAAGGGAAGGTCTTACTGGTACAATAGAGATATGATTATGTTTGATTAAATTAGATTAAATTGTCACCTTGTTTTTCTAAGATTGTCTCATATGGACTTGCTTGTTTGTGACAGAGGATTATTTATTAAATTCCCTCTTTTCTCTCTGGGCTCCTAGGATATTCCATGGAAGCTATTCATAGAAAGCAGTCAACCATATTATCAGAAAGTAGACATGTTTCCACATGGGACAATCTTACTCAGATATTTTGACTTATTTTTAATAGCATCAATTAACCTTAATGTTATGGTCACTGAGATTTTTCACTTCAGTCGTCTGTTGTTTAAGGAACAAGCTTGTAGAGACTCTTGTCTAAACAAGATGAAAAGACAACCCTCAGAACGGGAGAAAATATTTGCAAAGGATTAATCTCCAAACTATACAAACAGCTCATGGAGCTCAATATCAAAAAAACAAACAACCCAATTTAAAAATAGGCAGAACACCGAAATAGACATTTCACCAAAGACGACATACAGATGGCCAAGAGGCACATGAAAAGATGCTCAACACCATTAATTATTAGAGAAATGCAAATTAAAACTACAATGAGGTATCACCTCACACCAGTCATAATGCTCATCAGCAAAAAATCTAGAAACAATAAATGCTGGAGAGGGTGCGGAGAAGAGGGAACCCTCCTGTACTGTTGGTGGAAATGTAAACTGATACAGCCACTATGGAGAACAGTATGGAGGTTCCTTTAAAAACTAAAAATAGAACTACCATATGACCCAGCAATCCCACTACTGGGCATACACCCTGAGAAAACCATAATTCAAAAGGACTCATGTACCCCAATGTTCATTGCAGCACTATTTACAATAGCCAGGACATGGAAACAACCTAAATGTCCAACAACAGATGAATGGATAAAGAAGAGTGGTACATATATACAATGGAATATTACTCAGCCATAAAAAGGAATGAAATTGGGTCATTTGTAGAGATGTGCATGGACCTAGAGTCTGTCATGCAGAGTGAAGTAAGTCAGAAAGAGAAAAACAAATATCGTATATTAACACATATTTGTAGAATCTAGAAAAATGGTACAGATGAATCTATTTGCAGAGCAGGAATAGAGATGTAGACGTAGAGAACGGACATGTGGACACAGTAGGGATGGGGAGGGTGGAACGAATTGGGAGATTAGGTTTGACATAAATACACTACCATGTGTAAAATAGATAGCTAGTGGGAACCTGCTGTATAGCACATGGAGCTCAGCTCGGTGCTCTGTGACCACCTACATGGGTAGGATGAGGGGAGTGGGAGGGAGGTCCAAGAGGGAGGGGATATATGTATACATATAGCTAATTCACTTCATTGTAGAGCAGAAACTAACACAACATTGTAAAGTAATTATACTCCAATTAAATAAAAAAAATAAAGTGATATGAACAAGTAAAAAAAGAAATCCCCATTTTCCCAGAATTACCAAGGAAATGGAAAAATATACAGAAGCAGTAATCTCCTAGGAGTCCTACAGTACATGATAGATAGTAAAAGCCTGGATGGATTAATATATATATGTACATATATATATATATTAATTGTACATATGTATATATTAAAACATACATATACATATGTATATATACACATATATATATCTTCATCAGCAGGTCCATTTATGCATAATAGATGAAAGAAATGATGTTAGGATAAATACAGTACTTACAAGCTTTTCCCTGCAAATGAGAGTTCTCTGAAATCTACCAAGGACTATAGTTTTGTGTTAAATTGGATGAGTTCTACCTATAATTATACTGTTATAAAACAAGATTTTTCAGAAGAGTTTAGAGGTCAAATTAGGGTTTTTTTACTCTTGAAGTTTTCCTACTGTTTCTGTCCAACTGCATCTAAATGCGAAAAGTTAATGTAAAAGTGAGGTTATGGGGCTTCCCTGGTGGCGCAGTGGTTGAGAGTCCGCCTGCCGACGCGGGGAACGCCGGTTCGTGTCCCGGTCTGGGAGGATCCCGCGTGCCGCGGAGTGGCTGGGCCCGTGAGCCATGGCCGCTGAGCCTGCACATCCGGAGCCTGTGCTCCGCAACGGGAGAGGCCACAGCGGTGAGAGGCCCACGTACCGCAGGAAAAAAAAAAAAAAAAAAAAAAGTGAGGTTATGTTGCCTACTCACAGGGCAATTCATTGGTTTCTCTTTGGGGGATATTAGGTTATACTATAAGAGTGAATAAACAAAAGGAGTGTTAACTAACACATTCCTCAGAAAATTGGAATAACTGATTTTATACTAGAGATTGTTCAGAATCAATGAAAGCATAGATAGTGGAAGCATAGATAAATTCTCTTTAATTAGTTAATTCTTAGTCTTCTTATAATCTCAATTTAGACATTACTTCCTCAAGGAATCCAATTTCCAAGATTTGGTCAAATCTATCTGATATAAGTATTCAGAATACTTGTTCATTTGCCTTATTCTACACATCCCATATATAACTAAATGATTTTTTTGTAATTAGTTGTTATATGCTTGGATTCTTTACTAGATTGTGAGACTATAAATTTGGGACTCCATGCATACCTATCACATATAGTAATAGACATGCAGAATAAATTTCAAGGCATATTTTACTTAAAGACAAATTTTGTATTATATATGCCCTAGAAAATTATATATTGTATTATATATGCCCTAGAAAATTAATAAATTGCATTAATTTAATAAAAGAATATATATTGCTGCATTTTTGATACAAAATTTCTGCTATAATAATTTACAGATTATAAATTGTGTGGGTAGCACAGTGTCCCTCAAAACTCACATCCACCTGGAACCTCAGAATGTGACCTTATTTGGAAATAGAGTCTTTGCAGATGTGTTAGTAAGAACATCGAGATGATATGCTTAATTTAGAGTAGACAATAAATCTAATGACTAGTGTTTTAATAAGAAAAGGAGAGCACACAGAGGCAAAGAAGAGTCACAAACTGGAGTTAAGCTACCACGAGCCAAGGAATGCTTGAGGCCACCAGAAGCTAGAAGAAGCAAATAAAGATTCCTCTGTAGAGCTGACACCTTGATTTCAGACTTCTAACATCCAGAAGTGTGAGAGAATAAACATATTGTTTAAAGAAAAATTTAAAGAAATAAAACCCATTTGTTTTTCTCTTCTAAAATCAATATGCATTTGAAAAATAAATGGCAAAAAAGTAGATATTTGTCATTAAGCAAATTAATTATTGCTCTTGTCTTCCTGTATCAAAATGTGCTTCCTATTTCCATAGTAGTATGTTGTACCAATCGAGAACTTGGGTTTAAAGGTCAGAATATAATAGAGGTTCAAATCCTGACTTTGAGAACAGTTTTCATTAAACATATATTTTAATATATGTTTAATGTATGTTTCATGAAACATATATTTCATTAAAATATAATGTTTTAAAAGTGTTTAATGCAATTCTTTTTATATGACATTTTTTCAATAAATAAGAACTATTATGGTTCTAATAATACTGTAAATTTCTTGAGGCAAAAGTTTTGCTTTACTAATATCTATATCCCTAGTTCTGTAGTGACACATGATAAGTGTTCAATAAATGTTTATTAAATGAGTGAATGATTAAAAAATACAGTCTGTCAAAGAGAATAATTACCTAATTGTTTAATACATTTGGACACTGTAAACAAGTGATCCAGATACTTCCATGTAAGAAGAATATGCAAATAGCTACTACATCGTGTGCATTTATTATATTCTATGAACTGTTAAAAGTTTTAAACACACCCTAAGAAATCTATGAAATACGTGAGGTATGTTTTTCTATTTTAAAGAATAAGTAAGCTTGAGAGAGTTCAAATGGTTTTCTTGCAATTAAACAGCTAAGTATGGCAGAAATGGTATCTCAAGTCAAGTCAATGTGATGGAAATACCATCCCTTTCCTCATACACTATATTAATAAAAACTACTTAAATGTTCTAGGTATTCTGCTCAATTGTAACCAAAATTTTGGGGGGAAAAATAACTGGCCTAATAAGATGAATGTATGTGAAAGAATATTGGTATCTCCCTCCCCCATATAGAGAATAATGGTTTTCCAAAAATTCAACAAAAACAAAGGAAACAAAACAAATACAAAATTTTTTAAAGACACATTTTTGAAAGATAGGAAACATTGACTGATTCTTGTTCCTGTGCTAGTATCAGTCTTTTGTTTGGCCTTGTGCTAATCTTACTTGAGATATTTAATTACTGTTCAAAATAATAATGGTTATTATTTGAAATTCCTCTTGGAATAAGTTCATGATTATTCTAAATTGAAGATGGGCTTGCTCTTAAAAACTATGGATCATCTAGAATAATCTTACAGTCAAGAATATTTGAAATACTATGCCAAAATACAAGTCTCTGAATGTTATTTAAGCTAGAGTAATTTGCTTTGTATTTGGTTAAGAATTAAATGTCCCATAGTGGCAAAATATTGTTTCCCAAAACAGGTTTTGCCTCTCAGAAAACCTGAGAACATTCATGCCTCATGTTTATATTACTGTCAAATCAACAATTTTATGGATGTTTTACTTTTGGATGGCATTAATGATTCACAGACACATTTAATTACATAGAAAAACATTGCAAAAATCATTGCTGGTTAAATGATGTAGAAAAACAGAACAATTATTTTGCAGTCCAGTGATTTCATTGAAAAAGCATTTTGATGCGTCAAGGTATATGTGTTGACTTAATAAAACACGGCAAGAGACTACAATAAATAATATTAGTATGTCCTTATTTGGGGATTTCATAAAGGTTTTTAAAGAAAGTGTGAGTTCAAGAGCCTTTACCTCAGGTCTAGTGCAAACAAGAAAAAAAGTAAGCAACATTATTCAAAAGTTCATACCTTTGGCACTATTAATATAACTGTTACCTACACAGAAGTAAAAGTCAAATATCTATATAGAATACTGTGCCAGGGATGATATTAAATTTTAATGAAAAAATCAATTTCTAAACTTATACTCGTTATTCTGAAAGAGAAAAAAAGTGGTGGAGTGTTTCAGTCTTCTCTAGGATTACACAGCTCCTGAAGGTTCAAACTCATCTGGATCTCTCTGGGACGACGGTACTATAAAAATTTTTTAAAAACATTTTTGTAGGATGTATAAGTGCAGAGAAAATAATTACACATATTATATAATATATAACGTAAGGGGGTCTTGATTGGGTCCTGTATCAAACACCTATTGACGCAGTATCATCAGCTAGGTGATATCTTTGCACTTCAGAGTTGTCAGATGCCAAATAAGGATGCTAATCAACTATGCTTCACAGGGGTAGTGGGAGGATCAAAAGAGAACACAGACAACGGAGACTTTTAATGAACTGTGAATGCTGTATACATGCTGATGGTTTGTGGGGTTACAATCCAACATCCATTGCTAAGAGTTTTGCTTTCTCTTCTGTTTGTCTGTTTGCTTCTTTTATAACAGAGTACCGTGATGAGAAAGAAAGGTAGAAGACTTACCCCACGATCTGAAATTTGGCCACTGATTGAACAACTGAATATGAAAAAACATTCTGTATCTTAGTTAGGAAGAAAGAGTAATGACCAAGCTATGTTCCTAGTGGTTGTATGCAGCTTTCAGGACCTCTCAAGAGCAAGACAGGAGATGTCTGAGGCACACACCGGTGGAGGCTGCACCCACCATTTGTGCAGCCCAGTGCTCTTCCTGCAGGCTACCAGGAGTACTGCAAATAATGTTGCTAGTCTGTGGACTAAAAATGCAATTTAAAGTCGTTTAAATCCGTCTTTCTTTAGAAAAGCCACTTTCATTAAGCTTTACCGATATTAAATATACATTTTACTTGGAATGAAAGGAGTCAAGGTGTTTTATGTACTAAAATATAAAGATTACAGAAAGGAAAAACCGCTTTTCATCTCTGAACAAATTTGCCACATGGTGTTTTCTGGAATCTCACAGTTCTACATAATATCACTTGGTCCATTACTTTCATAAAAAGGGTCCTTAGAACAGCTACAATTGTGCTCTTTAGATCTAATGCTTTCCCTTTGCACATCTCCCTTATGAGGCTGTTCTGACCTTGACAGCTTCTATCCCATTACTGAAATATTACAGCAATAATTGAGAAACACCATGGTTAATATAAAGTATATAAAGTGACATTTAGATGCCTAGAGATTTGAATGTTGGGACATTCTACATTACCTTTCTTTATGGTTTTTCAATGAATCTCAATTCTGAAATCAATTGGATTCAAATTTTAAAACAAAAAATTTTGTTTGATTTTTCCTGGAAGAGAGCAGGCTCTTTGTTTCTGTGGAGTCAGTGTGTGTAGTGTGGAGAACACAAAACAGAAAACCATACTTGGCTTCAATTTAAATTGACTCAATAAAATAAAAATAAGGTTATATCCATAGTAAACCCACACGGCATTTACTGGGACTGTTCTGAGCCAATGTTCTTCCTTTTTTGTTTTTGTTTTTTCCTGAGATAGGGAAAGGTATAAGAAGCTACAGATCCAAGTCTGGGTTAAGACCCTAAGTCTCCTGATGATGCCTGTTTTGGTAGACTAACAAGGTCTGGCTGTTTTTACAGGCCTCAACCATTAAACTACTTTTAGTATTTATATTATGCTTGTACAGTGCAAACAAGTTTATAGGTGTTACTCAACTCACAATAATCTCTCTCTTTATGAATGTCTAACTCAATCTTACTCCCAGGATGGGTTTCAGATTTTTCATGACTCTGTGTTATCTCTAGAAAATGAAATTGGTCCTTAAGTACTCCTCAGTACTATTTAATGACACCTAACAGAAGCCTAATGAAACTCATACTCAGATTTATGGTAATTTAATTATACTCTTACTTCTGTTTCTCCTGCCCATTCTCTTCCTTCCTTCTTTGTCTCAATCTTTTATTCTAAAAGACCATCTCCCTCAACTATACCACCATTAGAATGTAGAACCTATGAGGCAGGTAGTTTGGTCTAGCTTTCTCATTGCAGTGTTCCCTGTGGGCGCCACCTAATAGTAGCAAGTACACAATAAATATTTGCAAAATGTAAGAATAAGCCTTTCCACATATCAATGGAGGAAGGTATTTTGCACACTTTTTTTCTCCTGCACAGTGCCTGACCCATAACAGACACTAAACAGGTGTTTACTGAATAATATACATGTGTTTACTGAAAAATACAAATGGATATAAGCAGTGGATTTTATACCCTGTCTTAACTTTGAGTACTATAGGTGTTCCATCACACTCTACCTAATTATCCTCATATTGCTTTATTGATTCATGCAAGTTCCTTTGCCTAAATCTTACTCTCTATGTGTTTCTATGCTCTAAGTGTGTCCTGACCACTTTCTCTTCTCATCAGTCAACAATCCTGGTATGCCTTTTTTTCTCATATGATACTTAGGGATGAACATGTCCATAAAGTGGGATTATACTTTACACTTTTCTCCTCATTGCACTCATTAAGCAATCAGTTATTTACTTATTTTATTTATCCGTCTCTATTCAAAAAAGCAATAATCTCTTTTTACAATTACCTATCCATTCATTCATTTTAATAATAAGTTATTAAGTGCTTACTACCATTTATTAGCAATGTACTTGATTTAAAATGTAGATTATTTATCACCATTATAAATCAATTTTCAAAGTGCATTATTTCTTAAATCTTTAGAAATCTTGTCAATATTCTTATCCTGTTGGATGCTTATCTTGTTTCACCAGCAGAATTTGCAAAAGTCACACTTTCCTTTTCATTCTAGCCTGGATTATCAATTCATTGTAATGTAGAAAGAAACAAACAGCCATCATTCTCAAATATACCAGAATTATCACTGGAATTATTTCAGATAGCAATTTTAAACATGTAAATTAATGTATACTCTCAATTCACATCATCCTACATTTGTCCATAAGCAGCACAAAAATTTCAAGAAATTTAATTTGAAAAAATTGTATGATTGAGTCATGTCAGGCCCTCTTACCTATTCATTTTACTACCCCTAGTACATAACATGATGCTGGGAGACAGTCAGTACTTAGTAATTGTTGCTTTAAGGAGTAAATACATGGATCAATGTATGAATATATTGGCTAAATGGACCAGAATTATTTGTGTCTTATATAGTCACATCTACACAGTCTTGTTTATTTGAAGGGTATAAGGTATATACCATTGTATGAAGAGGGAATGAAGAAAGAAATTTCTATTATATATTTATAAATATATGATATATAATCTTTCTATATTATGTATATATGATCCTTCTGTATTATAGATTTATATAATTATATTATTGAATTATTTATTGTTACATTATGTATATTATGTACGTTACATGTAATACATTGTTATATATTGTTACATTATACATAATGATATTATATAATAATAACAACGTTAAGTGTCTATCAATAGATGAATGGATAAAGAATTTGTGGTGTGTATATACAATGGAATATTATTCTGTCATAAAAGTAGAATGAGCTCTTGCCATTTGTGACATGGATGGACCTTGAGGGCATTATGCTAAGTGAAATAAGTCAGACAGAGAAAGATAAATACCATATGATCTGTCTTATATGTGGAATCTAAAAATTATATGCAGTAGTTCCCCCTGATCTGCAGTTTCACTTTCCATGGTTCTGTTACTCACAGGCAACATTCATCCAAAAATATTAAATGGAAAATTCCACAAATAAACAATTCAGAAGTTTTAAATTTCATACTGTCATTCTAAGAAGCATGATGAAATCTCATGCTATTCCGCTCCATCCTACCTGAGATCCCCTCATCATCAACATCATCCGCTCTTGATACCCAACCATCAACAAGTCATGGCTGGATGATCCAGGATCACCCCAAGCAGATGATCCTCCTTCTGAGGTATGGTCAGATAACAATGTCTCTGTAATTCACCTTGTTTCATCTCATCACATAGGTATTTTTTTTTTTTTTTGTCGGTACGCGGGCCTCTCACTTTTGTGGCCTCTCTCGTTGCTGAGCACAGGCTCCGGACGCGCAGGCTCAGCGGCCATGGCTCACGGGCCCAGCCGCTCCGCGGCATGTGGGATCCTCCCGGACCGCAGCACGAACCCGTGTCCCCTGCATCGGCGGGCGGACTCTCAACCACTGCGCCACCAGGGAAGTCCCACATAGGCATTTTTATCATTTGACATTGTTGCAGGAAGAAGGAGGTGAGTACAGTATGATAGATATTTTGAGAGAGGTCACATTCACGTAACTTTTATTACAGTATATTGTTATAATTGTTCTATTTTGTTATTTTTTACTGTTGTTAATCTTTTACTGTACCTAAATTATAAATTAAACTTTATCATAGGTCTGTATGTATACCAAAATGCTTAGTACATATAGAGTCCAGTGCTATCCACGGTTTCAAGCATCTACTGGGGGTCTTGGAACATATTTCTTGTAAATAAGGGGGGAACTACTACTGTATATTTTTTTAGCAATCTCATAGATGCAGAGGGCTGATTGGTGGTTGGTAGAGGCAGGGGATGGGGGATGAGAGAAATGGGTAAATTGCCTTTTTGGTTTTCTTTTTTTTTAAAATTTAAATAAATTAATAATAATATAAATCTGTATGATATATGTTGTTCTATAAAATCCTATCTAGTCAAAATTAAAGAAAGAAACCATTTCTCCACTGTGGATATTATAGGTAACTGGTCTTTATGAAAACTCATAAACCGAGAAGATTTTGTGTTATAATATGGAAACCAACAAACCAAATCAGAACAATAAAACCTTTTATTATGAAGATTCCATAAACATTATGATAGATAAATTGCAATGTACTTAGGCAAAATTAAATGGAAGCAGAATTTTTCCCAATAATCTTTACGTAAAGTGTAATCTGGAATAGAATTCCTTACATCATTACATTTTTCCCATATACATAAATGGGGACAGCTACATAGAGGTGTTTCCCCCTTTTCAACTGGAGAAGAGTTTGTTGAGGGAGTTATCATCACGAACATCAGGGAAAACTCCTCATACTAGTAATATTTTGGTCCTCATATTGTTGATGGGATGAATAAATTCCAACTATTGTTTATTCCTTCCTCCTCAGTTTGAGAGTGTGAGTCTGATTGGTCTAACCTAGGTCTCTTACCTTCCCCTAGGTCAGGGAACATAATTAACAATCCCATCAGACTACATCTAATAGAAAATGGGTAATTTCCCAAAAGGTAATTGAAATGTGATGAAAGTTTATGGAGTCTCTGTGGTCAAAAATCAACAAATGTCCATTATATTGGCTAAATGGAAAGGTAAAAAAAAATCAAGAGTCCTTTGTATCATGTCATATTTACTTCATAACCAACATTTTTTTGCAGAAAGTACAGATTTAAGTTGACATTTATGACTTTGTGGGTAGCAATCATAGATTTCTAATTTATGCTAATGTTGTAAGAAAGCCTGGGTGATAGAGCATATACAAATTAATGTAAGTCCAGGCACTATTGAAGAGCCCCGATTGCCTGCCTTAATGAAGAGGAGTTATCAGTGTCACATTATATATCAAGAATGACACTGAATTTCATAGTATATTAAAACTCATGGTATAGCTATAAATGCGGATTTAGGTGACATGTGATTCATTTCTGTCTTCCTATTCTCCCCATTCTGTTCACTTCAGCTACTGGATGTGGAGAAGAGGGCAAAGTCAGGTGGAGAAAGAACAGAAAAATGTAACAGAAAGCAGAGAATTCACTCACCTCCAGAATTATCTTAGCCCAATATCCTTCTATTTCTCAAAAAATTAGAAATATAATTACCATATGTGATCTAGCAATTCCATTTCTTGGTATATACCCAAAACAATTGAAAGCAGGGTTTCTGAGGTGACATTTGTAGACCCATGTTCATAGCAGCATTATCCACAGTAGTGAAAAGGTGGAAGTAACCCAAATGTCTGTTGACAGATGAATGGATAAACAAATGTGGTATCTCCATTCAATGGAATATTATTAGGCCTTAAAAAGGAAGGGAATTATGACACATGCTACAACATGAATGAAACTTGAAGGCATTATGCTAAATGAAATAAGCCTGTCACAAAAAGACAAAATACTCCATGATTCCATATATATAAAGTGCCTGGAGTAGTCAAATTCATAGCAACAGAAAGTAGAATGGTGGTTTACAGGGGCTGGGGGAAGAGTGAAATGTGGAGTTTTACTTGAGTATAGAGTTTCAGTTTGTAAGGTAAAAAGAGTTCTGAAAATTGTCTGAACAATAATGTGAATGTGAATGTACTTAACACTACTGAACAGTACACTTAATAGAAGTTCAGCTAGTAAATTTAGAGAGCAAATTTTTATTACCACAATTAGAAATTATACATACGGAAACAAATGCCAATGAAATGGAAATGGAAACTCCTTGAATTCCTTCCATGTTCTAGAAATCCTCTGAAACCAGAATATTATTTCCCTTTGACATATAAGCCTTAATGAACAATTATCGTGAGGAGGCCCTAAATTGCAGCTGGGATCAGCTCCCTGAACTTGCAGTAATGTGACCATGGATTTTGGTAGAACTTTGTGATTTTATTTATCATGTTATGAAGAGGATATTTCCTGTAATTCACTTCAAAATACATATATTTGACACAATGATGCTCATTATGAATTAACCTTTTCCATTCTGAATCAAATTGGTGAGTTCTCTATCTATCTCATTACACTGTCCCTGATTGTTGTTCCCTGGGACACTTAGGGATATCCATTCTGAAAGGAAATCAAGAGTTCTTTCCTTTGAGTTCTAAATGGAAAAGTCATTTTGAAGATCTATTGTTATACTCAGCTTGCTCCCTAGTGCTTACATAAACTCTTGTTTTTTCTGATTAGAAAAAGTAGGGGATGGGCTTCCCTGGTGGCGCGGTGGTTGAGAGTCCGCCTGCCGATGCAGGGGACATGGGTTTGTGCCCCAGTCCGGGAAGATCCCACATGCCGTGGAGCGGCTGGGCCCGTGAGCCATAGCCGCTGAGCCTGCGCTCCGGAGCCTGTGCTCCACGATGGGAGAGGCCACATCAGTGAGAGGCCCATGTACCACAAAAAAAAAAAAAAAAAAAAAGTAGGGTTTACTTGCCAGCAATGGTCAAATTTTTACAACTTAGGAATACACTTGTTGAATCATTTTGAAACAATTTGAAATACTCATTTTCTTGCATCTTCATTTGTGTTTTTTTAATAATCTTTTTTCAGTTATTATGTTTTCATGGACTTCAGATATAATGTGTTAAAATTTTTATTTTCTATACTCTCCTAACTTATTTTGACCTACAAATATTCCATCTATTTACCTAAATTATGGGATACCAAGGCTGAATCAGGAAAGCCAATCACGTTTAAGGGTAAAGCTATTTATTATTTGTGTCATCACAATTGTAGACAAATAGTTTAAAGGACAGAGAGATGGTTCCCATGGAATTAACAACATATCAACATTTTCATGTTCAAATTGGCCTAAGGAAAAACAGATTTTTGCTATGTCAAATAATAACAATTGTATAAATTCAAGAAAATTGCTGTGAGAGATTTCAAAACAATTTCAAACTTTAAAATCTGTATCTTGCTGGCAATGGCTATATAAGTAGCTTCAAATAAATGTAGAATATGTATATATGTCAGAGGCTAGAGTCTATTTCAATTTATGTGTGTGCTTTGGAATATGTATCTCTATATTTTTTTCTGTGTGTGCTGTGTATATGTGTGTGTACAAGGACATGTGAGAACAACAATAGGGCATTGAGTGCAGGGATTATGGAGTATTTACGTGCTGCATAAAATTACAATAAGTATGTTTTCTAAATAGCATTCAAAATAGTTAGAATGTTTCAAAATCAGGATATAGTGTTTTTTGTAACTTTAACAAATCTAATACAAATTGGTTATTCCCTTCAAGCATACACGAAATTGAACTTCACTATTTAGTGTAGAGAGGAAATGAGCTGCTTGTCCTGCTCTTTGTCATACATATTCTGCTCTAATTTCATATTCAAGTAGCTTCTTATATCAAGAGGAACTATAGAAGCACTATTTGATTTTTATTTCCTACCCATGATTTTTTTTTTTGAGGCTTACAACTTTTTTCTCATTATCAAACTATCAATTATATGCAAGCTCCAAAACTGTCTTGAACTTGTATAATGAGGGAATAGCGTCTATTTCCATACATGTCATTTTTCATAATTCCATGACACTTTATTCGAGTCTTGAAATTACCTTAATTACATTTAACAGACAACGTTTGTCCTAATAGTCCAAAATATTATTTTAATATTGTTTTTATCCAACAATGCTTATTGCATAAAGGTTTTCTAGATGTACTGGGGCATGCAGATTCTTCAGGCAATTAATCTCTTCAGATAAAGACAGATATTTCTAGAAGGGGAGTTAAATTATGCATAAAATTATACTTTATAATTCAATATTTTTTTTTCCTTAAGGACAGCCTAATGCTTTAACTCTTGGTAAGTAAAATGAGCAGCTTCCAAATCGCCCTGATTGCCCTTCAGAAGGGCTAAGAAAGTGTCCACTACCTTCAAATTTTGGGTGCTTTAGTTATTGGTTTGGCAAATTCTATATGCTTGCCTATTTTTAGATGAAAGAGTACCTCTGATATTAGAAAAAGTTAAGCTGGTCTTCTACCATTTGCTGGCTACACAGTGTATTTTAGAATCATTTGTTATAAAGCACCTAAGAGAGAAGACAGAATTTTGGAAATACATTTTACCTGAATTTTTTCGTATTCAGAAAAAGTACACACACAATACATTACAGTCTATCATTTGCATCAATGATTAAACTAGTGGAATAGGGAAAGTGTAAGTGATAATAGGCAGAGCTTTATAGTAGAAAAGGATTTTAGAAATCTCATCATGGAAAGAACACAGCAAATAAGACTATAAACATACAAGGAACTATGAATTCACTCATATAGCAAAGTATATTACTCATATATCAAGAAAAATATAAGAAATTTTGTTTTGCAAAGACAATCCTAAGTAATACACCAGTGTCTTCAAAGTGCTTCAATGTTTAAAGCTCAGTATGCTATGGTTGACCATATAAAGCTTATAAATTTGTTTCAGAAGGACAGTGAATCAAGGTCATGCTTCCTTAGTTCCATATAGTCCAAACTTCTTCCCCCTTCATTGACTCCAAAGTAAGAACGAAATAGTAAAAAATTATATTACCACAATACCTATAAAAACCGTGAATGCAATAAGATTTTGCTGGAAGAATATAAAGTATGTCACAATTGCAAGCAGCATTGTCTGGCATGGGATTTCCAGCCGTATGGATGGGTGTTGTTACTTTTGGATTTTTATTCCATACCCTTTTAGGGGCATTTCTGAGGTATCATAAACTTCTCTCAATGAGGAAATACATATAGGGCATACTTGAAGTCTCTCTATCTACCCGTGTGTAAAGTAATAAAATCAGGCATCCTAAGGAATACAGTTATAGTGGGCATACAACTTATCTTTTAAATTGTGGAAATCCTGAACAGCAATTTTCACTCTGCTGTTCTTCTCATGTTAATGTGTGAGGATTTTTCACACTCGCTATGCTCATTACTGTCTCTAAAGTTTCATGGTGATAACATGCAAGATTAACTCTTATAGTCATTTCCTTTGCAATCTAAGTGCTTTAAAAATAAATAATTTCACTGACCATACTGTTATCTTTCTTTACTGCAGCTATACAGTAGATTAAGTGCAGGCTTTAAGGGATTCTTTTTAAGGAAGTTCGAAATCTCTTTTCATGATCAGTATGCTGCTGCACTTCCCTTAGGTAGAAATATTCTGTCAATCCGTTTCTGAAAAACGTCACGGCACTGCTTTATTGGTATTAAATTGAATTCAGTTTAAAGTATCTCAGAAGAATGTTAACTCTTTTATTTTTGGTCTGCACATAGAGGTACACAGCACATTAATTCAAATCACAAATGATACTAAATTGGGTGATGATATGAACACCCAGAGAACACAAACAGACAATAAAAAGAGATCCACAATGGAGTAACCAAATAATGTTCACACTTCTTAATGCTATTTTGGATATATATATATGGAGAAACATTCAAACACTGATTTCTAATAGCTGGAAAATATTTTCTGCATAACTACCTTACAAAGAAACTTGTGGCTGATAGAAATAAAAACAAAGTAGGTACAAATTTATAATAAAAAATGGTATCAAAGAAATTTTAACAAATGTGATTAGCATATACTGAAGTATCCCATCAGAGCCTAAAGAATTGAATGTTCCTTTTAAAATAATAGTATTTTCTAAACTCAACCTATCTGTTAAATCAAGCTGTTGTATTGATGCAGAAAAATCATCAATGTGGGGAGATATAGTCAACTGGTAAACAGAACTTTTAGTTCTGTTGTAAGTAGAAATAGAAGAATTACGTGGATAGAGTATAACAAAATTTAAGTTCATAAATGTCAAAAACGGAAATGTAATCCAAGGCAAGGGAGGGATGCTTCATCACCAAACTGTTATAAAAGTGGAAACCAGTATGTTATAAAGAGAACCTAAGAGAATGCATGTCTCTGTCATTGATTTCTCTAATCTATATTTCAGTTTGGATACATTTTATTAGTTTGTTATATTGCCATTTATAACTTTGAAATGAAATTATTACAGGCCCTGGTTAGAATTTGTGCATTAATATTATTTTGAAATACAAAAGGATGCCACATAATTTCTGTATTGACCAATTCTTCTTGCTTCCGACTTCTTTATACAATGCAAAAAAAATTGAATGTGAATCACCATACTTATAGTCAGGTTCTAAGAGTTAGATAAAAGCCTCTTGGAGTGGATCAGAAAGTGAAGCAGGCTCTAAAAATCAGGAGCTCAGATGAATCATTTAAACTATTCTCCAGTTAAAGTTTAATGCTCTCCACACTCACTGAAAGTCCATAAATTCAACCCATGATTATGAAATGCAAACTCTTCTTCCTAGCAACAAACAACACATCAACAAAAAACCAGAACAAACCACATCCTTAAAGGTTATTAACAAGCCATTTAGCATGCTTCAAGATCAAGGCACAAATAAGGGGGTGTGGTTATTCCTTAGTTTGGGAGGTAGGACTGAACCTCAAACACAGCCACTCACGTGCTTCCTTGTACTTATAGTCATACACACATAAGACCAACCAATCCATCATCAACTAAATACAAGTCAAGTGTTTATCAAAGTAATATTAAATTTTAATTAATATAAAGTCATATTAAAAACATTAGACCCAGGCTTCCCTGGTGGTGCAGTGGTTGAGAGTCTGCCTACCGATGCAGAGGACACGGGTTCATGCCCCGGTCCGGGAAGATCCCACGTGCCGCAGAGCGGCTGGGCCCGTGAGCCATGGCCGCTGAGCCTGCGCGTCCGGAGCCTGTGCTCCGCAACGGGAGAGGCCACAGCAGTGAGAAGCCCGCGTACCGCAAAAAACAAACAAACAAAAACATCAGACCCTTTTCACCTCAAATTTTATTTACCGTTTCCTAACCTGTGCATATTTGCACCCTTGTTGGTTTTTTTCTTCTCCTTTTCCCTATCTTCTCGCTCTTCACCGTCCTCCTTCTCCTCCGCCTCCCCCTCACCTTCCCTCCCCCTTCTCCCCCCTCTTCTTCCTCCTCTTCCTCTTCTCTCTCACTCTCCCCCAACCCCTCTCCTCTCTCCCTGTATATACCTTTTCAGAAATGCTTGTGCTGTTAAGGGGGAATCAAAGACAGCACTCAGAATCAGAACTGCGAAAGCTACACTGAAGTTCCAATTAAGCAGCAAGGACGTGAAGGCAGGGCTTGGAGTCCCATTGTTTCCCCTTTGTTCTTCAGAATTAGACTCAGTTACAAATTTCTATGATTCTGAAATTCCATTATTCAGGACCAGCTGGGGCTAACTTTTGTTCCTTTAAATCTTAAAACATATTGCCTTCCCCTTTTTTCTTATGGTTATAAAAGATCAAAATAATTTTTGGTATTCAAATGACCTTATTTCTGTCTATGTAGGGTAATCTGAATCACACTATGAAATCAAGACTTTGAAATCGTTGATGTAGTAAATGTGGGTTTTTCTCAGATCTTATGGGTTACAAAATTCCAATAGGTTTTTGAAAGAAAAAAACGAAAAGAAAAGAAGAGAAAGGAAAAGAAAAATGATTACTGTATATGTAATGTATAATGTATAAAATGTAATGTATAATGTATAAAACCCTTTAATACAAACAGTTCCAAACTGAGGACTTGGGAAGTTTGGGCAGGGTAGCTCAGTTTACCTCTCCTGATAAGGAATTCAGTACATGTAATGGAACAGAAGTTGCTGTGGAAGGGAGCAGTGGGAAGGAAAGCAGTTCACTAGGAAGGATTTGAGAAAATATTAAAATCAATGTTTTTATTCTAATATATAAGCTCTGGTTAAAATGAGGCTTATTTATGTTAGATTGGAGTCATTACATTATTCCAATCCTATTCATTCCATCTCCAACATGTATCTTGGATTCATTCACTTCAATCCAATATAAAAGTTTCTTAAATGAGCTTCCCACTTCCAGGCTCTTTTATCTCCTATCAGTGCTCTAAGCAGTTTTCAGATCTTCTTAAAATGTAAATTGGATCATACACTCCTCTGTTCAGCATTTTTCAAGGTCCTTCCATGACCCAAGCATAAACTTAGAATCCTAACAAGGATAGAAATACCCTGTCTTATCTATCCTCTAGAGCCTCTAGCCCCATGTCATGGATCTAACCATCCTTACTTCTGGTATAATGGTCTTCCATTCCACTCTATTTCTGACCGGTTCCTTTCGGCTTCTTCCCATTCAGATCCTACACTAAAGTCATTCCACTGAGATGCCTCATGACTCCCTGCATTTTTCTTTGATAGCACTTGCTGTGGTTGGTAACTATGTACTTATTCCTGTTAATATGTATATCATATTTTTCTCTTCTACTATGTTTGAATTCTATAAATGGAGGGGCTCCCTTCTCCTTACTAATTGTCTAAAACCTGTGCTTGATGCATAGTTAGGTGTTCATGTCGTTGCTGGACATCACAAGTTCAAAAAAACTAAGTCTGGGAGGGGGGAGGTAGCAGATTGAAATCTATCTCTTCTACCTTACCGAGAGACAATAGAAATCCATAGCGGTGAAGTAATACTATCCTGGTTGTAATTAAAACTGATGGACTTTGTTTTTTATGGAAAATAAATCTTTCAGGAACTACAATTTTTAATTATTGAAAATATTTTTTAAAACATTAATAAAACTGGTAAGTACATTTCAACATTTTCCCCATCATAGTTCACATAGGGGAGGATCACAGTTCTGCAGAGAAGCAGAGTAAACAGTCAAGGGAGCTTGGATGTCCTGAGGATGAAGGAATCTTGGGTACTTGAAACCCATAAATATAGAAGAATTAGGATCACGAAGTCCTATTAACTCTGTCCCTTAAATATTTATCTCCTCTTTTCCTAGTCTATTACCATTGTTCAAGTTAAAGCTTTTATAATTTCTCACCTGTAATGTTTCAATTATCTTTTTAATAATGTCTCTGCATTTAATATTTCCATATCTCATTCTTTCTTCATATTTCCATCAAGTCATCTTTTTATAGCAAATTTGATTAAGTCACTCTCTGACTCAAAATCACCCAGCTCCTCCACTTCACCTCTGGCATAGAGTCTGGAACTCCTTCTCAGGCACGTGAGATGACTGTTGATCATCTTGTTTGCCTTCTTGTTTCTGGTCACCAGAATCACCAATGCCTTCTATAGTACTACAGTACTAAGCCAGAGTTCTTGAAGGTCCTTAGGCCACCTCAGAATCTGTTCCCTTTGATCAGATTTCATCTCACCTTATTTTATAAATGCTTATTTAACTTTCTAGTCTCAGAATAAATCCTCTGTTGTCTTTTTAGCCAACTTATACCCTCTTTTCCTATGTTCTCACACTGTACATTGTACATACTTTCAGAAAGCAACTATGCTATTATAACTGTTTTTTTCCTTGAGCAAACATATCTTATTTTTGCAGTCAAAGCCTACCATCACGCCTGAACAGAGTAGGTACGTAATATTTGTAGAAAACATAAATTTAAGTACTATTCTCTTAAAATTTCCCTGTGTTTATTTTATTCCCTAAAAAAAAGGTATTTCCCTAAAAATTTTCTCCTTATAAAATTGAAGAATCTCAAATTACTTCTTAGTTTTCTTTTGTTATTCGTTTTTTTGTAGGATTAGATTGCCTTCATCTTTCTAAATTTCCTTTTATAATCTCATTCACTTGGCTCGAGAGCCTTCCTTTTTTTTTTTTTTTTTCTCATTCTTTGTTTACTCCAACTTTCCTCTTGTTGGTTTTTGTGTTCTCGTATCTTGACTGTGCTACCTCACTCCTACCACCACTTTCTGCCCTCCAACTTCTCTTTTCTCCTTGGTCATGAGAAAGAGTTTGCTTTCTCCTTTCTTCCACTCATTTTAACTTTAATAAAGTTATAAGAAATACTCTCAGAGAGCAACTGTTTATAGGAGAGAGCTTTCTTATTTTGACTTAGGTGCTTTCAACTTCCCTCTTCAGTTTCTACCTTTTTTTGGTGATAAAATCATGTTTTTAATTTTTCCTGGAGTATGGTTGCTTTACAATGTTGTGTTAGCCTCCATTGCACAACAAAACGAATCAGCTATTCACATACAGATATCTCCTCCCTTTTGGACTTTCCTCCCATTTAGGTTACCACAGTGCAATAAGTAGAGCTCCCTGTGCTGTACAGTATGTTCCCATCAGTTGTCTATTTTATACATAGTATCAATAATGTGTATGTGTCAATCCCAGTCTCCCAGTTCCTCCCACCCCACTCCTTTCCCCCTTGGTATCCATACATTTGTTCTCTATGTCTGTGTCTCTACTTCTGCTTTGTAAATAAGATCATCTATACCATTTTTAGATGCCACATATATGCGTTTATTATATGATATTTGCTTTTCTTTTTCTTACTTCACTCTGTATGACATTCTCTAGGTCATTCAGTTTCTACTTTAGAAAAATATGTTCTGAGAATTTCACAGGAACTGGAATAAGCTCTGTCTTATAACTGAATAATTTAAAATTTATAACTTATAAAAACTATAAAAATTAAAATTACAAACATTATAATTATAAAATTAAAATTATAACAATTATAACAATAATTTAAAATATTGTTCTGATAGTATATATATATAGGTATGTATACCAATGTGAAACAGTTTGAAGGTAACAAAATAGTTTACTTCATTTGAATAACCAATGAATATTTAAATGTCTTTTAAAAAATTTGGTTAGGAAATGGCTGCCAAATAAAACTGGTAGATATTAAAGATGACATATCAATATACTGAAGCCAACAATTGTTCACCTCTTAAAAGCATCAAGTCATCCTTGGGGCTTCCCTGGTGGTGCAGTGGTTAAGAATCCACCTGCCAACGCAGAGGACACGTGTTCAAGCCCTGCTCCAGGAAGATCCCACATGCTGCAGAGCAACTAAGCCCATGCACCACAGTTAATGAGCCTGCGCTCTAGAGCCTGTGAACCACAACTACTGAGCCCACGTGCCACAACTACTGAAGCCCACATGCCTAGAGCCTGTGCTCTGCAACAAGAGAAGCCACTGTAATGAGAAGTCCGCGCACTGCAACAAAGAGTAGCCCCCACTCACTGCAACTAGAGAAAGCCTGCACGCAGCAATGAAGACCCAACACAGCCAAAAATAAATAAATCAGTTAATTAATTACAAAAAGCATCGAGTCATCCTTTATTTTAGCTACAACAAACTATCACATAATCAAACATTTCACTTGAATTTTTTAAGTAATTTGAATTATGCAGATGTTTGCAATCATGTAAAAAAATAAAGGCCTTCTGATAGTCTGTATTTTGTTTTATGTAGGCATCATTTCAAAGTAGCATCCATGGTAAGGAAAATTATTCTATAAGGCAATAATTTGGTGGGTGGTGACTTGAGGCTGGCCAATTCATTTGATCAGACTTCATCACTAATGAATAAGACCAAGGCAATGTTTTGTCCTTCTACTGAACCATTTGATTTAGTTAATTTTAATTAAGATTCCCATTTAACCTCAGCCAATTTTCTTGCAAATACATGTTTTTGGTTACAAAATGGACTGTGCCAAATGATCAGTTGAACCTACTTTGATTATTAGAAAACATACTGCAGATCGGTGCCAAACGGTCTGCATATAAATGATAATGCTTTAACATTAGGTAATTTTTTCACACCAGTCATTTTTCAAAAAGGAAGTACTAGATCTCTAATCATTCAATTATAATCCATTTCATATACTGCAAATAGACCAACAGATGGAATGAATGCTTTATCCACATGAGTAGTGATTAAAAATTGGGTTAAGTCACTAGATCTTTATTTAGCATCAATATTAATTGCAATAATTTGTTTTTCCTTTACATTAATGTATATTGTCATATATTTCTAATATATCATCAGAGACATTTTTGTTATGTTTCTCCAGCGTTCTTTTCTGCATTTATATTAGCAACATCAATAGTAGAAACAGAATGAGTACCCACTGCATGTGTTAGACCCTAGGTCACTGGCCTGTGGTAACAGTTATCTCAGATATTTTTAAAGATTAAGCTTTGTAAAATATGACATGTTGATCAGATATTAGCAGGTACAACGCACTTTAACGTGCTTTTTAAGCTTCAAGGAGCAATAATAACACCATCTAGTTTGGACCAAAAAACCAGGCAAAAATACTATTTTGTCCAACTGGGAACTAGGAAATTGATGAGATACAGTAAGTGGCCTGCTGAAGGCCACACAGAGGGGTTGGTAACTGACAGTTGAACCCTGAACCCAGGTCATTTGACTTCAAAATATTTAATGCCTATGCCACAGACTCTATTCTGGGTACCCTATGAGTCATAAATGGAGAAAGAATATAAGACATTATACATTCTGAGTTAAACAACAGGTATAAAAGTTATCGTTCTTTCATTGAGCAGTGACATTTGCTAATTATACTTGAAGTCACTAGATATTTTTTCTTGTAGGAGAAATTTAAACTGATTTTGAGAAATATTGCCAACATTTTAATATAAATAAAATACAGTTCAGGAAAAACACAATATTATGGAAATGTATATTTCATTGCAGTCTACTATTTAGTGCGTCACATGGAAAATTAATCATATTAAAATGTTCGACTTTCTGCTATACCAACAGTTGCAGATGAATAATCTATGTACGTTTCAAATGATTCTTCTAACAAAATAACAGCCACAGAGATTCCAAAAAGTTTTGAACATTATCAAACAGGTAGATCATATGAGCAGAAAAATGAACTTTTTGTAAATGAGAGTTGATCTTCCTTTTGAAGACAACAAAATTCTGTTTTCAGATATTAAGAGTGACAAAGATAGAATTCTCTTTTTTTTTTTTTTTTTGCGTTATGCGGGCCTCTCACTGTTGTGGCCTCTCCCATTGCGGAGCACAGGCTCCGGACGCGCAGGCTCAGCGGCCATGGCTCACGGGCCTAGCCGCTCTGCGGCATGTGGGATCTTCCTGGACCAGGGCACGAACCCATGTCCCCTGCATCGGCAGGCAGACTCTCAACCACTGCGCCACCAGGGAAGCCCTCTTTTTTTCTTAATACTATCATTGTCATTGCTCAATTTTTTGGCTTCTAGTGTTCATGGCTTTCTTAAATTTAAGTAGACCCCTATTCATTCAAAAGCCACTCATTCCTATTATATGCTATTGTATACCCAGAAGTTGGATATACAAAGATAAAGGATACAGTTCCTACCTCAAAGAATTTACAACCTACTTGGTGAGACACCCACAAGTAACAATATTACAATCCAGTGTAATACATGCCATGATAGATATAAGCCCTGGGTGTTAACACAGTACAAAGTAGAAGAACCCTATGCAGAATTGTGGGGTACTGTAAAGTCATTAGTGATGACACTTACTCTGAATCTTGAAGTGCACTTAACACATCTAAAAAGACAACTGGGGACAGATAATGGATGGTATTTTACATTGGGCTAGATGGTATCCTCTTCAGGAATGATTCTTAAAGTGCAACGACATGATGACATTGATAGATAGACAATTTTTATTAAAAATATTTCAAGATGAAATTATATTAATAATTAAACATACATCCATATATCTACCACCTACTTTTCTCAAATTGTAAAATTTTATGGTATTTGTTTTAGATTATTTTCAATTTTAGTAACAAAATATTATAAATAATTTTGAAACTGCGTTACCATCTGCAGTATCATTTTCTTCTCTCCCTTGCAGTAATTCATAATCCTAAATTTGATGGATGGACTGTTACAATTCCCGTGCATATTATACTTATGTATTTATAACAAATATAGTCTCAAACATATATGATTTTATAACGTATGTAAAGCATTAATTATATTTTTGTTTCTTCCTTTCTCCATGTGCCTTTTATTTGTTTATCTTGTCATACTTCCCTGACTAGGATTTCTATTGTTATGGTACATAGAAGTGATAATAACTTTCATTTATAAAACCATCCTGAATCTTAAAAAAATGCTTCTAAGGTACCTCCATTAAGAAATATTACTAACTGCAAGATTTTTATCCTATATGAGATAAAGAAAATTTTCCTTCTATTTCTAGTCTGCTGAAAACATATTTTAAAAATTATGAATCATTTTTCTGCCTCTGTGAGACGGTTTTTTTTTTTCCTTTAATCTATTAATGTGTTGATGTTATCCTTCCTGCTGTGGCTTCTTGCAACCAAAATGATGATAATGACGATACTCACCAGCGGGCATGTACATGGGGTGCTCAGAGCACTGCAGTATCCTGACAACATGCCCCTCCTCTCACCCCAGTATCATCATTGGCAGGAATAAAGAGGATGCCAAGAAAACTTCAGGTGCTCCTGGCAAGCCTCTGCCATGCACTTATTCCCTTCTTATGACCACAGTCTGCCGAAGAGTCCAGTTCTCAAAGGGAAGATATAATTCAAACTAATTATCTACTTCCCCTCCAGGAAGTGACCACCTACTTGAATCCATTGATTTCTTATTTTCCTATTTATCTCAGTTACCACCAAGCCCAAGATTTCAAGGCCATCACACATCTCTTAAACTCTTATTCATACAGTTACCTGAGGGACATTTTCCCAGCACTTTTGCATCCTTCAACACCTCCACTCTGGAACACAGTATGTGTCATCATCAAAATCTCATATCCTAGCCTTTTCTCTGGAGGATCCTTTCCCCGTTCTCTACATGAAATCTGGCTCTCCCCTGAGGATACAGCTTCCACTGCAACTCTCTCAAGCATGTTTGTCTCTCAGTCACTGATCTTGGAGGTTAGGGTAGTATCCTCCTTACTCCCCTTACTACTTCTAGTGCATTGTTTCTTATCCATTCCCTAAATCCTCACTCCAATTATCTGAAAACTTATGACATCAAACTTTACCACCAACACCCTTCCTTGCTTTGTTCCTATACCAATATTCAAGTCACTAGCTCTAGAATTGAAGATGTTACTATTTCTCTCAACATTACTTCTTTTATAATTCAGAGTTATTTAAACATTCATGATGACCATTATTCATTCAGTCATTGATTCCCAGTTCCTTAACTTTCTCACCCCTAATGATTTTCTTCTTCCTTGTGTTATGGCCATTGCACTTGCCCATTTACTATCAAAATTGGGTAGAGATTTACCCACAGATGTCCAGTAGGTTCCCTGAATACTAAATATATTCTTTGCTGCCTCCCATTATATAATCGCATCCTACCTTCTGATAATGAACATGGCCAATTACCTCTGCCAGAACGTTGACTACTTTCCTCAGCCATAGGGTTCAATACTCCAAGAACTTGAAGTGATCAGATGGCATTTGTGGCATTGCCTTTTGAGAACCAGAACTTCTGGACCTCCATGGTTTCTTACCTATTGCAGACACAGGGCCATATAAGGATCACTAACTTAAGGTGTATACTATTATGGATAATAATTCCCTATCCTTGCAGGTATCTGCTCAAAGGAAGCTGTGTTTTTAAAATGTTTTCCAACACTCAATCAGGACACAATGTACCTGGACTACTGAGTCCTGTGGTTATGTACACTTCTTTGGCTGTAACGTGAGTCCCTTGTTGCAATGCAGTGTTGTGTGGGATCCTGTATCAGTGGGTTAAACACTCTGTAGGCCTTTGGATAGTAGTGCTGTCAGAGTCCCTGTGGTCAGAGAAGGAAAACCACAGGCACAATATTTATATACTCTAGTCAAGATAAATTGTTGTGCTTTCCATGGTGATAGGGGTCTAAAGTCATTAAAGTAGCACTCTGTGCTTATTGGATGTCCTTGAGAGATAGTTCCATATATAGGCCTCAATATTAGTCTCTGTTACCAGTAGTCTGAGAATTTGATGGCAGCAGTATAGGCTCATGTATAACCTCCATCCTTCTCATATGATTACTCCCTTTGTGTGTCCACGGTGCTAACACTGGCAAGAGTGGGAGTGGGTGAAGAGCAGGGAATGGTGACAATAACAGAGATTGGCTGATGTCAACTAGTTGGTTGTTTAGTGACTTCCACAGTGACTGCTCTGGGTGTCCTTAACATGTCATACAAAAATCTTCATATTTCATAGCCACTCCCATCAGTCTATCCACATGCTTTTTCCTCTGATCTCCTTGTCCCTATCTTCTAATTTTTCTCCTTACAGACCTGTAACTAATTAGCCAGGCCATTTGCCCCTGCCCAAGAGCTTTATACTTGTTTCTCTTTCCATACAGAGTAGATGACTTAGTGGGAGACTTTTTCTTTCTGCTGTCTTTGGAGACCACCCTTGAAGGTATTACAGCCATAGTCCACTTTTGGCTGGCGCTCACATACTCAGCTGAATTATCCATGAATTAAGCTCAACATTTTTACCTCTAGTAGCTGGCTATAAAGAATCTCATCATATGGCCAGAGGTATGACCTGAGGTAGGAGCAATAGCACAAATATGGTGGATATCACAGGAGTCTAGACCAGCTGCTCTTGAAACTTAATTGTGCCTCTCGGCCCTGATCATACCCAATTTTGGATATACCACATCCATCAGAGTGGATTGCTTGTTGTCATTTCATGTCCTCCAGACAAGCAATCCATATCTACTAGGGCCTAATAATATTGTGTCTAATTATCTGCTGCAGATGGCAATGTCTTGCTCCCCATCAGCAAGGATCGACTTTGTGGTTCTCCTATTGGAGCTTACAACGACTCCACATGATATTTTTCTACCATAGAGATCTCTAATATATAAGGTCTGCCAGGCTGTATGGCCAAAGTAGCAGAGTTACTTGCACCACAGTCTAGACTCACTAGACCCCACTCAGGTCTGGCGAACTTCCATGTCCCTCAGAGAACTAATCCCAAGCACAGAATATGCTTCGTCTAGAACCCAAAAAGGTTTACTCAACTTTGTGATTTCCTTTTATCAAGCACAAGTATGAACTACAGTAATTTGTTTTTTTACTTTGGAGGAGATGTCCTCCCATACCTCTGGATCCTTAAGAACTTCACTGATGTGATATATCCTTAAATAATCATACAGTTTACACCGCCCCCCTTTTAAAATTCATGTGTCTTAATGAAGCTTCTAATGTGCATACTACTTCTTGCTCATATGGCTTGCTTAATATTATGCCATCAAAGTGAAGAACAAATATGATATTCTACAGAATGTGTGGATAGTCTAAGTCTCTTTGAACCATATTACGGCAGTGACTGAAATGTTAACATAGCCCATGAACAAAACCATAAATGCATTAGTTACTCATTCCAGTGGATGTGAGCTATTTCTGTTCTGTTTCTCAGATAGGAATAGAAATACGAGATCAGTTATCACATATCATGTACCTGAGGCTATATTAACCTGCTCAGCAAACACACCACAGTTGGCACAGCAGCTACCTACAATTTTGAAGTACTAATTAGTTATGTTTTCAGTAGTCCACTGCTGTTCTCTAGAATCCACCCAGTATTTCCAGGGGCCAGACTAGTGAATGAAATCGAGATGTGATGAGTATCACCAGCCAGGTATCATCTAGGTCTCTGAGAGAGGTTCTCATTCTTATCTTTGTCCCCAGAGTGAAATATTGTTTTAAAATTACTCCTTGCTTTGGTGTTAGTACAGTTTCTGACGTTTCTACTTGGTTTTCCTCAACCACAGTTTTTAGTCCAAGGCCAAGGAATAAATGTGGGAGTTTTGCCAACCAACAAGTATGTCCAATTCAGTTGTAGATTCGGATTGGGGAAATGACCACTGGATGGTTTCATGGATTCAGTAAACACACTGTGGAGTACACAAGTGTCAAGACCTCGTTTATTACCTGGCTTACATATGCTTCCACTCTGACAAAAGCCCCATGATGTTGCTTTGATTCTCTCACTAGCAATACCAACTCAAACACATAGTGGAACAGTCCTGGGTGTCCCTTTTCCCCCAGTATATAGTTACCTGAATAAATAGCCATAGTTCCCTTTAAGGGATCATCACCATATTCACTTACTGTAGCATCACCAGGTCCTTCCTCTTAACAATGTTGAACTTTACCAGAGCCCCATAATCCTAGAAAAAACTGATGGTTAATAACCCCCCCCACACCCTTTGTGTTCAAGAAAACTGCTTACTCTAAAGAAACATTCTTTCTCAGATGACTTAGATAAGCCTCCTGGAAAACTCTCATATTTACCTATGAAAAAGCCAGACAGAGACCCTCAAAATTCCCATTCTTTGTCTCATAAATGATTACTGAGGTGTTTGTCCTCGTTGATTAATCAGAACCGAATGCTTGTTAACTTGACCGAATTCTCTCCTTTCCACAGGGCCCTGAATTTTCACTAACCCCTAAGCCTTACTGAGCATCGGAACATGGGATAAACCTCTCCTTAACATGCCTCCAGCTCCCCAGGAGAAGCAACTGAAATCAGGGACAAAAAGTAACTATCTGATCATGACACCCATTCATTCCACTCCCCCACACCCAGTTCCTTCCAGCCTATTTATTCCTCCCTATAAAAGAAAAGCTCTTTTTTGCCTGAATTTTGGGATGCTTGCTATGTTTGGAGCTCTCTCCCTATGGTAAGGTCCTTTGCCCCGAATGCAATAATACACCTCCCCTTATTGCAATACTCTTCTTGAATAAAGCCTCATTTGACCTGTGCCTCAATCTTTTTACTTGATACTAATGTTTTATAAAGGGTTCCAGGTCAGAAAACTGGGTCCAGACACTGGATGAAAGTTTATATCTCTTCATTGGGGAACCTTGTTCTGATAACATCTCCATAGCTCTCGTTGGGTCATTCTAGGTAGAATGCCTTGCCACTTGTTATATAATTGCATCCGCCTTACTTGTGATGATTAATGCTGCCACCTGGCTTCTCTAATTTTGAGATCCTGTCATTCCCATTACATTCAGAGAGATACGTTCTCGACAGCATCTCTCATCATTACCCCTGGCTTACAGATGATGGGCACTACTGAGCTTCTCAATAATTCTTATGCCCCTTTCATGAGAACATTCCTTACTGCTTTGGTAAACAGTATCCTTCAGGCCTTCCCCCTAGACGTTGTTTATATACTCTAGCATGCCCACTTCTCTGAGATTTTTTTTTAAATCTCTTCTCCCACCATACTTCACACAGTTCTGGCATTTCTACTTCATTTAGTCTGGAGCTATTGCTTCCAAGAGCAATTCACAGCCCTATTAGTGGGGTCATTGCCAAGGCATAAAATTCTGTATCATAGCACAATACTGACATATTGACTGGCTTTTTTACATCCAATTTTATATTCCAACCTCTTTGATCCAAGAGGATTGGATTCAATCCTATACACATATTCTTCTGGCTCCTGCTGGTGCCTATTGGCTAGATTCTGATGATCCTTTGAGTTATAAATCCTTTCTGGCGGAGTTATAACTCTGGCGGAGTTATAAATCCGCCCATCCCTATCACTTCCTTGGCTGGATTATGTGAAGTTTTGTGAACGAGAGGAGGATGAGGACAGGAAGGAGGCATGAGTTGGTCTTTCAAGGCAATCTTTGCATCAGGTTTCAGCAAAGGGGAACATTATCCGTTAACAGAGAGGAGTAGGCCAGTTAGGTAGGCACAGCGAGTTCAGGGAAATTTGAGCACTCAAGAATTCCCAGTGCATCTATCCAGATGTTACTATTCCAAATGTTAGCACCCCACTCCTTCCTAATTAGTGGAGCAGCCTTGTCTGGGTTGAGAGTTTAATCTTCTCTGGAACTCTGCTACTCTTTGGTTAATTTCTGAGACAGACCCTCCCTGAAACTAACACAAGATTGTAAATTCACTATATTTCAGTAAAAAAATACATAAGCAACAATAATATATTGTATGGTACATGGAGTTATAGCCATTATCTTGTATTAACTTTAAATGGAGTATAATATAATCTGCAAAAATACTGAATCAATGCTGTACACCTGAAATTAATATAATAATGTAAATCAATTATACTTCAATTTTTTAAAATGTAGTGCAAAAGATAAAAAATGTTTGATTTTCTCCTGCTTAAAAATAAACAAATAAGTAACCAATTAAGTAATAAAACAGCACTTCAAAAAAAGAAGAAAGAAAGAAAGAAAAAAAGGGATAAAAAGAAAACATAAACAAATTGGGAAAAAAAATTGTCTTTATTCACAGATAACATGATTGTCCATGTGAAAATCCCAAAGAATAAATAAATTCCTGGAACTAATAAATGTATTCCTTAGTAAAATGTCTTCGTATGCAATGTCCAAGTACTAAAATTTATTGCTTTCCAGTACACTAGCGATTAACAATTGGAATTTGAAGTTTAAAAAAAATAGCACCTAAAGTGAAATATGTATATGTATAAATCTAACAAAATAAGTACAAGCTCTGTATACAGAAGTGTAAAAAACATTGATGAATAAAATCAAAGAAGATCTAAATAAGTTGAGAGATATTGTGTGATTATGGATAGGAAGATTCAATATTGTTAAGATGTCAATCCTCACTATCAATTAAATGCAATTCCATCAAAATCTCAGCAAACTATTTTGCAGATATTGACAAATACACAAAGGCAATCCAATGGAGAAAGAAAAGACTTTCAACAAGTGATGCATGAACAATTGGATGTGCATAAATGTTCATAATTTATAAAAATAAATGAATAAACAAACAAACCTAGACACACACCTTACCTCTCATAAAACTAAGTTACAATGGATAAGAGATCTAAATATAAACTGCAAAACTATAAAAACTTCTAAAAGAGAACATATGAGGAAGTCTTTGTGACCTTTGAAATGGATATGTGTTTTGAGATACAACACAAAAAGTATGATCCAAGAAAGAAGAAATAGATAATTTGGACTTCAATAAAGCTATTAAATTAGTAACCTGAATTTATTAAAATTAAAAACTTCTGTATTATGAAAAATACTGTTAAGAAAAAAAAGCAACAAGCCACAGACTGGGAGAACATATTTACAAAACACACATCTATGAAAAAAGTTGTATCCAAACATAGAAAGAACATTTAACAAGTCAAAAATCAGACAGAGAAACAAAAAATGGACCCAATTAAACGTATGAGTAAAATATCTGAAGGTACACCTCTCCAAGGAAGATGCACAGACGGCAAATAACATATGAATCATATTGAAATCACTTGGTGAACTTGTAAAACTACCAATCTTCCATGGCATCCCATTAATACAGAATCTCTGGGGGTGGGGCTCAGTCATTAGAATTATTTAATTTTGATTTGTAAAAAGAGACATGTACTATTGCAGTTTTTTGATAATACTTTTAAAAAGTGGAAAACAGATGAAAATCTACAAATATAAGCAATAATAAATATATTTGTGGTTTATTCATTCATAAGACTATGATATCAATTAAAATAAGTGAATGAAAGCTACATGCATCAATCTGCATAAATATCAAAAATATATTGAGTAAATCAAGTCAAAAAATGTAATGTTTATTGAACATAAGTGATAGAACTATTATTTTTTGGATACTTACCTACACAGCAAAATAATAAAAAGTAGTCAGTAAATTTTAAATGGTCAGAATAATAGTTATCTCTGAATAACAACTATCAGGGAGGTCTAAGAATGGTAGTAGATGTGGCACACAGGTGATATAACATATTTGTAATATTTTACTAGTTCTAAAAACTTTAATGTAAATTTGGATGAATAGTAAGGTTCAATAAATCTAGGTGCTAAATACAAGAGTATTCTTTATATCTATTATAAAGGTCACTAATAAACACAAGGAAATTCTTTTATTTAGCACTCTTGAACATTTCTATGCACACATTAAAAAGCAAAAACAAAACAACGACAAAAAAAAAACAGATTCCATGCAAAGATCTTGAAGAACTGGATAATAAGACAAATATATTTACTGGGGGAATGGTGGCCGATAGAGAAGGGACTACAAAATGGTAAACCAATAGGGGAGGCATAAAGTATACAGTAAAGCGAAGAAATATTCAGTCTCCCATAGAAATGAGGGATTTTACCATTTTCTAATAACCCAAATAGCAATCTTCTCTCAAACCAGAAGAGATGACAATACATATACACAGTGAAATCAAGGAGAAGGATTGTATTATGTGAACAATACTATTCAGTGATTTCCTATTAACAACTACAAAGAACACAGCACAGGGTGTCTGAGACAGCTGGATGTTTCAAACAAAGATGAAATCAATTACTGTTTGTTCTAACCAGAAAATGAAAGACAGAGCTGAAGAAATCTGAATTCCTAAAGTCACAGGTACATTTTCTTTCTCAGAATAGCTCAACAATCCTATGGTTAATGTTAATAGATCACAAAAATTGAATAATTTTAAACAAAAACATGCATTTCCTATAGTTGAACTCTTTGTGAATGATTTATTTCCTGGTTTCATGGCTATACTCTATTTATTAACAATATTGCCCATATTGCTGAAATAAGAAAATGGTAGGATTGAAACAGATGAATACATAAGAGAGAAGCAAAAATTAGGGGCTAGAACGCGTATCTCTAATAGACTAACAGGAAAAAAGTAGAGTTTTAGACAAGAGCATTCGAGGACTTTAAATAAAATACCTGAAAGAAATGATTAGTAGAGAGAACACAAACCTAAGACAAAAGCGTCAGTGACTTACTTACCTGGAAAAAGCCCAAGCACAGGTTGCAACTTGAGATATTGTACATTAATATATAATTTTAATATGCAGTCTTATGGGAGCTAATTTGCATGTTATAATTACCTTTCTAACTGTCTTTCATGAGATAAATACACAGCCATTAACAAAACTTTAATGTATCACATTTTTTTACTAAACAAATTTGCTTTGTGATATTGCTTAATCTTTCTAAGGAAATGGCAAGACCCCCTTATGCTTCATTAAGCACAAAGAATTGGGAATATTTGAAGTTTTGATTTTTAGTGTTAAAGAATACTTCATAGCAGTAGCTAAATTAATGACATTGTTTTTCAAATAGCTGCTAAACAATAACTCTCATTAAAATTATTAATTTTAGTTAAATTAAGTCTTGGTTTATATAAAGCTAGCTTTGTGGCAATCAAGATGAGAAATGATAAGAGCACAGGAAGTGGAGAGGGAGAGGGAGATTAATGTTTATACTCAATTCATCTTCTGATATGTTAGTCCCTATTCATTTCTGGGAAAAGTGGGAAATTAATCCACTTATATGCAAATAGGAATGCTAAATAATTATGTTCCTTACCCTCTAAGATTAGTACATAAATGTCCAGATACACACACACACATACAGGAGAAAAAAGAAAAACACATGTTTGAATCAAAAGTTATTTTCAAAAGGCACAAATCAGGGATAATAGAGCTTTTAGATGTGACTATAAATAACAAGCAACTTATATAAAATATAAAAGTCATGTTATTTTGACAAATTCCTTCCTCCTTGATATGTGATCTGCTATACAAACTGCCCCCTTTGCATTACCACTCTAATCTGCACTACTGAGGTGCAAGTGATCTGTGCTCTAGCTCAACTGGTGGGGTCCCTACTGCCAGTTAAAATGAACCAAAATGCAGCATTATATACAATAGCCAAGATATGGAGCTAACCTAAATGCCCATCAATGGATGAACGGATAAAGAAGATGTGGCATACACACACACACACACACACACACACACACACACACACACACAATGGAATACTACTTAGCCATAAAAATATGAAATCTTGCCATTTTTGACAACATGGATGGACCTTGAGGGTATTATGCTAAGTGAAATAAGTCAGATGGAGAAAGACAAATACCATATGATTTCACTCATATGTGGACTCTAAAAAACTAACAAGCAAGCAAAATAAATGAACAAACCAAACAAAAAGATACAAAGGATAGAGTAGTGGTTACCAGAGGGGAAGAGGTGGTGCTGGGCGAAACTGGTAAAGGGGATCAACTGTACCGTGATAGATGGAAACTAAATTTTGATGGTGAGCATGCTGTAGTGTATAGAGAAGTAGAAATATAATGTTGTATACATGAAACTTACATAATATTGTAAACAAATGTTACCTCAATAAAAAATAAGTCTAAAAAAAAACACCCACTAACATGGATTCCCACCTCCATTTTCACCTTCATGCCCATGTGAAATGATCTCTCTGCTTCTTTCACAGGCTGAAATTCTCCTGTCGTCTGAGGTTGAACTCAAATACTAATTACTCCAAAGGCCTTTCCAAACTACTCCCACATAGAAGAAATCTTATTCTGCTGTTATTATAAGAATTTGGTCTTATTTACTTTATTATTCCTGTTATCAACCAGGCCATTGTCAAGTATATGAAAGTGTTTAATAAATAAACTTGTAATAGAACGGAATAGTTTAATTAGATGAAAGATATTTTTCCCTGAGATTCAAAACACAGAAATAGGACATAAAATCACTTTCAGTATACCCCAAAGTTATAACTGTTTTAATTTTGTGTAAATATGTTACATAGAAGTTTATATCTTTTCCACTGGCATAAATTACTAAGAAGTATTTGCTCTCTCACCTTAGTTATAGTTTATTAAATGAGTAGGAAGAAGCAGAGAAACTGAAGGCAACTTGCAGTAAATATGACTTTAAGTTTTATACTTAAGAAGTTATTTTGCTAAGAAAAAAAAAAAAACCTGTGTTTTAGGTCAATCATTTGAAGACAGTCATGAATGGTGAGGTCTTTTTTCTCTATTTATGTTTATTTTTGCCAGCTTGTCTATATTTACATTTTACATTAAAAGGTCATTGGAATCTTCAGTGAACCTAAGATTACTGATTATAGTTTTAGTGGAACTATTTTCTGTTTGCATGAATATGTATTCAAAAAAATCTATTAGAGCAAAAAAATCAGAGAAAACAAGGAATTTAGGGATAAGTTCAGCACCACTTCTCTTCAGAAAAAGAAAGAACAAAGAAAGATGAAGAGACTTCACAAAAGTCACACCCAGCTGAACTCTGGCTCAACTCAACCTATGATCTCCGACTCTGATTGTTGTTACAGATTGTTTGTATGTTTTTCTTATTTGTTCTTATCCATTTTTATGATTTTTTTCCCTTCAGTCTTGAAGGGAAAATTTAATCAGACTCATAGCTATCTCATCTCATAAATTTCTTTTCTACACTACAGATCAATATAATATTGAGGTTAATAGTGAAGGTCTTAGAAACACAGGACCTAGCTGGGTGTGTCCACTCCAGCTCTGTGAAATTACTCAAGAACATGCTTTGTAGGATTGTCTTATATTTAATGTTTAAATACTTATATTCAGTGTTTATTATATTAATATAATATTGTAATATAATATCTATTATATTAATATTTACATTTATATTTAATGTCTTATATCCAATGACTCAGACATATGAACACAGTAAGCACTCAATAAAGGTTATGTAAGTCTAGATTTTTTCCTAGACTTCTACATCCAATTTTACAATGATTCAATTGTTCTGCCTCTTTAGAATATCTCTTGAATCAATCTCCATTTTTCTATTGCCATAGATAATTCATTGACTTAGGGGCTCTTTATTTTCATGCCCAAGTTATTGCAAAAACCTTCTAACTGGTCTCCCTCCTCCTTCAAGAATGTTTTTTTAAATTGTATATTTGACATTCAGTGAAGATATGACAGACAGTTCACACTTTGATAACATACTCTGCTTCAAACACTTAGAAGTGAGATATAAAATGCAAAAGAGAACACTAAAGGGGCACAGCTCATCTCAAAAAACTAAAAACTAATAAATAATTACATAAGTAAATAATGTAAATAACTTCAGGGACAAGAAACACAAAGCACTGAGAGGGGCTGATATGGATCTCTTGAGTTTCAGTTATAAAAGCTGGCAGTGAGTTTGAGACTATTGTTGAAGGCCATAATGAGAGAAGGGCTTTATGGCCTTCACAGGCAGTTGTGGCAATGACACTGATGCTTCTTTACAAATGTGTATTAAATAACATTATTAACTAGTTTCTTATCTGTCGTTTAGATATCTTCAATGTAAGCACAAGGCAGGAGACTCCAGACACTACTATAGGACCTGGCTCTATATTGAAATTGGAGATGTGAGATGAGGACAAACAAGATCTTCTGAAAAATCCTCTCACTTTAACAATACTCAGAAGCACTAGATACTAGATAACAAATATCCTTCAAAACACATAATACTTGCTCTCTTGCTTTCTCCCTCTCTCTTTCTCATATACACACATACATACACACCCATACACATGTGAAAATCCCCAGAAATCAAATAGAAACATAAAGGTGGAAATCAGGGGAGTGGTAGAATTATTTCACAAGTGATGCTGTGCTTCTTTTGTAGTGCTTAACAGCTACATGACCTATATTCTTAGTTTCAGTGACCACAGAAAGGGTAGAGAGTAAGGCATGCACCTTCTTAAAAGAGAGAGAATTAAACTGCCATATAAAACTGTAACCCTTAAATGTTTGAAACTTATCTTAGTGTAGGCCTTGCATGAGGAAAAAGTCTATCTTAAGAATTAATAAATACAAACTTAACTTCAAACAGGTTTGTAATATGAAGTTGCATACATGCATGGTCCAGAAAAATCCAAAGCTGAAAAATAGCTTGACAGGTCCAAAATTTATAGAAGCAACTTCCTTCTGGAGGAATATGTGTTCAAGTCGGGTCTAACAGACTTCACACAGATGAATTTCAAAAGAACATAAGCCTGAAGTCCTTCACAAGTCAATATAGGCAAGTTTCAGCAGAGACAAATAACAGAATTAAAATATTAAGGAATTTTAGAGTAGTGATTAGATATAATATAAAAAGTAGGTAAAAATAATATTTAAGGTTAATTCGGGATGGAAAAATCATAGAAATGAAAAGATACAGATATTTTCAATTAAGAGATTTTAAAAATAACCAAATAGAATTTTTAGAAATAATTAAAAACCGAAAACCTGGTAGATGGGCTTATTAGCAGATTAGCTATTATTAATAAGAGAATTAGTGAACTCAAAGAATAAAATATAAACAGAATGCTACAAAAAAAGACAAAGAAATTGAAAACAGGGAAGAAAGGTTAACAGACATGGAAGACAGAGTAAAACAGTACAAAATGGGTCTAATTGGATTAGCAAACAAAAGGGATACATTTAAAGTATTACAAGGGAAGGATTTACTACCATTTTGTTAATCATTTCCTTTTCTTCTTGTGGTTATTTGTCCCTCTTTTCCCATCTTGCTAACTTCCTTTTGTGTTGTTTTTTGTTTTTGTTTTTTGGGGTTTTTTTTGTATTTATATGCTTTAAATCATTTCTCTCTCTCTCTCTCTCTGTTTTTGTTTTTAACTTCTCTCCTTCTCTCCCTCACTTTACACACACACACAGACACACGTGTCTGTGTGTGCTTGTGTGTGTCTTTTTATTCAGCCATAAAAAGAAGGAAATCCTGCTATTTGAGAAAACATGGATGGACCCTGAGGACATTATGCTAAGTGAAATAAGCCAGACAGAGAAAGACAAATACTGTATGAGTCTCTCTTAGTGTAAAGTCAAGATTGGCTTGGATCATTGCAGTGGTTTATGTCACTAAAGCTGGGTGCTTTCTCAAAGAAGACAATTCTAATCCCTATAACAATCCCAAAGGTATTTTCCACAGAAACAGAAAGGACAATTCTAAAATTCATTTGGAACTCCAAAAGACCTACAACAGTAAAAACAATCTTGAAACAAAAGAACAAAGCTAGAGGCATCACACTTCCTGAGGTCAATAGATATCATAAACTACAATAATTTAAACAGAATTATACCAGAATAAAACAGACATGTAAACCAATGGAACAGAATAGAGATACCCAAAATAAAGTCATGCATATAAGGTCAGCTGATTTTCAACAAGGGTGCCAAGAATATATGCAGGGAAATGAAAGTCTCTTCCACAAATGTTGTTGGGAAAACTGGATAACCACAGGTAGAAGAATGAAGTTGAACCCCTATCTTAAATTGTGCACAAAAATTAACTCAACACTGATTAAATTCTTAAACCTAAGATTGAAACTGTAAAACTTCTGGGAGAAAACACAGAGGAAAATCTTCATTACATTGGTCTTGACAATAATCTTATGGATATGAGACCAAAGGCACAGGCAACAAAAGCTAACCAGACAATGGGACTATAACAAACTAAAATGCTTCTGCATAGCAAACAATCAATAGAGTATAAAGGCAACCTACAGAATGGAAAAATTCTAGCAAACCATATGTCTAATAAGACGTTAATTTACAAAATATATAAGGAACTCAATATTGTATTGCTATAACTCAATAGCAATAAAATAAACTCAATTAAAAAATGGGCAAATGACCTGAATAGACATTTCTCCAGAGAAGACATACAACTGGCCAATAGGTATATGAAAAGATGCTCATCATCACTAATCATCTTGAAAATAAAAATCAAAACCACAATTAGATATTACCTCATATCTGTTAGGACAGCTATTATCAAAATAAAAAAGACTATAAGTGTTGGTGAGGATGTAGAAAAATTGAAAGCCTTGTGCATTGCTGGGGTAAATGCAAAATGGTGCAGCCAGGATGGAAAACAGCATAGAGATTCTTCAAAATATTAAAAGTAAAACTACCATATAATCCCACAATTTCACCTCTAGGCAGTTATCCAAATTAATTGAAATAGGGATCTCAAAGAGATATTAGCACTCCCATGTTAACTGCAGCACTATTCACAATAGCCAAGATGTGGAAACATCCTAAATATCTATAAACAGATGAATGGATTTTTAAAATGTGGTATTTATATACAATGGAATATTAATCAGTTTTTAAAAAGAAGGAAATCCTGCCATATATGACAACATGGATGAACATGGAGGCCATTAAACGAAGTGAAATAAACCAGCCACAGAAGGACAAATATTGCATGAGGTCACTTATATGAGAAATCTAAAACAATTCAATTTGTAGACTCAAAGAATACAATAGTGATTATCAGGGGATGGGGAGGGAGAAATGGAGAGATGCTAATCAACAGCTATAAAATTTCAGTTATGCAAGATGTTCTAGAGATCTGTTGTACAACACTGTGCCTATAGACAATAACAGGGTGTTGTGCAATTCAAAATCTGTGGGGAGGGTGGATCTCATATCATGTGTTCTTACCACAGTAATAAAAAAAAAATAACCTTGCTATGAATATTGGTGTACTAGATTCTGCCTGAAAATAAGTCATCAATTCAGAGTGCAATTGCTGGGATTTCTAGTTTTGAAAGGAACTAACAAACTATTTTCCAGAGTAGTTGTACCCTTTTACATCCCGCCAGTAATATATGAGTGATATTTCTCTGCATCTTCTCCAGCATTTGGTATTATCACTATTTTTTACTTTAGAATGAGGATTAGTGGGTAGTGATCCGTCACTGCAGTTTTAGTTTGCATTTCTGAAACGGCTGATGATGTTCAACATTAATTCATGTGCTTATTTGATGTCTGTATATCCTACTCAGTGTAAGTGTGTATGGGTTCTGCCCACTTTCTAGTTGGATAATTTGTTTTTTAGTGTTAGGTTTTGAGGGCTCGAAAAACATTAATTCTGGATACTAGTCCTTTGTTGAATATATCATTTGCAATTAATTTCACTCAGTCTTTCTATCCTTTTTTCTTTCATTGTACTTTGATCAAACAGTCTTGCTACAGACTATGCCTGTTCAATGCCTGTCCTCCAATTGGTGCTCAAATGCTAACTGAATAAATGAATGAAAACAGTAATGTCACATATCATTATTAGCATATCAGGAAGTTAATAAGGATCCTGATGACAACATGACTGATTAGAAGAGGGGGTTGGTTATATTCTATTTGCTGAATTACTGAAGGATAGAAGAGGAGTGAAAGAAACAAACAAATAAAAAACAAAACAGGGAAAGAACTTTGCTGATTTAAAACAACATTTTAATTAGCACTCAGTTTAGGAAGTTTTTCATACCTCACTCACACATTCAAAAAAAATTCCTAAAAAAAAAAAAAAAAAAAAAAAAAAAAATTCCTAAATAACACAATATAAACTGTTTATTCATTTGTACAACAGTCACATTACAAATACCTACTATGTATTCTGTACCAGGCACCATGCTGGGTGGGGCTTGAGGTTACACAGATAAGAAAGACACAAAGGGTTCACTGACAAGGGTGGCAATGTAGGAAGGGAAAATCAGCCCATTATTTTATACTATGATTGTGGTTTTGAGTGAGATATGCGCTGATACAAGCAGAGGGTTGCTTGTCTGATCTTTCTATTAAAAACCATCATCACGATAACAGCACCAATAGTAATAGCTAAATTTATCAAACACTTACTAAAAATAAAGTACTGTTCTAAGTATTCTACAATTAATCCTAACAACATAATATAAATTGAGTGCTATAAGGGTTACATCACAGGTGGGGATAATAGCAGAATCAAGACTGATTTTGATAGCTGTGGGGAGAGGACGGCACACCTCTCTATCTACCTTTATCTATCTATCTATCTATCATGATTATTATTATCTATTTATCTAAACTCTCGGGCTAGTTGCAGATGCATAAATGACCACATATTGAATGATATGATTTGTTTAATACAATAATTCAAAGTCTGTTTTATTCAAGAGAATAAATTTTACAGCCTATTCTTTAGCTATGCCTCTAATGCCATACTCATAAAATCTTGAACTAAATGGTACCCCTGAGTCTCAGGACACAAAACCGGCTTATTGCCCTATCTCATTTCTAAAGGATGAACTTGGTATGTTCCCTGGGTAGATAAGCAACTATTGAAAAATCAAATGCTACATGTCAGACAAATTGCCTCTGTGTAGTGTTCTACTGGATTAATTAATTGCCTTTTATGCAGTTCTGCATGAACTGTCAGTCCACTGTGGCATATTATTGGGAAGAGAGAGAATAATGGTTTCATAAATCTTTCAGGAAAAGTTTCCACTTGTTGCTTAACTTGAATGTCTAAGAGTGAGTCTCATTTGCTCTGACTAGAGGGACTATAATCAGAGTATTTTTAGATAGAAATGACTATTAATACTATCATCAAAATTATTATTTTTTATATTTCCTACAATAGGAGTCTTTCCTCTAGTATACCATTATTCTCTCTCAAGAAATAAAAATTCTTCTGATGTCCTGTTAATATTAATTTTTCTGAAATGTTTTCATCCATTTCATTTATTAACATAATAAAAGACAATTAGAAGTTGCCAGACTGTCTTTTTCTAATGCCATAGTACGCAGTGAAACACTTTTCCATATCTGGATAAAGTACGGAAGGTTTGACTGATTTCCCCTGTCACAGTCGCAGGCAGAGCTGAAGAGTGGAAGATGGATGAGATATGGAGTTAGAAAGGTTGATTTGGATCCTAAATCCACTGCTTGCAGTCTATGTGATATTGAGGCATTTCTAAATTTCTGTTATTCAGTTGAAGGCTGAACTGAGAGTGAGGTCATGCTTATGAAATCAACAGGCACCTCTTTAGTTCCTTGTTATATGACAAATACATTTTTCTTCACTGTTAGCTGAGACTTGTTTTCACAAAAGTAATACTTTTTAAAGTTCAGTTTTTTATTATAAAAGAGTGTGTTTATGATGGATAAAATATGAATAGTTCATATTGTTTCACAAGTAATATGTGACTCACATAAAAACTTTACATTCCCTATACTGGAAATCAATACAAATATCTTCAAGAAATAGTTGTTCAATTATTTAACAAATGAATGAATGAAGGTTGAAGCAATCTGGAAATTTAATCAATGAAAATATAGGCTTGCCAAAAATATACTTTGTTTCTCATTTCATTAATCGTTGATATTGTAAATATAGAATCTTAAAATATATGGAGAGAACATTTTATTCTCACAATTATTTGTGTGTATTTGGAGATGAGGTGCTTCTGTGTAAACGATGGCTTATAAATCTTTCATGTATAATGAACATTAGAGAAAATTTGGCTTACTTCCATTATATGGTTAGGAAACTGAGTCTCAGGGCAATTAATCTCAGGTAACTTAATTGATAAAAGAGATCATGAGACTTCAGGTACATAATCGGAGGATTTCAAACATTTTCTTTCAGCAGAGTACTTACTTCAATTAAAATCCTTAGGAATCCTATACACACACGCACATGCATATGCGCACATAAACATTTACACACATATACAGAACTGTTCTGATGAAGAGTGATGGGGACTTCCCCTCCCCATTTAAATTTCTTTTCCACTCTCACCCTCCTCATTTCCTCTGCCCAATGTTCCCTAAAAGATTCTAAACAACCCTAGATGATTCATGAAAATGTTTGAAAATTATTTATTTGTCTCCTCCAGTCATAAAATTGATTATTCATTTTTTTCTTCCAATTTCATTGAGATATAATTGACTAACAGTGCTATATATGTTTAAGCTGTACAGCATTAATGATTTGACCTTCATACATCATGAAATGATTACCACAGTAAGTTTAGGGAACCTCCATTATCTCATATAGATACAAAATAAAAGAAAAAGGAAAAAAAAATTTTCCTTGTCATGACAACTATAACATAGAGCAGTGTTAATTATATTAATCATGTACATTATGTCACTATTACCTTATAACTGGACATTTGTACATTTTGACTACCTTCATCCATTAATTAGTTATTCAATTCTATAAAATGATATATGATAAAAATGTTAGGTTAATTCTATATTTCAAAATAATATAAAGAAAAAACTACATAATACAATAAAATTACAACTCAAAATTACGTAAATTGCCTTCCTGGCTACTTTCATTAGTAGTTATGATAAGATCTGTGATGAGAAATTCATCATAAAAACACCTGCAGGATATACAAGAAATCAAACTATCCAAAGATGAGAATACTACTATATTTTAAGCATGAAAGATTACTTCTAAGCTTATTAAAATTGATGGAATTTTAACTCAGCAATAAAAATTTATCTCAATTTTAAGGTATCTTGAAGAAAACAGTTAAGAATTAATATTTAACAGAATTTTATATTTTTTTACAACTTGACCAATCTTTATTCTACTACAGCAAAACTTGTTGCATAAGCATATTTTTACAGTAGACTTACGTGAACAAACTTACTAAAAGAAAGAATTAAAACTGTTGAAGCATTTCTTTGTGAGAATTTGTGAACCTCCATGATTCATATGAACATGGGTTCATTTTCCAGTCTTTTCCTGGCATCTTTCTTTACAAGTGCACCATAACTTACTTAACCACTTAAAAGGGAAATGGAGCCAATGAGATAATTTCTGGCCTTTATTTTCTGCATTAAGCATAAAGTTAGTAGTGTGTTTTACTGACTAATCTTTAAACAATAGCTCAATTAAAACTATGAATATGACAGATGTCCTATTAAATATACTTGTACTATTTAAGAACACAAATGTTTGCACTAATCTAGGAACGTTACTAACAGCTTTTCAAAATAATATATCTAAACCTGAGCAGATAGGTGAGTTAAATCTTATATATCAATTCTAATTAATCAATAGATAGTGGAGCTCTGTTTTGAGAGGTTCTTAGAGGCCCAGGCTAAGGAAATAATATGGCTGCCTAAGGCATATAAAGAAGAAATATTGGCAGAAATGCAGTGTACCTGTTTTAAAACAATTACTGATAATGAAAGACGTTAATCTGAGTGTTTGGAAATATATACATATATATGCTATATGTGGGAACAATGTGTATTATTATTATATTTTCCTTTGGATATATATATGTATATATGTGTATATACATATATACTATATGTGGGAACAATGTTGTCTATTATTATTATATTTTCCTCAAGGATGCAAAAATTTTTTTAACACTTAGTTAAAACAGTAGCTATATTTCAGCTATGGCTGAGACTGAGCTCTTAAAATTCCATAGCCTTTTCCAATCAAAATTCTTAATTTGAGATTCAGAGTTTCTTTCCTGATAGGAGGAGTAATTATTTCTTATTTGTTGTGGGCTTCTCTGTGTACACAATAAGCAGGTTTTTTTTTGTTGTGCGTGTATGTGTGCGCGCACGCTTTGTTTGAATATGATGCAACTATGTTTGCCCTAGTGCATTGATAATTCTGCCACTGCAGTGGAATGTGTGGTTATTCAAGCCATAAAGGTCTACTAAATACATTATTTTCCTTTTTTAACCCTTTAAGAAAAATTTATTGTATTTTTTCTATTTGATGTCAACCATTCTGTATAGATGTCATAATATCCCCATGGATCTTACAGTTGATATTATTTTGATAATATCATGAGTTATTATAAAATTTTATTTCTTCATTTTCCCAATGTTAGCAAAGTTAAATTTATAGGAAATATGCTCAAGGCTCCGGGAAAATTCATTTCTGCTGAACCAATTACAGTTTGCTTTAAGTTTGTCTACTTTGTATGATCAGCTGTGTCCCTACAGAGGTTTTCTTCCATTTTCAGAGCAGTCTGTATTCAAATTCCTGATCTGCCAGACTCAAACAATATTAATTTGGGTAAACTACTTAAACCTGAATTACTTCATCCGTAAAACGTGCATGATAACAGTAAATGTTCCCAACTCATAAACAATTATGAAGATTAAATCAGATGGCCAACATAAACTGGTAATCAAAGAACCTGGCATATAGTAAGTAAATATTGATACACATTTGCAATCATAAAGCCAACCTTTCTCCCTAACTCAAAAGGAAGGCAATGAATTTTTTCAATGTGAAACTTTTGAGTTGTAGTTTTTTGTTGTTGTTGTTGGTTTTTTGTAGTTTTCTATATATATTAAACTATTGAGAACTATAGCTGATCGTTTAGCTCCGGACCTCAATTTCACCATCACATTTATTTATCTCCTATGTTTTGTGGGATGAATTTCCCCTATCATGGTTCAAAATTACTATATTTCCCCCATATCATGCCACATAAGAACATAACAGTAATATGCATCATTATTTACAAAATTATATGTGGCAGAAAATACTGCCTATAGTGTATGTTGTTTTACAGAGAGTTTTTGAAATACGCTAAAGTTAATTGGTTTCAATGATAAAAAAGTTGTAAGCTAATGTAAATTGTTTCCTTTGGTTTTAATGCACAATTTCCCAAACCACCCTTCATTTCATAACTCCCAGAAACCTTTGTTTAATGACTTCCCAGTCTTATCTACTTATAAACACACCTTCAGGTTACCTTTTGACTTATCTGTCCTTCTAAAGGAAGACAATAAAGTACTCCTAGTGGCTTGCTATGGCTATAAAGAGGTCCTAAATCCTTTAAACAAATGGTTACAATCTCATTGTCTCATCTACTTATTGGTGCTAGAGCCTTCTGTCATTGAGTGCTGTTGAACTTGTAGTGTCTCAGAGTCACAGATAAGCTTTAAAGAGTGGAGATAACTTTTATTTGTTATGGGCAATAAAACCAACATCTCCACTGACTACCTGAAAAGGAGGTATCTGATGATGCAGATCCAGTCAAGCAGAACACAAATCAAAATAGTGTCTAAAGGGCAAGGTGGAGGCATATGTGGTGTAAAACATACACAGTAAAATTATATGGCAATGAGACAAAATTAGAGAACAGGGAACAAAGGCTAACACAGATCCTGTCATGGTAAGTTGCAGTAGGAAGCATAAATCTTCCCATCAAGACCCTTGGATAATGTCTGTTTAATAAATTTTTAATGAAAACAGAAACTGTTCAGTTTTATATTTCTCAGGCATCTCCCTTATGTATATGTCATAGTGTGTGTGGTTACATATGCAATTTTTATGAGTCTAACATGTAAGTGAACTCTGAATTTTCCCTCATAAAATGTTAAATTCTGTATTTGGGTTTTGGAGATGCAGATATTTATATATATTTCACTTCATACGATTTAATGAATATTAATTTTTAAAAATTTGCTGTTTTTTCATTGATGATGGGTTCCATTTTGTCCTTGTAACCGTTTGTTGAGGCCTGGAAGGGATCAGGAGTGTTGAAACACAGTTAAATCTCCTATGAGACCATCACAACATATACAAGATATCACCTGATAACCAATTAGAGCAATTAGCAACTTTCACCTTCAGGCACATCTTCCTGTAACTCCCCAAATGCTCTCAAATTAGTCCAGCCATAATGTGTATTTGTTTAATGTAGTTGTTAATGTTTTAAAGTTTTTTTTCTGGGAGATATAACTGAAGACATGCCAAGGAGAATTAACTATGGTTGCTTGAGAACAAAACAGTCAAAAGCACTTATAAATATGTTAAATATATGTCATATCGATGGTCATAAGTTTATTTCAAAAAACCTGGTTCTTCTACAAGAAGATATATAAAAGATAATATAAATGTATAATTATTAAATTTATATATTAAGTCTACATACAAAGAATGTAATTATAACAATTTAATACTTACATATAAATATTAATTCTTAAACTTCTTTAAAAATATTGAATGTTGCCAATGTACATTGTCTAAAGAGGTAAGGTGAAATGGATCTTTGATTACTTCCTAAATCTTTCTTACTAAAATCTAAGCAAGTAAAGGGAGGGTATTTTTATTTGCTTGAAATTATTCACATAATCACTTAAGTTCTCAAATTTACCCTATAAAACTTGACACAGAGTCACTAAGTCCCTTTATTATGCAGTTTTCCCTCAGTTTCTTCTCTACAACATCCCTAGCTTTCTAGACATCATTATGGTACAGCAATACCTGGGAGGGGACAATAGCAACAAAATTTTCTGGAGGAGTTACTATCAGATCCCTGTCATTGGCCCCTGTTCAGACCTGCTTCCTAGCTCCATTACAAATAGTATTGGCCAACTGGCCAATGACTTTAATTCTTATCTCCTTACCCTGATCCTTGGGACATCTTCTATGTATAAACTCTATGAAGAATACAGAACTCCAAATAACCCACATCTATTTCCCCTACTGCAGGTGCAAATTAGATCCAAAAGATCACTGAAATCTAATTTCAAGCATTAAGTCCTAAATCCTTGGCTAGAAATTAGCTCATGTCCTTTATTCCTTTCTTGTCTACAGCTAAGCCACTCAATATTTCAACAGTGTAAGCTCTTTTCTTTTTCTCTGTTTTATTCTTCTTTTTTTAAATCTGATTTTCAAAAAGGGGAAATTCTGTTTTAGTTCTTAGATGCTCAACTCTTCAATATCAAGCCCACCGCTCCTTGCACTCCCTGTTCAAGCTTAATCTCTCTGAAATCTCTGGACATGTCATTTTTGGTAATGAGAATTTCTTTCTACAAACCTCCTTCAAGCTGATCCCCTTAGGAGAGCAAGTATTTTAATTCAGAAGAAGTTTTCGTTGAAGTACTGGTCTTCTCTTTGATGATACATTACCCTAGTTTTGTTCATTTTTTCCCCCTTTTTCTTATTCTCTCTCTCTTTTTGGAAATACTTGCATATGTATATAAATTATATATTTTATATATTTATAAAATTACAGTTATTACATAAAATGTTCCTGAGACCATAGTGCCTTTTTAAAATCTGTCTTCTATGTGAATTGTTTTTACAGTGAGAAAGCAAGCCAGAAACTGTTTTGAACTGGCATATTCTACCCCATGAGTGTAACAACAGCGATCATCTCCTAAGAAGAGGATTCACATTGCCTGGGAGCCTATCTAACTAGATTTTGCAGCCTCTGATTCACTGCTTTCTCTATGGATTCTATGCCTCAGACATACTGAGCTGCTCAAGCATATCACACACTGTCATGTTTCCATAATTTTGTTCATGCATTGCTTCCATTGGGCGCATCATTTCCTGATAACTTACTTGTTTTGTAGATCTCAACTCAAAAATCACTTCTCTGAAGCAAGTGAAAATGATGAACTTCCTCTGCATTGAATTCATAACAATTGGATTTTTACTCCCATTATGATACATATAGATTTGCTCTTGAATTAGAGTTGGCTCTTTCCTTGTATGTCTCTACTACTATGTCACAAATTCTAATCAGAGCTAACCAACAGGCCTAGAATTGGGATTTACAGTTAGTAAATTATTTAATTCAATGAAAAAAATGTTCATATTGGAAATAGAAATAAACTGGTAGGTAATGTACTCTTATCTTGTTGACACAATTTTAAACATATAATAATTATCTCATTCATTAACAATTATTTATTTAGTGATTATTTTGTCCAGCCACTGTATAAGTTATTGTGGATAAGACTAATAAGAGAGTTTCTATTCCTCAGAAACACAATATTTAGTGTAAATGATAGTAAATAGAAAGATAATTACAATTCAATGTGAAAAGTATGAGGATAGAAATGCGGATTGGATATTTCAGAAAAAAAAAACACAATGTGGAGGCAACTCTTGTACCAGGGATGAGTTAGGAAATGTTTCCTGGAAGAACTTTGATAAGATTTAGTTTTTAATGCTGAATCTTAGTTGATGAGGAAAAGAGGAAATAAAGGGCATTTCAGGAAGGGGCAGAAAGCCCAAGAAATAGCAAAGTACTAAAAATAGCACCATGTAGAATGGACAGATACGTTCTCTCTTCATCCCTTTTGCTGCAAAGCTAGTTTTGTCCCTCATACCACTTTAGACTTCCACAATAAAAATCCCATTCCTCTTACCCCTCTACCTCATTTGTACTCTCCAAAACACCATCAACGCAATATATTTATAATTGAAATCCCTTCCTTCATGATTCCTCATTGTCTATATCAGTGTGGTCTCCCCTAGTCACACCATACTAAAGTTCTAGAAATTGTTGCACAATACTAAAGCTCTGAAAGTTGTTCACTGATGCTCATTAAAGAGCACCTATGTGTGCAGAAACAAACGTGTTTGTAAAATGCTCAATATTATATCTCTTTTTTGGATGGTCACAATACATATTAGTTTATAACAACTTTGAGAAGTCTGGCAGTAAGAATACCTGTTTAATTTTGTTTTCTCTGGCCTGAGAATTTGCTAAACATTTACGGTTAGAGAGCCCCCTTTTAAGATTTACTATCATCATCTTACAGTGCTGTATAGAGAACATTTTTGAAATCTCTGACCTGAACGATCAAATTCAAGTTTCTTAACAACACATAAAAGACTCCCCATGTTATGGTGCAGCATATCTCTCTCTAAAACCATCCCTTGCCATTGACTACTTCAAGCAAGTTGGTAATTTGGGGGGGGTAGTGTTGTAGCCTGGCTGGGATGAGGACCCTACAATAACAAGCACAGGTAGGTGCACAGCCCTGAGTATTTCCTCCAGTTACATAGTAAAAATATTTAATAATTGTTAAGGCATAGTCACTAATCTGTCAGAACAAACAGTGGCTGTAGTGGTAACCCCTGAAGAAGTGTGCTACACCATATTCCTGACTGATACAAGTGGCATCGTGGAATGGTGCTCATGGAGAGTCCGTCTGTGCCAGCCAATATCTCTTACTGGATAGTAGAGAGGTTTCTGAGTGAAAGGTGCAAATGGGGGACTTCCCTAGTGGGCCAGGGTTTAAGACTCCACACTTCCACTGCAGGGGGCACGGGTTCAATCCCTGGTTGGGGAACTAAGATCCTGCATGTGGTGAGGTGTGGCCAAAAAAAATAATATAAATAAATAAATAAATGAATGAATGTATGTTTTAAAAACAAAATGTAAAATGGGGTCTCGAAACAGCAGTTATTTCAAACATTTTCCCAGTTGGTATAGTTGTCATGGTGTACAATAGCTGAATATGAGCTTACGTTGTGTCAAGCCAACCTCCCCTCAAGTCCCAATCAGTAGGGGAACTATATAAAAGACCAGTTTTTAGGAGGAGTTTCTGGGAGGTTTTCTGCAGGGTAATTTTGCCTTGTCAGGTATCAGGGAGGCAGGGAGTGATTGAGCTCAGTTTGCAACCTAAAAGGCTCTCTGCTCTGAGACATGCTCTCCACTTCCCTCTCTCCTTCCCCCTCTAAGGAACGCTCTAAGTCCCTTCCCTGAAGGAGTACAAGTTAAGATATAGATTTTCTATTTCTCCTTTCGGGTACAAATACTTATATGGCTGATAAATCTCAGAAAGAAAACTAAACCTTTTATGGAAGAAGAAGACAAATTGATGGACTAGACACAACAGGAATTTAAAATAAAAGTTCTTAGAATTAAATGCTTATATTGGAAATAGGAGGATGAAACAAGAAGTTAAAGAAACAAGTCATCTTTAACTACAGAATGCTCCAGTATTTTTTCCATAAGAAAAATAATGCTATGTATTGATCTATAACACTTGTTTTTTAGAGTTTTTATTATATACTCATGGATAAATCTCTTTTAGATATATTTAGATATAAATTGCCCATAACCCATGGTCATGTATTGATCTGAGAATCTTTACCATGCACAGTGCTGTCTCAAGGCCATATGTAAGAACACCAAGATTTCATCAGCAATTTAAAAAATTTTACTAAACACAGTTACTTTTTTTCCCTCTACTGAAATATATCACTGGAAATTAAATAGCTTTTGTTCAAAGTCAGCAGAAAGTTTCTTTAAAAATGACCTTCAACACTTAGTCCCGAATGTGTGACCACACCAACTTCTCATTACTTTGAAATTTCTTTGATGAATTCTTAGGGATTTGGTAATTTATTCTCCCTTCATTTACCTTACTTGGCCTGTGTGATGGTTAATGTGTCAACTTGGCTAGACTGTAATACCCATCTGATTGATCAAATACCAGCCCAGATATTGCTCTAAAGGTATTTATTTTCTAGATGTGACTAAGGGTTAAATCAGTAGACTTAGAGCAAAGCAGATTGGTCTCCCTAATGTGGAGCCTCATCCAATCATTCGAAAGCTTTAAGAGAAAAGACCAAGGTCCCATGAAGACGTAGGATTTCTGCCTCCAGATTTCAACATGAAAGTTCCACCTGAGTTTCCAGCCTTCCAGCTCAAACAGCAACATGAACACTTGCTGGAATTTCCATCCTACCAGCCTTCCCTGTAAACTTGCAATCTCTACAATTGTACAAGCCAATCCTTTAAAATAAATCTCTTTCTCTTTCTTTATATACATCTAATTGGTTAAGTTTCTTTGGAGAACCTTAGTAAAACACGTTTTTTTACAAGCTTTTTGTATACATATCAGTTACAACATGTAGCATAGCTTCATTTACTGGAAGCCATCTTCTTTTCTTAGGTCTCATAAAGTACTTGGTTATTGTGTTGCAAGCACTATGAAATTGTGCACATTCCTTCAAAGACAAATATCTAATTCACTACCATCAACCTGACCCTGATGTCATTCTTCCTATGCCTTGTTGTGTATACAGTAAATTTTCATTTTAAGGTCAAATTATGGTTTAATAGTTTTGAAGTTTACAAAGAAATTAAACTATAAATGTGCAGTGTTAACAGTACAAAGGAAAAACTCACAATCATATGAATGGCTTTAACCTAGTTCATGCATGCATAGGCAGTAGCAACTACTGACAGCTACCTGACAGTAGGATATTTGAGATATCATCAATTGTTAGATATATCTCAGTTTTAAAGAACTGAATGAAAATATGTGCATACTGAAATCAATGGCATATAGTATGTGTTATGTAAATACATATGTATGTATGTGCATAGTCAAAGTATATAATGGTTGTACCTCAATTTACTGAAGAGGAAGATCAACTCCAGCACTCTCTTGGAAAATATCTAAAAAAAACAGATTTTTTAGAGTGAGATAAGAGGTAAAAAATGCAGAGAAAAAAAAGCAGACATCAATATATTTATAATGGGAGTCTCAAAGGAGAAAAAAAGTAATAAACAAGGGAAAATATTTAAAGAATTAATTATTTCCTTGAATTAAAGAGAGATACCGGGTCTCAACTAAAATTTATTTAGAGTCTCAAAATGATATTAGAAAAAAATAAAAAGAAAAAATACATTATAAAAGTATTATAGGGAAATTTAAGAAGATTAAAAAGGATACATTCTAAAAACTTAAAAAAATGCAACTACCTATGAAGGAAGAATATTGTTTGTTCTCAGAGTTTTCAACAGTTTCCTAGATGCAAGGTGACTATTAATATTTTCAAATTGATAGAGAAAAGGAACTTTGCACAAGTAATTTTATAGCTTGATAAACTATCATCTAAATCTGCAAACTAAATAAAGGTATCCTTAATCTAGATTTAACTATCCCACTGGTGCAAGTTGGTTTTGGGAACCCAGCAAAATCGAGAATGTGCTCAAGTTCTTGCAGTGTTTCAGTGAAGCATATAGATATTGAGAAATTAATTGGCAGATTAATTGTATTAATTAACTGTATCTTAATTGGTAGATACAATTAAGCAAATGGTAGATACAATTAAGGGTAGATTTTAATAATACATTTTTTAATTCTGCATAAAAAATTTGATTTATATAGTGGAAAGTAGGAAAAGATACAACAGTAAGCACAAAATAAGATGGCAGAATTTCTTATATAATGGAAATATAAGAAAAGTTATAAGTAAAACTCAGCCAGAGAGAGACAGAGGCAGAGATAGAGAGAGGGAGAGAAAGAGAGGGAGAGACCTCCTCATGTTGGATACAAATATATAATCTAATACTATTTAGCTAAGGAAATCCTATTTAAACAAGCAAATAATATGCTTAAATTGAAAGACACTAAAACCTGTACAAAAAAACACTTTAGGTCTAAAAGTGAAGTTAAGATATAAACATCACAAGAGATAAAGAGAAGCATTACACATTGATAAAAGGAAAAATAAATCATGGTCTTTTGTGTATATCTCTAAATGTATAGCCCAGAATTAAAAAAGCAAAAATTCTAGAACTTAGAAGAGAAGCCAGAACTATATCAAAGTGTACAGTGGGAGATTTCAACACCCCTTTCAGACACTAAGAGATTACCATTATATTTAATATGTAAAGGTACCACAGATTTGAATAAGAAATTAATCTTGGGCTAACATATAACAATACACACACACATATTAAAGCCAAGAAGAGCTATTCTTTTGGGGATCACATGGAATATTCACACACATATCCAAGCACATACACAGAAACACACACACAGAGTTGACTCTGTGCCAGGCTATCTGCAAAGGAAGCCTAGAATGTTACAATATCATAGAGACAATGTTACAATATCATAGAGACAATGTTTTTAGAACATACTGCAAATAACTAGCACATTTATATAGAAGTTCATCACACTTTCCACTAAAAACTTTACATTGCATGTTAAATATTTCTTCCTCCGTCCTTCTCTCTCTGTATACAGTCTACTCACTACCAAGCTCTTCCCTTGGCTGCACTTTCTGATCATGTTCCTGCCCCTTCTCAAAGTCAGTGCTCTAGACTGCGGGCTGGCACCACTCTCAGGGGCAATTGCCCCGGTGTTCCGGTGAATGAATAGGATGATTTTTCATCCTATTACAGGTGCAATTAGAAGCAAAGGAAGAGAGAGGGAGGGGGCAAGGGGAGAAGGAGAGAGAAGGGGGGAGCGATGGGAGAGAGGGAGGGAGGAACCTTTTCCCTAGCCCCTATTTATGTACGCTGCTTGCACACGTAGCTTTTTCTTTCTTTTTTAAGAGGCCTGTTTTATTGGCAGCAAATTCTACATCTTTTAGCAAGGAGGAGAAAGATTTGGGGTCTTGCAGCTTTCCCCTCTACTTTGCACAGACGAGAGACTTTCCGATTGCTGTGGGGTTTTTCTACGATGCGGTGACACCTGTGTAGTTTAGGAAGCATTCCCAAGGATGACGTAGGTAGGATATCAGGATAGTGTATCTGACTGCAAATCAAATACCCGATTCCTAGGACGGAAGAAAAATTGGCCGGGGATTTTATCTGTTCGTATGGCCGATGCCAATAAATGAGTGTGTTTATTAACAATTTATTTACAGCACACAGATTGATTTCACTAGGGCTGCATGGCCAGCTACTGCAATGAGGAAGTAAATGATTTCTCCCAGAGCTTTTAGGAATCCACTACTGTAATGGAGTCAGTATATATTGGAAGTGACTATCAGGATATAATGGTAAAGTGATGAGCATTGCCGTAAAGAACACAAATGAAACCTATCTGGAAAACAAACTAGTGTAGATTTTGATTTACATATATACAGTATAACCTGCAGCATCCCAAATTAAAGGAGAGAGGGCACAGATCAAATAGAGTCAACAACCTAATCATGCAAATGATGTTGAGGATAATTATAATGGGGTAGTGCAGTGGTACAAAAGTATTTCATATTTCTTAATTAGTGAGAGTGATATTCGTAAAAATGAAAGGGAGAAATTAGGAGAAAACATTATCTGAGTTTGTAATCTATACCATCTGAGTAAAGCAAAAAATGATAGGATCAGGATCCAAAGATATAGTATTTTAACGTCTGATTAGTCTTAATCAAGTGTATATCTGAAGCTCATTGCAGGAAATCTACATTTAAATACATGAGTACACAAGTAAATCATTTTATCATCTGCAACATCATACTTTCAAAATATAAATTATTATCTAATCTTCAAAACAAAATAAAAATATAATCTTATATTTGGGGAGTATTCCAAATACTGGAAGTAGTAGAATGTATATAAAAATAAATGGAAAGTGATAGTAGGTAGTATATAAAAATATGGCTGTGAGTATCTAGGCACTATTTTTTCCTCTTGTGAATACATTTATACTCATTCTGAGGAATATGGAAAAGGAAGGTATCCAAAAAATATTGAAAATTTATTTGGCCTGAATTTTATTTTATTGCTAAAATAACTTGTTGGTTTCTATGGTTCCTTTCAATTAAAATATATATATATGATTTTAGAAATAATTATGGCATAAAAATATAAGATTTTGGTTACATCAGGCAATTACTAGGAAAAGACTATTGTTATAGCAGTTTAAAAGTTATGAAAATATTATTCACTTTTGCTTCACATTTATAAAGATTTGAGCTTGGAAAACAATGCCATGGTATTTACTGTAATTTACTACTGGTTAAATTGTAACTATTAAATCTTATGCTGTTGACATAAAAATCTTTTAAATCCTGATCCATAGATGTTTTGATATTATGAGTCAGCAAAAACACTGCATATGAAGAGCATGTAATTTTCTCACAGCTTAGCCAAGTTAAATTCCCTTTCCTTCAGTTTCACAATATTTAATAAATATGAAAATGCATATAACTTATGAGATTTCATCTGCAGTTATTTACTTTAGAGAAACTTATGTGCATATGCATAAGGACACAAATTTATTGCAATATTATTTATCATAAAGAAAAATCAGAAACAACTCCAACTTCTATTGTGGTAATTGCTTATGGAGGAGCTGCATACAATTACAATGAATGATCTAGATCAATGAATTTGAACTGTATTTATCACCATGGCTAGGTCTAAAAAACAATGCTGAGTGAAAACAAAAGTTGTAATATGTCACTTAAGTCATTTATGACAAGAAAAGAAAACGTTCTTCAAACAATGTGGAGACACACACACACACACACACACACACACACACACACACACCACACACACACACTGGGGGATACACACCAATTTATGATAACAGCCTCTTGTGAGGAGGAGGGAAGTTAGAAAGTAGGATGATAAAGGGAATAACTTCATATGTAAAACATTTTACATCTTTAATTTGAAAAATTTGAAGGGACAATGATAAATCAACTCTGGTCAATTACAAGCTGTAGGAACATGAAAATCATGGACTTATTCTCTGAAATTATCAGATCTATTTAAATATTTTTAAAATTGCTGTCCTAATCACCACTCACAAATGAAGGAGCCTATGGCTATACTATATTATGAGTCATAGTACACAATATTTTTAAATAGCACTGATATTACAATGAAGATGACAGTATGATGGAAGCACCAAAGTAAATATTTATTTATAAATATTGTAATTACAGTGGTAATAGAAATATATAAAAACAAGCTGAAAATGGGTAATGTATAATTTCTGGAGTTAAATTTTATGGAAATGGCAAGTCAAGCTTGACATTCTGAAGGAGGTTAAAGAAATAAAATGTGTTAGATTAGCTGATATCCTGGCATCTCTTATTATTTCCTAGAATTCCAGTCTGCATTGGGCTGTTGCATGTAGAATTGGACTTTCCCCCATTAGAGAGCTGAAATGGAAATCCTTGTTAGAAACATAAATAATGCAGTGTTATGATTTGTTGTGCAACACAAAGCTGATGAATGTTTGTCAACAAGAATGATTGAGAAAGATTTTTAAGGCTGTTGTTGCTTGTGACCCGGCATTCTTCTCACCTGCATGACTCTCAGAACACTTAAGGAAATTTTATGTGTCAATTCCCTAAGGAAAAAATAGCGTTTATAATGGAATATTCCAGGATTCTATTAGAGCAAAAACTGTATGTAACACATACAATCCTTGGATCTGTTTCTCTCCACTTATGAAATTCTAAAGCAAAATAATAGAGAGGGTGAATATTAAGGGGAAAAAAGGGTGTGTGTGTGAGTATGTATGTATTTGGGAAGGAGATAAATGATGTCATCTTCAATAAGGAATGAAAATGCTTAATAAATAGTCTCTTCTAGAACAAGTGGGCACTGCTGCTAATTATACCAAACAGACCTTAGAGCTTTCTGGCCATACATTTGAGATGGAATGGAAAAATTAATCATGAAGCTGAATTTAAAAGTCATAAATGACGGGATAGAAATTCTGACAGGCATAGTAGTTAATGACATAACAATTATGCATTGTTTCTGTGTTCCTTGGAAAATCTGATCCTGAACCACCTGCTGAAGACAGTATCACCCAGACAAAGGTTGATGATTAAAAACATTTATTTTAATCTGACAGCATACGCTTAAATTTATGGGGAGTTGAGCTGTCAGGAATGATTACTCTTGCCTGAAACCCTGTTCTTTCTTGGCAGCAGCTATTATGGTTAACAGTTCAAACAAAATGTTCTTCTACTACTAAGTTATGTGGAAATTTCTACCAAAAAAAGAAAACAATTTTCCCTTGACTAATTCCAATATTTTCCAGAATTCAGTTTTGGGATAAAATTATGTCAAATTGATAATGGAAAGACTACACATGAAATAAATGATTTATCTCTTTTTTAAATGTCCACATGACCTTTTTGAATTTTCAAAATTCATCAGAAAGCATATGAAAAATACAACAGTTTATTGCTTTACTTTTTTTTTTGGCGGTATGCGGGTCCCTCACTGTTGTGGCCTCTCCCGTTGCGGAGCACAGGCCCCGGACGCGCAGGCTCAGCGGCCATGGCTCACAGGCCCAGCCGCTCGGCGGCATGTGGGATCTTCGCGGACCGGGGCACGAACCCGTGTCCCCTGCAACGGCAGGCGGACTCTCAACCACTGCACCACCAGGGAAGCCCCAACAGTTTATTCTTAATTGAATTAGTACATTGAGAAAATAAATGCTATTTTTCCTCCAAGGCACAATTTGGCAAAGCACCAAATAAGCAAGTAGAGATGTCTGGGATGGGTGGCTTTCTATATTTTCCATTCTGATGTTTAATATTGATTAATTTTTTCCAAAAATAATTGTACTTTCAGGACCTAATATCTGATCTAATTCCTCACTTCACTGTGTTTTATTTACTTCTTTCAAAAAATGCACTATGTTTGGCTTATTACTCTTTGTTACTTTTTGCTGTATTTCTTCTTTCAAATAAATTATTTACTGGTACATTAATAGCTTAAGTAATATTGAATATTGTACAAACACTTGTGCATCCAGGTGTTTTCCCCTATATTCTATATTTTAGATTATTTCAAGAGCATGTGGAAGCATCTAGAGGTAGAGATGACTTTCAATGAAATACTGTATGTATAGTTCATAGAACCTGAGCTTAAAAAATTTTTTTTTTTACAAAAAGATAAGTTCATATAATGCTCTTTTAAATACTGGGCATTATTTTAACCAAATCACCCTAGTATTCGCCCTTTGTCTCTCTGCACCAGGAAATATTAATGAAAGAGTGGTTGTTCAAGTGTGTGTGTGTGCGTGTGTGTGTGTGCGTGCGTGCACAAGTGTATGCAAATAAGTCTATGTATGTTTTATATATATACGCATACATGGGGTTAGAGCTTTGTGAATTGGTGTACTCTAACCTTTGTGCCTTAACCCTGTTCTCACCAGCCACTTTAGTTCTTTCAAATTTGGCACTGACATTTACACAGTACATAGTTGCTGTGAACCTGTCCACAGGCCCTTCCTTACCCTGGCCTGAGAGACCACTAATGCTGTTACAGGAAATAGGTAACATCTGGTTCTTACTACAGCTTTCATCATGAGGTTCTCTCTAGATAGGGTAAAACATTGCCTACTAACTCCAACCTCTGATTCACCTCCTGGCATCTGCCTTCACCCATCTTCCCTCTGGCTCTCCTACCCAATCCAGGCCACTTTATTTCCAAAGAGGCATATGACCCATTTATATGCTACCTCACCAAATGCTGCCACTGAGCAGCCCTCAGGGGTCTAAAGGGAGGGCAGAAGTATAAAAATAAGACTTTCTTCAACCTTTCCTTAAAATGCTTAGGAACTTTGAGGGTAAAATTAAGGACTGCTAGAGAAGAACAGATGTCTTATCAACTTGCTTCATTCTCTCATGTCGTGAAGTGTTTTTGTTTTCAATAAAATAAGTTATTTTATTTTTTCAAAAAACTTTTATTCAATAAAAGTGAATACTTTTAAAAATGTGTACTCCTCTGACTATAAACACCCCATATTCTCCATTGTGTTCTCCACTTAGTGGTGCAAGGTGGAAAATACTAATGTGGGGGAAATAGGAATGATTGGAAAATAAATTCTTGATTTAATTTCCCCTCTGCATCTAAGAAACAGTCAACTTAGTGTAAAACACATGAAATCTGAGCATAGTCAAAATCACAAGTCAAGTGGAAAATATACAATCTTTAAACTTGGAGTGTTGTAGAGAAACAGAAGTAAGAATAAAGCAAATAAAAAAAATGATTAAACAAAAAATAAAAATTCTAAGAAATTGAAGAAGAGCCATCAGGTTAATTCCAAGTCTGACTGTTGTTCTTTTGTTCAGTGGTAGTAAGACTACGAAATATCCCCAAGTAGAGCAGCAATTGCCATTCTGTAGTACTAATATTTTTTGAGAAGATACCATGTAGCACCCATGTGTTACAGAGTGGTATGCATATTTTTTCATTATGTGATAAGAACTAAATAGATTCTCAGAACCACATTAAAGAATGAATTTTGAGCAATTAGAAAAACTAAAAGAAAATCATAAAAAGGGTTTTCTATGTTTCCTTTCCCCATTTTTTACATTTTCATTCACCTTTCAACCCACTCCAATCTGCCCTTAATTCCAGTTTTCATTAGGATCAGTAATGACCTATCTCCTTGTCTCTCAATTTGATAGGAACGTTCTAGATCTCATTGTATTTGGTCTCTTAGTAACATTCGACACTTTTGAAGTCTCTCTCCTTGAAATATTCTCTCCCATACACATCACTTTCTTGAATTTCCTCTGACATCTATGGTCACTCTTTAGCCTTTCTTTTGGAGATGTTCCCTTTACCTGGTCATTAAATGTTGGAATTACTCAAAGTTTATTCCTGGATTCTCTTCTTTTCTCATTCTATATTCTCCCTCTAATGAATGGTATCTATACTGCTTCAATTTCCACCAGCATTTGGTTGACTCATACACTGCCACCAGCGGCCTTGAACTTGTTAAATAACATTTCATCTTGGATTTTTTCAAAGGTGCTCCAAACTTAATGTATTGGACACTAAATTCACTCCTTATCCCTGTGAAAGGCATCCCCATAGGAGTAATCCTTAACACATCCATCTCCCACATTCCATATCCTATGCATCATTTTTATTTAATATTAATTTTTAAATGCTTCCAAGTCTATCTACTTGTCTGGATCTTGTTCTCACCATCTTCCTTTCTAAACTAAATTAAGGCACTACCTTCCTACATGGTGTGTCCCTATTAATTCTTTTCTCACTTTTCAAACTCTATTACCTACCACAGCTTAGTGCCACTTCAAAAACTTTCCAAAGCTATTAGGATAAATACCAATTTCCTTAAAACGTTGCTCAAGGCAGTCATTTCACATAAGTTTTTCATTCACATGCTGTACTGTTTGGTATCCTTGATTATTTCATATATTCGCATGCTTTTGATTGGAAATCTCTACTTCTAGTACTCATTTTGCCTGGTTGAATGCCAACTCCTCCTACAGCTCTCATCTCATTTCTTAATTCTTTAGGTCAGCTTTCTTCTGACCTCCCTGACTGGCTCAAACTTCTCTGGTATGTGGTTTCACTGAACCCTGCAACTCTACTCCATAGCATTTATTATGGGTACACTTATATATATGTATTTGTGTAATAATAGTATTTAATATTTGTATTTAAGTCATAAGCTGTTACCAAATCTGATACTACTTGCTATCATTTTTTTTAGTGTCTATAACAGACCTGGCACCTGATAGGCATTCAAATATTTATTGATTAAATGAACGACTGTAAGAAAGCACAGTTAAGATGCAATGTGGAGAGATATGAAATGCTGTGGAGAATGGAATGGCAAGGACAGCAGGGGCGGATTAGCAAATGAAAAAGAGGAAAAGGATATGCGTCCCAATGAGTGGAGATTATGGGTTAATATCAGGTCTATTTATATATTACTTTTACTTATACTTGTGGTATTTATATAGCTTCATTGTGTTAGTTGTTGTAAAGGATATATGTACTTACTATAACATTAATAGAAAGGACTTAAGAAAATTGTTCAATAAAATACAGATAGAGTATAATTCATACACAATGATTAATTCATTTTTAAAATAGTTCATTGTCTTTTTAAAGATATGAGTGATACGTCCTTTTAGGATTCTTAGGAAGATGTGGCATTTATGATAGCAATTTGGGCCTTAGAGTGAATAGAATTTGCAAGAAATATCTACTCCCAAATGATGTACAAACAAATCTCTGTTTTCAGTTTGGGAACTCAGTTTAGATGAGCCACCATTATTGGTTTTCAGGTAGAAATTGTAAAGTTCTGTCTCAGACTAAACTGTATTCTAAGTAAGCTTCAGTAAGAGCACTGTGTTATTGCTGAGCAGCAAGAAAATACTGAAGATATGTTCTACACTTACATTGTATATAAGTGTCAGGGCAACCACTGATCGAAACCACCTGCCCTGGCCAGGCACCATAGTAACCACTTGCATGAGTTATCTTACAACAGGAGGTCCTGGTAAGGAACGTGGAACTAACAAGCTACTACCAACCAGAAGATTTCAGGAAAGGTCAAAAGGAGAGAGGAGACTCCAGCCCATATGTCTTACCAACCTCCCAGAATCCTTCTCGCTTGATTCCATCTAGGCTGAGTGATGCGTGTGCCACCAGGAAGGGCCCTGAGTCAGAATGATTGACCAGAGACAGCCCAGAAACTAACCCCATCACCATAAAACCTGAGACTGCGAGCCACATGTCAGAGCAGTTCTCCTGGGTTCCCTTACCCCCTGCTCTCCACCCGGGTGCCCCTTTCCAATAAAGTCTCTTGCTTTGTCAGCACGTGTGTCTCCTCGGACAATTCATTTCTGAGTGTTAGACAAGAGCCCACTCTCGGGCCCTGGAAGGGGTCCCCTTCCTGCAACCTACGCACATATTATTTCTTTCTTGGAACTGCTTACTATTCTGTTATCTCATAGGCAGAAACAGGCTATATTTCCACCTGTAAAGCTGCATTTTCCTTCCTTCTCTTACTATTAAGTTTTAGCAACAATAATAATTTGAAAAAACAAAAAAAAGCCTGAAGACAAAAGGGAAAATGGTGAAAGAGGAATACTGCTTCTGTTTAATTTAATGAGATTAAAAAATCATTTAAAATCTATTTGTTCTTCTTTGTATTACCACAGTGCATAATGACAGTACTTGGAATTAATGTACATCCACCAGCATTACAATGGGTATTCACTGTAACTTAGCAACAGCTAAGTGTGGCTTCTTCAGCTTGTTGATTTCCATTGCTAGACCTGGGAGGCCACAGAAAATTCAATTTACTCTAAATTTCTTATGTTGGCAGTTAAATGTTAAGCTCCTGTTTACTGAAAGCTCTTTTGTGGATTGCCAGTTAGAATTCAGCAAGCTCTGTTCTACACAGCAGGAGGTATTGGCCATTTTCTTTTTGCAGGGAGGGTTAGTAGAAAACAAGTTTCCTCTATAGCAAGTTTCCTCTCTCTTGTGTCCATATGTTTTAATGAGGATGGTTCCAAATAAGCAAAGCAAGAGAGGTATATATCACCTCACAAAACTTAGAACAGACCTTAAACTCATGTAAAGTTCATAATTCTCCATGAAATAATTAAAAAGAAATGCCCTTTTACTCTGTCGCAATTTCTATTCTAACAAGTGAGTGCATTTAAAAAAATAACTACTTATATCAGCGCATTGTAAAAGCAAAATAAATGTTTACACAAAAAACTGAGGAGAGAATTTAAATAGAAATTTAATAAGGTCCCTTAAATTCAACACTTTAGTTTAAAAACAAACCCCATACTTTGTCCTTGTTTTACTCAAACAGTATTGATAGGTGACTCTGAATTGAGAAAGACTTAATTCAAAAGTCATTTAGAGCTTTTTACCTACATTTTAAGACACTTTCTATCTTTAAGACATTAAGCTGCATCTTTACTTTTTTTCTCCAGCAAAGTATCAAAAAGAGAATAAATTTTACTTTCTAAGTGTATGTATCTCAGTGCTACGCAGTTTATCTTAATATATTGTTGTTATATATGATGTCAACAGGTCTGTGTTAGCTTAGTTTATCACTGACTTCCACAAATTAAATAGGATACTTGTTTTGGAAGACTGAAAAAGTAAATTCTTGAAAAGTTATTATGGAAATAATTTCTGACTTAAGAAAACTACTGATTAATCAAAAAGTTACATCTTATAGCGCTCTAAGTTTTACATTCATGTTTGGACGTATGAGACTGAAAGTAAATGGAATATATCATTTGAATGACCCAGTTTATTATACATTATTTTTAATATCAGCTTATGATACACTGAGAAATGTGTCTCTTTCTCTTTCTGTGAAAATAAGAAATTCCCACAAGTAAAGGCTTTAATATAGTCACAGTTTGCCTGTGAATGTGTGTTCTATTTTTGAAATGACTGTATTATGAAATCTGGAATTTTTTCTATTTGAAAATTTCTTTTACATCAACAGCTCTTATTATCAAGATCTCTGCCACAGAGAAAAATTTTATATCCTTTTTTTCTATTCACAAACTGTTTAAAGATCTCAGAGGAAAGCTGTCCCAGAGTATTTTCCCATCATTTCCTGAGGCAAATAAATTAAATTTGGTTATTCCCCCCAATTTTTTGGACCTCTGTCTTAATTCACTTTAAAATATGGCAAAGAAAGATAACAGGAAAAAGAGTAAGATGGAAGTCAATAAGATGGCTAATGATGAGGTAACAAGTGAGATAATGCTACAACAAGAGAAATCTCATTGACAGGGTAGCAAAGGTTTAAAAATGGCCTCAAACATTTGCAAAAAAGTGAAAAGCATACAAATACTATCTGATTACTATGTAATAAATTGGAAATGAACAATGAAAGGGGACACCAAAATATACCCTTCATATGGAAAGTATAAACCACTTGACCAACCAATCAACAAAAATAGCAAAACCCAACAGACAAAAAAAGGAAACAGACACTTCTAAACAATAAAAAAGATAGTCATAATGGGAATTATTTAGAAATCAACACAATAAAATCTCTGCAAAGACAACTGTGTGGGACAGTTCCTTGGAGGAAAATTTATTAGGGGGAAAAAAATCAATAAACTAGGCATTCAATTCAAGAAGCTAAGAAAACAAGTAAAAAAAAAAATAGTGTAAAGCCATACTAAGTAAATAGATTTAATTTAAAGTACAGGTAAGGGCTTCCCTGGTGGTGCAGTGGTTGAGAGTCTGCCTGCCGTTGCAGGGGACACGGGTTCGTGCCCCAGTCTGGGAAGATCCCACATGCCGCTGAGCGGCTGGGCCCATGAGCCATGGCCGCTGAGCCTACGCATTCCGGAGCCTGTGCTCCGCAATGGGAGAGGGCACAACAGTGAGAGGCCCACGTACCGCAAAGAAAAATAAATAAATAAATAAAGTACAAGTAAATGTTGAAAAGACCAGTAAAATAGGCAAAACTGAAAAACTGATGATAAAGAAAGAAAAACAAGAATACTATAAAAATCAATAAAGAGAAGCCTCAATTAAATAGAGTCAGGAAACCAGAAGGGGAAACTCTCATGCCCTATGACAATAGCAGAGCCCAACAGGAAGAAGAAAGTCTTCCTCTTCTTGCCTGGCAAGAGCTCTGCCAATGAAAGACTTGGTGGCCAGGATGGCAGACTAGGAAGACCTTGAACTCACCTCCTCCCACAGGCACACCCAAATTACAACTATTTACCGAGCAATGATTGATGAAAAAGACCTCTTCTACAACTAAAAATATAAAGAAGGAAAACAATGAGATGGGTTGGAGGGGCAGAGACTTGGTATAGTCAAGACCCATACACCCTGGTGGGTGGGCCACAAATGAGAGGACATAGTTGCAGAGGCTCTCCCCAAGGAGCGAGGTATCCAAGTCCTACATCAAGCTCCCCATTTCCAGGGTTCTGCCCCAAGAAGTTAAGCCCCCAGGACATTTGGCTTTGAAAGCAACCGAGCCTTACTTTCAGGAGACTCAGAGGGCTGTGGGAAACAAAACTCCACTCTTAAAGGGTGCACACAAAATTTCACATGCTCTGGGACCCAGGATAGAAGTAATTTGAAAGAGGCCTGGGTCAGACCTACCTGCTGATCCTGGAGAACCTCTCAGAGAGGGAGGAGGAACACAGCCCCACCCACCAGCAGGCCTGCTGCCGTAAGACCCTCTGAGCCCACAGCCACCTCAGGACTCAGCCTTGTCCACCGGAGAGCCCAGGACCAGACCTCGCACACCAGTGCACCTGCACCAGCTTGGGGAAACTCATAGCTCTGCAGCCAGAGACCCATGGACCCAGTTCTACCTACTAGGGGACAGCACTAGCTTTACCCACCAGTGGGCAGACTGACCAACTCTGGGACTGCTAGGACCCTATAGCCAGAGATCCTCTGACCTGACACCGGTGAGCTGGCACTAGTCCCCAGACTGTCTGCCTTGGCCCTGCCCACCACGGGCTGACACCAGCTCCAGGACCCCCAAAGCCCTACAGGTAGGGGCCCAGGGTCCTTGCTCTTGAGTGTGAGTTTGGAAATTTGGGATGGAAGAAAGACTCATATTTTTCAATGCAAATGTATTTATTGATAGGAATTGTCTTTACCAAGTACATGCATGCTATTTTTCATAATAGACTTTAATAAGTCAAAAACACTCTCACTACATACTCTTAGTAGATAGATAGATAAATGCCTCAAAATTATGAGAAAGGCAGTGATGACATTTAACTAAGAGGGCTTTTGGGAAAAAATTACAAACTTCCTTGAACTTAACTCATAATATATCTATGCTCTGCCCATAGCCTCCCATCTTTCCACCTCTCTCATGCTTTCATTTCCTATAAACGTCTTTTGAAAAATCATAGTTCCTCTTTTGAATTTCTCTACTCCTGGTAGTGTTTCTCATTCTGAAAACCATGGGGACATTTCAAATAAAATATTGTCTTTTTTTTCTCAAGTCATTTTTCTTCTCTCCTACTGGCTAAACTATAAGATTCTACTGTTTAGTATATTAAAATGTAGAACTACACTTCAATTTAGAACTTTCACTACTGCTGGTCCATTATTATACTTAGCCCCGGATGGAGTCTTTGCAATTGATTTTACACTTAACAGTCCCGTCAACTTTCCTAACATCATCCTCTACTTTTCACCTCTAGAAAATGCTCTTTTTTCTTGTTTAACAAAGATATAGATACTATGCTTTGAGTTAATTTCTTGCCTTCACTCATTTATTCATTCAACATAAGGATTTACTCTGTCCTCTGCAAAATATCAATATTTTATATTGGAGAAACAAGAAAAAATATGACCTTCCTCCTTTAAGGGTTCAGAGACTGGGGGAAGCAGTAATATGTGCATCATGGTAAGTGCCTTGAGGAGCTATGTAGCCTATACTCTGCAGATACAAAATTGAACACAACATAATTCTACAAGGGAAGGCTACCTATTGGCATGCATATTGAAGAGAATATTGCTAGGAAAGATACCAGCATGTGAAAATTTTGCAAGTGTTAGAAGACATATACAGTTCAAGAAACCACAAGTAGTCATTCATGACTAAATCAGGAAATAACATTTTTTTTTCACACACACACACTGTGTTTTATTTTTACAAGAGATAAATAGACTGACACCAAGCATTGTAAATGGATGACCACAACAAAAGCAACAATGACTGCAATTACCAAACACGAAACACACTCATACTATGTCATAATATTGACATTCAGTCCAGGAATCCTCCACTGTAACAGCTCCTATACTTTGCAGTGAAAATTGATTTGTATATTTTTTGCCTCTGAGTCCTTTTGGGTTTTTTTTTTTTTTTTAATTCAAACAGAAAGTCACAAAAATTATAATCATCCTCATCAGTTCACTCAGTCCCATGTAATTAATTGTTTTTTATCTTGATCTTTTGTTAGCACTTTTATGAGTTCATCAGTTTTTCATTAGAGTTCTGAAAATGCTTATTCATTCAGTTCAGCAGTATAGTCAGTTACCAGAAACCTGTACTTGACAGAGTCTTTTCCATGAATTCCTTGAAGATGAAACCCTTTTATAGGAACATATTTGCAAAAGCATCAGAGTACACCCAGAACTGCCTGTAAATGACAAAAGACTTAAAAATGACCACGGTTAAAAATTTGATGAAAGTTCATAATAATGCAATTGACAAGGAAATTTAGTTATTTCTGAGATATACATTTTAAAGTAATAACTAGAATTATGACTTATAACATTATACCAGAACATATAAGATTTTTAGAAATTTCATGTAACATCTGAAACATTTATATTAACATATTTCCATACAAATAATGCAATGAAAGTTTAGTATTAGTTGTTTTGTTTGTTTGTTTTTTTATACTGCAGGTTCTTATTAGTCATCAATTTTATACACATCAGTGTATACATGTGAATCCCAATCTCCCAGTTCAGGAAATAACATTTTCAACTGCACATTTTAAAAAGTTAACCAGAACAATAGTATGATGTACCTGAGATTGTGAAAAATTAGGACAGGGATAGCAGTTTGAGGATTTTTACAATAGTTCAGGGACTAAATGATGATGTCTAAAATGAATCAGGGGCATTGGAAAGAGAAAGGAGACAAAATAGATACTGAAGAGCTAGAAATGGAGGAATTTGGGGACTGATAAGATATACACAATAAGGAAGAGATATTGATCAGTATTGTTGCTATTCTTTGAGAATTGGAATATAGGAAGGAAAGCCAATTTATGAAGAAAAGATGTTGAGTTTATTTTGGCCATATTGAATTTGAGGTGCATTTTAAACATTCAGAAGGAGAATTGTAAGCTTTTGAATACCTTATACCCCTAAATATAGCAAGATTTTTTCCCTTCACTCTTTTCCCAAAAATTCTCTAAGAACTATTGTGTTTGAATCCCTCCCACAGCTCTCATGTTATGTTTTTTTTTTTGTTTATTTCTTTTCAATTCCTTTATTTGGAGCATCAAAGTAATGTTGAGAGAGGACACATTAGCCTGAATGACTTCAATCAATGCTAATCTGGGAAACTTATAGAGGTCACCAATAGAAATGTGAAAAAGGAAGCAAAGAAAATTAACACCAATTAGTCATTATTCCTGGGAGTGTGACCTCACAGATTTAAAGGCCACATGTCATTACAAACAAGCTCGTTAAATACTTTAAAGGAGCAATAGAGAAAATGGTTCTGTAGCAGAGATAACAAAGCTTTTCCAAGAGGAAGAGAAATTTTAAAATGTTCTGTTATACAAACGGCTTATTGTGGCTTTGGATAAAATTCACTGTGACAGCATAATACATGGATTGATCATTACCCACCTCTCAGACAACATACATGCTCAAAAAAGATGATATTTTATAGACATCTGTGTTACATAAATCCAAAAGAAATCACTCTGATAAAGTAAGAGTCTCTGATGTTGAAAATTAAAAACCAAATAAAACAGTTTCATTATTTTATGTTATGTGTAATTTTAAATATGTATAGTAAATTAAATATTATACTTTTGAATATTTAATCTACAATCTGAAAGTAGAGTAACTATATAAAATTCCCAAAGGGAACTGTATTTACCTTATCTTTCAGCACACACATTAAATGGATCTGGAGCTCCCAATAGTGGCAAGTACCATACATATGCCAAATAAGGATCTGAATGGCATACCCTGTGCATTGAATTATCAGCCCCTATCTTCCCATTATACAACTTTTACCTTACCAACTGTGTTCAGTCCATGCATTTTAATCATTTCAAGCCTTTATTTTCCCTTCAGTTTCCTATTAGAACTCAAGCCTAGCTTTAAAGTCAGATAGAGTCCATAGTTCCTAGCACTTTATAACATCATGATCAGAGTATTAAACCATATATTTCCAGCTGCTAATTGACATTCTGTTTTAAATTAGATACTTCCTCTCCGGATTCAAAACACATCTGCCCTCTTAATGCAAATGTAGGCAATAGCCAGAAATTACTGCTGCTGGGCTTCATCCACAAATTGAAATCCCCCAGGTGCTCTGGCAATCATTAGAATTGCATAATGAAGAATGAAACTTAAGGTGGTGTTGACAAACATCCTGCAGCCACAATGGGGAGCCTACTGACACCATGCAAGTAAGACCAAAGAGACAGAAAGAAACCAGATCCATGAACAATATTCAAAAACCTTTAATCCAATTCCTGAAGTCTGTTTAAGTTCTTGCTATGTAAGCCAATGAAACTCCTTTATTATTTAAGGTATTTTGAGTTTACTTTTATATGCAACTCAATTCAACTTTATCAATATTTACTATAGTCTACATTCTTCCTTAAACACAGTCGTATTTTTTCCCACTGTAAAGGTATCCTCCCTGGTCTTAGTTACCCCACAGTCAGCATACCTCTCAGCTGAGTTTGTATAGGTATTATTATAACATCTATTGATTCTACCCCCTTTTAGTAGTGGGTGTAAACTTCTTCTTGTGACATTCGAGGACTTTATAATCTAGTTCCATTTAAATTCCCAGACACATCCCCAGCCACTCCTCCTAATACTGTCTATGCCCCAGACATTGTTCCCTGAGTGCATTTCTTTCACAATGTGTGGTTTATATATGATGGTCTCTGTATCAGATATGTCTCTTACCCACTTCTCTAACAAGTAAACTTCTACTCGTCTTTCAACACCCAGCTCATTATTTCCATTCTGCTAGGAACATGATTTTCCCATGCAGAGTAAATTATTCCCCTCACTGTGTTTTTCTCCACTGCACTCTTGGACACTTCACTCCTGAAATTATTCATCATTGTCTCCCTCTCTCCCTCTCTCTCTCTCTCTCCCTCTCTCCCTCTCTCCCTCTCTCCCTCTCTCTCTCTCTCTCTATATATATATATATTTACTGGATTATAAGATCTTTGATGGCAGATACTGTATTTTTTCGTCATTTTTTTTTGGAACCTGCCACAGTACTTTGCAGATATCCATGTGTAGCAGACAAAATAAATGCTAAATGGAAGAAAAGGAGGACAAGAAGGAAGGGAAAAAAGAGAAAGCGTAAAATTGCTCTCACAGAAGAAGGAAACTCTGAGCACAGGAGACAGCTTTTACAGACGAGGAGTATAGCCATACTAGTCACAGATGACTGCTTCCTAAGAGGTGATCCATGAAATACATAAATGCTCCTCCGCTAGGAATCACAAGTAGAGCTCACTTTCATCTAGTGCTTGATAACTAGTAAAATGTATCTTATTCGTTTAAGGGTAATAAAAAGTAGTTTAGTTTCAGTTTAAAGGTCAGAACATGAAGATGACCCAAATATATTACTTTGAAAATCAAATTTGATCAAATAACATCTTGTGAGCAAAGCATGAGGAAACGCAAGTGCACAGATTAACAGAGGATTCATGCAGATTCTTCGGCAGAAGGAGGTGCTGTCTAATGGTGACCATGAGAATTTGTAGGAATCAGGCCATGAAGTTACAGAGAATACTTTGACGTAGAAAAGTAACAGTGTTTTTCTGGGATCTTAGTTATAAACATATTTTTCAATAAATTGTGAAATATTTTTTAGAAATCAATACCCTTTTCTCATTGTAGTTACTGCTTGTTTCTTTGGATGATGTTAAGATTTTGAGTTTTACTCTGATCCTAAGATGAGCAACAAGAACAATTTTTTAAAAATGTGCTTCTGTTTGCAGGTGTTTTTAAGCCTTCCAAACGACAGGTGGATTGATTGGACCTATGAATATATTTGCCTGATACAGAAACCTAATACTCACAGGAGAGTAATTGGGGGATCAATCATTCGCCTAACATTGCTGTTTAACCTCATATTAGTGGCTTTGAGAATATTCATGTTATTCAGTCTGGAAACATTCTCCCTTCCTGGAAGTTGAAGCCAGTGTGGCTGAACCTGCTTAACTGAGTAATATTCAATCTTTCAAAGTCACTAACTTTTGAAATTATAAAGGTACTATTCAGTTAAAATGAGTTCTTATAAAAATCACCTACAATAAATGTCTAAGGGTATACCTCCTCCTGTAATTGCTATTTTGATAAATGGCATTATTTTCCAAAGAGTCAACCAAGCCAGAAAACAAAGTCATCTTGGATTCCTCCTTTTCATTCACTTATTAATCACCAAGTCCAATTGTTTCTACTTCCTAATTGTCTGTCTACTCTACTCTCTATACTCAATCCCTCTACATTTTTATAGTCCTTCTGCTAAATTTCTAAATTGCTTTCCAATGTCCATTCATTCTTCTTCTCCGAAAATCTATTTTCTACATGTGGCTTTCAGGCATCATCTCAATCTCAGTGGTTAAAAAAAATACCTCTACTTTCACATACTCCAAATGTTCCTCCCTTAAACTTTTTATCTTATTAAACGGTAACACCATTTTTCCAATTTCTCAGTTCAAAAAAAAAAAACCTCTCTCATACTGTGTCTAATGCATAAGCACAGCATATAGGCTCAACTCCTTTAATGTATCCGTAATCAACTGTTTCTCACTACCTTGTTCCACTGACAGCTAATATCTTTGTCTGACCCACCATTATCTACTGCATGGTTTGTTGGCTCTCTGCCTGCTTCCAGGCTTGTCCCACTGCAGTCTATTCTTTATACTGTATCTAGAGGAAACATTTTAAACATAGCTCAGAACATATCACTCTTTTCTCTAGATTTTCAATGGTTTTCCATATCACTTGATCCTAAATGAGGCTTATAAGGACCTAGACAAATTTTCTACCAGCTACTTTTCTACCTCATCTAATACGTTGCCCCTTGCTTCATTCCAGCCATGTTGACCTCTTTACCACTCTTTGTACATGCCAAGCATATTCCTGCCTCAGGGTCTTTGCACCAGCCTGGAACACTCTTCCCTCAGACAAACACTTGACTAGTCTCCTCACATCATTTTTGTCTATGCTCAAATATCATAAAGGTCTTCCCTGACCACCTTCCTAAAACAGGACTCACTTTTCTCTCATTTTCTGTCTCCTTACCCTGTTTCATTTGTATTCATAGTACTTGCCTCCACCTGATATTTATTTATTTGCTAACCTAATTTTTCTCTCACCAGAATATATGTTCCAAAATAATAAGAACATGACCTGTTTTGTTCACTATTGTACCTCCAGCTTAATGACTGAACAGTGCTTGGCACATAGTACAATTTAATTAGATGTTTCTTGACTTTGTTAAATCCCTTTAAAAATTGTCTTCTTGGGCTTCCCCGGTGGCGCAGTGGTTGAGAGTCCGCCTGCTGATGCAGAGGACACGAGTTCATGCCCCGGTCTGGGAAGATCCCACATGCCGCGGAGCGGCTGGGCCCGTGAGCCATGGCTGATGAGCCTGCGCGTCCGGAGCCTGTGCTCCGCAACGGGAGAGGCCACAACAGTGAGAGGCCCGTGTACGGCAAAAAAAAAAAAAAAAAAATTTACATGTATAAGGCCTATAAACAAACAAACAAATTAACAGACATCCTAGCAATCTCTTGAACCGTACCTCCTTATGACAAACTCTTACTCTTTTCAGGTAAATATATTAAAATCTTTCTAATAATATGTTATATAGCCATTCCTTAAATTTTCTACTTAACATCAATTTTTTCTTAATTTTTCTTTATTATGTCTCAGTTTTTCTATTTATCTCCCATTGTGAGATATATTTACTCTCATATACCCCCATCCTCCCAATATCTTATTTAATTGTATAAACGCAATAGTTTGAGTGACTGTAAATATTTTGACAGCCGATCAACACAGTGATCGGCTTTCTTGTTCACTTTTTTGTTTTCTGGGGTATTAACTCCCTATTGTTGCTCTTTGCATGGTTTTCTATGGATCTTTTACTTGTTTACCCCCAAACCCTCTTCCAGAAGTGTCTATATCATCCCAAAACCTTTAAAGCTTTAGGCCATCTATCAATTTCATCTTTTCCTTCCTTGGAGAGATCTTTGGAGCCTTTCCTTCTTGTGCTTCCAACTGGACTGCTTGCTTGTTAAGCAGCAGCATGGTGGGAGCTCTGTCTCTCTATTACCATCATCCTGGTCATTTCCTTTACATCACTTCTGGGGTGAAACTCTTGTATTTCTTTTTCTTGGTTTACTTCCTGGCATAGGTGGAGCATATTATTTAGTAACTTCCTGAAAGATGAAATACATTTATTTTGAAGTCTTGATTTCTGAACCTGTTTTTACTCTACCTCTTTCTTAATTTGCAGTTGGATGAATATAGAATTCAAGATTGGAAGTACATTTTCCTCAAGATTTTGAAAGCACTCTCCCATTATCTTCTAGAATCAATTTAGCCTAGTAAGAAGTCTTAAGTCATTCTTACTTGCAGTTTTTTGCATGAGACCTATTTTGGTTTTCTCCCTAGATGCATTTGGGATATTTTTCTTACCTACTGTTTTGGAAATTTCTTGATTATTTACATTGGAATAGGACTATTTTTACAAATTGTGCTGGGTAGTTGCTGGGCCCTCTTGGTCTAGAAATTCAGAATCGTCACTTGTAGGAAATTTTACTTTTTACTCACCTTATAATTTCCTCCATTAATTTTCTTACCTTTTACTTTCCATCTTTATATTTTTGTTTCACATTTTGGGAGAACTACCAAATTTGACATTCAAACTTTTGTGATTTTGTTTTCAGTTTTGGTGTCATGTTTTTATTTTATGAGACCTATTTTGGTCTCTGAATGTTCTTTTCTTTATAAACTTTTATTCTTGTATTGTAAATGCAGTATCTTGTCATATATCTAATGGCATTTTATTATTTCTTTGAAATTTTCTTCCACTGTCTGCACACTATGTTTTGGTTTTCTTTTCTTATACTTGTTTAATCTCTGTCTTGCAGAGAGGGTTTGATGAAATGTCTGGCAACCATTGGATAGATCACGTTCAATGAGATGCACTAAAAAGCTGAGTAGAACCTGTATTTCTCCCAGTTGTCTGATTGTAGTGGTTAGTTAGTCAGTTTTCCTAGAGAGGACCTCTCCAATTTCTTACTTGGGATGTTAGTATTCATGGGCTGAATGGAAGAGGGAACCAGCTTTCTCATTATTCAATGTGTAGTCTTTCACTCATTCCTGTCTGGGGGGTAATACCCCACCAGGTGTTGAGCCTATGTTCTCTGAGACAAAAGTGTTTCTAGGAGCGGAGCTGTAGGACCTAAGTCTATAAAAATTTCTACTGTTTTCAGTGCCATTCCACACTCCATTTTATGAGATACTTGGTGCCCCCGTTCTTAATGTTTTATGCTGCTCTTCAGTGAACATCACTGACTTTTGTGTTTCTCTTGCTGCCAGGATAGGTTTCACTTTCTTCATCAGTTTAGTTAGGTAGCTGCTGTCCATGTATATTCCAACAAGTAAAAAACTGTCCTTTCTTCTCCTTTTTTCTTTGCCCTGGCTGATTTACTATTATTACTTTTTATTCCTTTACTCTCATTTTATGGAGGTTTCAGTTGAAACAGTGGTAAAAATATTTATGTAAAATCCATCATGTTTATATGAAGTTGTGTGCCTCTTTTTGCATTCTCTTCTGAACTATTATTATTCTTTACAAGTATTATATCTAGGCAAGCATATATATAAGCAAACACATGTTATCCATCCTTACATTATTATAGCTTCAACAACTGTTTATCGAGTATCCATAATATGCCAAGTAATATTTTAGGCATGTTGAATACACTACTGAAAACAAAATGGGGGGGATTCCCTTTCACGTGGAGCTCACATTTTGCAATTAGGTGGACGTAAAAAGAAGAGGAAGAAGGAGGAGAAGAAGAAGAAGGAGGAGGAGAGGAGGAAGAAGAAGAAGGAGAAGAAGTAGGAGGGAGGATGAGGAGGAGGAGGAGCGGGAGGAGGTGAGGAGGAGGGAGGAGGAGGGGGAGGAGGTGAGGAGGAGGGAGGAGGAGGTGGAGGAGAGGAGGAGGAGGAGGGGGGAGCAGGTGAGGAGGAGGGGGAGGAGGTGGAGGAGAGGAGGAGGAGGAGGGGGAGCAGGTGAGGAGGAAGGGGAGAAGGTGAGGAGGAGGGGGAGGAGGTGAGGAGGAGGGAGGAGGAGGGGGAGGAGATGAGGAGGAGGAGGAGGGGGAGGAGGTGAGGAAGAGGAAGAGGAGGGGAGGAGGTGAGGAGGAGAAGGAGGAGGGGGAGGACGTGAGGAGGAGGAGGAGGAGGGGGAGGACATGATGATGAGGAGGAGGGGGAGGAGGTGAGGAGGAGGAGGAGGGGGAGGAGGTGAGGAGGAGGGAGGAGGAAGGGAAGGCAAGGAGGAGAAAAATGTACTAAAAAAATCTCCCAGAAAATAAGTGTTATGGAGGATGTAGAGAAATTGGAACTCTTGTTCATTGCTAGTGGGAATATAAACGATGTAGCTGTTGTGGAAAATAGTATGGAAATTCCTCAAAAAATTAAACGTTGAATTTGATACAGCAATTTCACTTCCAGGTACACACCCCAAAGAACAGAAAGCACAGACTTGAAGCGATATTTGCATATCCATGTTCATAGTAGCATTATTCACAATAGCTGAGTGTCCACTGATGAATGAATAAAGAAATAAAATGTGATATATATACACAAAAGAATATCATTCAGTGTTAGAAGAAAATTCTGACACAGGCTAGAACATGGATGAACCTTGAGGACATTATGGTAAGTGAAAGAAGGCAGTCACAAAAGGACAGATATTTTATGTTTCCACTTATATGAGGTACCTTGCATAGTCAAATTTATAGAGACAAAAAGTACACTGTTGGTTGGCAGGGCCTGCAGGGAGAGGCAAATAGGGAGTTAGTATTTAATGGGCACAGGTTTTCAGTTGGGAAAGATGACATAGTTCTGGAGATGGATGGTGGTGATGATTGCACAAAAATGTGGATGTACTGAATGCTACTGAACAGTGTACATAAGAACAGTTAAAATGGTAAATTTTATGCTATGTCTATTTTTTCACACACACACAAAATGAATGGTTAGGATAGCTGTCACTGAGAAGTTGTCTTTTGAGCAAATACTTGGCAATGCTGAGGGGCTGAGCAATGCAGAAACCCCCAGGAAAGGAGGCCTATTCTACTAAAGTAGAGTAAAGAAGAAGGGAGCTACAAGATAAGGCCAGAGAAGTAATGGGGTGAGGAGGACCGATTGAAAGGAATGTTAAAACTGAAAACAGACTGTTGGATTTGACAATATAATAGTCACTGCAGTTATTACTAGTTTTTGGAAAAGAACACTTTTTATGGGGTGGTGGGCTGTAAACCTAATTTTAGTGGGTATATAGAAAAATTGGAGGAAAGTGTATCCTAAAATATGAAATAAAATGAGAGTCATACATTTTGGAGTTAAAATAGAATTCTCTTCCATCTAATCTAATATTCTTTCTTACAGGAAAGAATGAAAAAAATCTTGTGACAGAGCAAAAGGGGCTATAGACTTGTCTAAGGTTTTGCAACATAGTTACCATGTGCAATGATGTTATTTTCTTATCTAACATGGAATCTACTTAGTCAGTTTTCACTTAGCTTCTTGTTTACTCAAGGAGTCTCAGCTGACTTCTTTTTAGAGCTTCAGTTTGAATTTCTTCTTTGTGGTTGAAGGGCAATGTTATAATAAGCCCAGATTTAACTTTGCATTCTAAAGGTACAACCAAACCATCATGAGTCCTGTTTAATAAAAATTCCACTTAACATGATTCCATTTAATTATTATGAGTCCATTTAATAAAAATTTCCCCTCCTTCTTAAATTCTAAGTAAATTAAATGAAATGGTCTCCAAGGTTATTGCTATATGCAGACTGTATCAGAATACAGGATATTGAACTATAATCTACTTTCATCGCATTAGAGTTATGTCACTCTTAGTCTTCTGTTGTGATTAGACAATTAGATACAAATTGTTCTCTAATGGGTTTACTACAAGACATTAGAGGAGAAAAATTCATGATCTTAGCTCATTTCTCTTCCCTTTAAAGGGTAAACTATTAACTGTTCAAAAAATCTGTTAATTTGAATACCTTCTTTGAGATGATTAAGTTTTTGGTGATAATATTGACGGATACCAGTACTTTTTTAATGTAAAAAAAATAACTTGATAATTAGGGACCTTTACCTATGCAGTTAATTACTGCTACCATATTCCAAGTCCTTATCAAGTTCACCCTGGGGATTAAGGCAGTAGTTTCCTAATTGGTCTCTTTAGCTCTAGATTCCCCTGTCTCCCCTACAAGGTACACACTTCAGTTTGGTTAATCTTATTAAATCACAGTTCTCACTGAATCACCTTCTTGCTTTAAAAATAGGGGTTACTAACTAAAAATTTGCTTCATTGAATTGCTTAAGGATGTAGATGTGTGTGCATATATAAAAATAGATAGCTATGTTTCTGCTGCACTCACTGGGTGCACTTTCACTACATTTATAGCCAATGTCCCTAAATAATCCATTTATCAAATATTTTTTTTAATTTCTTTTATTTCTCCCACTTGACAAATTTCTTGTTGAAATTAAAGAGTCTATAAATAGTTAAATATTGTATACTCACAGTTTAGGGGATGATCCCTGGAAGATGCATGACTGCACTAAAACTTATTTGAACTAACTGTTAATATTGTGTGTGTGTGCCTTTTCTAAACCTTTGTCATGAAATTGAGTTGTCTTTAGACAAAAAAGCAAAAAAAAAAAAAAAAAAAAAAAAAAAGCAGACAAAACTGTGTTTTTTAGCCAGGAGAGTATAACTTACCCTCTCACCAAAAACAAAGCCATAAATAAAAGGAACACTGGATAAAAAGTATGATAATTTATGAAACAATTATCTTCACATAATGTACATCATGCAGAGCAAAACTCTGATCACTTAGAAAGGGAAACAAATGAGATGATTCCTATGGCAGCTCGGGCTTTCTGTCTGGAGGCACTTCCCAGAAAGGAAAACGTGATCCAAAGTAGGACATTGCAATCTGCTGATATAAGGAAGTAGATACCAGGTTTTGGGTAGATGGGGTAGGTACTGGAGAGAAGAGAACAACTTTGAGAAACAGCTTCAGAAATTTGCTCTGAATCTTTAGCTAAATATTAACCCGCACTTGTATAGATTGAAAGACCATGAAATAGAGGAAAGTAACAATTGTTGAGAAGCTCTAAAATGAACAATTCCCAGAGCAACACAAGTTTGAATTTCACCAGGCCAGAGCACAGAAATTTATCTGAACACCTTGGGAAATCAGTAGAGACCACAAAAGGGCCATGCCTTAGGAATTGGACTAAGTCTGATAACACTTAAAAGAGTTTAAAAACAAGCTTTGAAAAGACCAACCTCTTCTGCAAGTAACATAACTACCTGCCAAATAAATCCAGCACTCTTTAAAGAAAGAAAACTAAATCCAAACGTTCAACAATATAATATTCATAATGTATGGCAATGGATGAAATTTTGCTAGAAATATATAGCAGCTTTTTATTGCTTCCACAATAAATTAGCACGAATTTAGTGATTTGAAGTACACAAATGTATTATCTACAGCGCTGTAGGTCAAAAGTATGGCAAGAGTCTCACCAGACTGAAATCAAAGTATTGACAGTCTACCTTCCTCTCTGGAGGCTCTAGGGAAGGATTTGTTTCCTGCTTATTTGGGTCATTAGCAGAACTCAGTTCTCATTGGTTGTAGGACCGAAGACCCCATCCACCCTGTTCATAGTCTTGTTGGCTGTAAACTCTGGGTCATTCCCAGCTTCAAGAAACTATCATATTCCCTGGCACATACCCTCATTTTCCATCTTAAAAGCCAGGACCTTGAGGTAGATTCTTTCTAAGGTGGTATCTCTCTGACCTCAGTCAGGAAGTTTTTTCTATTTTTAAGGACTCTTGTAATTAGACAGGGCCCACCCAGATAATCCAGGATAATTTCCTTATCTCAAGGTCTACAACCTTAAAGGCAAAGTCTCCTTTACCATTTAAGGTAACATATTCATAGATTCCAGACAGGACATGAACATCTTTGGGGCAAGTGGCAGCATTATTTGTCTATCACATCATGAAAAAAAGCAAAAAAACCCCAAAACAACAAAAACAAACAAAGATACATAAAACACATAACTTAAATCAGTTTTTAGATATAATTCCAGAAATGACAGCAATTATTTGATCTCTATTACATTTATAGACAAGTAGGGATATATAAATAGTTATGAAAATTATAACTATGATAAACAATTAAAAGAAAAACATTAAAATAATGAGATAAATTGAAGGTATAAGAAACTAGATCACATTGAAATTATAAAAAGAAATATATAATGTCTAAAAGGGGAAATTTACTCAAATTTAACATCAGAGTAAATACTACAGAAGAAAATTAGTGAATTTGAACACATAGTGACAAATATCCAAGCTGAGGCTCAGAGATGTAGAAAAAAAGCATGAAAAAAATGAATAGAATTTCAGTGGCTCATGACACAATATCAAATGGTTCAATATATGTATATTGAAGGAAAAGGGGGAAGGGAAAATCTCTTAACAAAATAACAGCTGAAGAACCTACAAGTGAGATAAAAAGTATAATCCGTTCTTTAAATGTTTGGAAACTAAACAATGAAGTTCTAAATAAATTTCAAATTCAAAATTCAAGTTCAAAGAAGAATTTTCAAGGGAAATTAGTAAATTATTTGAACTGACTGAACAAAATCCAACCTGTCTAAATCTGTGGGATGCTGCACTTAGATACAGCAATTAGAAGGACATCTATAGCATTAAATACTTATATCAGGAAAAAAGAACTATTTACAATTAAGAACTTAAGCTTACAACTAAAGGAACTAGGAAAAAAATAGCAGACTCACCCAAAGTAAACCAAAAGGAAGGAAATAATAAAGATAAGCTGAAATGTTAATACAGTAGAAATAGAAAAACTTATGAAATATCTATGAAACTATAAACTGATTCTCTATTCATATATAAAGATGATCGATACCATTGATCGGGGAAAAAGAGCAAACACAAATTAAAATCAAGAATGAGAAAATTGGTATCACTATAGATGCTACCAACTTTACAGGGTTAATAATACTGTCATTATTTAAGAAGACATAATTGTGGAAATTTCTAAAACAAAAGGGGTCTTGTAGATGTGATAAGTTAAGGACCTTGCGATGGGATTCTTCTGGATTAGGCAGGTGGGCCTAATGCAATCATAAAAGTGTAAGTGAAAGAGTAAGGCAGAAGAGTCAGAGGCAGAGTGGTGCAGAATGAAAAAGACTTCGCTGGCCATTGCTGGCTTTGAAGGTGAAAGGAGCCACAATCCAAGGCATGTTGGAAGCCTCCAGAAACAAGGAAAGGAAAGAGAATGGGAGTCTAGAGTCTCCAGAAGGAATGAGCCCTGTTTACAGGAATAGATATCAGTCCATGAGATCCATTCTGAATTTCTGGTCAAAAGAACTGTAAGATAATCAATTTGTGTTATGTTATAGCACTAATATTTAAGGCACTGGTTTTATTGTTGCTGTTGTCTTATTCTATTATTAGCTAGAAAGACTTTTCATTATGCAAATGTATTTCTTCCAAGAGTTCCCCCCCTCCATGGGATCTTAAAAGTCCATGTTAACTCCTTTTCTGGAAACTTCCTTTTCTTAGTTGTATTCTTGATGAGGCTGTACCTTGAAGAGTGTGCCTAAGTTTTGGGTAGTGAGCTACTTGATGTTCTGGCAGTAAATGTTAATCTGGCTTGCAATGAGCAGAGAATCCATCTTGGCAGGAGCCAGAGGTGGTCTGAAGAGCTTGCACATATCCTCCTCAGGAAGTAGGGGTTCCCTTTGGCTCTTTCACTGCACATTTTCCTACTGCTGATACTGATGTTTCTGCTGTTTACTTATGTTCCTCATGTATATGTTATATTTAACTATATCTTAGCTCATTTCATTCACTCTGTCCTTCAACAACTTTAAGGCAATAATATTGTGGTAAGTTGTTACAGAAGTAACAAGAAACTAACACAGAGATTTTATATTTTTTGTTATAGGTTTATTTATCAATGTAGAAATAGATTTTGAGTAAGTAGCAATGTGTTTTGAAGAGTATGTGAAAACTTCTGAAGATCTTTGGGGATATGATGTCATTTCCCACTCCTCACTTTAATGACCACGGGAAAAATTTTTTTTTTAAAATGTTTTTTTTGTTTTGTTGTTGTTGTTTTTTGGTACTGATTTGAAGTGATATGGATAAAGCTCATTAAAATTTTTCTAGAAGCAGGTAGGTGTCAGAAGAAATTAAATGAAGGATTTATTACTGCAGCAACCAGAAGTCATTCTGAAAATTTGAGAAACATATGACTATTTTGAGAGAATTATGTCTGGAGATGAAATTGAAGGTACTTTCACAGTAATATTTCCTACCTACTTACTTTGTAAGGATCCCAGACTTCAAACAGTTATATCCATTTCAGAAGCTCCTCTGTAATAGAACTGGTTTGGATCATGAATCAAAAGGGGATAAACATTTGACTACAAGTTTTCTGAGTTTTTAAGAAATAATTTTCAATGTGGAACTATAGTATAGACAGTGTTGATGAAAGAAATGTTCAGAGGGGACTTCCCTGGTGGCTCATTGGTTAAGAACCTGCCTACCAATGCAGGGGACACAGGTTTGAGCCCTGGTCTGGGAAGATCCCACATGCCACGGAGCAACTAAGCCTGTGTGCCCCAACTACTGAGCCTGCACTCTAGAGCTCACAAGCCACAGCTACTGGGCCAGCGTGCTACAACTACTGAAGCCCGCGCGCCTAGAGCCCGTGCTCCTCAACAAGAGAAATCACCGCAATGAGAAGCCCGCACCCCACAACAAAGAGTAGCCCCTGCTCGCCGCAGCTAGGGGAAGCCTGTGCACAGCAACGAAGACCCAATGCAGCCAAAAATAAGTAAATAAATACATATATATATATATATATTTTTTAGAAAAAGAAATATTCAGAGAACTAAGTGAAACTCCATAGGATTAGTTAAATTTAAAATAAATCTTTAGGGCTTCCCTGGTGGTGCAGTGGTTGAGAGTCCGCCTGCCGATGCAGGGGACACGGGTTCGTGCCCCGGTCTGGGAAGATCCCACGTGCCGCGGAGCGGCTGGGCCCGTGAGCCATGGCTGCTGAGCCTGCGCGTCCGGAGCCTGTGCTCCGCAACGGGAGAGGCCGCAACAGTGAGAGGCCCGCGTACCACAAAAAAAAAAATAAATAAAATAAATAAATAAATAAATAAATAAATAAATAAATAAATAGATAAATCAATCTTTAGTCACCCTTGTTGGTATGCAAGGGCTCCTGTGCTGACCACAAAAATACATCTTTCAGATCTCCTACTTCAGGAGCATAATTGACTGTCATCCCCAGCTGCTTTACTGAGAATCCACCACTGCCTTCCATCAGAGACCAGGTTTCCATGGGTTGTTCCCAGCCAATGATTGAATATGGCAAGGATAATAAGGTAACTTTGTTACTGAGAGACATGATCAATTCTGTCTTGAAGACGCCATTGACTCTGTTGAAACTTTCTTAGAACTACATTACCATAAAAGGCTTTCTTTCCTTGTTTGTCTCATTCACAGAAGTCAGACCTGCATCACCACCACCTCTTAACATCTTTCAGGGGCCTTTTCCATTTTCCTATTTTTGCAGATGTTTTCCCAAATAAATAAATATCTCTTTCAGTCTTGGTGAATGATATTCAGAGGACCCCCTATAATTGAAATTAATAACAATAATGAAAAATTTTTTTTTAAATTTGTAATAACCACTATATTAAGCACAATTCATTGAAGTGAAATAGTGTAGATAGAGAAACTTCAAGATGATGACAAGCAAAGTATGACTAAGGAATAATGAAGAATTTTACTAAAAAGAATTAAAACAGATGATGTATGTCCTTGTGCAACTGCATGAAATTTTGTTTCTTCACAGAGAGCAATAGATATGGCAGAAAGCTCCAGTTGCAAATTCTTATTCAGAGAACTGTGAGCAATAGATAATTTAGGTAAAGTTAAATTCAGAGCATAAGAGTTAAAACACATGGAGAGTTGTGGTGATGGGGTATTTTTTAGGCAAGTCTATGAATAGATTAGCTACTATGAAGACCTGAAGGTTGAAAAGCAATCAATCTTTCTTGCCTTTATTTTTGATTATAAAATCTAGAGTTCTATACTATTGTGATGTAAATATCTCTGCAATAATATTACAAAAGTATTATACTTGATGACATACAAAAATCATCCATAAAACACCAGGTGTCAGTATAAACTTATAAAAATTAATTTTATAATTATCAATCACCTGTAAAATTACCAGTGTTAACATTCATGATTTTCTTCAATTTCTTCATGATTTTCTTCAATAGAAATTGCGTCTACATGTATGTGCTTCATACCTGTAGACACAACACCCAGTAAACCTGATTTATGATCTGAGCTATGTATGCGTACCTTACTAGGGAGATTGTCTTGTTGCAAAAGTACTGATCCTCATTTCTCACCCACTAGGGAGGGACATTGTTATTTTTGATTGCTGAGATGGTATGTGACTTTCCATTGCCTGCAATATAGGACCCAATTTTATCTTATCACTTCTGTGTTGATAAAGTGCTGTTTTCCCTACCTTTATGGGAAGCATTCCTTTTCATTCTTGCCAACAAGGCAAGATTTACCTCATTCAAGCCTTACTTAGAAGATATAAAACAACCGACCTTTATTTTTACAATGCCAGTCTCTGTGCTAGGCACTTAGAAATTCATCAGAGGGTTTTTATGATGCTGAAATGGTAAGTTTACATATGCTTAATCTGCACAATGCTCTGATGTATTAATTATGTTCTAATTGCAAATGAAAAATTTGAATGTCTAAATTTAAATTATTGTTTCTTTCAAGATCACAGGTTAATGTGATGCATGGGAAAGTAGTTAGTAGTCGTCAGATGGCAAAGACAGTATTTTCTCCACTAGACCAAGCTTCCTTTTGATATTTACAAAACACATCACACATATTAGGGGTTGATATTTACAAAACACATCACACATATTTATGATATTTGCTTTGATAACTATCATAATATAGGACAATATTTTTAAAAATAATATCAAATTTGGACCTACAAATCCTGGTTTCAAATTCAGGTACTTTCTTTATTTTTTTTATTTTTTAGTTTTTTTGTGGTACATGGGCCTCTCGCTGTCGTGGCCTCTCCTGTTGCGGAGCACAGGCTCCGGATGCGCAGGCTCAGTGGCCATGGCTCATGGACCTAGCTGCTCCACGGCATGTGGGATCTTCCTGGACTGGGGCACGAACCCACGTCCCCTGCATTGGCAGGCGGACTCTCAACCACTGAGCCACCAGGGAAGCCCCAGGTGCTTTCAATCAAACTATATGACTGAATATTTTGCAAATTTTCCCAACTCCGAGGGGCGGTATAGGGATGGCTTGAGGGAAATTAACCATGTGTTTCTCTATGAAGAAGAGTTGTTTCAATCTGAATTTCAAGTTTTGGACACTTTTTTCTTTCTTTTTCTTTTCTTTTCTTGCCTTCTTTTTTTTTTTTTTTCTTAGCCAATTAGCTAACAAGTATATGTGCCTGATCCAGAGAGGGAAGGATGGAGATCTGAAGTAACATCTGATCAACTTGTCTGTTGAACTTCTTTAATATGACGGAAAACTAATTTTCAGTGGAAAGCACAACATTACTGCCTATAAAATTAAGTTTGTTTTTTAAAATAATTTAATTCCATATAGACAGTTACAGCTGTCAGATAATATTGGAGCATGAAATGCTGCCTTAAATATTGGGACATTGTTTGCTGATGGAGGTAAATGAACATCCTAGATGATTACAAATACCACTTTGTGTTTAGTGTCACATTATCAGTTACATAATTCATCATTGCTATGCAAAGCAGATTGAATAAAGCAAGTGCCATGACATATTTTTGCTTTACATCATTAGTGATGGAAAATGAATTTGACAAGATGTCTTTAATTCCATTCCATGGTCATTTAGCTGACTATGCATTTCAATATGACAAAGTTTATAGAGGTGGATAAACTCTTTGAGTTTAATAAACTTAAAATATTGCAATTTTGATCCAAATTTATAATATTGTTTATGAAAGATGGAATAATATAAATTTATCTGTGCCCAAATTCTACATTGACTTTAAATTAAGCAAATTCAAACCTCATTAACTTGATCATATTCTTTAAGATACTGTTAAATTATTTCTTTGGTATAATAAACTTTACTCTGATTAGCTAGAAGGAAATTACCTCTAAGTACAGGGCTTATCAACAGTGAGATTTTAGGCAGTGTGTACATTTGGTTTTTCAAGTTTGAAAAACCTTCTTTTGCCTGAAATAAATGGAGAAAGCATTATATACAGAACCTTAAGGTCAACCTTCTATATTAGAAAACATGAGAGACTCTGAGAATGTCTCAACTCTATGCTCAAATTTGTTTCTTTGCTTCTGATTCCAAACTTTTCCCCACTGTAGTTTCATTGTTTTATTAAGGTATGGAATCTCTATTAAAATGCAAATATTAACTCTCAAATATTTTCTTTTTAAGCTTGAGTATAAATGAATTTCTGTGAACCTTTCTAATTAACCAGTGCATTAAACAAATTTTGACAAGAATGATGGGAAAATAGGACAAGGAGAAAAGATTTCTGAGAAACTGTGAAATGCAAGGCTTCTAAAAGAAAGCCTGAAATGTATTGTGTACATTAAAAAAAAGTAACTTGAGATGGTAGAAACACATGGTATATCAGATATCTCCCTATAGTTGTTGCCAATGTATTTTTATGTTTCTGGTAAAAGAGCTAATGTTATTTCATAATATTATATGCTTTTGTAAATCACTACCTTTTAAAAGCAGTATCTATGACAGATATCAACAATATTTCTCCAATACCTCTAATTCTATCTTCGTTTAATAAGGGAAGCAGGAACCCCCAAAGGTTTACCTGGACACAGATTTTACTTTTAGCTTCCCAATGTTGTTAGCTGCTGTCATGCGACTAAATTCCAGTAATGTTGGAGCTTTGGGATCATTTCTAAATGATGTAGCTTATCTTAGGTTTGTGAGATTCATCAGTTCCCTTCATGTAGATGTAGTTCATTAATTCTCACTGTTGTATGATATTCCATTGTATGAACAGACTTCAACTTATGCATTCCGTTATTGGTAAAACAAAATTTTTGTGCTGTTAGTTGCTTGTGTTTACTGTGAATAATCCTTCAATGAACATTCTTGTACGTGCATCTGGTAAAAATGTATTAGTTTTTCTTTTTTTCCCCCCAGCTTAATTGAGATAAAATTGGCATATATCATTGTGTAAACTTAAGGTGTACAACATGATTTAATATTCCTATGTATTGTAAAATAATTACAATGAGGAGTTAACTCATCCATCCCTTCACATAATTATAACTTTTTTGTGTTTGTGTGGTGAGAACATTTAAGACCTGTTCTCTTAGCAAGTGTCAAGTATAGAGTACAGTATTGTTAATAGTCACCACACTGTACATTGAATCCCCAGACTTATCCATCTGTAACAGGAAGTTTATACCCTTTAACCAACATCTCTCCATTTCTCCTACTCCTCAGCCTGTGGTAACTACCATTTCACTCTCTATTTATATGAGTTTGACACTTTTTTAGATTCCACCTATAAATGAAATCAAACAGTATTGGTCTTTCTCTGCTTCACTTATTTCACTTTTAGTATAAGGCCCTCATGGTTTACCCATGTTGTCACAAAAAGCAGGTTTCCTTCTTTTTCATGGCTGAAAAATATTTCATTTTCTCTCTCTATATATATATGTTTGTGTATATATATATATTTTTTTTCTTTATCCATTCATTTATAAATGGACATAGGTTGTTTCCATATCTTGGCTGTTGTGAATAATGCTGCAATGAACATGGAGGTGCTAATATCTCTTCAAGATAGTGATTTTATTTTTCTTGGATACAAACCCAGAAGTGGGATTGCTAGATCATATGGTAGTCCTATTTTTTAATTTCTTGAGGACCTCCATACTGTTTTCCATAGTGAATGTACCAATTTCCATTTTGATTTGCATTGCCCTGATGATTCGTGAGACTGTGCACCTTTACATGTACACATTGCCTGTTTGTATATCTTCTTCGGAAAAAAACCGTCTACTCAGTTCCTCTGTCAAGTTTTTCATTGGACTATTTTGCTATTGATATTTTTGCTATTGAGGTGTATGACTTCCTTGTATATTTTAGATATTAACCTCTTATCTAATATATGGCTTGCAAGTATTTTCCCCCATTCTGTAGGTTGCCTCTTGAATGCTTGAAGAAGACTTTTAGTTTGATGTAGTTCTACTATATGTTTGTAATATAGTCTGAAATCAGGAAAAGCCTCCAGTTTTGTTCTTCTTTCTCAAGATTACTTTGGCTATTCAGAGACTTTTGTGTTCTATATGAATTTCAGGACTGTTTTTTTCATTTCTGTGAAAAATGCCATTGGAAATTTGACAGAGATTGCATTGAATCTATAGATGGCTTTGTGTAGTATGAACATTTTAACAATATCAATTCTTCCACTTCAAAAACATGGAGTACATTTCCACTTATTTGCATCTTCTTCAATTTCTTTCACCAATTTTTTGTTTTCAGTGTATAGATCTTCAAATCCCTCTGTTAAATTTATTTCTAAGTATTTTATTCTTTTGATGTTATTATAAATGAGATTATTTTCTTAATCTGTCCTGCAGATATTTTGTTGTTAGTATAATGGTGGTATGTAGATCACTTTTATCTCTAGTATAAAAGCCAAAAAACAATATTAAAAATAACTACAACTATAATAATTTGTTAATAGACGTACAATATAAAAAGATGCAAAGTGTGGCATCAATAGCATAAAATGTAAGGGGAGGAAAAGTAAAAGTGCATAGTTTTTGTACACAATTGAAGATTAGTTGTTATCAGCTTAAACTTGACTGTTATATCTATGTTTTATGTAAGCCTCATGGTAACCACAAAGAAAAAGTCTATAGTAGTTACACAAAAGATAAATAATAAGGGATTAAAGCACATCGCTACAAAAAATAAATCACAAAGGAAGACAGCACGAGAGAAAGAAAAAAATAAGGAAACTAAAAAATTAGTCAGAAAGCAACTAAGGAAATGGTAACGGTAAGTCTTTAACTATGAGTAATTAGTTTAAATTTAAGAAAACAACATTCTCCAACCAAAATTCAAAAAGTGGCTGAATGGATAAAGAAACAAGAGCCAAAAATACGTTTCATACAAGAGACTCAATTTAGCTTTAAGGAACACCCATAGCCTGAAAGTGAACAGTGGAAAAATATTTTCCATGAAAATGGTAATCAAAAGAGAGCAGGAGTGGCTATACTCATACCAGATGAAATAGATTTTCAGTCAAATTCAGTCACAAGAGACAAAGAAGGTTATTATACAATGCTAAATTGGTCAATTCATCAGTAGGATATAACAATGAATGCACCTGTCATTGGAACACACAAATATTTAAAACAAATATTAAGAAAACTGAAGGGAAGGCTTCCCTGGTGGTGCAGTGGTTGAGAGTCCACCTGCCGATGCAGGGGACACGGGCTCGTGCCCCGGTCTGGGAAGATCTCACACGCCATGGAGCGGCTGGGCCTGTGAGCCATGGTCAGTGGGCCTGCACATCCGGAGCCTGTGCTCCGCAACAGGAGAGGCCACAACAGTGAGAGGCCCACGTACCACGAAAAAAAAAAAAAGAAAACTGAAGGGAGAAATAGATAGCAATACAGTAATAACAAGGCTCTTCAATACCCCACTTTCAACACTGGACAGCTCATCCAGAAAGAAAATTAATAAGAAAACAGCATATCTGAATAACACTATAGAGCAAATGTAACTAACAGACACATCTAGAGTGTGCCATCCAACAACACCAGAATATGCATTCCTCTCAACAGAACATGGAACATTCTCTAAGATATATCATATATTTGGTCACAAAGCAAACTTTAGCCAATTTAAGAAGGCTGAAATCATATCTAGTATCTTTTTCTGTCTACAATGGTATGAAACTAGAAATCAGTAACAGGAAAAAAACCTGAAAAATTCATAAATACATAGAAAGCAAACAACACATTCCTGAATAACCAGTGGCAAAAGAAGAAATCAAAAGGGAAATCAGAAGTATCTTGAGATAAATGAAAATGAAAACACAACATATCAAAACTTATGGGATGCAGCAAAAGCAGTTCTAAGGGAAGGAAGTTTATAATGATAAATGCCTGCATTAAGAAAAAAGAAAGATCTCAAATAAACAACCTTACTATACACCTCAAGGAATTATAAAAGAAGAATGAACTAAGCCCAAAGTTAGCAGAAGGAAAGAAACAATGAAGAGTAGAGGATAAATAAATAAGAGATGAGAATGACATTTAAGAAAGCATTGAAACTCAGTTGGTTTTTAAAAAGATAAACCAAATTGATAAACCTTTAGCTAGACTTGCTAAGAAGAAGGAGAGAACTAAAATAAATAAAATTATAAATAAATGAGACATACATCTGACACCAGAGAAATATAGAGCATCGTAAGAGGCTACTATGAATAATTATGCAGCAAAAATTGGATAACCTAGAAAAAGTGGATAAATTTCTAGAAACATACAACTTACTAAGCTAATCACAAAGAAATATAAAATCTGAAAAGACCAATAGCAAATAGGGAAAGTGAAGCAGTAATCAAAAATCTCCCAAGACCAAATGGTCTCCCTGGTGATTCTACCAAATATTTAAAGAATTAATGCCAACCCTTCTCAAATTTTTCCAAAATACTGAAGAGGAAGAAACACAACCAAACTCATTTTATGAGGCCAACATTACCCTGATACCAAAGCCAGGTAAGGACAGTACAAGAAAAGAAAACTACAGGTCAATATCTCTGATGAATATAGATACAAAAATTCTGAACAAAATATTAGCAAAGCAAATTCAACTGAACATTAAAAAAATCATACACCACAATTTAGCAAGATTTATCCCTGGGATACAAGAATCGTTCAACATATGCAAATCAATAAATGTGATACACTACATTAATAAAATGAAAAATAATTATATGATCGTCTCCATAGATGCAGAAAAAGTATTTAACAAAGTTCAACATCCTTTCATGATCAAAACTCTTAATAAATTGGGTATAGAAGGAACAGAGCTCAACACAACAAAGGCCATATATGAGAAACTCATAGCTAAAGATATGCTCAGTGGTAAAAGGTTGAAAACTTTCTCTTTATGGTAAGAAATAAGATAAGGGTGCCCACTCTTATCCTAGGCACTTAGGAAGTCCTAGCCAGAGCAATTAGACAAGAAGAAGAAATAAAAAGCATCTAAATTGGAATAAAAGAAGTCATATAGTATCTGTTTACAGATGAAATGATCTTATATATAGAATCCATCAAAAAACTGTTAGATAAAATACTCATAAAATATTCAAAAATCTAGTAAGAATTTATTTGTTCAATATAAATATTTAGCTGTAACAAGTAGTATAGAAACATTGTAGGGTGTTCAAATATTAATGGTAATTGTGTAAAGAGGGGATATATAACTTAACTGATACCATTTTTACTAGCAATGAATAATATCTGCAATAAAATGTAACAAAAGATTTTAAGACCTTTATATAAAAATTCATTATGTAGAGCATTAAAATACCTAATATATTTTCACAAAATATACATCAAGTAACTTCACATTGTATAAGTAAATCTTCCAAATTGATCCATATATTTAATTCAATCGCAAAAAAATTCCATCAGAGTTTTTAAAATAAGCTCACAGAAGAACAAAAAGTTCAAGAGGAAACAGCCAAGACACTCTTGAAGAACAATACTGTGGAGTCTTTATATTTCTAATTATTAAGAAGTTTTAGGAAGGTATGGTAATTAACCTGCGAGTTTGGGGCAGAAGAATAGACAAAGGGACCCGTGGAAAAGCAGAGAGCACAGAATGAATTTACACAGGTACAGGAACCTGCACTCTGACAGAATGGCAGCAAGAATCAAAGGGGGAAACAACCTAATCAATGAATGGTCCTGAAAAAAATATTATTTAAATATAAAAAATATATTACAATGGATTCTTATCTGACAACTTACATGAAAATCAATTCCAAATGGATTAAGAACTCAAATTTTAAAAAATAACTTCAAAATCAAAAGTAAACATAGATGTATATATTTATAACCTTGGATTAAGGATGTGTTTCTTAAGACCAGATGGCATTTACCACAAGTGAAAAGACTGATACATTTGAATACATTGAAATTAAGAATTTCTCTTATTCAGAAGACATCATAAAGAAAGTGAAAGCATAATTAACAAATTGGGAGAAGATATGTACAACATATACAGTTTATGAAGGATTTATACCAAAATACATAACTCCTTTGAATCTGTGAGTAAAAACAGCCTTCTCTTATAAATATGCTCTAACGGTACAGTTAAAAATACGCACCAGTAGATCCTTATGAAGCTATGTACATTTATAATACCATCATAATAGCAACTAATAACACAAAACAATACAAAACAATTTCAATCAGCAACTGAATGAAAAATAAATTATTTGTATATGCACAATATAATATTACATAGCAGTGAAAATCAACAAATGAAATATATATACACACAGAATGGGTGAAACTGAAAAACAGAATATTGAACAAACAAAGCAAGTCACAAACAATATAATATAATTCTATTTATAACATACAGTCTTCAATAATCAAGACTAAAAATATATCTTTAGTATACATTAAAGTATGTAAATCTGTTTTTGAAATGACTACAGAAAATAAGATACACGGTTATGTCAGGGGAAGAAGGGCTATGACATCTACCAGGAGTATATAGACGTCTTTGAATTAGTAGTCAGTTACATTCTATTTCTTACGTGAGATGTAGGTATCATGGATATGCATTTTATTGTTTTCTTAATTATGATATTCACCATGAAAAATATAAAATTAAACAAAAATACATAACGTTTGGATGCCAGAAATGATAAAAGAGAGGAATGTGTCTCAAACTGACATGCTGACTGATTTTACCCTTGTTTCCAAATTTTACTTAATATTTTTTAATTTGTTAAACATGGTTCATTTTAATACTTTAAATCACATTAGAACTATTAGACTGGTAAATTTTTCTTATTAATAATAGCATTTGTCAAAATGCATCACTGTAAACAAAGATTATCATATACATATTGATATATCCTTTAAAAAGTTGGGATATTTCGTATGCAGTTAATATGTCAGTCAGGGACATTTTTTGAAGATGGATAAAATATTCACTACTAAAGATGATCTGGTTAGGTGGAAAGAGAAGTTGACTGTAATAGGAATGGACAAATCATGTCAGACATCAGACTGTAAAATGTGCTCAGTTTTGTTCAATGTATTCTCTATGTGATAGAATCGTATGATAGAGGTCTGGAAGACTAACCCTGAATCACACATGCCAGCAAGCAAATCTCCAAAGAATCGTCAAGCTGAGTAATTTACCCCCAAGTTCTCAAGAGGTCCTATTATGCTTTTCTTTTTTTAATTCTTTAATTAATTATGTCATTTTATGGTCAAATAATTACACACAAAAATATTACTCTAAGAATAAAAGCGAGAGTGAAACAAATTCGATGAACAGTCAAATATATTTTACTTTAAATATCCTATTTATTTAACTGTAACATTAATTTAAAATAATAATAGTATTAATTTGGTGAGAAATTGTTTACATCATGAATAATAAACTCAACAGTTGCTAGATCATAAGTGTCTAAAATTGATGGGTAAACAATGAACAAATTCTTTGATTAATTGATTTCAGGTCACATAATATCTCATTCAGTAGTTTCCATTCACATTCTGAAGCAAACCAGCTTCAATATGATAAATATTAAATAACAAACTAGCAGTCTATTGAGAATTATTAAACTGACATTGTATGTCAGGAAATTTAACTATTATAATAACTAAAACATGTTTTCTTGGATTTGTGACCAACACAAGATGGCCAGAAGGAAACAATCCTAATTTTTTCTGTTTGTTTGTTTTGTTTTGTTTTTTTGCGGTACGCAGACCTCTCACTGTTGTGGCCCCTCCCGTTGCAGAGCACAAGCTCCGGACGCGCAGGCTCAGCGGCCATGGCTCACGGGCCTAGCCGCTCCGCGGCATGTGGGATCTTCCCGGACTGGGGCACGAACCCGTGTCCCCTTTATCGGCAGGCAGACTCTCAACCACTGCGCCACCAGGGAAGCCCCAATCCTAATTTTTTAAATCAAAATATCTAATACCCAAGCCCATCAAAGAACACATTTTTTAAATGTAGTAAGATCCTGCATATTGTTTAACGCCAAAATAATTTATTGTAAACAAGAAACATTGTCTCCTCTTTTCAGGTTAACTTGGTTTCAGGAAAAAGCTGAGCTACACTAGCGCTGCCAACTCTGTTTTTTCTCTTTTGCTCCTCCCTCTTAGAGCTCTCAATTCTGCCCTGCCCTGAATTAGTTCTTTAATACATTCTTCTCTTTTTTCCTGATCTGCTCCTTCTCTCTTCTTTCTTGCATTAGCCTCTCTAGAGGAAATGATTCTAACAGCCAGCCCTGAAAATGCCTAATAGCTAAAGTACTTTTTGAGTACTAAATGTTTAAAGTAGTTATTTGGTTGAAGCATTTAAATCCCATCTGCTAGGAATGAATGGATTCATACAATTGTAGTTTGCAGATCAGACTTTATTTCTAGTTTTCCATGTAAATTTAAAGAAGCTAAGTCTGTAAACTAAATATAAGTTGATGGAGAGTCTTCACATTGAATCGCTATCTGCTGAAATATATTCAAAGATGGAAATCCACAAAAACTTTTAAAAATGATTTTCCTTAACAGCTGACTAGTAATCAAGGCAAAAATATATTTAAAGCCAGTTTGAGCTCATGGATAGTTTTCACTGAGTTCACAATTGAAAACATGGAAATTATATATGCAAGTTTTTAAAATATTATCATTTATGAATTTGATATTTCTGACTTTAAAATATTTAATGCAATTTAAAGGATTTATAATTTCTATAGCGAAATTGAAAACACAAAATTATATTGAGATTCTTTCAACCTTTTATTTTTTAAAAATTTGTTTATTTATTTTATTTTTTAATTTTGGCTGTGCCGGATCTTAGTGGCGGCACGCAGTATCTTTTTTTAGTTGCGGCAGGCATGTGGGACCTAGTTCCCTGATCAGGGATCAAACCTGCGTCCCCTGCATTGAGAGCACGGAATCTTACCCACTGGACCACCAGGGAAGTTCCTCAACCTAACTTTTAACAATGGTTTCTATAGGGACTTCCCTGATGGTCCAGTGGTTAAGACTCTGAGCGTCCACTGCAGGGGGCATGGGTTCAATCCCTGGTCAGGGAACTAAGAACCCATATGCCCGTGCGGTGTGGCAAAAAAATAAATAAAATAAAATGGTTTCTATAGTTGTAAAATTGGAAAATAAAGTTGTATTATTGGGATGACTTCAACCTGTCTAACTTTTAATAATGGTTAGTAAGACCAATTCATTACATAGTGATAAAAAGTATAACTCCAATTTTATCCAAAATATAAAAAGAACTCTTAAAACTCAATAATAAGACAACAACCCACTTTTAAAAATGGGGGAATTCCCTGGCGGTCCAGTGGTTAGGACTCTGCTCTTTCACTGCCAAGGGCCTGGGTTCAATCCCAGATTGGGGAACCAAGATCCTACAAGCTGTGCCGTGCAGGGAAAAAAAAAAAAGGTCAAAGATCTTGATGGATGCCTGAGCAAATAAGCATATGAAAAGATACTCCACATCATATGTCATCAGGGAAATTCAGTTAAAACAACAATGAGGTAACACTACAAACCGGTTAGAATGCCCAAATTTTGGAACACTGAAAACACCAAATGCTGGTGAGGCTATGGAACAACGGGAACTCTTGTTCACTACTGGTGGGAATGTAAAATGGTACAGCCACTTTGAAAGATAGTTTGGTGGTTTCTTACAAAACCAAACATACTCTTACCATGATCCAGCAATTGAGCTCCTTAGTGTTGACCCAAAGGAGTTGAAAACTTTTGTCCACACAAAAACTTGCACATGGCTGTTTATGGCAGCTTTATTCATAACTGCCCAGCAACGAAGATGTCTTTTAGTAGATAAATGAGTAAACTGTGGCACACCCAGACGATGGAATATTATTCAGCACTAAGAGGAAATGAGCTCTAAAGTCATAAAAAGACATGGAGAAAACTTAAATGCATATTATTAAGTGAAAGAAGCCAATCTGAAAAGGCTCCATACTGTATGATTCCAACTATATGACATTATGGAAAAGGCAAAAGTTGGAGACGGTAAAATGATCAGTGGTTGCCAAGGTTTGGAGGTGTGGGGAGATGGAGAGGCAGAGCAAAGAGGATTTTTAGGGCAGTGAAAATACTCTGTAGGATACCATAATGATGGATATATGTCATTATACATTTGTTCAAATCCTTTGAATGTAGGACACCAAGAGTGAACTGTAATGTAAACTATGGACTTCCCATGATTATGATGTTCAATGTACGTTCATAAATTGTAATAAATGTACCACTCTGGTGGGAGATGTTGATAAAGGGAATGCTATGCAGGGGGTATATGGGAAATCCCTGTATCCTCCCTTCAATTTTTCTTTAGACTTTAAACTACTTGAAAAAATAAAGTCTTAATTAAACAATAATTTAAAATGTGCTATACATGTAGAAAAAAATTAACCTTATACCTAATACACAATCTAAAGCAATTAATCAGAAATTTATATAGATGTGATTTGTATGTATTAAGGGAATATTTTCTTACTTTTTATAACATCAAAAGTAAAAAATCTAAATATTAATGCTATAGAATGATATATAAAATATATTGATAAGATAAATTACTTTGCAATTACTAAGAGTTATGCTTTAATTTTTTGAGGACTTGACAAAATTCTCCTCTGAAAAATTTAGTAAAAAAAGTAGAACAACAAACTTTACATAGTCAGACCTTTTTTCATGTGCATGTGCCAATTGTCAGATGTTTCTATACCACATATATGACACTTTTATAATTTTACTATGTATTAAGAGTGCTGTGATTTTAAGGAATTCCAAAGAAAGGTAATTTGTAAATAGATTGCTCCCCATTTAAGGCAGTATGGTAAATCTAGAAAATATGTATTATATTTTTGTAAAGCAGATGTACTCATCTATTTATGCAAAGCCCTACTGTATATATCCCCAGTCTTCAGAACACTAAGTGGGTCAGAGAGAAGGATAAGGCACCGTCCATCACAGACAGCAGCAAAAACCCTCTCCTCCTAATCCCAACACACACACACACACACACACACACACACACACAATTAACCACAATTAACCACAATTAATTTCCACCAGGATGAGGTAGAAAGCAGTTTTTTTTTTTTTTTTTTTTTGCCTGTGTTGGGTCTTCGTTGCTGTGCGCAGGCTTTCTATAGTTGCCGCGAGTGGGGGCTACTCTTTGTTGCGGTGTGCAGGCTTCTCATTGCGGTGGCTTCTCTTGTTGCAGAGCACGGGCTCTAGGCACGCAGGCTTCAGTAGTTGTGGCTCGCAGGCTCAGTAGTTGTGGCTCACGGGCTCTAGAGCGCAGGGTCTGTAGTTGTGGCGCACGGGCTTAGTTGCTCCGCGGCATGTGGGATCTTCCTGGACCAGAGCTCAAACCCGTGTCCCCTGCATTGGCAGATGGCTTCTTAACCACTGTGCCACCAGGGAAGCCCGAAAGCAGTTTTAAGAAAAACTAATTTGGATATTAATATCTGGAGATTTGCACTTGGATTTAGTGTCTTGGTTTGGGGTTTTGATCTAAATGCATGTGTTGTATGCCCTACTACAGCAGAATACGTATCATATATGTAATATATGAATAACGTTTATTATAAAAGTAAAAGTAATTTCAAAATTTGTTATTCAAACAGAGTATTATTTAATGACTAACAGAATCTTGCACTGTTTACATATTGCACCATTCTTTCTACATATAATATCTGCCTTAATAAAATTAGATATATAAAATCTGAATTTAAAGAAGCTATAAAGAGATACTAATTATTTCGAAGAAAATTTTTGGTGGCAATTGTACTGGTGGTATCTGTTTATTTGTAGACTAGTAAGCACTGTCAGAGACATTCATAGAGCATCTTAGGCACTCTTTTTTTATTGGAAATTAATCAAATATCAATACAGTAATCTATAAAATTTAACATCTAGAGTTAATTTGAAAAACACTTATTATTTATAAAACAATTCGGCATAAATTTTTAGGAATTCACTTATTGTAAAGAGTTAAAATCTTAAGTGAAAATAGCAATAAAGAATCTACGTATAGAATAAATCAATACAGAATAGTCATTCAATTCTAATTTTTCTATTCCTCCCATAAGAATTGTTTGATATTTTGTGCTTCAAATTCAATTGAGCCTCCTCAATACAATCTGTGAGAATAACCATGGGTTAATGAAGGGATTGATCAATTTGCTAGTTAATCCATAGTGCATGGGGAAGTAGCTATTAGAGAAACCATGGAAAGAACAGCTGGTCTGCTTGTTGAGAAAAAAAAAATCTTATTTACTGGGTTCATTCCAAAGATGCTAACTACATAGGTCCCCAGGTATACTGGTGGTGGTTGTTTCCTTTATAATCATTCTGAACTGTGATTTTAATGGAATCACATGGGCAATATTTACTGCCCAAATGGAACAGTACTCCCTATATACTAATTATATTCAGCACAAATGAATATCTCCAAGTATTGTTCAGTCAATGATATTCTGATTACCAAACAGCTGCAGTGAATATTTTTCACTTGTTATATATTGTCCTTTATTCCTTTAAAAATAAATAACCATTATAAATATAATTAAAATAAACTCTAGAAATGTTACAGAATCCAAAAATGCAGAGATTTTTGCTTATGATAAACCTACTTTATACTGTAGTACACAATGATAAATATAGCAATCATTTTAATACTTTCCATTTAATAGAAGGAAACCCATAGATCAGTTCCAATTTTAGTAGATTTAAATGAAATTATTTTTTCTTCTGATTTTGTAGACATTCATCCTTATGGAACTGTTTGTTCTTAACAAATGAAATAATAGAACTATCAAAGGGACTCAATTCAATAAAACAAAAAAATTCTGGTGTCATTTTATTTTTGTATCAGTAGTAAGAAGTTACTAAGAAAATACAATCCTTTGTGCCGTGTACATATAAAATATGTATTGTGCTTCTAAGAGGCAACAGGACACAAGGTTTTTGACTAGAATCCATTCTTCTGTAAAATTAAGGATATTACCTGGTTAGTATAATAATCTGAGGTAATCCATTGTAGTCAAATCTATACTATAATCAAATAACTTTTAAATGAAACATAGGTGTTCATAAAAGAAAGCCTGTAACAGGGCTCACATAGCTTCTACTTAGAGTCAAGGTTGTACTTTCTAGAGATCATCTAGAGATCATCCTTTGTGTAAAAATAATTTCATTAGGGATCTCTGACAAATCTCTAATGTCATTCTTTTCAGGTGGTGTGTGTGTGTGTGTGTGTGTGTGTGTGTGTGTGTGTGTGTGTGTGTGTCTGTGTGTGTGTGTGTGTGTGTGTGTGTGTGTGTGTTGCCAGTAAAGAACCCTCCATGAATGGCCCATATCAAATGACCAATATCAAATGATATGATTAATGCTACAATTTAATAGCTCTACACACAGTTTTTGAACCATGGCCATATTTATTATATAGTTCTGTCTATTTTGCAACACTCTCCCCATTTCAACAGAGACATTCTTCATCTTAAGTGTTTATGCTAATCAACTCATAAAGTACAATCATTCCAGACTTGCAATTATCAGACTACAAAACACTGCTTTACAGCAAACTGTACACCAATAACATAGAAGCGATTAATCTCTCTAGTATTGTTCATTTGTTGCTATGGAAATACTGCTTCTCTACAGAGCTATTAGTAAACATTATATTAAGATTGCTGCCAATGACAGAGTCAACCTCGACAAACTGCAACAAATGCAAAGCAACATTATTGCAGTCATGCTCTGCCAGGCATGCACACATCAGAGCATGTTTTTTATCAGGACGATTTTGTTTCAGTGAAAAAATGCAATTTCTATCAAAAAACATGTTGATAGAGAATTGACTACACATTGGTATTTATTGGGAATGTATGCACTTAAAATGTATCAATAATTTAGAATTCAAATATTTTTTCTTTTTCAAAATGAAACTGTGTATGCATATCCTTATTATAGTTGAATATTTCTTTGACTACAGTGAATACTTGGCACATTTCCCTTCAAACTTAAAAATATGTAATTCTTTTCTTTCTAGAAACACTGCAAAGACATTAAAATTGTTAATTTTTGAATAAAAATTAATGTAGCACATCATATATTAGCTTGGGTGGAGGGGCAGAATCTTGTGTTATATACAACACATTTGGTCACATATTTGATTGAAGTGACATGTGGGCTGAAATAATTTATTCATTTCCATTAGGACTCATAACAATATATTTCTGTAAATACATTTCACTCTTGGCACGAAGTGAAGGAAAATATTTTTAATTGCCATGCAGTATATTTAGCTGCTGGAAAAGCTGGTTTTGATAAAATTTTTCTCTAAACAAATGTAGATTTGGCCTGTATCAATCAAGTTAAAAGGCTTAGCATATCTTTTTACTTATTACTAGAAGATTGTTGTTATAGTTGCCACTTGACAAAGTATTCTTTGAATCTAAGATACTATGCAATAATCTCAAATTAGTGAGCTGAATGTATTAGAGAAATAATTGCATTAATTTAACTGCCTTGGTGCCTTTATTTTATTTTATTTTTTCAATTTTATTGAGGTATAATTGAAGGATAAAAATTGAATATATTTAAAGTGCACAGTGTCATATTCTGATACGTATATATTATGAAATGATTACCACAGTCAAGCTAATTCATATATCCATCGCCTCACGTAGTTACCTTTTGAATGTGTGTGTAGTGAGAACACTTATAGCAAATTTCAATTAGATAATATTGTTAACTATAGTCACTATACAGTGTACTTTAGAATCTCCAGAACTTATTCATCCTGCATAACTGAAACCCTTTTGTCATTTATTCTTTCACTTATTCACTCATTCATCATAAATAAATATTTGAGTGCCTACTTTAGCTTACTTTTAAGAATAAAACATGAATTAGATACTCTGCATGCTCTTAAAGAACTTAGGAACTAGCAGAATCAGGGAGAGAGACAGGTTAGATAATTAGTGAATCAAGTGTTTTGAGATAGTTTCACACAGGTTGCTTTTATTTAGTCCAAACGAATAATTTAGTAATAAACTCAAATTATCTACAACACAATTGATCACTTCATTAGTTGACCATTTCAGAATTAAAAAAAAAAAGAAATCATTGTTTAGAAGTTAACACAAAGGTGCTATTTTGAAGTTTTCAGAGAAAATAGCAGAATAAATAAATTTTGCATTCCAGATTAATAAAACAAAGCTGATTTTCATGATCAACCATTAATTTTACCCAATAGGATAACATTTGTGTCTACACAATAATATTTTAATAGCTATAAAGTACTGCCTAATTAACAAAATTTTTATTATTAAAAGTCATTTTAGGGACTTCCCTGGTGGTACAGTGGTTAAGAATCCACCTGCCAATGCAGGGTACATGGGTTTGAGCCTTGGTCTGGAAAGATCCCACATCCCACGGAGCAACTAAGCCCAAGAGCCACAACTACTGAGCCCACGTGCCACAACTACTGAAGCCCGTGCTCCTAGAGCCTGTGCTCCACAACATGAGAAGCCACCACAATTAGAAGCCCACACACAGCAATGAAGACCCAACACAGCCAAAAAAAAAAAAAAAAAAGTCATTTTAATATTTAACAGATGATAAAATGCCTACTGCTAGATTGACCAAAAGGAGATTTCCAAAATCATTTAAAGTACTATACCACAAGTGTAAATGTTTCAGTTCATTACAGTTAATGAAGGATGGTGGGTCTGGAAAAGATTCCACATTGGATGTAGTCACGGTCATTTGTTCTGTTCATTAAATCATTATGTTATCATACTTGCACAAATCTTTCAACTTTAATATATTAATCCAAAACCAACTCTTTAAGAATTTGTGTCAGGGCTTCCCTGGTGGCGCAGTGGTTGAGAGTCCGCCCGCCGATGCAGGGGACACGGGTTTGTGCCCCCGGTCCGGGAAGATCCCACATGCGGCGGAGCGGCTAGGCCTGTGAGCCATGGCTGCTGAGCCTGTGCATCCAGAGCCTGTGCTCCGCAACGGGAGAGGCCACAACAGTGAGAGGCCCACGTATCGCAAAAAAAAAAAAGAATTTGTGTCAAATGATACACTAAATGTAAAAACTGTGTTTTAAATGTTTTATATGTGTGTATACACATAGACACACATACACACCACGCACATATATTATATACATATATACACATATACCCACAAATAAACGCATATAATATATACATGCAATTTCCTGACTATCATATTGCATTATTTTTAAAATCGTAAGCAATATTCTTTAAGGACTTTGTTCATCTACTCTTGTGCTATAGTAATATTTACATTTAAATCAGTTGTAGTTAATTAATAAAATATAACTATCGGACTTATTGAATAAATACTATTAAAGTCAGCTAATATTTGATAGTAATCAGCTTGAAAGTGAGGAGAAATAGCTTTCAAGAGCTAATCTGGACAGTGAAACTCATTTTCATCTAAAAAGCATTAATGTGTGACAAAGTTGCTAGATTCCCAAAGGCATCCTGGAACTCATTTTATCTGGCTACATCATTATGGAAATCTTGAACTTTGATCTTCATTAGGCACTCACACTTCTATAATTTTGGTTAGACACCACCCATACCAGTGTTTTGCAACAAATGTTTGCACATGTAGTTTTGGTTTAGTAAATGAGTGTGGGGTGCAACTGAAACTTAGGGGTTGAAGGTAATTGACACTTATGCTGGGTATTTACAAGTGGGAAACTCTTTCTTGGGAATAAAGCAAGTGAAGCTGTAAGAAACAGCAGGTTTTCTAAACTGAAAATAATTGGCAAGCAGATAGTTTTAAATCCAAAAAATCCTGAGAAACGTTTTCTCACATTTCATGTAACAATGATGGTAAACAGCACCCAAGTGCAAAAATGAACATACGGGCTGAGATGGTATACTGTCCGTTTTTGGACAGGACAAATGAGTCTTATGCAGTGAAGAGTGCTAAGTATCTTTAAGTCCACAGTGTGATTAATAAGAAATTTCACAAATGTAGAAAAATTGAGTTGTTTTAATAAAATAATAAATTGTCAATAAGCTTATTTTTGTTTCATATCTGAATGGAAATAATAGTAAAATTTCATTACATGACGAAGAGAAAATCCTTTATACCTTATTTTTGCTTGTCCTCTATAGAAAATCGTTGGAGACTGAGGAAGCGCAAAATATTATCATTATAAAGCATTCTACCTAGACCAAAAAAAACCAAAAGGCCTATCTTATCTTTCACGGTTGATATCACCCATAGCTTAAGTCACATATTTTTGTTTCTTCCCATTCTTCCTTCTTTTATTCCCAACATTCCTCTCTCAATGGTTTTTTAAGTGCATATGAGAAAAATCTGAGGGTATTTCAAAAACATCAAAATCCTTCCTTTCTTCCTTTTTTCACTATGTATTTATAAATCAACTTTATTGAAATAAAGTTCACATAACAATTCATCCATTTAAAGTGTCCAGTTGTATGTATTTTAGTATATTCATAGAGCTGTGCAACCATCCACACAATCTAACTTCAGAATATTTTCAAATTTCTGCCAAAAGGAAATTCTTACCCATTAGCTGTCACTTCTCATTTTACCATAACCTGAGCACCTCTGTCCTATGGAACCATTACTCTGCTTTCTATCTCTATAGAATTGCCTATTCTGGACATTTTAAGTAAATATAATCATACAATATGCAACCTTCTGTAAATTCCTTCTTTCGCTTAGCATAATATTATTCAAGTTGAGGCATGTATCACTACTTATCTTTTATTGCTGAATAATATTTTAGTGTATGGCAATAACATATTTTATTTATCCATTCGTCAGTTGATGGACGTTTGGTTTGTTTTCCCATTTTGGTTATTATAAATAATGTTGATCTAATCATTTGCATATATGTTTTTATATATTCATATGTTTTTATTGAATCTGTAGATCAATCTTGGGAGTATTGTCTTAAAAACATTAAGCTACATGAACATGAATTTATTTAGATAGTCTTTAATGTCTTTCAATAATGCTTGGTAGTTTTAAGTGTAAAACTCTTACACCTCTTTGGTTAAATTTATTCCTAAGTATTTTGGGCTCTTTTGGTGCTATTGTAAATGGAATTGTTTCCTTAATTTTGTTTTTGGATGGTTCATTGCTAATATATAGAAATGAGATTGATGCTTGTGTATTGATAGTGTGTCCTGCAAACTTGCTGAAATTGTTCTTTTACTTCTAATGTTTTTTCATGGATTATTTAGGATTTTCTATGACAAGATCGTGTTATGTGTTAATAGAAATAGTTTTGCTTTTTCCTTTCCAATCTCAACACTTATTTATTTATTTTTCTTACCTAATTACCCATGCTAGAACTTTCAGTACAATGTTATATAGAAATGTCAAGAGAAAACTTCTTGGTCTTATTTCTAATCTTGGAGGGAAATAACTCATTTTTTCACCTTTAATTATAATGTTGATTCTGGGTTTTTCATAGATGCCCTTTAACGGTTTGTGGAAGTTCCTTTCTACTCCTAGTTTGTTGAACATTTTTATCATAAAGGTGTGTAGGATTCTGTCAAAATTGTTTATGCATCCATTGATACGTTCACATGTTTTTCTTTATTGCATTACTATGGTATACTATATCAATTGATTTTGAGATGCTTAACCAACCTTGCATTCCTATAATAATCCCCTTCATCTTAGTTTATAACTCTTTTTATAAATAGCTGGATTCTGACTAGTATTTTGTTGAGGGAATTGTACATATTTACATTTGAAATACTGATATGCAGATTGCTTTGCTTGTGTTATATTTGTCTCATATTAAAGTCAGGGTTTCACTGGCTTCATAGAGTGAGTTGAAGTGGGTTCTCTCCTTGGTATGGGCTGAATATTTGTGTTTCCCAAAATTCATCTGTTGAAGCCCTAACCTCTAGTGTGACGGTATACGGAGATGAACCTCTAAGGGAGTAATGAAGGTTAAATAAAAATGGGACCTTGATCTGAGGGAAGTAGTGTAGAGATACAAGAAGGAGCATCAGAAAGTTCAATCTCTCTCCCTCCTTGCACACACCAAGAAGAGGTCACGTGATCACACAGTGAAATGACAGCTGCCTCCAAGATAAGAAAAGAGGCACCAGAATGGCCTACATTTCTGCTACCTTGATCATGGAATTCCCAGTCTCCAGAACTTGAGAAAAATATTTCTGGTGTTTAAACCACCTAGTCTATGGCATATTATTATGGTAGCCTGAGGTGACTACTATACTCCTCTTGTATTCTGGGCAGAATTTGTGGAAGATGAGTATAGATTTCTTTTTTTTTTTTTTTAATTTGGTAGAATTTACCAGTGATGCTGTCTGAGCCTGGGTTTTCTTTGCAGGAATTTTAAAAATCGAATTCAATCTTTATACTTGTTACAGGTCTATTCCAACTTTCTACTTCTTCCTGCTTAGGTTTCAGTAATTTGTGTTTTTGTAAAGGAGTTTTTCAATTTACTCCAAGTTGTCTAATTTATTGGTATATAGTTATTCACAGTATTCCCTCATAATTCTTTTTATTTCTGTAAGGTCTTATTGAAGGTGCTTTTTCATTCTTGATTTTTAAAATTTGCATTTTTTCTTGGTCAGCCCAACTAAAGTTGTTCAATCGATTTTTAAAAAAATTATCATTTGAGAAAATTCTCTATTATTTTTCTATTCTTTATTTCATTTATTTTTGTCTTTGCCTTTATTATTTCCTTTCTTCTGCTTTCTTTGTATTTTATTTGTTTTTCTTTATCTGGTTTCTTAAGGTTGACTCAGGCTATTGATTTGAAATGTTTCTTCCTTTTTTAATGTAAGCATTTATAGCTATTTATTTCCTTCTGTATACTGCTAATTCTGCAAAATAGTTCTCCTGAATTTTAAAGCTTCTGGTGTCCTTGTTGAGTTTTTACCCTTGTTTTTAATCTTTTATCTAGGGATCTGCCCTGAGTCAGCATAAACATCTTATTAGTTTTGAATGCTCCCTCCTTAGATGCCTCTGCTATGGGGATGGACAGTCTTTCAGACTGCCAGGATGACTATTACAATATTTTTAAGCCTGGCTTCTGAAGTCATCTCTGGATCAGAGTAGCTTATTGTTCAGTCAGATTTAAGAATTATAATGTGGTGGTGAATATTACTCAAAGTCATGATTCTCAAACTCAGATCAACAAAGTGTCTAAAGCCTGGGCTCTTTCCACTGCTTACTTCCATGTTCTGGTTTCAACACTAGTTTTGCCAATACCATTCACCTTCTGTCTCTTCTTACTGGGTTATTTTTGTCCTAGACCATATGGATGACCAGAGGAAAGATTTAAATATGATAGGACACTTGGGGGCAAATTGAAGAAAACACAGAGCTAGGACTCTATATTATTAGTATATATCTATATTAGTCCATTTTCATCATTGTCCAAAAAAGTCTAACGCATACATACTATTTCTCTGTTGTATGTGATAAAAATACATTTTCTTGGCAGGTTTCTGATTCATAGACTTGAATTTCTGTCAACTTTTTCACTAATTGTAGTGCTTCCTTGTCACAGTTTCTTAAAACTAATGATGTAAAATAAGAGTCATCACAAGAAGACACACTGGAAACTAAAATAATCTAGCAGAGTCATGCTTAGGTTGGTGAATATGTGCATTTTATGAAGTTGTTAATATGTGTTTTAAATAAAAAGAAACAGATTAGCATTGCCGAAAAATTCACATCAAGGAATACTCTCTCTGTGTCTGTCTCTGTCTCTTTTTATCTTAGTAAGGAATGGAATATGCTATACTTTTAAGGAACTAAAGATACCCAAAGTGGCTATTTTCAATGTAAGAAACATTTTCATTTTTTTCTGAATGGCTGGATTTGAGATAAAGAATATACTAAATTCAACATTACTGCTCATTACTTGGAAGCAATTTTGTGTTAAGTAGGGAGTTATTCTATGATCTATTTATTCTTTATTTCTAGCGTTGAAGTAATTTTGAGTATTTCAAGGACATTCTTTAAAGAAGGGTGGAAAATTTTTGGCAATTCTGGCTTAATCATTACACATTAAAAGAAACATTAGTTAAGTTCAAAATGAGGTAGTAACACTTCCCCCTGAATTAGCTCACCAGCCAGTGGAAGTCAGTCGATTTTATTTGATTTACACCTAATACTTTTTGACAGTTGTAAGGAACGTGGTTACCACAGTGATTTTTGCATCAACACAACCATCCAGGAGAGATGGCTGTATTTTCTTTGTTAAATTAGAGCTATGCTACTCTACCTCATTTACATCCTTAAGTAAAGCTGAATTGGAATGTTTATGCTACTAATGAACATATGCTCCAAAGAGGGGATAGCCGGACACTTATGCAGAGGCTCACGTTATTTGGGACTTCAGTTTTCTGTGTCTAAAAACATACTCTGACTTACTGAGAGCTCAGTGCCTGCTAATGATGGATCAATACCCTAGAAAACAAAAGAAAAAAATTTTCTAGGGAGATTAGAATACACTGTGACTGGCCAACATGTTACATTTTTATCTAAGTGCAGGAAACCAGTTTATTTTCAGACCACTGCTTAGTAACTATGTAGGCAGAACAACAGGAATTTAATAACCTTAATACAACTCTCCATAAAGTATAATTTTGTTTTTTGAAGCATTATATAAATTTTAGTAACTCCATATTTCATTTTTCCCCATTAAGAAATTAAAAAACACACATTTGTCTATGCAAAGTTTTAGAGAAATAAAATCAACTTCTTTCATGCCTGACTCTATCCTGACCATCACCAAAATCACTACCAACAACAACAAAACAAAGCAAGCAGGCAAAAAAAAATCTGTAGCCTTTGTTTAATTCACAGTTTCTTACATTTAAAGGATCATGGGTATTTTAGGTAAAATCTATTAATATCCTGAAAACATTTTAGCTTTTTGAGAAATCCTGTCTTACAGAGGAGTATTCATCAGACACAATCCCTTCTACAGGAATAACCTACCATAGGAGACCAAAATATAGATATTAAAATATCGTGCCCTTTTGTTAGTGCATTCAGATCCGAGAAACAGGATTAACAAGTCTCTAAAACCCATGTGCATATACTTGGAATTTTATCTCTTCATTCTGCCTCTATCTGCACACCTATTCCAAGAAATAACCAAGTTCTTCACAGTTTGATATTTGTCTGGCACTCAACAATTAGATATAACAATTGCTGATATTCTTGTTTTACTCATTGTCTTTTTTCTAAGTTATGATCTGTCCATTCAACTCAAAGGGCATCTACTTCTTTTGTCATCTGAACCAAAATTCACATTACCATATACTAATTCCATGTTAAATTCCATGGTCAGTATCCCTGCTGGTATAATTTCAGTCACACTGATATGAAATCATTCATTCAGGACGTGGAAACAGTTTGGAGGTATATATTTTGCCAGAGTTAATTAGGTGATAACTTTGTATATCAAGTTATTATATACAAATGTTATTATTAACAGTAAAGGACAGAGCTGGAACTCAAAGCTAAAATGTCCAACCCTATTTTCCAAGTGAAACTGATCTATTTTTATAAAACAGTCACTCTGCATTACAGAGTACTTCTTATCTGAATCTTTAGAAACTGAGTTTCATGGAAAAAAAGTCAGCCAAATCTTCCAACAGAAGTCATTGTAACATACAAGCATTTACTAAAGAAGTGACTTCTCAAAAATTTCTTCTCACTTACTACTAGCTTAGGGCATATACTTTCTAATGGTGGTAAAATATTTATTAGTTTCACATATCTTTGTGTTGTAAATACAGTTCTATACATGGAAAAGTGAACCAATTATTTAAAAATATTCAGTATTCTATTTGATGATTTTGGAATAGTTTTAAAATCATACTCAAGCTCATTGACTACTTAGAATCTGACAGTTTGATCTGTTAATACTCAAATGAAAGAAAATCAATGAGAAGTTTCCACAATGAGTGAACCGAGTACAAGATTATTGATAGGATATTTTGAAAATTGATGAACCATCACATTTTTTTTGTTGTTTCTTAAAAATGCCCCAAAAGTCACTCTCAAAATGCTAAATGAATGATAGTATCTGAAATACTGCACACACTATAGAAAGACAAATTATGTCCTTCTGTGAATATTAATGATTGAATTATGTGGTTCTAAAATCTGGAGTGTAGTTGCTGTTATAATCCCAAATGTTATAATATAATACAAAAAAGTATTTTTATATGCTTATTTTCTCAAGATAGCCTCCCAATACAACTCTTTTCTCATTATTTATACTCTGAAAATTGTTTCACATTTTAAAAGAAGTCACTTAACGTGGCTGCTTTTTCCCCCAGATAATTCAGTTTTCCTGACACAAAGTGATTTATCATTTGTCATTAAGAACGTTAAAGCAAACTTCAAAGGATTCATCAATTTTTTCTACAAATATATTTGAGAACCTACCATGTGCCTGGCACTGCTCTAATTGTTTTTTGATAAGCAATAAACAAAACCTGCTTACATTGACTCAAATCTCATTGAAGACTATAAACAGGTAGGTATATCAAGAGACGTGGTGTAGGATATGAAGAAAAGTTAAGCAATTGTAAAAGGAAACAGAGAGGTGGTAGTTGTACAGTCAGGGTTCTCCAGAAAAACAGAGTGTGTGTGTGTGTGTGTGTGTGTGTGTGTGTGTGTGTGTGTGTATGAAGATTTATTATAGGAATTGGAAAACGGAGGCCAAGAAGTCCCACAAACTATTATGTACAAGTGGAGAACCAGGAAAGCCATGGTATAATTCAGACTCAGTCCAAAAGCCTCAGAAACAGTCAGTGGTGTAACTCCCAGTCAGAATTCAAGGGCACCAGAACAAGTGGTTCTGGGGAGGAAGATATCCCATTTCAAGAGGACGGTGAAAGAGTTCTCCCTTTCTTTGTTCTTTTTTTGTTCCATTTGGGCCCTCAAGAAATTGAATGATGCCCACCGCCCTGGTTAATGTTAAGAGAAAAGGGTTAATGACAGAGTTAAGTGCAGCGTTTCCAGGGTTTGAGCACACTGGACATGCTGAGGAAGAGTAGCCAGGCCACAGTGTTGTGAAGTCTCCGGTAAGGGAATAATAATAGGAGATGGAATCAGAGAGTTAACAGGAATAACGGCATGTCATTCTAAGTATTTTAGATTATATTCTCATATGAGAGGGGGAACCTTTGAAGTTCTGAGCATAGGGGTGAAATGAATTACTTTCGTCTTAAAAGCATAACTATCTGCTGAATAGAGATCAGCATATGTCTTCCTTGTCTCATAATGCTGAACTGGGGAGAAAGGGCAATAGCAGGGAGGAGACCAGTAAGTAACACTTAATCCACCAGGAGGAAGACTTGACTTGAGTTGGGGTGGTAGTCATGGAGGTACTAAGAAACAGTCAACTTTGGGACATATTTTAGTAGGACTTGGTGATGGAGTTATGTGTGAGTGAGAGGGGAGAGAGATTGCTTTAAATATGCTAGTGGGTTAGAATAAATGAGAAAAAAAGTGTTTTTGTTTGTTGGTTAGGTTAGTTTTTCTAGAAGAAGGAGACCCAATCACAAGTAAAGACTGAGAAGGAAGGACACACTGGAAAGAGAAAAATTGAAAATGCAATATAAGGAAATAATTGGTAGGATATTATTTTACATTAGTCAGGTTGGAAAAAGAAAGAAAGGTAAAAGTGGAATAGCTAACTTTGAAGGAAGGGATACTTACTTAAACAGAATACTTCCTTAAACAATGAAGATACAGAGAACTTAAAAGGAAGAGAGCAGGAAAATGAAGAGATGTCCATACTAGATGACTTCAATCATGTCTAAATTAAGAGTAAACAGGGTAGTGGTAGAGATGTAATGTTAGTTTTTACTTTATTCAATACAACATAGATCTATCTATTTGTGTTCTTTGACTTTAAAATACAATTTAATTAAAATGGAGACACTGAGTCTAGACTTGTTGAGAAATAAAAAAAGAAACAAATAAAACAAGAGCCCACTGAGAGAAGTATTATTTTGCACATATCCATATATCTTTCAGTAAAATTTCAGTATGAACTTTGGCAAGAATCAATAAACGAAAGGATTCTATGCCACTGGAATTGTACAGATATTCTCAGAAATGCGTTGTTCAAGGTTAGGAATCCTGATTTTACTCCATTTCGAATCAATAATCCATAGTCTAGTGCTTGCTCCATGACATTTAACCAACACTCTCTTCCATTTGCCAAGCTCAAGGAACTTTCCAACTCTTTCCAGCTCTTACTGTCATGCATTTTATGAGGGAAGGTGGAGGTTAAAGTTCTCTATATGGTTTAAGAGCCTATATGGTTTAAGAGGAAGTTTATTTCCATAGAATTTTGTGAAACTATCAAACAATATTCTCTTGACCTTTCATCTTTAGTAGAAACATGGATGGACAAAAGCAGCAGACATATATGGTAAAACAGAGAGTTTTCTGTGGGAGGGTATCCCATACAAAGGGGAGCCCTATTGACTAGACCCAATTGTTTTCTAGATGTTTTTTAAGGTCTCAATGTCTATTTTACTTTTTTTTTCTCTTCTGTACTATAGTACCTGGTGTCTGAAAGGGAGCTTACTAGATAATCCTAGAAAAGCATCTCTATTGATTGGTGGTTGCTAAGGTAATGCTTCTGTCCACGAGTGCATATTGTAAAGAAGTGTTTGGGAGGCAGTAGCTAAAAAGAAGTCACACCAAATAGTGATATATTACAGGCAACCTTAAAAGCTAAGGGAGCTCATGTTCTAAGAACAGATGGAGCCTAGTGCATGTTCTTCAATTATGTCACGTAGTCCCAATTTCTTGCATAAATATTTAATATTTTATATCTTCCAGATCTTTGAACCTGCCACCAAAGTATGTTTCTCTAGGTAAACCCTCAGCATAGCCCTGACTCCATTCACATCATTGAAAGGTACGAGCATTCTAGCTCAGAGGGAAGCAGCCAGAATTTAGTATGCTTCTTCAAAGCTGTCAGCTTTGTTCAGTATAAATTTCTGAAGTCTGGAAGCCTGGCTGCCTGGCAGTGTTTCATCCTCTCACTGTCATACTGGTGATCACTGTCTTCACACTACCAGCAAGGCCATCACATCTCCTCAGTCATGAGAGACAAGTGTTACAGTAACACTTAGTTTCTTAAGAATCACTGTCCTGGTAGCTCAGAAGCCTTCATGATTTCAGTTGACACGTGTTCTGCTTTGGCAAGGCTAGACCTCATTTCACAGAGAATTGGAAAAGAAAGTTGAAATTATACATGAAAACTAAAATTCTTAACTTAGGAGTCACATATAATCTTTCTCAAGATGCAAAGCTTGCAATGAGATGCAAATGACAACAGCTTTTTCTATTATAAACTATTCATCCCTACAAAAGTGACTTTCTGATGTCTATGTCTGTATTATCTCTGAAGACTTCTTAAATTACAGTATTCAAAAATTGTAAAAAAAAAAAAATTGCTCCACAATTACACCTCTGGCTGGTGTTACACAATGAGTTTTCCTAGGACTCTTTTCGTCTTTTTTTCTGCCTATGCAGCAGGTGGGATATGTGGTTTAGCTCAGCTCCCATTCACTTGGACTCTAAGTAATTTAAATGAAATATCCTAGAAGTAATTTGTGTTAACTAATCCCCTCTAGAAGAACTTACATTAGGTCCTTGGGGAAGTTTGTCATTTTTATTTGATGTTATAAGAATTTATACCCTGACAAGTACACTATCAGGGCATCACTAGTAGTATCAATTTAATTAAGGTAGTGTCAGCTTTTCTCTAGTTTGCACAGTTTAATGTCTCAGTCTTTTATAATTAAGTGGGCCAGAAAACTGATGTTCGGTTTACTAGCCCCGGTTTGTTTCCTTTTCCTAAAGTGTGACTTGAATTGTTAAAACCATTCTTTTTTCATTTGGTGTGAATGTGGATAGATATATATTTTATATTTCTTATTGCATATTTGAGTCACTTAGTATCAGATGGTCTTCTAGTCCTACCCTCTATATGTTAAGAAACATTTAAAAATAAAATTAGTGGATCGGTTGTAATTGGATTGACTAATCTATTAAATAATATATAAAAGATATCAGACTTTTGAGATGTATTAAGATTTTGGAGAGAGCTTCCGTTCCTTGTGAGAAATAAAAGACACAATATTTGATGTATAATAGTGTTTTTAAAATGAAAATGATTCTGTCTGGCATGTAACTATATTAATTTTACCAATCTATAATCATTTAAAATTAACCAATGTTTTGTTAATTATGTAACTCATTATAGGCAGCAGAAAGTGTAGAAAGAATATAGTGTAGAAAGAGTGTTTAATTTTGAAGTCAAAATTTTTGTCCAATAAAGACTGAATTCTGCAATTAATTAGTTACGTAACACACGGAGACACACCCTATTCAAGCTGGAAAAGGACATCAGCTGTCATTTCTACAAAACCTTACAACTGTAGTTAAGTGATACAGATACAGGTGTAGGTATAGGTATTGATGGGTATTGGTATAGGTAGAGAGACAGAGAGGTAGAGATAGACATATGTAGCAGATAGGTAAGAATTTCTGACCAAAATACACAGCTTTTATATGAATAATTAATTCTTTCTAGCCTAAATCCTTTCTTGTGTGAATTTTAATTACTCACTTTCATTTTTGTGACATAAAATGTGAATATTGGATAAGACATTTAGGCATTTAAGGACCTTTTCGGTTTTAAAACTGTGAACCTAAATGCTAAGAATCTAGTTTCTGAAATTATATATATTCACATGTATATACATATTATATAAATAAATATATATAGATAATATATCTGCATATATACTCTATGAATTTGGACAAATGTATGGACATATGTCCATAATTATACTATCATGCATAGTATTTTCACTGCTCTAAAAATCCTCTTTGCTCTGCCTTTGCATCTCTCCCCTCTTCCCTTGAATCTACTGATTTTTTTATTGCTTCCATAGTTTTGCTCTTATGTCATATAATTGGAATCACACTGCATGGAGCCTTCTCCAATTGGCTTCTTTCACTTAGTAATACGTATTTAAGTTCCCACCATGTCTTTTTATGGCTTTTTATGGCTCATCTCTTTTTAGCATTGCATAATATTTCATTGTCTGAATGTACCATAGTTTATTTTTCCATTCACCTATTAGACACCTTGTTTGCTTCCAAGTCCTGGCAATTATCAATAAAGTTTCTATAAACATTCACGTGCAGGTTTTTTGTGTGGACATAAATTTTCAACTCCTTTGAGTCAATGCCAAGGAGTGTGATTTCTGAATTGTATGGTAAGAATATATTTAGTTTTGTAAGAAACTCCAAATTGTCTTCCAAAATGGCTTTACCATTTTGGGTTCCTACCAGCAATGAATGAGAATTCCCATACCTCCATATTGGGGCCAGCATTTGGTGTTCTGGATTTTGGCCATTTTAATAGATGGTTAGTGGTATTTCACTGTTGTTTTAATTGGTGTTTCCCTGATGACATAAGATGTAGAGCATCTTTTCATAGAGATGTTTTTCATAGGGCATCTTTTCATAAAGATGACATACTTGCCATCCTTATATCTTCTCTGCTGAGGTGTCTGTTCAGGTCTTTGGCCCATTTTTAATTGTCATTTTTTTAATATAGATGTACTTTTTTTTTAAACAAAATTCATTTCTTTTGTCTTTTTGCTATTGATTGCTACTTTTATTTCTATAATGGGAAGATGTGGTCTCTGTAATTATTTTTTTAAACTTTTTTGAAAGGTTTTTTTTTGGCAAGGTATGTGATTATTCATTTGTAAATGTTCTTTGTATACTCAAGAAGAATGTGGATTCACTAGATTTGATAGCGGTGTGTTTTAAGTGCCACACACTACCAACCAAACACATTATTAAGTTGTTTAAATCATCTACAACTTCATTGTTTTAATTGTGTTTTGACCTATCAATAATTAAGAGTGCCATTTTCAAATCGCCCACCCTAATGGTAGATTTTAAAACATTTTTCTGTTGTTCTAACAAATTTTGTTTTATATATTTTGTGAATGTTTATTAGGTGCATGAAGGTTTTGACTTCATACAGCTTCCTGGGGAGCTGATGTTTTCTTATTATATGGGAACCATCTTTATTCTTAAAACGTTTTGCCCTAAATTATATTTTGAATAATATAAATACAGCAATCTTTTAGTTAGTGTTTTATTGCTTTCTATCTCTTGTATTTTAATCTTTTTTTATGTTTTGTGTGTGTGTGTGTGTGTGTGTGTGGTACCCGGGCCTCTCACTGTTGTGGCCTCTCCCGTGGCGGAGCACAGGCTCCGGACACGCAGGCTCAGCGGCCATGGCTCACGGGACCAGCTGCTCCGCGGCATGTGGGATCTTCCCGCATCGGGGCACGAACCTGTGTCCCCTGCATCGGCAGGCGGACTCTCAACAACTGCGCCACGAGGGAAGCCCTTTTTTTTTTATGTTTTAAGTGAATCTCTTGTAAAAAGTACAAAGCTCATTAAAAAATACTATATGACAATTATCTTTTAAATGGTACATTTTGTCTAATACTTTAAATTTGATCACAATTTATAGACTTTCTGTTTATCTTGCTTTTGCTATGCTTCTTCTATGTTCTTTGATATCATTTTCCATTTAACTTTTTAATCATTTAAAAATTCCTACTTTTTTTCCCTCTCTGCTGGTTTGGGTGTTTTATACTCTCTCTTTTATTTTAAAGGCAATATCACTGAAACTTTACCACTTTATGCAAGGTAATACATGAAGTTAATGTCTTAATCATCTTCCTAAATAAGAGCTTAGGATCTTTTACTCTATATCAACATATTTCTAATTTCCATAACTTTTTTCCCACAAATTTTCATTGTCCATTTTTATACTCTATCAGTTAGACATTATCCTTGTCAGTATTTTCTGTAGACAAACTACATGTAAATACATTGTAGTACTGAGCTACATGCTCAGCATTTCTTCTCTCATCTTAGATTTTTAGGGATCACTTTTGTTATTTTGAAAGACTGTCCATTAGAAGTTTGCTTTGTGTAATTTTCACGGTAGTAAGTACAAATTTTGATGGAAAATATGTTTATTTTTCCTTTGTTCTTGAAAGATGATTTTTAGTGCACAAATTTCAGGTTTTATGGTCAATTTCTTCCCAAATTCTGAAGAGATTACAGGACTGAATTCCAACTTTTTCTTTTGCTATTTTGAAGTGTGCTAATCACCTAATTGCTATTTATTTACAGGTAATTTTTTAATTTCAGTATTCTTCAGTTTCTCTACAATGGGTTTACATCATAATTTTATTTTATTTTATCCTGCTTAGTATACATTATACTTTCTTCTTCTGCAGATTCATCATCAGTTTTGGTGAAAACTCAGTTATTATTTATTCATATTGCTTTTTCTTATCATTCTTTCTATGTTTTCTTGGTGACTTTCATTAGACATGTGTAAACTATCCCATTAGTTATTCATATTTCTTAACCTCATTTAAAAATATTTTTATATTCTCATCTTCTGGGGCTACATTCTAAATAATTAAAAACTTGTCTTTTGAGTTATTAATTCATTCTTTACCTGTCTCTAATTTTCGTTTTCCCCACTTACTGAGTTTTTTTTGTGTCAGTTATTTTATTTCTATTTCCTTATGTTTTATTTTTATTATTTTTCAAATCTGATAATTTCAGAATGTGTCTTCTTGGTTGCTTATTTTTTTTTGCCATTTAAAAATTCCTCAAACATTTCCTAAATATTTAGTAATTAAAAAAAAATTGGGGGGGATCTTAATTCTTTTACATGCAGTAAAAAATTATGTCCCATGAAGGATTTAATTTATTTTGTAGTGGAAGGTCATTTTAAAATATCTTGTCTGCCTTAAGGTCAGAAATTGAAATTCATCTTTTTTCCATGTTAGAGTTTTTGAATATAGAGTATTTTAAAATATAATTGCACTAATATTGTACATAAATTTTGGTATCATCTGTATGTCACAAGCTTTTTCCACGTTAAAAAATATCCTAGCAATAATAATAGCCCAGCAAATGACTATGGTATTATACCTGTAATCATTTAATGATGCTGTATATATCATCAGTTTTTGGTGTTACAAGAATATCTTATGATCAAGTTAATGATCAATTTATACTGCCATTGGCAATATATGAAAGTTGCTTTTTCACTAGAATAGGACATGACCACAATTTTTTTTCTGGTATGGTAACTTAGTGGTCAAAAGGTATATCTATACTTAATTTATATTAATTTAATTATTAGAAAACATGAAAATAGCTTTCTTATGCCCTTCTTTTGTGAATTATATGATCAAATGATTTGCCTATTTTTGATCATGAATTTTATTTATTTTCCTGATTTCTACCAATGCACTCTTAATGTGCTAACCCTTGGCCATATTCTACAAATAGGGTTCTCATTTGAAAATCAATTTGGATTACATGCTATATACTAAAGTTTTTAGTTCTTATGATACTGAAACCAAGTACATCTTTAATTGTGATATTTATTATCATTTTGAATTTTAGTATTTTCCTTTAAGAAGTCTGACATTTAGTTTCATTTTCTTTCAGACTTACCAAATTTTCAATTGTATCTTTATTTATTTAACAAGATTTAAAAAATTGGTAATGTTATGAGAGGTTAAAAAAATAGGTGTCTTTAAAGCAAATAATTAATAAATTGTCCCAACACCATATACTGAATAATCTTTGTACTCTCCATTAATTTGTAATGGTTTGCTTTATAAACACCTGGCTTATAGTAATCTATCCCATTTGCCTATCTATCTAGTCTTTGCCAATAGCACAGTTAATTTGCTATGTCTCAGTAAAGGATACCTCATTCCATCTAGTTGCTCAAGCTGAAAAGTGGGAATCATTACTGATGTCTTGAAATTTTCTAATTTTTACTTCATGTATTCCCTTTCTTGATTCTAATTTCATACCTCCTGCCAAATCACAAGTACAAATCACCATCACCTCTTGCCTAGTCCCTAGATATACCCTCCTAACTGGCTTCTTAGCTTCCAATTTTATATTTTTCTGCTAAATTCTCCAGTGCATCAAAGCCATATTTTTAAAACATAATGATATTGTTTCCTTGTTTGAAACTCTTTTAATTGCTTCCCATGGCTTTCTTTGTTTGCACTACAAAGCACAAAACACTGTTCTCCGTATCCATTGCTTGCCTTATAACACATTCCTTCCCACTGGTCACTTCTACATCTTTCTTTACTATTTTGATTACTTTTATTTAGGAATAAAAGTACTGAAGAAAGTAAATATGTGAATGGATTTATAACTATACTTTTTATTCAACCAATACATTAATCCCATTAAAAAACTAAGCACTGAGCTAGCAAGTGGCATTAGAAATTTGAACAAAACTAGTCTTTGATTTCACGTAGCTGACAATCAACATTGAGCATGGCAAAAGAAGGGCATTCATGTCAGAGAAAGCTACGTAAGTAAAGACAGTTTAGTTTGAGCATAGGCAGTGAGAGAAACAAAGCAAAAGATATTTTCTTCCATCCAATAAATATTTGAGCATCTACTGTGTCAGGTATTAGTAAATATGCTGAATATAAAGTGGTGAAATGAATAACTAATTCCAGCCTAGGTGAAGCCTATGAGTAGTTGTAAGACCTTAAGGTAAGTAGAGTAAAGAACAAGTTAAGAAATTTGGATTTCATCCTGTAAACAATTGGGAAGTGCCCTAAATTGAGGAGAAATATGAAACATGTTTGTAATTTAGGAAGATCAACACAGGCACTCTGGGGAAGACTGATCAAAAGTTCTGATACTGAGACCAATGAGATAATTATTGCAAGTAATAAAGGAATAGAAACTGAAATGAAAGAAGATGAATATTAGAGATGTTATGGAGATAGGAGAAACAGGATATGGTCAGAGATTAAATATAAGAGAGAACTGAAATATTAGACTCTTACAGAATTTCCAAATTTTTGACATGGGTGGATGGTAAATAAAGAATCCAAGTAGAAAGAGAGGAAATCTAGAAGAAAGAACGCATATGAGGAAAATGATGAAACCAGTTTGGAGCATAGTCAGACTCAAGTGTCCATGGGCATCCAAGTGAAAATTAATAAGAAATTGAATAGAATGCACCTATATATAATCACACATCATAGGATGACAGCAGTATGTAATCAGGATTTCTTGTCTATCACCAGGAAGTTATCTAATTATTGTATATAAAATAGAAGTGAACTTTGATTTGATGCTATTACAATATGACAATGGCCAGAAGTTTACATTTTACTTTAAAATTTAGATCATCACAGGAATTTAGGCTCACTGGGAACTAAGATTACTACCTTTTTCTCAGTAGAACTAAAGTCTTCATTCTTACTAACAGAACTAACAAAAACATTGCTGGACCAGGTAATTTTTTCCTACTTATATTTATTTGCAATATTTTCCTTTTGTCTTTGAAAATAGTTATGGGTCATAAATTATCACAGCCAACAAACCAGTCAGTTGACCAAGACAATCAATGACAATGGAAATTCACGTGTCCCCATTTATAACTGTGGGAAGAACATATTTTTTTCCATATTGAAAAAGACTTAACTAATGGGATCTATACATTTTCCAAAAGGCAAGGTCTAAAAAGAAGCAAACAAATTGAAATTTCTTTCCTATTCCCTTTCTTGAACCAGAAGACAGATAAAAAGAAATAAAACTCTCTCTATTCTTTGTTGTTTTAGTTTCTTGGTCCAATGGTCTTCAGTTACTGTGTATTGAGTCTTTGAGTGCTTTTGATTTAAAGAAGTCTGCTCCTAATATTCCTTAAAAGGTGTCATTATAGAACTAGTAGTGATTTTTTCCCACTCTTTGTGCAGTATATTTAAACTATTTTATAGTTGTTTTATAAATGCTATGAACATCTGGGGTTTTAAAAAGTCATATATATTTTTAGTGTTTTATCACCTTAGTAAAAACTACATTTTATTAAATTGTGCTGTACATATCTGGGGCATTTTTGTGCTGTATATATCTGGGACAGTTTTGGCTTATAAATGTAGTGTGTTGAATAAGCACAAAAAGAGTTAACAGTATTTGTTTTAAATGACACACATAATAGGCAGAACATCAAAATAGTGGTTAAACTTCAATCCCAGTGTTCACAGGTCACTTGTCACAAGCTACAAGGTCATGGTTCTTTTGGACCCCAAAAAACAGCCTGAAATATGGTCATATTTTCAGATGTTTCTCCAATAGTCATCTCTTTGGGCAACAGATTTTCTGAGGCTGTCCAAAAGGAAATTATCATTGGTAAGTGCTCTTCCCTGCAATTAATTTCAGATGCCTATGGGAAAATTCTGATTGACAAAATGATTATGGGTGGGTAGATGAACAAAATACATGTTACTGGTCTTGTCCTATGGATTTTTGTACATTTATAGAATCAAAATTAAATGATGCTTACAAAATAGAGGAGTTTTAGTCATTTTCCTTTCAATGCAAAACACAAGTAAAATGTAAATTCTTCAACATTTTAATAGGTTGCAACACTGATTTGAAACAGATCGCAGATTTGGAACTGCATGAAGCCAACAAAGCAAAGGTTCCCATCCCCTCCACACACACCCTGCAGAAATTTCCACTGTTCATTTATATTTTACCCATAAGGTTCACCATGTTGTGAATAGTTACTTACAAAAATATATATTTAAAATTGCCATATTTTTATAGAATATTAAAAATAGTCAATAAGATTAAAGTAGACTTTCTGTGTATAATCTTATTTAACAAGTTAAAAAAAATTACTGAGTATCTTTAATATGTGTTTATGTAATTTTTCATTATAATTACTTAAATGAAAACATATAGTCCATTGGCTAAATATAAAAGTGAAATGAATCAGAAAACCCTCAACTGCATAAGTTTCAATATGCACCTGAATAAAAACTAACTAGATAATTTAAGGTTAACTTATATGAGATATTGTTCTGAATTTGGAGGAATAGATGTAAAATGTCCTTGTTTCTTTGTGATGATAGGACACATTTAATCTTTAAAATTTTTTGATTGAATTTTTATTGAGCTAATTTATAGATTCACATATGATTGTTAAAACATAACAGATTTTGTGTACAGTTTCCTTCGATGATAACATCTTGTAAAACCAGGATATTGACATTGCTGCCATCCACTGACCTTATTCAAAATTCCCATGTTTAATGGTACTCCAAGTTGTGTGTGTGTGTGTATGTGTGGTGTGCACATGTGTATTTAGTTCAAAACAATTGTATCACGTGTAAAGGTTTTTATATCCACCACCACAGTCAAGATACAGAATATTTCCATCCCACCCCCTACTTCCTGCTGCATACCTAACTCCTGGCAACAACTAATCTGTTCTCCATTTAATATTTTTTCATTTTAAAATGTTGTATAAATAGAATCTTACAGTATGCAACCTTTCTGGATTAGCTTAGCTTATTTCACTCAGCAAAATTCGCAGGAGTTTCATCAAAGTTTGTTATGTTATCAACAGCCCTTTCTTTTTTATTGTTGAATTGTATTCCATGGAATCAATATATTATGGTTTCATAGCCATTCACCAGTTGAAGGGCATCTACTGTTTTTAATTTAAAAAAAATTTAATGCATTTATGACCATTAATGCACAGGCTATGATCTTTAATGCTTACGTTTTTGAATAAATATGTTTTCTTTTCTCCGAGATAAAACGCCCAGGGGCATAACTGCTAGGTCCTATAGTAATTGCACATGGTAATTTATAAGAAACAAAAAGAAACTGCCAAACTATTTCCAACGTGGCTATACATTTAACATATCACCAGCAATGTATGAGTTATCCAGTTTTTTGCATCCTCATCATCATTTAGGGTTGTCACTATTTTTTTGTATTATAGCCATTGTGATAGAAATGTTGTGACCTAAAAATATGACTAATTGTGTGTTGATCTTGTATTCTGCAACCTCTCTGAGCACATTTATTATTATCTAAGAGTTTGCTTATAGATTCCTTGGGATTTTCTATGCTGGAAGTTGTATCACCTGTAAATCAGGGCAATTTTATTTCCTCCTTTCTAAACTTTAATGACTTTAATTTTCTTTCTTGCCTTATTGGAATGCCTTAATCTCTCATATATGATATCTTATATCTGAGTCTATGGCAATAATGTATAGGGTTAAAAAATAAGCATTTTAAACGCACTGTTCCCATTGTTTCCATTAAAGTAGATTCAATAGAGGTAGATGATAGAGGTAGATTTATATATTTTTTAATATAAAATTCAGAAAAACCCGGGGAAAAGAAAATATAAAATCTCTGTATTCCTATCAAGATTTAACCAATGTTAGTCTTTAATTATATATTGATATTGAAACATAATATCCAAAAAGATCATTTTTAAAACTAGTGAAATGATAAAATTGGGCATTCTTCAGAAGTTGGTTACTATTTTTATTTTCTGCTTTGTGAATTGTCTGTCTTTATCCTTTGTCAAATTTTAAAGTAAAGACCTAATGTTTGAGAAGAAGTTTTAAATTTGGTCTCTCCTATAACACACAGATTATCGAAAGGAAAACTATTCAAAGGGAATCAAATCCAGAAGCTTCACCTACTCTGAAGTTACTTTAGAGTGATCTGAGCTACTCTTAGAAACAAGCCTTTCTCTTTGTATCCTAGAAATCTTTTAACACTGCTAACCACCTCTATAATACTTCCCTGGTTAAAGCACATGCCACCAGGCAGGAATATACCACATTCTTTTCATAAAGAGGAGTATAACCAGAAATGGATATTTAGTGCATTTTTTTCATATCAAATATTAAGAAAAAATATGCATTTATTGCTTACAATATGGGATGTTATTTATTTCATTAGTTTTAATATTAGCCACTTAAAGCAAGAGAGTTATAATTTTTAAAATATTGCTAGCTACACATAGCTCTATAATAAAAATTAAATTTGTACAATAGATTATAATCTTTATCCAGAAATAAAAATATAATAAACACAGGAAAAAGTAGAGCTAGACACATCATAGTCAAACTTTGGTGATGCTGAAAAACTGATGGAAATTGAAGATAAAAACACCATACTGAATGTAGTCAGAAAAAAAATCAAATTAGAATACAGGAGTAAAGTGACAGAAATAACAATTAACTTCACTATATCTTTTAACAATATTGAAAGAGGGGTTACAGGATAAGATACACAAAAATGGCAGCAGTTTGGAGAAAACATTGAGGAATTTTATGAACTAGAATTTTTTTAATGACTGGATCTATGTCCCCGTAACCTGACCCCCACCCCGCAAAAGTATTTGTTTTATTTAATTTAATTGGATAGTATGTTAGAGTAAACATTCAATCTCAGTTTCTTTAAACTATAACTTAATTACCTTGAATAGCTTTTTTAAACTCTATGAAACATTTTTAATTTGCTTAGGAATTTGTAGAAGTTTAAATGGGCTAATGTACATAAATTGCCCACCATAGTTTCTGATTATCATTAAAGTGTAACATATAAATTCAGTTTTCTAATCAAACAATTTCTAATTTGTCATACTTGTTTATTTTAAATTTTATATGCTCCTAATTTGTGCTATATTTTAGATGGATGGATAGTAAACAGATACAGTACACATATACAGTTAACATTGCTATATTAACACAGGGAAAAGTGCCTACGTACCAAATTTAAATGTTAAATGGTATGAGATATTATATCAGAATCATAGAATCAGTTCTTATTAAGTGTAAAAACACAATCACTCTATCTAGCTGACAGTGCCAGGTTAGATTCAATATTCTAAAACAAACAGAGATCTGAAAGTAATGGGAGCAATTTTGCCAGATTTACTATTGACTATACCTACCTGAAATCACTGTGCTACAAGAATAAACAAATGTTAAGAGTATCTCTAGAAAAAGTACAAAAAAAAAATTTAATAGGACAAAAAAACATCATGGTTTGAATATGTCTCCAAATATATCTTCAGATAACTTTTATGGTTCAATGTTATGTCTTAAAACATAAAATTAAAGGATTCATCTAACAAATATCCATGAGTGGGATCTATTCTTAAACCTCTGAATGTTTTAGCTTAATTATGTCTGCTATTAAAATGACTGTATTCTAACTGAGAAAATCAAACCCACTACATATATGTACAATTTGCCTTTCAATTCTGAATAAGTTCTTCACTAAAAATAATTAGGTGGAAAATTATCCCCCAAGTGTAAAGCTTAAGTAGGTATCACGTAGAAGCTTTTGCTATATGATCCTTTTGCTATTTTCCCCTTAGCAAGCAGATAAAGAATTGGGTCTTAAAATGTATGAAAACAAGCAGAAATGAATGACTAAAATTACTGGTGACTTTCTGCAATCATAGAAAGGCAAATGATAATAACAATTCAACTCTTACTTTCTCTTTCAATAAATGTATTATGTATACTGGTATGCAATAGGTGTGCAATCTGTTTTCTTTTTTCCATTTATGCAAATTTCCTCCTGTAAGGCAAATTCTTCAGGTATTAATACTTCTGCTTTTACACAACACTATTTGGCCCTTATTAATATATAGTTACAGTTTTATCTTTTTTCCTTCCTTTCCTTCCTTCCTTCCTTTTCTTTCTTTTTCTTTCTTTCCCTTTCTTTCTTTCGCTTGTACAGAATTGTGAAAATTATCTCTACCTTTTCAGCTTATGCTTTAGATAAAGGAATAGTTAAGGTAAGTGCAAGTGAGAAATTTCCCAGACCTCTAAAATACCTTATATGTGAATATTTCCTGCCTTCTGCTGGCCTCACTACTCCTTCCATGTTTTCTAATTTAAAGAGAATGTTAATCCATTTGTTCGAAGTAGGAGACATTAATTCAAGCACAGTTATTTGTGGGGAGTATCACTGTGCGATAAAGTCATCTCTCATGTTTTTGCTTTCTCCATTCATGTTTACATAATAAGAAAGTCCATCATTTTAGTTAGGATAGGTTACCTTGACTTTTTTCTCATATGGAGGTGCTACACCTCAGTATAGGCAGCTGAGTTCAGTTAAGCTCTAGATATCATTCTTCATTGCTGGTTGGATCCTCCTTTTACTCTAACATAGATTGAACTGAGCATGGGACAATCTAAAACTAAGATTTTTTTTCCCTCTCGTATTATCTTACCATTTACAACAGCAGTAAATGTCTACTATGCTTCATGGTAGACACTTACAATATGAAAACATTCTAGTTGCTTAAGAAATGCTACAACTGGTGCAGTGACACTGTGTCCTAAATTATGTGGTATGGTAGGGTACATTACCGTAATAGACTGACTTTTGGGAGGGTTTGAAAATGAGCCTCATGAGAGATTAGAATTAAATTTATTTAAATTTTGAGATAATTAAGGTGGTCATAAAAGTGGTTGACAGATTAGGCTACATCTAACAAATAAGGGACTCAGATTATTAATGATAATGATTGAAATCACATCGGGACTTCAGATATATGAATATTAATTTATTATGCTATATGTTTTCTGACTGAGGGGATTTGTTTATTTTAGAAATCAAAATTCTTTGGGCAAACTTAACAATAGGAAGTCACTCATATTGTTCACATATAGGGCATACTTTTTCATTGCATTAAGCTATCACGCATATGAATTTTATGAAATGGCATAATGATGTGTGAGCAATGGAATAGGATACAATTTAGGAAATAGAATCAGACTGGATCTTTGATCTTGAAGTAAATTAATGTCTTGTTCAAAGGGATCTAGACAGTAGCTAATGTGTCATGTACCCTGGTCCCAAGTGTCTACAAAGAAACAATGGTGTTTAAAAAATAAAGAATCATATATGATTATAATAATTTTTCCTTGATGGTTAACTGATATTGTCTCCTGAATGGTAAACTCTATCCATGACTGACCACAGATTTAATCATTAAGCCAAATAGTTTAAGGAAAAAATTATAATTGGGAGAAGAGGCAGAGAGGCTCTCATTCCTTTCGCCACACATCAACAATGCTTTTGCCTCTTTGCTGCTTTCTGAGGTAACTCATCCCCTCTCTTTTCCACCAAAAGGAGAAGAAAATATCAATCATGTCATATTGCAAATATTGATCCATAATTAACAATGGTTGGGATTGTTGTATGTAAAATCGTTATGCTTTTATGCACAATCTCCTCTTCAAATTGTAAAATAGTCGGGGACTTTAGTTTAAAGCTGACTTTCCTCAGGAAGAGTTTGATTTTCCTAGAATTGATATTAAATGAATAATAGAATGGTAGGAGGCCCTATTTAATCCTTAAGCATAGGCCATAGGCTTTTTCTTTAAATATGCTTTGGTGCTGGAAACACTTAGAGTAAAGCTAATGACAAAACACATTGTTTTCTATTGTCCATTATTCCTCTGTGTATATGTGTCTATCTCATTTAGGCAGTTAACGTGGAGTAAAAGCCTAAAAAATACCAAACAATCAAAATCTCACCCATGTTCCTAAGAAGAATTTGCTCCTAAAAGGAATGACAATATTTCTATTGTTCTTTAACTGACATCTTTCTATGTGTATATCCATTCAACACTAAAATCAGCAAAATAATTCTTGGATTGTGTTTGCATCATCAGTTGCCAGAATATGGAGAGATTTTTAGAATAAAATGGTCATGGTGGAATTTGAAATCAATGCATACACACTGATGTGAAAACTTGTTACATTTTGTGAAAACTTGTAAATATGAGATTGTTCTTGGATTGATCAAGAATTATAACTTTTTAAAACTAGCATATTCTTTTGTGTTAACCTTGTGAATGATTAGTATGCCATATGCTATGTAACTAATGAAAAGAACACTTAAATTATTATTTCTGCCTGCCCAAAATATGCTTAGAAAATAGGCTTACTCTTGGTATCAGATAGGTATTGTGTTTAGTGGCACAAAATGGAAAAAATCCAAAATAATAGTGTCTTGAACAAGGAATCATTTATAAAACATGTTCATTTTATTAAATGTTTTATATACATTATGCCAAATTGTACCATTAATAATCATCCTTTCCACTCTGTGCAGGCACACAGCTTCTTAGTGAACCATCTTTTTTGAAAGTTTTAAATGGTTAGTCCTGCATATCATCTGATCCCAATAAACTTGGTCACTGCTGATTGCCCTAGCAGTTGCTTTACATTAAGTCTAGAGTTTCCACTGTGAAAGATGAAAATTTTCTAGAGATCTCCTTTCAACATTGTGCTTATAGCTAACAGTACTGTACTGTACACTTAAAACTTCATTAAAAAGGTAGATGTCATGTTACATGTTTTTTATCAAAATTTTTTTAGAAAGTAAAAACAGAGTAACAGCACTTGTTTGGAATTTGAACAAATGATTTCACCTTCTAACTGAAGAAACTAAAAAACAAATACATAAGAAAACAAATGACCAAACAAAACAAAACAGTAAGTCATCCTTAAAAAGAAATAATAAAAAACAGAAATAGATGAAATAGACAGTAGAGACAATAAGTGAAAAAAGTTGCTTTTTGTAACAGTTAGTAATATTGAAAAATCATTAGCAATTTAATCAAGAAAATTAGAAGACAGAGAGGGAAAGAAAACAAAATAAATGCTATTAAGTGAAAAAAGGACATCATTATGGGTTCAATAAAAAGTGGATGCCAATAGAAATAAAAGCAAAAATTAACAAATGGGACCTAATCAAACTTACAAGCTTTTGTACAGCAAAGGAAACCATAAACAAAACGAAAAGGCAACTTACAGAGTGGGAGAAAATATTTGCAAATGATGTGACTGACAAGGGCTTAATTTCCAAAATATACAAAAAGCTCATACAACTCAACAACAACAAAACAAACAACTCAATAAAAAATAAGCAGAAGACCTAAATAGACATTTCTCCAAAGGAGACATACAGATGGCCAACAGCACATGAAAAGATGCTGCAACAGCACTAATTATTAGAGAAATTCAAATCAAAACTAAAGTAAGGTAACACCTCACATTGGTCAGAACGGATATCATTTAAAAAATCTATAAATAACAAATCCTGGGAAGGGTGTAAAAAAAAAAGGGAACACTCCTACATTGTTGGTGAGAATGTAAATTGCTGCAGCCACTATCAGAAACAGTATGAAGGTTCCTCAAAAAAGTAAAAATAGAGATGCCATGTGATCCAGCAATCCCACCTTTGGGCATATGTCCAGACAAAAGTATGATTCAAAAAGATGCATGCACCCCTACGTTCACTATTCACATTAGCCAAGACAGAGAAACAACCTAAATGTCCATTTACAGATGAATGGATAAAGAAGATGTGGTACATATATACAGTAGAATACTACTCAGCCATAAAGAGAGTGAAATAATGCCATTTGTAGCAACATGGATGGACCTAGAGATTACCATACTAAGTGAAGTAAGTCAGAAAAAGACAAATACTATATAATATCACTTACATGTTGAATCTGAAATATGACACAAATGAACTTATCTATGAAACAGAAACAGACTCACAGACATAGAGAACAGACTTGTGGTGGCCAAGGGGGATGGAAGTGGGGGAGGGATGGATAGGGAGTTTGGGATTAGCAGATGCAAACTATTATATATAGAATAGATAAACAACAAGGTCTTACTGTATAGCACAGGGAACTATATTCAATATCCTGTGATAAACTACAATGAAAAGAATATGAAAAATAATGTATATATATGTATAACTGAATCACTTTGCTGTAGAGAATAAATTAACACAACATTGTAAATCAACTACACGTCAATAAAATAAATTTTTTTTTAAAAGTGGATGCCATACACAAATGTAAACCAATAAACTTTATAACTGATGAAATTTTAAAATGTCTTTATAATACAATTTAGTAAAGCTAATAATGAAGGGATAAATAGAAAATAAATATAATCCTACATGTATAAAAAATGGACTTCATAATTAAAAACTTTTTTACATAGAAAATTTCCATGGTTTCACCAATGAATTCTTATAAATTCCTGAAATATACTATAAATTTATGGTATGTGTACATGTCTACATGAATTTTATTCTTCAGTAATAATAATGATAATGATGAAAATAAATCCTTGCTCGGCCATTTACTCTTCATTCATCTTAAATTTAGTTTCATCTGTTATGAGTGTGTTAATAGTAGTATTTCCTTTCTAACTCAGTTGTGAGGATAAACTGAGATAATGAGTAAAGGGCTTAACATAATTATTATTATTATTTTCATAAATATGATATCATTTCCTAGACAAAATTTTTTATGCTATGAGAGATTTAAAGTAGATAAAAGAGGTTTAGGGTAAGATCTGAGATTGCCAAAAATGTTCCCTGTGTTCAGCGAGGCTTTAAATCATACAGCTTCTCCATAGTGGTCACTATTCAGTAATACTAGCTTCAGGAAAGATGGTTTTAGTCAATACTGAACATGTTTACAATGTGCTTATTATGAGTAATGGAAGCAGAAGTATAATACTGCATAATTAAATATCCATATGTATAAGATATTCAGAAGCCCAATGTTCAGTATGGGAATACTTTCCTAGCCAAATCTGACTGTGATTTAAAATCTAGTTGAAGAAAACTATATCAGATCTATCTGTGTATACACAGAGAATCTGGTTTCACCATGAAGATTAGATTTTATATTAAAGCTATGATAACTTATATGAAACTCTGTGTATTCAGGGATTACTACTCATATTTGCTACTCCAAAACTCAAATTACTGTTGTTTATATTTTTTAGCTTATTTTTGTGATTTATATTATCCCTCATTTCATATTATATTTTATTACTAACTTTATAAATGTGTATACAATAATCTAGAAAGTTGGTTATAATTTATTTTTTGCATGTAACAATGGCACTGTATCTTCATGTTTATATGGCACTTCATACTTTAAAATGTCACTATAATCATTAATTAGTCATATAGTAAAATTCTTCTAAATTGGTTTTCACAAGATCTAATATTAAAATATCCTTCCCTTGAAATCTATGTATGAAAATGAGAAAATTCATTTCAGTCTCAAAATCTGGCATTTAAAACTTTTCATTTGATTAACAAAATCATTGTTATCAACTTTGTATGAGAATGTACAATATTAATGTACAAAATTATTAGGTGCCCTACTAGAATTTATTTGGCACTCTAATAATTTACTGTCTTCACATTTTTAAATACTTCATGAATTACTATTTTCTTCCCATGTAATTTTATTCCTTAATTTCTCTTTATTTTCTTGTCATGTAGGACTTCCCAGTTTCCCCAATTCTCCTAAAATCAAATTTGGGAATTTTGTTTTTGAGAAATTCACTCCCTGTTAATTTCCCTTGATTTCCTAATATATTCTATGTATCAACTGTCCATTTTTCTAACATTCCCATTCCACATTCTCTGAATCTTTACAAGAATATGAAGTTAATAGGCATACCTGAACCCAGTGCTAAGACAAACTTCTGTTATATTTAGAGTGTTAAACAAATATTTCTTTAAAATCACTTTAACTCATGTATACCTAGGGAGAGAGATGGCCTTCTTTGGTTAAAAAATAATGTAAATCGAAAGAAAGTGCTTTAACACACATGAAGAGTATTTTTTCTCACATATCTAAGAATTTTCGTAAATAAATACACATTCATTTATTTCATCCTGAGTTTTCATCTCCATTTGTATTTTATTCAGCAGGTGTGAGCATCCTACTGTGAAGGAATGCCGTGTTACAATGTAGGTCAAGATTTAACCAACTGTGAAAAACAAATAAACTTACTGAACACATTTTGCAAAGCAATGAGCATTTGGACAAGAGCAATTCTAGTTTAAACAGATATATTTGATGAGTGGCTGACCTTTAACCTCATTTTATAGCTAAAATTGACTTGCATGCTTCTGTAGATACAAATAAGAAGATATTAATTGAATCTGATCTTTGCAGAGGTGATAGGTACATCCTCCAAAGGAAATCTGATCAGATCTCAGTTATTATTACAAATATCAAGGACTTCCCCTTCACTGTGGTTCTTTGAAGTGGGAATTGAATGATTCCTAGCTAAGGAGAAAAGTCATGGAATTCAGGTGAAGGGCTGAGCTGCAAATTAATTATATTTTAGTTCAATACTGATTATTAATCATGTCTTCTGTTGCTTTTATTAAGCTAGTGACTATAATTCAAATGAATACCAGTTGCTACTGTAGAGTAATATTTGATGATAGGACAGATCTATCTTAGATTCTGTACAAGAAAAAACAGATACTGGAAATAAAAATATCTCATTTTAAGGTCTCATAGCATACACCTGTACTTAAGATCCAGTTGAATCATCAATTTAGTAAATAAGAACTCATATTACCTAATCTTATATATGTTAATTCAGTTCAATTCTAAAGAAGCTTAGGTTCACCAGACAGTTGCACTGATTTATTTTATTACAATCAGAATGCTATTAAAGACTGGCACAACTAGAATTGTGGAAATGATTGGTAAGGATGTCATTGTACTGGAATCCCGATGAAGGGCTTACTCTCAGAATGAGACCATCCTGCAAAATAACGGGTTGTTCTGTAAATTAGATAACTGCACAATTTTATTCTTTTGTGTAGTTTTAGAACTATAAAAATCATCATAAGTTCCTGCTGTGATCTTCTGGAATGTACAATCTAAAAGAAGTATACCTTACTGTTATTCTTCAATGCTAAACTACGTGGCCAAAAAGCAAATCAATTTGGAGTGGAAAATGGTCCATATGCATCTCAATAAAAGCAATTTTATCTTCTTTTATAACAGCTTATACATTCTCCTAATGATGAAATGAAGCATGTGAGGCAAGGTGGCATTGAAAATAGAGTTTATAACATGAATTATTGGGAAAATGTACAGTATTTTCTAGTAAGTACTTAACAGTGTCATCAACTAGCACTGCTAATTTATATTCAAGAAATGTATTATGTGGTTTCTATTCCACGTACAGTGCCAATATTTTTGTTTCATTATTAATTTCATTTTCTGTGGAACTTAGGGATTATTTTTTAAGCAACTGCTTTTCTTTTCTTCAAATATTATAAATGGAAAAAATGCTATATTAAAAAAATGCCCTTGAAAGCTTTAAAAGTGGAAGATACATATTCAAATGTTTCACTTGATCTGATAATTGCCCATGACTAAATATCCATGCATGAATACACTAATACTTAATTATATATAGAAAGTAAAATTAACTACTATAGAAGCTCCATCTCTAAGTACAGGTGAACTGAATTTTCTAATAATGCATCCAGTTAGCTGATAACACATTTTGATAATGTATTATTGGGAGATGGGTATTTCTAGACCCTTAATAAATGTTGTTGTCTTAGAAGCCAACCACTCATCTATAATTCAGATCAAAGGGAAGCCACTGAAATATGGGGAACAAAGAAGAATTGCTGCTCAGCTCTACTTGATATGGTTTAGAAACATGGTGGGTCACAGAACTCAGAATGAAAACGTTTCAAAAATGTGAAGAGAAAAATAGGTGATTGGGTCTCAATGGACAGGGGTGTAAGTAAAGGAAATAACCTAGGAAAGAAAAGAGCTGGGGGCTGTGGATGATGACAGACTATGAGAAAGCATTTCTCTCATGCTCTTGTCTTCTGTTTAGTTTCACTGTTAATTCTATCAATTGTTCCCAAATCTTTACATATAGGGCATTACAGTTCTATTGAAAATATTTCTTTTTAAAAGTCAGTTCTGATGTTGAAGCTATAATGCAAATTTTTAATTTTTGGCACTATACTATAAAGCACAAGGAAGAACTACTTATTTAAACAAAAAAGAGAGTATTATTTCACTAGAGAGTAGTGCAATAAAGAGATTTTTTTTCTCTTCATATCAACATCCAATGTTGTCAGACTAATTTCTAAACAGATGCACATTTTTATAAAATGTTGACAGTCATATTGTGCTCATAAATACTGTTATAAATATACTATAAGGTTTATTTTACAGCAGATACTAGTTTGCCAAGTTTGAGAAGGGGAAACACTAATTCGTAAATTTGGTATTTCCAGCTAGTCATTTCTCGCTGCCTTAGAGAATGTGGTGACATATACCTTGTCACTACCACTGCCTTTGTCACTGTTGTACCCCTTATGACAGAACAATCACATCCTAAAAATGCAAGGTCTAGCAAAAAGCCTCCTATCAACTCTCTGGATATCACAATATTCTGTGCGATATATTTACACAGGGACAAGTTTCTGCACATCCACTCTAAGGCAAATTCATCCAAAGTAGCCAGTAGTCCTATGGAAATATGTCAAAAATAATAAGCCATATGAGGAATGAAGGCATTAGAAAAAGATAAAACAAAACTTTAAAACAGGCAGAAGAAAAAAATAGACATAGCAGAATACACATTAAAATGCATATTAAAAGCTTCAAAAGAGAGGGAGAAAGGGGATATTATTAAAAACATAAAGCAAGAACAAGTGAATATGACTAGATGTACATAATGTGTATGAAAAATATACAAACTCAACCTTATTTTGTAGACAAAAGACATGTCTTTACAAAAAAAAAAAAGTTGGGAAAACTTTATCAGGCAAATGCAAGCAATAAAAAAGCTAGAGTTATTACCATGATCACATGAGACAGAATTCATGTCCCCAAAGCATTAAGAATATAAAATATTTAAATTTTCAAATACCATAAGTTACAATTAAATTATGAATACCCATGCACCATATAACAAAGTAGAAATACTGATATGGCAAGAAGAAATAGAAGAAATCTAGTAACAACAGGAAACATTAAAATATCATTCTTAGTCTAAGACAGGTCAAGTTTTGGAAAAAATGAATATGTGTTCGAAGATGTAAGCAACATCATCAGTAAAGTAGATCTAATGGATCTACTAAATATATCAAAATTTTACCTACATATAGAGAACATACCATCTTTTCAAGTTTATGAGGAACATAAATGTATATCATTATTATAATATCATATTACTATTCATTTAGCAATGCAAAATTTAATAAATTGGGAACAACACAAACACCATTATTTTATTATGATGTAATAATAAAATTAAAAAACTAATTATCTTTCTCCAGGACATTCAAACATTTAAAAACATATTACTAAACAGTTCTTTAATAAAAGTGGAAAATGAGAACACATATATAAGGTATGCATCATTATTTCATATTCCAATTCTTTCCTTATATAGAGCTTACTTTTCTGCAGCCTGCCTTACTCACATTTTAAAACTCACTAAAAGCCAATTGATATAAATCTACCTCATGTTAATAATAATGGTGCAAAATTCCACCGTATTGAAGTTCCACAATTTATTCAACTATTTCCTATTGATAGGTATTTATTTTCCTTTCAGGTTTCTATCTTTTTAAATTGATCTTAATGAAGTAAAACTCTGTGTATTTATATCTCTTTCTTAAAAAGAAATCATTGCATGTGCTTTCCAAGGAAACGTCAAAATCCTTTGATTAATTCAAATAAGACCCTCACAACAACAATGCACTTGCTGACTTCTTTAGTTCTTCCAACTGTTCCATATTTAATAACTTATCTAACAAAACTTTCCTGTGAGCTGTTTCGTCAGTTAATAACCTTCCCCACACAAACCTAACTTCACTGGGACTCTCTGGATATGCATCTGCCTCTGCTTCTTTACGCTGATTTCCTTGAAGACAGACCAAGCTTTACACACAACAACTCAGGCTCAGCCCTATGGCTAGAATCCTGTCAGCATCAATAAATTCCAAATGAAAGAAGGAGTGAACATTATTTGGGTACAAAAATGACAGAATTTTCAGGGTTTGTTTATGGTTTATAAGTCCAGCTTGACACATTGTTTGAAAACGGACTATCCTGAGGATGCATCCTGTTCTTGGAATATGCTACTCAAAGCATAACTCTGAAAATGACAGTGATCTGTTAATTCTTAATTATGGTGAATTAAGACTACAGAGATAGTCTTTTCAGATCAGAGTAGCTGACTTTTTTTTGGCTAAGATTTTGAGAAACAGAAAGGGTTGTAATAGTCTGTGGAGGGCTACATAAGAGAGGACTCAAATAGAAAACAACAACAACAATGAAAGCAACATATATTAGTACTTATATATGTGTATAATATTTATATATTATAAAAATATATGTTTAATATATATAAATATGTGTAATATTTATATATTCTACAATATATGTCAAGACTCCATTATCTATCTCAAAATAAAATGTTTGACCCACCCTATATTTGGAGATAGTTCAATCATGATTGATGTAACAGGACTTCCATTGAATTTTATAAAGTGTAACCTACATGAGAGGATACATGCTTAATGAAGTTAAGAAAATTAAAGTTAGAACCATTAACAGTAGTAGTAGTAGTAGTAGTAGTGGTAGTAGTAGTGGTAGTAGTAGTCATAGTAGTAGTATTTAGCTGGGAACAACAAGTTTCAAACCTATTTTTTATTAATCATTTTGAAAATCTCTCTATTGTTTTTTAGTATTCAGAATGACTAAAATTCTCCTTTCAAATATTTGTTTAAGACTCAAACACTTTTGTCTTGGGACTCTCTCTGCATTCTTAAAAGTTATTAAGGATTCCAAGAGCTTTATGTTATATGGATAGTATCTATAAACATTTGCCTTATTAGGAATTCAAACAAATTTGAAAACATTGCTTATAATTTGATTAAATTAATAATAATAATTCCATTTCCTGGTAACATAAAAAATGTTATAGAAAAGTAACAACTTTTTTCCAAACAAAAAAGGAAAATTATAGTAAAATATGGCATTGTTTTAACTTTTTAAAATTCCTGTTAATGGACAATAGCTGAATTTTCATCTGCTTAATAATTGACAGATAAGATTTTAATCTTTACTTCTGCCTTTAGTGTGTTGTGATCTGTTGTTTTGACTGAAGTATGTGAGAAAATTTAGCTTCAGAAAGATAGTCAGCTGGAAAAGGAAAAAGTATTTTACTTTTTCAGACCATTGTAGATATTTATTAATATTACAACAAAACGTGGCAGATCGTGGTTTCTAAAAGGGAGTTACAGTAAACAACCATCCCAGTTTGCCTGGGATTGTCATGGCGTTAGCACTGAAGTCTATTTACTAGAAAAACCCTCAGTCCCAGGCAAACAAGAACAGTTGGTCACCTTAGGAGTTATAAATATCCAGGGAAACTAGAAATAACTGTGTGGTACTGGATTAGAGTTGGAAGCATCACATTTATTTAGCTTAATATAGATCCAGATGCATAGATTCTGGGAAGGGCTAGAAGCAGTGACATCCTGATAACAAACATACCCAGAGCCCTGATACTGGTTTCTAACTACCATTCTCTAATAAAAGGAATCAGAGCTCTTTTGAGAAATGTCTGATTCTAAAACTGGGGCAGGGAAAATGTAAAATGACACCAGGCATCTTGTAGTACCAGAAAGTAATGGAGTACTAAAAAGCAAAAGGATCAGGGCATATCAGAGAAACACAGGAGCCAACCTGAAAGAGCTCCCAATGGGCAAAGCTGAAACAATTTGAACAGAAAGTTAATAAAGTGTCTTTTGGGATTATAACACAAAGTATAAAATAATATACATAAGTCCATACTGATATAATAAATTATTACACAAATAAATGGGGAGGTATTGAACAACTCCTTAACTACTCTTTCCAAGAGATGATGCAGCACTTAGTGACAGATTTCCAAATAATAATGTGGAAAGGTGGACAAAAGTAACTTTAGTGTGGAGCTATCTTAACTAAGTAATCAATTCAAACATTACCAGGGGTAAATCATTTGATTGCATGTATTCTCTTTGAAATGTTGTGTGTACTTTACCTCTGTGATGGTCTCCAAAATCCACAACCCCAGTTGAAATCCAAATAAAATCTGGAGGTTATTTTAAGATAATGTACACTATTGTTTTACCAGTTTTGACAAATGTCTCCTGCTAATTTAAAGGGTTGACATTTGGGGAAACTGGGTGAACGGTATATGAGAACTCTGTACTAAAAGCTTTTTAAAATCTAAAGCTATTCTGAGGAAACTTTGGAGGCAGAGGTTCCGGCCCCTGTGGTGGTGGAGACCAATACTTTGCCAAACCATGAAACCAAGGTGGCCGTGATGGTTCCAGCAGCAGCAGTAGCTACGGCAGTGGCAGAAGGTTTTAACTACTGCCAGGAAACAAAGCTTAGCAGGAGAGGAGAGCCAGAGAAGTGACAGGGAAGCTACAGGTTACAACAGATTTGTGAACTCAGCCAAGCGCAATGGTGGCAGGGCCTCGCTGCTACAAAGAAGACATGTTTTAGACAATACTCATGTGTATGGGCAAAAAACCTTGAGGACTGTATTTGTGACTAATTGTATTAAAGGTTATTTTAGTTTCTCTTCTGTGGAAAGTGGAAAGCATTCCAACAAAGGGTTTTAATGTAGATTTTTTTTTTGCACCCATGGTGTTGATTGCTATATGTTAATAGCCTGATCATGGAGCTGAATAAATGTGTCTTTTTAAAAAAAATTTTTTTTAAACTATTCTAAAATTTTAAAATTTATTAAATTTATCTCTTGTACATAATCAAAATTCTTATTTTGAAAGGCAACTTGAATTTGTTTTGAATATAAACATAACATAATATTATGGATTTAAGGATGGTTGAATTTTAAGAGTCGATGGTAAAATGCAATCAACAAAGGTTAGACATATAAAACCAGTCTCCTTTTATGTCAAATTGGGCTTTAAACTATCAGTCCAGCCTCTGGTTTTTTTTTTTTTTTTTTGTAAAAATGTGAAAATATAAGAACTAGCTGTTTTCTAAAGCTCTTCCTACTTTATTCATTTTGTGAAACATGCTAGTGATGATGAGTTCAGTCTTATAATATGCATTAAATAATTATTAAAATTAAACACGTATAGTTTTATATAATCATAATGCACTTATTTACAATTATTTAGAAAATAAGAATATTTACTTTATTGTCTTATAGCACATAAAATAATTTGCAGCCATAAGGAAATGTACTTATGAGAAAGGATTGTGGTTTACACGCATCAGAAAATTAAGACGACTGAGTTTATGTCCCTAATTTTGAACTTAACATGTCAAACTCAGTTTGACATAAACTGAGTTTATGTCCCATATTGAACTTAACATGTCCAAAACCAAACTCCTTACCTTCCTTCAGAAACTTACTTTACCTGCAGTTTTCCCTATCTTGGTGGATGCTTTCAAGGTGCTCAGATCAGAAAATTTAGTATCATTCTTGACTCATCTTTTTTTTTCTCCCATTCCTCACAGCCACTATTGCAGAAAATTCTCTTGGCTCTGTCTTCAAAATATATCCAGACTCTGATCACTTTTCTCTACTTCTAGTTTTACCTTCCTACCCTCAAGTCATTGTTATTTCTTGCTTGGGTTATTGCAATAACTTCCACTCTCATCTCCTTATGGTTTACACTCAATAAAGCAGCCAAGTCGGATCACATCTCTCCTTTCCTTAAACCCTCAGAATAAAATCAGTCAGTGCAAGCCATAGGCCCTAAAGGACTCAGCTCCTCTTAACTCCTCTGATTTCATCTTCACTACTCCCCCTACTGGCCATTCAGCTCCAGTCACACTGACCTATTCCTCAAACACACTACTCCTCCCCAAACTTCCAGTGTCCTAAATGAATTCCTCAAACCCAATCAATAATTCTGTTTTCACGTTTATTTCCCTTTCGCTAGGCCTTTCCTAAAATTAAAATAAAATTTCAAATTACTTTGTAAAAATCTCTTCCTCGAAAATATGCAGCCTTCTCCCACTTCTTGGAACTTGGCTGCACTCACGCCTAGAAGAGTCTCCCACGTATCCTCACGGCTTGCTCGTGCTCTACTTCTGTGACTTCAGTCAAACATCACTTTCTCCAAGAGACCTCCCCTGACTACCCTTTATACAACTTTAATATTATACAATATTCTCCACACTCCCAATTATGCTTTTCTGCTTTAATTTTTTATAGCACTTATCCCAATGCAAAATAGCATACATTTTATTGACTCACTGTGTTAGTATATATTATCTCCACAAGAATATGAATTTTTTTTGCTGGAAGGGATTATTGTGTATGTTTATTCATTGCTTTATCATTGGTATCTAAAACGGTGTCTGCCACATAATAAAAATGCAACAAACCCATGAAAAACAGATACGTTGACTGAGTCCAAAGGGGGTGTTTTTGAGTGATTAAGGGATTAGAGTATCTGAGGAGAGTATTTTATGAACCAGAACACTGGAAGTGCTGCCCAAGTGAATGTAGTGGTTAGCTTCTTTCAGTTGCAGAGAAATCAGTAAAATACAGAGCTGGGGACTAGGTTGATTCAAACACTTTATTTTTTATTTCTAAGCCTTAAACCCTCAGAAGGACATTACTGAAGAATTTCTCAGTCTAATTTATAAAAATACAGAGAGTATCTTTGAGAAACCTGGAAATTTTGTTTTATGCTAATTACCTAATTTAGTATTCAGGTTGGAATCACATTGTTTTCTGAAAAATGGGTCAAAAAGGATGAATTAGTTTCATTACTAACAAGAATTCTTAGCTAAGTAGCAGTTTTGCTTTAGGCTTAGTAATTAAATCTTGATGTGATATTATGTTGCCTTTCTCTAGCCTTGGTCTTGTGCTAATTGCCCTTAATCTGTTATTGATCACTGAAAATTTCTCCCTAACTTTTCCATCTCCTAAATCAATATCTCGAATCCAATCAATAATTCTGTTTTCAGCTAGTTTCCTTCATTTCTACATTGCTGTCTTTCCCCAATTTAAATAAAATTTCAAATTACCTTCTATAAAATCTGTAGACAAATTAATATATCACTATATACATCATTTCAGAGGACAGAAAATGAATTGGGTAGATTCCCTTCCTCTGGTTAACTTTTCAAGAATATAGTGTATAATTCATTTACTCTTGTTTTAAACATTCTTCTTTTTAACATTTTTATCTTCTGTAATGTATTCTATGTTAAATCTAGTGGGACAAGTAAGTAGTGTGTTCCATTAAAAGGGTTTGATGAAAAATTTATGTGAGAGAAGAGCAGTTAAGAGGACACTGGAAATAACTACCATGTAACCTTGCCCAGGGACTCCAATCTTGCAGATGACATGCAAAGGTATCAGTCAATTTAAGAAATATTTATAAGCACACGTGCAAATATATATTATCCCTATTAGTAAACTGAAAATCAGTACATCATGAATGAAACAGTTAATCGTTAATAAACTCTACATAAAAAACTGTTGGGCTTCCCTGGTGGTGCAGTGGTTGAGAGTCCGCCTGCCGATGCAGGGGATGCGGGTTCGTGCCCCGGTTCGTGCACACGCCACGGAGCGGCTAGGCCCATAAGCCATGGCTGCTGAGCCTGCGCATCCGGAGCCTGTGCTCTGCAGCGAGAGAGGCCACAACAGTGACAGGCCCACGTACCGCAAACAAAACAAAACAAAACAAAAAAACTGTTGCCATTTTATTATATGCCATGTTATTAATATAATTTATGTTAACATTGATGTCATCTTATTTTATTTTCTTTTCATTTATTTTCTCCATTTTGAATCCTTTACTAGCCAAAGAAAGAGAAAACTGAAAGCTGTTTAGAGGCATCCAAGTATAATGCTTTCACTTATAGTTGAAACAAGGAAACTGAGTACAGTGACATTGACTCCCCTAAATGACAATTACTTTTAGTAGCAGATTGGTCTAAAGCGTATATGTCCTCATGCTTGTCCATTGTTATGATCTATATGCCACATAGACTCTCTTACTTGCCTTCAGCACACAAACGGAAAATTCAGATTCCTCCCTCTTTACCCTTGACGTATATTCTGCTGCATTTAAAATATTTTGCCAATACTCTGTCACTGCATAATCTGTTATATGTCTATAACACTGTATTTATCCAGCATACAGCATGTCTGGTGTCAAATTTAAACACTATTTTAACTAAGGAACTATTAAAATGATATACAGAACACTTTTAGACTTCCACAGTTTCATACTTTAAACAATAAGAAATTAGAGGCAAAGTTACAATATTACAAATTAAATATTAATATAAATTGTGTGCATATCCCAAAAATCATTTTGAGAAAGTTAATACTTGATTTCAAAAGTAAGAGTCAAATAAAAGCACAATTGTGATACAACAAGTATATTGTAGTTAATAATTTAAAATATTATTTTAGCAATATCAGAACTATTTTAAACTGTCACACTTGCTCTAAAATATAAGAAATGGATTTTAAACCTAAGTACAAAATCTATATATTATCCTAAATAAAATTGTCAGAGATAGGTTAGTACAATAATTTTTAAACTTAGTGTTTGCTGAAACAAAATACTCCTTTTTAAAGGAGAGACTAGATCTTTAATTCTTTTTTTAATTTTTATTTTTTTACCATCTTTATTGGAGTATAACTGCTTTACAATGCTGTGTTAGTTTCTGCCGTATAACAGAGTGAATCAGCTATATGTATACATATATCACCATATCCCCTCCCTCTTGCATCTCCCTCCCACTCTCCCAATCCCACCCCTCTAGGTGGTCACAGAGGACGGAGCTGATCTCCCTGTGCTATGCGGCTGCTTCCCACTAGCTTTCTACTTTACATTTGTTAGTGTATATATGTCCATGCCACTCTCTCACTTTGTCCCAACTTACCCTTCTCCCTCCCCGTGTCCTCAAGTCCATTCTCTATGTCTCTGTCTTTATTCCTGTCCTGTCCCTAGGTTCATCAGAACCATTTTTTTTTAGATTCCAGATCTTTAATTCTTTATAAACATTGCTTCTAACTATAACATTTATACTGACTTCATGAGATAATTATAATAAAAGTAGGATACAAATGGAAGTCTTGTATCCCCACAGGCATATTTGCTGTCATAACAAAATGTCTTCCAAGCTCAAATTTTAAAATGTTTGTCCCAAATTTATACATTACTCCATTTACCAGAGAAAATATTCACAGATGATTATTCATCCTTTGAATCTTCCTCCTCAAAAAATAATGCACGCTATACATTTCAAAGGAGCAGAACGGCTTGTATTTCAAAATCACGGGAAAAGAAATATGTGAAAGTACATATCTTGCCAAATGTTAGTATACAATATCTTTTGCGCTTATGGGCATCCATATACAGTAATATATTCCAATGCTTTATGAAGGATGGTTTATATGTTACTCTCTTATCACTGCTTTCCAAATGTTCAAGCACTTAGTACAAGAGTATTCCTATGCACAAATAACTGATTAACATAATTATTACTCATCTGGTTGGCTTTATATATTATTTTATATAAAATATTGTTGAAGAGGTAATGAATTAAGAAACTTAAAATCTAAAATATATAAACTATATCATTTAAAAACCTCCTTCCTCCATTCTTTATCTGCCCAGTTCTCTCTGCAATACCACATTCCCCAGGTTACCGATATTCCCACTGTTAGCAGCTTCCTTTCAAAGTTTTTTTCAGGAAAACACAAGTACATGAAAATACTCTTTTTTCCCCCATTAGTAGTATGTTATATAGACTCTTCTGTTCCTTTGTTTTTCACTAACCAATACAATTTTTAGGGGTCCATTCTCATTTTTAATAGCTGCAAAGAATTCCAGACTACAGATGGACTTGAATTATTTAGCTAGCTCCCAATGACGGGATTTTGCGGTTTAATTCTCCTCTCCTTGATCTGGTCCAGCCTTTGTTTGTACTTCTATAAAATATAGAATGCAGTGGAAGTGTTAGGGGAACCACTGACCAAAACCACCCACCCCCGCCAGGTAACCATTTGCATGAGTTGTTTTACGATAGGAGGTCCTAGTAAGGAACACGGAACTAACAAGCCACCACCAACCAGAAGAATTTGGGAAAGGTCAAAAAGGAGAGTCCATATGTCCTACCAACCTTCCAGAATCCTCCTCCCTGTAATCCATCTTGGCTGAGTGCCACCAGGAAGGACTCTGAGTCAGAATGATTGGCCAGAGACAACCTGGAAACTAATCCCATCACCATAAAACCTGAGACTGCGAGCCATGTGGCAGATCAGGTCTCCTGGGTTCCCTTACCCTCCTGCTCTCTGCCCAGGTGCCCCTTCCCAGTAAAGTCTCTTGCTTTGTCAGCATGTGTGTCTCCTCGGACAATTCATTTCCAAGTGTTAGACAAGAGCCCACTCTCTGGCCCTGGAAGGGGTCCCCCTTCCTGCAACAGAAGTGACTCTATGTGACTTCTAGGTGAGATTAAAAGAAGAAAATACAGTTTTCTCCTCTTTCTTCTCTCTCCATCTCTCTGTCTTCCTCACTCCCTTTTATCTTGCTTTTCATTTATCTTTGGATTTCCCAAATCATATTTAGAAAGAAAATTTACTAGATCACAATCAGGAAAGAAAGATTTCATAGATCCAACATCTAGGGTAAAGAGAATTTATTCTTGAGCAATTTGCTTCAAAACTTCTAAGGTTTTGCTCTTGTCCTATTTTCTTTACATAATATTTAATCTTTTTGAAAAGTCCTAACAGACTATGCTAAAGATGGCTAGCTGTAGAATTATTGCCAGAATTCATTCAGGAAAACAGATGCATTTTATTTAAAGAAATGAGAAGTACTATTTCTGATTTATTTGTAAAGGTCCTGAAAATGGAAATTAAATAAATATCAGAAGCAGAAGAGGTAATGGTCAAAAACAGGACTTATTCCTGTGAAAAATATGGAGTTTTGCTGAGGTAAGCAAAGGACTCAGTGAATGAAGTCTATGAACCAATAAGCTTGCAGAAAAGAGACAATGGAAAGGCCAGTTGTCACAATTAACATAACTTAAAATGTTAGTTTTGAAAACCATTTGCACTTGAAGAACACTCAGAATTTCTTGAATATACTTTCATTATTGTGAAAATGATAATTAAGTACTCTTTCCAGTGAGCACTTAATATAGTGTAGTCTTGCTTGGTAAAATATTTTATGTTTAAAAGAAAAAAAGTGTGTTTTTCTTAGCGAATGTTATTACAGTGAAAAAGATTAAGGAAAGGGAAAACAAAAGTCAAAAAATGTAGCAACTTTATTTTGACAGATGACTGCTTGTCTTCTTTGAGAATTGAAATGCTCTTTCAGTGGAGAGTTGCAATTCTCCTGCCTCCCTTGGAATCCACACTGCTCATTTAAACTACGTGCTTGATAACGTTTTCAACTTACCGAAGGGTACTTCTGTTGTAAAGTGATACACTGTGGCCAAATCAATCTTCCTAATGGTTAGGTGACTGTACCACTTCAGTTGGTATTACAGGTTATTTAGCATAAACATACGTGTTCTCATTAAGAGCCACATTTCCTGAAAACACAATGACTCACCAGTGAAAGAAATTTTGTCTGTCAATCTGAAACTAATTTCTCCAGTGCATACTCTATATGCCTAGTTGTAAGACTACACAAATGTCACTCATAAAATAAAATTATGTAAGAATAATACATATAGTAATTTACATGATTTTTTAACATCATATTACATAATCTATTCAACAACAAAGAAGACAAAACTGGCCTTGAGTGTTTTTCATCCTCATAAGAAAGTTCAGATAACATATAAACATCATTTAATTGACATGGATTTGACTTTCTTAGATAAAATATAATTTATACTTCACATATTTCTATTTTCAGTTTCTCTGGTTAAATGTTTATGGTCAGAGTTGGTGTCCATGCTATTCAAAAGTCTGTGCTTTGGTAAAAGATGAAATAATCACTTAACAATCCTCAAACCTGACAAATAAAATATTTTGAAAGATTTAAGATACCAGTTCAACAAAAAGACATTATATGAATAGAGAAATGTAGATGTTCAGTCAACATTTAAAAGCATATTTAACCTCAGTAATAAAGAAAGAAAAATTTTAAAAAATTAAAAAACATTGTTTACATAACTGTCAAAGAGTGGGTGAGATAGATGCATATACTCTAGGGGTAGAAATAAAATTATAGTACAATTCTTATGAATATAGGCTTCAGTATATAATTATTAAAGATGTTCATATATTTTGGTGCAGAATGATTCTCCCTACCGTATTCAACTAAGAAGACAATTGGTTATAATATTTTAAAAGTTTCAATGGCCTACATGCCCACCAATCAAAGAATCATTTAATAAATTATAAATATCAATAAAATTAAATATTTTGAAGACTAAGTACTGAATAAGAAGGAAAAGCTTATGACATTCTGTTAAATCAGAAAAGTACTGTACAAAACTCTTCCTCTCTCTGAGTGTATGTATATGCATATATTTATATGTAAGTCTGCATTTGCTTATATGTATGTGTGTGTGTATATATATATATATATAAAAATCTAAGAGAGTGTATTGCAAATTATTAACACTGGTTACCACTAGAAGTTGTAGGGATAGTGACTATATTTTATTTTCATAAGTATAAGATTATATTTTCATAAATGTGCCCCTAGACAAAGATAAGACATCCACTGATGTTTTAGCACACCTCATTCTGGCCTTCTCCAACTGTGTCTCAACCCAGAGTGCAGAGTCCACAGGGCCCAAGTTTCTTGTGAGAGATATAGACTGAGCTTTTGTAGGCAAGCTGAGGTAGTGGACAACATCCCTGTGGTATATTATCCTATTAAAGTGGAAAGAAAAAGGGATCAGTGGATGCGGGGAGCGAGAAGCAGCTCTCCTCACACCACCATATTTTGACAAGGAACTCTGAGAATCCCCAAATTCTATGTTTTTCTTGTTTTCAGGTTGTTATGAAAGTATAATTATGAACATAAAATGATTGAGTGTATTATACTTATTTCAAATATTTACACATATGGGTTTTCATTGACATAAGAGGTAGAAAGATAAAATGTTAGTACGTTAAATTCATAAACTCTAATTTTAAGGCAATTCTAAATAGTCAAGGAGTAGATTACTCCAGGACAGGAAAGAAAGTATTCACTGTTAAAGTCTGGAAAAGTTTGAAATTCAGACTTTGTGTAGAGAGGTTTTCTAAATTCTTCCAGAGCCCAAATAACACAGCGAGAACTAAACCTGGAAGACTCAGATCACAGAATTCCCTTTTGTGCCATTAAGGATCAAGTCTGAAGACTGAGGTCAACAAAGGAGAAAGTTCTGCAAGAGAAAGTGTCGCTCTTTTTTTTTTTTTTTTTTTGAAAGTGTCGCTCTTTAAGGTTCGGAGACATTAAGGGTGAGGAAAAGAAAGAAAAAGAAGAGAGGGGGATGGTTGGAATTGTGGTAGATGAGTGAGGGCAATGTTGAGGAAAAGGCAGGTTTCTGCCCTCGTCCCTGTTTTCACCTTAGACCACAGGTGCTAAAACAACCAAGAGCAGGGTGGTACAAGGTGAACCTTAAGATTGAGCTTCTAGGGCCACTCTTCCTTATCCTGAGGCCTGGATAGCTTCAGGACTTCCTGCAATATCTCCTCCCCCACGTAGAGATGAACAGAAAGTAGTCGACCTGAGAAACAATTGACCAACTGTCACAAGCAGGAGGTGCCCAGTACAGATGGAAGATGTGGCAACGACTCCACATGGGCTATAGGTAACCTCAGTACAAGAGAGGGAGGCTATCAGAGTTCAACAACAACAAAGAACATCCCAGTGAATGAGGGACACTTTCCCTGCAGTATACTTCCAAATGACACTGAAGAACCCTACCCACCTCACCACACCAAAGTCATACCACACAACTCATGCCCTCCACTTGGACACCATCTTAGACAGAAGCTAGGCAAAAAGGATATTGAAAATGAGAAATACTAAGTAATTATTATAGAGGTTTCAGCACTAAACAAAAGACATGATTAAAATATTGTATTGGACCATGTTTTAAGAGATTGGGAGTTGACATCCATATTTTAATTTAAACTCTTTTGGTATAGATAACATTATACTGTATTAAATCTGCTGCTTGGTTTAAGCTCATCTGGGGTGAACTCCAGGAACTGAGTTTAGTTAGCTTTTGATTAAAATTACTACAAGGATGACCGCTCCAAATTCTACCTCTCTATGTTTTAATCTCTCATCAACACATGGGGTTTTGCTAGTCAGCATTATAAATGGTAGAAATGGATTTTTCTTTATGATATCAGGATTGGCTGCATAATTTGTGGGGACCAGAGCAAAATGGAAAAACAGGGCCTGTTGTTCAAAAATTAAGAATTTCTAGACAGTTGAACATCAGAATGTTAACAAGAGTGGGGCCTTTTTGTGTGGGGTCCTTCATGCCTGCATAAGTCATACATCCATGAAGCTGGCCCTGAGTGAGGTTGTAAATAAAGCTAAACATTGTTAAAATGTATTCTGATTTGAATAAATATGTGGAGTAGAAGGAACAAATCTTTTTTTCCAAAGCAATCCAAACAATATGTGTTGATACTCTACCCTCCATCAGGAGGAATTTATTTCCTCGTCCCTACCATGCCCGAGCTGGACTTAGGAGCTTGTTTTGAAGGAAGAGAGTATGGAAAGAGAAAACAGTAACTTTATAGAGAGAAATCTGACAAAAATTACCATAACCAACAATCAAAGTACATGTCATCAATGATAAGACAAGTGGCAACCATGTGTTCCTGATATGATGAGAAGGGAGCTTCACCTCTATGGTATTTTTCCCCCAAACCTATAAATAACTGCAGGCTAATCATGAGATATGCATCAGACGCACTCAAATTTAGGCATATTCATCTGACCAGTACCGCTCAAACTGTCAAGATCATTAAAAAAAAAAGACAAGACTGAGAAACTATTGAGAACTATGATAAACCAGAAGAGAACAAGAAGATATGATGACTAAATGCAATGTGGGATCCTAGAAAAGTAAAAGATTTCTGGAAAAATTGGTGTAATCTAAATAAATTCTGGAGTTCAGTTAATAGTAATGTATGAAAGATGGCTTCTTAGTTGTGACAAATGTACCATGGTATATATGGTAATATATCTAATGTACGTATGGTAATATATCTAATCCTTTAACATAAAGAAATGGATGATGGGAGTATGGGAACTCTCTGTATTATCTTTGCAACTCTTTTGCAAATATGAAATTATTCAAAAGTAAAAAACAATAAAAATGGTTCATAACAATTATTTGTAAATTAATTATTTGTAAATCAATTATTTACAATGTATGAATTGGTTTAGAATATTGATGAGAAATCCCTTCACCCTAGCATGAACAAGGTATAAAACAAGATGTAAAATCCTAATGGGCTCTGTAGCATGTACACTTATGAATAGCATTCTAGGTTTAATCGCTAAATAGGAGTCATGTATCTTAGCCATTTGCCACCTGAGGTTTAGAGAATTCTTGATGTCCTGACTGATGGATAAGGATGTCCTGAATCCTATTGCTAGAATATTGTTACATTTGCCTCAGTGATCCTTTAATGCCTGGTATTTTCAGAGAAAAGTTCATTCACAAAGAGTGTGTTTTGTTAAATCAATGTCACTTATTTACTTGGATTCTCTTTGATTTATATGCTCAAAATCACATGAAAATCAATTGCTAAATATTATTTTGAAATATCTACGAATTGACAATTCAATTAGACTTTGATTTACATTTTTAAAGGGGTCTTAAAACAACCAACTTGCAAAACATATTTTATGCAGTCATTTAGACTCATTTTCATTTTTTACAGTGCCTGAAAAGATATAAAATTGCTTTACGAAGACTTGCCAAATAAGTGTTAACTATACCTGCTTTTTTTTTTAAGTAAAGTCATTTTTGACTGAATATCTTATGAAACAACTGAAAATAAAATGGAACACACTGTTCATTTTGATATATCTTTGTCAATACAACATTTTTGATAAAATTTCATTGGCTTTAATATGTTAAGCCAACAACATGGAATTTCATGTTTAGTTCATTCAATTTATGGAAAGTGTTATACAAGTTGACTAGCAATGTTTTCTCAGTGTCAAACTAATCAGAAAAATCAGTCATACTTTTTCTCTAAAATAGTATAACTTCATTTTCTTCAGTTTAGGTAAATATATCAATATACATTTAGTGGCATATTATGAGAAACATTTAGAAAGAAATGACTAAATCTTTTAAGAAAGATTGGCATCAAAATGATAAAGATACAATATAATTAATATATTCATTTATATTGTTACAAAAAGAAGATAACAGTCTTTCTCATTTAATGAATAATGATCTAATGTTTCACTAAAATTGTGTTATCTTTGAAGTAAAGTATAAAAATGTGTGGCATGATTAGTTATAATATGTATAAATGTTATTTTGCTTTGGGAGGAATATTAAGTGCTAATCACATATAAAAATTATAAATAACTCCACTAAATTCTCTTTATGTCATTATTAAATTTTCTCTACGTATTGAATGAAAGACAAAAAACTCATGCCACTAAATGAATTGGTGCAGCAGTTAGCATGTAATTCTATTTTTAGTTAACAGTGGGTAGAGAATGTTTAACATTGGTAAGATGAAAGAAAGTGAGGATTAACTGTAATTAGAATACATGTTTTGTGATACGGTTTGATCAAATATATGTTAACTATTTTATTAAATAATGCACAGAAATTCTATAAGAAAGCATATGAAATGTTATCTCTAGATTTTATCTACTGCAAAATAGAAGGGAAAAAAGAGTGATTCTTGAAACTATTCCAGTGACAACTGAACAGATTAGAATCAGTGAAGTTTTCTTTTAACTAATTATAACCTAGGATGAGAATAACTGAAAAAAAATATTGTTTACATTGGAATATTTCCAAAGAGCGATGGTTTAATGTTCAGTATTTCTTGCCAGTGTTCTTTTAGCTTTGCTCTCAGAAGACTCTTCCAGGTAAGAATTAATTCTTTGACAATTATGGGACATGGAAGAGGTGCACTTAGCTGAAAACTGCAACTACTCTCACCACCAACACTCCAGATGTGTATGACTTTTGATGATTCTCACGAAAGTCTTAATCCCCCACTCATGAGTTCTCACTCTTAACAGAAATATATGTAAGACAGTGAAATATAGTAAAACATTTTTTAAAAATCTTGATTAATTATTATTATTATTATTTTTGCAGTACGCGGGCCTCTCACTGTTGTGGCCTCTCCCGTTGCGGAGCACAGGCTCCTGATGCACAGGCCCAGCGGCCATGGCTCATGGGCCCAGCCGCTCCGCGGCATGTGGGATCTTCCCGGACCGGGGAACGAACCCGTGTCCCCTGCATCGGCAGGCGGACTCCCAACCACTGCGCCACCAGGGAAGCCCAATCTTGATTAATTTTTAAAGAAAAATACAATACTTCAAAATTTCCATTTGTTTTATGCTATAGAGTTTTTACTCCCTAAAACAATGAACCATGTATTTTTAGGTACACATCCTTATGTAACTCTACATATAGTGGCCCGAATACAATAGTAAGGAAACATTTCTGATAGGACAATCTATCTTCACTCAGTCACTCCACACTTGCCTCCCTTAACAAACTGCCCAGTGATTCTCACAAGATTCTGCCTTAGCTTTCCACAGAAAAGTAATAAAAGTAGTCAAGAGGCAGACAGCTATACTTTTCTATCTTTATATAAGATTATATAGTGGTCGGATCAGCTTGTGTTTGCTGATTTACCGTTCTTGATTTCATGTCTGACCTCTATACTATATTGTCTGACTCTTAAATAGCATTTTGAAAAAAAAAGTTTTTGTTACTATTAAACTAAATATCCTATCTTCAGGTTCATTTACCAAATAAGAGTAATTTCTGACTTTTCTAACCTTTTTCATTTAGCATATGTTCTCTAACAAGTGTGATATAGTAAATGGCCATTTGAATCATAAAGAATGCAAAATAAAGCCAAAAGCTACACTGCATTGAATTCCTAATGCTTTACATATATTTTCCCCCAATATTACCCTCTACATTTGAAACTTTGGAATTTTCAGCTATTCTTGAAATTATTTCCATATTTCTATTATACACCTAAAATCATTACTCTCTATAAACTAGAAATTTAACTATATATATTTTTTCTCTCAACTAACTCATGACACTAGTAGTAATCTTTTTCTGTTAAATGACTATTGATCTAAACTTTTCTTGTCTGTCCCTAAGTGATTTGTCTATAAGGCAGTCTTAGAATTTTTGTTTATGAGAAATTTAACAAGATATTTTTAAAAGACCAAATCATGTTCATTAGATTTCCCATATAGAAATGTTTTCTTTCCTCTAGACTATTCTACTAGGTTTATATCAAATAATTTCTGTTATTATTAATTCTACTAAGATAGGCATTTGACTTATTAGTGACTAGTGCATGTATGTTCAGAATCATTTATGAATTCTTATTATATAAAGCACCCACAGTCACTTTAATACACTTTGTGAAAATGGTAATTTATAATAATGACCCAGAATTAGTATTAGCATAATTTTATCCTTGATTGTCCATGAAATCCTCAGGCTTTTGCCATCTGATTTTAGTATCTATGCTAGTCAGAGAGTTCTAGAAAAAAAATCTATTCTCTAGGAAAATTACAAGTATTTTATAGGATGGAAGCCTTATAGGATATTATGATTTGACATGAATATGTACAGTGAATTCTCCATGAGGAAATTGACTTATTTTCTTCAATACTTAAAAAATATTGTAAAATAGTACATTAAAGACACTATTTACTTAGAAGTATTTGATTAAAATATGATAATAAAAATAATATCCCAATTATTCTTTTTGGTTTCCCTAGGTTTAGATTTTCAAAAGAAGCAAGAGTAAGGATTTGTTACTTAAATTTCCTTTTGTCATAAAGACCAGAGCATTACCTAAATTTAACTAAAGTTTCATTAGTCAAACTGATGTAATTATACATCATAGAAACAGAAAACAATAAGCAGCCTGAAAGTGTATATCTTATCTTTGGGGGAAATATAATTTGAGAATAGTTCAGTTAAAGCTACTATTTTTATCTTCTAAGGATGTACAATGAGGTGGCGCCAAAAGAAAATGAATTTCATGCCGTCATTCCATTATTTCACTTCTGTTTTAGGATTAACCTGACACCATGTTAAACTTTACAGAGGACAGAGTTATCTTTAACTCCACCTCAATTATTATTTTCCTTTCATAAAAAATGCACTTTTAGGGAGTTTAAGCATTTGAAGCAAAATAAGAGCAGAATAAAATCAGTTATATCATCATTATAAGGAGGAACAACATATTTGGACTCAGTGTGTATTCGTTTTATTCGTTTGCTTTTGTTTTGCTTTGACAAACATAAGCAGAAATGTTGCTTCAATTTGTAGTTAAATTTGGATCAATTTTGGAAAGAATTGTTAAGATACATAATTCATATTATAACTATTTGCAGGAAGCAGATGATCTTGTAATAGCAGAGACATATAGACACTGGAGTCAAAAGAGTTTACCATAATTATTTGGGATCCTAAGAGTTTACCATAATTATTTGGGAGCCTAAGAACAAAAGACATTTATTCTCAGTCACTGTAGGGCTTATATAGGGGTGGTCATGACTAAATGAAAAGATACTTGAGCTTTAGGGTGAAAAGTGGAGGAAGCAACTAAGATGTCTTTTAATAGGTAAATGAATAAACAAATTTAGTGAATCCATATAATAGAATAGTATTCATTATAAAAAATGAGTTATCAAGGTATACAAAGATATATATAAATTTAAATGCATATTGATAAGTGAAAGAAGCTAAATTACTGTTGGAGTGGTAATCTACAGACAAGCAAGGGAAGAGGTAAGATTACTCATGTGATAATGGATTAGAGTTGGAGACATCTGTTAAAACTCATGCTAAACTTAGTAAGTACAGAGATGGTACACATAGAAATATTCTATAGATATGTGTATATACATAGATTAATATGTAGGCATATTCCTTTGTTCTGTCCACTGACAGGGCCTGGAAGCAATGATAATCCAACCAGTAGAAAAAACATTCCTAGCATCCGGATTTTGATTTCTAATACCATTCTCCAATAAAAGGAATCAGGGTAACTTCGATAGTTAGTTCTAGGACTGGAACAGGACATATACAAGGGCCTGGAGCATCTTTTAAAGACAGAAACTGGGCTTCCCTGGTGGCGCAGTGGTTGAGAGTCCGCCTGCTGATGCAGGGGACACGGGTTCGTGACCCTGTCCGGGAGGATCCCACATGCCGCGGAGGGGTTGGGCCGTGAGCCATGGCCGCTGAGCCTGAGCGTCCGGAGCCTGTGCTCCGCAACGGGAGAGGCCACAACAGTGAGAGGCCCACGTACCGCAAAAAAAAAAAAAAAAAAAGACAGAAACTAAGGAAGTGTTCAGACAAAATACAATACTGAGTTATGTCAAAAGGACACAGGAGCTAACAGAAAGAGCTCCAGTGGCCAAAGCTGGGCTATTAAAGCAACAAAATTAATAAAATAGTACTAGATTATAAGCCAAGGCATAAAATAAGTATCCAGTCGTCCATAATAATTCAAATAAACAATTTAATAAACAAATAAATGGAAATGGAGAGACAAATTTCCTGTGCAGAAGAACTGCAAATAATTTATATAAATACACTGCCCTCAACAATGGGGAGAATTACTCTCCACTCTTTGTGTGTGGGTTACATATAGTGACTTCCTTTCAATTAGTACAGTACAGAAATGGAGAAAAAAAGAAGAGTAGTTTTATAGTGGAGAAATCTGGCAAACAGTAACTCAGCCAGGTGATCAAGGCCAACATAAACATCGATAAGTTATGTTGACAGGATGTGCCCTTGATGTGATGTGATGAGAATACCACTTGACTTCTGAGCTATTCTCCTCCTTCCCAAAACACAGACACACACACACACACACACACACACACAATCCCTGTATAATCATAATTAAAACATCAGACAAATTGTGACTGAGGGATATTCTACAAAATACCTGACGAGTACTCCTCAAATCTGTCAAGGTCATTAAAAGCAAGGAAAATCTAAGCAACTGTCACAGTCAAGAGGAGCCTAAGGAGACTAATTATAATACAGTATCTTGAGAGAGAAAAAGGACATTTGGAAAAAAATAAGGAAATCTAAATATAGACTTTGGTTAATTATAATGTGTCAATACTGGTCCACTGACTGTGACAAATATAACGTAATGCTAACGTAATACTTTAATAATAGGGGAGGCTGAGTGTAGGGTAACTGGGAACTTGCTATTTTTAAGTTATTTAAATATTTCAGGCATTTTTCTAAACTAAGGAGAATGCAGTGGATATAGAAAGAAGTACATGGATTTTGCACGTAGGGAGTAAAGATCAGCAGGACTTGTTGGTATACACAATATGGATATTAGAGTAAATGTAACTTGTGTTTTCTACTTTGGGCCAAAAATAGGAATTGAATTGTCTTACCAGATTTCTTGTGTGACTGGATTAGCTAAATGGAGACGTTAAATAGATAGTTTCTACAGGAGATATGAATTTGAAACTCCTACACACAAGTTATGTAGAGAGTTTAGGAATAAACCTTAGTAATGCTACAATTTAATGCCTGGATTGATCCAAGAAACTTGAGGAGGAGAGGTAAGAGTGGATAATGGAAAACCAGAATGTCTTGTTGTTCCAGAAGGAAAGATAAAAGAGTGTTATAAAGGCGAACTAGTTAATGGTAGCAACTTGTTATTAAGAATTCAAGTAAGTAAAAGACTGAAAAATATTGTTCATTGGATTAAGCTACAAGCTGCTTACGAGAGTCATTTTGGCTGAATGATGGTGGAATGGTGGGGATGTCAACCAGATAGGCTTATGATGAGATTGGTTCACCTTAAACCTCACTTGAAGGTCCCAAATTCCCTTCATCTGTCATCTACACAGAAGCAACTGTACTGAAAAGAGAGCAATAAAACTTGAGTTGAGATATGATAGGATTAAAGGAAAAATTACCTAAAGTTTACTGAAAACACTTTGTACAAAATTATCTGAAGAGATAGTATATCTTCTGGGGTTACATTTACATCCATGGCTTCAATTATCTGTATTTTAATGACTCAAGCTGGTAATTTTCATAGTCAATCTATTCTCTTAAGCTTTGAGTCACCTATATGTGTCCTACTGATATGTCTATATTTGTTACTATTTAATTACTTGCTTATGATATGGAAAACACTGGGTTGACATCAAGCATAAATTATTTCCATGTTTCCTGATACTCAGTAGTGATAGCTTTTCCATTTTACAAGTGAAATAAGTGAAGTGTGGAGACTAATTAACATGCCTGAGACCTCAGAGTTAAATAAGAACCAGAAGTCATGTATGTCTACCTTCAAAGCCCTCACTATTTTGGTGGTGTCATCCTACATCCTAAATAGAAGACATTGGATTATTATTCCCAAACTTTTAGTTCCTCCTCCATTCCATATTTCAATTAAAAGATCTTCCCCAACCTAGTCATTTAAGCCTGAAAAATGGCCAAGATCATTCTCTCTTCTTTACTTTCACAACTGAGTGCTGAAACAAAAAAAAGTCACCTATTCTACCAAATATCTGCCTGTTCTACATTCTCCCATCTACCCCATGCCACTGCCAAATTTGAGGTTATAGTTTCTTTTTCCCGAATTATATCAATAACCTCCCTCTTGGTCTGTCTTTAATCTCTTCCACATACACAACGCATTCTTCATAGAAATAAATAAAATCTCTGCATGTGGGTTCCCTGGTGTTTCCAAGTGAAATTTCTCCATGGTGCTCAAGAATAACTGAAATCTCAGAGCCTGACACAGAAGCTTTCTATCGCCTGGCCCCAGTGTAATTTGCCAGCATTATATTTTACCATATATATCCAGGCACATTTTCTTTAGCCATGGGGAACTATTTTAAATCCCATGAACATGCTGTATTCTCCCATATGTCTAGAACATTGCTAATTCTTTTGCCTTGGCCTGAAATACCGTTTTTCCCACTTCCTATTTGTCTGCCTGCATAACTTTTATTTTTCTTTAAAAACACACAACTTAAGAATTATTTCTTTTTAGAATTTTTTTTTCCTCTGCCACTGCTATGTTGCATTGGCTGTGACAACTGCACAAACTGTCCTTGTGTTGATCACCTTGACATTGTTGAGAAGTCCTGGTCAAGTTTTTTGTTTTTTTTTTGTTTTTTTCAGAATATAACTCACTTGGGGCTTGTCTGATGTTTTAATCATGATTGTATAGGGGTTGTCTTTTTATTTGGGATGGGGGGTAGGAATATCACAGAGGCAAAGTGCCATTCTCATCACATCATATCTAGGGTTACTTTCGCATTTTCTGCAGTGCATTCACAGCCTGCTTATATCATGAATTTAACCTTTTAATTCATATTATATTTTGTGCAATTTTTCCTCTTTTGATTGTGAATTCTGAAGAGATGTTCTCTTGAACATAGTAGCTGCTCCATTAATGTTTGCTTTCCTTGAATGAAAATGATAGTGCAGATTTTAGAAAATGCCTCAGATATTATTAGAAGCTTGAAGTTAAATAATAAATAGATTTTTAAAAACAAATAATCACCAGTGAATATGTTTTCCATCAAAGTAGATATAATTTGAATCTGATGACACAAAACAAAGGAAACATTAAAGCAAGAATAATAATGGTTAAAAGTTCATCATCAGTAAGAAAATGGTGGGGACAACTCTATTGGCCATGCCGTCTAGTAGTGGCATATAAGAACTTGAAGAGTGTTATTGTTATAATAAATGTTGAGAGAATTATGATAATATAAGTTTCCTGGGTGACACTAAAACAAACCTTATATTTGTATATTAGTGTGTGTTTCAAACTGATGACCTAACGATCATTTAGTGTTAAAAAAAAAAAGAGGTATGCTTATTCTAAAAATATTTCTGCTTGAGTCTAGCGTGAACTAATAATACAGTTGAACTATTTTCTAGTTTAAAACCCATAATTAAATAGTGAAGTTGGGGAAAAATGACAAGGGGATAGGAAACTAGAAATGACAAGCTAGCAATGAAAGCTATAAGATGACTAAAGTAGAAATGGAGAATAGAATCCACTTAAGAGAGAACTCAAAACTGTCGGTGAAATAAGAATTGCTAAAATAAACTATTTATTCAATATGGAAAGGGAGGCAAGAGTAAGTATCATGAAGTTGCTGAGCAAATTAATTTAATTTTAATTTCAGGTTAGAAGGGTTTTCAGGACTTAACATACTACAAAGAAAGGCTCTAGTGTTCTCATTGATTGGGAACCTACTGAATATCACGGATTAGCCCAGCCTACTTTCAACGTGCTCAGAACACTCACATTAGCCTACAGCTGAACAAAATCAACTGACACAAAACTTATTTTACAATAAAGTGTTGAATATCTCATGTAATTTATTGAGTACTGTACTGAAAGTGAAAAACAGTATAGTTGTCTGTGTACAGAATGGCTGTAACCATATGGGTTGTTTACCCTTGTGATCTCGTGGCTGACTGGGAGCTGTAGCCGCCGCCCAGCCCAGCATTACCAGGGAGTATCTTACCACATATTGCTAGCCTGGGAAGAGATCAAAATTCAAAATTCAAAACGGTTTCTACTGAATGGTATTGCTTTTGTACCACTGTAAAAATCATGAGCCAAACTATCATAAATTAGGGACTCTCTCTAATTACACTCTAATAAAATAATTTCTTATCCATATCAATGGCTGCCTCCTTAATTGAAGATGTGAAAGCCTTGTCATACTACAGGTTACAGGAGAGCAGTGAGGAGATTTGTCTCTGGTTACTGTAAAAAGAGAAAAAGCTTCTAAACCCTATCAAAAGTTAGCTACAATTGTAGACATTAGATAACTGTCACAGTCTTATTTTGGCGGGGGGAAAAGCATAATCAGACTAGTAAATAAACTTTTGTCCTCATCCTGAGTGCCTGTCATCTAGCAGTGGTTTGAAGGTCCAGTGCTTTCCTTAAGTATGTGTTTATTCCTTGTTATTTGCATCATTCTTCCATCTCTGTAAAGCTTTCCTTCCTCTTAACTTCTCTTTTGTCCTTAATCTTAACAGGTGGCAAGGTTATTCGGTGGCAAGTACCCCAAAATATCAAACATTGTCCGAAGATATTTGTTCTGGGATAAACTTTATAAACTTAAAAAGATTTGCTAATTCAGGAAATACACACACATACACACAAACACCCATACACACAGCAGCAGCATTTTGAGCTACAACAATTCTGATGACAGGACAATCAATTGCTTTCATGACACTACAATATAAATCAAAATATGTCTTGAAGAAATTTTAAACAGAATAATCTTGCAAAAGTAAAATTCTAAAATATTGTCATCTGTGCAACAAAAATTTCATACAAGTAGATATCGAATTTAAAATTTCTTTATATTCCTTGGTGTTATCTGCTAATTTCCTTCTTACATGAGGTATTTAGTGTAGCATATTTGTTAAATGATGGGTTAGACAAGTGTCCTATGATAGGAGTGCATTATTTTTTTAAGTTTTGGCATCAATTATTATTTAATTTTACTGAAAAAACTTAGTGGTAAAGAAAACCTTTAAACTGTAAAGCAACTTTATTTAAGTTTAAACTGACGATTCCTATCAGTGATCTTTCCTATTGGATGAATTAATAATAATAATATTGATCAAAGGAGTAATAAAGAAATTTAATATATGGAAATGTCTGCATTATTTTACTGTACAGAAAACAAAACAAAAAAACTTTTGAGAATAAACAAGTCTCTTCATATAGATTCACAAAAAAGAACTATAGGTATATTATCCATGTAAAAATAAGCTATTTATTGAACACTGAAATAAAGGTAGTGAGAGAGCTTAGGGAATGTGTGTGAAGAAAAAAAAGGCAGATGGTTTCTTAAAGGACAGAATTGAAACAGTAATAATGCATGTTTTGATGATTTATTATTATATATATACTATATGTTTTAAATATATATTCACATATACACAGGTTTTAAATATTATATATATATTCATATCTATCTACATCTATCTATTTATATACAAATGTAATATAAATAAGTAAATTCCAGGTAGTGTGGATACTAATGGCCAGTGGAACCTAGTGTTACAGTAGAATCACCTGGAGTGCTTTGAATAAATACTGATTCCTGGAATCCACTCTTAGATAATCTGATTCAGTTGTTATGGGTAGACTTCATATACCGATTTACTATAAAAGTTCCATTTGCTAATTTTAATGTGAAGTTGTTTTGAGAAATAGGGTTCTTGAATAGTTTGGAATAATCAATCACAAACATGTGTGAGTGTGTGAACGCATGTGTGTGTTTGTGTATGTGTGTATTTGTTAATTTGCAGATGCTTTTTTGCTTTTTGGTTTGGGCTGGTGAGCTATTTGAATAAATCCCAATGGTGACAGCTGTCCAGCAATTAGGAATCTCCACCTTATAAAAAAATCTTACTAGAAAATAATATTGTTTTTTGCCTCCTTATAATCAGCTGTTAAAATTTCCATAATTAATTCCATGTTATGTAGTTTTTAAATTGGCAGATGATTATGTAAAGGAACTGCAAGAGATAAGGCAAACCATGCTGGAAAGCAGATTTTTTTCCCAGAAAACCAGATTTCAATTAAATAAATACGGGCTGCTTCCACTATTCAGTAAATTGTCTTTAATATAAGTTCTGTTTCTTGGACCAGTGCTGAGATCAGAATATATACAAGATATACTTTACTCTGTAGTATCTGTCTGAATAAATGTATACACTCTTTGCTTTTTGGAATGCATAAATTGAGAAAAATTCAAAAACGAATGTATTTTCTCCAAACTAGAATACATATATCTTCTTGTATCTTTTGCTTATAAAATGTTTTGCTGTTCAAACTTCTCAAGATCTGTGGAATGTATTTAAACATAAGAAACAAATGTTTAATGATAATAATGCTTATAAGTAAAATTTATCCAAATTAATCACCAATAACAAGGAGATTTACTGAATATTGATTTGCATAAAAACCTTTATATGAAATGAAAGGAATGGGTATCTGAATACTAATATATGTTTTTTTTCTTACTACATGCTCTGTAGTTATTTTATTTTGACTACCACTCAGGGATTGATGATTCTTCACCACAGCTCTCAGGAAGGGTGGCTTAGTGAACAGTGAAGAATCTATAAAAGACAATAGACTGAGCCTTATCTTCAAACATGGGAGTGGGCAAGTTCCTGATAACATAAGGATTGCACCCTAAAGAAACAGAGTGCTTTGATAATATTCATATATTAGGCAATTGCCACAATCACAGTAAAGTTTAATATCTAACTCACTTAAAATACAATGTCAATAAGACAAATTTCCAGATGCCAGCACCTACAGATCAAACAAATAATTATTCTACTTCTTTATTTTCTACATAGATAAACATTACACGATATTTGGATTTTACCAAACTGATTTTAGCCTTATGCCTGTAGTTCAATTCCTTTTTCATATATCTAAACATAACTGGATGCCTCATATTTATGATAAGAGGGCCAGATGGCTTTTCCCACAACCAGGTATATAGCTTCAAAGAGAGACGCATTCTGTGCCTCTTTGTAAGTGCTCTGTGGACAATGTGATTGGCAGTGATGATGTCAATCATAATTCTATGACCTCATTTAAGCAACATTAAACATCATCCTGGTATAATTTCTTATAAAATCTTTGCAAGGATTCCATATTTCATGTATTGAATTAGTTTAAGGCTTGGTTTTGATAAACATACACACAAATTTTTGAAGGACTTACTTAAAATCAGTAGCTACTACTTAATAATAGTATTTAACAATTATAATTTATTTTGTTTTTTCCCAAGAGTAAAGAAAAATTCATTGCTAAACTGCTTAAGCTTTAAAATGACTAATGTTATCCTGCAACAATTACTAAAATAAATAGATAAAAACTTTAGAATGAAAAATAACTAACAATAATCTTCCTAAACACAAAACCAAGCAAACAAAAAAGGCCTTATTAATCCACAAAAAGAGTTTCAAAAAACCATAACTTGCCTGAAAGTAGTGACTCTCAGATTTTGTTTCACCAGATGTGCTGGGTGATACAGACAGGTCTAGGTATACATAGGATTGTGTGCGATTCTGTGAACTCCTGCTTTAATATCATCTATTTCTTATCCATTCAAGGGATAAATCCAAATGTGCATGACCGTGAAACAGAGTCGACTATATTTTTAAAAAGTATGTCATGCACACATTTAGGTTTAAAATTGGTAACTAGTTACTTGTGAACGGCACAATGCTAAATTTAGTACACCACATACCACGAAACTGAGACAAAGCCTCACTCTCAGAGATACCATGAGGTATTCTGTTCTCATCTTCCCTCCCCATGTCATGCTTGGAAGTAAACCCTGGGAGCTGGGAGATGTTCTAAGACCTAGAATGATCTCACTGAGAGAAAGACCCAAAAGAGTCATCATTAGCAGCAGTTAACATCTAAAACCAGGAGCTGCTGCCAACGACTGTAGGTTTTGTAAGGATTGCCTTGACAAGGGGGACTTTTGAAGATACTGCTAGGAGTTGTTCATAAATTTTATATGCACCTCTACAATAGGGCTGACACCAGAATTTCGCCATTGGGAAGAAAAGAGAGGGTAGGCGTGGAAAGAGAATTTCAGTCTATGTATCGGTTCTGATCCATTAATAGTATTCCCAGAAATGCTACGTTGAAATTTTATATAGGCTTACTGTGAAATAAGTACACACACCTGGGTCAGAGGAAGATATGAAATGTTTGCTAAACCTGGACAAGTCTTATTTTATAGCTAAACATAATTAGTAGGATAACTTTAAATATTTGAGTTCCAAAAAGAAAGAAATTGGTGATTGGCTATATATATATATATTTTAATGAGTGAGTTTTTATATATATATATATATATATATATATACATACACTTTTTTTTTTTTTCGGTATGCAGGCATCTCACTGTTGTGGCCTCTCCCGTTGCAGAGCACAGGCTCACAGACTCAGCGGCCATGGCTCACGGGCTTAGCCGCTCCGCGGCATGTGGGGTCTTCCCAGACCGGGGTCCGAACTCGTGTCCCCTGCATCGGCAGGCGGAGTCTCAACCACTGCGCCACCAGGGAAGCCCTATACTTTATATTTTTGATGAGTGAGTTTCTGCTGGAAATTCAGTGAACCCCAAAACACAGTTACACAGACTACAAAGACCCTGAACATGTCATTTATACTCTCTGTGCCTTAATGTCCTCATCTATAAGATGAGACTTCAAATCTATTTTACAGAGCTGCTGTTAGTAGTAAATGAGCGACATAGTGGAAAAATCACTGAACTGAGAATCAGAAAATTTTGTGTTAGTTCTTGTTCTGCAACCAAGTAGCTGAATTGTTTAGACAATGCATTTGATATATCTGGCTTAGATCAATATCATCCTCCTCCTCTTCATCATCGAGGACTTATCGGGCACTTATTATTTGCCAGACACAGTTTAAAACACTTTAAATGCATTAACTTATTTCATCTCCATAGCAGATCTATAAGGTATATAAATACAAAATGAAGTATTTTCAAAGTATAAATATTTATAGTTCTTTGATCCTGACTTGATTATATCCAAATGGAACAAGCATTCCCTCACAGAAACAAATCAAACAATGAAGTTAAAATACAGAAAGAGAAAAGCAAGATAATAATTATGTGCTACCAAAATAATCATTCAAATAACTATAAAATCATTTGGAACTTGTCATTTCTTAGTAAACATCAACGTCTATTTTGTTAATTTGTTGTCTACAATATATGTCCATTGTTATAAACTTATTTTAATATGTTTTATACAGAAACAATATTGAATCTCTATTATACTTTCAGATTCGCTTCTTATTATCACTTTTAAATTTCCAATACATTATTTTGCATAGAATTGATGGGATGCTAGACACTGTTGAGATAAACAAAGGATTATACATATGAGTTTACAAAAATTAAATAGGGTGTCAGATGTTAGAAAAGGACATGTAAGTTTTAAGAAAGAAAAACAAACTCATTGGTGTCTAGTTAACCATTCTTCAAAATCTGACAAGAAAACAGCTCCATTACATTGTGCATTAGAAACACCAAACAGACAGGCAAACAAAACATATCCTAAAGGTAGATTTCTAATGATCAATAAATTAGAGTTAGATAATTAACTCCTCTTTTTTCTAAAGGATTCTTTCAAGGTGACTGTTCTAAATTTTCACCATTTCTGAAATGAAATGTTCTTTGGTATATTTATCTGTCTATACACAATGTATTGGCTATTTATGATAGGGTTGAAAATGATCACAATGTTAAATTAATGTAAGTTTTAGGTACAGTTGAAAAAATAAGCAAAAAAAATGAAACAATATTTACATATTTAAAATATAAGTAATATAATGATTAATTAAAATAGAAAAGATTAGAGACAGTTGGTTGAATCAACTCTTTAGCACATTTTATTGCTTAGAGAAAAAAAAGAAAGCAATGTGACCTGAAGCTAGTGTGAAAGGAAAGAAAAAGGAATGAGAGTCTGTTTTATTCTCACAATTCAGTTAACACCACATACTTAGTTCCCTCCAGTCCTGAGGCTGGAGGACTGTGCTCTACACTCTTGGAAACCTGCCTTGACAGATGGTCTTAGTAGTTACTACAATCATGACACCCCAACTTATACCTCTCACTTCAAAGTCACTTTTGTTTATTAAAGCTATACCAGAAAGAGGGGCATTGGAACTTCTGCTTTAAAGACAATATTTTTTCCCCATAAAACATATGCAAAAATTAAACACTTAGGAAAATCATGAAGTTATTATTGATGCACTACATAAATATCTTGAAAACTTTGGGAAATACAAAACAATTATTTAAGATAACAAAAAATTTATGCTTCAGTATAAAACAAGTGTGTATATAAAATCCCTCAGTGTCCCAAAGAGAACTATTAAAATAATAATTTAGCCAATAATTAAAGAAACCTAATCAATCAAAAATCTTTTTGTATATTGAATACAGCAATTGAGATACAAATACATGCTTCAAATCACACATACACATGCATGTTCATATATGCATATGTGGAAATCTTGCTTAATCTGTCAAATTCATGAAATAATTTAATTTGCACTTTGGTCTTCATCATCAGAGTTGTGTTTTGACTCTAATCCAGTTTCATGTTAGTCATCTTTACTTCCATCTAAAGTCTTTGAGCTTTTGTATTTTTAGACTCCATGTACGATGCCATCATTGAAAATTTAATCCAGAACTACTATTAATCATATTTAGCATTTTTTGTGTTGCAAAATACATACTTTGATGTAGCATAATCTTGCTTTTTCTATTATTTTTTAATTTGCTAGGAATAACAAATCCAAATGTTGTAGAATAGTTGTAAAGAAAAAATTTAACAGAAGGCAGTAAAATAATTTGTATCTGCATTCCTCACGGGAACATTAGACTCCACTGTTGCTCCATGCAACACTGCTTAGCATAGCAAAAATATAAAACACTTTAACGATCAGTGATGTGGTGACAGGTACAGTTAATTATGGCACACCTACTAAAGAGAATAATAGATATTTTGCTGTCATTTGAAATACAGTGTAGAGATATGTTTATAAACATGATATTTTAGAATTATATTTCCATATAGATATACTCACAGTATATAACATAACAGGATTTAAAATATAATTTGCAATTTTAAATATATATATTTATTTAACTATATAATATATACTATACACACATTTGAATAATGGACACATTAAACAATGTCACACATTAAAAAAACTCTAAGTCTATGAATCAGTATGTCAAAAATTGGTAGTAGCCAGGTTATAGCATCACCAATGGTTTGTATTAACTATTTTTTGCTCAGTTCTAATTATAGAATGTTAAAATAATAAAAACAAATACTCATGTTAATTTTTCCAAAAGAAAAAAAGTCAATGTAACTGACTGATATTTGTGAAATATAAACATTTAAATAAGTAGTCAATTCAAAAGTAAAGCAGCATTTGGTGGTATTTCAAAGTATGTCCATTGATTCCCTGATCAGAATTCCCTGATTCTCTATACCTACTATTTTAATTCTTTGATTACAGTTTCTTCCTTAATGTAGTGACTATTAGTTCTGGCAGTTTGATAATTCTCAACCCTTTGATTTCATCTCCCCTGAAAACTTCCATTACACTAGATCCTAAATCCTCAGTAGCTGGTAGAAAAAGAGTAGTTAGTGGGAGGAGTTTTTAGAAATCATATAAAATATATTTTAATATAACTCAATTTGTCATCACCACTGTCAATTCCTAATCTTCAGAAATTTGGAAAATTTTGGGGTTTTCATTGAAAACCCAAAAACTTAAGATTTTTAAAGCTTCATTGTGTCTAAGAATCATGTGGGCTGCCTGTTAAAAATAAAAATAAAGCGTCTCCACTCTGGAAATCCTGTTTATGTAGATCTGGGCTCAGCTCTAAGGACCTGAATTTTTAACAATTAAAGGATTTTCATGTGAGTTATTAGCCTACCACATTAAAGATATTGTATCACCATTATTTTATAAATAAAAGGCAGATTAAAGAACGGTTGTAGAAGTGAACTTCTCTAAAATGCTTGGTTAGAAATATGCTTTCATTCTCCTGTGTGCTCAGTTTTATAAAATACTACTGATACTAGTATTTTAAATGATTTGAAAAAAAAACTAACAAGAATTGAAATGGGAAAGTGGTATTTTTTTCAACACTTCTGTGGAGTAAATTAGTTTTGATCATACTCCCAACTTGTTTGCCATGATTGATACTCATGTGGTCATTTTTTTCTTTTAAAATCGTCTATTTATAAACAGCTGTTTGTAAGTTTGAGAATGCCAAGAGGAACACTAGTTTTACGCCAGGAAGATCGCAGAACAAAAACACGGAAAACCTAATAATTTTCCTTCAGCCTTGATTGCAAAAGCAAGTTTAGCAAGACCGTTCTTTACTGCCGTTTAAATATGGGTACTTTAGCCTCAAAAAAAAAATGGTTATAATGTTGCCAATGAACATAGCAATTACTCAGGGGAGTCGGGGGGTGTGGAGACGACAGTGGTTTGCCACAAAACTATTTCAAAACTTTAAGGGAAAAAAAGCCCTGCAATTAAAGAGTACTCTTTTAAAGAAAGGTGTATTTACTTAGATTTTTAAAAATCATAACCTTTGAAAAGTGATTTGCTACTGCATGTCTTAGCGCAGGTGTTCAGGTGTTCTGTATAACCGATTTGTCAAGAGTAATTGGTGGGTTATGTTACCTTAAAAATAGGTAGTTATTTCATTGGTGAATAGAAGAGGAGGTGTATGGGGGAAGTTTTATATTCTTCTCAGTGTGTCAGGTTTTTAAAAAAAGTCATCCATAGATTACATAATTTCCCTATATATTCATAACTAATTTAAATTAAAATAGGTGACATTATTTGATTTTGCAGTTCCTTTATGGGAAAGTTTTCTTAGATTTTAAGGATATAAGGAAGGCTTTAAAATAAATCCAAAACTGATATAAAGTAAATGAGGAGTTTTTCATAGTGACTGCAATTTTCCTGAGTGCCCTCCATTCTATAAACCTCATTTGCCTTCAGGGAAAATATCTAAAATAAAAGTGTCTTTGTGTTATCATACTGGTTTGATCAAACTGCATTCTTGTGTACTGAGTCTGTAATTCATAAGCATCTTATCATTTGCCATGTATGGAACTTATGAACTTTCCTTATACCATTTAGATTCAGAAGACTTCTAAGTCCTGTGATACCTTTTTTTATTTCTAATGGCACTTCGTTACCTCAGCATACAATGGAAATGTGATATAATATAGCAAGGTATTTGCTAGAGGGGAGCAAACTGAACTTCTTATTTTATACTTCATATATGCCCAGAATCAGCTCATGTCCAAACCTGTACTCTGAGTTCATATCAATTTTTTATACAATAATTACTGTTACCTTAGATCTACGTGAAAAATAAAGGGCATGGGCTCAATATGCAATAGGACTCTAGATTAACGAATATTGTACCACCATTTTATTTAGGAAAAATATTATAAGGAGTTTCATTTTCAGTATTCTTTAGAACAAATTCCAAACTACTTGTCTGTATTCAGACAAGTAGTTTGGAATTTAATATTTTGGAATTTAATATTATTTGTATTCTGCTTTCTTCAAATACTGAAATCAGCTACTAAATTATATCATCGGTGACTTGAAAGATTAACCCAGTTACAATAATTTAAATCAAAAACTGTGCCCAAATCTTTTCTATAACCAGTCATATTCATGAAATCCAAGTCTTACAGATTCTAGTAATATTAACTCTTCAATTATCTGAACAATGAGAATTAAATCTCTTCATTTATAAATTTACTCAACAGAAATTATTTCTCTCTTTCTATTTCTCTCCTCTCTCTTCCCACTGTCTCTCTTTTTCTTTCAACCTGGGACCTTTCATTCAAATGTAAGGTTTATTTAAAACAGTATGTGGGGCTTCCCTGGTGGCGCAGTGGTTGAGAGTCCGCCTGCCGATGCAGGGGACGTGGGTTCGTGCCCCGGTCCGGGAAGATCCCACATGCCGCGGAGCGGCTGGGCCCATGAGCCATGGCCGATGAGCCTGTGCATCCGGAGCCTGTGCGTCCGGAGCCTGTGCATCCGGAGCCTGTGCTCCACAACGGGAGAGGCCACAACAGTGAGAGGCCCGCGTACAGCAAAAAACAAACAAACAAACAAACAAAAAAAACCAGTATGTGAAAAATATAAAAATGGAACTAAGCTGGTTGAAACAGACTTAGATGCCCAATCCCCTTCTTCTCCCTTTTCTCAACACCTTCCAGGTCACAGAGGAAGGTCTCTTGTGCATAATTCAAATTCCCTGATCTAAGATTTATGAAAAAAAAATTAATGAGGAAAAGAAAAGAGATAACACACTGGTTTCACATTTTATTTTCACATTAATCTGGCTATTATGCAAATGTTTTAACCCATTCTATCTTTTATCTTTTTACTCTGTGTGTGGTATATTTTATCATAAATGCAATTTCAAAAATAATACGCTGAAATTTATTAATGTTTTAGTTTTTGCTTTTGTACATTATTTCATATTTTCAAACGATCTTTACTTTCTAAATGGCATGAGTATATTATTCTATCCCCAATTTTTCAATTTATAGTAGTCCTATATTTTTCTGATACTTTGTAATTTGGCTTTTATATAGTTATTTACTTGAAATATTTGGATTTTAATTTTTGTAATGATCTGAATGGGAAATTAAATTATCTTCACTTTTTCCAATGATATTTCCAATGTTCCTATCATATTAAAAGTTTCTTCATTTTCTCACAGAATTAAAATACCACCTTTGTCTGATACTATAACAAAATACAGATTTGGTACTGATCTTGTAGCCTCAATTTTTATCAATTTGTTTCTTTATTATACCATACTTTAATAATATATTTTACTATCTAATAAAGAAGGTTATCTTGTTTTAAAAACTTCTAATGGCAGGTATATACCCAAAATAATTTAAAACAGGTTCAAACAAATACATCAACATTCATGTTCATATTTACAATAGCCAAAAAGTGGAAACAACTCAAATGTCCAAAAATACATAAACAAATTGTAATGTATACATACATACTATTCACCATAAAAGAAATGAAGCAATAATGTGGGTGAACCTGGAAAACATTATGCTAGGTGAAAGAAATGAGACACTAAAGTTCATATATGGTATAATTCCATTTATATGAAATATTCATAGTAATATAGTAAATTCAGAGAGACAGAAAGCAGATTGGTGGTTGACAGGGGCTGGGGTGGGAGAAATGGGAAGGAACTGTTTGGTGGGTATGGGGGTTTATTTTGGAGTGATGAAAATGTTTTGGAACTAGATAGAGGTAGTAGTTGCACACATTGTAAATGTAGTAAATGCTGCTGAATTGTTCACTTTAAATGTTTAATTTCATCTTGTGTGAATTTCACCTAAAAACTCATTTAACACCAAAATTTGTATATAATATTTTCCAGATTTATTTTGCATTTTCCTTGTTGATTTGCATTCAAATTCTACATGATCATATTATCTTTGGATAATGATAGCTTTATTTCTAATTATTATTTTTATCTTTTTTGTCATATTATGTTGGCAAAAACTTCTAATCAATGTTGGCAAAAGTAGTGATACTGGGAAGTCCTTACCTCTTTCCTGATTTTAAAGGGAAAAAGTGCTGCACATTTTGTATTTGTATTAGTGACTCAGGAGAAAACCAAGTATTACTTTAGGTACCTGCAGTTTAAATGGAGGGACATTGGTAAGAGGGCTGTAAGAACAGGAAGAGCCAAAGTAAAATATATGATGTTGTTCAAATGTCTGAAATGGCCTGAGCGTGTGAGGAACAGAAGAAGAAAGTTATGTTACATAAAGTTGAATAAATACACTAATGACTGAGTCTGCTGCAGTTTATGCTTTTAGAACTGCCACTTCACATCTGAGTAGAAATCTAAGAGGCAGTATTTATAGTATATAAGACTGTCCATTATATATCCAGTACTGTCCAATACAGTCATATTATACTGTCCTTAAAAGTAGAGAGGTGAGGGTATAAGGGGAAATATGTATTAAGAGCCAATAGGCAAATCAACAGCAAACTCTACATCTTTGGCTACTAAGCAATCTTACTCATGCTACTACCCATATTTAAACTTCCATAAAGTAACAGCAGTGATAATTTGGCTTTGTCCAGCATGATGGAACTATTTCTCACGCAAATGAAGGTGTACTAACACTTCTGCACAAAGAGGATAATTACAGGTGCACGTCAGTCACTAAATGCATTTCTGGGTGATGTTAATTCCTCTCTTATTCAGACACCTGAATATTCTGTGACCTAAAAATACATTGTACAATTAATCATGGCCAACACTCCTTATATAAAGTAGTAGGAAAAATGGTAAGCAGAAAAATTATTAATGTCTACAAACAAATACCAAAAAGCAAGGAAGCCAAAGTCCATAACTGCCAAGGTCTTCAGTTTGGTAATTAGAAGTGAGTGAACAGTTGACATTTACAAATTACACATCTAATGTTCTTCTCATGTGCCCTTTGCCCTCAGACAGTACCTAAAACTCATCATAGTTCTTGAGCTGGTGAAGTGACCCAAACCTCCAAAATGAAGGATCTGAATCTTTTGTGGTCTTGATTTTATTAGGTTGATGCCATCTTACATTTACTTGCTACACAACATGAAAGTAATAATAGAATCTCCAGATAGTTTTTAAGTTCAAGGCGTAGGCCTCTCTATCTCCACTGGACAAAGCCAATCCTATTTCCCCACAGCTTTAGGACTGAGCTCCTCAGCAATTACACTGAATCTTTTCTGTGCATACTGATTCAGTCTTATATGGAGCCCAATATAACCATTAGGCCATTTTAACTTCCATCCCAAGGGAACTATTGCTGTGCCCCTGGAAGAAGCATTGGGATATAAGACCTTTGAATCACCAGAGACCAGAGTTGACATATCACACACCGAATATTTTGTGAGTGGCTTATCAGGTGTAAGTGAAACCAAGCAAGACTCTGCTGGACCCTCCTGGGCACAAAAGCCTTTCTGTGTCTCCCGTTTCTTGTTTGAAGGAAAAAGGCTTTTGGCCTCCTAGACCTTCCCTGAGTTCCAAAGGGCAAATTCAAACAGTTACTAATTAGGAGAGTGAGAGAACGCAGAAATAAATAACAGTGCAGCGATGGGGCCTGGTTCCTCTTCAGGGCGATGTGTATAACAATCTGACACACATCTGTAAGTTCTTCTGCAGGAACCAAGGTCCCCACCCAGATGGAGGATGGTAACTTCAGGCTGAGCACAAGCATGTGGACCCCAGACTGGTTGAAACCAGAAGGGTGACGACTGAGATTCCTGGAACCCCACCCTGTTACCTCACCACCAACCAATCAGAGGAGGGTTTACATATGCTGCCGCCTTCCCCCCTAAATTTTGTCTATAGAAACTTCTTCCCTGAAATCCATGGGGGAGTTCGGGTCTTTTGAGCATGAGCCACCTGTTATCCCTGCATGGCCCTTGCAATAAACCTTTCTCTGCTCCAAACTCCAATGCTTCAGTTCGTTTGGCCTCACTGTGTGTTGGGTACATGAATTCAGGTTCCACAACATAAGAAGTAAGACAGGTAGCTAGGACATGCTGGGGAAACAATGGAGCCCCAACTGTCAATGTTTCAAACAATATATACTTATTTTTCTCCTATTTAAAATTGCATAATTTAATTAATTATTTCATAATTTCATTATGGAGTGGCTTAGGGCTCAGTTCCGTGCTGATCTCACTCCGGGATTCAGATTGGCAGGGTAGTCACCCTATTATATTAACATATGTAGTGACAGAGGGGACAAAAATAAAGCTATGTTAAATGGCAGTCTGATTCTTAAAGAAGTGACATGTAACAGCTCACACTTCATTGATCAAAGCAATTCATATGGCAGCACATAAATTCTAAGGGGTCAGGGAAGTGTAATCATGCCAAATAAATAAAGAAATGAACTGGAAATATGTGGTGCACACAACTGGGTACTACCACCTTCTGCCTTCCTGGTAAACAAATGTTTGGTTGATTTTCCCTTTCACTATAAAATACACTTGCTGTTTCTGCAATTCGTTGTATCAAGCTCAAAATCTAGCATTTCAGGGCAGTTTGGAGTAGTCTTTCTATCACAAGCTGATGCAGAGAAGAAATCTGTCTGCACCAGATTTCTACTAGGTTGCCTTTTGGATTCAGAAAACGAATAAGAATACAAGCTCCTTTCCACACACTTCCTTCATGGAGAAGCAAGATGTATACACTCCTGCAATTAACCTCTGTGGGAGGTCCTACTTTTTCCATGTTTTCCTGTGATTTCGTTTGGTGCTGAGCCAATGTCTCATTCTGCTACATGCTTGGAGAAATTTATTAGCTAATAGTTCATGTTAAGTTTCAAACATTGTTTCTTTTACTCGAAGTTAATAGACTTTGTGGCACTAGATGCTCAAAAATTTAATGGCCTCATATATTTTATCGTAGTCAGTTCCATGTACCAATGATCATGTCTAAGTTGTTCTTAATAAACTTCTTAGCCTGCCTGCTCTCCTTCTTTCCTTCCTTCCTTCCTCCCTCCCTCCCTCTCTCTCTTTCTTTCTTTCATTTTTTTTTTCTTTTTCTCTTTTTCTCTCTCTCTTGACTTAATTGAATATACATTTGTCTTCTCAGGCTTTGGTGGGAGAACTACATCTTTCATCTCTTTCCCTAACCTTTTTGTCCAATTTAGTGGATTTAATTAGTGGTATGCCCTTAAATAGCCCTTTAATCTAGAACACATTAATACATACAGAAATTTTAACAGTGAGAGTGTCAGATACTCTTGACTGAATCCTTTAATTTCAATTTGCATTTTTTTTGTTGCTGTTCAAGACCTTCTTAAATTTATCTTTCAGCAGCTGGGTTTCTTCTAGAAATCTAAGTTCCTGGATTCTGAATTTTACTCCATTTTATTCCTGTATGTATACTATCCCTTTTCTGAGGCAATCTCTTTCTTGAACTACCTTGTCCAGTTTAGCCAAGAGCAACCAACACACAGTACAAACACTCCGTTTTATGGCCTCTAGACTTAGAATATAAGTGCACACAATTCAATTCCAAAATCACCACAGGGAATATTTCCCAAATGATTCACTGCTGCATTAAAAGGGACACCATCCTTCCAGGCACTAACTCTCTGCTTAATAACCAAGCACTACAGTGTTGGCTACTATTTAATGCACATATATATTTAATATATAATAAATAAATAATATATAATAAAATGAAACAATAGATGGTATCTTTCTTTTTTCTCAGTGCCTGCTTATTATTATAATGTATTTTAATATTTCAGTATGTGGTACAAACTCAAAATTCTCAGTGGTTTAAAACAAAAACTTTCATTTTTTGCTCATCCTACACATCTATCATACATTGGCTGAATCTCCATCTCGCCAGCGTTAGTCTGGGAAACAATCTGAGGGGGCAGCCATCATCTCAATTACCGCTGGTCATAATACGAGAGTGAAAAAGTGCTATGGAAACCTTACTGTTGAAAGTTCTGCGTGGAAGTAATACATATCATATCCATTTTTAGTTTATTGTTAATGCAAGTTCAAAAGTGGCAGGATGTGCATCTGACACTGTGCCCACACACAGCAGTGAAATCTTTCATATATATCCATGTCTTGATTTCTAGTTCTATGCATTCTGGCAACAAAAGAAATAGAACCAAGAAATGGTCCATATTTCAAAGTCTATATATATCGCCTCATAGAATTATCCCAAACTTACAGTGTTGTCTCTTAGCTAGAGCCTAAACTGAATATTCATGTGATAATTCCCACATTTTATGAGGCCAACTGCTTCTTGATAATGGAATATGTCTCGAGGAGTAAACTTCATGGATGTGAGGCCATCAGTACAGTTATTTTAATGAAAACTAATTTGCTTTGATAGAAGAAAGACTTTTTATGATATCACAGCAATGAATACTATCAGACATTTATATATTGTGGCTGACATAGCATTACAGGAAAGAAGATATTCCATTAAGGATAAATCACTGTCTATGATTCAAGGGTCATATAAATGTAAGCAGTCTGCCTCTAGGCGACTTGGTGGTCTCTTTGGTGAACTGTGCCATAGCATAAACTTAGGTTGCTCTCTGTTCTTAGGAGCTTTGACACGTGTTGAGGCGGTAGCTGAAATAGTGTTAGAGAAGAAACTCCGAAATTGTTAAACACACATGCAACCTCCCTTCCTGCTATTATTGCCTCTTTGTACCTGGTTATGTGGTACAAGCACTGATGTTAAGGAAAGAAGCTAAATGACAGCCAAAGAATGGGTCATCCTGTCCTCCTAGTTATTTCTAGCCTCCTTTGCAGTGACTACTCTTTGCAAGCTTTCTTGTTATGCATAAATATCTACACATTCTGTACCCATTCCAAAACGTCAACGGACATTACTCTTGCCCAGATTTCCTTTTCACCTATATTCCAATTTTGTTCAAGTTCCTGACCACTTGGCCAAAATGTTGGCCACTATCCGTAAATTCATGCAGGATCTTTGGCTATAACACATCCAGCCAGAGGTAAAAAACAAATGTACTTTGTGATAGATTGCCTACTAGGAAGACTTTTCCTTCCTATTGTCTTCAGGCGCATTCCTGAGTGGGATTTTGATGCTACAGCAGTTTCCAGATGATGTTGACATAATATGAAGACCCATCCAAAAATTAGGTGTAGACATTTTTTGTTCGTTTTATTTCCTCAGACTAGTCATAAAGAATAGTTTATAAGGCTACAGGTGTGACGTATCTAATTTTAAAGGACGGTTTATGTGCAACCTGAAAATTCAAAACTGGCAGCCTAATGATTATTGTCCAAGAGCCAGTGAGAATTTAATACTTCAAATCTCTAGATACTCTTACTATTAAAATTATTGAAAGGGAAGAATCTAAGAATGTATTACATTTGAATGGCAAGAAAAGATGAATCAAGAGAATAAAAAATACACAGAAGTAAACTGTGACATAAATTAAATGGCACAATTCACAAGAAATGAGGCTCAACAACAAAATATAATGTCATAAACTGGAAGATAAATCAAACTTGTTCAAAATTTGAAACACTCAACTGAATAACAGTATAGATGAGAAAGTATTTTATCAACATATGCCTATAATTTTATATATAGTTTTGTAAAATCTCTTTCTTAAATACGGTTCTCTTCAACTGACTTTCAAAGGAATAATAACTAAGAAGAAAGGTGTGCTCCCTGCTGGTTTGTTACTGTGTGCTTTCTAGTTTTCCTTAACTGTTAAACTGGAGCTTTATTAAAACTTCAAAATGCACTATAATGTCTTTAGTCAAAATAGTAATATGACAGGCAGATTTAAAACATTAGTTTAAGAATATTTATGGCATTTCTAGTGGGAAAATTACATGCTTTAAATGGACGTTATTGTTTTCATAAAAGCGCCTTAAAACCAGTATAGGCTTTCCACAGGATCTGGAACTAGTCTTCCTGGGCATTTTTGTCACTTACTGACTGTGTGTCTTTGCCAAGTTAAGTTACTTCTTTATGCCTCAGCTTCCTCACTTGAAAATTGAATATATAGGCATAATAATATTACCTACCTTTGTAAATGATAATGATTTATATTTACTGTCAATAGACTCATATATAGGGTATCACTGATAATTTATCATGGACAGTTTCATGGATTTATGGCATAGAATCTATCAGCAATGTTTATCAAATGCAATAGAAAATCCTCTTACTTCACATCACTGCACTTGCTGGAGAAAGAAACTGTCAACTGGTATCTTACATTGTTCTCATCTCCTCCATGGATCAAAATGGATCAAAATATTTTCTACATATATTTGCCTGGTCAATAATTCTCTAATCATTGGGGAAATTCAAATCAAAATCATAATGAGATATCACCTCAAACCTGTCAGAATGGCTATCATCAAAAATCAAGAAGTAACAAGTGTTGGAGAGGATGTGGAGAAAAGGGAACCCTAGTACTCTAGTGTTGGTGAGAATGTAAATTGGTGCAGCCGCTGTGGAAAACAGGATGGAGTTTCCTCAAAAAAATAAGAATAGAACTACCACACCATTCAGCAATCCCACTCTTGGGTATTTATCTGAAGAAAATGAAAACACTAATTCGAAAAGATATATGCACCCCAATGTTCATAGCAGCATTATTTACAATAGCCAAGATATGGAAGCAACCTAAGTATCCATCAACAGATAAATGGTTAAAGAAGATGTTTGGCTATTTGCAGCAACATGAATGGACCTGGAAGATATTATGCTTAGTGAGATAAGTCAGACAGAGTAAGACAAATAGAATATGTTTTCACTTGTATGTGGAATCTAAAAAAAAATAAAACAAATGAACAAATGTAACAAAACAAAAACAAACAAAGAACAGATCAGTGGTTGCCAGAGGAGGGAGGGGCAAAATGGGTGAGGGGCATTAAGAGGTACAAACTATACTAGGTATAAAATAGTAAAATAGGTAAGTTACAAGAATGTAATGTACAGCACCGGGAACATATCCAACATTCTAACCTTATATGGATTTCAATTAAAAATATTGAATTACTATGTTGTACACCTAAGACTAATATAAGTCAACTATACTTTAGTTTTTAAAAATTCTCCCTTTATCAGATAAGTGTATTTTAATTTGTATTGTCTTTGAGAGTGGGAATTCTCAGCTCATAGCCATTCTGTTTTGTTTGTTGATATCTAAAACAATATGGAACAGAACAAATATCTGCAGCAAGATTGCCTCTAATTTATTAAGGTATTTTAGTGTTTAATAGGATGAATAGTTGTATAATAAGTGAATAGCTAGCTAGCTGTCAAATCAATCTTAGAAAGCTAAATAATACTGGATCAAATTTAAAAGTCTTTCTCTAGGCAACTGGCATATTAAATATCTCAGTTGCAAATGAAAATGGTTGTTTTATTTAGGCCTACCATTATTTAGGACAACAGAAAGAATGACCTAACCTGTAATTATGTGTCACTAATTATTTGGAAGAGATTCATATACTCAGTTGTGGCCAGGGAATCCCAGGCAATGTTTCCTAAATGTCTGAAATTTGTAAATAAGTGCTTTGTCACCTATATTTAAATAATATTTGAAGGCAGCTATTTTATTGAATTTAAAAAATAATTTAGTCCTATAAAATGCAGGAAAGTTTCTGTTATTGTTATCTTCAGCATTAACATTTCCTGTATCATGTTCACAACTAAAGAAAAGTCTGGCTAATGGGATAATAATCTGTGTTTATATAATAGGGACTTCAGATTTTATAGTAATATAATGAAAGATGATTTGTATCAGGTTTCCAATTTCAGGTACATAATTGCTTCTTCCATTCATTCTTACCAGGCAATTTTTTCAAAGTATTTCTTTATGGGAGATATTTCAATTGACATAATTATTTGAGACAGTGCAGAATTTTTCAAATGTGATTACAGTGAACAGATTCTAGGGTGGCTTCTGTTGGGGAGACATTTATAACTCGAAGTTGTTTCTCTCCTAGAATATAATGCTCTTTGTGTCTATACAAGAAACAGTGACCAACAATTTAATTTAATATGAAGAGCCGAATTTTTCATGAGATTTAGCAGTGGCATTATATTTTGCACCTGCATTTTTATAAGCATAGAATTTAATTGCTCCTTTATTTGGCTAATTATTTTTATATTTGGCTGTTTTTGCCACTACACCAAGATTCAATTGTGCACTTATTGATCCCCTTGGGAAATTTTGCTCAATACTGACAATTCATAGTCATAATTTAATTGCAGAAATGATGCATGGAAGAAAAAAAATGTGTGTATTAAATCTATTGAGAAGAGGAAGGAGATACAGTTGCACTTAGAAATAAATTTCCAGAAAGAGAGCTATTATTGGCAAATACTTTCAAATCATTTCACAATTACATTTTTAGGGAGACATGTCTGATTATCCTTTATTTTTATTTTATATGAGCTCTTGCTGTCAGGGAGAAATAAGTCATAACACATATCACTATGTACATATACATAATATATTAATGTATATAACTTTATATATATTATTGTTGTACATTAGTTGGTAACTCTACTGCTCCTTCATAGACTAAATATCTTGTCCCAAACTAGCTGAGTAAACTTTATTTTGCCTTTATATTGAAGAAAGACTTATGAGAGACAAAAGTATGTTAATATATCTATATAATTTTAAATTCTGTTTTAGCCTAAAACTCCTCCATATTTTGTCTCTTGTAGCATTTGTTAAAATGGCTTAGAATGAAGACATCTGAAATTTTCAACTGTATAATAAAAAGTAACAAAATAGTGGAGGGCAAGGCTTAGTGGTTTTTATTTTAAGACAGCTTTAATGTAAGAAAAAAAACCAAACTAGTATATGTACAAGTACTTGAAACCTTTAAATCAAGTATCAAAAGCAAGCTATCAGGTGCTTTCATGAGCTCTGATTCAAAATTTTACTTTGATACCTTTACCAATGTAATGTAGTATGTATGTGACAAACAAAGTTTACAAAGAGTCCTATAATGAACAGCGCAACTCTAAACACTCACCTCAATCTTGTCACACTTTCTAGAGACACAAATTTTAACTGGTTCTCATTTTAGTTTCAAAGTAGTTTTTAAATTACAAAACAAAGCTTATATTATTACTTTTTCACGTTAAAATATTGATGTCCAGTTTAAAAAGCAAAGATTTAATTCACATTCCCCAACCTCTACTTCCACTCAATCCCTCCCGAAGAAAATTTCCTGCACAATTGATTTTACCTCTTCTAGGGCTTTTAGATATAACTTCAGATAATATGCTTGAATCAACATTTTCCTTCAGCTTTGACTCCCACAACATAAAGTGAACATTTTAATGTCAAAAGCCTTTCCTTAATAGATGCTCTTTCACTTCCTAGTTCTTTCAGCTGTACCTTTACCTTTATATTTTCAAGGCTGATTGCATTTGCATTCTGCTCACTACCTTAAATTGTCCATGCTTTAATTTTTTTCTTTCTGTCTTTGAAACAATACATGTATGTCTTCTTTACTATATTCTCAAATTTAAACTGTTTTAAAATAGTGCATGAGGCACTTCCCTGGTGGCGCAGTGGATAAGAATCCGCTTGCCAATGCAGGGAACACAGGTTCAAGCCCTGGTCTGGGAAGATCCCACATGCCGCGGAGCAACTAAGCCCCTGTGCCACAACTACTGAGCCTGTGCTCTAGAGCCTGCAAGCCACAACTACTGAAGCCCGCGCGCCGAGAGCTTGTGCTCTGCAACAAGAGAAGCCACCGCAATGAGAAGCCCACACACCGCAACAAAGAGTAGCCCCCTCTCGCTGCAGCTAGAGAAAGCCCACGCACAGCAACGAAGACCCAACACAGCCAAAAAATAAATACAAATTAAATCTTAAAAAAAAAATGCATGAAATCTATTTTTCTTGAAGACAGCATTTTTACTTTGAGTGGATTGCTCAAATTAGTACCAATTGATACCTCATTGATATCAATGTTCCTATTCATTGAACCTCTGGTTTACTCCCACCAAATCTTATATCTCACAGTTTCCTCTTTACTGTTTTTATTTTTTTTAAATGTTGAGACTGCTTTTAATTTATTTATTTTTAATTTTGGCTGTGTTGGGTCTTCGTTTCTGTGCGAGGGCTTTCTCCAGTTGTGGCAAGCGGGGGCCACTCTTCATCGCGGTGCGCGGGCCTCTCACTGTCGTGGCCTCTCTTGTTGTGGAGCACAGGCTCCAGACGCGCAGGCTCGTTAGTTGTGGCTCATGGGCCTAGTTGCTCTATCTCTTCCTAGTACTGAAAATTCTAGTACCTTCTGTAGTTTTCTAAAACTCACATCTGAAACGAGGGCCTAAATTTATTTTGCATTCGTTTGACTGCTAACCAGGTTACATATTTTCTAACATAACCACTTGAATAAATCTATTAATATTTTATAGAAATCACTTAGCTGGTTTTATTCTTTAAAAATTGTTTTCCATACTGAAACCTAAAAGTTATTCCCTTACATTTTTTTTCACTTATTTAAAACCTAAATGTATCTGGAATTCATGTTTGGAATTAATGTCTTATATATGAATAAAATTATGTTTTTTAAAACACTTAAAAACTGTGCTTGGACAAATTATTCAACATTACCAAATAGTCATACATTTCTCCACTCTTCCAAAATGTACCTTAATTACACATGGATTTTTTATATTTTGAAGAATCTACTTCTAGGCTTTCTTATGCTTCCTTGAGCAAGGTGTCTACCCTTGTAAGAATACTAAATTCATTTGATTAGTGTAGCATTTTAGTTCATTTTATTACTTGTGGGGCAAAGTTCACTGAATAATTTTTCATTTAAAACATTTCTGAGATTTTTTCCATGGGTCATTCTTCTCAGGTTAAATACAGACTAATTTGCCATCTTAAAAATGATATACGAATGGGGCTTCCCTGGCAGCGCAGTGGTTGAGAATCTGCCTGCTAATGCAGGGGACACGGGTTCGAGCCCTGGTCTGGGAGGATACCACATGCCGCGGAGCAACTAGGCCCGTGAGCCACAACTAGCCTGTGCATCTGGAGCCTGTGCTCCACAACAAGAGAGGCTGCTATAGTGAGAGGCCCACACACCGCGATGAAGAGTGGCCCCTGCTTGCCACAACTAGAGAGAGCCCTCGCACAGAAATGAAGACCCAACACAGCAAAAATAAATTAATTAATAAACTCTTACCCCCAACATCTTCTTTAAAAAAAAAGATATATGAATGAATAAAATCAATGAAAATTTGGAATTTTAATAAATCTATTAAGATATTTGGTGATTACAGAATAATCTTTAACAGTAAGCTTTTGTAATCACAGAGAACTGAGTCTGAAGCAGAGTTCCTCTGTTTACTGATTTCCAGGTCTAATATTTCTCAACTGCAAAAGGAGGATAACAATATAGACCTCACAAGGATGTTGTGAATTTTAAAACAGATAATTATTTTAAGTGCATACCCGAGACCCTGGCTCTAAATAACCATTCAGTAAATGGTTGCAGTATTAATCTAATTTTGTCAGAGGACTGAGTAGGAATGATTTACTGATCACCCTCAGCCCCTTTCTTATTGACAACATGGGCTGATTTCATCTCTGCAGTACTTTTGAAAATTAAAACATTAAACCCCAGCTTTCTTTGTCAGAACAAGAGGATTATTGAATCCACAAAAGGTGTTATGATACAATATAGAAGTTATAATTATGTGTGATGACGACTAAGCCTGTTAGAAATTTTCTGGCTTTGCCTTATGTTATATTAATGACCTCCAATGAATCATGCCTCCCTGGGTCCATGGCTCTGCACTATGACATTACCATTGCTACCATCAAAAGTTGAAGTTCATCCACCCCTGTCTAGTCTGTTCAGTTTGCTATAATAAAATATTACAGATTTGGTAGCTTATCAACAACTGAAATTTATTTCTCACATTTCTGGAGGCTGGACACCCACACTCATGGCACCAACATGGTTACATGAGGGACCTCTTCCTGGTTCATAGCCCACATCTCTCCCTGTGTCTCCACATGGTGGAAGGGGCTAGAGATCTCTCTGGAGCCTCATTTATAAGGCACTAATTCCATTCATAAGGGTTCCACTTTCATGACCTAAGCACCTCCCAAAGGCCTCACCTACTAACACCATAACCTCTGGTGGTTAAGATTCAACACATGAATTTTAGTGGGGGGACACAGACATTCAGACCATAGCAACTCCCTTGACTCTGAGCCTTGCTTGTAACTTGCCTTGACCAACAGAACATGGCAGACATAGCATGCAAGTTCTAGAGCCTAAGCCTTGAGAGGCCATACAGTTTCCATTTTCACATTTTACATTTCACAACACCATGTTGTGAAAGTCCAGTCTAGCCTATTAGAGGATGAGAAGCCACTAGGTAGTGAATCAAGATGCCCAGCTGACAGCTTGCACCAACTGCCAACTATGTATGGGCCTCTTGAGCCCTTCAATGCTAAAAGAGGACTGCAGCCACGTGAGTGATCCCAGCAAGATTAGCAGAAGACTGCCCAGATTCCTGAACACAGATTTCAGAAAATAATGAAGCATTGTGTTAAGCCATGGACTTTTCAGGTAATTTGTTTGACAGTAATAGAAAAATAAAACAAAATAGAACAAATATGCAGGGAGAGGTGAATGTTCTGTCCCTCCACTCATCCTGCATATAAACTGCTTGTTCTAGGGATGTGGTCTAAATAAGAGGAGATGGAACCTCCTGTCTTAACAATATAAACTAAAAACTAAAATTGCTTGAAGGATAAATCAAAAGGAAGTTCTTCCAGTTTCATTTTATATAGGCCCAACCTGTAACTGAAAAAGACTCTTAGAGACATCTGGGTAAAACTCAATGTCCCTCTCTTTTCTGTGAATGTACTAAAAATTAAAAGAAAATGAAAATGGAAAGAAAACTCCATACCCATACACGGAGACAAACCCAATTCCAAACAATGATTTCTACAAAATGGCTCTCAAATGCAGTGACAATTGAAACAAATCTGGGGAATGTGCAGATGGTGGACACATTTTGCCCCAGATATTAAACAGTATCCAGATGAAACATGCATGCATAGAAGATGCATAAAAGATCAATAGATGCAGAGAAAGCTTTTGACAAAATTCAATACCCATTTATGATAAAAACCCTCCAGAAAGTAGGCATAGAGGGAACTTTCCTCAACATAATAAAGGCCATATATGACAAACCCACAGCCAACATCGTCCTCAATGGTGAAAAACTGAAACCATTTCCACTAAGATCAGGAACATGACAAGGTTGCCCACTCTTACCACTCTTATTCAACATAGTTTTGAAAGTTTTAGCCACAGCAATCAGAGAAAAGGAAAAAAAAGGAATCCAAATCGGAAAAGAAGAAGTAAAGCTGTCACTGTTTGCAGATGACATGATACTATACATAGAGAATCCTAAAGATGCTACCAGAAAACCAGTAGAGCTAATCAATGAATTTGGTAAAGTAGCAGAATACAAAATTAATGCACAGAAATCTCTGGCATTCCTATACACTAATGATGAAAAATCTGAAAGTGAAATCAAGAAAACACTCCCATTTACCACTGAAACAAAAAGAATAAAATATCTAGGAATAAACCTACCTAAGGAGAAAAAAGACCTGTATGCAGAAAATTATAAGACACTGATGAAAGAAATTAAAGATGATATAAATAGATGGAGAGATATACCATGTTCTTGGATTGGAAGAATCAACATTTGAAAATGACTCTACTACCCAAAGCAATCTACAGATTCAATGCAATCCCTATCAAACTACCACTGGCATTTTTCACAGAACTAGAACAAAAAATTTCACAATTTGTATGGAAACACAAAAGACCCCGAATTGACAAAGCAACCTTGAGAACGAAAAACGGAGCTGGAGGAATCAGGCTCCCTGGCTTCAGACTATACTACAAAACTACAGTAATCAAGACAGTATGGTACTGGCACAAAAACAGAAATATAGATCAATGGAACAGGATAGAGAGCCCAGAGATAAACCCACATACATATGGTCACCTTACCTTTGATAAAGGAGGCAGGAATGTACAGTGGAGAAAAGACAGCCTCTTCAATAAGTGGTGCTGGGAAAACTGAACAGGTACATGTAAAAGTATGAGATTAGAACACTCCCTAACACCATACACAAAAATAAGCTCAAAATGGATTAAAGACCTAAATGTAAGGCCAGAAACTATCAAACTCTTAGAGGAAAACATAGGCAGAACACTCTATGACATAAATCACAGCAAGATCCTTTTTGACCCACCTCCTAGAGAAATGGAAATAAAAACAGAAATAAACAATGGGACCTAATGAAACCTCAAAGCTTTTGCACAGCAAAGGAAACCATAAACAAGACCAAAAGACAACACTCAGAATGGGAGAAAATATTTGCAAATGAAGCAACTGACAAAGGATTAATCTCCAAAATTTACAAGCAGCTCATGCAGCTGAATAACAAAAAAACAACCCAATCCAAAAATGGGCAGAAGACCTAAATAGACATTTCTCCAAAGAAGATATACAGACTGCCAACAAACACATAAAAGAATGCTCAACATCATTAATCATTAGAGAAATGCAAATCAAAACTACAATGAGGGGCTTCCCTGGTGGCGCAGTGGTTGAGAGTCCGCCTGCCGATGCAGGGGACACGGGTTCGTGCCCCGGTCCGGGAGGATCCCACATGCCGCGGAGTGGCTGGGCCCGTGGGCCATGGCCGCTGGGCCTGCGCGTCCGGAACCTGTGCTCCACGACGGGAGAGGCCACAGCAGTGAGAGGCCCGCGTACCGCAAAAAAAAAAAACAAACAAAAAAAAACTACAATGAGATATCATCTCACACCAGTCAGAATGGCCATCATCAAAAAATCTAGAAACAATAAATGCTGGAGAGGGTGTGGAGAAAAGGGAACCCTCTTGCACTGCTGGTGGGAATGTGAATTGGTACAACCACTATGGAGAACAGTATGGAGGTTCCTTAAAAAACTACAAATAGAACTACCATATGACCCAGCAATCTCACTACTGGGCATATACCCTGAGAAAACCGTAATTCAAAAAGAGTCATGTACCAAGATGTTCATTGCAGCTCTATTTTCAATAGCCCAGAGATGGAAACAACCTAAGTGTCCATCATCAGATGAAAGGATAAAGAAGATGTGGCACATATATACAATGGAATATTACTCAGCCATGAAAAGAAACGAAATTGAGCTATTTGTAATGAGGTGGATAGACCTAGAGTCTGTCATACAGAGTGAAGTAAGTCAGAAAGAGAAAGACAAATACCATATTCTAACACATATATATGGAATTTAAGAAAAAAAATGTCATGAAGAACCTAGGGGTAAGACAGGAATAAAGACACAGACCTACTAGAGAAAGGACTTGAGGATATGGGGAGGGGGAAGGGTAAACTGTGACAAAGTGAGAGAGTGGCATGGACATATATACACTACCAAATGTAAAATAGATAGCTAGTGGGAAGCAGCCGCATAGCACAGGGAGATCAGCTGGGAGCTTTGTGACCACCTAGAGGGGTGGGATAGGGAGGGTGGGAGGGAGGGAGACAGAAGAGGGAAGAGATATGGGAACATACGTATATGTATAACTGATTCACTTTGTTATAAAGCAGAAACTAACACACCATTGTAAAGCAATTATACTCCAATAAAGATGTAAAAAATAAATAAACTCATTCTGCTGTAAAAAAAAAAAAGAAATTTTTAAAAAGTAAAAGTAAATATAATAAATAATTTTTGCATTTCAGGGTGAAACATTCTTTCCTAAGCATAATGACAACAGAGGAAACTAATATATTGCTATATTTGATTTCATAAACTTCTAACATTTTATATATATATATATAAAATAAAAAGAAAACCACAAAAAGTAAAAGGCAAATGATGAATTGGGGATGATCCATAATATTTATGAAAGATTTATATAGCAAATATGCAAAGAAATTTACAAAAACGGTTATCAATAAAGTACCAAGAAAACTAATGATCATTTTAGAAAAGAAGAAATATAAATATCACAGAAAAATATGAATACTGTACATATGTAACCACATTAGTTAAGCAAAATAAATAAATAAATAAATAAAGTAAGCAACTTTGAATTTTTTAAAAATGGTGGAGGGTTAGAAAAGATGGCGGTGAATGTGACCCTACAAATGCATTACCAGTTTTTAAAAGAGCAATTTGTGGGGAGTTGGTGGAGAGATTGAGAGCTGGAGGGCAGCAATTACATAAATGGCTACTGATCCAGGCAGGAGAAAGTACATGGACATTATCATAATATGAACAATTTATAATCTACATAGCTTCATGCAAAGTTATCAGTCTTCTGATCACTCAAGAGTGAGAAATCCAGACTGCTGAGAGCACAGAGTGACAAAATATAGATTAAGAAAAAGTATTGTAGGATATTATACTGAATTTCAAACTGTTATATCCCTCATACACTCCTTAGCTACTCCCACCCTATAATTCTTATTAAACAGTTGGCATGAATAATGAACCTAAAAAGGGAGCAATTATTATTAGAAATGGATCAATGTGGTGCCAATGCATACCTACTCAATATTTTTTTTAATAGGAAAGGGCCATTTTACATACACACACACACACACACACACACACACACACACACACACACGCACACAGGCATGCACACGCTCCCTCACTCCTTCTTTGAAAACAAACCAGTACCCTAAGTGGAAAATCAAAAAAAAAAGTGTAAAACAAGAGACCGAGAAGTATCTGATAACCTCAGGAATGGAATTAAAAGTAAAACATATTTTAAGTAGCAGAAAGGAGAATAATAAATACTGTTAAAAACACAATCGTGTATATAGAAAACATACGTAAGAAAGAAAACATACAAGACAATGGAAAAAGACAAAGGATTCTGAATAATTAATTGAAAACTAATAGATACAGACAACTAAGGTGACCAAACATCTGAGTGACAGAGGTTACCAAAGAAGAGGAAATATGACAAAATATTAATAATTAAATTTTGTCCTGTTACCGTTGCATGTGTGGTAAGAGGAGACTAGGTCAAACTGTGCAAATGCACCATTGTAAAACAGAGTTCTCTTTTCATAATTATGTGACAAAAAATAACAAAGATGTATTTTCTGAAACCTTTCATCTTTGCTCTTCACCTGTACCATTTCTTGTACATTGCCTCACAGTATTTTTTTTTTCACATTTTTGGCTGCTGTTATATACATAAATACACCACCTCATTGACTTTACCTTAAAATATGACTCAATTCTGTCATAATAATTTGACAATAGGAATCTCCTTATTCTTTTTCTTCACTAATTAAATACTTTGCTTATCAATGTATCTTTTTCTTTGTGCTACCTGTTTCTCAATGCAGCCAGTCACAGTATTCTTCAGTTTCCTTGTTAGATAGCACTAAATTCAAGTTCAAATTTTAATATTGTTAGTATCTTAGAAAATTAAGATCCCTTAGTTTCTTGTTTGCAAAAAAACATAATTATTTTATTACCAGGCTGTAATGAGGATTGAAATGGATAATAATGTTGCACATGTAATGGAATACAATAAGCACCTGAAAGAAATTTGCTATCATTTACTATAAATTTAGTACTTAGAGAAAAGTATATTTGAGATACAGTTTGTCATTATTTCCAACTTTTTGCATCAGACATCACAGAAATTAAAAGGTCACATACCTGTCACTCCCCAACCCAGGAACCAGGAACTGAATTGTAAGCAGCATATTCCTAGGAAGAAAGAAAGGGTAAATTTCTCTGAATATAGACTATTTTGTAGATTTAATTTGGGAAATATAAAATATTTTACATAATGTAAAACAAAATTATAATTTTTTTAATAAAAAACAAGGTCTAAAAAACTAAAGCAAAATGAAACAAAATAACCTAAGTCTTATACATATATGCATATCTATTTATACAAATAGCACAGAGATGAGATGATACAATGTCTGCTACTTGTTTCAAAATTTCAAAATATATTTATGTATCAGCATTCATGGTCAGTCTCCTGCTGCCTCTCCTTGATTTTCTTTTCTCTCTCAGAAATATTCCATACAGTTATGAAGTTTTCCTCATGGATCATCCATCTCCTGGATATCGGTTTCTGGGTGACAGTTCTGTTAGTAGCTCCTTTATGGAGCAATTCCTTTGTTCTAGTTTATAATTGGCTCCCCAACCACAGAGTTTTACTCCAGAGTATTTTCCAAAGTGTCATGGATTTCTTAGCTTCTTTCTGTGGCTTTACCAGGCTCTTACTTTTTTTACCCTTTCTGTTTACTGTCCTATGAAATAACGTTATGAAAGAGAGCTATCTCTCTAGTCATCATAATGTTTTTATCCTGAGTAGAACACTTATCTAGACTGCGATTTTTTTTTTTTAAGCAGAAGGTCAGTCTCACGGCCATTCCGAATTCCTGATCGCTTTTCATTTGTTTCATCAAAGATCTAGTTTAAACTGTACTTCTACACATATATTTATTGCTCAGTTTTGACATGAATATTTGTATTAATATCTATCATTTTCTTCTGTGATCTGTATAATTAAGGAGAAATCACAGAAGGGTCATAGTTAATTTCACAATTTATTGATAAGTAATGTAACAATTTATGGATCAATAGTGTAACACATATCTTTTGTTTCATTCTAACATTCACAACCTTCCAGGATACAGAAAATACTTTACATTTGAGGATTTTTTAAACAGTTCTTTTCTTATTTAACCGTTGTTACAATTTGTAAAATGAGGAATGTGAGCCATTTCCTATATAAAGATGAACACCTTCGTGCTACCCATTTCAACCTTGACAGTACTTGAATACATTCTTAACATGTTAGATTCAGGGAAAATACAGTTCCAAGCCAGTGTGAAAATGTGATCTGGGTACCTCTGACCATGCCATCTAAAACCCTGTGCAATTGAAGAAGTATTTGTAGGGAATGGAGTTCTGGGATCTGCATCTCAATGAGCACCTCAGATAATTTTTCGTACACACAAAATCATTTGTGAACTATGCATATTTTCAGTGTTGAAGCAGCTGTTCCCAACATTTGCAAATCAAGGAAATCTTATGCATTCAATTTCCTTAAGTAATAAAAACATTCCCATATGCTATGTATGTGTGTGTTTGTGTGTGTTTGTGTTTTACCCTATTAGGTTTTGTGAAATATTCAAAATGCCATATTCTCCTACCTCTGTCAAAGGAGTTTATGAACCTCCCAAACCTATAACTATCCTACATCCACAGTATGTATTTTGTTCTGATTATCAAATTTTATCTTTCAGAATATTTGGAAAATACAGCAAAGTAAATATGAAACTAAAACCAACCAAAGATAAATGCTAAAAATGTTTTTTTGACTCTTCATTCTATGCATGCATATCTGCATAAAATTTACAAAACAATCTACATCACATGTTGTATAATTTATATTTCTTTTTAACATTATAAATTTATTTAATTAATATTTGATTAGAAAATACATTCATATGGTTTTAAAGTAAAATCAAAATTGTATAAAGTGAGGATTCTCTATTTGCACTGCTTCCTATCTTCGGTGATTCCCATGATATCCCCAGAGGGTAGGTTATCACTGCTACTAGTTTCCTGTATATCCTTCCAAAACTTGTATGTTTATAAAAGTGGATGGATATATATTTGTTCCCTTCTTGTTTTGCACAAATATTTGCTTACCAATATTTGCTTACCAGCAACGCTGGGCTTCACCAATGGGGTATCTGTGCGTGTGAGTGTTTTCTATACACTTGATGTCATGTAGAATATTTAGATTTTATATTCCGTTGCCAATTTAAAAGAAAAATTAGAATCTTATACATTCAGTAAATGTTTTGATTCCTATATTTTGATCTTGCATATTCCTTCTCTTTGTCTTGCTTTTATATTCCCTGTACTTGGATTTTTATTAGAGTGCTAATCTCATAATCTGTTTGAGCTCTTTACCATACAAAATAATAATTTTTATCTGTCATCTCTTTTATGTAGTACAATATACCAATACCACCTTTGTACTTTCATTTGTGGTTTTAATTTTCAAAAATAGATTTCTAGTCAGATATCAATTCACTTCCAGTTTATGTTCTTAAGTTTCCTCATCTGTAATCCCTACCAAATTAGTTAACAAGCTTATTGTAAAGAGTTAGACACAGTGGTATGCCAGTAAATGTTTAATAACCAGCTCTTTGCAGAAAAAATAAAGAAAGCCTTGATTTGTCAATTTTTATAGTGTAAAGATCTATAAAATCTACCTACTGCTCATGAGAAACCCATGTCAGGCAACCAACATGCTGTTTACCAGCTCACAGAATTCTGTAATTCTTTCACTCAGCTCTCACCTATCACAGAGTAAGCTCTAAATAACTGTTTCCTCTTATAGTTGTTTTGTATTGTCTAATAATTTTATAGCTATATTTTTTCATCGAAGTTTTTTATTCCATTTTAAATTTATTTTGATGTAAGTTGAGAGTGAGGCTCTAAACTGTTTTTATAATTTTCAGAAATATAATCAATTGTTTCAATTAATTATAGTACACAATCCACTAATTCACCATTGGCTTATGATCATGGAAACTTTTTTACTTATTTGCATCCACACACCTCATTTTAAGTAGCAAGAGTTATGAAAATTAATGGGAGTCATTTCATTTATTAACGTATCAAATAGGCTATGGTTCAAAGACTGTTCAACATTTAGAACTTGAAAGTAAAAATTCTTAATGATTCTTCATTATACATCCCCATTTAGTAATAAAGATACTGAGAACAAAAAGACTTTACCTTGAACAATGACCTACAACTAACTATACAGTTGTTTATTGAGTTTCTTATTTCCCAGAATAGCCCTATACTATTGTCTTACTGTGAATTTGGGGGCTAAATCAAATGTTTAACAATGACATTTATGATGACTTTCATAAGTATGCAACTGATGGAAATAAAGTTACACAAAATAAAAGTAATGCCTGTCTGGTGCATACTAGTAGGTGTTCATGACTATACTCCAAAATTCAATTTATCTTTGTATTGTATCAACCTTCTATTGAAGAAGATATGACTTCCAACTACTGAAAATTCCATAGACATAAGACATGTAGGAATCCTATGCCAACAGATTATCAGGCCAAATTTTGAATTTCACTAGTCTCCTCTTAAAAATAACATCTCCTCTGCCTTCTAGTTTGTTATGTTTACTATCTAGTCATTAGGTCCAGATGGCACTACATAAAAATTCAGGTTGGTAATTATTTGGAAATATGAGCAATAGCATAAAATCAACATAAAGATGCTAAGACTAAAAACTCACTTTTAAATTTTCCATTGAGGAAACTGAAATTCAAGTAAAATTAACCCTAGATTGTTAGTTATATAGTCATTCTGTCAGAATGTAGTAGGGTGTAATTTTTTAAGAGTCTGTTCTGAATTAATAGATTCCTTGCATTACAGACATTCCTAATTAATTCTTAGTAGTTATTAACAGGGGGTTACTATGAAGCCACTATCATGGCTTTTTGATTAGAGATTGGTTTGTGAATATTCCTACATTTATTCCAGGTACTGCCATTTAACATTTTAGAATTGTGATGATAAATGAGATTAACAAAATATTGCCCTTTTGGTTGAAGTAATTTTCTCTGAGGAGACCATTTTTAGTTAATGTATTTAACCTTGTATAAACCCACTGCCCAACAGATAGTTCAAGTATTCCTAAGAATTTATATAATCATCACTTGGAAATATTCTTAGAGGATATAAAATTCAGAAAACTCATATTTTGCCTTAAGATATCTTTGGTATCAATATTTTTTAAGGAAAGTCTACATCAGTACTGAATAAATGATCCTTGTTTTATAGACAAAGTCAACCTGTTAAGTGAGATCTGAGTGTATGATATCACATATAATTCTATTTCAGAGCTATTTTGCTTCATTGTTTAATTTAAATATGGGTATATATAATACGGTTATATTCAAATGTGGAATTACATAACTAAATATGTAATCATGTACTTACATGTTTGTATAAATATATAAGTTCTTATGCATAGACATCTTGTAAATAATTTATATTTCAACACATTTACCTTATTCAAAGTGTATCAGAAGTATTAAAATTTAAAAAAACACAGACACAAAATTAAAAATTGTAATTATGCTCTATGAAGAACTTTATGCTAATTCATTAAAAATCTCACAACTGATATATCTTGGGAAAATATAGATACCACAAATGAATTCAAGAAAAGGGAAAAACCTGGCTACACAAAAACCAGGAAAGAAGTCAGTAAACTGATTAAGGAATTATCCTCCAAAGAGCTTCAAGTCACACAATAGCATTGTTATTTTACACATAGGGGAAATTTCTTTATTATATAAAATTCCCAAGTGATAAGAAAAAAAACACATCTTCAGACCTTATTATATGGAGCTCTTATGAAACAGAAACAAAAATATGATAAATAAATGATGAAAATACCTACTTTTTAGTGATATTTTGTGCTTTTTAAAAGAATATGAGATGTTAATATTATAAAATAAAACAATGTATTTCATCAATGCATGAAGTGAAAGGAATTAGATATTTGAGCATTTCAATACATCAAAATGTCAATCCAGTTTAAAAAATAACAATTATTAATAAATAAGAACTTTTTCAAAATGCCTCCTTTGCATTGATTAGCTTCATTAGCTTGAAGCTATACACACACATTCATTTAGGTTTACATAATTTATATGTATTATATGTATGCATATAATACATATAAATTGAATACATATGAATGTATTCAATGAATACATATATGAACACATATATATGCATCCATATATACACATATATATTTTTATTTAAATTAAGGTAAAGAAAATGTAAACCACTGTCTTTACTATTTCTTAAAGTGTTCATATCATTGCAGTAAATACTGGAGTGGAAATATGAACATGAATATTCAAAAAGAGAAGAAAATGTTGTTTACCTAAATTAATAATAAAGAACCAACTGAAATACAATTAGAATAATAAGAATTCAAGTAATGTGGCTGAATGCAGAATAATTATGCAAAATAATATGTAGTAATCATAACCAATTTGTTTATATATTTTCAGAAGTTTCACATTTACAGATGCCACTAAATTGGTAAACAAATAGAGTAAGACACTCATGAGAACTGTATTAACATTATAATGCTTATTAATTTTTTTAAAGTTGGCTTTTCCCCCTTAGAATAAATGGAAAGATGTTATATGATTCTGAATGAGAAAACCAAATGTTAGTCCAAAATACCACATCTGCCATACAAAAAGCTCTCAAATATTTATCTTTTCGAAATGCTGCTTTGTGACAAATCCTTATCTAAAGTGTCATGAACCTTTTTGTAGCTCTTTTCTCCCCTTAAAACAAAAGCACTGTGTTTGAAGCTCTAGACAAAGGAGAAATGAATGTAAATTTCATTATAGTCTTTTAGTATAGTTCCCATATTAACATTTCAAAATTTGAAAAATTCTGGCCTGGAGAGTTTTAGATGAAATTTTTAAGATGCGTTTTTTCTACAAATTAGTTTACATATTAAAATCTAATGGAAGTGCAGTCCCAATAGACACTGTCTTTTAATACACTAGAATTTTCTACTCTAAAATATTTCTAGTTTCTTTATATGGCTACATTTCTAAATTTCTGTTTCTAATACTATTTGGCAAACACATCTGCTTTTGATTTGCTTTCTCTGCTTCTATACGCCTTATTTAGTTCTTTAATGCCTCATATTAAACTTTGAACATAGCATGAGACATCTTCTACTGTCTTACTTATTTTTCGTTTTTGTTCATCTCTAGTTTATTTATCAGTATTCCCTCTTTCTGTTCTTACCACAGCCATTGATCCACTGTTTTGTTATTTTTCTCTATATTTTCCTAAAATCCCACTTTGCTGCTTTCCTGTCATTCTTCCTCTGAGTATCCTGGATTCATGTATATGTGGTTTCTGTTTTACCCCTTAAACAAGTAAAAATGAGAAGTCAAAATACTTTTATTAAAAAGACACCTGTTAAACTTGAAATGAGAAGAAAAAAACTGAATAACAATTTATTCTCTAATTTGCACTCAATTTGTTTCTGTTTTAAGCTTTCTTTTATGTTTATTATCACATTTTCTTCATCTATTTACTATCTAGGTTACTATTCTACAACGTCACCTCAAATCTCTAATACTTCTCCTTCCCTCCAATACTCAACCAATGACCAGGGTTGGTATTTCACTAAGATATAAAAGTAATTATAACAACAACAAATGCTGTCTCTCAATGACTTTAAGCCACTTGCATTTTTTTTTTTTTTTGCGGTACGTGGGCCTCTCACTGCTGTGGCCTCTCCCGTTGCGGAGCACAGGCTTCGGACGTGCAGGCTCAACGGCCATGGCTCACGAGCCCAACCGCTCCGCGGCATGTGGGATCTTCCCGGACTGGGGCACAAACCCGTGTCCCCTGTATCGTCAGGCGGACTCTTAACCACTGCGCCACCATGGAAGCCCCCACTTGCATTTTTATTTCTGCCTTCCCTACAATGGATTGCATTTTTTAGTTCTATCCAAATCCAATTCCTTCACACATTCACTGAATTCCATGATCTCTTTTCCACCTAAGAATCTTGCTCCAGAAAGCCTTCTGTATATGGACAGTTTCCACTCTATACTAGATCAGTTCCATCATGGTATATTTCTCATCATTAAAAACTAGTTTTTCTTTGCTCCTTATCCCCTTCCATTCTGTCTTTTTCTCTGCTACCAATTAGAGCAAAGTGTTCAATATAATTGTTCAAATTTAATGATAATGTTGTCTCATGCTTCTTGGAATCCACCAGGATACTGAAACAGCTCTTGTGGGGATCATCAGTGAGCTCCATGCTGCCAAAGCCAATGGTCAAGTGTCATTTTTCATCTTATTTGGTTTATCAGCAGTGGCTGACAAAGCCAATCAATAATTTGAAAGCTTTTTCCTTTCATGACCCCAGGGGATCATTTTCCTGACCTCCTTTTCCCCTTCACTTTAGTTGATCTCATCTAATCATAAAAACAACCAAGAAAACAATACCTGTTCTATATGCTAATAATTTCCAAATGCCTATGTCTTGCCCCATTATTTCCCCTGAATTCCAAACTTCTATATCCAAAACCGTTTGGATGTGTAAAAAAACATTCTAACTTGATATGATCAAAACTGAACTCCTGATACACAAACCCCACCACAAATCTGATTTTCATACAATCTTCTCCATCTCAATAATTACAACTCCATATTTCTGATTGTTCAGGTTGAATACCTTGGAGTCAACCTTGTACAGCTCTTTCTCTCCAACACTGCATCTAAACATCAGGAAATTCTGTAAGCTTTGGCTTCAACATATAGAATCTAATTATCATTTCTTACCATTCCTACCACTATATTCTGGTCCAAGGTATCAACATCTCTTACCCTGATTATTAAAATAAACTTTTAAATGGTTTCTAGCTTCAGATCTTGCCCTTCTATATTTTATCCTTTACACATTAAAATATCCTATCCTATTGTATCTTATTCTATTCTATGTTATCCTATCCTACCCTGTTCTATCCTAAATTATTCCTGTACTTTTTATGCTTCAAAGAACTTTTTCATCATCTGATATAAAAAATCCCCTCCCCTCACTCACAAAAGGTTCAGGACAGATTTGTTTTGTTGACCACTGAATCTCCAGAAACAACACACATACAAACACACTCACACATATACATACATATATATGTATAAAACAAATGAACATATATATGCACATATATATTTTGATATATATGAAAACATGTATGCCAATAAATGTTGTTTGAATGAATGAAAGTTAAATGAATGAATTACCACCAAGATATAGACTTAGAACGGTGTGCTATTCCACATTTACATTTATAACCAAACATAAAGCCTTTCTCTTGGTTTACCTCGTATAGTAATAACAGCAAAGGTATATTAAAAAGTATGTAAGTAACTCTGAATACAATTGTCCAATTTAAACTTCACAGGTTTTTGAGGTGACATTAATGAGAATATTGGTGTTACTAGGTGTGTCTGAGTTGCACTTTCTACAGGATTAAGCAGTGACTCAGCCCTCTATCCTGTATTTTCTTTTCTATTCCTCAGAGCCACCCGAAGATACTCTATTGGTTTCAAATATTTATCACATTCATTTAATTAATAAGCAAATCTTATTCTGATAATTTTCTGGGGTGGGAGAATCAGGATATGTAAATGAATTTCACAAACTGGTAAGCACTCTTACAGAGGAATGGAATTGATGTTCTGAGTTAAAGATCAGAATCTCAGTTATTAGCAAACTGCTTGAAGAAGTCTCTATCCTCAGTCATTATCAGTTACTATAGGGAGTATATCTTCAGTTATTTGTTATGATTACTATAATTACTATACATGAATATATCTGGGATTCCAACTATGTCTAATATAAGAATTTCCTTGAAATCATTTAAAAAACATATTCAAATCCTACATCTCCATTCCCAGTCCAACAAAAAAACACCGGATACTACCGAGATTCAGATGGTGGGGATAGTGTGTGGTCATTTTTAAATGATTTTTTTAGAGTGATGCCAACATAATAACCAATACAAATTCCATGTATTAAAACTCATCAATGATTCCCGTTATTAACTGAATAAAGCATGTTTTGTAGCATTTAGTGTATAAAACCATCTGTGGTCTAATCGCTCATAGCTTCCTGCCTCAACCATTTTCAGCCCTATTCTGACCGTTCCTGCTGTGCAGTATAGAACTGCTTGAGTTCCTAGAACACACGACTGTGTTTTTGTTTTTATGCCTGTGTTCATGTGATTTCCTCTGTACTGAATTTGCTCCTCCCCTCCAGTTTATATCCTCCAAGAGTCAGGTTAGATCAGATTGGTGCTAAGACAGTCTTGCTTAACTCTCCTCTTTTTGGCTCCTCCCCCAACACTTTTCACTATATATTAAACACTTATGTATAAATGAATAGACCTATGGTTCTTAACTGTTGTGATATCAAAACAGTTTGAAACATTCTTCTTTAAAAGTATGTCCACACCCCACACTCTCATCTCCCATGCACCAGGGGACATATTGATAGTGACAGGGTTAGGATGGTGGGAAGAATGAGGTGTTTAAAATGTTTTTAGAGTGATTCTGATTAAAAAAACACAAAAAACAAAAAAAAAACTGAACAAGATCTTGAATTCTTAGAAGGGATTTTTAAAAATTGTAAATTCATCATCTAGCAATAATAATTTAAGTTTTATCATACACACACAGATAAATCAGCACAATTTATCCTAACAGGAAGAGGTAATGGGGGCATCATATGTGTCAGGTACATGTATTTCTGACCACCTAATACCCTTCAACTCTATTTCTGCTCTGAGAGACATTACATTTATGCTCATAATTTATGTAAAGAAGGAACTCACTTTTTAAGAACTTTCCACAAATTACATCCAGAAAGATGATGCTACTCTACTTTGGAAGCTTCCTTGATATATAGATATTTTTTTACATCACAACCATAATATTCTTGCAACAAGACATATACAATCTCAGAAAAGTTTCCTTCTAGATTACCTGACTTCCATCACAGAAAATTTTAGTAAGCCCATCTGGAATTCCCAACCTCTTTTCATAACATACCTGTAAGTTTTGCTTTCATTAATTTCTTAGTTAGAGGGACCATGGTGTTCTTTTTGTCCACAACTGAAACATAGGCAGTATTGGGAGGTAAGATAGGAGGAAATAACTTTCAAGGTAGGATTTGTTCTATCTAATTTCAAGAGAAGAGAGTAGATGCTCAGTTGAAACCTAAAGGGGTTAACGTGTATAATGATCTGGACGCCAACTTGCAGTTTAATTTCCAGGTAAAATGAGGAAAATAGTATATACAAAACGTGGCAGGCAGAATAATGCTCACCCTCAAAGATGTTCCTAATCCCTGGAATGTGTGACTATGTTATGTTACATGGCAAAGGGGAATTTAGATTGCCGCTGGAATTAAGGTTGCTGACACTAAAATAGATTATACTGGATTATCTGGGTGGGCACAGTATAATCACAAACATTATTAAAAACGGAAGAGGGAAGCAGAAGAAAATTAGAAGGAGATGCTTCTAACTCTACAGAAGGTTGGTTAGAGAGATGCAATATTGCTGGCTTTGAAGATGGAGGAAGGGGGTCATAGCCAAGGAATGCCTCTAGAAACTGGAAAATGTAAAGAAACAGATTATCCCCTAGAGTCTCCAGAGAGGAAAGCACCTCTGCTGACAACTTAGTTTTTATCCTGGTGATATACGTGTTGCAATTTTAACATACAGAACTCCAAGATAATACATTTGCATTCTTTTAAGCCACTAAATTGTATGCTAATGTGTAACAGTAGCAGTAGGAAACTAACTCAAGACACAGTAAGAGGATATGTACTTTTGAGCCTTATTGATGGATATGGATGATTTGTTACTTATTTCCTAAGGAAAGAGTAACAGGGTTTCTGAAATCTTCAGTAATGATCTAACATGGAATATCTCAATCTTGTTTAATATTATGCCTTCTTGGCTCTTGATATACATAAACTAAACACATATTCTATGTGACATTGCAAAATGAATTGAATATATTGACTTAAAACAAATCAGAGTAAAGGGGAAAGGAGAAGTTTTGATTTAAACCTCCTTTTATATTTAAAATTAGACTAAATCACATTGTAAGGTGCTTCCAAATCTGTGACATTCTACTCCCTATTACCTTTCAAACATTAATTTGTAAAAATGTGGGAGATGATTATGCTAAGTAAATATTCAAATTTAGCATCACTGTTGCATATCCTTATAGGTTTTCCTTATAGTTTCCAAATTAATGAATATGAAGAATTGAGCCATTCAATAGCTCCTGAGCTATCTTTGGAGGTGGGCTTATTATTCACTTAAGGGAGAATTTTAAAAAGACGTTTTATCTGATTCTTAGGACATTTTAAAATATGGGTCTGTCAACCTTCTCAAGAAGAAAAGAATCTAGAGGTAGGCCAGAATTTTTTAGAGAAAAAGAAATTGGGGTATTGAAATAGCCTGCAAGGGGTGAAGGAAGAAGACATCTAGCCTCCATTGTTTCAGTGCACAGTCCATCCACTGTGTCCTTATATTGATTTTCACTAATTATAATATTAAAGAAGTACAACAAAAATAATTGTATAAGCACTAATATTCTTATACAGCAATATGTGTTGCTAAAACCTAAACAAAGCTTAATTTCTAGGATTTAAGAAGCAAAAGTTAAAAAAAAAAATTACTAGATCAACTTGTTCAGGTGTTACTGAATAACTTCCCAAATATGCATTTTTTATTGTTGTTGTTTTATCCTTTTGGGAACCAAAAAAAATGCCTGAAAAAACTAGAAGGCCTAATATAACTTAAATGACTAGTATTAGCTTTTCTTAATCCTGAGAATTCTGACCACAAACTGGTGAATTTACTTTAGCAGCAGATGGTAGTTTTGAAATTCTAGCAATCCCCAAAGAAAAGGACATATTGTTGATTTTAAGACTAATATTAAAGTGACACTCAGCCTTTTGTCTGACTGCTCTGCTGTGCTCAGAGCTTTCAAAGCTTCCACCACTGAGCTCTGGTTAGTTATCACTGGGATCTTAGCTTTACCTAGACCCCAGCTCTCTCTCTCTCTAATCCAGTGGCTCCTTCAGACATCCAGTGCCTTTAATGTAACTTCTGAAGTTTGGTTTCTTACCAAACTTCCACAATATATTTCTCAATTTATCCTCCCCATTTCCTCATACCTTACCCACCATCATCATCAAAAATGCACTAATTTTTGTTTTAACACTTGGCAGCTCTGGTTCAATTCAACTCACAGTATTTACTATGCTCTCTAATGTTCTAATGATTGAGTTATCTCTAATCAAAGCTGATTATTGCCAACATTGCTTTTCAAGAATTTTTTGTTCCCCTTTGGGAAGTCAGAGAATGCATCAGAATAAAGCTGGCATATGAAATGTGTCAAATTTTTACAGAAGTAGATAATATGGTAGAGAGAGAAATGTGTTCTAAACAGAATGAACAATAGGAAATAAAGCACAGAAGTTAGGAAAATTCAGTGAGACCTTTGTTTAAGTGAGTTTATTTAAATGAAGCTAAATACAGTGTTTCCCTTTCCATACATCACTTTCTGAGCATGTATTTGTTGCGTGCAGGCAGGTTGGAACAAAATTGAAAAAAAAGCTGTGTTATTACTAAGATACGGTTTGAGAAATATACTCATCTATTTATTCAACAAATATTCAGGGAGCACCTAAAATGTGATCCACAGTAGTTTAGGAGCTGGTAAATCATTGGTGAAAAGTAGAAGTGCCAGATATAACTGGAAAATTGGTGAGATTTCACAGAGAAGATAGATTTGATCAAGTCAATTTATATGAGACAATTTCCAAGAAGGGTTTTGGAAACAGTGAGAAGGGATATGTTTGGGATAATAAGATAAGGGAAAGGTTGTTTGTTTTCTTTTTTAGACATTTGTCACTTGATCCAGCTTCTTGGAAACATGCCTGAGACTTACGGAAGACAGAGCTCTAATTAGAATCTGGAGGAAATGCTTTCACCTTGGAATTTGTGCAGAGCTCATTTTAGGCCCAGATGGTGAAGTGTGACATGGAGTCAGGGATGCTGGCTACATTTTATTTCCTTTTGTATAGAAGGAACCTTGGCTTTAGGGCTTTGAATTTTCTATAAAATGCAATGATACCTTAGAAACTTGAAGTCTGTAGCTTTTGGAGTCAAAGGTCTTGACACAAACACCAGCTCCATTAGGGGTAACAATGCAAGGCTATCAAAAATGGTAGAATAAGTACCAGGCCTCCAAAAGACTTCCTAGAAGAGCTAGGTGAGATTGTACAGGGAAAGGTATCTTAAATTTATAGTTGCTAAGAGACCACCTTTGTTTTCACAGAGAGCTGGATTTGAGTTCAACTCTTACTTCTGAGTTTTGAAACATTTAAAAAATGTTTTAAACTGTTTCATTTTTATCATCACTAACATGGAGATAATTAACAGAAGCTGCCTTAAGGGATTGTTTCCAGGACTACGTTGCATAAAGCAGGTAAAGTTATTAGCATGGTGATAAGAATAGTGTAAATGCCTCCAAAATTAAAAATTTTAATCATTATAGAGCATTATTTTTTAAAAATATGCATTAAAATATTAAGAACAACTGTATTTATAGACTCATATTAAACAAAGATATCAAGAAAAGCACTAGAAGATTATATTGTATATAACAAACTCATTCACTTATTCAATAAAGTAATGAATTGAAGATACAGACATGCAATCTTCCTTTTGGAGAGCTTATCCAGAACAATATATATTATAAACAATCATTTAAAATGCATTACGATTAATTACATGAGAGAGGTGTATGCAGAATGACAAAAACAAAAATTGTTATCAGGGGAACAACAAATTCCATATGTGCCACAGATTCTGCTGAGTACTGAAGGCACAATAAGACTGAACTGGATGAAAAAGTTTTATAAGAGTGGTTCAGGAAAAGAGAACAACATATGTGGAAGAAGGAAGTATTAATATAAATACGACAGTACACTTAAGGCTCTGCAAGCAAGCTGACTCCATTGGGGTAGAAGTTGGGGCAAGAGATACAAGATGGGGGCAATGACCCCTCTCTGCTAGAATCCTACATAACCCAAAGGTACAAAGGACTCTGAGGGGTAGAGCACTGCCTTTTAGTGAAATGGTTTGTCATTCAGAGTATCTTTATTATGGCATATGCTTATTATAGTAGTATTTGGGGTCCTGTAATTCCTGCTTGGGACATATAAATGACACTGATGATATGCTGGAAATTCTTTGTGTTCTAACTACATTACACAATGAGAATTGGCATGAATAAGTAACAGTAAGTACGTTCAGCCCAAAAGTTAAGCAAATGTATATTTATGAGTGCTGAAATTTAGGAAATTGTTAAATAAATATTAGCCCTTGCTTTTATTGTGGCCTCTAGCTTATCCACCTTTTTGTTCATTAACACAGCAATTTCATGATGACCAGAATTTTATTTTATGGCTAGATTTCTCACAGACTCTCTGGCTTTGTCAAACATACATAAACCAGAGTGGTATATGTGGTACATATAGTGGTACATAAACCATTTGGTATATTTGATCAATCTAGGTAGTTAATATGAATAACTTACAGGCACAAAATGATGTTTTCCCAACAATAGCAACCTGTTTTGCCTTATAAATCTATGGCTACTTTTCAATTTCTCAATTTAGGATGCTATTAATATACTTATTTTATATTAATTTTATTTATAGATCCCAAATTATGGATCTGCATATTTAAACTTATCCTATTGGAAATCCAATAGCTCACATATCTGGCAAATGTCTTCCCACTGACAGCCAGGTAGACACTAACTAAAAGTTTTTGAAAACTAAAATATTGCTTGTATATTATAAGGGCTAAATATAAAATTTTCAGAATGGCACATATGGTAATGGATTTATTATGAATAATGGCATTCACTTGATCTACTTTATTGAAAAATCCACCTTATTAGTGAGACATGAGTTATAAACATTGTCATTGGGAGTCAGATAAACGTAAAACCCATCACAATTATCTGCGGAGGTCCAGCACAACTTACTGTTTACCTTTCTTGTTACAGGCAAAGTTCTTGGAAGGTTTATTAGAGTTACAACAAAGACAACTGGTTGTGTGATACATTATGAAACAATGTAACACCAAATTACATAAACTGTACAGCTAATACTTTATTCTATTTGAATGGCAGTAAAACTGCTATTTATTTATTGCTTTCATTTTATTTCAATTTTAAACTGAAGAGGAGAGGAAAACCTACAAAGATAACTTAATAAAATTAAAAATTAGTTTTCAACCAATAAACCTTCACTTTATAGTCTCATATAGCCTTACTACTGAATAATGTTTTCTTGTTTTATTTTGTGGTACGCGGGTCTCTCACTGCTGTGGCCTCTCCCGTTGCGGAGCACAGGCTCCGGACGCACAGGCTCAGCGGCCATGGCTCACGGGCCCAGCCGCTCCACGGCATGTGGGATCTTCCCGGACCGGGGCACGAACCCGTGTCCCCTGCATCGGCAGGTGGACTCTCAACAAGTGCGCCACCAGGGAAGCCCAACTCCCTAATTCTTAATCCACAGCATGGACTGCTCAGATGTCTCCATAAGCGAATATGTATTTCACTATAGGGTCTAATTAACCAACATTAAAAAAAAATTAATTTAATCTGGAAGCCTCATAGTAAGGCAATTCAAGAGATACCCTTGGTCATATAAAGGACAGGCTTTATCATTTTCATGAAGGCGTAACACGGCCTATAGACCTTTTAATTACAAATGTAGGCATTTAAACCTTGGTCCACATATATTTGAATTAAGGACCAACTTATAGTACCTGCTTTAAAGTATCAGTAAGGATCTGGGTCTGTGTACAGTAAACTTTCATAATATAGAACACCAGTTTTCTCCATTTGAGACAAGAACTATATCCACATAACCCCCTATTATTTTACCACTTCTTAATACTCATTTAAAGTAATTAATATTTTATAGATAAATATTAAATCTAAAATGTTAATGTATTAAAAGAAAATAGATAGGCATAAAAGTAGTAAGAAAAAAACTATGAAGGCAAATAGTTAACAGACTTTATGGTAATCCAAACTTTAAAGGTAGGTTTACAAATAACTTGGATGCATAAATATGTAATTATTTTCACATCATGCAAAATTAGTATTTTAAATATGTAACATGAACAAAAGTTGCATATTAATAAATTGTGTAAAAGGAAGTTGTTAGATTAGACAAAATCAAATATAAGGTTTAATAGTCTCAAATACAGACAAACTGTACCAGGGATTGGTATAATTTACTGGGTTTCTGAGGACTTAGTATATTTTCAGAATGGTATTTCTTATTCTGAGATTGATGCTGACTCAAATGTTTCTCATATTTACATTGTGTATAAGTATCCTCAAGTTTGTGAAAACAGGTAATCTAATACTCTTTCTGCAAGATGGGTAGACATAAAGGGAATTCTCAGGTAACCATCAAGTAACATTCCCCTCTCTTGAAGCCCTGATATGGCACCTGGGTATAGTGGATATGTGACACAGAGAGGAAATATAAATATCTTCAGGCTGTACAAGATAATATGCTCTTATTTCTATTTAGGCTGTTCTCTAGGGATTCTAGAATGGTAAAACGGAAAGGTATGATCTGAAGAGTTTGATAAATTTTACTTTTGTTATATGTAGTGAAGTCAATTTCTCTATGAGGAATAGGAGGGATTTTTTAAAAGTTAATGTATGGAATGGAGTTTTTCTATGATTACTCAAATAATTTTGCATTTCTTGAATTTTTAAATGATTCTCTAAATTAAAGACAAAGCTGTTATTGTACTATATTTGTCATGGACCATAACTATGACCATCGTTTCTCTGTATAACTGTGATATTTCAGATATCATCTTAATTCAGGATTCAAATGGCATATGTTAATTAGATGTGAATTTTAGTATTGTCAGTAATGCAAAATAGAAAAATATATCATGCCATAATGATATGCACAAGTTCTGTGGATCAATTAAACACAATGTAAAATAAATGTATACATTTCAATTAAAATAGCAATATATTGGCTCTATAATATATTGACGGTTTTCTAGGAGACTTTTCTTTTCTTTACTTATCTTGCTGTAGGAAAGTTAAGCTACAGGTTTTAATATTTAGCCCAGAGAAAAGGAAACTTGATATATCCTGGACTTTCAGGTATACTGAAATGCAACTAGATTGAAGAAAGTAGGATTCGGGTTTTCATCCGGGTATTTGGATATCTACCACATGTATTCAGAGGTTTCTGTGACAGGTACCATTAGAAAGTTAATCAATAGAGAATTAAATAAGGTTCCTTTCAGTTATTCTTTAACGTCATCAAAGATTCCTATTTGACTTGGCATATATGTTTGCTTGTAGTTAAATATTTCCAAATTTACATCTCCAGGTTCTCTTGCAATTTTCTTCTCTTTTTAATCCCTGCTACACACTAATCTATGGCCTCATCTTGATATAATGAACTAATCTCCTGATCAGTTTCTCATTTTGTCCACCTGTGTGCTATCTGTCACCATTATATTCTTTCACTATATTCTCCCACTATTTATCCATATGCCTCCTGTAATATGAGAAATTTTGATTTCATATATATAGATATAAATAATCGTATAAATATTATATGTATAGTTATATATATATAATTTTTTTCATAGTCATGCTTCCACTTAGAAAATATGCTCTCCCAAGTATACCTATGACAGTTCCTCTCATTTATCAAGACAGAGTCCTAAATAACTTTGAGGAGAGAGACAGAGAGACTTTAAACATCAAGAAGTCATGGGTATTATGTTTCAGGGAGGCAGTAAGCCTCAGACAGTTACCTGATTGAAAAGGAATGGCTCCAAGCAAAAAGAAAAGCATTTATTCTTAAATAGCGACTATCATTAAATGTTTATTAAGCATTAACTATAGACCAGGTAATTCTAAGAACTTTATATCTACTAAATGATCCAATCATTATAAGAAAATGTTAACTTAGTAATATCACCTTGTTAAGTAAAAATAATTTGCCTAAACTCACAGAACTAGCAAATAATAAAGACAAGAATTGTTTTAATGTAACTACTTCTTTAATGCTTTCAACAATATAATTTTAATCCCACTGATTAATCAACCTGATGCCTTTCTCCCTCTTGCTGCTCTCCCAATCTCCCCAAGAATGAATGTCTTTCCTCACCTACCGTTAACTTCATGTCATTTGTCCTAGGGAGAATTCATCACCGCTACCCATGCCTTTGTTATTACATGAACACCACTTTACAGATGTATCTAGCCCTTTGGCAGGTGCATAGTCCCCTGTGATCTTTGTACAGGTCTTGTTGTACATTCATGCACTTTCTATTTTGGGATGTTTATTTTTCCACAGGGCTCTTTGTGTGTTATTGGATCTGCCTGAAGATAACTGAAATCAGTAGAAAAAGCAGTAGAGGCAAAAAGTCTAATTAGCTTCATTGATAGCTACAAAAATTTTCTGTGAATTTATAACCTATGTTTTCCTATCTCCATTACCTCTATTCAACTGAATTTTTAGAGTCTGAAATATTTTCAGGTCATTCTGTGACCAGTAGAAGCTAAGAAAGAAAAAGCAGCCATTTAATTTTTGTCAATGTTCAATTTCCTATGCCAAATCCATATGTAAACTGAATGACATTTAATATTGCTAATTTTATCACCTTTTGTGCAAAGTGATCTTTAGACTATAAATGTTCTTCTTTAGCAATTTCAGATACATACGGGGTCTAGAGAATGAAAATTAATTTGTTTTGGAGTGAACTTTTTTTTGCCTAGTACACTATAACTCTTACACTTGAAGAAAGCTCTACAGGTTTTAATGGTTTGGCATTACAATAGATTTTATAGCGTTGCTGAAAGCATTTTGAAATTCAGTAGTAGCAGTGAAGTCAATCTCATTTGAAACGTAAGGCATAACTCTGAAAAAGGTGGCTGCGTTATCAAAACATCTAGGATGTGAGAAGAAAATGCCACTAAGTTGCTTCTAGAGCTTGTTTGATACTTAGGTGTACATTTCAAGTCCTCAGATGGCTCTAAGCTGCTGCCAAGGAAGTTTTTTTCACATCTTTATTGGAGTATAATTGCTTTACAATGTTGTGCTCGTTTCTGCCGTACAACAAAGTGAATCAGCTATATGTATACATATATCCCCATATCCCCTCCCTCTTGCGTCTCCCTACCACCCTCCCTATCCCACCCCTCTAGGTGGTCACAAAGCACTGAGCTGATCTCCCTGTGCTAGGGTAAGCTGGGACGAAGTGAGAGAGTAGCATTGACATATATACACTACCAAATGTCAAATAGATAGCTAGTGGGAAGCAGCTTCCAAGGAGTTTTATATGAATGCAAAACAACTAAAAGGAGCAAGATGTTGCAGTGACGAGACTACCTTTGAGGGTACATGGCTATTATTCCTCTTTGGCAGGGGTATGTGTAGAAAAGTTGAATTGCTGGCTTTGAAGGTGATTCATATTGAAGCTCCTGATTATTAAATATTTTAAAATAAATGAGGATCCTTTTACAAGAGACTCTAGCTTAAATTGTTCCTAAATTTATAGTGAAAATAATTCATTCTACTCTGTTTTCATTCATTTAGGTATCCCACAGATATTTACCATGTGCTATCCAATATTCTAGAACCTGGGGACATAGTGACAAAGAAGACAGAAAAGATAACTAATCCCATGACATTTTCTATCCATTTTATAATTAAGGATTGGTAAGCAGTCTCTAAGAACTTTTAGAGAGGAATGAGGACCATGGGTTTATTCTGTAAGTCATAAGGGAAAATAATAGATATATGGGAAATGAAATCACACAACAATTAGATATTATAAAGAAAGAAATCATAGTATCTTAACTGAAATGAAGGGTAAAATGCCTTTTACCAGAGGAGCAAAGTATCATGGGTAAAATATTGAAAAACGCTATTATTTTGAATGATTATTTAATTCCAAAAACAATTAGCATCATAAAATAGGTTGTTAGGGGACACGGTTATCTGGAAACAGAAATACTTTGATCATTACTGGAAATGGCCAAGAAAAACAATGAAAAGATGAAAGTTTCATGGGCCATAAATTTTTATTTTTTCTCATTTGAAATCACCACTTACTTGAGAGTAGAGTGAGTTTAATAATTTTATTATCAATATTTTCACTAATTTTCTCTTTGTGAAGAACAATGTGTGTCTTACTCTGCATCCATGTAAGTGAATATTTATAATTCTGGCAGAGTAATCATTTGAAATAACCTTTTCTCAGGTAGTAGACATACGCTATTTGACTAAAGACATGAGATGGATATCTGCTAAGAATCAGAACAATTCAGCATCAGGCTTTTTGATCCAGTGTCAAGAAAACTTTATAATTGTTTATTTAAAAAAAATTATCAATGTCAGTAGCACAATATCAATATTTTCTCTTTTCTTTGGATCAACTAGAGTTCCTTTTAAATTTAAACTTTTACTGAGTAATAAGATATACAACTTTGAGTCAGAAATATGCTAAAATACCAATGTTGCCAATAAATATTTTGTCCTTGGTCTTTTCATACTGAAATTTTATTGCTCAGCTTGTAGTTTTTACCCTTTTTTGCCCCTTTCTTAATTGCTAGTAACCTTCTTGCCTCCCATAGCTTCTATCATGGGTAATGTGCCTTTTTCACATGACGAAAAATTGGGCCACTAGCCCTGACTTACTTGACAGAATAGTCAAGGTCTAAGTTATTGCCTTATTACAATTATGAAAGCATTTGTACTCATACAACACAGTTTCCATAGTTATCCCCCTCCATCTAAATCTCCATACATGTACCTTATATTTAAGTTATATTTTTGACATATTTTGTGTCTATAAATATAAAAATCTTTCAACAAGAATGGAGAGTGAGAAGGCATTTGTGGTAAATAGAAAGTATTGAGAGGTTATTACTGAGTTGACTGAGGTCTCAAAAATTGCAAGTCTTTGCTTTGTTTCATTATCCTTAGTGAAAAAATATTAGCGTGAAAATTGTGGTTCAATAATTAATGAAAATAAGCTGTATAACCCTAAAACTATTGTGGTTCACACACTCAAAAATACTAAAACTGTATAGGCAATATATTATGCTAGGCACTAAGAAAACAAAGACAAATAAGACATAGCCCTTAATTTCCAGGAACACATAGTCTAACAGGAAGTACAAACAAATAATTAAAACACTTTATAAAAATTGCAACTTATACATTAGGTATATATAGGTCTGACAATTTCCCCTATGATGCAGATGTAGAACATGGCATATGACTTGGACATTGAAGACAAGTTTGAGTCTCTGTGATGAGAGAAGAAAGATGAGGAACCCAGGTAGCAAGAGTCATGTTTACAGAGGCACTGAGGTAGAATATAGAATCTTACATGTTTCTTGAACAATTGAACCTAGTTTTGTACAGATTGTTTGAAGAGATCAATCTTGTTGGATATATAGAGAAAGAGGTAGACTACATGGAAGTGCTGAGGGGCTTTGTGTGCCATGCTAATTGATTTCGATTTTGGAAATAAAATGCTGACTTGATAGAATTAGAGCATCTTAAGCAAAAGAGAGACATTTAACAAAATGCAGTGTAGGCTGATATTTGCAAAATGTAATAAGCCTGTAAGAAATTTCCCATTTGATCTTCAAAATTTGAATATAAATGTACTTCAAATGTTTGAAAAATACTATCCATCATAGCCAAAATATTAAACTTCACATATTTCTTAAGTGAAATTAAATATACAGATTTTTGACATGTGTTTTCTAGTTTTAGTTTTTACTCTCAGAGATGTAATGTGGCAGTTTACTTATCAACTAAGAAACAGATACTGAGGTTTTCTAGAATAGAATTAAAAATAAAACTTACACCTGCCAATGTCAGAAAAAAATGCTACATAAATAAGTAGAAGGAACAAAGCATTTACTATCACTGCTCAGGGTAAGAGGGTGCAACCTAATGCAGGCATACCTTGGAGATAATGGTTTCAGACCACCACAATAAAGCAAATATCACAATAAAATGAGTCACAGGAATTTTTAGGGTTTGCAGTACATATAAAAGTTATGTTTACACTACACTGTAGTTGATTAAGTCTACAATAGCATTGTATCTTAAAATGCAATGTATATACCTTAATTAAAAATACTTTATTGCTAAAAACTGCTAACCATCTCTGAGCCTTCAGCGAGTCCAAATCTTTTTGCAAAAGTAACAAAGATCACTGATCACAGATCACCATAAAATATAACAATGAAAAAGTTTGAAATGTTGTGAGAATACCATAATGTGACACAGATACATGAAGTGAGCAAATGCTGTTGGAAAAATGACAAAAGACTTGCTGAATGGGGGCTGCCACAAACTTTCAATTCATAAAGAATGCAGTATCTGCAAATCACAATAAGCAAAGTGCAATAAAACAAGGTGTGCCTGTAATATAAACTTTGAAAAATGTGCACAGATAGATTTTATTGTGAACTCTTTGCTCATCCTTTACTCCTATATACACAAAAATTAAAGAGAAAGGTAAAAACTTGCAAACAATTTGAGAATATATATTAAGTTACTTAAAATTAGTAATTAAATCATGGATTTTACTGGACATCAGAGAGAAAGAGCAAGTATCTAAGATGGAAAAAAAGCTGACTTTTTATGGTGGGTGGTTGTTTTTACTTTTATTTTTTTCCACATAGCATTCAATGCCAGAAAAGAGTAGAGTAATTTCTGCAATATATTGAAAATGAAAGTAGTCTTGAACATAATAGATCAGAGATATGTCACCTATATACCCTAAAAAAATAATTTTTAACATTACATCCAGCTAAACATTGTTCCATCTATCTAAGGGAGAACTTAAAAATCAATCTATCAGGAATGAGGAGCCATGACATAAAAAAATGTGGCAGTGAGTCCTGGATTTAGTAAAATATAGAACAAAGGCTAAAAACGTTTGAGATATTATTTAAATAACAAAAGTATTACAATGCTTTAAATAAATTTTGTGACATTTAATATTAGTACATATAATGTCTTAGTGCAACTACTTCTGAAGTTTCATAGAACATTTGGGAGTTTGAAATGATTTGAGGAAGGTATGTGAAATGAAATGCAATGGCACTTTATTTCTTAAAGTAGTAAATGAAAATATAAACTTGGTTATAATAATTAAATCTGTAAAAGTAATACTAGAGAAACTAAAAGATATATATGTGTGTGTGTGTATATATATATATATATATGTCTTTCCAGGCTCCAAATAAGAAAAATAAAAGTATACAGGAAGCTACTGTAAGGAAAAACAATATATATGGAAATGCACTTTCACTAAAAATCTCTAGAAAGCATCTAATTTCACAAGAGGTAATCTCTCAAACTGTTAGAACACACCAGAGAAGCAGTAAAAGCAGTAAAAAATAATTTTTAAAGAGATGCTTCAGATCTTCTGGTCAGAGTAGTCTCCTGATTGCAATAGCTTCCTCTCCCTATTGCAATAATCTCTTTTATCAACTTTGCAATAATTCTTTTAAATAAGGTCTCTCCTTAATAGAAACAACAACACAACAACAGAAAATTCTAAACAAACAAAACACTAGAGAGCTGAAAGTAAAAAAACTTAAGTGAACTAAATTTTAGAAAGTGACAAGGAAAGAAAGGAGACAGTCTTCTTACCCCTGGAGGAGCATCAAGAGAAGGGGATCTAGTACAAATGGAGTTTTAAAATGCCAATTTTTATCTTATGGTCAATATTTTGATTTTGAAAAAAAAATCAGTCTAAAGAAGGGATACAAGAATAGTGCAAGCATCTTTTTAAGATCCATTTTGAAGCCATTTTACTCCATACTCAAAAAATCAATACAAGATGTATCACAGGACTAAAAACAAAAGCCCAGGACATAAAGCCTCTGGAAGAAAACGTAGGATAGTACCTTTGCAGTCTTGGGATAGGTATAGATGTATTGGACAAGATACAAAAAAACATTACCCATAAAGGAAAACCGTAAATTTGTCTCCTTAAAACTAAAACTTTCTATTCATCAAAAATAACAATTAAAATGAATAGACAATATACTGATTAGGAAAAACTAGTTCTGGTACATGTATCTGACAAAGTACTTGCATCTATTTTTTATAAAGGCTTGCAAATAAAATAAATAAAAACTATTCAAAATTAAATAGGCCAATCAGACTTTCTTGAGAATTCAGAAATTATGTACGTATAAACAGAAACTAAGGAGAGTTAGTACCGGCTCATCTAATGGCAATCAACTACAGAGACATCCACACACTCTTCCTATTGAGATTCCTTTGTTTGATACTCAATTTTTTGGTTGCTTCCAATTATGAAGTCTAAGTGATTCCGACACAAGTTCTATAAATTATTTTGGTGGGACTGTGTTCTCTCAGAGACATGGGGTATTAGAAAATGGGTATTCGGTTAATATGTGGTTAAAGGCAGAGTGATTTACATTTCAATTAATTGGAGCCATGTATAGTGAGGAAACAATGAATCTAGATGCCATATCACCTGGGACAGTGTTCCCACTGATAAGAAAACTCAGGTGGTTGGGGAAATTTTGCCTTATTCTTTTTTAATAGAAGATAAATAAGGTATAAACTATAGGAAAGTTTCTTGAAGGCAATACAATGTTAACTAATCAAGAGAAAAATATGCCGAAGTTAATTACGTAGTTATAATGGATGCTATTATTACATATTTACCCCCTTTTTGTCTTAACCAATTTTAAAAGCAATGGCATAAAAATATAAGTTATCATTGCTCCTGGAACAAATATATGTAATGTGTGCAATACATTTGTCAATAATGACCCAAAGCAGCTGTGTAGGAGCAAAGATGTAATGGAAAATGATGACAGATTGGGAAGTAATAATTATAACAACGTTGTTGAGTTTTTAACAATGAATATAATATGCAAAACAAAAATACCAAAAAAGGGCACTAGTTTGAGAAAAATCCAAAAATGCTTGAACAATAATCTCTGATATTTGGAGACCACCAGGACATGAAAGCATCAGATACTCATGATGCCCACTGTATCTTTCTAGCCTGAGGAAGCTGTGAGTCTGTGGTAACCATTATTCAAACTCAACTTTTCTGGGAGTGCAGAGAGGGCCAGGATGTGGAGAAATTGTAGAATCAGAACAACACAATTTTTAGAATAGTTTTTGAATATACAGTGGTTCAAGCTGAACCAATCAAGAATTCTATATCCACAAAACGTGCATTCAATTCTCTCATTGAATGGTCCAGCCATTTTAACATTTCATTTCATTAATTAATGCTAATTTACACTGAATGGTACGTAAAACCCTGATGTTTCTTGGCATAATATTCATGAACGAAAGGAAAGGGAGCAGTCTGGATTGCATCATTGGATAAAATGCGTGTTCAGCACATCCCATGATTCACTATATCCTTTACAAGAATCAGAGGATTTTGTGACCCTGGCCAGAGAATAATTGTTCTTGAAATGCTGAAGAGGAAGTTTCATTTCCTGATCTCATTGACACTGAGAGAAACTCTGCATGATCAGTTTATAGGACGCTGATCCTCTGACCACAGGGGTGATAACATATATCAAGTTAGGCCGACATGTAAATCTGAAATTGGGTTGAGACCACAGGAATGGAAAGACAACAGAGCTTAGAAATTGATGTTGTGCCAGAAAATACTGTGAGACCACATGCCAGGAAAACATACTGACATCTTAGGTTCTTATCCTTTTCTAAGCTTGATAATTCTGTTTTTCCTTTGATCATATGGGCTAATAATTTCCTTTTGCTGAAGTTTGGCAGAGTTGGTTTCTTTTGCTTTCTTTCAAAAAGTGCTTTGAAAAACTAATTTTAATATAATTACATTGTATGTAATTGTTATGCTTTTTTCAGTAGAATTCAATAAGAAAAAGAAATACCTAAGCCTATGATGATACATACATAATATCTGCCTTTCTGTACTTGTGATGACTTGCACTTCATCAAGGTCAGTCAGAATGTATGCAATAAACGTGTCTGCCTGAATTATCCTTGTCTTTAAATTCTACATTGGCATTGAGTGGTAGTTCCCCATTTATTCTCTACGTGGGAGTGTCAATGAAAAAAAGAGAAAAATGTCTGAACTATTTAGACACAGAAGTGGCTGTTTAAGTGATCTTGTGTAGTCTTTTGAAAGAAGAGATACTTGTAATTTAGTATATTGAAAAAACCAACAGATCCTACATATACCTTAGTTTAAGTCAAAACCAAAATCCAATATAAACATATGTAAGAGCAAAATTTATCCTGTCAGTAAAGTACACCATGCCTCTAATCTCTAAGGAAAATTGTGAGTTACATGAGTATAATGTCCAATCACAAGAACAGTGATTGAAATTTTTCATGTCTAAATAGTTGGTAGATTTTGATCACCTATTTATGAAGTAGCCTATTCAAGGAAGTTATTAGAGTACTAGGAATTTTAAAATTAGACAATGAAAAATGTATGTAACGCTTTTATGCAATTTTGGATAAAAGTGAGGAGAGCTAGGATATGTGATTTAGTTTTTGGCATTGCCTATTTGATAAATATGTGTCAAATAGATTCTTTCATCCTAATATTCTTTTTCTGTAAAATAGTGAACTTAATTCTTGTCTTATTTCACATGCTTTTTATGATTATGTAATATATGAAAGTGTTTTTAAAAATGAAACAATAATGGAGAGTCACCTCTGGAACAAGAACTGCAAAACCAAAACCAAAACCAAACCAAACCAAACCAAAACAAAAAACTGTCTTTCTATAAATGTAATGAGAACACTGACAAACTTTGTCCAAATCAACCTTTTCAGGTCTCTGGATGTTAACAAAAGACTTGTAGGGCTTCGCTGGTGGCACAGTGGTTGGGAGTCCGCCTGCCGATGCAGGGGACACGGGTTCGTTCCCCGGTCCGGGAAGATCCCACATGCCACGGAGCGGCTGGTCGCGTGAGCCATGGCCGCTGAGCCTGCTCGTCCGGAGCCTGTGCTCCGCAACAGTGACAGGTCCGCGTACCGCAAAAAAAAAAAAAAAGACTTCTAAAAAAAAAAAAGAAGCATTTATTCAAGAAAAATAGTTGAATCTCTCTAAGAACACTGAACTTTTGGGTGTTTTGATGTACCCTATTCCCAAGCTCTTTTCCCCAGCTCCATGATAACACTGCAACCAAAAACCTCACAACTACAGTCAGCATCCTAGCAGCCACTGTTAGGGGTCAGAATGAGTTGGGATCCTCCCCAGAGTGCTGTTCCCAGAGAATTATCACTATTTGATCCATCTGGACTCAGCTGGTAGCAGCCTGATAATTGCACTTCAGGGTTTGTCTTTATTTTACTTGACTTGGAGCTCTCTCTGTGCAAACAGCTCTATCCCTAAGGTGTTTGTCAAAAATAATCTGCAGAAATTGTTTAACATCATAGCTGACTGAAGTGGCAACAAGAGTTAGGGCTAACAGGAGGGTGACCAAAATGCTTAAAAGGAAAAACTGGGAATGAGGGGTCTTGGAAAAGCTCCAACATATTTGTGGGAATCTAGAAGGCTACAGAAAATGCACAGCTGTAGACATTTCTAGAAGAGCTATGAGAGGGCCCTAATGTTTCACCTCTGATTGCCTTGAGGCTTTGCACCAGCAGGTCATTAAGCTTAAGGCAGAGATGTAAACTGCTAGAGCATTGAGGACCTACCGCCAGGACACTGACTTCTCAGCAAAGCCTGAGAAACTTACTAGGTCAAGACAATTAATGAAGTATCTGTCCAATGATAGCTGACTACTAGACTAATTGAACACAGATTTCAGTAGCCATACATGAATGCAGACTTTCAGAGAATTAGACCAGGAAAGTCATTAATTAAACAAATAACAATTACAGCCACCTGCAACAAAAATATCCTGAGTAGGAAAAAGAACCTCTGATTTTCAGAGTGGCCACATTATATTATTTAAAATCCAATTTTCAACAAAAACATATGAAAATGCAATGAAACAAGAAAATATAGCCCATACACAGAAAAAATATATAGTCAATAGAAACTGTTTCTAAGAAAGCCCAGATGTTGGACTTACCAGGCAAAGGCTTTAAATCAGCAATTCTAAGTATGTTCAAAGGACTAAAGGAAACCATGTCTAAGGATTAAAGAAAAATGAGAAAGATATCTTGCCATTATAGAGAACATCAATAAAGTGATGAAAGCTGTGTTTTAAAAATTAGGAATTATGGAGTTAAAATTACAACAATTAAAATAAAACGTTTATTAGAGTGGTTTAATAGCAGATTTGAACTAGTGGAAGAAAAAATGTTAATTTTAATGCCAAAGGCAATTTTTAAGAACATATTTTAAAACTATAGAGTAAAAGAAAGAACAAGGAAATTAAAAAAAAAAAAAGATATTTCCTGGTCTTTGGGAAAATAATTTAAAGCCCTATACAGTTGACCCTTGAACAATGCAAGCATTAGGGGTGCCAACCCTCTGCGCAGTCAAAAATCCCCAGATAACTATCATTGGCCCTTCATATCTGTGGTTCTGTCTCCACAGATTCAACCAATAACATATCATATAGTATTGTAGTATGTATTTATTGAAAATAATCTGTATATAAGTCACCCCATGCAGTTCAAACCTATATTGTTCAAGGGTCAACTGTATCCCTTTACATTTATGGTAAATTGATTTAACAGTGAGGCAAGAATTTCAATAGGAAATAACAGTCTTTTCAATAAATGGTGGTAGGACAACTGGATGTCTAGATGCCAAAGAATACACTTGAGCCCCTCCTCACACGATATGCAAAAGTTAAATTAAAATGGATTATTGCCCATATTGTAGAGCTAAAATTATAACACCATTAGAAAAAAATATAGGGGTAAATCTTCATGACTCAGATTTGTTAACAGATTCTTAGATACAACACCAAATAGCCAAAAGCAGCAAAAGAAAAAAGAAATCTGGCTTCATTAAAATTACAACCTTTTGTGCTTTAATGAACATAACCAAGAAAGTAAAGTTCAACCCACAAAACTGCAAAAAAAATTTTGCAAGTTATATATCTAAGGGACTTGTATGCATAATATATAAATATATAAAATATGTACTTATATGCAGAATATATTAATATATACAATAAAAAAACAAATCACCCAATTTAAAAGTGTGCTAAGGATATTAATACACATTTCTCATAAGATATACTGAAAAAAGAAAGCACATGTTAAGATAATCATTAGGGAAATTCAAATAAAAAACTCAAGATATCACTTCACACCCACTAGAAAAACTAAAAAAAAAAACTAAAAACAAACAAACAAACAACAACAACAAAAAATATATATAAAACATCCACTATACTTCAATAAAAAATAAAAGAGTGATAGTGAGTGTTTGGTAAGGATGTGGATAAATTAGAGCCATCATACATTGCTGGTGGGATTTTTAAAGGGTGCAGGCACTTTGAAAAACAGTGTGGCAGTTCCTCAAATGGTTAAACAAAGTTATCATATGAGCCAGCAAATCCATTCTTAGGTGTATATCCAAGAGAATTAACAACATCTGTTTAAAATCTGTATAGGAGTATTTATAGGAGCATTATTCATTATAGCCACAAAGGTAGAAAAACCCACATGGCCACCAACTGATGAATGAACAAACAAATGTGGTATATCCATACAATTAAATATTATGTAGCCATAAAAAGGAATGAAATACTGATACATGTTGCAACATGTATCAAATTTGCAAATATTAGGCTAAGTGAAAGAAACTAGTCATAAAAAGACACATTGCATAATCTAATTCATATGAAATGTTCAGAATAGACAAATACATAGAGACTATAGATAGTAGATTAGTGGTTACCTAGGGGTAGGGAGAGAGGGGGATAGGAAATTGGTATGGGGTTTCTTTCTGGAAAAAATCTTCCATAATAAGACAGCAGTGATGATTGCACAGTAAAAACATTTAATCACGCAATTTCCTAGTGTGAATTTTATGGTTTATGAATTATATTTTAATAAAGATGTTAACATGAAATCATACAGAGCTCCTTGTCAATTCCCACCCCCACCTTCCTGCTGCCCAGGGGGGTGTGAATGCCTTAATTTTAAGAAATTGAAATAAATGAATTTAAGATTGAATGAAAATATTTACTGCAAGTAAAAAGAAACAATTAGCGCATATAAGTTTCCAACAGTAATGATTAAGCATCTGTGTATAAAAATACTTCCTCAAAATAATAGTGATATTCATGTATGTTAGCCAGCATTGATTATCTCGTAATTTCTAGGCAGTATGCTTAGTACTTTGCTTGCTTCTTCTCTTTTGATTTTCAGAATATTTTGAAATGTATTCTCTTTATTTTATAGATAAGACCTTGAATGAAATTTTAACCTCACTAATGTGTCTAAACAGTTCATAAAACAGTTCAAGACAGGAACCCAGATCAATTAATTGTAAAGCAAATATTCTTGCCAACTAACCTATAGTTTATTCTTTTTATTCAAGAATAAATGAATAAGAAGCATTTATTCACACCAATGTTATTCTTATAGCTGTCTTATATGTATTCCAGGAGAATCATTGTTTGAAGTAGAGTTTAATTGCATGTATCAAAGAAATGCTGAGGAAGTAGATTTTCAGGATTTATTTTTTTACCATGAGCCTTCTTCAACTCATCATTCCCACTCAGACTAAGGTCACCTATCTCAAAAGTTATCTCATTTCAATATGTCTGCTCATATTGGAAAGCAATAACAGGCCACAACAATAAGCATTAATCAAATGACAAATCGAAAGGAAATCCTCAAGTAAATAGTTAATGGAAAGTAGCCTAACAAATAAATGTAATTACAGATGGAAAGATGGCATTTTCATAGTGAATCAAGAAAAGGTAAAGGGTTTATCTGGAATCTAAATTGTTTACAGTGGCTTTTGCCCCAAGCAAAGGATTAGGATCAGGGTTTGAGTGTTCCATTTACAATCCTTTACCTAAATTTTGGACAGTCTTACTTTAGGTGTGGTCTCTTTGATCTGCTTCTTTATTTCCCTTGGAATAATTTACTCAACATCCCTTTTGCAAAGTCTCTCTTACTGACGGTCATGAAATCTCTAGAATTTTAGACGTAAATCTTAGAGGCCATCTAGTTCAATTTCATCATTTTACAGGAAAAGAATTTGAAGCCAAGATTGGTTAAGACCAACCCAAATACTCATCCTTCAAAATATGAGAGGCTTTCTTCCATGGACTTCCTTATGGGAAAGCCTACCCAGTTTGATTATAAATTTATTTCAGGTAGCATGTTTGAACAGTTTAAAATAATTTACTCTTATTTTTCCTAAGAATTTTTTTCTATTCTTAGAGATTTTCTTCTTTTAAATCTGAGCTATTTAAATAGATCTTATGCTGTTTTATTCTTATTCTTAAATGACAAGTATCTATACAAGTTCATTATCTGCCAGAGTTCTTTTTAGGCTCTGTGTACTCTTCAGTATTAAGATTCCAACCCTTCAATCTTAAGAAGTCTTTGAAACCTCAGCATTAAGGGTTTTTTAAATAATGTTGCTATGCTGGAGTAAGGATGAATACCCTCTCCTGCCTTCTGTCTGGCCAGTTGTATACAAAGAGCATAATTTATCCTCAGCAATTTGAAGCGGTCTGAGGTTCTCCTAAGGTCAGAATAAGTACATGCAAGACTACGCCTACAACTTATAATGTATATTGTGAAAATTTCTCAATACCCTATAACTTTGCTGCTATTACTTGCCCTAAAATTGAATTCCTAACAGTTTCTAAGTAGGACAGCCATTGTTCAAATAGAAATTGTGTATAAATAGTATGTCTGCCTTCTTCACCCATTTTTATGTGTGCATAAGCTAAAATTATCTTATAACTTACCTATGAAGTTTGAAAAAGTTAACTGAATGATTTTTACCAGTATTCAGCTCAAAAAGCTCAACAGCATCAGTGAAAGGCAAGAATTATTAAAGGCATCCCATAAACATTTGTTCAATTGAATTACTGAAGCTTTACTCAGTCTTGGAGATTTTCTTTTCTATTTTTCCCCTTATCTAAACTAGTGAGATCATTCACAATCGTTCTACATTCTGAAGCTTATAAAATACACAGATTTAGATAAAAACAGTTAGCTGCATCATTCTAGGTTACTAGAAGCACAATGCTTTCTGGGCTGATTTGGAGCCATTATAGTCAAAGTAGGAGGATTCCCGCCCATAGTGATTGAGTTTTATCTTCAAGAAGGAATCCAGAGTCACAGGAGAAATAGCATGAATTGAAAACATACACTAGAAGAAGAGGAGAAGCTCCTTGGGGAGCAAAAGAGAAATACTATTTTCTCATTAGGCGCTTTGTTAGTCTATTAACAAGCTAATTATAGACACATAGACTGGATATGGCTTAAATGTAGTAAATATGTGCATTGTTTATAATTCACTGATTATATTTTTATATACCATAACAATTGTTATTAAACTTATATCCAGTGCTGGTCATTAAAACAGGAACAAATTTTCTTAAATCAATAAAAATATCCCTGAATAATGAAGTCAATTATTTGAATGATAATAATGACTACTTCACTGCTGTCACTTCCTTGGCTAAATCCCCTAGTTTCAAAGTCTTATTTCTTGTTCTACACTGTACCCTTACTATTTCAAACTTCCTCCTCATGGCACTTATCTCTCTGGTGTCTTATTTCCTAGAGTCAACACAATGGCTGTCCACTATGGTATATATTGATTTTACCTAGGTCCTGCTTGCTGCATGGGCAACCTGCAAGCAAGATGTGTAGTTATTTCCATGATGTGTCTTTAGACCTTCACAGTTCAGACATTTTTGTCCTAACAAAATGCCATATTGAAGTAATCACTTGAAGTACTGTTAGAGAGAGGGACTGTAAACGTTTGCCTTTATTTTCCTGAAGTTGCAATTAATAAACCAGATGAGCATGCTTTCTAAAAGTTTAGATCAGAGAGAACTTTGGTTGCAGCAAATTATTTAGTGAGTCTCCATAGGTCATTATTTCAGCTGCTGGGACAGGTCATTTTTGAGAAAGAATAGATTTGAATTTTATTTCCTACTGCAATATCCATCATCTAATTATCTTGGAACCACACAGATGGATTATTATTTGCCTTAAATTTTAATTAATGTTTGTTTATTTGTAAAGACCACTTTACTTTCCCCCTGTATTCAGGATTCAAATGGGACTTTATAAAAATCTAGTCAATGTACAGCAGAAAACAAACCTTTCCAGATAAACACCAGCACCTAGTCTCTAACATTCACCCTTTAACTTCCCCATTTGGTCTGAATTTTTGTTTTTTCTCATACCTCGTGGTTTCTTAATTCCTTGACGTTTTTTGGCTCCCATGTCTACCACAAGCCTTTCTTATTTTTACTAACTGCTTGAACTTCTTAAATATAAACTTCTTAAATGTCTCTCTTAAATATCTATCTGTGGCCCACTTTGGCTATACAATTCCATCACTTTGCAGTCAGAAAAACCAGCATCAGCTACTAACTCACAGCTTCAAACCAGAAGAACCAGCTAGGTTCTAGGGAAATAATGACTAAAATCTTATATTATTTCCTTGACAGCTTATAATTTTACTTCGGCGAGTAGTCCTATCAGAAATCATATTTTAAGTCTTAATTAGTAAAGATTCTACTTTTTATAACTGTCAAGAATGGGTGCATTCATTGTAATATAATTAAAATTAAGAAATATAAAACATTAGCAGGATATGGTAGTATAAACAGATTCTCCACATACATAGAAGGATTCTGATACTAACAATTAATATTTTGTTTGCTTAACCTGTGCCTGGCACTGTTCTAGTAGCTTTAGATGTATTAACTATTCTAATAGCTTTAACTATCTATTATAATAGCTTTAGATGTATTAACTATTGATTCTTACAGTAACCTTATAAGAACTATTATTATTTCAATTTTACCCATGAGAAAACTAAAGCAGAGAAGTTAAGCAACCTGTCCAATGTTTCATCCAAACGTAGCTAGTGAGCCACTGAGCGGGGATTAAAACTCAGGTGATATGACTTCGTGTGTCAGAAGACAACCACAATGCAGACTGGAGGATGGCATTTGAAGCAGTATTGCTATAGAATTTCTCACATCATTTATATTCTTCATCTGGTTAATAATATGGAGTATGAACAATGTGCCAAGCATTTTACTAGACACTGAAACAAAAATTAAGTTGACTATTTTTTGAAGTTTAAGTGTAGAGGAGAAAAGGATGCTAAAAGTTTGTAAATGTTGAACAATTTTGATATCTAATTCAAAAGGATGTAGAGAGAGTTAAGAGGGCATATGAAAGGTAATTAAGATAGTTTAAAAAGAGGAGTGATCAAAGAAGCAATCCTAAAAAAAGACTGAAGGCATTACAAAGAGTAAAGGTAGTTAGTTTGGTGAGATGGGAAAGCAGGAGGAAGGCAGTGGGTGGAAAGGTTGGAAACTCTTCCAGGCAGAAAGAATAGCATGTATGAAATCCTGAGACAAGAAGGAATATCATGATTTTGGTGGAACTTCAGAGAAAATCTGGACCCCATCATGCAGAACTGTAGACATGCTGAAGATCTTGAACTGCCTTGCCAGAGCAATGGGAAGCAACTAAATGGTTTTTAGTTATAAGCAACTGATTTACTACTCTAGCTGCACTGTGGAGGACAGAATGAAAGGTTAGACTCATAGAATCCAGTAAAAAAGTTGATTATAACTAAAGTGATTTAGACAAGTTTCTTTGTTTCTGGTACATCTGGATTTATAGTAAAGGGAAATATAATTGTTTTATTTAAAGTTAATAAAAACTTTGGTTGTAACAGTGTAGATAACTCTCTAGGACTACATATAGAAAGCTTAATCTTCCTTGGCCTCTGGGATGCAGATTGTTTAAAAACATGGGTTTGGAATCAAATGTCACTCCGGAACTCTACTGTTTGCAAATTATATAACCTTGGGCAAACTATTCACAAGGGAAGGGAGAGTAGAGGTGAAGGGAGGCAAAATACCACTGAAAAAGTCCTTATTGAATAAAAGATACACATTTTCTCAAAAAGTATAATGTGCTTGCTTTAAAGAGAAAGCACTTCAGTGAAAACATTAAATTCTATTTAATTTACTTAATCAAATAGGGGTTTGTTTTGGAAATATCAAATAAGTTTAAAATTGGCATCCAAAGATATAAACATTAGTTTACAGGAAATTTCCTTTTGTGGAATATTTCATTCCACAAAGAAACAGGACTTTACATAAATGAATCAACATTTATTTATTGATCCTCTATTCTGCGTGGTTCGGTAGATTCAAAACTTTATAAACATGCATATTTTTGGTTGATGGAATAAAAATTCTCCAGTTTTATGTTTTAGTAATTTCCAAAGCTGATTTTAATTATATTTGAATTTATGGATTAAGCATTTCTTAATGGGTTTATGAAAGCGATGTTTATGCTTCCAAGAAAGATATTTGTGGGCTTTCAAGTAACAATAAAGCTTTCTTGCTAGAAATATAACCAGTTTAAAGGAAAGAAGGACAAGAAAAACAACTCTATAGCTTCCTCAACTAAATCTGATCTAGTTCCACTACTAAAAATGTTATCGGCCCTGTATATTGACACATTTTTTTTTTTTTTAACCAGTAGAGAAAGTTACTGTGGCTGATATTTGATTGAAAAGGATGTTGCAGCTGTTAGGAGAAAAGAAGCAAAGAGAAAGACACACTAGATGCTTGCTCCTCAGGCTAATTTGCTGCCTATAACCTTGTATTTCTTGACCCTCACCTTTTGCCCACATTTTCCTCACACCACAAATACGCACTCATAAATTTCAGTTCCCCAGCTTATTACATTTGAGATTGTAAACTGCCAGGAGCTATGGTGCTAAAAGTGCTGCCTCTCAAACAATTTTCTCCAATGATATTAACCTTGAATGCAAGAGGTGTAAGTGATGGAGAGTTTACAATACCACATAAGTTATAGCCTATTTAGTCTAAACCCTTCATTTAAAGGAAACTGACTAGATTTTGAGGTCAGGGGAACTCTATTATCAACTGTTATTCTTGGCCCTTGATGACTATACTTAACTATCACAACAACAAAAGAAAGAAAACCATTATGATTTTAGATGTCCTCATTTAAGAATTTGCTGTTAAAAATAAAAAAAGGTTGATCTCGTTGGATTACTAATTTCAGACTCCACTGTATGAAGCAAAGTCCATACATACGATGGTACTTTACACTACAGATGTGTGCAACATATTTTGGTCTGTATACATTGACTGCTTCAATTTTGAGTCAATTAAACCCCATTGTTTTAATAATGATGAAAGCATTTAAAACTATCTGAAGTAAATATTTTGCATTTTTAATGACTTCATGAAAGGTGTGGAAAGAAACAGTCCAAGTTTATAATACAGATTCATGGACCGTGGTAAATGGCTGGTCTCTGTTGGAGAAAGACTGGAAGGTCTAAGAAAGAGGTGTGTGGATACACTTACAATTGCAGACAGTAAATTAAGAGCTTTGAATCACCTGTTAATGCCTTCGTGCGAGCATCCACAATGGTGGAGGCACTAAAAATCAAGTACTCATAATGATTTGGCCATTTGTTTTCAGCCAGCCCCAGTCTTCAGCTTCCCTAGTGCTGATATGATGGGAGCATGAACAGAGTGGCTTTGGGAGCAGTGATAAAGAATATACATTACTAGCATGCACCACCAGCATGGGTTGCCATTCAATTCAATGATCATTACATGGTCTGTATCCCCAAAATTTCAAATACAATAACTTTAGGGGTGAAAGTTGGAGCAGTCCTGCATATTAGTTAATGCTATTACTGCCATGACAAAATACCACAAACGTAGCAGCTTAAAACAACACAAATATTTGCTCTTACAATTCTGTGGTTCAACAGTCTGGAATGGATCTAGCAGAACTAAAATTAAGGTATTGACAGACTGTGCTCCTTTCCAGTCACAGTGGATACTCCATTTCCTTGCTTACTTAGGAAGTTCGCAGAATTCAATTTCTTATGGTTGTAAAAACCTGTTTCTTTTGTGGCTGTTAGCTTAGGTCTGTTCTTGACTTCTAAGGGCCACCCACATTCTTTGGCCTGTGGCCTTCTTCTCCCATATTCAAAAGCAACCATGGTGCATCAAGTTGTTCTCAGGCTTCTAATCTTTTGTGCCCCATTCTCCATGATCGCATCTCTTTAACCTACCATTCTACTTTCCTTCTCCAGTTTTAAAAGCCATGTGATTACTTTGAGCCCATCTGGATAATTAAGGCTAATCTCCCTATTTTAATGTTAGCTGATTAGCAATCTTAATTCCATCCCATCTGCAACCTTAATTTCCTTTTATCATCTAATGTAACTTATTCACAGGTGTAACACCAGAGGCTGAAGCTCATGGGGCATGAAATCCTGTCTATGAAACCTGGCTTACCATCACTCCCAGTGACTCACTTTTTGTTTCCTGTTTTTTCCAATGCTGGTCTCTGTGGATTTAGAGGTGTTGTTTTCCAGAAAGAAAACACTGTCACCAGAGGACACAGCAAGATTCCCAAAACGTTTTAAACTACTCTTTATTGGTTACTCCAGACTCCTGTGCAAAGAGCAAGGAAAAGGAGCCACCATCCTGGAAGGGATAACTGGCCCTAATGATGAGGAGGCAGTAGAGCTGCTGCTATACAGTAGGTTAAGAAAGATTATATTTGGTACCTAGGTTTATCCCTGGAGGTGTATTCTTCTACTTCCTTGTCCAATATTGATAGTATGTGTATAAGTGAAGCAGCCATGGTCTGAGTATGTCACTGACTCAGACCCTTGAGGAATAAGGGTCTGGGTCACAGCACCAGGCAATCATTTAGAGCAGTAGATGGTGAACCAAATCTAGAAGGGATAGCAGAGAAGAAGCATGATGAGCGTCACCTGCCTTTAGGAGACCAGCTGCAGAAGTTAAGTCTATGGATCATCCACTAACATTCCTCTTACAGATTTCCCTTCCAAAAAAAAAAAAAATCAACCAGAATTCTAGAAGAGCTGTTTCTAGATGAGATGAATCTATAATGTGTGGCAAGTGGCTCTAAGTGGTGCAACATGTTGGTCTCTTTGTATGTGCTGTGGTAAACTGACCAGATGCCCTCATTCTTCTGCAAGGTAGATGATATTATTTCATGAGACTTGCTCTCAGATGAGGGGAACTGCCATATCCAAAGTTGTCCTCCCTCCCTGGGGGCAGACCATATCCAGTGATGGTTCAATTGGGGGTACAAATGTCTTCTAGTCACTTTACCTCATTTTGGAACAACCCTGAGGAACTTCTCAGCTCCAGAGCTCCCCATTGGATTAGCCAAGGCTTTTATTGTGACTGAATCATTCTTCAACTGCCCAATTCTGCTTCCTCTACTCCCTTAGGTGTTGAGACCATGGCTATTTTCCAAAAAAAATTTCCTGCAAGCAAATCTCCAACTCAGAGTGTGGTTTCTGAGTGGACTTTGAAAGAATTGATTTTATTTGCTTTGAGATGGTAGTTTTTAAAACAATTAAGGTCAGTTATTTTAACACTAATAAACTATGTAAGCCAATGGCAAGAAAACATACTGGGTATCAAAATATGCTTTTTAAAAATGTTTCCATTGGTCATAAATTTTGGCAATGTATGTTTCATAGTGTTATTAAAAATAATTTTCAAGCTAATTCCCCTTTTGAAATAGATAGGGTTATATTTAGCAGCAGAACATTTTCTGTTAAACTCATTCTCATTTCATTTATTAATATGGCTACTAAAGAAACAGAGCAGCCATTTAAAATCATTTTTGGCAATGTGCTGGGTAAAAGTAATAAAAATTAAAAATGGGAAAAATATGACTGGGACCACACTGGGAAACCAGCAAAAGGCTTCCCATTTGTTCTAAATGCCCTAGTTAGTCAACATGGCAGTTAGATAAAAATTAGACACAGAGCTAGGAACTTGGATATGAGTGCCTTACTAAAAGACATTTTTCTTATGTTCATAGAATATTCTGGATATATCTGCAGGTTGCCTAAATAATATCACAATTCCTTACACAGATACCCTGCTTTGACCATTTGAATCTGTGTGGCCTTAGAAAAGTCATCTAATATTAATTCTGCATTTAAATAAATAAAGGTAATAGAGTTGTTGAGAGGATAAAATATAACTTGTAAAATGTTTATTATCATTCATAATACTGATGAATAATAGCTGATGAATAATTTTAGCTGAAATTATTATTTTAAGTTTAAACATTTCTTCAATGAATAGTGTATAAATCTTCAGGTCACAGGATATTTGGTCAGTGAAAATAATATTTCATAACTGCATGATTCTTACTATGTGTCAAGCTTCTAATCACCTTTTCTGCGTTATCTCATTTAATTCTCACAACAGTTACATGGGGTAGGCTTTATTATTGACATCATCATTTCCATTTTATAGGTGAGCAAATTATAACAGAGGGGATAAGTTACTTCACAACCTGCATGCACACAATTAGTAAGTAGTCAAATCTGGGATCTGAACCTAAGCCATCTTATTTAAAATTTCATGCTTTGGACCTCTAGTCTATACTGCCTCCTGCATTATGGAGCCTGGCATCAAAGAAAATAGCAGTGCTATCAAACTAGAGTCAAAGGTAAGGAATAGAGTCAAGGAGAGCCATCTGTCTGGACAGCTGATTGAATAACTCCTCAGATAAGGCTTCTGGCTGGGTTATTGTTAATATTCAGAGAGAGGTAAATTGGTCCTTAACTATTATCACTGAAAAAGCAAATAATGAAAATAGATGTACCTCACTGGTATCTGGTCTTCCCAAATCTGAACTGTTTCTCTAAACTGACACACTCTTTCCAGATTTCCAAAATATCCTAGCAATATTTCATATATCTAGTGTTGCCTTCAAACTATAAACCGAACATCTCTCCAACCATCCATGTCCCTTTACCAAAGCCTTCCTCTCCTTTCCCAAATTTCTACCATTAATTTTCTGGAATTTCCACTCATCTATAAGGAAGGTGGTATTCTTAATATTATAAGAAGATCGAGGATGTAGTGAAAAAAATGCCCCACCCAATAAGACAATAGCATGATTCAGTTAGAAAAAGCACTTCATGTGAAGTACAACAACAAGTTTTGTTCTATTTTACCTTATAGAGCCTCTGTAATTTTGATCCGTGTGGTAGTTTTTAAAATATGTCCAAAAATTCTTTAACATTCTCCCCTCAAAAAGTAGAGGTTAGTTTTCCTTCCTCAGAGCATGGACTGAACTTAGTAACTCATTTTCAATGAATAGAATTAAGCAGAAGTGAAAACATGTGACTTCTGAGGATAGATCACAAAGACATTGCAGACTTCTTTGCGCTCTCTCTCTCTTCCTCACTTGCTCTGGGGGAAGCCAACTAGTATGTTGCTTTACTTGAGGACACTCAAGTAGACCTATGGAGAGGTCCCCATGGTGGGGAACTAAGCCCTCCTCCAGCCAGGTGCGGGTGCCATCTTGGAAATGTGTATCCACCAGCCCCAGCCTAGTCTTCAGATGACTGAAGATTCAGCTGAAAAAACCTCAGAGAGACCCTGAGACAGAATCACCCTACCCAGAAGAGCTGCTCCCAAAGTCCCGAGCCACAGAAACTGAGATAATAAATATTTACTGTTTTAAGCTGCAATTGAATTTAGAGATAATCTATTATGCAGAGATAAATAACTAATGTAAACCAGTTACTAATAATCTCTGAGCCATGTAATAAAATTAGCTAGCTAAAATGCTGTAAGAGGGATACTTTCTAAGAGCTATGTAAACATAAAATAAAATAAAATTAAATTAAATTAAAACAAAATAGTAAAATAAAATTAAATTAAAAAGTAAAACAAAATAAAATAAAATGTTTTTCAATAGCTGCATTTTAGTTATCTACATCCTTCCCACATTAAAATTGGAGACATGAAAATCTTCAAAATACAAATTCCTATTTCTCTTCTTTGCCTTTCACTCTCTTTCTATCTTATTATTTATCTAGTTGAATATATGGATAATTAAACCAAGTATGTGGATATTATCACCTTAAAACCCTACACATCTTGAACAGAGAAACCCCCTTTTTAGTATCACTAATTTAGAAAACTACTTTCTCATAGACAGTGACACGGGAAATTTGCCACTGGCTTCAGCTGAAAACCATTTGGGAGTATGCATTACTCAGCACCAACTATTTCAACAACACTGGAAAAATAGTGGAAAATTTCAGATCCTACTTACATTGTAAACATCATTATCTTCATATTCAGGTGAAAAACGTATATAATGAAAACATCTCTATGATTTAAACATACCAGAAAATTAGAACACTTGTTATGAATGAGAAAAAGATTTATTCACTTTTCAAGTTATCCTTTTGTGAACAGGGCTTCAAAACGTAATTTAAATTATTAGGAGGATTTATATATATATTGATATAGTTTGGATTAAAATTAACTTGCTTTTATATAGTTATTAGTTTTAAATAACTGTTTGGTAATATGCATTTGTAACCAATTTTCAGTAAAGTAAGCCATTTTCCCTGATATTTCATGAGCCCTGGCATCTGTAACATGAATCACTGTAGATATGCATAGATCCATTTAGAGGTAGAGGTGGCATTGTACAAAACAAGGGGCAGGGAAATAAATGAGAAGCAGCCTGTGTTCTAGTCCTGGTTCTGTCCACAATCTGACTTTTTCTAACTATTGACCCTTCAGTTACTATTATGTTCAAGTAATAATATAAAATGAGACAAGAAAATTATATTCCTCTATTGACAAAAAAGTTACAAAGCTAAGCCATTACTTACTTGTTTCACTTTTAAGCAGTTAGATATAGGACCTCAATACACCTAAATATAGGAATTCAAATGGAATAAGAAATAAATGGAATTAAACAACATCACCTGGTGGTATGCAAAAAGAAAAGAAAACAAATCTTTCTCACTGTTCAGTGAGAAACTAATTTTGACAAAAGTGCATTGATTTGAGTATTAATATATGTCAGGCACTTTATTGAGTGTTGAGTATTCAAAGATAAATAATATATGGTCCATGCACTCGTGTAACTATGAAAGGACAGGTGTTAAAGTTGTGTAACAATGCAATAATATAAAACAAAACTGTTCTTGGTAAATTAAAAGGAATCAACACCTTGCTTTGAATGAGTCAGAGAATTTTCATGAAGGCAAGGATACTGAGCTGTTCTTTCAAGAATCAGTAAAAAAAAATTTACAGGTAAAGAAGACGAGTTGTATCAGGTGAAATGAGAGTATGAGCAAAAGACATGTTTATGTTGGAAAGAAAAAGGTATTTGGAGAATTGCGAGTTTGGAATGAGTGTAGGTTAGAACATGTGTCGGGGGACAGAGTATATAGAATTGCAGTGTGTAGTTCAGGGAAATGAGAATATTGTTTGGTTTTTAAAAATGCTGCACAGAGGGTATCATGAACTAGAGATCATTTGCCCCACATAAAAGGCAACCCTATTCTGTCCAGCTTTAGTAGTTTGCTGTCCATCAAGAATGTTGGCCTATTTTTGCCTGACCTTCTGATTCAGCAAGAGGCAAAAGAAACAACATTTTATAGCCTTATTTAATTGTGAGCAAGTTAATTGTGCCAGGCACTGTGCTAGGAACTTTCACTGTATCTCAGCAATAGCTTTGTTATTATTGTAATTAGTGTATTTTCTAGAGTATCCTATCAAAATGCGAACATCTCGGTATGTCATAATGCTCCCAAATTATATTTCTATCAACAGGCACAATTACATATTTGATAATAGCTATCCATCTCTCCAGGAAGTGCTTTTGAAAAGTTATCCAAGCTTCCTAATACTTATATTTGCTTTTAATTATTGTTTTATTTCAAGTGCAGAGACAACATTCCCATGTTTAAAATCATTAGGAATCACCCATGTAATTCATTTTAGTAATATAATTCAATTTGAATAATAAAAATACTATATTAGAAAATCCACTGTAGTATTGTCATTATTGTCTTTTAGTTGTTGTATAAAATATAAAATAAAATACATTGAATAAATGAGATTTCAAATGGTTTTTGCTTTTAAAAGAAATAACATCTTAATTATGCAATGAACGTGCTTAATGATTTACAAACTGGATGATGAGAAATCTTTCCTCTAGAAAAAGATAGGCATCTTGATGCAGATATACCCAGGCATAGAACATACTTGAATGCAATTTAAAAAACCCTCGAGTAAACCAAGATGTGAGAAGAAATATGAGATACTCATCAAAATATTAAACAAGGGTTAATTTTAGAGTTGAGGAACAGAGTTGGGGCTAAAATTTGTGGAAAGTAGAAGTGGGAGTTCCATGTTTAGTTTAATTACTAGCAATACTGTTATTTGAAATAGCTCCAGCTGTGAAAGCTTGGTAAAGGCCTTCAGCAAACAAGTTTATTTCTCTTGTTTTTCTTTTAGAAAGAAGTAATACATTTATAGGCCTGAGAGAAGGTAATTAAAGTCAGTGAAGAAATTAAAACTGAAAAAATATTAGGGTAGTAAGAGTCCTTTCCCCTAGAAGCCAGAGGCCTGGAAATAAAGCGAAAGAAAATTTGTTAGTTTTAATTACACTGTGGACTTTGTCCCTAATGGATTTCCTTCCCAATCTATGTTGAATAAAACAACTGTCATGGTTGCTTATTATGGGGGTGTGTGTGTGTGTGTGTGTGTGTGTGTGTGTGTAGGTGAGTGAGAAAGAGACATTGAGACAGAGAAAGACAGCTTGTATACAGATGAAGCAGTACTGCTCTACAGAGACTGCGTGCATCTGACAAATGACTATTTGAATCTTCACTTTCTATTTCTAATTAGTCAAAAATTTGAAGAACCATCCAATTTATATAGAAAAGGTATTTAATAAGAATTGTCTACTTTAGGTTAAAAAGTGTTATCACTTTCTAATCCTTAACAAATTTAACATGAGAGCACACTGACTGTTGGTGCTTTTTATCTATTATTAATTAGGAGTCCTTCCTCCACTAAAATGTATGAATCTTTGCCACGTCTAAGGTTTACCCCTTCCATCCAGTTGTGAGTGAATTTCGGCCTGCTTCATCGCAGATGAAGATTATTTGACCTTCTGTTAACCCATTTATTATCAGAATTGTTCCAGTTCCCTCCTCAACATGCTTCTGTGTTTCAGCCTGGTCCATTCAAGACCCTCACCTAAGGTTCTCCATGTGTCTGCAAAACCATTACTGGAAATCACTGTTTCTTTCTTCTGATTTCATTATCAAATTTATTTGTACAAGAGTCCCTCGGTCACCTTCCATCTTCTAAATAACAATACAGAAAACTAAATCCTCTACATTTTCAAATTTTTCAGCGATTTATTTTATCATTGATCCTTATACAGCTTTGGGATTTTCAGAGAACAGATGTAATGACTGCTCACTTTTCAAGCGAGAAAGCAGTGATTCAGACATGTTAAAAGATGTCACCCCCTTTACCCAGATAAAAACTTGAATATTAGAGATTCAGCACCTAATGCAGATGAAATGTAGTGCTTCAAATCTTCCCTGCAACTGAAAGCAACTTAACAAAATTCTACTAAAGTTTCTAAACTTTATGGCTTACTTTATATTCAATCCTAATTGACCTGCATCTCTATTCAGTAATGTTAGCCTGCCTTTCCTTCACCTCTGTCTTTCCCTTTTACTACTGTTCCTTACATTTAGTGTCTCCTTTTTACTACTGTCTGAATAAAAGTCATGTTTATCATGAAAGTGTGGATAACAAAGAATACTTCTTTTAAAGTTATAAACAGAAGGACACCTTTTTTCAGAAAACAAAAATCAAAGGAAATAGCAACAGCAACATAACTAAATAGGATATTCGTCTTCTAAGAACTTATTTTAGAGTCCATTCCATTATTTATACTAATTTATACATTCCTGGAGACAGGAAACTGGTCTCCAGAAACTTTGGAGAGACAGTTTTGGCTGGAGTGATGGACAATTCTATTCAAGAAAGGAAAGGTCTGGAGGAATGCTCACTGGAAGACATTATTAATCCAGGTAAGAAATTAAAATAAAGTTTTTAAAAAATAATTAATTACTGCTATAGCACTTATGTGCTGCTTTATTGAGAAGTCATATTCCAAAGGACTTCATTTCTGTCAGGAATAAATAAGTTCATAAATAGTTCAGTTAGAGGCAAATTTAATTCATGGTCCTGAGGTTACTGAATTGGGTTACTGTGTGAATTTATAATACAAAAATCTGTATTTTGGATGAATTCTGTGCATTTCAGGTTTATTACCAACTTTAGATACTGGCCTTACCGTTTCTACTGTTTACTCATGGCGTTAACTAGTTCTTAGTAATCGGTCATGTATTATAATTTAAGGCATTATTTCAAATATTTTTCCAGCTTTATTGAGATATAATTGACATAGAGCACCGTGTAAGTTAAAGGTATATAATGTGATGATTTGACACACATATACATTGTGAAATGATTACCACAGTAGGGTTAGTTAATGACTCCATCACCTCACATACTTTTTTTTTTTTTTTTGGTGAGAACATTTAAAATCTACTCACTTAGCAACTTTCAAGTATGTAACACAGTAATGTTAACTATAGTTATCATGCAGTACATTAGATCCTCAGATCTTATTTATAAGTGGGAGTTTGTACCCTCTCACAAACATCTCCCCATTTCCCATACCCCCCAGCCCTGGGCAACCACAATATTCTACTCTCTGTTTCTGTGAGTTTGGCTATTCTAGATTCCATATATAAATGAGATCATACAGTATTGGTCTTTCTCTGTCCGACTTATTTCACTTTGCACAGTACCCTCAAGATCCACCCATGTTGTCATAAATAGCAAGATTTCTTTCTGTCTCATGGCTGAATTTTATATATATATATATATATATATATATATATATATATAAAATTCACATCTTTATCCATTCATCCAATGAATATGGGAGTACAGAAATGACTTTGAGATACTGCTTTTATCTCCTTTGGAGGTATACCAGAAGTTGGATTGCTGGATCATATGGTAGTTCTATTTTTAATTTTTTGAGAAACCTCCAAACTGTTTTTCCAAGTGGTTTATCAATTTATATTCCTACCATCAGTGCGCAAGAGTTCATTTTACTCCACATCCTTGCCAACACTTTTTATCGCTTGTCTTTTTGATGATGGCCGAATATTCTAACAGGTGTGAGGTGATACCTCATTGTGGTTCTGATTTGCATTTACCTGATGCGTAGTGATGTTGAGCACCATTTTATGTACCTGTTAACCTTATGCAAGTCTTCTTTGGAAAAAAAAAATGTCTATTTAGGTCTTCTCTCCATTTTTTAATTAGGTTCTTTTTATCTTTTTCTTTTTTTTGCTGTTGAGTTGTATGACTTCCTTATATATTTTGATCATTAACCCCTCATCTGTTAGATGGTTTGCGACTATTTTCTCAACTCAGAAATAAGTCCTCCCATATACAGTTAACTAATATTTGACAAGGAAGACAAGAATACTCAATGGGTAAAGGATATTCTCTTCAATAAACAGTGCTGGAAAAATCTGGATAATTGCATACGGAAAGATTAAATTTGTCCCCAATTTCTATCTCTCACAAAAATTACCTCGAAATGAATTAAAGATTTAAACTTAAGACCGGAAACTGTAAGATTCCTAGAAGAAAACATAGGAAAAAAACTCCTTGACATTGATCTTGACAGAGATCCAATTTTTTGATTTGACACCAAAATCATAAGCAACAAAAGCACAAATAAGTGGGACTACATCAGACTGAAAAGCTTCTGTACAACAAAGGAAACAATGAACAAAATGAAAACTATAGAATGCAAGAAAATATTTCAAAGATTCTTAATTTAGGAATTCAGAATCAAATATCTACAAATATGGTGAATTCTTTCTGAAACGAATCCTTTTTTAATGATAGATTGCTTACAAAAGTCAACATAAAATTATTGGATTATTCTATATTTAACTTGTTATTCCTAAATCTAATTTATTTCCTGATACTTGGGTTGAATATAAGATGCACAAATACATGATTCTATTTAGAATTAGATTGCTTCAGTTCACATCTTAGCATCTGTCCTTTACTAGCTGTGTGACCTTCGGTATCTATTCAAATTCTCTAGGACTCAGATTTTTTCATCTTTTGTAAAGTAGGGATACTAATAGTGTCTATCTCATAAGATGAGGACTAAATGAGGTTAATTACTGTAACTTGTTCAAAACCACCTGGTATAGCATGTAAGTAACAGATGTTAAAGATTAATTTTTATTATTAAGGATAGTTTTACAGTTAAAAACAGATCTATATTTATATTTGTTTATATTATTGTTGGCAAAATGTTTCTTAAAGGGCCAGAGCAAATATGGGGACCATATGATCTCTCTGTAGCAACAACTTAACTCTGCCTTTGTAGCAGGAAAGCACCCACACATAAAACATAAATGAATGTGCATGGTTATGTTTGAATAAAACTTTATTTGCAAAAACAGTCAGTGGATCAGATTTGGGCTGTAGGCTGTAGTCTGACAACCTTGGTTTCTGTGCTTAAATAACAAATGTAATGGGACTTCCCTGGTGGCGGAGTGGTTAAGAATCTGCCTGCCAATGCAGGGGACACGGGTTCGAGCCCTGGTCTGGGAAGATCCCACATGTCTGTTGCGGAGCAACTAAGCCTGTGCTCCACAATTACTGAGCCTGTGCTCTAGAGCCCCTGAGCCACAGCTACTGAGGTTGCATGCCACAACTACCGAAGCCCGTGCTCCTAGAGCCCGTGTTCTGCAACAAGAGAAGCCACTGCAATAAGAAGCCCACACACCACAATGAAGAATAGTCCCCGCTCGCCACAACTAGAGAAAGCCCGTGCGCAATGATGAAGACCCAACGCAGCCAAAAAATAAATACATAAAATTGATTTTAAAAAATAACAAATATAATGAATCATGATTTAACAGAAATTAATGCATCCTTAAGACTCTAAATATGTAACACGTGTTTAAAACTTCCAAAAAGGTATTTCCTTGCCCACAATTCTCCATGTAGTTTATCTTTGTCTAAAATTCCATGTCAATGTTTATAGTTTTCTCAGCAAAGGATAGAGGCCACCACAAGGAGAAATTGAATTTATGTTAAAAAAATTAAACAATGTCACACAACAGTTTGTCCATTGTATATTCAGTGCATATTAATAGCATTCATAACATCCCTTAGGATTACTCAACACATGTGAAATTAGCACAGAACAGCAATAAAAATCTAAATTATCCTCTTTTAGTGACTTATGTTATCCTTCCCTTTGTGTACAAATGAAACTTTTTTTTTATTAGGTCAGAGGAAAGTGAAATTATAAAACAAAAAGAGGTAGAAGGATTTACGAAATTCATATCCACTAATGCAGCAAGATATTATAAAATGCTATTGAAAAACTTGTTTAGGTAGAATAACTACATGCCTTTAACTTGGGCCAGATGCTGCATAACTTATTGAAATACAAAAACCATGACAAAATACCAAGCGGTGATTTATCAACACACTTGAGAATTTGTGATGGATGATCTGGAGGATCAATTTAACAGAGGATTTTGCTACGACATGAAAACTGATGATTCTTAGTATAAAAATATGAATGTTTCAAATAAGAACAGCAAGATTACATCAGCTGCTAGCAGATATGAATACATTTCTTAAGAGTTTATTTGAAAAAAGATTATTCTATGTGTTTGAACCTATGGACTTTAATTTTACTTTCATTTCTATTGCACAATTTTCTACTTATTATCTCTAATTTATATTATGCAATCTAGTAGTAACACCTCCATACATAACAAATAAATCTAAACTACCTGACATTTATCCCAGCCTCATAATACACACAATCTTTCTCTCTCACTCCCTCTCTCCATTCTCCTATCTCTCTCTCTCTCTCTCTCATGCATATGCGCACGCGCGCGCACACACACACACACACACACACACACACACACAGACATGGAATGGAGTGACTTTGTTTCATACAGAAATGATATCTCTAGGAATTAAAGTATCACACAGAATGACCTGCTTAAAATAATTTCAAATGAGTGTCAAGTGCCTTCTTTTCCTAAAATTAATATTGTTTTTCTTATTTTATTAGTTGTCTTTATGAACAAGGCTGTTTAGTGTTAGTATTCACAGAGCCAACCACGTGCAAGAAGCACAGGGTACAGTATAAGGCCCAAAAGACATATTAGAGTTTTTGAACAAGTTTCTTCCCCTGATTATTTTGAACATTAAATATTTATGGAAGAGTTGGAGAGGTACTCAATCTACTTATTATTCATCCATGATATACGTAATTGATTTTAAGGTAAAACATTCCAGCTCAGATAGCTTTTGGGATATTCACTCTTAGCTGGAGTGATATTATGAATGCTACAATGCCTTGAATATCATCCAGATTATTAACATATGACACATGGCTCATGAGCATTATGTGAAATGAGGAAAAACTTTTGCATGTACTACCTAATTTACTCGAAATTTAATGAAATGATGCATTGGAAAGTACTTTGTAAAAAGTTCTAATTATCATTACCATGCCTCACTTCTCTAGCATAGTATGACACATGGTACAGACAACATATTTGCAGAGCAACTTGATTTTTTTTTAATGCTGCGTAAATCCCTTTAAGAGATGCATGCATTCAGAAATCCCAAATCCCCTTATACTAGTGAACTTTCCCTCCTCTTCTCTCCACTCCCTTCCACCTACTCATGCTTTTGTTTTTGTGTGCCCCATTTCTTGCAGTTTTAACCAATCTATTGCTCTTCTCTCAATCATCAAAAGATACTATTGCTGCTGCTGTCCTGTTGTAAAGAATATATATATATATATAGAGAGAGAGAGAGACAGAGAGACAGAGAGACAGAGACAGAGAGACAGAGAGACAGAGTGAGAGAGAAAGAGATAGAGAGAATGTAGTATCCTAATAGAACATTCAGAGCACAACTTATGGGATCTGGTACAATCAGATTTTAATAACAGATATGTTCCTTAATAGCTGTATGTCCTTAGACAAGTAACATTTCTGAATTTGAGTTTCTACATCTGGTAAAAAGGGGATAATGATACTTATCAATATGATCTTCATGAGGATTAAATTAGTTTTGCTAAATGCACTCTCTGTAATATAAATAAATATTCAAGAAGTGTTTGGTACTATTTTTGTATTGGTATCATCATTATTTGTCATAAAAGCTCTAGTCAGAGTGTAGGATAAAAAAGGAGAAGCCTGTAGGATGGATATTACTTAGAGAAATTAGACCTGAAGGAATGTACTAGCCGCTATTACTAGTAGGTTCCTGAAGGCAGCTGCAGCTGCAGACTATGAGAAGAAACCTAGTGAAGGTGAAAACATACAGTATTCCTATACTTAATAGTGGATGTCTTGGCAACATAAAAGTATCACCAGAGTATCACCCATGAGTTTAGCATCCCAACATTTAATTCCTGGAGTACCAATCCATGACTACCTTCTTTGCAGTGTTCAGGCTCAAGGTAGGTTACTGTGGCTATGGTGATAGAAATCCTTTAAAGATAGGTGGAGATAAGAGTTTTTAAAAGACAACTGATGCTAAAGGGTTTAATGTCTCAACTTAGTTAATGGGGATTCAGTACAGTATTTTAAACTGATAAATGATTAGATGGGATAGAATGATTGGTCTGGCAGAAGCATGGAAGAAGATAGGCCAGAGGATGGAGCACATCAGGGAAGGGACTGTATCAGCAATCTGAGTAAAAAATTAAGTTTGAAAGGAATTTTAAAAGTAGGATAGATTTTAAAATAAGAAGAAGCTGGATTTACCAGGAGGCAATTTGTTAAGGACTAGGGCTTCGGGCAGCAGGTTAGGATGGAGTAGGGAGGTAGCTTCCAACACTAGATAGATTAGGGTTTAGGGCAAAACATCTGTCCTTAGTATGCTGCGTGATAGCAAATATGGAGCTACAGCTAAAGAGCAACGTGGATTTGTGCAGGAAACCAAGAGGGGATTTAGTCAAAATGGTATAAGATAGGAACACATTATCAGACATGCGGTCCAGTGTGCAAGCTTAGGCACTAAAATAAGGCCATTAACCACTTATAAGACCCAAGGCATAAATCACATTTGTGGTAGCAGCACATTTGATTCAATTAATATAGTCATATGCTACATAACAAAATTTATTGCATGCCTATGTGTCTGGTTCTGACTTAGGCAACAGGTATATCAGAAATGGTCCAAATATTCCAAAATCTGGAGGCATGTGGTAATAGCTGAGGTCCTTGGAGAATATCAGGAGAAATAAAGATACTCCCAAGTTGTACTTTTCTCAATGTTGTACTTGAATTAATTGTATTAAGTAAAAAATTAAAATTATACATATTTTAGTTGCTTTTAATAATACTTATATTGGACCAATCATCAGATCCTTTTATCCTCACACTAATTCCTTTTCCTCACCCCTTTTCCAGAACTAAGGTGTCCTCAAGATCAATAAAAAAAGTATACTACATTGGGATAAAATTCTGTGGGGGAAATGAAATAAAATTATGACTTCAAGAATAAATAAGAATGAATCTATATCATCAAAAAAAAAAGAAAGAAAAGAAAAGAGGTACTCAAGAGTCTGATTTTATTTTTGATGTTTAACTGTGGACAATTTTCAAGCCTCATCCTCCCTCTTCCCCTCTTCCCCTACATCTGGTTAAGTGGATAAGAAAGCCTATGCAGGCCATCCTGTAGCTTCTGCAGAATGACGTTCAAAATGTGCAAGCTCTTGCCCTGGATTGGGAAATAAAATGAAAGTAGACACAGATGTCACACTGTATAAAAAATTAGATATAATCTTAAATGTAAAATGCAAAATTACAAAACTAAAAGAAAATATAGGAGAAAAATCTATATGAAATAGAGTTTGTTGAAGAGTTTTTAGATACATCAAAAAAATAATCCATGAAAGAAAAAAATATGTTAGACTTTATTAAAATTGAAAACTTTTGGGGCTTCCCTGGTGGGGCAGTGGTTAAGACTCTGCGCTCTCAGTGCAGGGGGCCGGGGTTTGATCCCTGGTCAGGGACCTAGATCCCACATGCATGCCGCAACTAGGAGTTAGCATGCCACAACTAAGGAGCCTGTGTGCAGCAATTAAGGAGCCTGCGAGCTGCAACTAAGGAGGTTGCGAGCTGCAGCTAAGGAGCCCACCTGCCGCAACTAAGACCTGGTGCAACCAAATAAATAAATAAATATTTTTTAAAAATTACAAACTTTTGCTTTGCAAAATACACTATTAAGAGAATAAAAAGAAAAACCACAGTTTCCAGTTATTTATGGAATCTAAATACAAAGCAAATGCACAAATATAACAAAACAATAACAGACTCACTCATTCAGAGAACAAACTAGGGGTTTTCAAGGGGAGAGGGGCAGGGGAATGAGTAAAACAGGTAAAGAGGATTAAGGGGCACCAACTACCAGTTATAAAATAAATAAGTCACAGGGATGTATTGTACAGCACAGGGAATGTAGTCAATAATATTGTAATAACTTTGGATTGTGTGTAATGTATCAAAATATCAAATCACTATGTTGTACACCTGAAACTAATACACTATTGTAAATCAACTATACTTTATTAAAAAAGAAAAGAAAAGCCACAACTGGAAGAAATCTTTGCAAAACACATATCTGATATAAGAGTTGTATCTGAAATATACAAATAACTCTTAAAATTCAACCATGAAAGTAACAACTCAAAATCTTAGCAGACACCTCACCAAAGAAGAAATATAGATGGACATTAGACATAGGAAAAGACGATCAACATTCTTTGTCATTATGAGTTTGCAAAATAGGTCAAAAATGAAATAAATTATAATCTGATTAGAATGGCAGAAATCCAAAAAATTGCACATGCTAATTGCTGGAGGCAATGTGGAGCAAGAACTCTCATGTGTTGCTGGTGGGAACACAAAAACAGTAGAGGCATTTGGAAGATAGTTTAGCAGTTTCTTTCGAAGGAAGGAAAATCTTACAATATGATCAAGGAAACCAAAAGATGTGAAAACTTATTCCAACAGAAAAAGCAGTATATGAATATTTATACCAGCTTTATTCATAATAACCAAAAAGTATAAGTAATAAGATGCCCTTAAGTAGGTGAATAGATAGACAAATTGTGGTACATCCTTAAAACAGACTACCATTCAGCGAGAAAAAGGAAAGAGCTATCACGCCATATAAAAACATGGATGAATCTTACTGTATATTGCTAAATGAAAGAAGTTAATTTGAAAAGGTTTCATACTGTATGATACCATTTATGTAAAGTTCCTGAAAAGGGAAGACTATAGCATCAGTAAACAAATCAGTGGTTGTCTGTTTCTGGATGGAAGGAGATTGAATATAATGGTGGACATACACCACCATGCATTTGTCAAAATTCATATAATTTTACATCACAAATGTGTGCTAATTTAAAGAAATGATCAATTAGGAATTCAGGGACACCAGGATATAATGCAAAATGTAACAAAGTAATCTCTCTCACAAATTTATGAAACACACTTATTGAAGTGAATGGGTGAAAAAGGAACTGACATAAGGATATTCATAAAGATTATGGGAATATAATAGAGAATTAGAAGTAAACCTGATATTTAAGGTTTAATTTATTTTCAACAAATGTGCAAAAAATAATTCAGAGGGGAAAAATAGTCTCTTCAAGTAATGGTTCTAAGACACTGGGTAACCACGTGGAAAAGAATTACACTGTATACAAAAATTAGCTACTAATATATTTTAAACCTAACATAAGAACTAAAATTATAAAACCCTTTAAGGAAAACATAGAATTTAATCTTCATGATCTGGGTTAAACAAAACTTTCTGAAATCTTATACCCAAAACACAGCAACAAGAGAAAAAAAATGGCTTCAACCAAATTAAGACCATTGAACCTTAAAGGACACCATCATGACGTGAAAGCACAACCCACAAACTGGGAGTAAATATTTGTAAATCATATATCAGGAAAGCAGTTGTTTCTACAGTATATAAGAACTTTTACAACTCAAAAATAAAAAGGCAGGGCTTCCCTGGTGGCGCAGTGGTTGGGGGTCCGCCTGCCGATTCGGGGGGTGCGGGTTCGTGCCCCAGTCAGGGAGGATCCCACGTGCCGTGGAGCGGCTGGGCCCATGGCCGCTGGGCCTGCACATCTGGAGCCTGTGCTCTGTGGCGGGAGAGGCCGCAGCGGTGTGAGGCCCGCGTACCGCAAAAAAATAAATAAATAAATAAAATAAAAAGGCTAATGAGCAAAGGAACTGAATAGACATTTTTCCAGAGGAGATAAAGACATGGCTAATAAATACAAGAAAAGATGCTCAATTTCATTAGCCATTAGGGAAATACAATTCAACATAACAAATGAGATACCATTCATAGGATGGATATAATCAAAATGGCAGGTAAGAACAAATGTTGACAATGGTGTGAAGCAACTGGAACTCTAATACATTTCTGGTGAGAATGTAAAATGGTACAGCCACTTTGGAAACAGTCTGATAGCTCCGCAAAGGTTAAACACAGAAGTGCCTTTACGACTCAGTAAATATACCCCTTTGCCTATGTCTAGGAGTAATTAAAATATTTGTTTACACTAAATCTTGAGCACGAATGATCATAGTAGCATTAGTCATAGTAGCCAAAAGTGGAAACAGCCTAAATGCCCATCAACTAATGAATGGATACATAAAATGCAGCTTGTCCAGACAACAGACTATTATTAAGCAATAAAAAGTAATAAAGTACTTATATTTGCTACAAAAAGATGAACTTTGAAATGATCATGCATAGTGGATGAAGTCAGTTACAAAAGAACATATTTTTTTCTCCTTTCTTTTTTAGTCTTTAATTAATTAATTTATTTATTTTTAATTTATTTTTTGGCTGCGTTGGGTCTTCATTGCTGTGCGCGGGCTTTCTCTAGTTGCAGCAAGCGGGAGCTACTCTTTGTTGCACTGTGCGGGCTTCTCATTATGGTGGCTTCTCTTGTTTCGGAGCACAGGCTCTAGGCACGTGGGACTCAGTAGTTGTGGCACATGGGCTCAGTAGTTGTGGCACATGGGCTTAGTTGCTCTGTGGCATGTGGGATCTTCCCGGACCGGGATCAAACCCGCGTCCCCTGCATTGGCAGGTGGATTCTTAACCACTGCGCCACCAGGGAAGCCCAAAAGAACATATATTTTATAATTCCATTTATAGGAAGTGTCCAAAATAGGCATATCTACAAGGACAGAAAATAGATTCATAATTTTTTAGGACTGGGTTGGGAGGAAATGGAGAGTGACTGCTAGTGGTCATAGGATTTATTTATTTTTTTTGGAGTGTTGGAATAGTTCTAAAATTGATTGCAGTGATGGTTGTACAACTGCAAATATACTAAAATATTCATTGAATTGTATACTTTAAATGGGTGAATTGTATAGTATGTGAATTATATCTCAATCAAGCTGATAAAAATAATCTGTAGTAGCCTACATACTACTGTATTCCTAATAAATTTGAACAAACTAGATTTCAGTGGTGTAGGTAATTCTCCATTTTTCTTTAGAAAGCATTACTTATAGTCTTACACAGATACAGACTTATACAGATATAAGTCTGTTGAACTATTCTTTATACTGAAATTATCCTTTTTATTGAAAAATAAAATATTTTTCCTTGAGATCCATGTATACTGATGAACTCAAAAAGAAAGAAGATTATGACTGAAAAATCATCTTAGTAAAAAAAAAACACAGCTTGAATAACCATCCTTCTCCATAAATTTCTTATGTTCAAAGGTACAAAAACAATACTGGCTCTAAGGACAAAAACTGTCTCTGGAGCTCTATAAGAGAGAAAGGGAATACATTATGAGATATCCCTGACTAAAAGAGAACAACAAAGCTAGGTGGAGTATGCCTAGTTGGATCTCAGTGATAACAACAACAGTGATAATTAATTCCATGTGCAGTGTTCAGTGTGTTCCTTACTGACAAGACAGCAGTAACACTATTATATCTTGTGCAGAGAGATTAAGGCAAGAGAGCTTACCCTTGAACTATCTCTCTGATGTGTCACGTACAGCCTGTGCTCTCTGTAATGAGCAAAACCAGAACAGGGCAGGCCTTCAGCAAAAACAAACATAGCACACAAACAAATTAAAGGATAAATTCAAATACATTTAAAAAATAGCCACAGTTTCATATTTCTGACTGATCTCTTTTCTAGTGACATTGCAGTGTGTTATTTGGGTGTATATTTTCACCTTGAATTGTGTGAGATGATTCTGTAAACTAGAAATTACATTGTTGCACACTCCCGGGCCATTGAAAGATTAATGTGCTTAACACATGAAATAAAACTGAAATCATGTTAGACCAGAATATGTGGAATCAAATTCCTTAGATCTGTGCCATTATGAATAGCAAAATTATTATAATATTACTTAATACACAGTAAAAAATGTAATTTGTAAATTGTAACTTTAAAGTTTCTAATAGTCTAATTATTATTATAAAAGGCTTTCTTCTTCCTGGTGCTGACATAATATAGCTCTAAATGTGAGTGCAATAGGTTAAAGGAAATAATTCTGGTTTTGAGTCCTTGTTTTGCCATTTGTTACCTTTTTAACGTAGGATACAGTACTTCTGGGCTTTGATTATTAATTTGGATACCATGTTAGTAATATCTAATTTATAAGGTTATCCCAAGGATCAGGAAGGATATTACAGGTTTTAAATACTGTGGCTTTCCCATAAAATAGAAGGTATTATTTTGTTTTGCATGCAAAAGCATATTTGGGAGCAAGGCTGGGAAAGTAAGATTTAATTGACAAATTGACTAAATCAAATATAAGTATTCTTTAAAAGATTATATTGATAAGGACTTTACTGCAGTCCTGTTAGATGTTGATTATGACATTCACTCTGGGATTTGGCAAGGGCCAGTATGCTAACAAGTATGTATCAAGTTGTTTATTTTTGGCACCCGTGTTTCTCTCTTATTACTTTCTATTTCTGAGACTGTGCAAGTGAAGGAAATCATTCAAGGATGTCAGCTGTAGTCTTACTGCTCACCTAAGCCAGATGTTATTCTGGTCCATCTGTTCACACATTGTCTGCCACAATATGAAAAACAACTGGGGACTGTGAGGTGACATAGTAATTAACCTTGTAAATGACATTAGCATCACAAATGAAACCAACACTTGGTTTTGTGATTTTCATCAATTAGCAGCAATTAATCTTAGCTGCTTTGCATGATCTCCCTTTAATATTTTATAATTTGCTTAATGGTGGATGCTGTAAAATCACAGTTCTTTGCCCCACTTTTCTTGATATTTAGATTTCTCTTTGTGTTATAATGAGCTGTGCAATTATCACTTTTTGTTTGAATTGTCTGAAACAATTCTTTTCATTTCCTTATGAATTATTAATTTGCTTAAAAAGCCATAATGATTGCTCAGTGTCCATTGAATAATAGTTATAAATAGTTAACTTTTTGCTAGCATTATAGTGAGTCCTTTATATAAACCTAAAGAAAAAATTCTTTGAAACGATCCTGAAACAATATTTAAGGAAAAAAAATTTAAGTTATAGAAGTGAAAAATTTTATAACTGAATAAAGACAAACTGATTGATTTAAGAACAGATTAAACACAGAAGAAGAGAGAATTAGTGAATAAGAATTGGTAATTTGAATATGAATTAGTGAAGTTGTGTATGTTTAAAAATATATACAATAGGGCTTCCCTGGTGGCGCAGCGGTTGAGAGTCTGCCTGCCAATGCAGGGGACGCGGGTTCGTGCCCCGGTCCGGGAAGATCCCACATGCTGCGGAGCGGCTGGGCCCGTGGGCTGTGGCCGCTGGGCCTGTGCGTCCGGAGCCTGTGCTCTACAACAGGAGAGGCCACAACAGTGAGAGGCCCGCATACCGCAAAAAAAAAAAAAAGAAAGAAACAATAAAATATAAATAATAGATGAAAATAAGCATTTCAATTAACCTATAAGAACAAAGGAATAAAGAAAAATAATGACATAAAAAATAGTGGGAAACTTGTTGACAAGCAGATCATAAAAGAAATGTTAAAACGTGTCCAGATGGAATGAGATATATCTCAGATAAAGAAAGGCAAGACATTACAGAATATTTTTGAAGAAATAAATGTAAAATTTGAAATTTTAGTGAAAAATATTTACTTATAGATACAAGAATATCAAACATCTCAAATATTTTAAAAAACAACATTTTAGCACATCAGAGAAAAACTGATGAAAAGAAAAATATAGAGAAAATCTTGTAAGGAATCAGAGAAAAAAAGACATTACACACATGGAAACAAATCTGTGAATGATGGCTAACTTTAAGTAGAAACAACAGAGAAAAAGTATAATGGAATTTTAAGTTTAAGAGCTGAAAAAATCGAAAGAAAACTACAAATCTATTATTGGGACTAACATTTACAATAAATATAAAGAAAAAACATGTTGAAAATATTATGTAAAAATATTTTTCAAAAATCTAGTCTCAGTAAAGGCATTCTCAGCATAATGGTGAGAGAATTTATTTCCAGCAGACCTGCACTGCAAAAATTTCTTAAAGAAAACATTTAAGTTGAAAGAATTTCCTTACAAAAATATTAGTGGTTGAAAGCAAAAGTTATGACAGTGTTATAGTATACATAAAAGTAAATATAAAACAAAATTGATGGTTTTAAGAATAAAAATATTAATTGTTCAAAGTAAAAATAAAAACAGATTAGTAGGGAGTTATACAGAACAGTGAAATGTAAGATAACAAGAAAACAAGATATGAGAGAAGGAAAAATACACTGTTGTGAGATACTTACACTGTTCACCACAGTATATTATTTGAAGGTAGAATAGGGTAACCTAAAGGTTAACATTTCAATCCTTAGAAAAACCAAGCACTAAAATGAAAATAAGAGGTATAGCCCAAAAAAAAAAAAAAAAAAATGCAGTAGATAAGATATATTACTAATGCTATATAATTAACAAAAATGAAATTAGGAAAAGAGGTACAGAGCGACAAAATAGTTAATATCCTATGACAACTTTAAATATAACAATAAATATAACAAAAATAAATTGAATGAAAACTCCACTTAAAAGCTAGATAATTCCAGTTGCATAGAAAAGCAAGAACCTATTTTATGCTCTTTATAAGAAACAAACCTTAAATACAAATGAGTATGAAAATAAAAATGTAGAAGAGGATATAACTGCAAACATCAAATATAAAATAGCTAAAGTGGCAAAAAGTAGATTTCTATATAAAGGTTTTTAAGGAGATAAAGGGAAGCATTTTACAATTGTCACTGTTTAAAAAAATAATAATATTATATGTATAAGCACCTAAAAATAGCATTTAATACACAAAAAATTTGACTGAACTAAAGGGAAGAATAGGCAAACCCTCAATGAAAACAGATTTAATATTTCTCTTCCAGAAATTTATAAACAAGTGAATAAAGACATCAGCCAAGATGTTAAATATTTGAACATAACTGTCAAATAACTTTTTATTGATAATTATATTTTTTAGAATATTTTACCCAATAAATATAACAGCCAATTATTTTCAAGTGTACACGGAACTTTCCCCAAGATAGACCAGATGCTAGGCCATAAAACTAATAGAATTAAACATCAAATAATTAAATTCTTACAAAGCACAGCTCCAACTACAAAGGTATTAAACTAGAAAACAGTAACAGTCCAGAAAACTACAAATATTTGAAATTAAATAACACAAATTTAAATAAACAACAGCTAAAGAATAAATATTAATAGGAATTATCAACAGCTAAAAGAATAAATATTAATAGGAATTATAAAATAATTTAAGTTGAATTGTAATTTTTAAAACTACTTAAAATGTATGATATAGCACATGTTGTTCTGAGATGGAAGTTTATAGTTTTATATGTATATATTAGAAAAGAAGGAAGATCTGAAATCAATAACCTAAGCTTTCACCTTAGGAATCTAAAAAATGAAAAGCAAACTAAATCCAAGGCAAGCAGAAGGAAGGCTATAAATGATTAGGATGAAAAGCCATGACATCAAAAACAGAAAACATTAGATAAAATCAATTAAGCCAAAAGTTGATTCTTTGAAAAAATAAAACAAAATTTGCAATTCTTTTTCCTAGACTGACTAGGAAAAGAAGATAGAAAACTCAGGTCAACAATTGGACATTGGTATACACAATGACATTGATATACACAATGACATTAATATACACAATGATATATACAATGACATCGGTAAAATTTATTAAAATGTTGATTGAAAAAAGTCAGACACAGAAGAATATATATTATGATTCCAAGTATATATTTTTTTTAAAGTAAAACTTTTATTTCAAGGATCCATATTTATAAAGAAATACAAGTGATGACAGTGGTTATCTTTGTGGGGAGGAATGAGTAGTGACCAGGGGAAAATGAGGGTGGCATCTGGGGAGGTGATAATGTTTTAATATTGTTTTGGGTTATGGTCATATGGATATTCACTTTTTGATAAATCACTGAGCTGTACATTTTTGTAATTCTTAACTGTATGTATAGCATTTCACAATAATAAAATAATTCATATTGAATAAATACAAATTGCCTTTCAAACTAAATGTTTTCTCTAAGTAGACTCTACAGTTGGAAAACCAATAACAGCTGTGTGTACACAGACACCAAATCATTAATCTCTTATATACCTATATTTAAAATAACACCTTGAGTTCTAATGTTAACAAACACAAGGCATTCGATCAAAATTAAGACGTGTCTGTGTATGTGTGTGTGTACATGTTTTGAGAACACATTCTTGGTTCATTGTTCTTTTCTAAACTAATGACTAAACTAATGACTGTAAACCATTTAACCATTTAGAGTGCCTTAATGAATGAATCTGAATCTATAAATGTAATTATGTACAAGTATTAACTGTAGTGAGGCTTCTATGTGTGTGTGTTTGTGTCTGTTTGTGTATGAGTAAATTACCTGTCAAAAACACAACAAAGTCTAGAGAGTCAAAGAGAGTCAAAGGCCTAATGACAGTTCAGGGTTACAGGAGGACAATTTAAAACAAATGAAAATAATTTTTTTTAAATAAGTGAATCAAAAAACAACTGTTTACATTAAGGATAAATATTATCAATATTGCTGGAAATGCCTGAACATTAGCTGAGTGCATCGATTTCAGATCATTATAGTAAGCAAATCAGATTGAATGAATAAACCTAGTGAATCCTATACATCTTAATGTCTGATAGCTTTCATATGTTGAGAGTCAGACGCTATTCTTTATGTTTTATGTTCACTATTTCCCTAATTAAAATTTTACAAGAGAGAATTTGTAATCTTCTAAAAGACCTAAGGCAACAAAGACTCATAGGGAAAAATCTGTGATTTACATACACAAAGTGGCAGGACTGAGATTTGAATCTAAGTCTACTTCCAAAGGCTTTTTATTGTCTATTCCACCTTTGTTATCACTTTCCATAGTAATTTTTTGATATATCCATATCTACTTGAGGCACTTTCATCCTTTAATTTGATGAATATTTTGTAATATAAAATAGAAATTCACAGCAATCTCCAAGGTCTCAAATGTGCGCTCAAGTTCTTCTCCTTCCACAAGGAGATTCCACTTGAATAGGTATTTACATTTCTCTCCCTCCTGAATATCCAATGGGACAATTTATAACTGTAAAGCTACACTAGAGCAGTTTGAGGTTATTTTTTTTCCCTAGTGGTGACTGGACAATACTTCACTTGTATACTCAAAGCCAATAGATATTTGTGGGACTCTATAACTGTTTCATCATCTTCTATTTTAAGGGTTGAATTGCCACTTGGGTAAATCACTCTCATCCTCAATAAGACAAAAGAAAAGAGTATTAGCTCAAAAATCTCACAGCCTCCCTTGTGGTTTATGAAGATGCTCTGCAGAATTTAAAACCTGCAATGGAGAAAAATGCAACTTAATTCACAATGAGCCTCTTCCATGTGAAAGAAGAACCTCAACAGGAATGGTGTTTGTTGTCTTTTTCTTCTTTCTTTAAAATCACTTTTGATTAAATCTAGGAAAGAGACATCCAGCTAGATAGCATATAGTTTACGACAAATCTTATGTTCCAGTCATCTGAAAATTCCAATGACTATGATGATAGAAATTCCTCTAATTCACTTACTTATTCTTTCATTTTAGTAAAGACTCAGTCTTTTTTAAAAGTGTTGTCAGGGTAGCTTGTTTAAACTGGATTACACTTTTCCTGGTCATCTTTGAGAATGGAATATAACTTATCTTGTCTACTGTAGTAGGGACAGTTTTCTTGTGTTCCACTTGGCTATCTACCACCTTTTTCTCCTATAGGTAGCTCTTGGCTATCTTTCATAGTTCTTAGCTGAGAGGCAGCCCTGGGAAGGTTTTATACATTATTCCCTAACCTGGTCATGGTCGTTTACATCAGAAGAAAAGAAATTTGACCCAAAGGCACCCAATCATAGACTTCATTAACAAACCAAAGAGAAGCGCTATATGACAGCTTTGCCGCACAACTCTGATTCTCTATCTTGGTGTGTTTGAATAAGAGATAAACTACATGCCATCAGGAAGAGAAACAGAAAGCACTTAGAAACAAGTAAAGATGGAATTGACAGTTGAGTAACATTAATGGTCAAATACTACAGTTGAAAGAAAGAGATAAATACACCTCTGAAAGTTCTACCACTAGAATTTTAGTTAAATCATCAATTACTGTTAAGCTACCAGAGCATTTGGTTTGACCAAAAGATTTACTAGACTTCATGATGTCTCTTCTTATAAATAGATATAATAATGTCAGGTTATGATCAGTGAGATGAAGGAAATATCAAGGGTAAAATGATGGAGAGTTAATAACTGGAGAGTTGGGTTTTGGACTCCTTTTGATGTGATGGCCAGGGAAGCTTTTCTGAAGAGTTGATATTTGAGATGGTATTGGTGGATGAGAAGCACTGAGATATATGCAGGAGGAGGTAGGAACAAATCTAAAGGACCTGGGATTTGAAAGGGCTTGGGATACATGAGGAAAAATAAAAGAGAGCAATTTTTCTGGAGAATGGTGATCAAGGGGCCCAGAGTATCAAAGAAGGTTGAATAGGTAGGCAGAGGCAAGATAATACTGATCCTATTTAGGCCATGCTAGTAGATTTTTATTTTATTTTAAGAAAAATGAGAAGCCACTGAAAGATTTTAGGGAAAAAAATGTAGCAAAAGCATGTCTAGCTGCTATTTATATGCTTAAAGTATTTTTCATATTTACATAACTTCACTTCTATACCTAAATTGACAATATATATAAATAATACATATGTAAAGTAACAGTGTGGCCCTGGCATTATTCTCTAATTTTTTCGGGTAATAGTGAAACTCTTAGTTAGAAAAGGCTGTGGAAATATGTTTGTTTTGGTTCTGGAAAGGCTCTCCACTGTGGGCAAAACAGTTTTGAACTTCTATTGATCTGTGCCCAATCTAAGTACCACTGTGGACCACGGAATTTCACTGTCCATACTCTTTCTAGGATTCTACTTGCGATAATTTCTCAATATGTCTGTACATTTTGAAATTCTCTTTTTTAAGTTTTAATCATTTTATTTCGAATGCTCTAAATATTTATATTTCCATTTGCCGTCTTGTGAAATTGTGATATTGTGAAAATCTGGATATGTGATTATGGTCTAACTCAAATGCTTTGTGTCATTATCCTCTGCAAATTCTAATGTTAAAAGCTTTACAAATTGAATAAATTCAGAAGTATACCATGAACTCCAATCAAAACCTCAAGGGATTTTTGTAATAATATAGAGAAAGCATTTTTAAAGGTTAGCTGGATGAACAAATAAGCAAATCTTGCAAAATTAAGCAAGAAGATTATATTACCTTAACAAAATTGAAAGAATAATATATACTCAAAATAAAGAAAGTATAGTTGAATATTTGTCAGTTTTATAGATGGAGATATTCTATTGATATATCAACAGAAGAAGTCACATAAAAAAGGCCTGAAACAAACAAAAATTTAACATTCATTGAACAAATATTTATTGATCAATAATTATGTATTGTGTTTGGGATTCATCAGTGAATAAAGCATACAATGATCTTGCCCTTATGGAACCTACATTTTTGGTACAAATGGACAGGGACAGTTAACAATACAGAGTAGTAAAGATAGACTTCATTGATACACTGAGATTTGAGTAAGAATTGACAAAATGTATATTAAAAATAACATGCATAAAATCAAAAGAGAGACAAGACTCTGGAAAAAATTGTCACAAATAAATCAGATACGTGGTTAACATCATATAATTATGTAATTTAAGTAGACAAAAGTGTTCATAAAATTTTTACACATGTATATTAAAACAATGATTATTTTAATCTATAAACTTGGCAAAGGTTTAAAGCTTGACAAAATGTTCGTTCAATACTGTGACATTTTTTCTTATTTAGTTGAAGGCAAATGCACATTACCACACCTTCTCTTGAGAACAAATAGTCAGTAGATGCCAACATATATTTAAAATATCAATACTCTGTTACCAGTAATCTCACTTATAGAAGTTTAACCTACAAAGTAATCAGAGAGGTTGTCAAAGATTTATGTACAGAGAGAACTGCTGCCGTGTTAAGATAATAATAGGGGAAACCTGAAAAAAATCAGAATACCTAAGAACAAAGAAATAATGAAATACTTTTTGATGCATCCTTTTATTCTAATCCACTCTGTAATTAACCATTACTATAGAGATTTACTACCACCACCAACCTATTCCATTGCCATCATTTAATGACAAGCAATAATCTAGATTTTCTCTTTGCATGTATTGTGCAACCAACTCCTTGACCAATGTCCTCTCAACAGGGAGTAAGACAGATCTTTACAAAATTAAATTCAACATACAACCTTGTCATAAAATACTCTAAGGGCTCTGGTTTGCTTTCAGAACAGGGAGCGAGTAATTAATATACCCTACCTTATCTTTAATATAGCCTATAATTCCCTAGAGGTTTGGCCCTGACCTACCACTCAGCCTACATTCACACCAGGTTTCCTCCTTCTATTCTGAGTTCTGGAAATCCTTGCCGTATTTCAGCTTATTACTCAGCCATAAAAAAGAACGAAATAGTGCCATTTGCAACAACGTGGATGGACCTAGAGGCTGTCATACTGAGTGAAGTAAGTCAGAAAAAGACAAATAACATATGATATCGCTTATATGTGGAATCTAAAAATGGGTACAAATGAACTTATCTACAAAACAGAAATAGAGTTACAGATGTAGAAAATAAACTATGGTTACCAGGGGGTAAGGGATAAATTGGAAGATTGGGATTGACATACACACTACTATATATAAAATAGATAACTAATAAGGACCTACTGTATAGCACAGGGAACTCTACTCAATTACTCTGTAATTGCCTATATGGGAAAATAATCTAAAAAAGAGTGGATAAATGTATATGTATAACAGATTCACTTTGCTGTATATATGAAACTAATATAACATTGTAAATTAACTATACCCCAATAAAAATTTTTAATAAAATTATCATGCATACCCCTGGACATAGCCTTTGCATACACTGCTCACTCTGGCATACAGCAGGCACTCAAATATTCGGTGGATGAAAAAATGAACAAACTAATGCATGAGTGATTAAAAGAATGAATGAAAAATTAGTACAGTTCATAATGTAATAAAGTACAGAGAATATAATCCCACATTTTAAGCCATAGTGTCTGAGATAATACAATTGATTACTTGAAGGAGTTTATTTGGAATGAGAACTAAATCTTGTGGAAAGTTATATACATGTTGATATCAGTGATACAATACGATATTCAGTAGACACCATTTATCAGGTAATTGGAATAAAGGAATTAGGGTTCAGGTAGGAGACTGAGACTGCATATGTAAATGTTGGATTGCTCTTCTCAGATGAGATTATTTCAACTGTCAGCAGTTTAACTCAAGATGTCTTTTAAATGTACTGATTATGTTGCAGACATTCTGTTTGGTGATGGAAAAATAAAGCTGAAGAAGGCACATTTCCTAATATATTTTAGTCTAATAAGAAGGTTGTATTATAAAAAAAGAATATTAGAATACAGAAAATGAATGCAGTACATGAACATCAAAATAAGATTTCTGAAAATAGAAACCATTATAAATATAGGACCAGGAATACGTATTAACTTTTCCAATTTAGGAACACTCAATTTACAGAAATCCTGCTGAATATAAGTAATTTCTAGCATATACTAAAATATATATATATATATAAAGGCTGTGAAAATATAGCTAGCTCTTAACTTATTTTGAAAATTCAAAATGATGTGATGCGATTTGATCATAGAATTTTTTTTCCTTCAAGTGAGTGTCTAGTCTTTGGGGGTATTTTATTAAGTGTAGACGACTAGGTCAAAATAAAAGCTAAGAAGTACTAAAGGAATTCTCTGTGCTTGATGTCAGAAAACTTACTGATCCTTCTCCCCCAAAAGAATATGCTGACACATTTCAGCTGAGGAGCTGGAAATTTGGGGACTGCAAACGAGGAAGAATATGAAAGTTCTTTTCTTTAAGATTGATCTTTCTTTTAAGGCATGATTAACCTATCACATATTTGACACCCTTTTGTATCTATGTGTCATTATCTGAAGCAATGGTCTTATGAAAAACACATGGATCACTAACCTAGGCAGTGAATGTGGACAAATTTCACTAAACTAGCTGAGTGACCTTGCACAAACCACTTAGTTTCTCTGTGCCTCAGTTAGCCAGCTGTGAAAGGACATTTCTATAAATGACTCTGCAATTTATTCCAGCTCTACAAAGCAATCTGTAATAGCATCTTAAGGAAAAAATGTAAATAATAAGATATGCAACATATGGGTGAGTATTAAAATATTTACCTAAAATTGAGAAAACCAAAGGAGATACTCTGTACAAGAAAATATTTCCTCAAAAAGCTAAGAATTATCATGTTAAAATAATAAAGAAAAATTGAAGGAATATAAATTCACTCACAAGACAACCCCTATAACTGTTCCTATTTAACACTTTGTAAATCACAATGATTTTGAGCAACTTAAACCTCCCTTCAATATACTAACATTGTAGAAAAGAAACAAAACCACTGCAAAAAATGGACTTAAATGAATAATGTTTCTCTAGGTTAAGTCATTCAAATCATTCTTTATTAAGATTTTAAAAGTTATTTCTTTACAGATTATAAGTTGTGTCCACATATATTGATATTCCTCCACTTTTACAGAAGAAGAAACTGAGGCTCAAAGAAGCAAAATGAGTCATCTACTATTGTTAGCTAATAATTGGAAAAGACAAAAGTTTACAGTTTTAAATTACAAATCTAAGTTTTCTCTTGATTTTCAGGGTTAATATTTGTATTTCATAAAGGAAGGAAAAAATTTTGTTATATCATTAATATAGTCAAGGATGTTGTTTTGGTTTTTTTTTCTTAATTTTTTAATTTAATTTTATTTATTTTTTTATACAGCAGGTTCTTATTAGTCATCAATTTTATATACATCAGTGTATACATGTCAATCCCGATTGCCCAATTCAGCACACCACTGCCACCACCACCCCACCGCTTTCCCCGCTTGGTGTCCATACGTTTGTTCTCTACATCTGTGTCTCTATTTCTACCCTGCAAACCGGTTCATCTGTACCATTTTTCTAGGTTCCACATATATGTGTTAATATACGATATTTGTTTTTCTATTTCTGACTTACTTCACTCTGTATGACACTCGCTACATCCATCCATGTCTCAACAAATGACCTAATTTCGTTCCTTTTTACGGCTGAGTAATATTCCATTGTATATATGTACCACATCTTCTTTATCCATTCATCTGTCAATGGGCATTTAGGTTGCTTCCATGACCTGGCTATTGTAAATAGTGCTGCAATGAACACTGGGGTGCATGTGTCTTTTGAATTATGGTTTTCTCAGGGTATATGCCCAGTAGTGGTATTGCTGGGTCATATGGTAGTTCTATTTATAGTTTTTTAAGGAGCACTTCCATAATGTTCTCCATACTGGCTGTATCAATTTACATTCCACCAACAGTGCAAGAGGGTTCCCTTTTCTCCACACCCTCTCCAGCATTTGTTGTTTGTACATTTTCTGATGATGCCCGTTCTAACTGGTGTGAGGTGATACCTCACTGTAGTTTAGATTTGCAATTCTCTAATAATTAGTGATGTTGAGAAGCTTTTCATGTGCTTCTTGGGCATCTGTATGTCTTCTTTGGAGAAATGTCTATTTAGGCATTCTGCCCATTTTTGGATTGGGTTGTTTGTTTTTTTAATATTGAGCTGCATGAGCTGTTTATATAGTTTGGAGATTAATCCTTTGTCCGTTGATTCGTTTGCAAATATTTTCTCCCATTCTGAGGGTTGTCTTTTCGTCTTGTTTATGGTTTCCTTTGCTGTGCAAAAGCTTTGAAGTTTCATTAAGTCCCATTTGTTTATTTTTGTTTTTATTTCCATTACTCTAGGAGGTGAATCAAAAAACATCTTGCTGTGATTTATGTCAAAGAGTGTTCTTCCTATGTTTTCCTCTAAGAGTTTTATAGTGTCCAGTCTTAAATTTAGGTCTCTAATCCATTTTGAGTTTATTTTTGTGTATGGTGTTAGGGAGTGTTCTAATTTCATTCTTTTACATGTAGCTGTCCACTTTTCCCAGCACCACTTATTGAAGAGACTGTCTTTTCTCCAGTGTATATCCATGCCTCCTTTGTCATAGATTAGTTGACCATAGGTGCATGGGTTTATCTCTGGGCTTTCTATTTTGTTCCATTGATCTATATTTCTGTTTTTGTGCCAGTACCATATTGTCTTGATTACTGTAGCTTTATAGTATAATCTGAAGTCAGGGAGTCTGATTCCTCCAGCTCCGTTTTTATCCCTCAAGACTGCTTTGGCTGTTTGGGGTCTTTTGTGTCTCCATAAAAATTTTAAGATTTTTTGTTCTAGTTGCATAAAAAATGCCCTTGGTAATTTGATAGGGATTGCATTGAATCTGTAGATTGCTTTGGGTAGCATGGTCATTTTAACAATATTGATTCTTCCAATCCAAGAACATGGTATACCTCTCCATCTGTTGGTATCATCTTTAATTTCTTTCATCAGTGTCTTATACTTTTCTGCATACAGGTCTTTTTTCCCCTAGGTAGGTTTATGCCTAGATATTTTATTCTTTTTGTTGCAGTGGTAAATGGGAGTGTTTCCTTAATTTCTCTTTCAGATTTTTCATCATTAGTGTATAGGAATGCAAGAGATTTCTACATTAATTTTGTATCCTGCAACTTTACCAAATCCATTGATTAGCTCTAGTAGTTTTCTGGTGGCATCTTTAGGATTATCTACATATACTATCATGTCATCTGCAAACAGTGACAGTTTTACTACTTCTTTTCCAATTTGTATTCCTTTTATTTCGTTTTCTTCTCTGATTGCCATGGCTAGGACTTCCAAAACTATGTTGAATAATAGTGGCAAGAGTGGACATCCTTGTCTTGTTCCTGATGTTAGAGGAAATGCTTTCAGTTTTTCACCATTGAAAATGATGTTTGCTGTGTGTTTGTCATATATGGCCTTTATTATGTTGAGGTAGGTTCCCTCTATGCCCACTTTCTGGAGAGTTTTTATCCTAAATGGGTGTTGAATTTTGTCAAAAGCTTTTTCTGAATCTATTGAGATGATCATATGGTTTTTATTCTTCAGTTTGTTAATATGGTGTATCACATTGATTGATTTGCGTATATTGAAGAATCCTTGCATCCCTGTGATAAATCCCACTTGATCATGGTGTATGATCCTTTTAATGTGTTGCTGGATTCTAGTATTTTGCTAGTATTTTGTTGAGGATTTTTGCATCTTTGTTCATCACTGATATTGGTCTGTAATTTTCTTTTTTTGCAGTATCTTTGTCTGGTTTTGGTATCAGGGTGATGGTGGCCTCATAGAATGAGTTTGGGAGTGTTCCTTCCTCTGCAATTTTTTGGAAGAGTTTGAGAAGGATGGGTGTTAGCGCTTCTCTAAATGTTTGATAGAACTCACCTATGAAGCCATCTGGTCCTGGACTTTTGTTTGTTGGAAGATTTTTAATCAGTTTCAATTCATTACTTGTGATTGGGCTGTTCATATTTTCTATTTCTTCCTAGTTCAGTCTTGGAAGGTTACATCTTTCTAAGAATTTGTCCATTTCTTCCAGGTTGTCCATTTTATTGGCATAGAGTTGCTTGTAGTAGTCTCTTAGGATGCTTTGTATTTTTGCGGTGTCTGTTGTAACTTCTCCTTTTTCATTCCTAATTTTATTGATTTGAGTCCTCTCCCTCTTTTTCTTGATGAGTCTGGCTCATGGTTTATCAATTTTGTTTATCTTCTCAAAGAATCAGCTTTTAGTTTTATTGATCTTTGCTATTGTTTTCTTTGTTTCTATTTCATTTATTTCTGCTACGATCTTTATGATTTCTTTCCTTCTGCTAACTTTGGGTTTTGTTTGTTCTTCCTCCTCTAGTTCCTTCAGGTATAAGGTTAGATTGTTTACTTGAGATTTTTCTTGTTTCCTGATGTAGGCTTGTAGAGCTATAAACTTCCCTCTTAGAACTGCTTTTGCTGTATCCCATAGGTTTTGGATCGTTGTGTTTTCATTGTCATTTGTCTCTAGGTATTTTTTGATTTCCTCTTTGATTTCTTCAGTGATCTCTTGGTTATTTAGTAACATATTGTTTAGCCTCCATGTGTTTGTGTTTTTTATGATTTTTCCCTGTAATTCATTTCTAATCTCATAGTGTTGTGTTCAGAAAACATGCTTGATATGATTTCAATTTTCTTAAATTTACTGAAGCTTGATTTGTAACCCAAGATGTGATCTATCCTGGAGAATGTTCCCTGCGCACTTGAGAAGAAAGTGTAATCTGCTGTTTTTGGATGGAATGTCCCATAAATATCAATTAAATCTATCTGGTCTATTGTGTCATTTAAAGCTTCTGTTTCCTTATTAATCTTCTGTTTGGATGATCTGTCCATTGGTGTAAGTGAGGTGTTAAAGTCCCCCACTATTATTGTGTTATTGTCGATTTCCTCTTTTATAGCTTTTAGCAGTTGCCTTATGTATTGAGGTGCTCCTGTGTTGGGTGCATATATGTTGATAATTGTTATATCTTCTTTGTGGATTGATCCCTTGATCATTATGTCGTGTCCTTCCTTGTCTCTTGTAACATTCTTTATTTTAAAGTCTATTTTTTCTGATATGAGGAAAAAAAGACTTTAAATAGACTCCAGCTTTCTTTTGATTTCCATTTGCATGGAATATCTTTTTCTAACCCCTCACTTTCAGTCTGAATGTGTCCCTAGGTCTGAATTGGGTCTCTTGTAGACAGCATATATATGGGTCTTGTTTTTGTATCCGTTCAGCAAGACTGTGTCTTCTGGTTGGAGCATTTAATCCATTCACGTTTAAGGTAATTATTGATATGTATGTTCCTATGACCATTTTCTTAGTGGTTTTGGGTTTGTTTTTGTAGGTCCTTTTCTTCTCTTGTGTTTCCGACTTAGAGAACTTCCTTTAGCAACTGTTGTAGAGCTGGTTTTGTGGTGATGAATTCTCTTAGCTTTTGCTTGTCTGTAAGGCTTTTGATTTATCCATTTAATCTGAATGAAAGCCTTGCCAGGTAGAGTAATCTTGGTTGTAGGTTCTTCCCTTTCATCACTTTAAGTATATCATGCCACTCCCTTCTGACTTGTAGAGTTTCTGCTAAGAAATCAGGTGTTAACCTTATGGGAGTTCTGTTGTATATTATTTGCCATTTTTCCCTTGCTGCTTTTAATAATTTTTCTTTGTCTTTAATTTTTGCTAATTTGATTATTACATGTCTCGGTGTGTTTCTCCTTGGGTTAATCCTGTATGGGACTCACTGTGCTTCCTGGACTTGGGTGGCTATTGCCTTTCCCATGTTAGGGAAGTTTTCGACTATAATCTCTGCAAATATTTTCTCTGGTCCTTTCTCTCTTCTCCTTCTGTGACCCCTATAATGCGAATGTTTTTGCATTTAATGTTGTCCCAGAGGTCTCTTAGACTGTCTTTATTTCTTTTCATTCTTTTTTCTTTACTCTGTTCTGCAGCAGTGAATTCCACCATTCTGTCTTCCAGGTCACTTGTGTCTCAGTTATTCCGCTATTGATTCCTTCTAGTGTAGTTTTCATTTCAGTTGTTGTATTGTTAACCTCTGTTTGTTTGTTCTTTAATTCTTCTAGGTCTTTGTTAAACATTTCTTGCATCTTCTCGATCTTTGCCTCCATTCTTTTTCCGAGGTCCTGGATCATCTTCACTATCATTATTCTGAATTGTTTTTCTGGAAGGTTGCCTATCTCCACTTCATTTAGTTGTTTTTCTGGGGTTTTATCTTGTTCCTTCATCTGGTACATAGCCCTCTGCCTTTACATCTTGTCTCTCTTTCTGTGAATGTGGGTTTTGTTCCACAGCCTGAGGGATTGCAGTTCTTCTTGCTTCTGCTGCCTGCCCTCTGGTGGATGAGGCTATGTAAGAGGCTTATGCAAGTTTCCTGATGGGAGGGACTGGTGGTGGGTAGAGCTGACTGTTGCTCTGGTGGGCAGAGCTCAGTAGAACTTTAATCCACTTGACTGCTGATGGTTGGGGCTGGGTTCCCTCCCCCTGTTGGTTGTTTGGCCTGAGGCAACCCAATACTGGAGCCTACCTAGGCTCTTTGGTGGGGCTAATGGCGGACTCTGGGAGGGCTCATGCCAAGGAGTACTTCCCAGAACTTCTGCTGCCAATGTCCTTGTCCCCATGGTAAGCCACAGCCACCCCCAGCTCTGCAGGAGACCCCCCAACACTAGCAGGTAGGTCTGGTTCAGTCTCCCCTGTGGTCACTGCTCCTTCCCCTGGGTCCCAATGTGCACACTACTTTGTGTGTGCCCTCCAAGAGTGGAGTGTCTTTTTCCCCCAGTTCTGTCGAAGTCCTGCAATCAAATCCCAGTAGCCTTCAAAGTCTGATTCTCTAGGAATCCCTCCTCCCATTGCCGGACCCCCAGGTTGGGAGACCTGACGTGGGGCTCAGAACCTTCACTCCAGTGGGTGGACTTCTGTGGTATAAGTGTTCTCCAGTCTGGGAGTCACCCACTCAGCAGTTATGGGATTTGATTTTACTGTGATTGTGTCCCTCCTACCGTCTCATTATGGCTTCTCCTTTGTCTTTGGATGTGGGGTATCTTTTTTGGTGAGTTCCAGTGTCTTCCTGTCAATGACTGTCCAGTAGCCTGTTGTGGTTCTGGTGTTCTTGCAAGAGGGAGTGAGAGCATGCCCTTCTACTCCACCATCTTGCATTCCAATCCGACCTGTAAAATTCTTAAATGATCTTACTCTGCACAATTATCATTATCTTTTTATTCTACCACTTCCCACTTGCTTGACTTGGCCAAGCTCCTAGTCAAGGATGTTTATTTCAAAACAAATATAGTTGACCCTTGAACAAAGCAGGGGTCAAGGGCACTGACCCTCCACAGAGTGGAAATTCCTTGTATAGTTTATTGTCAGCCCCTGTATCTGCAGTTCCTGCATCTGAGGATCCAACTAACTGTGGATCTTGTAGTACTGTAGTATTTACTACTGAAAAAAAAAACTGCTTATAAGTGGACCCACACAGTTCAAACCGTGTTGTTTGAGAGTCAATTGTATATTTCAACTGATGTGGAGTATAGTATACATACTATATCCACTGATGTAGATAAGTCAAATAAAGAAAGGTTACCAACAGCAGAAAGGTATCATAAATTAATCCCAGGGCCCACTAACAAGGGCAGGACACTTAATTATAGGCAGTGACCTCAGCATTTGCTTTACTGCACATGTACAGACTAGTGTCCTGTGCACTTCTGCCCTCCATCCTGAAGAACACAGCCAGAACTACTACCTGATATTTGACCAGATTATAATACAATGTAATGTGCAACACTATATAATTTTATCAGCTCTATCTGGAAAGAAGAGTCAGTGGGCATGGCTGGTAGGGCTTACTTCAACAGTGAATGAAGAGTGACAAGCCATAAACAGTGCCGTGTGGCCTTCACAAATGTAGGCAGCCTGAGTCACACAGTCCAGCCTCCACCCTGATGCAGTCACATAAGATGGCTGCCTAGAACTGAAACACTGGTAAAGTAGCTGTCTCTGTATTTCACAAGGAAAGGTAAATTTTTTCTGAGAAGGGATTCTAATATTAGTATTTGTCACTGGTCTCTGAATGGGTTATACAGCTTTGAGAACAGTAAAAATTAATCAACCTGGTTTTTAGTTAAGAGTATCAGGAGATACTGTGCCTATAATTTGCTGACCGATCATATGCAATCACTTTTCTCTGCTATGTGATCAAATGGGAATATGGTAACTATTAAATATACCAAGTTATCATGAGGAAACTGCAATGTTCTAAATATAAGATTGCATTGAAAATTACTATACTACATATACATCAACATGAATTATTATTATTTCTTCCTTCTCAGAACTCTACTAACACTGTTAAGAATGCAAAATGGTACAGCCACTTTGGAAGAGAGTTTGGCAGCTTCTTACAGATCTAAACGTATTCTTACCGTATAATCCAGCATTCACACTCCTTTGATACTGACCCAAAGGAGTTGAAAACCTGTATCTGCACAAAAACCTGCACCTGGGTGTTTACAGCAGCTTTATTCATTATTTTCAAAACCTGGAAGCAACCAAGATGCCCTTCAGTAGGTGAATGAATAAATAAACTGTGGTTGATCCAGGCAATGGAATGTTATTCAGCATTAAAAAGAAATGAGCTGCCAAGCCACAGAAAGGCATGGAGGAAGCTTAACTGCATTTTACTAAGTGAAAGAAGCCAATCTGAAAAGGCTCCATACTGTAGAATTCTAACTATATGACATTCTGCGAAAGGCAAAACTATGGATACAATAAAAAGATCCGTGGTTGCCAGGGGACTTTGGGGGTAGAAAGGAATAGGCAGAGCACACAGATTCTTAGGGCAGTGAAAATACTCTGTATGATATTATAATGACGGATACATGTCGCTATATATGTCAAAACCCATAGAGTATACAACACCAAAAGTGAATCCTAATGTAAACTATGGACTTTGAGTGATTATGTTGTGTCAATTTAAGTTCATCCTGGGTAAAAAAATGCACCATTTTGATGAGTGATATTCTAACAGAGGAGGGTAGGCATGTATGGGGAGAGGAGGTTTGTGAGAAATCTCTATACCTTCCTCTCAATTTCGTTATAAACCTAAAATTACTCTAAAAAATAGTTTTTTAAAAAAACACTGCTACATTATATGAATGAAAATACAATTACAACATATGAATTGGGCAGATTCTAAAAGTTCAGCTGTCTTTTAAATGGTAGTACGTGTACAAACAATTCCAAGCAGTATAAGGCACTGATGTTAATATTAATAACCAATCTATTAAAGCCTTAATATATTAATAAGTTTTGTTTTGACCCAATATATTATTACTATTATGATCTAAACAGTTATATTTTAGATCAATACTGAATACTACGAATAAATGATTTTACTTTGCCTTCACTGATTCCTTCTATGACACTCTTCCTTTCTTGATGTAGATCCAAGTTTCTGACTATATCATTTCCTTCTGCCTGAAGACTTTCTATTAACATTTCTTGCAGGGCAGATCTGCTAGAAATGCATTCCCTCAGTGTTCAGTATAATTTTGCTGGATACAACAATTCCAGGATGATGGTTTTGTTTTCTGACCTTTATATATTCCACTCAACTCTCTCCACTGTGTGCTTTATAGAGAAGTCCAATGTAATTCTTATACTTGTACGTAGTCTCATTCCCTCCTGGCCCCCTTCAGGCTATTTTCAAAATTTTATCTTTGTTTTCAATATTGTTCAGTTTAATATGATATACCTGAAGGTACAGAAATTTTGGTGTTTATTCTGCCTGAACTTCCTGTATTTGTGGCTTTATGTTTGTCATTAATTTTGAAATTTTTTTGCAAATACTACTTCAAACATTTCTTCTGTTCTAGTCTTATTCTTTTCCTTCTGGTATTCCAATTATGCATGTTACACCTTTTGAAATTGTCCCACAGTTGTTGGATATTCAGGGCTCTTTTTTTTTCTTGTTACATTTCAGTTGTGGGCATTTCCACTGACGTATCTTCAAGCTCCCTTTTCTCAGCTATGTCCATTCTACTGATAAGCCTATCAAAAGTATCCTTCATTTTCATTACAGTGTTTTTATTTCTACCATTTCTTTTTTTTTTTAGACTTTGAATATCTTTGTTTATATTACCCATCTGTTCTTACATGTTGTCTACTGTTTTTTCATTAGACCCTTTAACTTTCAGAAGTGTTTCTCCTATATATAGCTTTCTCCCCACTGCCACTTACTTGCTTCCCTAGCTATATTATCCCCAATCTATGTCCTTGAAGTCCTCACACCTTTTAAATGAAATTTTTCTCCTTAGGTGAGACATGAAAGCTGGAAGAATCTGGAGTAAGCAGAAATTACCTTCCACTAGCTAAGATAAGACTGTCAAAATTCTTTCCCATGGAATGTAGGACTTTGTTACATGAGTACCTTGTTAGGTTCTTGGAGGTAAGTCTCACAAAAGTTATGGGGATTCCTTAAATCTGTACCCTCCAGGATTTTTTCACTCTTATGCTAGTCCTCAGCCAGCAGACTCTGCCAATTTACCAAAATGCCAATTAAATATTCCTACCAGCTTATGTCTCTAGCAGCTTTTGTTCCATGTAAGCACATCTTGGTTTTATCTCTCTGAATGCCCCCGTCTCTTCCAATTTTGGGTGATAGTTTTCTCTGTGTCTTTAGTTCCCTGATAGGCCCAAGAAAAAACTGTAAATTTTTCAGTTTGTCCAGATTTTTCTTATAGTCAGAACAGAAGTGACCACCACCTATCTGTTTACATGCTAGAGCTGAAACTAATAGCCCCTGCTAATATTTTTAGTGACTTTTAACACTGTAAAGAATATGCATTGTAATGACATATTTCTAATAAACAATCTCCTGTAGCACCACAGTCCTGTAACAGGCAATTAATTTTCCCTAGGTAATTCATACCATAAGTTATTTCTTCATGGTTTAGACTTAATCTCCTGTGCTTGCTGCTCCCAGTAATATCTAAAGTTCGTGTCCAGGACTTTTGTCATAAACTTAGACTGGGAGGTAGAGTTAACAGAAAATATTATACATCATGTATTTTGCCATGTGGTATACAACCAATACAGAACATAAATTCTAGGGAATCTCATTTTGCAAATGTATCAACACTTTTGATATAAGCATGTATGCATACATATATATATACAAATGGTGTGTGTGTGTGTGTGTGTGTATATATATATATATATCAGATATATGGCATATGATATACAAATATATAGTTATTATTACTCTTGTGTGGTAATGCAAGATCTTGAGGTGCATTCATTTTGTGATCTGCCTCCTGAACTTGGACTTTCTGGGTACTTTATGCCAAGAGCCTGGTTCTTGGAAAACCCACTGGGAATATATTTTGAGGTCCACTTTTCTTCAGTTATCTGGTCTTACCTTGTAGATCCTAGCTCAAGCTGTATTTCTCTACAAAAGGATATAAAGTTTTTCCTTCTTACTTTTCATGAAGCAGCTAGCTGGCTGTAATTAGTGCCGTTTATTCTACTCTCCAGCATAAACACACTGAATACTGTGACCTTACCAATGTCATGGGTATAGTGGAAATTAACCCCTTAAGTGATCAAAGCCAACTTGTCTCAGTTTTTATTCTCTTACTTTCCTCTAATCTCTCTCATTCAGAGAGTTGCTTTCCTTCATTAGTTACAAATTCAGTTATTTGGCTCCCCTATGCCTCTGTCTCCCAGTATGTACTTATGGAATGATAGGATCAAGCTTACATTATTCTTTAATATTCTATAATAACAGCAAATATAGAAAGGAAAGTAGGTATGAGGAAAGATATGGTGACTAAAAACAAAAATAGAAAGTTGGTAAAGATAACTTTATAACTCTTGTGCAAAAAAATACATGTAAATGAGGATTTTTAAATATTTCCTGGAGTGTTAATAATACACACACACATACATATATAACTATTGCTAAATGCTGCATTTTTTCATGTTTCACTCTTTGGAATTATCTACTTCTTACTTACTGCTTTCTCCTGACATGATATAACTTTAATTGCCATTATTATTCATAACTTTAAGTGCCATTTAGAAGTTATTATCCCAAGAGCACAAACCTAGAATGCAGTTCATGATATAATCTGAGTCCCAGACATTTTAATTAACTGCCTACTTGACACACCTATATGGATACTATATAAGTATTTTTAACTCAAAATGTTAAAATGTGATTGCATCCCAACTAAGGGGAAAAAATACAAAGCCAAGTAAAAACAACACACACACACACATAAAGGAAACAAATATGCTAATGTTCTTCGTTTCAATGGATAGTAACATTATTTGCCCAACTGCAAAAGGCAGAAATTTGTGGGTTTTTCTTGGGTCCTTTCCCCCATATCTCCATATTTGACCAGCCACTGTGTTTTATAGACCTGACTTTTAAGTAATCTTTACTTCATTCCATCCCTACTATACCAAGTTTCCATAATATCTTGTCTAAAGAATCTTCAATAGTTGCTCATTGTTCATTGAAATCCAAACATTGTAACTGAACATGAAGAGCCTGCAGAATCTAGATATTGCCAACTTTATAGTACTTAAATTGTACCATTTTCTCCTTTGTTTTCTTCTTTCTGATTAAATTATACTTGTCTTGCTCCTTTAATGACTAAACTATTTTCTGTTTTGGATCCTTACTAGAAGCCATTCCCTCTTTTAGAATATTCTTCCTCTTTTTCAGTTAATTCAGTCTAAATTATTCACAGCTTACCTAAAACAACCCTTTCTCATAAAAAGTTCCGTTGAACATTTAGTCTTGATGTGGCCCTCTTCTCATATGCCAACATAGCACCCTGTTAGTATTCACCACAATTGTTTTAAAAAACTGATTATGTATACAGTTATGTAATATCTGTATCCCTATTGTAATTCCTTACCAAGAGAGCAGGGATTATATATTTCTTTTTTATTGGCTTAATGTTAGTAAATAGCATAGTCTTGGCTCATAATAGGTACTCTATTAATATTTCTTAAACAAATGACAGTGATTTTACTAAAACAAATTTTATAATTTATTTTTCTGTAGACAATTGCTGACACATACTGAAATGTCATACATTTTAGCCAGGATCCTAGCAATTAGATACAGGATGATGAAACTTTAAGTGATTTAGAATAGCTATATAGGGTTTGCAGTATACCAGTGGTAATAAACAAAATAAATTGTATTTATATGCCAAAGTCATTTTAATCAGCACTGAAAGGTATATTAAGATTTGCTTATGTTTATGCAGAAACATATAAGCTAAGGAAAACAATCATATAAATATATGTAATTATATATTTATAATTCAGTGCATATTTTATACAATATATTCATATGCCCATAAAGTATAAATAAAACATATGTGAACAAACATATATGAACTAATATGATACATTATTATATAAATATGTTATATTTCAATTATATATAAATTTATATTACACAAGTTATAATTTACTATACTTTATAATATATAACATGTGTAATATAAATTTTGTTATATAAATTAATATATACATTTATGTAGAACTTATATGGTAGCTTGAGAATGTATTATACATATTTAACATATTTTCCCATTTTTATTAAATATGATTTATTCTAGTTTCTTTGAGCATCTCTTTGAAAATCATACACATTACTGCTTTTCTCTAGTTCTCTTATTTCCATTCTGAAGTTTAAAAAAACATTTGATTTTTAAGATGATTTAAAGTAATTTTATGACATCTTAAATTAAATTTTAATTTGACAAGAAAGAAAAAAAATATTTAAGCCCCCTGAAACTCTTTAAATCTAATATTTTCAACTATATTGGTACATTTAATTCTGTTTTTAACCCTTAATATTACAAATCTACACATATAAGACATACCTGATTTTTAGCTGACACCACTTTCAGAAATACCACTTCAAAGTTTTTAAATCTCCAAGAATAAAAGTAACCTTCTCAAGAAGCACTACTAGAGAATATCTGGGATTGTATCTTTTGAGTTTTTGAATTAGGCTCCCATTGAACTTTCATAAATGCTTGATTTCAGGCCTCATTTTCTGAACTCATTTTTTTTCCTGAGAAATGAAATGCCATTGAACTGTCATTTGAACAAAAATCTGATCTTTCAATTGCTTCTTAGTGAAAGCAGAATAGGTTAAGTAATATCACATTTCTTCATGCTTTCCTTTGGATATCACTTATTCCACTTTCTTCAGTCATCTCTGTGAGATCCTTGAATTATTACTGCTTAATTCTATTTCTCTTATTTTGAATAAAAATTTTAAGTAAATGCTTGATTTTTAAAATTATTTTCTGAGATCTTATGCTAAATTTCAATAAGATGAGAAAAAGTAAATCTACATGAGCAAAAAGTGACATGCACTAATTTTAAATAATTGAGAAATTCTAATCTGAAGTAGTTACACACAAGTCTAAGTCATAGCATTTCTTTCAAAATACATGGTTTAATTCATATTAACTGCAATTAGTAACAAATGGTTTATCAACTAATTGTCAAGATAGCATTCAGCCTGCTCAAATAAATTTTAAAATGTTAATTTTAATTCAAATTAAAGGAGATTGAGAGATGATTTTAACAATTATTTGAAATTAGTTTGTTTTCTTAGGCAGCAAATCACTCTTACTCTTTCCATTGAGGAATTCTCAATGGAATGCTTGCTCTACAAGAAGTAAGCCTACATGTGAGGAATCCACCTACATTGAAATGATAAGGCTGCTGCTGTAACAAATACCTAAAAATATGGAGGTGACTTTGGAATGGGGCAGTGGGAGTAGGCTGAGAGAATTTTGAGAAGCATAGCAGTAAAAACCTGCATTGCCTTGAATAGACTGTAAGAAGAAATATGCTAAAGTACTACTAGTAAGGGCTCTGCAGGAAGTGAGAAAAATGCTACTGGAAATGGTAGGAAATAGGATTCTTGTTATATAGTTTCAGAATGCTTAGCAAAATTGTGTACCGGAGTTATGTGGAAAGCAGAACTTGTAAGCAATGAATATGGTTATTTAACTCAGAAGATTTTCAAAATGTTGAAGATACTACTTACAGGTAGTACTTACAGTAAAATGGGAGAGAAGGAAGATTAAATTGAGGAAAGACTTGTTAAACAAAAATGAACCGGCTCGAGGAGAAGACGGCGGAAGAGTAAGACAGGGAGATCACCTTCCTCCCCACAAATATATCAGAAATACATCTACACGTGGAACAACTCCTACAGAACACCTACTGAACGCTGGCAGAAGATTTCAGACCTCCCAAAAGGCAAGAAACTCCCCACATACCTGGGTAGGGCAAAAGAAAAAAGAAGAAACAGAGACAAAAGAATAGGGACGGGACCCACACCAGTGGGAGGGAGCTGTGAATGAGGAAAGGTTTCCACACACTAGGAAGCCCCTTAGAGGGCAGAGACTGTGGGTGTTGGAGGGGGGAGCTTCAGGGCCGAGGAGGAGAGTGCAGCAACAGGGGTGTGGAGGGCAAAGCAGAGAGATTCCCGCATGGAGGATCTGTGCAGGCCAGCCCTCGCCAGCCCTCACCAGCCTGAGAGGCTTGTCTGCTCAACCGCCAGGGCGGGTGGGGCTGGGAGCTGAGGCTCGGGCTTCGGTCAGATCGCAGGGAGAGGACTGGAGTTGGCGGTGTGAACACAGCCTGAAGGGGGCTAGTGCGCCACAGCTAGCTGGGAGGTAGTCCGGGAAAAAGTCTGGAGCTGCCGAAGAGGCAAGAGACTTTTTCTTCCCTCTTTGTTTCTTGGTGCGCGAAGAGAGGGGATTAAGAGTGCTGCTTAAAGGAGCTCCAGAGACGGGCGCGAGCCACGGCTATCAGCGCGGACCCCAGAGACGGGCATGAGACGCTAAGGCTGCTGCTGCCGCCACCAAGAAGCCTGTGTGCGAGCATAGATCACTATCCACACCTCCCCTCCCGGAAGCCTGTGCAGACCGCCACTGCCAGGGTCCCATGATCCAGGGACAACGTCCCCGGGAGAACGTATGGCGCGCTTCAGGCTGGTGCAACGTCACGCTGGCCTCTGCCGCCGCAGGTTCATCCTGCACTCCGTGCCCCTCCCTCCCCCAGGCCTGAGTGAGCCAGAGCCCCTGAATCAGCTGCTCCTTTACCCCTGTCCTGTCTGAGCAAAGAACAGATGCCCTCAGGTGACCTACATGCAGAGGCGGGGCCAAATCCAAAGCTGAACCCCGGGAGTTGTGCAAACAAAGAAGAGAAAGGGAAATCTCTCCCAGTAGCCTCAGAAGCAGCGGATTAAAGCTCCACAATCAACTTGATGTACCCTGCATCTGTGGAATACCTGAATAGACAATGAATCATCCCAAATTGAGGAGGTGGACTTTGGGAGCAAGATATATTATTTTTTCCCCTTTTCCTCTTTTTGTGAGTGTGTATGTGTATGCTTCTGTGTGACATTTTCTCTGTATAGCTTTGCTTTCACCATTTGTCCTAGGATTCTCTCAGTCCGTTCCTTTTTTTTTAACTTTTTAAAATTTTTTTCATAATAATTATTTTTATTTTAATAACTTTGTTTTATTTTATCCTACTTTATTTGATTTTATCCCCTTCCTTCCTCCCTTCCTTCCTTCCTTCCTTTCTTCTTTCTTTCTTTCTTTCTTTCTTCCTTTCTATTTTCTCTCCCTTTTATTCTGAGTCGTGTGGAGGAAAGGCTCTTGGTGCTCCAGCCAGGCATCACAGCTGTGACTCTGAGGCTGGAGAGCCAACTTCAGGACACTGGTCCACAAAAGACCTCCCAGCTCCACGTAATATCACACAGCAAAAATCTCCCAGAGATCTCCATCTCAAAACCAACACCCAGCTTCACTCAATGACCAGCAAGCTACAGTGCTGGACTAGCAAGACAGGAACACAGCCCCATCCATTAGCAGAGAGGCTGCCTAAAATCATAATAAGGCCACAGACACCCCAAAACACACCACCAGACGTGGACCTGTCCACCAGAAAAACAAGATCCAGCCTCATCCGCCAGAACACAGGCACAAGTCCCCTCCAACAGGAAGCCTACACAACCTACTGAACCAACCTTAGCCACTGGGGACAGACACCAAAAACAACGGGAACTACGAACCTGCAGCCTGAGAAAAGGAGACCCCAAACACAGTAAGATAAGCAAAATGAGAAGACAGAAAAACACACAGCAGATGAAGGAGCAAGGTAAAAACCCACCAGACCTAACAAATGAAGAGGAAATAGGCAGTCTACCTGAAAAGAATTCAGAATAATGATAGTAAAGATGATCCAAAATCTTGGAAATAGAATAGACAAAATGCAAGAAACATTTAACAAGGACCTAGAAGAACTAAAGATGAAACAAGCAATGATGACCAACACAATTAATGAAATTAAAAATACTCTAGAAGGGATCAATAGCAGAATAACTAAGGCAGAAGAACGAATAAGTGACCAGGAAGATAAAATAGTGGAAATAACTACTGCAGAGCAGAATAAAGAAAAAAGAATGAAAAGAACTGAGGACACTCTCAGGGACCTCGGGGACAACACTAAACGCAACAACATTCAAAATATAGGGGTCCCAGAGGAAGAAGAGAAAAAGAAAGGGACTGAGAAAATATTTGAAGAGATTATAGTTGAAAACTTCCCTAATATGGGAAAGGAAATAGTTAATCAAGTCCAGGAAGCATAAAGAGTCCCATACAGGATAAATCCAAGGAGAAACACGCCAAGACACATATTAATCAAACTGTCAAAAATTAAATACAAAGAAAACATATTAAAAGCAGCAAGGGAAAAACAACAAATAACACACAAGGGAATCCCCATAAGGTTAACAGCTGATCTTTCAGCAGAAACTCTGCAAGCCAGAAGGGACTGGCAGGACATATTTAAAGTGATGAAGGAGAAAAACCTGCAACCAAGATTACTCTACCCAGCAAGGATCTCATTCAGATTTGATGGAGAAATTAAAACCTTTACAGACAAGCAAAAGCTGAGAGAGTTCAGCACCACCAAACCAGCTTTACAACAAATGCTGAAGGAACTTCTCTAGGCAAGAAACACAAGAGAAGGAAAAGACCTACAATAACAAACCCAAAACAATTAAGAAAATGGGAATAGGAACATACATATCGATAATTACCTTAAATGTACATGGATTAAATGCTCCCACCAAAAGACACAGACTGGCTGAATGGATACAAAAACAAGACCCATATATATGCTGTCTAAGAGACCCACTTCAGACCTAGGGACACATACAGACTGAAAGTGAGGGGATGGAAAAAGATATTCCATGCAAATGGAAATCAAAAGACAGCTGGAGTAGCAATTCTCATATCAGACAAAATAGACTTTAAAATAAAGACTATTAGAAGAGACAAAGGAGGACACTACATAATGATCAAGGGATCAGTCCAAGAAGAGGATATAACAATTGTAAATATTTATGCACCCAACATAGGAGCAACTCAATACATAAGACAAATATTAACAGCCATAAAAGAGGAAATCGACAGTAACACAGTCATAGCAGGGGACTTTAACACCCCACTTTCACCAATGGACAGATTATCCAAAATGAAAATAAATAAGGAAACACAAGCTTTAAATGATACATTAAACAAGATGGACTTAACTGATATTTATAGGACATTCCATCCAAAACTAACAGAATACACATTTTTCTCACGTGCTCATGAAACATTCTCCAGGATAGATCGTATCTTGGGTCACAAATCAAGTCTTGGTACATTTAAGAAAATTGAAATTGTATCAAGTATCTTTTCCGACCACAGCGCTATGAGACTAGATATCAATTACAGAAAAAGATCTGTAAAAAATACAAACACATGGAGGCTAAACAATAAACTACTTAATAACCAAGAGATCACTGAAGAAATCAAACAGGAAATCAAAAAATACTTAGAGACAAATGACAATGAAAAAATGATGACCCAAAACCTATGGGATGCAGCAAAAGCAGTTCTAAGAGGGAAGTTTATAGCAATACAATCCTACCTTAAGAAACAGGAAACATCTCAAATAAACAACCTAACCTTGCACCTAAAGCAATTAGAGAAAGAAGAACAAAAAAAACCCAAAGTTAGCAGAAGGAAAGAAATCATAAAGATCAGATCAGAAGTAAATGAAAAAGAAATGAAGGAAACAATAGCAAAGATCAATAAAACTAAAAGCTTGTTTTTTGAGAAGATAAACAAAATTGATAAACCATTAGCCAGACTCATCAAGAAAAAAAGGGAGAAGGCTCAGATCAGTAGAATTAGAAATGAAAAAGGAGAAGTAACAACTTACACTGCAGAAATACAAAGGATCATGTGAGATTACTACAAGCAACTCTATGCCAATAAAATGGACAACATGGAAGAATTGGACAAATTCTTAGAAAAGCACAACCTGCCGAGACTGAACCAGGAAGAAATAGAAAATATGAACAGACCAATCACAAGCACTGAAATTGAAACTGTGATTTAAAATCTTCCAACAGGGCTTCCCTGGTGGCGCAGTGGCTGAGAGTCCACCTACCAAGGCAGGGGACACGGGTTCTTGCCATGGTCCAGGAGGATCCCACATGCCGCGGAGCGGCTGGGCCCAGGAGCCATGGCCGCTGAGCCTGCACATCCGGAGCCTGTGCTCCGCAACGGGAGGGGCCACAACAGTGAGAGGCCCACGTACCGCAAAAAAAAAAAAAAAAATCTTCCAGCAAACAAAAGCCCAGGACCAGATGGCTTCACAGGCGAATTCTATGAAACATTTAGAGAAGAGCTAACACCTATCCTTCTCAAACTCAAATAGAGCAGAGGGAGGAACACTCCCAAACTAATTCTACGAGGCCACCATCACCCTGATACCAAAACCAGACAAAGACGTCACAAAGAAAGAAAACTACAGGCCAATATCACTGATGAACATAGATGCAATTCAACAAAATGCTATCATACAGAATCCAACAGCACATTAAAAGGATCATACACCATGATCAAGTGGGGTTTATTCCAGGAATGCAAGGATTCTTTAATATACGTAAATCAATCAACGTGATACACCATATTAACAAATTGAAGGAGGAAAAGCATATGATCATCTCAATAGATGCAGAGAAAGATTTTAACAAAATTCAACACCCATTTATGATAAAAACCCTGCACAAAGTAGGCACAGAGGGAACTTTCCTCGACATAATAAAGGCCATATATGACAAACACACAGCCAACATCGTCCTCAATGGTGAAAAACTGAAACCATTTCCACTAAGATCAGGAACAAGTCAAGGTTGCCCTCTCTCACCACTATTATTCAACACATTTTTGGAAGTTTTAGCCACAGCAATCAGAGAAGAGAAAAAAATAAAAGGAATCCAAATCAGAAAAGAAGAAGTAAAGCTGTCACTGTTTTCAGATGACATGATACTATACTTAGAGAATCCCAAAGATGCTACCAGAAAACTACTAGAGCTTATCAATGAATATGGTAAAGTAGCAGGATACAAAATTAATGCACAGAAATCTCTGGCATTCCTATACACTAATGAAAAATCTGAAACTGAAATCAAGAAAACACTCCCATTTACCATTGCAACAAAAAGAATAAAATATCTAGGTATAAATCTACCTAAGGAGACAAAAGACCTGTATGCAGAAAATTATAAGACACTGATGAGAGAAATTAAAGATGATACAAATAGATGGAGAGATATACCATGTTCTTGGATTGGAAGAATCAACATTGTGAAAATGACTCTACTACCCAAAGCAATCTACAGATTCAATGCAATCCCTATCAAACTACCACTGGCATTTTTCACAGAACTAGAACAAAAAATTTAACGATTTGTATGGAAACACAAAAAAACCCAAATAGCCAAAGCAATATTGAGAACGAAAAATGGAGCTGGAGGAATCAGGCTCCCTGACTTCAGACTACACTACAAAGCTACAGTAATCAAGACAGTATGGTACTGGCACAAAAACAGAAATATAGATCAATGGAACAGGATAGAAAGCCCAGAGATAAACCCACGCACATATGGACACCTTATCTTTGATAAAAGAGGCAAGAATATACAGTGGAGAAAAAACAGCCTCTTCAATAAGTGTTGCTGGGAAAACTGGTCAGGTACATGTAAAAGTATGAAATTAGAATACTCCCTAACACCATACACAAAAATAAACTCAAAACTGATTAAAGACCTAAATGTAAGGCCAGACACTCTCAAACTCTTAGAGGAAAACATAGGCAGAACACTCTATGACATAAATCACAGAAAGATCCTTTTTGACCCACCTCCTAGAGAAATGGAAATTAAAACAAACAAAAAAAAATGGGACCTAATGAAACTTCAAAGCTTTTGCACAGCAAAAGAAACCATAAACAAGACCAAAAGACACCCTCAGAATGGGAGAAAATATTTGCAAATGAAGCAACTGACAAAGGATTAATCTCCAAAATTTACAAGCAGTTCATGCAGCTCAATAACAAAAAAAAAACAACCCAATCCAAAAATGGGCAGAAGACCTAAACAGACATTTATCCAAAGAAGATATACAGATTGCCAACAAACACATGAAAGAATGCTCAACATCATTAATCATTAGAGAAATGCAAATCAAAACTACAATGACATATCATCTCACACCGGTCAGAATGGCTATCATTAAAAAATCTAGAGGGATTCCCTGGTGGCACAGTGGTTGAGAGTCCGCCTGCTGATGCAGGGGACAGGGGTTCGTGCCCCAGTCCGGGAAGATCCTACGTGCCACGGAGCGGCTGCATCCGTGAGCCATGGCCGCTGAGCCTGCGCGTGCAGAGCCTGTGCTCTGCAACGGGAGAGGCCACAACAGTGAGAGGCTCGCGTACCGCAAAAAAAAAAAAAAAAAAATCTAGAAACAATAAATACTGGAGAGGGTGTGGAGAAAAGGGAACACTCTTGCACTGTTGGTGGGAATGCAGACCGATACAGCCACTATCGAGAACAGTATGGAGGGCCTTAAAAAGCTAAAAATAGAATTACCATACGACCCAGCAATCTCCCTACTGGGCATATACCCTGAGAAAACCATAATTCAAAAAGAGTCATGTATCAAAATGTTCATTGCAGCTCTATTTACAATAGCCAGGACATGGAAGCAACCTAAGTGTCCATCAACAGATGAATGCATAAAGAAGCTGTGGCACATATACACAATGGAATATTACTCAGCCATAAAAAGAAATGAAATTGAGTTATTTGTAGTGAAGTGGATGGACCTAGAGTCTGTCATACAGAGTGAAGTAAGTCAGAAAGAGAAAAACAAATACCGTATGCTAACATGTATATATGGAATATAAGAAAAAAAAATGGTTATGAAGAACCTAGGGGTAAGACGGGAATAAAGACACAGACCTACTAGAAAATGAACTTGAGAACATAGAAAGGGGGAAGGGTAAACAGTGACAAAGTGAGAGAGTGTCGTGGACATATATACGCTACCAAACGTAAAATAGATAGCTAGTGGGAAGCAGCTGCATAGCACAGGGAGATCAGCTCAGTGGTTTGTGACCACCTAGAGGGGTCGGATAGGGAGGGTGGAGGGAGCGAGACGCAAGAGGGAAGAGATATGGGAACATATGTATATGTATAACTGATTCATTTTGTTATAAAGCAGAAACTAACACACCATTGTAAAGCAATTATACTCCAATAAAGATGCTAAAAAAAAAAAAAAAAAGAACCAGAACATTATGATTTGGGAAATTCTCAGCCCATCCAGATGGTAAAACATACTAAAATTAAGAAATTGCTTCAGAAAGTGTGACACAGAGGAAAGGCTGAGGGTGTGGTGGTATAAAGTTTCATTAACACATCAGAAAGATCAATAGATCAAAGTACTCAGTCTCACAGAAGGCTCTTCAGAGACTCACAGATCACCTCAATCAGATTAGAGGCTCTCTAGACATTTTAAGGTTCTTTTTTGTCCATCACCCATTTCAGCAGAAGCCAAAAGTAGTAAAGGGATTATTTCAGAAAGATCTGTGGAGCAGCCTTTTTCTAATGGAGTGATTCCCTGTTAAATCCATGCAAAACCCACAAGTTTCTTGAGAACTGTGTATTAGCAGAAACTCTGCCAGTTTAGATTGAAATGAAGAGGACAGGAAGAATAATTTAAAAAAGAAGACTGCCTGACCCCCAAACTTCTACTGACAGAGAGCAGTATGATGAAACTCAGCTGCAAACATGTGCCAACTTTCATGCAAATGGAAGCATGCCTCAGAGGGTGAAACCAAGAGCCCAGAATATTGAATTCAGAGGTAGGAGCGTAAAAATGAGAGTCAGAGAGGACTTTTTCCAAGCCTGGAACCATAATGAAGCTTGCCTGGCTGGATTTAAAAATGGCTTTGGATCAGTGACTCCTTTTTCCTTGCTTTTCTCCCAGTTTTGAATTTAAATGTCTATAATTGTTATTTTATGTTTGCCTTGCCTTGAATGTTTAGTGTTTTGAACAGATAACTTGTTCCATTAGCTTCACAGGCCTGCAGATGGTGAAGGATTGTGCCTGGGCCCCTCATGTGCACCTGATTTATATGACTTAGATGATGAGCCTTGGGACCTATGAGCTGATGAGATTTAGATGAGATTTGGGAGTTTCTGAATTGATGAAATTAGGATGAAATTTTGGACTTTTAGTTAATGCTGTAATGTGACATTTTGGAACCTTGGGAAGGATTAAATAAATATGTCTTGCATTTGCTAATAATGTGGATCTCAGGGACTCGGGGACAGAGTGTGCTAGGCAGAATTTTGGCCCCATGACCTTAAGACCCTGGTGTCATGCTTGTGAATATGTTGTATTACACAGCAAAAAGGACTTTGTAGATGTAATTAAGATTACTGTATTAGTTTTCTAAGGCTGACATAAGAAATTATAATAAATTTAGTGACTTGAAACAATACAAATTTATTCTGTCACAATTCTGGAGACTAGAAGTCTGAAATCAAGGTTTTGGCAGGACTAAGCTCCCATGAAGGCTCTAGGGAAGAATCCTTTCTTGCCTCCTTCCAAGGTTCTGGTGGTTGTTGGTGATCCTTGGTGTTCTCTGACTTGCAGCTGCATCCATGCAATCTCTGGTTGTCATACGGCTTTCTTTCTGTGTCCGTCTACATCTTATAAGTACTTCTACTCATCTTACAAGGATCCCAGTCATACTGGAATTAGAGCCCACCACCCCCAATTCAGTATTATCTCATCTTAACTCTCCTACTTATGTCTTCAAAGGTCCTATTTCCAAATAAGGTCACATTCTGAAATTTTGGGAGGGATATCATTCAAAACAGTACAGTTCCTAATCAGCTGATTTTAAAATAAGGAGCTTCCCCTGGATTATCTGGGTGAGCCCAATATAATCACATAAACTCATAAAAGTAGAGCTTTCTCCCAGTTGAGAGCAAAAGAGAGTTAGAGGGATTTAGCAGAAGGGAAAGTTAGAGATCCCAAATGACTCTGCTAGTATAGGGACACATGGAAGATATGAGAAGGAAATTTATTCTTCCAAAAACCTGTAATAAGCTTGAAAGTGAATTGTCTCTTGAAGCCTCCAGATAAGAGCTCAAGCCATCTGACATGTTGATTTTGGCCTTGTAAAACCTTAAGAATAGTACTGATCAAGCCTGCATGGAAGTCTGACTTATCAGACAGTGAGATTAGTAAATGCCTGTGCTTTATACTGCTACATTTGTGATAATTTTTTACAGTAGCAATGTAAAACTAATACACTTTTCTTCACAGAATTTTTCTAAATAAACAATGCATTAAAGATGGCCATAAATTCTGTGCTATTGTTTCCACTGAGAAACTTTTAATGGAATGCTCATTCTGAGGGAAATAGCCTCCGTGTTAGAAGTCTACATTGAAGTGACCACACTGTAAAATACCAAAACCATGTAGAGAGACCCTGGAGGATGAGACAGTGTATGAAAAGACAGGCCAAGGAGCCTCGAGGAGTCAGAAATGTGAAAGAAGGAGCCACCTTGGAAGTGAGGCTTCATCCTTAGTTACCCCAGCTGATACCAGGTAGATCTGTGATGTACCTCATAGCTGAGCCTTCCTGAATTCCTGATTTAGAAAATTCCAAGCAAAATAATAGGTTGCTTAAGCCACTAACTTTGGGAATAGTTTTTTATGCAGTAATAGATAACCAGAACACACTCTATTTTCCCAGACAACTAACAGTTATCTGAGGCTCTGCTCATGGTCTGTACTATACTTTTACATAACATTATCCATTGGTGCCTACCTGTTACTTTTTCTCAGAGGTCTACATTATCTGCAGTTACTAAAGTTAGCTTCCACTTATATAAAATCTCTTTAATACTTGTGAGAAACTAATGCTTCATAATTCTGGCATTTTTGCAAATCTTCTGACAAATGGTACTAAAAGAATGATTGTATAACAGGCAGTTTTAGAAATTAGAGATAGTATCTCCCTAAAGACAGAGACATTGGGAATACTTTGAGCCAGGAAGGCTCTACCCTCCTCTCCCTAGAAACATTTGCTTACCTTCCAGGGTAATAAATGTAGAGACAGCTTTCTCTTCTGCTCTGGAGGAAATTTGCTTAATATGCAATTTCTCTAGAGAGGAGGGTGGGCAGAAGTGCCAGCTGCCTTTTATAAACTCAGAGTCTTCTAACCTCAGAGTTCCTTTCCTGTGGTGCAACCTACTACACATGCAGGGCAGTACCTGGCTCTCATCATGCTGCCCCATGGGGCTTGGGGCTTGGGGAATTGATACAAAGGTACTGCTCTGGCTACTGCATTTTTCTATGAGTAATAAACTGCCTGCGTTTATGATCTAGGAAGCCTCCTGTCTTCGTTCAGAAAACATATATGAAACTGTACAGGCTAACTTGTTGAAAGGAAAGAAGAGTTAACACCTTATACCTTTCACAGTTTGTGACTTAATGGCAATGTAACCCAGTCTACTATCAATAACAAAGTTGATATATTTCTAATTATACTAATCACATACATTCTGACTCCCCCTTAAATCTCTTTTCCTCATGACAGAGTAAACTTATAAAAATAAAGAAAAAAGACTAAAATTTCAACATCCTGTTTAATATTTTTCATTAAGGAAAACCATGATCCTAAATTATATCACTCAGCCCCTATCTCTACATGACTACTGATGATCATCTTACAGTATAACTCTCGTCGCCCTCCATCCATCCATCATAGGGGTGCTTTTCAGTTCTTGGTTTACAGAATCCTCCCCGCCATCTACCCAAGACCCAAGTTCTTTCATAAGCTGATATCACCTTGGAATGCTCCTTCCTCCTCTACCTCCTTAATTTATTTAAATATACTCATCAAAAGTTTCTTAAATTCTTCTCATCATTATAGTCTCCTTCATCACGTCTTCAGGGAAGCATTACTGATCCCTAAAAAGTGTACAGATTCTTATTATTTACATTCACCAGTTTATGTCTTTTATAGAACTTACCATGGTTGTGATTTTACATTTAATTCTGTGATGATTTGGTTTCTTTCTCTCTTCAGTAGACACTATCAAAGCCAGAACACCGTCTCTTTTTATCACTGTTTTAGCTCTACCACAAACTTGACATATATTTATTGTTCTACAAAAGTCAAGTGAATGAATGAATAGGTCAATGAATGGCAACTCTCCATTAATAGTATCAGGTGGGACCTCTATTATGTCCACAATCAAGTAGGTGAAACAAACAAATACAAACAAATGCAACATACAAACATAAAGAAAAGGCACAACAAAATATTTACCATATTAGCAAACTCGCCAATATATTAGGTAATTAAAGTGACCAGAAAACAGCAAAAAAAAAAAAAAAAAACTCAATGAAATATGCCTTGCTATCCCATCTCTCCACTCTGTTAGGACTTCCAAGATAGGCCTTCTCTACCAGTCAATAATACAAACCAACCAACAAACATACAATGACAAAACAGCATAAAGATCTCAGGACAGAGTAGCAGAAGACCTAAGTTGAAATTCTTTCCTATAAGCTGTATGACCTTTTCCTACTTATGCTCTACTTCCTTATTTATAAATTGTAGGTAGTGGTCCCTTTACAAGTCTGTAAGAAGGATCAAGTAATATAATGCCTACCAATGTCACAAATACAGTGTCTCAAGCACACTGAGTACTCAACAGAAGTTCCTATAGATGAAGTGAGATATGGAATAATTAGTTCTACTGGAGTCAGATTAAAAAAGTTCTCTCTTGATAGATGTTGGTAGTAGTGATAAAGAACATAAATATTTCCCCAGTCATCCAGGGCATCCCTCCAGAGTACTGGAAGCCAGGGTTCTATTTCTATTACCAATATGCTACCTGCCCTGGTTTCTTGATCTCTAAAATGAAAATCAATGACTGACACTTATACATTCTTCTAAGTTCAACTCTACGGAGTTGTACTCGATTATCTCCTCTATTTAAATCTATAAAAACTGAGGTCAATCAACATATTTAACATACCCTATTTATCACTCAATTTTCTCATCTTTAAAATGAACATATAACAATAACTGTATACTTGTGAGGGTAAAATGAATTAATGCATATTGAGTACATGAAAAAAAAGTGTGGCATGTGTAAGCATTAGATACTATTAATTTTATCAATATTATTATTATTAAACATAGAGTATATGAAAGTCACTATGTAGGGTATCATGAAAAAAATATGTGTGTGTGTGTGTGTACCCTCAGTAGTTGTTCTCCAAGGTAGATAGATTTACATTTTTGAATGCTTCTTTGAGTCAATCACAAAAAACTTTTAATTGGAAAAGTGGAAAAACCTAGTCTTCACAGTCAGAATCACAATAGCCTAAAAATAGGGCAAGAGCAGATACTTTCTAAGAAATATTTTTTTAAATTCTAAATTGATATTTCTAAGGTTTTAAATTAAATCACGTGCGCGCGCGCGCGCTCACACACACACACACACACACACACACACACACACAGATTTTCTTCCATCTGGTATTACCTGCAATCCTGCTACTGAAATAAAAACTTAGTCTAAGGCATTCTTTTTAAATAATACTTATGTTCCTGGCCTGTCCATCCACTGGGCCGCCTATCTATTGTACTAAAGGCCTGGATGAGTTTATTTACAGCCATAATCTTTTCTTTGGATAATAGCTAAAGCTAATGGTTTATCATTTGTACAACCTCAACAGTCTGTTTTTCCTGATTCCTTGGGGTAGCTGTTCCCTGCACCTCATCACTCTGTTGGATCTCTGAACAGATATCATCCTTAGAATCCCATTTGCACCATTGGGATCAGGTCATAAAGAGTAATAGCTCTAATCTTCTTGGAGTGATATTATTAATCTTGAGCAGGTAGGTGAGCTCCAAGGTACTTCCTCTAACCTACACGTTTAGAAAGCACGAGCTTTAGGGCTGTAATGAATAAAGCTAAAATGGAAGCCTGCAGCATGAGAGGAAATGACTGTAAGATGAAGCTGTCCTTCAGGTTTCTAATTAAACCTTGTTTACTCTGTTAAATCAAGAGCTTTGAGAAAACTAAAGAGAAGTATTAAATGGTTTTCCACGTGAAGTGAATCTGAATATTATTCTATTATTAATAGTATTCATTTTTTTAACAGAGGCTCTACAAAAATCATAGCTAAATAAAGTTGAGTAGTCTAATATTCTAAGACAATTACTGAAGCATTTGTCTTTAATTTGCTCATAGACCTGTTGCTGTAACTGATGACTAAACAAATATGTTTATAAGCCAAAAAGTATAAGCGAACTCTCTTATTTTCCTTTTCCTCTCTTTCATTCAAAAACCTCCTGCTTGCTGTTCTAAAGCCATCTCTCCTACATACAACAGAAAGTGGTGTGTCCTCTCTCTGCTATATATACCTGGCTCTCACAAAGGGGTCAATTCTCATTTGTGAATGCCTCAGATCATCTTTTTTCTTTTTTTATTTTTGTACCTTGTGTATGTTAAACACAGATTTTGTCTTCAGATTACAGGCTTTATTTTATTTTTCCTAAGTCATACCTCCATCTCCACTAAGAAATCTTTATTTTCAATTTCCTCTTTCAGTGAGTCATCAGGGGACATGGTGCTGGAGCAGGTCCACATATATATGGTATGGTTGAAAATGTTTAAAAGTTTCAAGGTACTTCTTTTGACTAGATTTGTAAATATTTAACAGTAATTGAAAATAAATTGTTTTACCTTTCTGTTATTTTCTTCTGTCTATATAGTTCAATGACACAAAATTATTTTGCTCATGGACAGAACTATATTTCTGTAATGTTCCTATGATTTGTTAATCCTGATGTCAGGTTTTCAGACTTACCAGCCATGCACTTTGTAAACTATAGGAAAAAAAAAATCTTGAAGACTTACACTTCTCCCTTTGTTAGGCATGAGTATAGGTGGATAGTCTTAAAGACTGATGGAAAAATCCAATATATTCCACATAATATTAGTTGTAATAATTGTGAATGATTTAATTAGTCTCTCTATGCCTTAGTTTTCTCATCTGTAAAATGGAGATAATAATACTTATATCTTTTAAGAACCAATATAACATTTATTATATGGTAGAGTGCTTTACCTTAATCCTCCTATCAACTCTATCAGCACCACATTACATATAAGGAAACTGATGCACAGACAAGTTAATTAATTTTCCAAGATTATACAGCCATTAAGTTTTAGAGCCAGAACTCAAATCCAGAAAGTCTGGCTTCAATTCTCAAGTGCTTAAGTATGACATTATGCCGTTTACGTTCTATCACATAAGGTTCTATAGAGATAAAGTAAATTAATTCATGAAACAGTGCTTGGAACACTGAAAGGATCTTTGTAAATATGAGCTATTATAATGCTGGTCACAATGATTGCAGTGTTCTTATTTAAACAATAATTTTCTCATACCTATTCTGTAACAGGTATGCTATTCATTTTTCACTATTATTACTATTATTGTTATTATTATTAGTGATACTATTAGCTCCATTTTGCACAGAATATGAAGTCTCTGAGAATTTAAATTGCTCAAATACAGGGTGCAAGTGGCAGATCTAGAAAAGGAATTTTTATTAAAATAATGTGGCTTTAAAAATTGTTCACTAGATTGATCTAACAATTTTATCAATGAGCTTGGAATGAAACTAGCTAGTTTTAATTATCTCAGAAGACTAGAAGACAATTTCTAAATATTCAAAGCAGAAAAGTAATATGATTTAAGACAAGTGAACTCCAGGAAAACAAGAAAGGATAGACATTTTTTCCAGACAAATTAAGACATAGAGATTATTAAAAAAATAAACTGGTGATAATTATCATCATAAATATGAAATATTTATAAGCTATGCAAAATGCTAGACATGCTGTAGCCAAAAAAAAAAAAAAAAAGCTAAAATAATACAAAGGAAGGAGAGGGAACATATAGAATAAAATTAGGCAGTAATTTTCCTCCTGGTGTACCTCTTTATAGTAAGAAAACAAGTGACTCTGGATAAGTTCTTAATACAATATCTTTAAAGTTTACATAATTAAAGTAAGGGTGCTTTGGCAAAGTTTCTGAGACTCTTAAAAAATACTGACATAGCTACATTAATACAAGAAAAGTAGATTCTAAGATTAATAGAGAGATTAGATAAACAGACAGATGATAGATACATAATGAAAAAAATGTTTAGTTAACCCGGATTGAATAACAATTTAAAATTCATAGTCCTTTTTAAAATAGTCTCAATCTACATAAAGTAGAAATTACCAAAATTACTAGGGAAAATTTACAAATCTACAAACACAACAATTTTTTTCTGATATTAGACAAGAAATTATAGAGGTCATACACAATTATAAAAAAACATAAATAATACATTTGTTTTACTGGGACATATTCAGAATCTTATACTACTAGTAATTGGAGAATACACATATGATGCCTTTATAACAAGTAACCAAGCAGTAGGCTGTAAAGTAAATCAAACATTTTCCAATAATTGTAATTTAACAAGATGCAGTCCTTCCTCATAGTGCAATATAATTAGAAACTAATAACTAATAACAAAGAAGAAATGATGAAAGTCAATGACCTAAGCTCTGTACTTATAAGTCTTGCTTTGTGCTTATAGGTCTTCAAAATCAAGAGTAATTAGAAACAAGAAAGTAGTAATGAATACAGCAGAAATCAATAGAAAACATGAAGAAAAATAAAATTAATAGCTGATTCTTTGAAAAGACCCGAAATTAGAAAAAAATCAGAGACAAAATAAACAGTGGTGGTCTTTTACAAGAAAAAAAAAATAAAGAAGTCTGAAAGTAATTCTGGTCCTAGTTCCCACTAAAAGGCTAAATTTGCAAGAACAAAATTCTTTCTCCAAAGGATAACTATGAAGTAACTATAGGAAGAAATTAAAGGAGAAAGAGATACAGGGAAGAGAATAAAACTGTTGGGGTGATGGATTGAAAACATGAGGTAACAGTGTTATTCAGGATAATTTTACCAAACTTTTGAAGAAAAGATTATTCAAACGTTGAACCCATCAAAGAATAGGATATTTAATTTTATAAAATGCTATTTTCACCTCAAACTGTTAATATGATGAATCATATTAATGATTTTCTTTTTAAGAATTTCATATAATTTCTAGAACATTTACATTGATAACACTTACCTATACAATATAACCTAAGAAGGGTTATCAGTCCTTAATATTTTTTATTGTTATTTTATATTGGAGTATAGTTGATTTACAATGTTGTGTTAGTTTCAGGTGTACAGTAAAATGATTCAGTTATACATACACATATATCTATTCTTTTTCAGATTCTTTCCCCATATAGGTTATTACAGACAACTGGGTAATGATTTTCTAATATTAAATTTACTTTGCCTTCTTGGGCTTACTTACGTTTTTCATGATGTTTTATATTTTGTTTTATGAATTTCAGAGTTAACTTTTCTAAAACATATGGCAGAACAGAAGGCCAAGAATAGTCAAAGGAAAAAAAAAGAAAAGACTAGTCAAGGCACTAAAAGGAGAATAATGATGAGAAAAGATTTTCTCTAGTAAAATAAATTTACCATTACAACAAAAAAAAGAAGAGAATACATAGGAGTAAACCTACCTAAGGAGGCAAAAGTCCTGTACAAAGAAAACTATTGATATAAGAGGCTGATGAACGAAATCAAACACAAACGGATGGAGAGATATACCACGTTCTTGGACTGGAAGAATCAATACTGTGAAACTGACTATACTACCCAAAGCAATCTACAGATTCAATGCAATTTCTATCAAATTACCAATGGCATTTTTCACAAAACTAGAACAGAAAATGTTACAATTTGTATGGAAAAACAAAAGACCCCGAATAGCCAAAGTAATCTTGAGAAAGAAAAATGGAGCTGAAGGAATCAGGCTCCCTGACTTCAGACTATACTACAAAGCTACAGTAATCAAGGCAGTATGGTACTGGTACAAAAACAGAAATATAGACCAGTGGAACAGGATGGAAAGTCCAGAGATAAACCCACACACCTATGGTCACCTAATCTATGACAAAGGAGGCAAGAATATATAATGGAGAAAAGATAGCCTCTTCAATAAGTGATGCTGGGAAAACTGGACAGCTACATGTAAAAGAATGAAATTAGAACACTCCCTGACACCATACACAAAAATAAACTAAAAGTAGATTAAAAACCTGAATCTAAGGTCAAACACTATAAAACTCTTAGAGGAAAACATAGGCAGAACATTCTTTAATATAAATTGCAACATGACCTTCTTTGACCCACCTCCTACAGTGATGAAAATAAAAACAAAAATTAACAAATGGGACCTAATGAAACTTCAAAGCTTTTTCACAGCAATGGAAACCATAAATAAGATGAAAAGACAGCCCTCAGAATGGGAGAAAATATTTGCAAATGAAGCAACTGACAAAGGATTAATCTCTAAAATATACAAACAGCACATGCAGCTCAATATCACAAAAAAACAAACAACCCAATCCAAAAATGGGTGGGAGGCCTATATAGACATTTCTCCAAAGAAGACATACAGATGGCCAACAAACACATGAAAAGATGCTCAACATCACTAACTACTAGAGAAATGCAAATGAAAACTACAATGAGGTATCACCTCACACCCATCAGAATGGCCATCGTTAAAAAATCTACAAACAGTAAATGCTGGAGAGGGTGTGGAGAAAAGGGAACACTCTTGCACTGCTGGTGGGAATATGAATTGGTACAGCCACTATGGAGAACAGTATGGAGGTGCTCCTTAAAAAACTAAAAATAGAACTACCATATGACCCAGCAATACTACTACTGGGCATATACCCTGAGAAAACCATAATTCAAAAAGACACATGCACCCCAATGTTCATTGCAGCACTATTTACAATAGCCAGGTCATGGAAGCAACCTAAATGCCCATCGACAGATGAATGGATAAAGAAGATGTGGTACATATATACAATGGAATATTACTCAGCCATAAAAAGGAGTGAAACTGGGTCATTTGTAGAGATGTGGATGGACCTAGAGACTGTCATACAGAGTGAAGTAAGTCAGAAAGAGAAATACAAATGTCGTATATTAAGGCATATATGTGGAATCTAGAAAAATGTTACAGATGAACTGGTTTGCAAGGCAGAAATAGAGACACAGATATAGAGAACAAATGTATGGACACCAAGGGGGGAAAGTTGTGGTGGAATAAAATGGGAGATTGGGATTGACATATATACACCATTGATACTATGTATAAAATAGATAACTAATGAGAACCTACTATATAACTCAGGGAACTCTACTCAGTGCTCTGTGGTGACCTAAATGGGAAGAAAATCCAAAAAAGAGGGGATATATGTATACATATAGCTGATTCACTTTGCTATAGAGTCGAGACTAACACAACATTGTAAAGCAGCTATACTCCAACAAAAGTTAATTTAAAAAGTTATTACAGTGCACTATGAATCAAGACAGCATAGCACTTGCACGAAGTCACTAATGACACTGGAGACTAGAAAACAGGTTTATATATGGAAAATGATGACATCAGAGTTCTTTTGGAAAAGTACATCTTATTTAATTAATATGATTGGGAAAAGTGTTAAGTAAAATTAAACTTAATTTTTTTTTATATTTTAAAATAAATTTCTAATGTATCATAGAAAAAGTGAAATACAGGTTTTTAGAAATTTAGTAAAGATTTAAGAAGAACCTATTATTTTAAGATAGGTACAAGTTTCTTTAAATACATTAAGAAAATGCATTTAAGAAAATGTTGATGAATTGAATTTGATTAAAACTGAGACAAAAATGTATCAAAAGGCACTTGTAAGAGAGTAAAATACAAGTCACAGAGAAGGAGAAAAGTTTTGCAAAGTCAATTGTCATGTTATATTTCTAGGCTGGCTTGTTGGTAGATGGGTATCTTGCATTGTTGTTCTCCCTACATTGTTTTATAATACAAACAAAATATTTAAGGCATGCCAAAATTGCTTCATTTTCATATTTTAGACATCTCTGATGATAACTGATTAGTATTTTCCACTAATATAAATATTGTTATTTCTCTGGATTTTCAGTAAGATATATTTTCATGATTCCAATCTGGGAAGTTTCACAAACATTGGAGAATCCTACCATCTTCTATGCAAATAATACCTCTTATGTTTGAACTACTTAGCTATGATCACATATAGTTTTTTAAATAAATACTAACAGTCTAAAAAGAGCATGATTTTAAATTAATATCAATAATAATATATTTAGGATGTTCAGCTCAAAATCTATTTGTCATCCATCCATTCCTTGATAAAAAAAAGAAAAATTCCCTCACATATATAGTCAACTAATACTTGACAAAGGAGTCAAGGACACTCAATAGGAAGAGGACAGTCTCTTCAACAAATGGTGTTGAGAAAACTAGATAACTACATACAGAGAAATGAAATTAGACTGCTATCTTATAGCACTCATAAAAATTAACCTGAATTAAAGACGAACATAAAAGACTTCAACATTTATATACATATAAAATGGAATATTATTCAGCCATGAGAAAGAAGGAAATCCTGCCATTTGCAACAACATGGATAAATCTTGAGGTTCATTATTCATATTATGCTAAGTGAAATAAGTCAGTCAGAGAAAGATAAATATTTTATGAATTCTAAACCAGCCAAACTCATAAAAACAAAGAGTAAAATGGTGGTTACCAGGGTGTCGAGAGTTTAGTTAAGCTAGTCCCTGTGTTGCTTCCTTGGCATCCATTTTCCTTGGCCAAGAGGACTGCAAGGGCCTTAAACTGACATTCACCCCTCATGCAAGCACATGCCCTACATAACAGCCCACAGAATCACAAGTTAATATAAGTTCCTGATTGATTTTCCCAACAGTCCTTGTAATAAACAGTCTTCCTCACTCTCAGGGCCTTCCTCTTATGTGCCCTTGAGATGAGTCTCCCATGGAGTTTATCAAAACCCTCAGTTCCCTTGTGATCTTTTGTTGAACTGAAGTTCACCACTCGACATCCCTGGGCTTTACTTAACAAGTGTTAATTTAATAAAGTCATAACCAGGGGTTGGGGAAGGGGGGAAATGAAGGAGATGTTGGTCAAAGGGTATAAACTTCCAGTTATAAGATGAATACGTTCTGGAAATCTAATGCACAGCATGGTGGCTATAGTTAACTGAATTATATAGTTGAAATTTGCTAAGAGAGTAGACAAATATTCTCATCACAAAAAATAAGTGTAATCATGTGAGGTGGTGGAAGTGTTAGCTAATGCTACAGTGGCAGTCATTTCATAATATATACGTGTATCAAATCATCATGTTGTAAACCTTAGATTTACATAGTGTTATATGTCAATTATACCTCTATAAAGCTGGGACAAATAAAATAAAACATCTACAAATATATATTCATACAACATATAAATATATGCTACAAAACTCTCATAGATTGCCTAAATGTATGTAATCTATTTTCTCTTTACATATATTTTCATTATCTATTGCTTTTTATTTTTTTAAAACTTGTATACAGGGCTTCCCTGGTGGCACAGTGGTTGAGAGTCCGCCTGCCGATGCAGGGGACACGGGTTTGTGCTCCGGTCCGGGAAGATCCCACATGCCGCGGAGCGGCTGGGCCCGTGAGCCATGGCCACTGAGCCTGCACGTCCAGAGCCTGTGCTCCACAACGGGAGAGGCCACAACAGTGAGAGGCCCGCGTACAGCAAACAAACAAACAAACAAAAACTTGTATACAGTTTCTTCTAGCCTTGTGTTTATTCTTATTTATCTGATGCATTTTTGTCTTTTGTATTTTAGGACTCTAAATTAGGTCAGGGCATGTCTATTTTCACATAGTATCATATCAGTACATAGAAGTTTTTATTAAAAAGAAAGAAATTTTTGGAAATTATTTTTTGTTAAAATATAATTTATTTTAGAAAAATTGGTTCTATGTCTGGAGTCAAATATACTTTTCTGTCCCTTATTTGTTGTGGTATGAAATGTCTTTTATCTTCAAGGTCTTCACATTTTAAATGGGATTATATTCTCCCCTATTGAATTCTTGAAAAGGATCTAGTGAAATATGCCAAGTACAAACTGATGATCACTGAATAAACCATTTTGGGAGGCAATAATATGGACAAACATATTTTTACTTCTTATGGATACATGTGGTGGGTGTTTTCTTATGCTTTAATACTAGCTCATTCTTTTATTTAAATGAATATTTCAAAGGAAGATAGCATAATTAGTAAGACAATTTTAGTGACAAGTGTTTGTCAAACAAACTCAGATTTTTCTGGATTTGCTGGGCCGATCAATCTCAGATTGACAAATTTGTTAAACCCTTTGACAGTGGAAGGCAGTGTTTGATAATGTTGCATAGATATACTTCAGAATTTGAGTCTAGACATAGAGTATGTGATTTTGTCTTCTTAGGTAGAGTTTTTAACGTATTTTGTGCATGTTTGTTCAGCAAGAATGATAGCTCAGTGAGTCAGCAGAATGCCATCCTGAGATTATACAGTAGAAAGTCACAGACCTAGTGTGGTTGTTCTTCATTGTAAGTGTCAATGTTTAGTGTGCTTTGGGGGAATATTAAGGCTATGCAATTACAGCCACAGGACACATCACCAAAAAATTCAAACTGCTCTAAACAGTGGGATCATTCGAGTTATAAAAGGAAGTGATATCAAAAATACCATGGACATACTACCTCATTTAGGACACTTTTTCACAAGATGAATATCACAATAAGGAGTAATATCTATCCGCAGAAGAGAATAGGTATCCTAAAATATGTATTTTTCATGTTTAGACAATTTTTCATCATGCATTAAAGGGAAAATACTTGTATGCAATTAATAGGGGAAATAAAAATAAGTAATTAATAAAAGGGATATAATTAAGTACACTTTTTTAAGGCAGTTTCACCACATTGATTCTAATGCTGTGATGACAAAAGATTGTGAAACAGCACTATGCAATGCTGATAAGTGTTATGACATGAGTGTTTTCATTCATCTCTGACAGAAGTGAAATATTAATTTAGAAATATTAGAAACTTTATAAATACTCATTACCTAAATTGTATCTATTTCAAAATTAATTTGAAATTCAAAAATGGTTAATTCCTTAAGATGCTGATACAATATTAATAAAGAAAAAAAAATGACCTAAATGTCTACATGTGAGGGAAAGGTTATGCCAAATATTTGCATATATGATTTAATATTATGCATCAATCTAAAGGTCTTCACATTATCTGGAAAATGGTAGGAACAATACTAGTCTTACCTCATAATCTTAACCATAAAATATATCCACAAAATATCAGGGAATAAATGAAAAATAGTAAAACAAAATCAAAAGCTGCTACTGTATATAGAATATGAGCAATATTCGATTTCTTCTTACACTTATTCTCTAAGTTTACTACAATAAAGAAAGCTTTATAATATAAAAGAAAAAAGAAAAATGTAACAGCAACTACAACAAACCCTACACCATTCTTACCCACATTAAATTATGGAGCCCAGGCTCAAAGCCAGGAATAATTCTTTATTCCTCTTTTCTTAAAACCTCATACATAACCCAGTAGTAAACACTACAGTCTCTATTTTAAAACTGTGCCTCTAACAAAACTACTATCTTCACCTCCACTGCCATTTTGTAATCCAATACACATTTCTGTCAAGGCAGGGTTCACCTTAGTTTCCCTGTTTTGAGTTTGTTCACATTTTTATCTTTTCTCTATAAAGAATCCAGAGCCATCTGATAATATTGATAGAATGACACTCTCTTGATTAAAACTACTCTATAATTGCTTCTTTAAAAATAAAAACTTTTTATCATGGTCTAGAAAGTCCAGTGAGATCTGACTCCAGCCTACCTTTCCAATCTCATCATATCATTTTACAGTCTTCCTCTCGTTCACTACTATTTGGTCCTGCCAGCCTTCTTTATGTTTCTAATTGTCACCCCCTTTTCCACTTCAAGTCCATGTATCCTCTCTACCCAGAATATTCTATCTCTGCTGGCTTATTGGGGCAGCCATGAGAACTGATATCTCAGATATCCAACCAGAGGGAAGGTAGCTGACAAAGACTCAGCCACTGTTTTCTGAAATTCATCTCTGGGTTTGCACCAAGGTCTCTGCTTTCCACGGGCTGTTCCTGGTCAAGGGATGGACATAACAAGGATACTTGGGCAGGCTGCTCCCCAAGAGGCACATTGATCTCCTGACGGCTGACTTTGGTTCCAGGATTCACATGGCCCTGCCAAACTTTTCTTAGACTGCAGGAAGATCAGGATATTTTCACTTTCAACCTTCCCTTCCTCTGACCTTGATTTGAGGTCATACTTGTAATGCAGTCTGATGGCTCTTCTAGACTTACCGAGACTTGCCCCAATTTCTCTCACAGGCATTTTCCCTAAGAAAATTTTGGAAAATATAATATCATCTGGGCATTTGCTTCTGAGAGAATCTGAATATAGTCACTCTGTTCTTCATATCTTATCTTCTCTTCAGACAAAACCTACCTAATGTATAACTTCACTGATTATTCTGTGTCCCATTATCTTTTTTGTTTTTCTAAACAGCACTTTTCAAAATACAAAATTGTCTGGTTTATATATTTATTTTTGTATTGAATTTTGCACCACTACAATTTCAGCTCCCATGAGATCAGGGATCTTTTTGTCTTGGTCTCCAATACATCATTTTAGTAATGAGACATAGTGGGCACTCGATAAATATTTGTTAAACTAATTTATACGTAACCTGTAACTAATTTGTGACCAAGTGTATAAAATGGACTAAATACAGTTAAAGATTATGTAGCAGTTGACTAGATCAACAAAATATCCCTATCCATTCTGCTGCCTTACTTTCAACTTGCTTATATCAACACAAAATTGATCCCATGACACTATAGGAATATATGCGAATATTTTGACAGTGTCTAAGTCACCTCTTCAAGCTAGAGTTATGTCTTTGAAACTAAATGGGAAAATTTAAATCAGGATTCTTTCAGTCTTCAATTTTCTAACCCACCTGGAACATTTTGCATTCATTACCACCACCAATTCTCAAAAAAGTGTCTTTCATGTCCTTGTTGTAACACTTTCATGTATTCAGTTCTATAAACCTCCTCCATTGCTGGCCCTATTTCATCTTCCTCATTTGTGCATGTGACATACTGAAACTTGAGTTTAGGTCTTATGTTTTTCTCAGTTACAACTTCAACCATCATACTTACACAGGTGACTCATTTTTAAATTTTACTTCCTGATAGTATATATCACATAAATTGTATATAAATATTTAAATAATGTCTAATATAACTTTAAATCCATATTTTAAAGGATTTTAATACAATTTTAATTTCATACTATTTAAATATAAAATATATAAACATTTCAGATTTATACTATAGAAAAAGCCTAGGTTTTATAGTTATAAAGACTGTAGTTAAAATTATGTCTGTCACTCAGTAGTTACTTGAATTTGGACAACTTTTTTAGAGTCTCCTGAAGTCCTAGTTTTGTCATTTAAAAAAATTGAGGTAATGAGAACCACCTCACTAAAGTTTTAGTTTCTGGCATGCATTACAAGCTTAATGGTATGCTGTTGTTAATGTTATTTAAAAAAATAGATTCTGGGATGCATACTAACCATTTTACCAATATTTGCCTAACTGTATAAATTTAAATTCTTAGCTTTTTACTTTTAAATGCCAAATACAAATTGAAATAAATCATAATAAGTACATAAAAGATCAAATATATGAATTAATTTGTTAATAATTACTTTTTTCTCTTAGTATGAAAAATATTGCCAAAAAGAAATTTACTAAATTGACTATTTTCTAGTCATAATCCAAATCCCTGGCAGTCTGGTTGGTGTTTATAGTAGAGTGATAGTACCTCATATAATCCATAAATGCTTTGACCTTAACGGTTGAGGAAAACTGATGAAGTAGTAGTACAATATTTTTCATAAACAAAAGGACAGAAATACACATAAACCACACATCACGTTCAGGAAGATTATGATGCAGAGTTATCATCTAGCTCTGTAGTTACCCATTGTTGAAGGTTACTAAATCCACTGTTTCTTCTACTCTTTCCTCTCTCTCTTTGGTCACCCAGTAGTGCTAATGTGAAAGCACTGACTTCACAAAATTGCCAGAATACAAAAGAGAAGTGTAAATGTGCACTTCTTTCAGGAAATATATTGTTTTTCAAAATGTGCAGCAGCTTTGCTAATTTAGTAAGATATTAAAATATACACAAATATGCACCTGTAATCCTTTGATTTAAGCATAAATGTTAAATAGAACAGAGTATAAAGATAGAATATAAAATGATATATTTGTGCCAGTGAGCCCTTTCTGTTAAAAGCAATCTTATAGAATGCATTCTGGGCTATGTAGCTCTGAGAGTAATGTTTACCAAACAGATTGCAATTTGTGTGGCACCCACAAACAACACAGAACATTGATAAATACAATTTCATGTTCCCTTTCTCTTTACTAGTGAAGCAATGATAATGTTTAGTAGGTTCAACATAAATATACAATGCATTTATAATAACTTTAGATTCCATGCAAGGGAATCACTTAATGCATTTAAATTAATTATGAATTCGTTTTCAACATTAATTTGTTCTTAGATACCTTATTTGATGAATCCAGGATATTTGGAAACATAAGTAAAAATGAAGCCAGATTCAGAGAGAACTTTTTTTTTCTAACCAGGATTATGTTGAAAGTTTGGTCTCTAGTAAGGGGCTCAAGACCAATATTATCAATATATATTGGAAAGTTAGATGTGTAACGCCATACATGTTGACTGTAAGAAGTAAGTTAATGTGATGCTTTTGGGATATTATATATGGAGAAAGCATAAAATTTTATCTCTTTGTTTTTTTAATAAACCTAAAGCATCTTTTCTTCATTTAAATGTAATGATACAATCTTGCAAAATGAATATGCTATAAACACAAACTAGTTCAGTTATTTTTATTGATGACTACTACCATAATTTACAAAATGCTAAACACATAAGTTTCCCATATAGACAGAGTGAGAACATGTCAAAATTTTAGCTCATTAATAAGAGAACAGGAAGATGAAATACCTGAGGCAAAAAGAGTTTGAGAAACTGATCTTTTGATATAGATATAGATAGATATGAATAAAGATATAGATAGATATGAATCCTGCAATAAGATTACCAAATTAAATCTGAAAGAGATTAATCTACCATAGGAAAATAAAACAAAAACTTTGGGGTTATTTTGTCTAATAGTAGAAGAAAAATCTTTTGAATCTTACTAGTTTGCATAAGTTGACATCTGACTTTATAAAAGCTAAGCCTTAATAAATATTATATAGTTACATTTTTTTAGTCAGATTATTCTTAGATGGACTTATTAAGAAATGTTCTAGTGTGACACTGTAGGAACAGACATTTATTGCCTTACTTACAGATTCTGTATACTTTTTAGTAAAATTGGTTTGATTATTTAATAAAGATTAATACACTAATTTCTTAATAAGTAGCTACTTTTATTGAGCAGTCTGTCAACCATAGATAATAGCCCTATTTTTGGTACACATAGTTAAAACAGATCTAAATTCTAGTTAACATATCTTTCAACTCACTATTATGACAAAATTATTTTAAATTTAGGTTCTGCAAATCCCTCCACTGAGATTAATTTCTACATCAGTCATATGTTAATGTCCTATGAACAGAATAGGAAATTGTCTTTGCTTAAAACCAGTAAGAAATTTGGGCTGGTGATGGGGCTGAGAGGTAATTTTACAGGCATGAACTCAAGAGTGTAAAAGGAAAACTTTATTTCTTATTATCTATAATTATAACTCAATAAATACAATTCAGTAATTCAATAATTATTTCTCAATGCTTTCCCTTAACTCTTAAACCCACATTTCCACTGGTGGTTTTTAATCAAATATTGCCAATTAATGGTCAACTTAGTCATTTGTCAATTGAACCATAATTTCCTTAAATCATATTTAGTGAGTAATAACATATAGGCATGTATTAAATATATTGATTTTAAATAATACCGACTCAAGTGTTAAAGAGAAACAAATTTGTTTAATAAATGATCCCATAGACCAAATACTTAAAAATCTACATGAAAATTTTATGCATATAAATAATCAAAATATAAAGTAATATGCCAGACTACTAATAAAAGTAAAATTAAAGCCATGAGTTTAAGGAATAGAATATTTCTTGCTGTGGTTGATAAAGAAAGTCTTCTGCAAAAGTTAGCAGATAAACAGGGGCTTCAGAAAATAGCAGATTATTGGTGCTGTAGAAAAGAACAATTTCATTGTGTCTTCTAGTTATTAACACTGCATATGATGTTCAGCTCTATATGAAGTTAACTAATGTCCAGAGATCAGTAAAGATGCAATAGGGAAAGATAAAATGATAAAGATAAAATACTACATCATTAGTTAAAGTCAGAATGGAAATGAGATGCAACTGAAGAAACTGATGACTCTTCAGTCTGATGCTCAGCTCATATGTAAACACTCCGAAATTTAGATGTTCCCTTTCGAAGAAATCAAAACAAACAAACAAACAAAAAAGGAAAAATCTTTAATTGAATTAGTGTTTTTCCCAAAACCAAGACTGAGAAAAAGGTCTGGCATGACTAAGTTGATAATTGGCAATATTTGATTTAAAACCGTCTGTGGAAATGTGGGCTTAAGAGTTGTGAAATTATTGGGAAATAACTATTGAGTTATAATTATAGATACTGAAAAGTCAAGTTTTCTTTTTATACTCTCAAATTTATGTTTGTAAAATTACCTCTTAGCCCCATCCCCAGGCCAAATTTCTTATTGGTTTAAGAAGAGAAATTTTCCTATTCTTTTTTTTTTTAAATCGACAAGACTTACTACCCTCATTCATGCAATATCCAGTTTATATTCTCATCTGAGCTTCTTGGATGATAAGGAAAAAGGAAAGCCTGCTGAGAGAATTGGGAGTACATAGAGTGTACGCAAATACACTCTACAAAATAAAACACAGCGCAAACCAATGTGTATGCAAATTCCCCTACAAGGCACAGAGGCTCTCTAGGGAGAGAAAGTAGGAGGATATTATGAAATAGCTGAGACAGGTTTTCTCTGTCCTACTTTCACCATTGTATCCATTATCCAACATTTTAGCAGAAGTGACAATTTTCAGTATCCACTTCCCTGAGTAAGGTTAAAGGCTGATACATTTGAAATAGTAAATTTTAATTTAGATTTTTTTTTTTTTTTTTTTGCGGTACGCGGGCCTCTCACTGCTGTGGCCTCTCCCGCCGCAGAGCACAGGCTCCGGACGCGCAGGCCCAGCGGCCATGGCCCACGGGCCCAGCCGCCCTGCGGCACGTGGGCTCCTCCCGGACCGGGGCACGAACCCGCGTCCCCTGCACCGTTAGGCGGACTCCCAACCACTGCGCCACCAGGGAAGCCCCTAGATTTTTAAAGTAAACATAATCTTGACTTTTTAAAAGCTATATTCTTTGCTTTCCTCCCTTTCTTTCTTTCTTTTAACTAAGGATTAGTTTTTAGTATTAAGGGTGAAGGACCTTGTATTATACTATAAGTCATAGAGCAGGAAACTGTGCACTGACCCTTCACGTTAAAACATAGGGTCGAAGATGAGAAGCAAAGGACTATGACTAGTTAAGTACCTGAGAAATTTTTCTTGCTCATGTCCTAAGTAGTAGATAATAGAAATACCAAGTAGAATGAACCAGAGCTGAGGAAATCTTTGCATCCTTTTTTGTTGAAGCCAGACAAAGCAATTGTTTTTGCAAAGATGAACCATTAATAATATTAAAAGTAAAGAATAGCAGTAACTCTATAAGAGATATTGTGCCATACCTTATTTAGAAAGAGTTATCAAGTCAAGTTTAATTTTCCATGTTCAAAAGTCTCCCATGCTTCCCATGAGGAGTAAGGAAAAAGAAAGAATTAGCTGTGGACTCGGTGAGGCCTCTAGGTTGGATCCAGAAGTTGGCAGCTATACCTCCATAAAGATCATGACCCCAGAACAGAAGTATGAAGGCATCTTCAGCAAGAATGAAGTAAGGAAACAGAACAAAGAACCAAGAACTGACCGGATGAATCACTGAATCACACGCTTAGCGAACTCAAGAATAAGAACAATAATATCTGAGGAGAAACAATCGAACTCCTTACATATACCAGGTGTGTCAGTTTCAGGTACTCAAAGAAACAGACACTGACACATAGTTAGGAATGCGAATATTTACTGGGAAATAACGCTACTGAAAGGAAAAGAGAGGAAGCAAGATTGAGCAGAGGAAGCCTTTACATAGTGAAGCTGATTTAACAGTCTCTATCAGCTCAATAGGAAGCTCCAGAATAAATAGATACAATTAGATCGATGCTGAGTAGAAATGACTAAGCCTTTGTATGCTCAGTTACTTCTCTGCTCAGTGCAGAGAAGAGAATATCCTTGGATACCACTGTCTTGCTTACAGGTTTCACCCTGAAAATAGTGTGCTCTTGGCTCAAAAGCTGAGAGAAAGACTGAGGCTCTCACCTAACCACCATCTTGGCAGCTGGGCAGCAAATCCTTTCTGAAAAGGGATCTCAGCATTGCATTTTCACACGTGTCATACCAACATGGCCTTTCTCAAGTCTCCCCTGACTTTCAAATCTTCCCATCATCTACTCAAGCATAGACCTTCTTTAGAAGGAAGAGTAGTGAGGGTGATGATATATACTCCTTACGCCAAGAAATACTTAGGAAAATTTGGGACTCACTGATTTCACTTTGAACTGGCAACAATTGGTTTTCCTCTATAACAAAAATGAGATTCAAGACTTAGGAAGTATGTAGTTATAGAGAAAACAGTAGGTAATCTTTGTACACCAAATTTTTTCTATTACAGTAATACCCACTCTATATATTTTAAATATACAGAAATAAGGAAATTACATTGCCAAGAATCATCTGTAATCGTTGTTTTAGTTCTAGATTTCTAAACATATTTAAGTATAGAATGAGATTACTAGCTTTCAAAAATACATAAGCTAACCACTTACACAAATTCAACATTTCTCTTTCAGTGGATTATACAGCTATATTCTAGAATAAATTAAAAAAAAAAAGAAACAGTAGTGAATTACCCTCTCAGTGTACCCTACAAAGTGAGCTAAAAAAATTAGTGATAACTTCTAAAGGTGACTATACTCACTTATAAATCCTGATGAAAGTAAATAACAATGTCATAAAAAAACTATAAAACACAAATAATTAAGAACTTACAGGAAAGAAAACAATTCCAGATACAAATAGAGGCAATTCACTCATGGGGGGAAAAAAAAGATTTACTAAAGAAAAATGTAAACAAGGGTAATTCTCATCATCATTCATTTTCTCAAAGTTTCTCAAGAGACTAAATCTAAGAGAAATGCAGTAGGTGCCAGGTGCCCCCATATTGTAAGTAAGGTGTTAGGCTACCTATGCATATTTTTAAGAGACTATCAAAGGAATCCTGCAGCATAAGTGATCTCCTAAAAACCTTCCGGTTTTAAGGAACAGAGAAGAATCAAGAGAAAAGGTTCTTTTGCAAGGATTTGTCAGTAGGTGGCACATTCTACCTTTATCTCCATGGAGGAGGCAAGAGGAGAATGTTTCCCTTAACCATAAGCCAGGGAAAGGGCCTTCAAGGAGCCGACTACTCAGAGTGCTTTCGTTTGTGGAGTAGTAAGGATAGGCATGAGAGACCGTGGCTAAATTGGACTGAGATGAAAAGCAGAGAGTGGGGGTAGGTATTGTATTGGGAAAAAGCTCTATTTCCACCTACTTAGGGAAAAAGGTGCCTAATTAAGGGGATTATGAGGAATGTGTGGTGGAAGACAGGTCTGGAGTGATCCTGAGAAGGAACATTTCTAAGAGCATCATCTGAGGGCAAAGAAACACAATTGGGAAAATCACTAATTCCAAGGGAACAAAGTAGATTCTCGGGGAGTAAAGGCAGCATCTAGAGGAGACATATTTGGGTCTGGAAAATCATAGCTGGAAGATACAAAAATATTTCAAGGAAAAACATCAATTATCCATCAGAGAGTGTTAGCTTTATGTATCAATACTAGATCACAAAAATCACTATCAGAAAGACTGTTCTGCGTTTTTTTTCTTCAATGTTACCTCCTCATGAGCACGACACTAAAGAGGTTAGAAGCAGGAGCTAGGTAATGGGGTAGGAGGTGAGTGAGGGAAATTGAAGAAATCACCCCTATCCTTCATGACAGTGTCCAAGACTTGAAGATATCTGACCTGGAGAATAGGACTATGTTTTAGTTAAGTGAAGTTTGGAGTTCTGATGATTACACTGAAGACAAATTTAAGGAAAAAAATAAAAGAAAATATATTTTAAATTATGGAGAAAGTTAAGAATCCTGCTCTAGCTTTTGCCAAAGAAAAACAGCTCACAAAACAGATTAGGGGCTCTGTGGAAAAAAGAACACTGCCCAGTTACAGTTTTGACTTATTGAGTTCAAATCATATAATAAGCCAGATTAAAAGTTCTAAATCTATTAGTTCAAAAAGTCATTTAAATCAATAGTAATCAATTCTATCAATGTTGCAGAGGTAATGCTACTATACTATGTAGTTGGTTGCAATAAAAATTCAGACAAATTTCACGTAAAGCAATTTTTCAAAGCCTTTCAAGAACTACATGAAGACAGAAGAGTTTCATTTTTAGAAATGTAACCTGAGGAATAATCTAAATAAATATTTTAAAGTGCCAAATAATGATCATCATGGCTTCATTTTTAAAAAGAAAGGGATTGAGCAGCTGGCTTGCAATCTATTTCCCAGCAGTTTATTCCCAGGAAAGAAAGAAGGCAAGTGACCCAGGTATAATCTCTTGGCATTGTCTTAGTGGGAAGTAAATTGTAGATTTGTAAAGTATATTCCAAAATCTTGCCAAGACTTGAATCAGTGGAAAAATGCACATTGTTCTTGTATAGGAAAATTAACTAATATAAAGATATTGATTCTTGGGGGCTTCCCTGGTGGCGCAGTGGTTCAGAGTCCGCCTGCCAATGCAGGGGACACGGGTTTGTGCCCCAGTGTGGGAAGATCCCACATGCCGCGGAGTGGCTGGGCCCGTGAGCCATGGCCGCTGAGCCTGCGCGTCCGGAGCCTGTGCTCCGCAACGGGAGAGGCCACAACAGTGAGAGGCCCACGTACTCATTGTGAATAACATTACAGTGTGTCTCTTCCATCTTCATCTGGTCTGGAGTTTTACAACCAGGAACTAACACATAAAAAAGAAAGATGGCTGATAAAGATACATGGCTGATACATGGCTGATAATAATTTAAGTGATGCAAGTAAAAGCTAACAATATTGAAATCACAGACATGTCATGTCTCTCAGCCCTTGCAAAAGTTTTATTTTGATGTTAATCTGGTTAAAACCATGCCAGTCTAAATAGATGTGACAAGAAGTTAGACAATTAAATAATACACTACTAAATAATCAATAGGACAAAAAAGAAATTACCCCTAACTTGTTACCAATTAATATGTTTTTGAAACACAACTGAATTCCAGAAATTTCAGTCTACATTAATACCAGAAGTTCTTAAGTCATTATTCCTAGATTAGAGAGTCACACGGAAGCTCTGGTAGATTCAATGTAGAGAGAAAAAGACCTTCCTGATGTGATTCATTCCTGCTAATTGTGGCTATATTATGCCAGCCTTAACAAAGCTTCATTTAAGCTCCACCTTTAACTTTCCTTCAAGAGCCTTTGTAGTTTATACGCAATTATTAGCAGACTGACTCAGAATCTCCATCAAGATTCTGTTCTTATAACTTCTGCCATTATTTTTGGTGAAGTTATAATCACTGCTCCCTCAAACACCATTTTCATCATCTTACCCAGGACACTGAAGTAAATGCCCATATTACCTAACGTAAAATCTAAAATTCCCAGTCCACTCCACATAGCTTCTCTGCTTTACTTGCCTCCTATGCAATTTAAACAAACGTATTTCTTTCAACTAAGCTAACCAGTTGGTCTTTGCTTTACCCAGGTTACTGATCTCAACACCCAATGTTTGCTTGTTGTTTTCACAATATCAATGTGTTCCTTTTTATGTTATATTCACTCTCTCCTATACCTTCGTTATGAATGTGGAGCCATTGTCTTTCTTTTTTTGCAAGTAAAAAATGTCATTTCAGAACAACCATTCATAAAGTATTGAAAAAAAAGTCCTTAAATTACTTTTGATAATAAATGTGGCCTATTTTTGGCTATCACTATGAATATGATAAATTGTTAAAGTTATAACATAATGGAAAAAGTAAAAGAAATACAGCATATTCAGCTATGAGTTTAGAGAGAAACTTCATGGCCATTTATAGGCTTATATTGTTTCATAAACACATAGTCATTTGGAATGTTAAAGTTGAGGAATTCTATACTTAACGCAAATGTGATGTTTGATAAATAGATTTGCATCATTAACAGCTATTAATATTCATCACGTTTGATATAAATATTAAATATCATAATTTAAAAATATTTTGTATTAGAACATTCATTATGGTGGCATCAGAGACAGAAGACCTAGAGAAACTGGATAGAAGCATTTCAAGATCTGATTCCATCTTCATCATTTTAACACAATTACATCATTAAACATAAGAAAATGATGTGCTTTTTCTTCTCAATGTCAAATTCAGCAGAGATGTCTTCAGTTGTTTCTTTCCCTAAATAAGTAAGAATTAATTATTCAAATATATATAAATATATAAATATATATATATATGACCCTGGCTATAATCTTCCACACAGGATCTAAATAGTCAAATCCCTACAGTTGATTTATATAACATAAGTAAAATGAAGTCAGAAGTACAAATCTTTAATCAGAGAATATACCCGATATATGCCAAAACCAAGTAAAAATACATGGATTTTCCATTAACCAAGATAATCAGAAATCAACTGTAATACATAATGCAAGATGGTAAAACATTTGTTTAAATAATATATATATAACATGTTTGCTAAAGATCATTTGTAGTTCCCATAGTCTGAAACAGTCAATTGTAGGAATTTTTTCCTCTCTGTTCCATCAGTGTTAAACATACATACATACATACATACATACATTTATTTATTTATTTATTTATTTTTTATTTATTTATTTATTTATGTATTTATTTATTTATTTTTGCGGTACGCAGGCCTCTCACTGTTCTGGCCTCTCCCGTTGCAGAGCACAGGCTCCAGACGCGCAGGCTCAGCGGCCATGGCTCATGGGCCCAGCCGCTCCGCGGCATGTGGGATCTTCCCGGACCGGGGCACGAACCCGTGTCCCCTGCATTGGCAAGCGGACTCTCAACCACTGCAGCACCAGGGAAGCTCCTAAACATTTATTTTAATAGTCTGTCTGTATGTCCTAATTGGTCCATGGAATCAATTTTCCAAAAGAGCAGGCTTTTTTTTTTTTTTTAATAGAATCTGACACTAAAACATTTTTCTGTGGCTCTTCCATTAAGAAGCTCTGTTAGGCATATATTCTTTGTGTAGATGTACAAGCCCACAATTCTCTAGACAAACCCATTCTCCTATTTCCCTTTCTTTTGTTAGCATTAATTTTGCTATTTTATTTTTTCTTGTAAAGATAGCTGTCCTCAATTTCTAGTCAACTTTTCTCTGCATGCCTGAGATCCTGCCAAGTGTTCACTGTGTCTCCAGATTATTAACTCAGAAAATCATCCGGACAAGTTGAGATCTCTAGAGATTAGTCATAAAATCTCCTTTTGTATTTATTTGCTCAAGCAACTTGTCCACTGTGAATCATTTCTGGGGCGAAGATTTGGCTATGAATTACTTTGCTAACAAGAAACTATATGTATACTTGACTATACTCTGGAGCACCTCAATGACTTTTTTTTTTCTTAGAATCTGTTAGTTTTAGGGAAAACACAAGCCACTTCAGAGCACTTTAAAATGTCAAGTCTTTAAAATGGAATGTTTTCATTTAAAATTAGCATTTGCAAAACACTGAATGTGATTCATTATAATGATATACTGTTAACTGTTCATTTTGATAGGAATTTAGAAATATTATCCTATTCCAATGGAGGTAAAACTTAAGTACGTATATACACTTTGTATATTTTCCTTTGCATTCTTACTCTTATCATAATGCCAGCATCACAGAAGACAATGAAAAAGTTGTAACTGTTTGAACTATTTTCAGAAAGAGATAGCAACACTGTCCTATACAAAGGTACTATTCTGGGTATGAGGAGAACCAAGTTGTTGCTCTGACTCCATCATTCATTAGCTCTGGGACTTTGTAGAACTCAATATTTCTGAGTATTAGTGCCCAGATCTATAAAATGGGGGACCTGGAGAAAGATGATCTCTGAGCCTTTTCTAAGCACACAATTCAATGCTTATAACTTAGAACAAGTGAATTTTCACAAGGACAAGGCCCAGCAGTAAAATAACGAGTTGAGCCTCTAAACAAATATTTTAATCATATTTTAGTTTAGACTTTTAATTTCAACCATTTAAAGTTTCCCGCAAAAGTAAAGAATCTATTCTATTTTTTTATAATATTCTAAAATATTCTAAATATTCATAATATTCTAAAAATATTATGTCTAAAACCTAAAACCTAAATTTGATTCTCTTAATTCTAGTTTCTGTCTTCTTATAATTTTTAGGCAAAAACAAAGTATTATAGACCTGTGAAAGTCTTTCTTTTATTAAACATTCTAACATGTGTGCCAATTCTTACTTTTGCACTTATGTTTGAAGAAAAAAATTTTAAACCAGAAATATTATATATTACCATTTTGGTCAAACCTGCCTCACAACAGCAAATTTGGGGTCCTCTTGCTAATTGGTAAATAGGATACTTACTTGAAATTTATGGACTTAATGATGTTCTAAGAAGAATGGATTTTAATAGTCATCAATTGAAAGGGTTTAAACCTTGTAACCTAAAAATTCCTCTTAAAACAATCAACACATTTTACTAAAAGGACTTAATGCTTTCTCTGTCCCTGAAAAGGAATGACTACATGTTTGTATTATACAACTGAACAGATGCCATATTGCTTTCTGTATTAAAAAATCCTCAAAGGAATAATTTTTCCATTAATCCTATAATCTAATGTGATATAATACTGCAATAATTTAAATACATTTTGTCAAAATAATGTATATATAATTCCTAGATTTATATTTTTAAAGTGAAAATATTGAAACAGGGGATATGGTATGATGCATGGACAAAATATTCAAGAAAACTGACCTCAGATCTTAGAACAGTACTGTAGATCATGAACTTTTCTAAATGTTTCAAATTTATTTTCTTATTCCTTGGTGAGGGATTTTGATATTTACTAACTTCAAAGTGTATTCATTTTTTGAGTTAATATTTAAATGAGTGATTATTGTTGGAAAAAAATAAAGATAACATATTGATAACATTTCTCTTTGAACCCTGATTCCCTTGCCAGTCTGTTGTGAGGAAGAGGAACAGAGAAGAGTAGCTTTTTCTTTTCTTTGGTTCATGCCCAGGGTCCACAGCAACCCAGGTGAAGGTTCACTGGCCAAGTTTTTCTGAACCTTCTCACTTTTCGAGAAATTTTCCCTGCTTAAAACCTAGAAAAGTGTTTAATGGCTCTCATCTTCTCTTTCTTTGGCATTCTGCACAATTTCATATGGTCCTATAATAATTGACTGGTATAACTGAAAAGGGAGTTTTATAATAATATTTTATATAATTGTATATATTATAATTTATATAACATTATTTTAAAATAAAACCTATTTTATATTTAGTGGACTAAAATGAGGTAGCAAATGTACTTTGACTCTGCCATCTTTAACCACAGTTTCTGTCATTATTCAGGTATTCTTAATAACTGAAAGATTATCATTGAAGCCGGGAACAAGACAAGGAGGTCTACAAGCATTCTACTAATTTATCCAATTACTTCTGTAACAAAAATGTATTGTGTGAAATGTAATTTCTTTAACTTTATTTAATAGCTAATATTTATTGAATACTTAGTGTGTGAGTGGCCCTAAGTGCCTTACATATTTACGTATTTATGTATGTATGCATGTATGTATTTTTTACCTTTGACTGCCTTCACCCATTTCTACCCTGCCCCCACCCATCCCCTACCTCTGGCAACCATCAAGTTGTTCTTTACATGAGCTTGGTGTTTTCTTTTTCTTTTAGATTTCACATATAAGAGAAATCATCTTTCTCTGTTTGACATATTTCATTTAGCATGATGCCCTCGAGGTCCATTCATGTTGTCATAAAATGACAAGATTTAATTCTGTTATATGGCTAAAAAGTGTGTATATATCTACAGATATATCTATAGATATCTACAGATATAGATATATAGATATAGATCTCTATAGATATAGATATATAGATATATACACACACCTATATACATATATATATATATACATATACCAAAATTTCTTTATCCATTCATCCACCCATGGGCACCTATGTTGTTTCCATATCATACCTTGGCTATGTAAATAATGCTGCAGTGAACATTGGGGTGCCTATATCATTTCAAATTAGTGTTTTATTTTCTTCACATTAATACCCAGAAGTGGAATCACTGGTTCATATGGTAGTTCTATTTTTAATTGTAATTTTTTGAGGAATCTCCATAATGTTTTCCATGGTGGCTGCACCAATTTACATTCTTACCAACAGTGCACAAGTGTTTCCTTTTCTCCTCATCCTTATCAACGCTAGTGTGAGGTAGTATCTTGTTGTGGTTTTGATTTGCATTTTTCTGATGATTAACAATGTTGAAAATCCTTTCATGTACCTGTTGGCATTGTATGTCTTCCTTATAAACATGTCTACTCAGATCTGCCCATTTTTTAATCAGATTGTTTTTTGCTATTGAGTTGTATTAGTTCTTTTTATATTTTGGATATTATGTAGTTTCTTTATTGTGTAATATTGTTTTGGAAGTCCTAGAAGTAAGACAAGTCAGGTAATTCATATTATAAGCTTAATTTTGGAAATTAGGTGTCAAGATATCATTGTAGATTATTTAATCATCTTCCTACAAAACTCAAGAGAATAAATAAAAACACTAGTATAAATTTTTAAAAGTTAAAAACACTAAAAATAATTAATATTAAAAAATTTTATAAAGTTACATATTTATCCGTTTTCCTTTATTTTTATATATTTTTGAATATTTCATATTACAGAGAATTTCAAACATACAGAAGAGTAGTCAGACTATAATAAACCCTTATTCTGCATAAAAGTAAAGTCAATTCTGTACCACTTATAGTACCACACATTCTCCGCCCATATTATTCTGAGACAGTTTATCCATTCATCCATCAAATTTTAGCATGCATTTAAAAAGAAGTACTCCCTTTATTTAGCTTAAATGCAAATAGTATTATCACACCTGAAAAAAATACAATAATTCCTCAATAGATCAAATGTTCAAATTCCCATTCTCATAATTATTCAAAATTTCCATTCTCATAATTATTCAAAATCAGAAAATATTTCAAAGTCCTCCTCTCCATAATGAACATGATTTTTATATTTAACTTTCACTTTCATTTTTCTTTATATATTCTCCTGCAAGTTTACTTGTTACCCCTCCACAAATTAGTTTACAAATTGTAACTTAAGTAGTTATTCAATATATAAAAAGTAATTGACCACGACAGCATGTACAAAAATGTGGCAGATACTTTGTGAGGAAAAAGATAATAAAGTCATAGAATTTTAACCTCTTGGAAATCAAAATATATTTTAAAAATTTCTTCCTATATATATCTTTAATAATTTTTGTATGGCTGTATATAATTTAGGTCAAGGTCTTTCACTTAATTTTCACCTAATTACTGTCTTAATTCACAATTTCTTTGACATCCATATAACTCCCTTTCAAACTTCTTCCAGAGAATTTTGCTGCTCTTCATTTTAAAGTAATATACAGAAAAATTTGTTTTTCCTGGAGCTAGAAATATATTATTTTAGTAGTACAGTACTGTCAAAAGTGTCATTCAGAGAAAGGAGATGTTGATGCAACTAGAGGTATACATCTTGTGCCGAGCTTTGGCGCATTTAGGGTTTGGATATACTCTTCCTTATGGTGTCCATTGATGTTAGATTTCAGATGCAGAAAATTGCAATATACAATGAGTCTTATATTGTGCTCTAGGCTGTAACTGATAGAGTTATACCTTAAATAGTTTGAATAATTACTACCTTAACTAGTTTGAATTATATTTTCTAAATGCATTTTTTTCTAATTTCCTACCCTAGGCAAACCATCTGTGAGTTATTGTTGGTTTCCCCCTCCTGTGGGTATAAGAACTAGACTTTATCAAGTGTGCACTGAATACAGATAATATATAAGGCATTTTAAAAATAAAACTGTGACTCACAATATTGTTAGTGACATAGGATATACTTATAAAAATGTAAAATAATACAGGGCTCTGCATAATAAATGTATCTACGCTGGTTTGACATTTCACAAAATTTAAAGCAGTGTGATATTATTTAACAAATTGAAGAATTTACTCTTTAATTTAAACTTCACTTATAAATTAGAGATTATTGATTTAATGAATTTTCAATAAATATTATTAAAACACTGGGATCTTTTTCACTGAATTTTAGTTTACTTATTGCCAAACAACAAATTGAAGTATTTTTGTTGCTCAAACTGACTGTGTTGTGCAGCATTCAGCAGATAAGTATCCACATACCAATCATTTACTAAATATTTATTAGTGTCCACTAGGTGCTACTTAATTCTTGTAAGAATTTTACAATCCCATTGAGGAGGCAAACTGAACAAAAATAACTAATAATAAAAGTCAGTAAATGCTATATTGAAGATATACGTACTGGATTTGGGGAGTGCACGTACTTGAACCTGTTTCTAGGGCATAAGGAGCATAACCATAAGAACCAGAGGGTGTGAACAGTGATTCATCAAAATCCAAGTGCCTCATAAAAATCTGAGTACATAAATAATAATATTAGAGATCAGAGCAGTACAGAGTATCTAAAATGTACTCAAATATCCATAATCAGAACAAACAGAGCAGGCAGAAACAGATGGCTTTCATAGCAGAGGAGGCAGGCAAAGGAAAAACAGAAAGCCATTAAAATACAGCTATGTGCTAAGTTCCTTAAGTGCTGGATCTCGTTACAATTTCTCACCAATATTTGAGGCTAGAAATGGTAAATTATTTCCCTAAGCTCATACAACTAGTAATGGTATGTAGTACACAAGAGAGAAAATCTTAGATGTTTAAATACAAAATAAATGTCATTTTCATAATGTCGTTTTTCATCCAGTGACCATGCAAAAAATTAGCTAAAGGGAGGTTCACTGGAATTAGTATAGAGGTAAGAAGGGAATAACACAGAGAAAGCCACAAGTTAATCCTTGAACTTGAGACAGCTTTCCATCTCATCCTCAACTGCCTCATCTCTCTCCTTTGAGAGCCAATCTTGACCTCCTGTGTTTAATGATGATAATTAAATCTGCCCGTCTTGCTAGTTATTTGAGAGGTGAGAGCATCATAGTTCTCTGCCAGAGACAATTATTACTGGGAGGTTCTAATGAGGGCATTTAAAGAAGGGAGTTGACAGTGTGTGCTATTGTAGGAAAGGTTTAAAGAAGAGATGATCCATAAATAAATCCTAAAAGGACAAAAAGATATATTCCCAAAAGGGAAATATACTAATTTCTCAAGAATATCTAAGAATTAGGGACCCTCAAATTAATACATATCACATCATCAGCTAATAATATAGGAGAAATAAATCTTTTGAAGCATACTCTTTTATTCTCACTTTTACTGAAAATCTGTTTTTCCTGTGGTAAAACTGTAATTCATGCTCTAGTGAATCCCCTCTCTAGGAGTGTCATATAGTGACTTTCCCATGAAGGGCTCAAAATGACTTTAGGAATTTTATCTTATTAATTCTCACATCCCTGTAAGGCAGGTGGCAAGAATTACTGTCCTCATTAAATAAACTGTCAAGTTAGGATACTATGTATTTAAATAGTTATAAAGACCACAAGGTTACAACGATCTTTGAGTAGTATTGAAGATACCTGACTTGATTAATACACTAACCACCCTACTTCTAACTTTATAAATTTATATAGACTTTCTTACTCCATCAAATATTCATCAGTAAATATCTACTGAGTGGTCAGATTAAAAACCTACTAACCACTGTTCTCTTCACTACTTTCCTCATCTTCATTGATTCATGGTTTCTGTTTTATACCTGTAGCTTCCCATAATTATTTTTTGTGCCTTCTTTCAACCTTAAAACTGGCCTTGTTTAAATGATAAACTACATAGACATTCTAGTTTTAAGGGACGTGCCTTGATCAATGATATATCAGAATTCTAAAAGGTTTCTATTGAAAATTAAACTCCGATTCGGGTTTAGTTCAAAATCATGGTGTGTTTACAAACCTTGATTAAGCATAAATTTAGATTACACAAGTGTTATTATACTATCATGTACATTAATATTATAACCCACGTTTGATTAAAGGGTAAAAAGTTGAGTAGGTAAACCTAATCTAGAATGATTTATTTCTTTTATTTCTATTTAAATCATTTCACAGCCTCTTCAATATCCTCTGGCATCTAAAAATCAATGAGCCAGGGATTCTACAGCCCACTGGCAAGTGCCTATCACTCTTCAGAATTTCTGAATAGGCAGAATGATTAATTCATTTAAATTTATTGCCCAGAAAATGTCAGAGGTGGCAGATGCTTTTCTCAATAGTGATTTACATTGAGAAGAAAATGAAAATCCTGGCTATTTTAATTAAGTGAATGCACCACTAAATCCAAGACCCTTTCCCTTGCAATTTCTTTAAGGAGCAAAAGTGCTCTTTGCCTGTTTTTTTGTTCCTGTTTGGTGACATAAATATTTGCCACTTCTTTTTCTTGACTTAATGGGGTAGATGTCCCCACAGATTGCTGCCTTGGAAACTGATTAATCTCTAGTCATTAAAGCTCTCTACTGACATTGCAGAAAAACTGTCGGGATCTCTTCATTAGCTTGGAGATCGGAAGTTTTAGATGAGTACAACAAAACTTCAGCCCTAACATCAGCCTCATGGTATATTAAAAAGGCAAGGTTTTCCAGCATATCAGGACGAATATTTTCTTCATTCAGACATGTTTTCATCATGCAGATTTTGCAGGACTACATACATCTGTCTTAATAATACTCAAAACTTCTAACATTAAAGTCTTGGGAATAAGATGCAAGTTTAACTTGTTATAAGTTACTTATTCCTATCATTTTTTCAGTGATTAAAAGTGATGTGGTTTTTAAGAGATTTACCAAGTTGATTCATTCTTCTTTTTCCAAAAACTGTGCTCAATCTAACTAGAAATAAGTATTATGACTTAAGAATTTTCATTTAAATCATTACATTTCAGCCTTACATAAAAGATTTTTTTTAAATTTCCTTACAATTTATTTTTTTCTAAAACTTGTTAATTATCAATAGCACAGCACCAGTGCTCTTACATAACTGAGCCTATCCCACTAAGCTAAATTTGAGACAGTGTCATTATAATACTGCTCTATAATTACAGTGCTTAAAATTCCATTTAAATATAAGCATATAAATATTGTGCCCTATAAACTTTGCTATTTTTCCTTAATTTAATATAATTGGATGTTTAAAAAGGGACAGACTAATCTTCTATGAAATTTTCATTGATTCAAAACACATGTATTATCACCCTGTATACCAGTATCCCCCTTTCCTTTTCCTCTTATTTGACATGGAGAAATGACAATAGCTTTATATCCAGTTACTTCTTCCCAAATGTGAAATTCAGTCACAACAACGATGTTACTTGTTACCAAAATGAGGACACATGTTTTAACAAGCATTTTCCCCAGATGTCTCTCATGGTTTTCACTCCTTGTGATTCAAAGCTTATGCTCTCTATAGAGGATATTTTGTGTTTTTACCCTTTTCCTTAAGGATTAAAAAACTTGGGAATGGCTTACATTTTTTTTTTTAGTCAACATAGGCAAGGAATCATGTTCTTCAATGAATCTTCTAACCTTCCAATTCGCAGCTCTCCTTATACCCACTGCAGCTATGTTAGGGTCTCATCCAAAAGTCTTACAGAATGCCTGCCTGCCATAATCTTTGCAGAATGTTTAGGATGACGTAGATTTGACATTGCTATCTTGTTTGGTACCATGGCTTCCTCTAAATAATCTCTGACTTTTGATTTTTGAAGTCTCTACCTCACTGGTTTTTGTCAGAAATACAAATTTCTTAATATTATTTTGCTGAGAGGTTTAGCTCCCCAAACCTTCCTGAGTTCCAATCTTTGTGAACTGCCTCTTTTGGATATGCTCTGCTAACCAGTAGGTCACCTACCTATGTAACTGCAATAAAGAAGTGGCAGAGATTTTTAAACTTCTCTATTCCTTTCTTACTCTCAAATTGTTTTCTGCACGTTTAAATGAATAGAAGTTGATTTCCACACTGATTTTAAACATGCTCCCTCTGTTATAATAACACAGAATTAGGCACAGTTTTGGTTCATAGAATATTTTCTCTCCCCTGAACACATCTATGTATATATATATAGGTATAGCTGGTTTGGTGCTTCTGAAGTATCTCTTAGTATGGCTCTTTCTAGGTTAGCTAGTTTCCCTCTCCTCACACCCAGTCCACCATTATGGTTCCAGGAAAGGAGGGTGGTAGTGACAATATGCCATCTCACAAAGAAGGTTGTGACACAGGGTGTATTCAGACAAGAAAAGCAAGGTGAAATCTCAGTCAGGCAGGTAGTTAGGGAATGAGACCCTTGGGATAAGGGTCTACCTCACCATGCGTTTCCCCTTTTCCAATTGCCTGTCTTTTCCTTCAATGCCAAGAGAACATGCACAAACACAAGCCATCTTAGAGAAGAGGGAGAGGAAAATAATCTGAAAAGATATTTTATAATGTATGAGATTATACCAATATTTATCTGATAAAATTATTTTTGTTCTATTTTGCTTATAGCGCAGAATTTCACAGGTAGAAAAAGGGTATACAATAAGTTTAGAGAAATAAAACAATGTTATTTTCTGCACATACATCAGTGACTGTAATGTGAATTATACTGTACCCCAGCTATATGTGAGTTATACTGAAGCCAGTGACATATGTATACTTTAACTTAGCTATATATACATTTTGGACCTGTGAGAAATAAGCAGAAAATTCCAATGCTGATGACAGTTAAGGCATTCTACTGTTCCAAATTATACTAATTTAAAAACTCTATAATTATACCACACATTTACAAATAAGACATATCACCATTAAAACATTTTAAATACCCATTCACTCATTCATTTATGTTTAATTTTTAATGTAATTCCATTCTTTATGTAGGAAATAGAAAATATATTTGAAACAAAAACAAAAAAAAATAGAAAGTAAAAAGTCAGATTAGGGAGCCAATGCTACTCAGTTATATGTTCTCTTCCTTTTTCTCTTTTTTAACATAGCCATAAATAACATTTATGCAGCCCCTGTAATAGAAAAAAGCAATTAAAATTGTTTATGATATATTTTCTTAGGAAACTTCTTTTTGAAGCTCCATCACACCACACCCCTCTACATTAACCTCAAAAAATTTTAAGAGAAAATATCAATGGTTAAGCTGAATATCCATGAGAAGAAAAAATAAAGTCTCAGGATAACCAGAGGAACCATTTAGTATGGAGAAAGAATGTAGAGTATGTAAACAGGGTTTTTTTAACAGGAAGAAAATACATTTATTGTAAACACTAAAAATAAAAACTTTATTCCTTAAATTGTGCAATCCAACACATTTAAGTGAACAAGCCACTTAATCTTGTTAATACTTTCACTTCCATTAATTCCTTCTCTGACAGAGCATTGCTAAGTCCCAAACATGGGCTATTCTGTGACCAAAGACTACTGAATACATAAAGAGCAGGAATTTTTTAGCAAGGCCATAAATATTTTTCTATGTGGTAAACTGCCCAACACTGAGGTTTAACATTTCTATCTAAGTTAATCATTTGTTTTGTTCTGAACAAAATTAGATATTTTAAATATCCAACCAAATTAAAGTAGGCCTTTGTTAAGCTACATAAACAGAAAATAAGCTGGGGTTTTTGAATTAGTAAATTAATTCTGCATTGTGTTAACATTTTCTAATAAACAAAATATTATTTCTACAATTATTTATTGAATCTCCTATTATGTACTAGGCACTATGCTTTAAGTATATCATAATTGATTCTTACAAGTAGTCTTCAAGGTGAGTACCATTATCACTAATTTATAGTTGAGAAAAATCAAGGTTTGTAGATGTTAAGAATTAGGCCACAGGCTGATGATGCTGGGACTCCTTTGGTGTCTATTATATATCATGAAACTATCTACTTATGAAGTTGTGTTTATATGTAAGTTTTACAAGCAATGTACAGTGTATTTTGGATATCCAATTAGATAATCTCTACTTTTAAAAAGCTATTTATGGTAAATTTATTTTAATTTATTTCTAGCAAATATTGTAGGTTTTCTTTTTTAGCCTTTTTTCCCCCTCAGAATGGGAGAAAATATTTGCAAGCAAACAAACCAACAAAGGATTAATCTCCAAAATATACAAACAGCACATGTAGCTCAATATCAAAAAAAAACCCCAAACGACCCATTCCAAAAATGGACGGAAGACCTAAATAGACATTTCTCCATAGAAAACATACAGATGGCCAAAAGGCACGTGAAAAGATGCTCAACACTGCTAATTATTAGAGAAATGCAAATCAAAACTACAATGAGGTATCACCTCACACCAGTCAGAAAGGCCATCAGTCAGCAAAAGTCTACAAATAATAAATGCTAGAGAGGGTGTGGAGAAAAAGGAACCCTCCTAGACTGTTGGTGGGAATGTAAATTGGTACAGCCACTATGGAGAATAGTATGGAGGTTCCTTAAAATACTAAAAATAGAGCTACCATATGATCCTGTAATCCTACTCCTGAGCATATATCTGGAGAAAACCATAGTTCGAAAAGATACATGCACCCCAGTGTTCATTGCAACACTATTTACAAAAACCCTGACAACTTTTAATTAGGAAATCTTACCTAAAGGAAATGATAAAGAATGCTTAGTCTGCAGAAGAACATGGACTCTAGTAGAAGTTGTAAAATATATGAAGAAACGGTGATCCAAAATACTGCTAAAATCTTTCATAAATACTGGATATATCAAAACAATGGTTGATTATATAAAACAAAGTAACAAAAAATGTGTAATATATAGGAAAAATAAGATAGATAATAGTAACTCAAAGTAGCTTATAGTGTGGAAGGTAGCTAATCAGTTCAAAAGTACATAGAGTTATTGATTACAAGACAGATTAGTCTTTCTTAAGTCTACAATTTAAAATTGTTTAATAATCAGACAAGACTGATCATAGATATAAAACTTCTAATAATATATATTTGAAAAAAAATTTAAAAAGTGAGAATAAACTTGATCCTTCCAAAGGAAGTCAAGAACTGGCAGGGGAAAATAAAAATCAAATTAAAAAAAAAAAAGGAAAGAGAAATAGCAAGCACGTGGTAAAAGAATAGTAAGATGTAGGTCAATATCATTAAAAAATTGAAATGGATTAAACTTACAAAACTGGCTTAGAAAACTAAACAAAGACAATTTAAATATGTGTTATTTACAAGAAAAATTTTAAAACATAAGAATATAGGAAGGTTGAAAGTTCAAGAATTGAAAAAAATAAGCTGGTGAAATATAGTAATCAGTCAGAAGCAAACTTTAGAATAAAATACATACCAAAGAGTCTCCAGAAAATGAGAAAATGTTCAACTCACTTGCAAGGTATAATAATTCCAAATTTTTAACACCAAATAACTTCATAATACATGGATTACATAAAAAAAGGACTTATCCAATTTCAGTAGGAATTGGGTGATCCAAGAACATGCTGGAATATTTGAGTTAAATTCTCAAAAGTAATGGGTGAAATAAATAAAAATGACATTACAAACATACAAAATTTGAATTGAACAATTCACATGCCAAGTTTATTGGGAAAATTTTTGGATGATATTGGAATATAATATTCAAGAATTGGAGAACATACTTTTCAAGAGCAAACAATATCTATGAAAATTCACATCGTACTAGACAATATAAGTTATCCAATTACATTTTTTTGTATGAAAATGTTCATAGTAGCTTTATTCAAAATAGATGGTCCATTAACAAACTGTGGTCCATCCACACTGTGGAAGATCACTCAGCAATAAAAAGGAACAAAATACTGACACATGCAACAACATGGCTGAATGTCAAAAGCATTATGGAGTGAAAAAAAGCTGGATACAAAAAATACTTACTGTATGATTCCATTTATACAAAGTTCTAAAAGGGACAATCTAAGGTACAAAAATTTAGAACAGTGCCTGCCTCTGGGGGTGGGGGATTTTCTGGAGAGATGGAAATGTTCTCTATCAGGATAGGATAGTGGGATCCATTTGTCCAAAATGTATAATTAAGATTCCAATTACATTTCTTAAACTTTGTGTCATATAGACCACATTTCTGACCAATATGCAATTAAGTTACATATAAATAGCAACATCAACAATAAAAACTAGAAAACCCCCTGTGATTGGAAATTAAGAAAAAATGGTCAATAAATAATATGGCAAAGAAGTAATTATCATAAAACTAGAAATTATTTAGATTCTTCTAATGAGTGTGTTACCACTAAAGCAGAAAGTACATAAGCTTAAATTCATTATTAGAAAGAAAAAAGTATCAATTTAAGATTATTAAAGTAGGCAACAATCCAGTCAGTTTCATTCCTCACTTTATAAAGATGTCCTGAGCTTTTTCACTGCCCTCTGATTTCCCACTAATGTCTTCCATTGGCCATCACCCAACAAGAAATTAACGTGTTAGATAATCCAGGAGATGGAGCCCATAGCTGTCACCTCCAGCATAGTAGAAAAAGGCAGAGAAAAGCAGAGGACATTACTGGGGGAAGCAAACAAAAAAGACACAGTAAGACACTAATAATTGTTCATCATTCAAAAGTGACATACAGAGAATTTTCTTTTCACCTTTGTTATTCTACGGTGCATCCTCTTTTTATTTGACTAAACAATGTTATATGCTAATTATATCCCATTAAAGTTGGAAAAATGTACATATCAAAACTGATTTATAACTGTCTCTGCATTATAGTCTTAATCAAAGAAGAGTGGCTGTGATGGTTGACATCCAGTAATCTATCTAATACCTAATCATTATTTGTTCTTTGTCAGTGGCTAATGGGCTGGCTAGATGCAAAGGATAAACAAGATTAAAGATTGGTATTAAGTATATCAGCAGGTGGCTAATGTTGCACGTTTCATTATAAACCCCAACACATGAAAATATCCAAATCCATATAAATGCTCATCAGAAGTTCTTTACTAAAAAAAGATGTTCTGTATAATCAGTTAGGCAGGATGACCACTCTGTGGATGTCAGTCCTCCACCTTCTGTCACTCACAGTGTGAGTGTGTTGTCTACTGTGTCCATGTATAAAGCAGGCATGGTGTAAGACTGCAGCCCAGGCATAGTCTGGGCAGCACAGACATCCCCTAACCGAGTCCTCCATGTTGAGTTTTCAATTCCCTTATAGTAGCAACCAACCCCATGCCTAGCTGTGGCACCGTGTAGAAAGGAAACCTGCTCTCTGGGGACAAATTAGTGCCATTACACCATGTTTTGGCTAGCAATTTATTCTTCTATAATAATCACTTAATAAAGATTTGTATTTTCTTTCTTTGATCTCCGTAATTCTTCCAGAATCACCATCTGATCAATTCGTTTCACTCTATATTAATTCCAGCTAAAGAAGTTGTTACCAGCCAAAGAAGGGAATCAATGGATTGATATTCATGACAGTCACTGGTTCAATCTCAACACAGCTACAATGATAGAATGAATTATTAATACTTTCTATATGGTGCTAGTAGAGAGATAATATATTTAAAGACTAATTATTTGAAAAATGAAATATATATTTCTAGCCAGATACCTATATACAGAGCTTTCTTTCTCATGAGCCACATAACTGTTGGGGGATCAAATTGTAAAGTGAGTACTTCTTATCACCTAATGATGCACTAAAATGTATTGCCTCTTGCCCCTTTCATTCTGGGCTCTTTGGGTCTGGAAGTTTTGGTCACCTAAGAAGAAACTTTCTATGCTGGCTCCTAGTTACTGCTGATTGATCCATGTAGGAAAATCAAACTCCAAATCTGACATACAAATTCTCCATCTTAGAACTTGGAATTTGCACAAAGAAACCCAGAGACTGGGAATTGCTGAAGTTGATTTAGTGCTGTGGCTGTGCTGAAAAGAAAAGATCAACTACTGCTGTTGTTGAGGTTATTGTTTAACTCATCACGTCCCCTTCTCCAGAGGTTCTTTCTTTTTTGTTCCTTCCCCTTGCCAAAGCTAATACTGTCATGTATTTAATGTAAAATCTCATGATCTTTCAATAAATACAAAATTGTGCCTAAGGAAATCTGTGAGTCTTTTACCTACATCTAAAAGAATCCTAACTGGCAAATAATTGGAACCTATCTATATATTTTTCCATTTAAGCAGTTCTAAGTATTCTATCAAATGAGAAAATATTTGCAAAGTAGAAGATATTTTGTAAAGCAGAAAAGTCTAATAAAAGGATGTTTATTACATTTGCTGTATTATAAAGCTGATGTTTGATAATCAAAACAAAATAAACTATATAGGCATTCCATATTGTTATTGTAACAAGAGATAATTTGTTAAGGAAATAACCTATAAATCCCACTTAATCATATGCTAACAGTAGTAACTGAATGAGAAAAGATAGCACATTTGATTTTTTGAAGAAAATATTTTTATGTATCATGTTTAAATTATATCTGGATAAAATTAAATTAGTTGAATTAAATGCAATTGCAGGACAGTATGATCAAATGACAGCTATAAACAGCACTAGATGTTACTTAAGAATATTCTTCGTAAGAAAATCATTTGGAAATAGTACTCAGAATAATCCTTTGTATAATTATTTGTCAAATTGGTAAAACACTAGATAAAAATAAGAGTTATTGGGACATACACTATATACAATATAATGTTTAAATTTAACACAATAACTTTATAGGTAAGAAATAAGAGTATTAAGTTGATTTTACTTTGATTGTTTTTCCATTAACTGGACAATATACTATTTTGTACTTATCTTCCTCTTCTTTATTTTAATACCAATATATTCATTAATTGTACTTATTAAATTAACAACTCAGGTTATTTACCATTAAGAATGTGTATTATGTGACACCATAAACTAATACCTGACATAAGGTATGTATAGAGACATAAATACATAAGTTTTGCTTCCTAGTGAGATGCAAGTTAACCGTATAAAAAACAAGCTACAGAAGCAGATCCTGTAAGCACTGCAGAATAAAGGAAGGATTCTGAGTAAGGGAGTATAAGGTACAATTTGTTTTGGAAATACCTCCCTGCCAGTAGTGTGAACTATAGATAAGAGGGATACAACAATGGAGGTGATAAAAAAGCATGCAGACTCTAGGATTTCACCTTATTTACAGCATAAAATAAACTACTTATTTAGTTTGTTACTGTCTCGTGGCTCAAAGCAGAAGATGAGAGATCTGGATCAGAGGCAAATAACTTTACTACTCATGACAAAATCAATATGCAGAACTTCCAACCATTTGCAATTGTTAACCACACCCTCTGCTCCCCTCCCTCATACCCCACAAGTGAGACACAAAGTGCATATTATGAATGCCTGCACACACTGAGTTGCATTACAGGAGAGAAATATTGAGCTGGAGAGATTTACCATGTTTCTAGTAAACGGAAGCAAGGCACTTCATCTCTCAAACACAATCCTTAGAGATGGCCTGGGTGAAGAGTGGTCAGGGCCTTGCATTCCTGGCACAACCAGAAGAACATAAAGGGATTCTCAGGGTCCACAGCAGATTACCTCCCCCAACAGAGCAGATGGACAGTCAGTAATTAGTTATTTGTTCCTGAACAAGGACAACAACCGTGGAGATGTGGATAACAGAACAATAGTGACAAGAAGAAAAATGCTATAGCTATGAATAAATATATACACACAAATGTATACATATATATGTATATGGGTGTTCATGGATGTGCAAAATTTCATTTAATCTTCAAAATAAACCTACAAAGAATACATCACCCACATCTCATAGACAAAGAAAGATCACTGGAACCAAGACTTCCCTGACTCTAAAACGTGTCCTCTTTTACTACAAAAGGAAGAGTTTTTGCAGCAAATAACAAAAAAAATTATAACAAAATAGAAAATATTGATAGCAATTAATGGTGAATTTAATATAAATAGTAATAATAAAAAGCAAAATTGGAGCTTTCACTGTCATAATAATGTTGATGAGATTCAACTAAGAGGTTTTGTTTGTTTTAGAAGTTGATAAAGATTTCAATATTGGTCTATTAAGTCTTCAGATATCAAGGAGACAACTGGATGTGTGTTTAATCATTTAATAAGGTTTATAGAGTTCAAGAGGTAACATAGCTAAATATTAAAAGAAAAGGGTGTCATCAATATAGGCTATTGTACCCTATGATTGTTCATCTAAGATTTTATTAACAAATTTGATTCTCTTGAAATCTTGTCTTTTTCCTTCGTTCAAATAGCAAAATATTACTTTAGAAATCTTCTTTTCTCTATTACTTTACCCAATCAGCTAAAATGTACTAGGAAAAAAAATCCATCAACACTACACATTTGTGACACTAAAATTGTCTCCAGCTTTAGCTGATGACCTCAGGGCCACCCATCCTTTTGCTTATACTTTATGTGCCTTTTCTAGCCTTGACTCTTCCTAATCTTCACTATTCCCTCATGTTTCCTAACTGTTTAATCTCTGTCTCACTTTTAGTGAACAACATTAATTTCTATCTTTTTCAATAAAATTGACACTATTTTTACTGTCTTTATTCTCTTCCATAAAATCTTATCTAAACTTCAAGTCCCTTCTTTCTCTGAATTTCAGCAGATGAGGGTGCCCCTTCTTTTTTCAGATGTGGTGGAAGTTAGGGGAAAAAACAAACAGCCTTACAAGAAGATGGTCTGGGAAAGCATGAGTGAATGGGGATTTGGAATGCTTTTAAGCATGAAACTAATGAGAAGAATAGGAGGAATCAATATTTTGCTAAAGCTTCTAAGTGAAACTGATTAAGTTTCTTTGTATGTGTCTGTGCCTTTGAAAATCTGTGTTCCATATGCTCATATAACATGGAAAATACATTAAAAATAACAAACATTTGTGCTATATGTATTATAATTAACCAGTATTATCAACTCTAAAAGTTCTCACTCCTTTAAAAGATTAATGAAAGAATTTATATTATACGGAGCATTTGCTCTTGGGGAGACACAAAGAAAGTTGTCCACTCAAATCCTTGCACTTCCAAGAGTCTTCACAATGGAAGTCTTGGATCAATATCACTTGAAACTATCAATTAATCCCAACGTGATTAAAATTTAAAATATGGGAGAGAACACAGTTCTAGTGTGACATTATAATCAATGTCTTTATTGACGTGAAAACAAAGAAAGTGAAGTTGGCATTATTTGTTCCTTCTGTGGGCCTTTCTAGAGCATGGTAAGTTCTCTACGAGTATATTTTCTCCTCTGACATTCAATATGTCTCAAATATGTTCTCCTTGAGGAAACAGATATCTCACTGCCTAGAATACAGTTTGTATCTTAAATTAGAAAAGCAACTTTGAGATAAAAAGTTCACAAAGTATTCAATACCTTGGATGCTTTTATTATATGGGGTGTTGCATCGGGCAGGGTCCAAACAGGAAAACAGAAACTGTCTCATCACTTAAAACAGAGATAATTAAAGGCTTCAAATTGTTAACAAAACTAGGCATTTATTTTCCTCTTCTACTCATATGTAAACTTTGTTTAATACATTCATGTTTCTGCCTTCATAAAAATTTTAGTCTTTCCTCAGAAAAAGTTGATACACAAAGTTCTATTTGTCCTTGTACTCATCTCAGATCCTGGATTCCCTGAGAATAAGAACTCATGTCCATCAGGTTTTAATGTGTTACCTCCTGATTTGGTCAGGGCTCTTTAGGTGTAGGATAACCCAACACTTCAGGCCTAAAGTGTCTGATTCCTTTATTTTTCTCTGCCATTATTGGGTTCCTATAGTCTTCTGTTGTCCTTTATTATTGAACATTTAAGTATAAAGGGACATAAAGGATTTATATATAGTTCCCCCGACCCTAATGTTTAACAGAAACCTAATTTTCCACCTGAGGAAATTATGGAAATTGATCTCTAGAGTCAGAAGAATTACTTCTATTTTTTCCTCTGCCTATTGGTTCAGGAGCATAAGGAGCCTAATATAGCCAGGTACTCATTCATTTTTCAGTTTTATGGGTCCCCTTTTTTTTTTAATCCTCTGAAGGGAATATTTTGGCCTTGAGAACTAAGAACTTTAAACCAGTAAAGCCTAGTTTCATGAATGAGAAATAAAAATGAGAGAGTTCATTTCAGTTTGACTCCTTGGCTATGGAGGAAAAAACACCTCTGCTTTAAATAACAAGCTCTTTGTTTGTTTGTCTGTTTTCCTAGTTGAACCCTGGGTGAAACACTGATATGACCATTCCAGCTATGGATTAAGGAACTGGGGGAATAGCCAATAGATAGGACCACATACAGACTGGATACACTATAAACAGATTCACACCAAAAGTCCATTTACCAACTGATCTAAATGAGTCTCCATTATAATCAGTGGAACATGGTGACTTTTCTTTGTGTGTTCCTACGGGCTAGAATCAATCCAGGTAAGTGTTTCTTAATCTCTGTAAAGCTTGGATATTTTTCTGTGCCAAATCATACCCACCAGGGCTACAGGTAGCTCAAAGTCCCTCGGGCAAGACTTGACAGAAAAATTCTATATATACTCAAGGGATTATTTAGGGGTTCTTCTTCAAAGAATGAAGCATTCTTCCTCTTCCTCAGCCTCCCCTTCAATTATGGGGCTGTAGGGACCGGTTTATGATTAGGAAAAATTCATGTCTGAGAATTATTGCAAAAACTCAAGTTAGGTTTCTGGTCACCAGAACTAAATTGTCCCAGTTACATAGATCAAGTTACACTTTAGTATCTGTTTCATAGCTAGTAAGCCCATTACCAACTAGGCACCTCCATAAATACTTGTTGCCTATGTGGTAATTGCAACTTCTTCATCTCTAAATGTTAAATGCTGTAACTGACTTCCATTGTTTCAGACTTCCATAATTTTTCTTTAAAATCAGGATGACATTTTAATAGCCGTATTTCCTACATCAACTCTATCCTTCAGAGAACAGTTACTTGTAGAACTACTCAAGCATGTGTTGAGTACTAGCATGCATTCACTAGTGAATGCATTTTTCAGTGTCTTAGTGGGGGGAGTGTTCTAATGGAAATACATTCCCTCTCATTGAATTTCTTCCTTCATATTGTGTAAGGAAAAAATCAAACATCTCAACTTTATTGAAAGTAAGCCATTATCGAAACAAATTTTCATTAAAAAAAAAAACAAAACAGAAAATAAAGTGTTAAAGCCACTTCCAGCTCCATGAGCTAGAATCTTAAGTCTGGAGACTTGGGGAAGTACACTCGTATACATAAATTATGCTCAATCAAATACTGTATTCCTTCCATCTTAGTCTAAAGCTCTTAGTATATATTCTCATGCATATTTCCCTGATTCCTAATGATTTAAATTATCTTTCAGGTTTTTGTTTGTTTGTTTGTTTTAATATGTTTTCTCTTCTTGGAGAAGACATAACAGGTCTTGCCCTGGAACATGCTGGGATCCAACTCTAGTTATAGACGTGGAGGTAATGAGGAGTTAAGGATTCTGCAAAAGAGTAAGTATCCTTTTGTAAGACAGCAATCGTAAGATAAAGTCATTACTGAGTAGTTAATTGGTGGAAAGATATTTTTTTGTAGACAGTGGAGAGGAACCTGCTTCCACTAGGAAGGACCTGGGATATTAGGGTGTTTAATGTTTCTGTTTGAGTCAGTTCGGGGTTCTATAAGAGAACACCAAAGACTGAGTGGCTTTAAAAAAACCCAGAGATTTATTTCTCACAATTCTAGCGGCTAGAAGTCCAAGGTCAGGTTACCAGGCACAGTTGGATTCTTGGCAAAGGCCTGTTTCCTTATTTACATATAGCCCTCATCTCCTTATATCCACATGTGGAAGAGAGAAAAAAAAAAGGGCTAGCTCTTTTTCTCTTCTTAAAAGAACACTAATCTCATCATGGAGGATTCACCCCCATGACACAGTTACCTCCCAAAGGCCCTACTTCCAAATACCATCACATATGAAGTTTAGGGGGACACAAATATTCAGTCCAAAGCAGTTCCTCTGAGTCTATTCAAATAATTTCATCTGAAATCTCAAATCCACATTCATTCCTAAGGTTAATATAAAATACATATGAGAGTGGGAATTTAGGTTCCTTTATAATTCTGCAACCTACAATTAGATTTGGGCTCCAATTCATTGCCATGTTGCCCTGTGATACCAGATATAACAGATTTTTTTTTAAATGGTTCCCATAGAAGCTCTCTTGACCTCTATCCATTCCTTGAATCAATATTCCAAAATCTTGAGGTTATCATACTTTTATTTGTAGATTTCTAGCTCATCCAGAGGCAACCATCCCATTCCACAGTATCTGTATCATCATCATTTTGATAATACCATATGATTATTACATTCTCTACTTGATATAACAAATTGCTGCTTTCATATAAAGCAATCTAATAATTTAAGTAATCTTATTTAGATTGAGTTCCCTGGGTAAAGACTCTGAGCAGAGTTTAGTCTGCAGGATATTTATTATGGAGTAACTGTAATTAACACACCTGTGAAAAGGGTGAAAGGAAAGGACAGAGAGAGATTTTGAACTGTGAAGCAAGCCTAATGCAACCTTCATCAACTACAAGGGGAACTCTGGAACTAGAATGGCCCTGCAGAGTCATTCCAAAGTGGGCTAAGATGGTAAAGTCTTTATCTACCCATTTTGATCCGTCCCTGGGTGTCAGCTGCCCATGGAAATGGTGTAATGGTTTACATAGTAACTCCAAAACAATTCATGAAGGAGCTGAGAACTAAAAGCTATTTTCAAGTAGTATTCCTAGCAGTTGGGAATGCCCTTCATTGAAGGGACTCTGGGATGCACACCACAGTGTCCACTATATTGAGTTCCTTATCTGAAAATACATCATCATTGTAACTTGAGAAACAAGTGAGAAACCCAGGTTCAGAATCTCATCTTGAAGGTCTACCTTCAGGGACCACTTTAGGTACCATCATTTGTACCAGTTAGGGTCCAACCAGGAAAACATATATCATCTTATGATTTGAAAACTTTGGCCATACAAATGATTGAAAAGCTATGAAACCAAATATAGGACTAGGAGATAATCAAGCAGGTAACAACTAGCAGGTGACAACTAGAAATCACTAATGTTTCTAGTCTGAAGAATAAAAGGGATAAGCAGAGTTTGGGGACCAGAATCACACTGAAGATGAAATTATAGCAGGCTGTTCACTGGAAGATGGAGGCAGAAAGGATATATCACTTCTGTTGTTGGTGCTTCCAAAGGTAAGAAGGGGAAAAAAATACCCCAACTTCTCCTACCATCCTGCTCTTCAACTTTTGCCACTGCTACTGTCTCTCATTCACTGATTCCATGTGGAAACACACACACATGGGAAACACACACTCAAGGCCTCTAACCCACTTCCCAAGCATACACAGAAGAGCAAAGAACGGCTCTGAGGACAAATAGGCCAAGTATCAGCAAAAAGTCCCTTAAAAGTATCTACATGATGACACTGAAAATCAAGCATAAAAGTATGGTTAAATGATTTATGTGTTTTATAGTTCTGCAATATGCATATGTATAAATATATAAGCATTAAATAGATATGCATGTGATTCAGCTATACTTTCAGAATTGTTTTCCCAACAGTACATAAATAAAACTCCATCATTTTGAAACATAGCCAGCATTAAATAGAACATTATTGGAGTTCTATATTCAACTTGAGATATAAATGAAGAACTTTGATAGAGTTCAGAAAAGTGATACACAAAATAACTAAAGTTTAAATAAGTTCTATAAGATGAGTCAAGGTTATTGGATTTATATATAATGTGGGAAATAATAACTATAGGGATATTACATGGGATTTAGTGGCACAGCACCTATAATTTCATGGAGGTTTACTTTTAAGTACATGTAGACTAGCCACAGAGGCATATGTCTTCATGGTTTTTAAAAGGTGCTCTCCGTGAGCCCCCTGCCTTTACTTAGGTAAGGAATCATTCCCATTGAACAATGAGAGCAGTGAGGCTCCAGAAACTAAATGATTCACTCAAGGCCTTGCTGCTAGTAAGTAAGAAAGGGGATGAATATACTTCTACTTCCTAAGAAACTGCTCTTAATTTTATTTTTTCTCTTGTTAAAAATATATGACTTGTTTAAAAATGCAATTATCCCAATGCCGAAAAATATGTAAATATATATATATAGATAGAGAAACAGAGGATGCAGAGCAATGTGTAAAAATAAATTAAGATAATCTGTCCAGCAATAAACATGGTTACTATTTTGGTATAATTCCTGCCAGTTATTTTGATTATAATGTGTTTTGGGTGTGGTACATGGATGGTTTCATATCTGCTTTTGTCATTAAGCACAATATCATGAGCTCTGACTCAAGTAATTTAAGTTTTCTGAACATAATTTTAATAGGTGCATGTATTAGCATAATTAATGTTAGCTACTGCAACCTACACACCACTAAACCTTTGTGGCTTAACACAATAAAGATTTACCTATTTGTCAGTTAGGTACAGTCTGATGGTGTTCAGGTGGCTCACCTGCTTGGTGGCTGCACCATATGGGAAACCTGGCCTCAGAGGTTATCACAGTGGGGATGAAAGCAATCAAGGGACATACCATGTCTTATGAGTTTCAATCCAAAAAAATTGCCATATTTCACTTCTGCTCAGAGGAATTTGTCTGAAACCACTTACGTCACCCCAACTTCATTACACAAGAAGCTCATAAATAGAAACGAGCACATTAAACATCTGATGAACACAGTTTCTGCTAGTACATGACATTCAATTTTTGATAATAGTAATCCTACTCTTACCTCCTTTCAAAGCATACATATATATACATATATATACATATATATATATATATGAAATGTTAGCCTCTTGCCATTCTTTTTCTTAGTTGTCTCCTTCCTTCCTTGCTCCCACTTTAAAAACTCAACCTTCTTTTTTTAAGGGTCAACAACCAGAGTGGAACCTCCTTTCCTATGTGACTCCATCACATATTCTTCTGCACATTGCCTTCAGTGCTGTAGTCATGTTGACCTTTATTCCCTTCTTACATACACCCAGCTAGCTACAGCCCTAAGGGTTTATACTAGTTTTTCTCTTTATTTGATATGTTCATCCCTTGATTATTACATGGCTTGTTGTTTTTTGACACATCACCCAGAGAATATATTTTTCTGCCAAAACTCTATGTAATCAAACAAGAGCAATCTCTATAGCTAAACAATCACCTGCTATCACATCACCTTATTTGAATTTTCTGCATACATTTCCCTATCCATTTGTTTTTAGATTTATGATGCTAGTTTTCTAAATTTCTTTTCTGCAGTGATTAACTGTAAAAAGCATGCTCTTTTTCTGGTTTTTCAGGATGATTCTGCAGTTATCTAATTCTGTACTATTAGATTCAGTGCACCATAGTTTTTCTCTTATTTTCCTTGAAAATGTAAAGATTAAAAAACAAACAAACAAAAATCAGATGTAACCTTTATAGATATTGGAACCAAATTGTCCAATCTCAGTAGTGAAGTCCTTTTGAAGAAATATAGTCCAGGCCAAAAATAAATAAATAAATTAAATTCCAACATATACTTTTTTCCTGATAAACATTAAAACTGATATAATCCATAAATTTCAATAAAATTTTATTAATCTTTCCTTTTCTATTATCCATAACTGTCCTTTCTCTGATTCTGTGTCTCTCATTTTTAATCCCCCAAATATCTTTTTCTCTTTCTCTCTCTATCTACCTACATATTTCTTCCTTTGTTCTCCCAACTTTTATGTTCCTGTCTTCTCTTCTCAGACTCCAGTTTTATGCTTTGAAAAATCTACGACAGTATCTGGAAAAGAAAAATCCTTTTAATAAAGTGAAAGGAGATGTGTTCTACAACTACTCAGGCTAAAATTATTGGAGTAATCCTTAATGTTATTTTTTTTGTTTCTTTATATACGATATCATACAGCAAATTCTTTGATGAATCCTGTTGGCATTACTTAAATACTTTTTAAAACTTAGAATAATTTTAGATTTACATAAAAGTTGCAAAGATAGTTGAGAGAGTTCTTGTATACCCCTTCACTTATTTTCCCGAATTATCATGGTACATTTAACAAAACAAAAAATCATCATTAGAACAATACTATTAACTAAGCCACGGACTTTAAATGGATTATACCAGATCTTGCACTAATGCCATTTTTTTTCTCCCAGGATGCAATTCAAGATCTCACATTGCATTTAGTCATCACTTTTCCTTAATTTTCTCAGGTCTGTGAAATGTTCTCAGTCTTTGTTTTTTTTCCACAAACTCTGAGGTCAACTAGTCAGTTATTTTACAAAATGTCCCTCAATTTGGGTTTATGATTGGGTTTGTTTTCTCATGGTTAGACTGGAGTAATAGGTTCTGGGGAAGAAAACCACAGAAGTGAGGTGCCCTTTTCATTAAATCATATTGGGATGGAGTAGGATGCAATACTTTTTAAATGTATCTTGAATCAAATCTCTTCATCTCATTTCTGTAACTATCAGGACTTTGTCTAGGCTACTACAATCTTTCTCTTGAATCACTTTAATATCCTCCTAATCCTCCTATCCCCCTGCTTCCATCTTTTTCCATTTACAAGTATTAACAAAATAGCAACAAAAGTCTCCTTTTTAAAGGATTAGCCAGATCATGTCATCCTTCCACTCAAATTCCTCTTAGAGTTTGCCATCTGACTCATATGTAGATATTACCATAGTCAAAAATGTACTCCAAATCCCTGCTCCTCAACCCCCCACCTCACTGAATGAATGTTCTTAACCCCTTTTTTTCTCACATCAGCCACGTTGGCTTCCTTGCTTTTATAGTCAAGTTAAATAAGCTCCCACTTCAAAACTTTGAGTTTGCTCTTTTCTCAATTGCATATGTTCCTCCTTAAGAAATGCCCATGGTTTGTACCCTCACCATGTCAGGTCCATGCTCAATGTCACTTTCTCATTGATATCATCCATGACTTCTCTATTTAAAATAATATCTCTCCCCCTACACTCCTGCCTACCCTTTCCTGCTTTATTCTTTTATCATAACACATCACTTTCTGTGTTTACATATTTCATGTTTCCTATGTTTCTCTTCACTAAAATGTAAGATTCATGGAAGTGTGAATTTTTGCTTGTAGTATCTTCAGTGCCTGGTATAGTAAAACAAAACAAAACAAAAAAAAACCAAAACAAAATAACCAAAAAAACCCCAAACAAACAAAAACTCAGGGAATACTTGTTATATGAATGCAAGGACTAGGAGATGCTGAGTTTTGCTTGGTTTGGTTTGGTTTGGTTTGACTCTGTTCTCTGTTCATCTAATTTCCCCTCATCTCTAAATATGATGAATGATTTTATAGGTATAGGTCCAAGTCCCATTATTTCCCTTAATACAGCACTACTGCAATGATCTAGAAGTCTCTTAGCTCCTTGGCCTGTCTCTCGGGTATTCCATGACTAGAAAGTATATAAAACTGAAAGCTCAACCACACAGTGCTCATTTTGTTTTCCCTCTATTTCTCCAATACACTTAAACTATCTACAGAACACTTCATTAAAGAACTGCATATCACAGAATGAAAAGTGTCCCCTGCCATCCTCTCTTCTTCCTTCACTATTGTTTCTTCAGAGTCATAGTCTACGAATATTTTTTTCAACTGGAGATGATGGAGAGTGGTACTATGCTGTCATAAAAACACAGACCCAATATTGTCCTGCAATGATCTGTAAACCTTAGGGTGCAACTGAAGCAGCTTGTGTCTCTATTAAAGATGTATATCTTGACGCCACACAACACATAAGATTCAGAAGATCTCTATAATGTTCGTGAACCTGAATTTTAACAAATACTTCCAAGTAATTTTGATGTTAAGAGATTTACTGGTATATAATTATAATAGGAGGAGATTTAACAGCAAGTTTCAAAAGTATGAGGGACAATTTCCTACCCTCCAAATGCATTATTGGTCATTTTCTTTTAATCTTTTGGGTTTACAGTTGATATAATTCCTCCCAAATTCAAATAATAATTTCCTTCAGGCTTAGCTTTTGGCAGTGGTAGTGTTATTAATGTTCATTTTATTACATGTGTGCTTGTTTGTGAGAACTTCCACATACGTGAGTACAGTTTTGTATATGCATGTGCAAGCATATATACCTTTGTATGCCTGTCTACGTGTGTATATGAGTCTGTATGTGCTTTGTATTTAGAAGTATTTTCATGAACATTTGGAAAATAATGCTAAAGATGCTATTTTAATTTCAGTGCCCAAATATTTTTAATGAAAGTGATATAGTACATCCAGAAATAAATCTAATATACACAAGCATCTAATCTGGTATTAAATGAAGCTGGGTAGACTATAATTTAGCTTTTTAGCATTTTCTTAATGACATAAAAGATATTCCTCTTTCCTATAGGCACCAATATAAAATAAAGCCCCAAATATGCTATTTTCAAAAATTATTTTTAACAAAAATATCCCCAATGAAATCATGTTAGGTTTAAAGATAGTAAAATATAAAAAAACAAAGGTATTCTGTATTAGATAGGTTGTTCAAAATGACTTGACTGTTTAAATGACATTACAAATTGAAGCTAATTGACACTTAGACAATGACACTGCGTAATCATTAAATATAGTCATAATTTGACTGGTATTTAACCCCAGAATACTGTTTTGTGGGCAATCTGAGGAAACCTTATAAATTAATTTTAAAAGGGAAGCTGAAGTATATGATGTGGGGAAAAAAGTGCAGAATAATAAGGACATAGTTGACCAGTTTGGATTGCTACTTACAATCCTCATCCTCCCTTCTCTTTTTCCAGCACATGCTGAAAGAGCAGGCTGCCAAAGTCTAATGCAGAGTCATTTTCATCTGCTCATTTTATTTCTATTGCCAATTATCCTTAATTATTGAAAAATTTTCTTCAATGTGTAATGGATGCTGAAATGTTAGTATGCTCATTAAACTGAAACTTTAGACAGAGCAATAGATTCTGATAAGCACTGGTTTGTTATAGTTCTGAAATTTCAAGTATTGCCTTACTCTATTAACTTCAAATTCATATTCCATGAAACATTTATTCAGAATTAATAACTATTATATTTTTAAGCCAAAGAGCCCTCACAAAATGACTTAAATGATAAAAATGTAAGAATAATTTAAATTGGCATCCATGAAGGACAATCAGACCTAGAGGGTACAATTTGCCCTCATGTGAAAGCAGAAGACCTTTAGATGGAAGCAAAATCCTTCACATGTTGCCTCTAAATCCTTTGTTAATGCTCTCTTACTACAGAAGTGTGTCCTGTCCATATTCTAGTAAACTGGTATCAGCTGATAAAAGCTCTGACAAATAATAAATCCATACAAAGAGCATCCTGAAGGTTAAGGATTGTATTGTAGATGTGAGCATACATATTTGTTTCCACTTACACTAGAAATCCAACTAAGTATTTCCAGAATTTCCTCTTCCTTATGGCTTCAGGTTAGTATTAGCCAGAAGAGACATTCTGCATTAGATTTGGAAGGCCAAGTGCATGTGTATCTCCATGGTAATGGAAAAAAATTTTTCTTCTGCTAACCATTCACAGCATCAAGGTAGGAGGTGATGGAAGACAATTTTAGTATGTCCTTGCATGTTCCAGTTGTCATCTTAGGTTCCAGTTTATATCTGTTCTTCTGCACATTCAGCTTTCCTTCCCAGTTGCCAATCCAGCTGACCTATAATGACTTCAGGCTCAATACTAGATGCAGAAACACCAGCTTGCAGTAAGTGCTCTGCCATTTCCTACAGTTGTGGAAGGTTTGAGCCCTACAAAAAATCTTTGATAAAAATCAATAGTAGTTTGGCTTCTCTGATCAGTTTGGCTGATTCACGTGCCATCCTCCCTTTCTCTGGAAGCTACTAGAAGAAGATACACCCTACCAGAACAACAGAGTAAATGTGAGGAAGACATGGAATCCCTAAAATGAGGATCCAATGATAAGGAATCCCAAAATGTGGATAAGGTGAAATCCCAGAACAACAGCTCTCCAGAAAATCCAGATAGCAAGTAGTACAGTTTTGAATATAAGAACGAAAGACTGTAGAAGAAATAATTTCAACATAAAGGAATCAGGTATCTTATATCACTGAACACATTTAAGTCAGATCAATTAGTAATAAGTACATTTAGAAAATTAAAAAATAAAGTGAAAACAAATGGGCAATAATTAAATCATGTACTTCTCACATGTAAAATACATTCTATCCCAACATCCCCAAAGTCTTATTAACCCATTCCAGCATCAATCACTTTGAAAATCTTATCTAAGAATAATTAACTCAAAAGCAAAATATCCCAAATATCATATAGTAAGTCACATAATTCAAGTATGGGTGAGACTCTAAGTATACTTAATCCTGAGGCAAAATTTCTCTCCATTTGTGTACCTATGAAACGTAGAAACCTATTGCCATCTCCCTGTGTTCAAACTTCCCTCTCTTATCAGGACACCGGTCGTACTGGATTAGAGCCTATGCTAATTAACTCATGTTTACTTGAATATATCTGCAAAGACCCTCTTTCCAAATAAAATAATTTATACGTACCGGGAGTTAGGACTTCAACTTGTCCTTTTTTTTTTTTTTTTGTAGGACACATTTCAACCAATAACATTGTTATAGTAAACAAACAAAAACAATTCAACTTAAGATATACCTAGAAAACAAATAAGTAAATAAATAAAACTTGATTAGTCCTAAAAAAAAAAAAGATATACCTAGATTCTAGTACCTTTCTGTTCCCACTTTTGCTCTTATCTTGGTTTAAATTCCTTCCTGTGTGAAGTGCAGTAAGTGCTCTCTAAAGACCCTCTATTTTATAATTTTATAGATCTCTGTATCAAGAATTACTTAAAAATAAAGATCGTTCTACAGAAACACAGTATAACAAAGATAGTAAAAATAAGTCAACTATGATTCCAACTCTATAACATATTTTGACCTAATCATGTGGTTTTCCCTCAATATATATAAAGTTTTTCTATTTGTTATTTCACTACCAAAATAAAATCTTTAGGAAATGAGATCTATAAGCACCTCTCCAATTTGAATTAAACATAGATCATTTGCAGAATGCCCACCACCTCTTCTGGGAGGTGGTGGGCATTCTGCAAATCAACCCAGACAACAGATGATACGTCTGTATAAAAATTCATTTTTAAGTTGAAAACAGAGTAAGTTGATTTATTTGGTTACTCTTTGATTTCACAGGACCTTTAAAGATGTTGAATTTACCAATGACTGATATGTTTACTTTATTTCCAGAAGCACTAATCCCCCAAAGAAAATAAAACATAGTTTTGTAGGTTGGAAGTGGGAAGGTAGAAATCAATTTCCCTCTCTTAAACATTAGGTTTTAAATTTTTCAGAATTTAATTTATAAATTCACCTGCCATACATGAAGCTCACTTTTGAGATAGCCAAGTATTCTATCTTCATTTTTACTCACCACCTTTATCTAGTTCTTTTCTTTCTTTTCATGCAGTTTTCTTTCAGCACCTCCAAGTGTCTTCAGACACTTACTGCTCAGCCTTGTGTCCTGCTGAGCTAAAACTTTACCCCAAGTTTATCTCTGTCTGCATTCCCTACACCCAACAAGATCAAATTTCACAGTATTTCATCTTCCATCCTCTTCATGATGCTGAAATTTTCCAGTTGACAAGCTTACGCCTCTCCAAAATGCCAGATCTCTCAGTAATAGCTTCCTTTTTGCCTTCACTCTTTTTTTTTTCATTGTGAGGGTGCACACAAAGGCTTAGTAAATTAAATCAATCATTTAATAAACTTTGTTCTAGTAACTATTATTTGCTAGCACTGTCCTAAGTTATTGTAATATCAGAAAATCATTTTTGGACATGTGCCATAGCATTTATAAATGCTAACAAATGCACAAAAATGAATAGCTCTTTCATTTCACATTTTATTATTTTCTTATTCTTTATTAAATATTTCTCATTCTAGAAAGTAATTAAGCTTTGCCTTTTTCAAATCATCTTCTATTTCAGACTGGTATTTTACAACACTCCCTTTTCAATAATTAGTCAAAGCTTTTCTGATTTTAGAAGATTTATAAATAAGAGTATGAGAAATTTCAGTTGAAATATTTCACCAAAATCTAAAACCAAATAATGCAATTTTAGTGCTTTAGCAATTTTTATTTGATATCTAACTGGAAAATATGAAATTAATTCTGATTTTAAGTAGCATACTGTCAAAGGGTTATTTAAGGAGATAGATGTCCCAAGAGAGACTGTTCTTAGAGTAATTTTAGCCTCACCTTGAAAAGATCAGAAAACTATATTTTTCCCCATGGTATTTAAATATCACGTTTTTATATTCAAAAGGTTCTGATAAGATGGAATAAAACATTCAGAATTTCAGTTTTTTAAAGGAGTGTTCTACTAAACCTTGTGACATGATTAGCAATAAAAATTCAACCTTTTTCACCTTTAAAAACCCCAAAATGGTTTAAGTGTTTTAAATTTAATCTCTGTATAAATTCTTTCCAGTCTCAGGTCACTTAGTATAACATACAGAGATTGGGTCACAGTGTTGTTGTCCCTGTTAATCAAGAGTAGATGAAAATATTAATATCTGAGTGGCAGAAAGCTGATAGTTTTTTATAAAATGGTTAGGAAATGATGGTTACATTTATAAATTATAAACTAAATCTTCACTTGTATTCAAAATTACATCTCATATTTTTTTCATAATTCTTTCAATGACTTCAGGAAACTCCTTTTACTATTTGTAGATATTCTACTTACTGATCAAATAATTGAAAAAATTAGGCATAGCCACTCTCCAGATTGTATAGATTGTTTGTGATGATGTCAGACATAGAGCCTATAGTTATATTTCCACATTTACTGAGACATACATACAATTATTGTATAAATCAGATTTTTTTCATTTTGAACACTTGATATATGTTTATTAAACATATCAATTCCTTTTTCTAAGATCAACTATTTTTATATTGTTTTACAGCTAGTTCTATGAATATGTTCTTCTAGTTCCACAATTTTCAGTTTCAAACAATCATATTTGGCCTTGCATTCCTTATTTTCTACTATTCAATGCTAGTGTTTATTTGAAACCAGACTCATTGAGCATCTTGAACTCTTTAATTTGAACTCTTTGACCATTTATTTATTCAAAAAACGCTTATTAAACACTCTGAAACCAGCAATTTGCTCATTTCTTAGAAAATGTAAAATATATGAAAAGATTACAATTGGTTTAAGTACTTATATCTTGCTTATAAAATCAGTTTTTGCTTGAAAATTTCTGATTTGAAATATGACATCAGAAGTAGACATAACTGTATAATTATCTTAAAGGTCAGCATACAAATGGCATATGAAGGTTTGAAAAAATTATGTTAATAAAATTAGCAAGAACAATGATGCCTGTAAATGTCTGTTCTTTTATTTTTCTAAGGAAATAATACATTTCAAAATGGAAAATAAAAGACAATGAGAATAGTGGAAGATGAACAGAATATTTTCCTCTGTGGGGCATGATTTTAAAGAATAGTAGGGTACGGACTTCCCTGGTGGTTCAGTGGTAAAGAATCCCCCTTCCAATGCAGGGGATGTGGGTTCGATCCCTGGTTGGGGAACTAAGATCCCGTGTGTGGCAGGGCAACAAAGCCCACGCGCCACAACTGAGCTTGTGAGCCTCAACAAGAGAGCCCACGTGCCGCAAACTACAGAGCCTGGAGCCTGTGCCACAACTAGAGAAAAGAAAACCTGCACGCCACAACTAGAGAGAAGCCCACATGCCGCAACAAAGACCCGACACAGCCAAATAAATAAATATTTTAAAAAAATAGTAAAGAGTAAAAGGATAATGTAGTGATGATGTAGTGCAGTATAGTGACAGAGCTAAGCTATAAAGAACTTCGAATAATCAAATGAATCACTTGGATTTAGGCTACTTTTTGAAGGGCAGACAATATCTTTATTTATCTGTCATCTACTCATTTGATTCTGTTCTTTATTTACATAAAAATATATAAATATTTAATGTAAAATTTTTTGCCAAAATACATGGAAATAATGAATGGACTTGGTGAAATCAATGAAAAATAGGATAAATGCATGACTGATTAACATTCAAAATTAAACAAAAGATAAACTGAAGACATACTTGATGTTATAGGCCAGGAGACAGCAAACTTTTTCTATAAAGGTTAAATAGTAAATATTTTAGCCTTTAAGGGGCATTCTCTGCCTTTGCTAGTCAACTCTGTCATTGTAGCATGAATACAGCCACAGACAATATGTAAATGAATCAGCATAACTGTATTCTATGAAACTTGATAAAAAAAAAAGTGGCAAGTAGGATTTGGCCTGCGGACCATAGTTTGCAGAACTGTATTTGTTGTAGGTAAAAAGATCATGCATTTTTGGAACACCCATGTTCATTAAGCACAATGAGAACAGCAGCTACTCCAGAAATTTCTACTTTACAAGGGTTTAGTGGTTCTTGCAGATCTCAGTGGCAATTTATCAAGCTCCGAAACTTTTAAATTCAATGTGACTGAAATTTTACCCATTAAACAATGATTAAATTAGAAGAATCATGAACTGGTCTGGAAATAGGAGTTTACTCAGAAAATGATCTAATCTTTCTATGGATTGAGTAAGAAGATATGGATGGAACAGTATTCTATTTCCCATGCCAGTGTGCAGAGATGGCATTCTAGTTAAACGGACCGGGTCTCCTGTGATTGAGCAACTATCTGGTGATAAAACCACGTTACTTAAAGTTAATAAATATTCTTCAAGTACAAGAATGTGGAAAAATATAAAACTTGAAATTTTAAATCTTTAAATTAGGTACAGCTCCATTTAGTGATATGTTTTAAGCATAAGTTCAAAACTAAACTCAAAAGAAAGTGATGTGAGTCAATGATCTATTGCTACAATTATGATCAGTAAATCATTGCAAAGCTTAGTGCCTCAAATCAATACGTATTCATTTAGTTCACAAGTTTGTAGTTTGACAGTTTAGTCTGGGCTAATCTAGACTTACTCATATGTCTGATGACCAGCTACAGATTGGCCTCATGTTGGATGACTGGGTAGATTTGTCTCCCTCATTTACCTCATTTAACAGGCTATCACTGGAATGTTCTCATGGTAAAGGCAGTGGAACATGAAAACAAGGAGAAAGGCAAAGTTACATGACAAATGACATGGATGTAGGAAAGGATAAAGAATTAAGGCCTTTGATATAATTGCTTTATCCATTTAGTATATTTCCATAGGTAGATGCATACTTTTCAATTTCTGCAAACATGATTGTCAAAGCACACTGAGTAGCTTCAACTTCTGGGAGTCAATCTCTGAAATAATACTAAAATAATAAATTTCCTGTCTGAACTGCAGGCTTACTCTAAGAATAAATTCAAAGTAATGAAATGATTTAGGGTGAAAGTGATAATTATAAGTGATCTCTAGGTATAAAGGAAATGCATTTCAGGGTTAAGCATTCAATTTGATATTTTAAAGCAAACTTGTATTTTTCATTTAGAATAAATATACTTTCGAGATCCAACTATCTCAGTATTTGTTCTGGTACTCTTAATACACCCACTAAATTATTTCCTATTAAAAGGTTTTGGTTTTGCATGTTATTAGTTGATTGGTGACTTTCTGATCGAAGACAAACATGCTAATGATGTTTTAATAATTCTATTCATTATTAGCTTATATACAGAAAAATCTACGATTCCTTTTTTTTTCTTGAAGTGAGAATAAGATTACAATTTAATTTTGTGTTCTATCCATCATCATCTTGGTTTAAGGTTCATTGTTAATGTTAAAGAAAGTCAAGAAGGAAACTGGTGGTATGCTTGAATGCTCTTAGAAAAATCAGCACACAGTGTATTATATGCAGTCACATTTATATTTGATATGTTATGGTGACAGCTAGAACAATCTGGCTTTGTCTGTAAAGTTAGCACATATGATTAAAGGACACGTGGGAAAAATTTTCATGATGCTGCATGGGGTTTTAGCCTTGCATCTATTATTAAAGTCATTAGAAGTTGAATTGCTAAAGCCTTTCGTTACTCTTTGACAGTTTACTCCATCTGAAGCATATAAAAGAAGCAACACACTGTTACTATTTTGTTTTTCAATTAAATAGTTTGTACCTGGGTTACATTTCAGCCTTGAAGATGACAGATCCTATTCTTACAGGTTAACAGCATTCCAATTTGACTCATTATATGAAAACAAGCACATATACACTCTGCAGATTCAAAATTATATGCCTTCAGAAATAAAACTTCTTTTTTATGTAAATGTCCAATTTATAGATAGTCACTGAAGAATTCCAAACAACTTCCAATGCTTCCACTAGAATCAGAAGCACTTAACATTTGAATTCAAATTATGTTCTTTATGGACTTTGTTTTAAAAATCCGTGTAGATAAAATTTTAACTGAGTAATAGAATATTTAACAATGAAATTGCTTTTCTCATTCTAATGTTAATAGTAATTGGGCATATTACATTCTTTTCAGGGTCTAAATTATATCCTGAGAATACATGTGCTATATTGGTTTAGTAAGGTATCAGTTACTTCATTAACCTTATGTTTTCTTACATTATTTAGAATCTGACAGAGCTGCACTCCAGTCTCTATCTGCTTGATCTCAACCATTTGAAGCTTCGGTTTCCTCTTCAGTGAAATGGCAATCTCATTGGTTAGTGTGAGAATTAAAGGAACAGATATCCAAACACTTCACTTTATGTCTATCACAGAGCTAGCCCTCAATGCACGGTGATTAATATTAATATTTTTGTTAAGTATAATTTACTGTTATCATATGTTAATTCTAAAATTCATGTAACCCCTGGTCCCCTGAAATTTGAAGGACCTTATTGATACTGAGATGAGGAGGACAAATGAGGGAACTGTGAGAGAGGTGTCTTCCTGGATTATACTACAACTTGTTCCATGTGACCTAAACCACAGGAGTAATTAAATAAGTTTAGGGAATTTGCAAAAACTGATGCTGTGTGTCAATATAATGTTTTAGCAGAATTTAAGACGTGAAGAGCTTTTACTAAGTGGTTTAGATAATACGTCCATACAAAGCATAGAAGGGAAGTTGTTATATTTCAGAATAAACTTTGGGTAATTATAGCAATGAAAGAACAATTTAGATAAAGCAAGTAATCCATTAGGGCCATAAGGCTCAGTATCATCTGAAGTGTCTGGTTTAAACCCCTACGCAATGTGCCTCTTTTATAATCTGACTCTTAGATACCTCTCTAGCCTCATCTTTGGCTGAGTCTCCATTCACTATGCAATTAATTCAGTTGCTATCCTGCTTGTGTATAGTCATTTATCTTTCTAAAATGACCATTTTCTGTGATTTATTTTTCCTAGCAAAGAAAGGTGATTCTTAAAATCTCAGCCCAAATCTCATCTCAATTTTAAGTATTTTTCTGATCATAACGCAAGAAATAGTAACCACCACTTCCTTATGTCTCTCCATTTTGACCCAGAACTATCAAAGCACCTGAAACATTTTTTCACACATAATTATTTATAAATCTGTCTCCAGTTTGAATTCAGCTTCTCTGAGATAATGGTTTCTGCCGTAATTTGCATGTTAACTTTCAAGGTGAAAAAAAAATTCATTAATGAATGATGATTTCCCAATTAATGTTTCCCTAATTTCATGACTGAGGGATAGTTCAGCTGAAAGTGTTATTAGCTGCAGTTGTCTAAGAGGTATGAGGAACACAGTCAAATTACCATAACCTGACCAGGTCGTTTAGGTTGAGGGCATTCAACAAGGCACAGTACTGATTACAAATAAAGTAGTGTACCATAAAGATAACAAGCACAGCTTTGATTGTCATATAGCAGTGCTGTTCTAAGGTGTTAAGATAAGGCATAAATCATGTTTAATAATTATTAATTGAATTGAATTAAACACTGGAACATTCGTTTATCTCAGTGAGATCAGGGGAGGTCAGATCCCTGGACTGTATTGTAGACACGTTGTTGGCATTTAATTTATTTCAACTATATTTACTTATCATACACTCCATGCCAAGCAACTAGTGCTCTGTAATCATGAACTTTCCTCCCTGAAGAAAGAGTTCCATCCCATATAAAAATATACCATAAAGAGAAAGGGTCATACCAATTATCTTTTACCTTCAACCTTTTCTTGTTTCTTTTTTCTTTTTTTTTGAGGTACACAGGCCTCTCACTGTTGTGGCCTCTCCCGTTGCGGACATCTTCTAATATTATCATATTTGGAGTTCTCTGTGTAGCTCTCTCTTCTATAGTTTTCTATTCTTCAAACTCTAGATGGCTTTGCTTCCCCAGATTTTCAGTTCTGTTTTATCAGTTTAGGAGTCTGCTTGGCTCTACATGAATTCCCTCTCACAACACCAAAACCTGTAAATACTCTCAAGGCAGTCAACTAGAGCAGTCATAGGACTCATCTCATTTCTCGCATATTATTGTCCCTTATTGCCTGATGCCCAGTGTGTTGAAGACCATTGTTTCAAATATTGTGTATGTGTGTTTTGGTTGTTTAAGTGTTTGGGGGTGGATAAATTTAATCCTTGTTCTATCTTGCCTGGAAGAGGAAGTCCACTCATAAATGTTAAACCAACTCATCACATGCATACTCAAATTTGATAAGACCAGTTGCAGACGTATCAGTTCGGTTGTCAATAATTATTCAAATATAACTGGATTTATGCAAACCTTGGCTTTACCTCTGATTTCTCACTTTAGTACTTACTTTTAGAATGACTGACTAATTTTCTTTTTTCTGCCTTGACAATCTAAACACCCTTAAATTTTGTTTAAAATAAGCTCAGCAGCTCTTTCCATTCCTGTCTACCTCAGATATTTTGCCCCACTGGAGTACCTAGACACTTCTCTCTGCTTATATAGTACCCTAAATATCTCCCCTGATTTCTCTGAAGAATGTTAGCACATGTCCATTCCATTATTCTCATTTTACAGATAAAGAGAAAGAAATAGAGAGGAAAAAACAACTCAGAACCAATGGCTGGTTCATTCTACTCTACAAAGACACTAGGCTTAAGGGATAATTGTTTTAATTTATTTGTCTTGTTGCTGCTTTTTTATAATTACATCATGCTCAGTTTCCATTTGATAAGACACAGCTCAAAGACTTTTGATTCTCTTGTCAAATGCTAGGCTCACAATATCCAAAGTGACAAAGAATTTGTCATGATGCATTAAATATATTAAATAGAGAAGATTCAAACATTCAAAGATAGAACAAATGTTCATCTTCAGTTGCTCATTTCTTATGTCCATAATCATTCACAAAATAGAATTTCAGATAGGAATAAGATGATATTGATATTATGTTAGCTTCTGAGTCAGGATCTTGAGGTACCTCATTTTTTTTTAGGTTCTGAGTACTACTGTTGCTCTTTGGATAAGAGCTATGCCTATACCAAAATTCAACAGAGAAAGTTAATTAAGGGAAACCATTGTTTATTAAAAACCTACTATAACCCTGGTATATTTCTATATAGTTTACATATTATTTCATTTGCATGGGAAACAGTAAATAGTTCTCATATTTTACTGGTATGAGTAAATAGTTCTCATATTTTACTGGTGAGAAGATTTAGAACCATTATGTATTCAACAAATACTTACTGAATGCCTACCAAATTCAAGAAACTGTGTCTGGCATTAGAAAATTTAGGTAACCTAATAGAACTTGCATGATGCATAAGTAATTCCTGAATTTGAACCCACATTTAACTTTTTGTGTAAAGGGCCACATCATAAATGCTTTAATCTTTGTGGGCAATGGAGTCTCTCACAGCTACTTACCTCTGCCATTGTGACATGAAAGTAGCCAGAGATAGTATGTAACAAAATGAGTTGACCATTTTCCAATAAAACTTTTTTTAAACAAACAAAAACAGGTAAAGGGCTAGATTTGTCCCATAAGGCATTGTTTCCAAAGCTGTGTACTTGACTAAACTGAAACAGTAATTTTTAAATGGATTCAAGGGACAGAACAACACACGTAAATGTTTGAGACCATCCCCACTAAGAATATTGTAAATAATTAAATGGGCTTTGTTTTGTCAAATTTATAAAAGCCAGTGAATAGTGTTTTAAGTTAAAACCCTTTTCTCATAAAACTATATTTCCTCTGAATTTCATTTTAAAAACATTTATTTTGATATAGGTATCATCCTACACAGCCTAATGAAAACATTAATAATATATACAGATACACATAGATATAGATATAGACTGACAGAGATAGACATGGATATAGATAGATACATTTCCTAGACAAGAACCCAATTCAGAGATGACAGGGGAAAATTATACAGTTCCAAGGATTGCATTAGAAACAGATAAAATTTTTTTAAAAAAGTTCCTGATTGCTGTATCTTGCCCCTAGCCTGACTTTTTCATTTCCATTTGTGTTTGAAAGTTCCAAAAATGATTTGAGAAAAAGGTTCAGTATTATGGAAGGTTTTAATTTCCCTAAATTAATTCTAAATGAAAGTCTACCTCCAAGATTTTGTTATATGTTTCTTTAACTCCACTACATTTGTAAGATTAAAGTGTTTTATTAACATGGTTTCTTTTAAAAATTATTGAAGCTAAATCTCTCAGTCAAAACCTCACAGAAATGTCAAATTATGTATTCATTCTTCCTCAAGATTTTGGTGCTGTTATTTGTTTTGACAATCTTTTTCTTTTTCTCTAAGCCTTAATGAGGCATTAAACAGAATATCAGGGCACTGACCTAGTTCTATAAAGTATTTAATTCTAACTGGCAGATTTTAGTTGAACTGGCAGAACAAATGTATATTAGAAAGTAAATAAGGTGAAAAAAACTAAAATGTTGGAAAATTGTCTAGGAATGTATAAAATCTTACTTGGCAATTAAAATTTAGAAAAGAAAATGTTAAAATAGGTCCTGAAAGTAGACATAATAATATGAAATTTTAAAAAAGGCATACTTCAATTATGAAGAAGACATGAACTGGTGTGTAGGCTTGGAAGGGCTGGTATTGAGAAATGGACATATTCATATTAGGTAAATCTTACTAACATGCATTTAATAAACTGATGCTTTTTATAAAATTATGACAAAGAACTTATTTAGAACACAGGAATTTAAGACAAATTCCTCAGTTAGAAGGTAAGCCTATGTGAGGGACTGTATTAATTTCCTATTGCTACTTTAACAAATTACCACAAATGTAGTGTATGAACATACCACAATTTCATTTTCCTACAGTTCTATAGTATAAAAGTCTGACGTAGGACTCACTGGCTTAAAATCAAGGTGTTGGCACTGATGCGTTCTTTCTGGAGGCTCTAAAGGAAAATCAATTTCAGTGCCCACATCCTTAGCTCTTGGCCCCCTTCCTCTGTTTTCAAAGCCAGCAACACTACATCTCTCTGGTATGTCTTCCATAGTCACATTTCCCTCTGACTCTCGACTGTCCTCTTTCACTTTTAATGACCCTGTGATTACACTGGGCTTGACTGAAAGTCTATGATAATCTCTTTATTTTAAGGTCAGGTGATATATTCCATCGGACAAATGGAATATTTCCTGCCATATCAGTAAACAAAGGAAGTCACAATTATCAGCAATTGCAGCCACCACCAATGGTGAGCTGTTGAGACCTGAGGGAACTCAGGAAGGAAAAGAAAAAGAATACCTGCCATCTAGCAGTCATAAGACTGCAGCCAATCCCTAAGGTGAACTCAGAAAATTCAGGATGTGAAAACAGGATACTGGCCCCAGATAGCTGTTGTGTATATCAAAGGAATGACTTCTGTGAGCCCAGACTCTTGCATCTTCCCATACATAGAGAAGCGCTAAATTCCTTAACTTGAGATATCTGGTTTTCTCTAATTCACAATAATCTTTTGACTTTCAGACTACCTGCCCTTTGTTGCAAAACTCCTAAATGTCCCAGCTCCCCTCCTCGTCACCTTGTAGCAGTTCTCTCAGGGTTACCTGATGCTGCCTCCCGGGCTTGAAATCTTAAAACTCCCAGCCTAATAAAACATAACTCTCCAAAAAAAAAAAAAACGCTAGGTGATTAGTTCCCTTGTTCCCTTAATTTACATTTTCCTTGTAACATAACACAGTCACAGGTTCAAGGAAGTAGGATATAGACATCTTTGCGGGACTAATATACTACCATAGTGGAGGAGGGAATTGTAAAGGAGCAAGCAGGGTGAGGAGTGGGGTGAAGAATAAAGGTAGTTTCTATTGCCAGAGGACATGGCATTTTAAGAATGAGTTCCACATAAGAAATAAGGGTAAAGGTGGGAAGAGCAGAGATTGGTTGATAAAGCAAAAGAGAAGACCATGTAATTGACACAGTTCTTAAGAAGATTTCCAAAGTGGAATCTGGACATAAGTGAAGAAACTGAGTTTTAATGAGAGCAGATAAACTTCATTAATATTATGAAAAAAAAGTGGTGTAGAGGGAGTATGGCATAGCAGTTCAGAGCATGGACTGAAACTACGTCACTTTCTGTACTGCTAACATGACTTCGTTTTTCCATCTGTAAAATGGTTCTAAAAATAGTACATATGCCATGGGTTTGCTGTGGAGATTAGATATACCTAGGTCAAGGCATGATGTAGAACCCAAAGTAAGCACAATGTAAAGTACTCAACAAATGTTAGCAGTTTTTATTATTGTTTCTCACAAGTAGTAAGTCAAATATACTAGGCTAGTATCATTGAATAATCAGGTGATTCTGAATGTTTATTTGAGCTTAGTTTCCAGGAATTAAAAAAATCTTATCACTATATTTTATTATTTTCTACCATCATTTAGGTATTGAGACATAGATGTTGAATGGGTGGATAGTCTCACAGAGTCTGCATTTTTTTTTCTTTCCCAAGTGAAATTCTTTCAATGAAATAATTTTCATAATCCTGACAGAGTTAATGTTCTGAGGTCCAATTTGTTTATGCTAAAGACCTGCTCTACATCTATTAATGAATAGTTAAAGACTGAAATACATAGCATTCCATGCCAGATGCTCTACTATTTGGTCTTAACTTACCTCTTAGGTTATGTGTCTTATTCAGTTCTTGTACTCTCATAATTCCCTGAAGACACACTATCTATTAACACCTTCATGTCTAGATAGATAGATTGATAGATAGATAGATAGATGGATACCTTGATATATATGTAGTTGTCCTATAATAGTACATTGCCAAATTCTATTCTTAATTTGGACTTGAAAGTTAATTTCTCCACAATAGCTTCAACAATCAAAAAGTAAGAATTTCTATGAATCCATAGTGTTTATTTGTGCCTGTAATATTCACTTTCTTATTCTATGTTGTTTATAATTATTCCTCCTTGAATACTGTTTTACTCAGAACAGGAATAATGCCTATATCCCTTTTTATCCCCTACTATGGCTGCCACATGCCTTACACAAAGTAGAGACTAAATGATTTTCCCTTGAATTGAACATTCAAATTACATAACTATACTGAGGTTAGCTTCTATTTCTTTTCTTTCCTTTTAATGCAATATGCATTATTAATAATAATTACCATTATTACAAGTGGAAAAAACCCAAAAGGGGTTGTAAAGTTAAAGAATGTGCAGACTGATTATTTTCATAGTTCTGCCAGTCAAATTCTAAGCAAAATAATTGCTTCCCTTGGGTCCCCAGTAACCCAGAGGATATAATTTATCTAATAATAATACAATTTAATAATTCAGAAACAACCTAAGTGTGGAAATAGTGGCTTGGGTTCACATTCTAAAATTAAAGAGTGAGATATATAATTAGTAACACTGGATAAAATTTATTTATTTTTGCAAAATCAATCACAAACTTATTCAAATTTTTGCTTGTTCAAATTATTGCTTTTTAAGCCTGACTGCACCAGATTTTGCTGATGTGTTTTACATATGTCTTTAGTATGTGTACAAGAGTTTACTGGGGAAGGAAATGTGTTTCTCATTTATATACTGTATGGAGAATTTTAAAATGCTTCAAAAATGTATTATTGCCAAAATTTCTCATTGGCTTAGAATTCTCATGAAACTTTTGATGTGAAGACACTGTAGAGACCATATGGCTCAACTTTCTTCCAACTAAGCAACTGAAGAGAAGGAAAGCAATGATTCTATTGTTCTCCTAGAGAGGAAGGTATCAGACTTCTATTTCTTTCTGAGATTAAGTTTATGAATATTCCTAATATAATTTGTGTAGGTTGGGCCTACATGAGGAAGAATAAATAATTAGGTTATAAGAGAAGGGGAATGCTCAATAATCCAAATCAGCATTTTCAAGAGGGTAAATTCTTATCTATGTTTGGATAAAAGAGTAGCTGAGGAAAAGTGGAGGGTATAGAGCAAAGGAAACACCTCTTACAGTTTATTTGACTTGGGCTTCTATGGTCACGGGAAATAAGGAGAAACATCATTGAAACAGTCCTCCAGCTATCTAAAGGTCTGGGAGAGGACAGGATTCTGCATAAAATGAAGGAACTGTTAATGCTGAGGAGATTTCTTTTTTGTTTTCTGTTATGTAGGGTAGCAGCACACTTAACACAGGTTTTAATTTTAAAGCAGAATAGTGCTAGTCCCTATACTTGTCCAATAAAGCAAGAATTTTTGTCTTTCTCTGACTGGCTTATTTCACTTACCATAACATCCTCCTGGTTTATCCATGTTATCACATATAGCAAGATTCCTTTCTTTTCTTAGGCTGAATAATACTCCAATGTATGTATATACCACATTTTTGTTATCCATTCACCTGCTGATGGACATCTAGGTTGTTTGTATATCTTGGCTATTGTGAATAATGCTGCAGTGAACATGAGAGTGCAGCTATCACTTCAATATCCTCATTTCAAATAGTCAAAGTCACAGAAGCAGAAGGTAGAAGAATGATAGTAACCAGGGGCTGGTGGGAGGAGGGTTGTTCAACAGGCATAAAGTTTCAGTTATACAAGAGGAATAAGTTCTAGAGATCTGCTGTACAACACAGTGCCTATAGTCAACAATACTGCACTTTAAACAGAAACAATTTTTAAGAGAGTAGATCTCAAGTTAAGTGTTCGTACCATAAAAAACGGTAGGGGGGGCAGGAGGAAACTTTTAGAAGTTATAGATATGTTTGCTACCTTGCTTGTGGTGATGGTTTCAGAGGTGTGTGCATATATTCAAACCCGTCAAATTGTATACATTAAGTACATGCAGTTTTGTATATTAATTACACCTCAAAAAAGCTGTTAAAAAATAAAATATAGCAATAATTAATGCTAATGAGATAAAAATAATAAATGCCACTCAGAAGAGAAATTTGAAAATATTGACACAATATTTTGGGAAAAGAGATAAAGGTAGCAAGAACTTAAAGAATGTTAATGTCTTTGAATTTCAGGTAGAGATTAAATACACCTACCACAACCTCTCCTTAATATGACTCTGTTAGTCTTGATGTTACAATTTTCTAGATAGCATTTGATGCGTTTTTCTTCTAAGTTTAAGAAAAAAAAATATATTTAATATGAAGGAAATATCATTTACTACTTTACAAACTTTGATACTTCAATAGCTGGAGAAACACACATGTGATTTAGTATCAGAGTAACAGTCTCAAAATTCTACGAAACTTGACCTCTCTTTTATAATTAGTTACAAAAAAGCAACCCGATTTCTTATATAATACTAAATATTTCTTTTGATCAATAAAAGAAACACTAAAGCTTCCCAAGGAAGTGTCAAACCAAGATCTTACTGGTGTAAATAATATTAGCCATGGTATACTAAACTTTTTGATTTATATGACTGAAAGTCACTGAAATTTCTCCCATACAATTCATATTTTTAATATACTCTAAATGCCTCCAAGACATCATGAAACACCTTGAAAATAAATGTTATCTTAGCTATATATCTCAGAAAAAATTCAAGTGTTTAAAAAACTTTTATAATTTCAGGTAATATCTTCTATTATTTTCCAATTTTAAAGACAGATAATATTTTTACTAGCTTTCTGACAATTTAGATAATAAACTGAGCAGAAAATGATAGAAATAGATAAAAGTAATGAGACAGATTCGAGAGAATCAGAGAAGATGAAAAATACCACAAAGTATTCAGCTTTCTTATTATTAATTATGTAAACTCTAAAACCATGTTATTTGGCCATTTCAAGAATTTATACAAAAAATAGAAGTTTTAATCATTTATAGAAGAAAATTCCTCGATGAGAATGAACTCAGACTAAAATAAGACTATTGCTTACACTCAATCATTTATCTGAATTTTCATTAGCTGAAAGTTGGCATTTGTTTTAAATTCTAAACAAGGATCCTGACAACAATAATTCTAGAAGAAAATTTACATTTGTGGACAAATGGAATTTGTAATAATGATGGTATTAACACAGAGATTAGATGCTAGAAAACAAGAACAACATTGTGAGATTCTCTGCCTTCGTTCGTAACCAGAAATCAGAGCTGAGTCCCACCTCTGCTACTTAGAAGAACCTTCACTATCCTCAGCTAGAGTGTCTCCAGCTGCTACCCGAGCTTTGGTGCCTAATGAGGGTGTGGAAGGCTCAAGTGAGACCAACTATGTAAAAATCCAGCCCTGGGAATAAACACTGCCTCTGTCCCTTTGTTTGTTTATTGTTGTTTTGTTTCATTTCTCCAAAAGATTTATTTATTTATTTTTGAAATAACGGATTTCAGGAGAAAAAACATGAAGGAGAGAGGTGTAGAATAGAAAATAAATACAAATGTAAGCTGTTTTGCTATTTTTTAAAATAATCATAACAAATTAGTACAGAGAACAAAACAACACAATAAAGGTTCAAAGACAGAAGTGTTCCCTTAGGGAGGGCTGAAGATTTCAGTTTCTGGTATTTGGAATTGAGGCTGCAGTCCTTGTTTCTGGTTGAATCACTGGGTGTGTGCTCCACTCTATGCTTTTAACCAGATTTGAATAGAAATGCCTACTTGGCCCAGACAGAAGTGGTTGAAGTGCTTGGTTTCAGGTGGGGATCTGGCAAAATTTTTCATATATTATAACTTATACTCAGCACATTAGAAATAAATGTGACTTTATTTATTTATTAATGTCTCATAAATCTAGTATACTACCTTATAGCAGCAATGAAAAGTGAGTTATTTCTCCCATTTGAGTAGATATATACATGTAACATTTTGTTATTATGACATTCAGTAACCCCTTATATGATTACAGAAGTAGAAAGTTTGACAAGTAAAAGATATCTTATGAAGCATTCCATTACTTTTTATATTATTATTAAACATAACTTTCTGTTGCCTATGTTTTCAAAAAGCGTTAACATTAATTTAAAAGTAAGTAGTTGTTCTCCAAAAACGACCAAAAAACCTTGATTCTATTCATGTTTATTGAATTTATAAAAAATATTGAGAGGAATTTGAAAATAAAGTTGCTGTAGGATGAATAATGACCCCTAAAGATACCCACATCCTAATCCTGGAACCTGTAAATGTTACCTGTAAATATTATATATGGCAAAAGGAACACTGCGTGTGTGATTAAATTAAGGGTCTTGATGTGGGAAGATTTTCCTGGGTTGTCCAGGTAGGTTTAAACTTAATCACCTGTATCATTATAAGAGGGACCCAGAGGGAGAGGTGACTTCAGAAGAGACAGTGATATGATGTCAGAAATACAGATTGGAAAGATGTGACAACAAGCTGAAAAATGCCAGTAATCTCCAGAAGCTGGAAGAGGCAAGGAACAGATTCTCCCCTAGAGCCTCCAGAAGGACTAAACCCTGGTAACACTCTGATTGGAACCCAGTGAAACTGATTTCGGGTTTCTGGCCTCTAGAACTGTAATAGAATAAAGGTGTGTTGTTTTATGCCACAAAGTTTGTGGTAATTTGTCACCTAGCCACAGAAAACCAGTAAAAGAACTTACCTTTTTTAGTTGTCTACTCATCTTGTTGACCTCCTGATTTTACTCTGTTAATGTGCTTCCCCATTCTTGAATAAATCTTTACTCTCTACCTCTTTTCTTTTTCCCTACTACTAAATACTACTACTACTACTACTACTACTACTACTACTACTACTACTACTACTACTACTACTACTACTACTGGTAATGATAAATTATAGTTACATTTATTAAGTGGTTATTATATGGAAGACACTGTTCTAAGTGATTTAAAAGTTTACTTCACATAACAGTCCTCTCATTAAGGTTTTACTAGCATCCCATTTTAGGGATGAGAAAGTAGAAGCATTGCAGCTAAAGTATACAAATTTAATAGATAATAAGAGGGAGAACCACAATTAGAACCAAGGCAAGCTGGTTCCAGTGCCCATTGCTTCCATGAATCCAAGTCTGATTTAGCTTTTAGATAACAGGGGAAAACCATAACCAATTCAAAATATAAAATGTAATTGTAGTTAATTACTTGTTCACTTTCTATTTCCTAACCTTTTTGGATTTTCAGTTTGATATTTTGTTTACACTTCTGATAACTGTAATGCAAATTTCCATAATAATTTTGTATCCTAGTATGATATTATAAATATAAAATACACCCTCAAAATATAATCATTTGTGCTGTCAAAGAGAAAAAGTGAAAATAAAAAAAAAAACCATAATAATGTTTGAAAATATAATGTTGCAATATTTGATTAAGAGGTTTGCTTCGGGCTTCCCTGGTGGCGCAGTGGTTGAGAGTCTGCCTGCCGATGCGGGGGACGCGGGTTCGTGCCCTGGTCCGGGGGGATCCCACATGCCGCGGAGAGGCTGGGCCCGCCGTGGGCCATGGCCGCTGGGCCTGCACGTCCGGAGCCTGTGCTCCGCAGCGGGAGAGGCCGCAGCGGTGGGAGGCCCGCGCACCGCAAAAAAAAAAAAAAAAAGAGGTTTGCTTCTTTCCAAGGTGGCAATCTCTTCCTGTAGACATATGCATTAATGGAAAAAAATTAAAACTTTCATAATGCAAAACAAGAAGCATGCCCCGAATTACCAGTAAGATTTGATTCTCTCTTCTGCTGGAGAACGAGATCTTGAAATGTCACAGATTAGTTTAGGCACTACTTTTGTGAACTGGAGTATCTTCCCAAAACTTTTAAGAACTAAACCTACTTAGGTCCTTCTGCAACTAAAACTGACTCTGTTGCTTTTATTCACACTCTTTGTTTCTTAGGATTAACAGTCTTTTCTCTCTAGCAGACCAGATTATTGCTTACGACCTAAGGGCAAATTTTACTGATAGAGGAGTCTGGAAACAGGTTTAGCACTCTCTGGCTATTAGAAAGATATTTTACCATTGCCATCCTGAAGGCTTTCTATTTTTTGGGTTGTATTTACATTAAATCAATGAGTAAGTGTGTGTTTCTGGTGTTTGTGTACATATGAGTTTTTTATGTGCACTTCCTAATTTTTCAGGTAAAAATTTTATGTACATATGAACGATTTGCTCTCTACTTTTATCATTTGAACTTTCACAGTTTGTATTTCTATGGTTTATCACTTAAATTAAAATGATCTCATCGAATATCGGAATATAATGGCCATTCCTTTCAGAAGCTACCTTTTGGCTTAGAACTCTTTAATAAAACACAATTTATAACATATCTCTTTTTCTCCATCCAGCAATATCTTTTTTTTACTCAAGATCAATTTATTTGAAGATGTAAAACTCTGGAATCCTAATAGTTTCATACAAATGATTCTTTCCTTCCTACTATTACTATCACATATGTTAATACAAAAAATACTGTAATTTTTAGCTCATTTTTTCTCTCCTAGTCAGTGATATTTGGATACCTCATGAGGTAAAAAGAGGAGAGGTGATTCTCTCTAACTCTGATAGAACTTTTTTCTCTATATTTTACAACTTGGGCCATGATTATTTCTCTAGTGAACATCGAACAAATAATTCAAATAGTAAATTAGCCATAATTTAAATTCAAATTTTAGTACATTATATAAATCATTATTATTTTGAAAGGACACTTGTTATTTTGAAAGGACAAATGTTTTTTGAGTCATATTTAGTATATACATTATTTTATTCCCAGTTGGAGATTCCTTGAGGCTTCTGAAAATAGGGATAAAAAGACTATTTGGACATTTCTCTTCATTGACCCATAATGATCCAAATAACGTTTTGATAAACTATGATGTGGATTCCAATTTCCTTAAAAATTCTAAATAAATTTAAAAAGTCTTTGTTACAAGGCTGTAGGAAAATGTGAATCCTTTGACATAAATTCTTCACATATTTGTTAATTCAACTAAACAGATTTGGCAATGATGATGTGTGAAAAGAACAGTGAATATGGAATGAGAATAAAGTATGTTGCAAACTATATGCTATGTTATATGCTAGCTTTGCAAGCTTTGGAAAATTACATAAAGTCAGTTTTTATTCATATTTAAAATGTGACTAAAAATAATTGCTTCAATAATTGTTAAAAGAATTAAATGAAATAACCATAAAATCCCCAAGCACAGTGACTGAGATGTAGTGAGTCTCAATGGAATACCTACTTGCATTAGTCTTTACAGAAGCTTGCTTTTGGGTCCTTTCTGTGTCCTTAGAAGGATATTAAATCCAGGTAAATGGCTACATTTTATTGCCTTGAGGTATTTTTCCAAATCCCAGTGTGGTTCCCTGGTGAATGATGCTAAAATTCATGGAGGGTCCATATTGCTTGGGATATAGCCTAAGCGTCTCCTTCTACTTCTGACCTTCGACACACAACAGAACAGATAAAGGAGAACAAGAAGAAGGGTCGCATCTTAACCACATTCTTTAAAATAGTTCCTCTTCACCATCTCTAAAATATATTTTGACATGACAGGTGTTAAGACTCTGATGAGAAAACATGAGAGAAAAGGTAGTGGGGAATGAATAACTGATTCAGTGTTCAAACCAGAATTGTGTACAGAAAGTAGGCAAAGAAGCAAAGAATTCTTCATATTTATGTATATCCCTCTATATCAACTGACAGCTGACTCCCTGCCTCAACACCAATCTAAATAGATGAACATTATTGGATCTTCAAAATTACTGAACTATCTGCTTGCTACATAAAATTAGGCAATTTATTGTTTATTCAGTCCTTGGAATTAATAAATAATTCCTTAACATCCCAAGATTTACATTCCTTTCTGTAAATGGAAATGTATGAAGATAAAATAAAAAGATTATCACAGGTCTAAAATACATCATTTTGTGCTAAAATTGAGAAACTGTCCAGAAAATGAAATATAGAGTTCCTACAAAGAATGTATCACTTATTTTTGTTTTTGTGTAGTTCCTAAGAGTTCTACAGTTAATATTGCTGAAATAAATGAGGCAACAGTTTATTTAATGTAATGTTTTACTCATTTTGCACTGTTATGCAAATAGATTTTATCTCTTTGATTTTGGTCAGGAAAATCATTTTCACAAACATCGACACAGTTTGAAATATGTCTACAAGCAAATATTCCAGTGGGATGGGAACTCAATAACACTCTAAGAACTCAAAATTCCATTGTAAATTATAACTTAGCCATGTTTCTTTCTTTAACAACTGATTTTTTTTAGGAGAGTTTGGTCTTCTCTCTGTGAGTTATACTTTAGACATGTCTTTGAAGAGTATTTCATTCAATAATTGTTGATGTCAAAAAATCAAAAAATTGGGCTTCCCTGGTGGTGCAGTGGTTGGGAGTCCACCTGCCGATGCAGGGGACACGGGTTCATGCCCCGATCCTGGAAGATCCCACATGCCGCGGGTTCGTGCCCCGGTCCGGGAAGATCCCACGTGCCGCAGAGCGGCTGGGCCCATGAGCCATGGACGCTGGGCCCGTGCGTCCGGAGCCTGTGCTCCGCAAGCAGAGAGGCCACAACAGTGAGAGGTCCGCGTACAGCAAAAAATAAATAAATAAATAAACAAATAAATAAATAAATTGCTTTCATACTAAAACTGAGCTTAGTAATATATCATTTCAGATTTGCTTATTCACTTATAATAAAAAACAAAATCTTTAGTTTTCAATAAGGTAATAAATTATACTTCATATTCAAAATCGTTTTTATAAAATTAAAAAAGAACTCTAGTAATATGAGAATATAGATCCAGCTGGATTATATCTCAGCTTCAGCAAATAATGAATATCACACAAAGGCTCCTCCACTGAGAATAAACTGGGCTGTTTAGGAGAGTTTATTCCTTTAGACACATTATTAACTTTCTAACCTGTTTAGATTTCCAAAATAAGTTCCAAAATTGGTATCAAAGGATATGACACTAATTATTTAAAATATCTGCTTTTAAAAAAGGAAAATTATATTTTAACTTCAGTGATATCATTCACATCTCTTACATGATATACATATGTCTTTGGCCATGTGACTTGCAAGCCTAAACACAGAAAACTACCGAGTACCATTTAATTACTGTGGAACTTTTCTCAATCTCATGTCTGAGCATTAGTTTGTAAAACTGGCATTTCCATGTCTGTTGTACCTACCTTACTATTTAAATAAGGTGTAATGTGGGATAACACTAATGTATTTCAAACTGTCAATTGTTTACACAAATTATATTTAGGCTATCATCATTAGCAATAATTATGTATACTTAAGTTTTCATTAAGTATAATGAATATATATTTCATTTTCAATAAATATATTGAAATATATCAATGTAAACATATGTCTATGATATAGTCATAAAAGTAGGGGATTGAAGTCATATTATACAAATACAACTATGTCACCCTAGTTTTAAATGTCTTATAATCCTCAGTTTTATCAACAACAAAACTGGGATAACCCCTATTGTACAGTAGTACTGTGGATACAAAAGAAAAAATAATATAAAATACTTGGTTCATGGTGAGAACTGAAAGTATTTTATTTTATTTATTTATTTTTTTTTAATTTTTTAATTTTTTTTCTGTATGCGGGCCTCTCACTGTTGTGGCCTCTCCCGTTGCGGAGCACAGGCTCCGGATGCGCAGGCTCAGTGGCCATGGCTCATGGGCCCATTTGCTCCGCGGCATGTGGGATCTTCCCGGACCGGGGCACGAACCTGTGTCCCCTGCATCGGCAGGCGGACTCTTAACCACTGCGCCACCAGGGAAGCCCTGAAAGCATTTTATTAACGTAGAAACTTGTGGTACAGGTAATTCATATAGGTCTGTAATACTGAAAATAATATGGCCATTTGTTGCAAAATGAGCACCATTTTCTTCCTAATTCATGGAAGAATTGGCAGGAAAATAAAATTCATGTGAAAATGTTTTTAAAATTAGTAAGTGCGATTTCAAAGCAATTGTGCTGTTATGCTTATTTTAGAAAATAAGCAAATGTTCTATAAAAATGATTAATACAATTTACTTTAACAGTTGTGCCTAGAATCTCCTCTTATTGCGACTATCTACAGTTTTTTAAAAAATCATAATCTAACTGCATATAACAATTCTTTGGCATAATTTTATTTGGAAGTGTTATGAGTTATAAGTTCATTTATCAGCTTGTAGACATAATAATCCACAGTTCATACAATCAATAGTATTTACTGAGCAGGGTAGGGTCCATTAAAATAATGGTATGTTCCAAATTCAGGCCCTTTGCAACTTCTCTCCCCTTTGCCTTGATCAGTCTTCCTTGAAATATTCACTTGTTCACTCTCATGATAAAATCAATCTCTGCTCAAATGTCACCTCATCAGAGAGGTCTTTTCTGATTACATTATCTAATAATATCTATAACTATTCATAAACTCACCCATGTTTTTCTTCATAGAACTTAGACCTGATATGTATTACATTTTTAAATAGATTTTCCTTTTAGAGAAAGTTTACCCCTTGCCCCTACACATGCGTAGCTGCCCCCATTACTAACGTCCCCCACCCCAGTGGTGTATTTCCTACTACTGATGAACCTACATCGACACATCATAATCACACAAATTTCATAGTTACATTATAATTCACTATTGATATTGTACATTCTATGAGTTCAGACAAATGTAGAATGACATGTATCCATCATTATAATATCATACAGTATAGTTTCACTACACTAAAAAACCTGTCTTCTGCCTACACATCCCTCTCTCCCCACTAGCACCAGGCAACCACTAATCTTTTTACTGTCTCCATAGTTTTGCCTTTTCCAGAATGCCATATAGTTGGAATACAGTGTCTTAGTCCGTTTGGGCTGCTGTAACAAAATACATGAGTGGTTTATATAAACAACAGAAATTTATTTTTCACAATTCGGGAGGCTGCAAATTCCTAGCACTGACAAATTGAGTGAGGTGTCTAGTGAGAGCACACTTCTTGGTCCATACAGCACTTTATTACTGTGTTCCACATGATGGAAAGGACAAGGGTTCTCTCCAGAGCCTATTTAAATTTCATCCATGAGGGCTACACTCTCATGATTCAAACACCTCCTAAATCCTCCATTTCCTAATACCTGGTATTAGGGTTAAGATTTCAATGTGAATTATGGGGGGACACAAACATTCAAACATAGCATATAATATGCAGCCTTTTCACATTAGATTATTTTACTTAACAATATGCCTTCAAGTTGCCTTCATGTCTTCTCATTATAGTACATTATTGTTTAATCTCTTACCACCAAAATATAATATATAAAAATAGGGTCTTTGTTTCTTTCACTATGATGTCACTAGCATCTAAAATAGGGTCTGAGTGAACTAAGTCAGAAAGAGAAAGACAAATATCGTATAATATCACTTATGTATGGAATCTAGAAAAATGGTACAGATGAACTTATTTGCAAAGCAGAAATAGAGTCACAGATGTAGAAAACAAACTTACCAAGTTTACTACCACAGCAAGAAGGGGTGTGGGATGAATTGGGAGATTGGGATTGACATATATACACTACTATATTTAAAACAGATAACTAATGAGAACCTACTGTATAGCGCAGGGAACTCTACTCAGTGCTCTGTGGTGACCTAAATGGGAAGGAAATCTAAAAAAGAGTGGATATATGTATATGTATAACTGATTCACTTTGATGTACAGCAGAAACTAATACAACATTGTAAAGCAACTATACTCTAATAAAAATTAAAAACAAAAATAAAAATAAAATAGGATTGACACAAAATTTGCATCCAATAAATAATGTTTAAAGAAATGAATATATTAGATGAGTGATTAAAAATTACAACAAATGTTAATACATTAGGCAGTCTAGGTCAGGAAAAGATTTCCTGAAGACTTAACTGAGGGAGGATAAATTATTTTCCAAAATTATATAACTAGTAGATTGCAAAGCTAAGAAAGGAAGACATATGTGTTGAGTTAATTAGACTTCACTATTATATACTTTTGCCTACAAAATCTAATTTACTTAATTTTATCTTTCAACAGCTTGTGGCATTATTGTGAAGACAGTTGTATAAATTAGATACATTATTGATAAAATTTGTGATTTGAAACTTTTGACATAAAGAAAACAACTCTAAGGCATATTAAGATAAAATTGCTTAAAGTAGTAATAAATGGAAGATCTTGAAAGTAGCCAAAGCACAATACAAATTATATGCAGTGTCACAAAAATAAGGAGAGTAGGCTTTTAGCCAGATGTTTTGCAAGCTAGAAGACAGTGCAGTGAAATCTTTAAAGGACTGAAAGAAAAATGTTGCCAACATTTTTGGCAACAAAATGCATAGATAAATTAAAGAATTCTATGCATAGATAAATTAAAGTCTTTTTTTAGACAAACAAAAGCTGATAGAATTCATCACTATCAGACACACCATATAAGAAATGTTAAGGAAATTTATTCAGAAAAAGTAATTAATTAAAGAAAGTGAAAAAGTTTTGTATTCTCATTTAAAACATATCTTCAAGAGGTAATTGTGGGGACTTCCCTGGTGGTCCAGTGGTTACGAATCTGCCTTCCAGTGCAGGGGACACTGGTTTGATCCCTGGTCTGAGAACTAAGAACCCACATGCCTCAGGGCAACTAAACCTGTGCACCACAGCTAGAGAGAAGTCTGTGTCACAATGAAAGATGCTGCAACTAAGACCCAACACAGCCAATAAATAAATAAATAAATAAATAAATAAATAAATAAATAAATATATATATATATATATATATATAAAAGAGGTAATTGTGACTTCTGAGAAACTGAAGACAAAGGCAACAGTCTAGGTTCCACTGCCCAATTTATCCTCCAAACACAAAATAATAGAAGGAAAAACTAAAATGACATAAACACCACACCCTTGGTATAAATGAAAAATGCCCAGGCATCAAATTAACTGTGAGTTAAAAAAAAAAAAGTTCAGTATACAATTTGTCATGCTCTTGTCCCATCCCCATCACACTGAAAAAAGGGAGAAGGGGAGAGCTAGTAATTGGCTTAAATTACTAAATTTAATGTATTCTAAAAACACTACCAAAATGTCTAAGTCTACCCTGAAAGTATCCTGTGATCAGACTGTGAACTACAAGAAAAGGATTTAAAACTGCATGTACTTTGAAGGGGTAGTTGTCAAAATGAATACATTCTAGGGAAGACAAAAGGCAAAATGAAAGGGAGAAGTGATTATTGGCAATTAGGTGATGAAGGGAAAAACAAGGGCAAGGGGACATTCAGGGTCCTACAAAATAATACTGACATGTAGCAGAGATAGTAGGTATCACTGTCTTGTTAGTGGTCTTTATGGAAATGCCACCAGGATTTCCTCATTACACTTTAGGATATATTTTCCTGCCTCACTCCCAACCTATTGTTGGAAAGAAAGAAGAGTAAATCTGGTAATGGTCTTGAGGTTACTCTAACACCATTGTCAGAATGGCAAAGTCTTCTTTAATTCTTAAAATAATAAGTGCCCTGGGCTACAGGAAAAGTGCTGAAAAAAGAAGAAAAAAGGAAGGAAGGAAGGAAGGAAGGGAGGGAGGGAGGGAGGGAGGGACAAAGGAAGGATAAAAGAGGAAAAGATAGAAAGTGAGAAATTACAAGCTACAGACATATATTTCTTATCGATTTAGATGCAAACTTTGTTACCAAAATGTTAGTAAGCACCTGGAAATATGTTGAATTAACAATATGTTATGACCAAGTATGGTTTGTCCAATAAATACAAGGTTGTTTCAAGATTTTAAAATCAAGCAATATAATTCTTATTGTCAACAAACTAAATTAAAAACTCTGTATCTATCCATTTATCTATCATCATCTATCTAATATTAATATCACATACATTTAGAAAAAAAATTTTGACAAAATTTGACATAGCATTCATTTAAAAAATCTCTTCAAACTAGAAAATAAAGGGAAATCCTTTAGCCAGATAAAATGCATCTGTGAAAACCTGTAGCTACCGTTATTCTTAATGTTGAAACACTACTTTCATTCTCCCCGAATTAGGAAAAAGGCAAGGATTCCATTCTACTCACTTCTATTCAACATTCACTGGAAGTCACAGCCAGCACAATAAGACAAGAATATTAAATAAAATACTTGTTAAGCTTGTCAATTCCTACATAAAATCCTCCTAATATTTATTCTTCTATATACTTTGTATTTCTCCATTTTAGATATTTAAAATTTTCTCTTATTAATAGTTTGCATCTGGAAGTACAAAGGACCTAGAATGGCTGAAATAATTTTGAAAAATGTAGTACAAATTTGGAGGATATACAGATTTTAAAACTTACTGTATGTCGAAAGCTTTTAAGACAATGTTATATTAGCAAAAGAATAGATATTTAGGTCATGAAACAGAACGCAGAGTCTAAAAATACACCCACATATTCAATTAATTTTCAAGAAAAGTTCTAAGGTAATTAAATCTTTTTAACAAATGGTGTTGGACAATCAGAAATCCATATCTAAAAACAAAATAAAATTTTACCTTTACCTCATACCATGGTAAAAAAAAAATAGCTTGACATGGTTGATAAACCTAAATATAAAACCTCAAACAATAAACTTGTGGAAGTAAATGTCAGAGAAAACATTTTTCCCTCTTAGCTTAGGCAATGATTTCTTACACATAATACCAAGCACATAAAAACCAAAGAAAACAATGATAAGTTGGTCTTCATCAAAATTAAAAATTTACATTTTTAAAGACACTATTACTATTAAGAAAATGACTGGGAACAGCATTTGTAAGATATATATAATAATGAATTTATATCCAGAATATATAAATTCTGGATTTAAATTTAAAACTTGATTAAAATTTAAAATTTTTAATCAAATTTAATCAAATTTAAAACGTGATTAAAAAAACAAACAACTTAGTTGTTTACCTTTTAATGGGAAAAAGGTTTAAACAGATTCCAAGCAACTAAGCATGAAATGCTCAATATCAATAGTTATCAGGGAAATAAAATGAGATAATAGTACATACTTTTTACCAGGGGTAATATTTTTTAAATGGGAGAAAAAAATGAACACTGGCAAAATCAAGTTCTGGTGAGTATGCAAAGTAATTGGAACATGAAGAAATTGCTGGCAGAAATGCAAACTACAAGTACTTTGGAAAACATATGGCAGTCTCTTACAATATTACACTAACAATTACCATATGACCCAACATTCTCACCTGTAGTCACTACTCAAGAGAAATGAAAATATAAATCCATACAAAAACATGTACAAAAAATATTTATAGCAATTTTATTCATAATTTACAAAAACAGGAAACAAGCCAAATGCCCACCAACTGATCCATGGTAAGCAAATTCTGGTAAAGCCTTACAACTGAATATTATTCGGTGATAGTAAGACTTACTATAATACAATGATAAGGATCAAACTCAAAAATATAATGTGAAATGAAAGAACCCAGAGACAAAAAGTAAATTCTGTATCATACATCATTCTAGAAGATAGAAATAATATCAGGGGATATCAGGGATTGGAGCAAGAAGAGTAAATTGACCACAGTATGGAATGAGGGACATTTAGGGAGTGATGAAAATACACTACGCTTTGATTATGGTACAGGTTGCATGTCTCCATACATTTGTGAAAACTCATCAGATTGTACAGCTAAAAGGAACAAATTTAACTGTTTGTAAATGATCCCTCTATAAACTTGAATGACTAAAGGTATAAATAAATTTTAAAAGATAAGCCATAGAAACACCAATCAAAATAAACCTAAGAGACTATATCAATATGAGATAATGTGGACTTCAGAAAAGGAATACAAGCAGGCACAAAGAGAATAATTTTATAATGATAAAGCAGTCAATTCAAGAGAGCCAAAAGGAGGAAAGAAAGAAAATGACAATTCTAAATGAATATGCACATAATAGAACTTTAAAAAACATGAAGTGGGACTTCCCTGGTGGTCCAGTGGTAAAGAATCCACCTTCCAATGCAGGTGACGCAGGTTCGATTCCTGGTCGGCGAACTAAGATCCCACAAGACACAGGGCAACTAAGCCCACATGCCACAACTATTGGGCTCGTGTGCCTCAACGAGAGAGCCCACATGCTGCAAACTACAGAGCCCACGTGCTCTGGAGCCCGCGAGCCACAACTAGAGAGGGAAAACCTGCATGCCCCAACTAGAGAGAAGCCTGCACACTGCAACTAAAGAGAAACCCAAGCAGACGGTGTGCCATAAAGAAAAGATCCCGCATGCCTCAACAAAGATCCTGTGTGCTGCAACTAAGACCCGATGTAGCCAAAAAAAATTAGGAAAATAAATTAATTAAATAAATATTAAATAAATAAATAAAAACATGAAGCAAAAACTGACTGAACTGAAAGGAGAAACAATTATAGCTAGGAATCTCAAGGCCCTTTCTTGATTACTGGTAGATAACTGTCTATTCGTAGAACTAATAGACTAATGATCAGTAAGGGTATACAAGACTTCAACAGCACAATCAAGCAAATTGACCTAACTGACATTCTACCTAACAAGAGGAGAATACACATCATTTTCAACTTTCATGAACATTCATCAAGATAGAAGTGATTAAAAAAAAAAAAGATGGAAGTGATTTTTTTAAATTTGGTGAAGATTTTGCAAGCATCTTTTTGTTAATGATTTATAATTTAATTAAATTTTGTCAGAAAGCTTACCCTGTAACTTTGAATTCTTTAGAAATTCAGTGAGACTTATTATATGGTCCAGCATTTGCTCTACACTGGTGAACATTCTGTGTACTTAAGAAGAATGTATATTTTGCAGTTGGGCATTTGATGGTGTTGATCAATCCTCTATATCTTTTTCTATTTTTTCTAGTGGTTCTGAGTGGCTTCTCAAAAATCTTCAACTTATGTTTGTGGTTTTGTCTATCAATCCCTTAATTTGGTCAGTTTTCCAACTTTATTGAAGATATTTTTGCTAGATACAGAATTCTATGTTGACTATTTTTTTCCCAGGACTTAAAGATAATATCGTTTTCTTGTTTCCATTGTTTTTTGACAAAAGGTAAACATATATATATTATATATATATAATATCTATCTATATCACTTTATGCAAATTATTCCTTTTTTCTCTAGTTGTTTTCAATACTTGCCTCTTTGTCTTTGGCTGTTAGTCACTTATATCTGGCTTACTTTTTACTTAGGTTTTAGGAATTACTTAGGATTCACTCAGATCCTTGATTTTTAAGTAAAAGTTTTTCACCAAATCTAGGAAATTTGCAAAATTATTTCTTCAAATGATTTCATGCCCCATTTTCTCTTTCTATATTCTACTTCTAGAATCCTCTTTTGCCCCTTTGATCTCTGAAACACTTTTCATTTTTTAAAAAGTCCTTTGTCATTCTGTTTCTCTGAATAAATCAGTTTACTATTTTGTGTTCAGGTACATTCTTCTATGATCTGCTAGTAAACTGATGAGTACAATTTTTCATTTCAGATATTGATTTGATTTCATAGAATTACCATTGTCCTTGTTCTTATGGTTTCCATTTTCATCCACAAATTATTCATGTCTTTACTCATTATTTCTAGTATTTCTTGTAGATTATGTATGAGGTTTGCCGTTGTGGTTAACATAATTGTAGAGAATTCAATTCTGTTATCTTCCTTTCAGTAGTATTGATCTTTGGTCTAGATGGCAGGAATTCTATTCAGTTCAAATCCCAAACTCTATCACCCTTATGGTGAACCATAACTGAAATCTCTACTCTTTTCTTTTAGATTTCCAGATGTTACTTTTTTTTTCTGGGAAATTTTGGTGTCTTCCATGTAGGTGCAGTTCAGTGATCAGACAAGGATTTTCAGAGTACATATGCAGATTTTGGAGCACTTTCTCTGTTCATATTACACAGCGAGGACTGTATTTTCTCTCAGGCAAAAAGACTTACAAAGGTGAATCTCACTCAGTAGTTTCATTTCTTCCAGTGTCCACTTTCCTTCAATTTCTGCCTTTTTGAGTCACTCTTTAAATTATTCTTTAAACTTCAAGCAGTTATTGTTACATAATTTTCCAGAGTATACATTGGTTGTCTGTTGGTGGGTTAATCAGATCCCCTATTCCATCACTACTGAATTGGCTTCATACTATAGCAGCTTTGAGTAAGCAACTTAAAATGTTCTAGGTTCTTTAAAGTGTAGAATAAATAATGATGGGCCAGTTTGCTCAATCGAACATCTTCTAAAGACAGAACCCCTTGGAGCATGCTGCTATTTGTCAGTAAAATCTTAAGAAAAATTTTTGTAGCTTTTTACCTGTCTGGATGTTACTAATATCCACTAGAATTCAGGCAGATTTAAACATATCTTCTGCAGAAAAAAAAAGGGTAAGTTATAGCATTAAAAGCCAAAATTGTTGTTATAGAGTCTTCACAGTGGATTTCTGAAATTGTAACTGTAACAGAATTCTATGATGTGTAATATGATGAGCCAGTAATTAGTATATATCACTTAACTTATACTTATCAGGATTCAACATTTGGCCTTCAGAATGGAGGTCATGAATGGTAGGTAAGAACATGAATGGTAGGTAAGAACTAGTATCTAACATCCAGTTCTAGTTAGATACTAGAACCTAGTATCTAACTAGGTGTTAGATACTAGGTATCTAAACACTTAGTTGTATGGTGTTTAGATATAACTAGGAAATGAACAAAATACTGCAATTAGGTGTAAATTGGTCAGTAGATGTAACTGGAACTCCTTTTGTGATGTTTCACTGAGGAGCACAAAGGAAGAATAAAATGTGCAGATGACAAGTATGTGTCAATCAAGTACAACACGAGATATGTTCATATACATTGTATATTTGTACAGATTCTGTGCTTATTCCTATAAAATTTTTTATTTTATAGATAAGAAATACAGTGTTTATATTGAGGTCAACTATTTATCTCATGTGACAGAGTTTCTGGGTGGTGGAACCAGAATCTGAATCTAGGGACACCCACCTCTAGATCTCATAAATTTTCGAGGCTATATAAATCACGGTGTATTTTTGCAGGGTCTACGCCCTTGAATATAAGGATCCCCTCTCAGGAAAGACACACAAAACTCAGATGTAGCAAACAGACTTGAGTTCACAGATGGTTACAGATGGCCAAAAAGTGAAGAAGAATATTATAGCATCTGGTTCATGCTTCGTCCTACCAATTGACAATGTAGGATCCACACAGAGGTGGCTAAAAGCAAAGTTTTTAAAAAGACACCTATTTTAATTTCTTGATGTGCCCAAGATTATACACATACATTTAGCAATTTGAGAATTTTTATGGATTTTATTTTTGCTTTCAATCACTATATTTTGTTCAGAGTTTTTCTTTTTTCTTTTCAATCCCTTCATGAATTCAAATGCTATAGTCCACAAGGAAATTAGATAGTCCATTTGTTATTGGTATCACTATTTTTTAAAGTGCTTAATGATGTTGTTTGAAGAACTTATATTATATAAATGTATAGTCATTTACTATCTGTATATTCTATGACACGCTAAGATGATAGAAAACAGGGGTTGACTCTGGATGTTAATTCACACATTAAACACTTAATAGGTACTCCTTCAATAGTTCCTAATTTTAATGATAAAATATTTTGTAGTAGTTTTACTTTGTACATTGGCCCACATGTTTAGGAGTCCAAAGTTTATAAGTGAACTCTACTTTTTTCTTACTTTTCATATTAAATTAAACAAAATATATTGTCTCAAGTTATTTATGTTCCAAGAATATTACTATGATATGGTTTATACCTGGACTCTAAAATGTTATTGCAGAATGATAGATTTTCTTTCAAACATGTTCTTAAGGAACAAAATCAATAATGTGACCACAATGTGACTACAATCCATTAAATTAATACTGCATCTCTTTTCTGACATTCCAGTCAGTATCTCCCATAATTTTATTATGTTACCATGTCTTCACAGGTTTATGTAATTGACTACCCAAACTGCAGCATTTAGGAAAGTTTTTTGCACTTGGCACCAGATATCTCAAGTTCCTAAACTCATTTCATTTGTGACTTTTGAAAACTAGCAACCAAGTCAAGTCTCTACAAGCATAAGACTCCAAGGAATTGCACAGCTGAAGAGCTAAAAGAAAAAAGTGAGTTGAAAAGAGTCAAAAGCAAGCCAGAATAGAAGGGGATACGAGCAGCATTGATACAGCAGAAAGCATAGCTTCAAATTAGGGTATGTGGAATCTCACGGTACACACAGATATCAAAAGAAAAACAAAAGGTAACATTTTGGTATTCACCTAACCTTCAAAAGGAAGCCTCCCAAGAAATTATAAAAAAAAAGCATCTTAAGCAATTTTTACCTCTGAGATTGAATTTGTTTAAAAGATGTAGATTGAGATGAATAACAACATTTTTTTAGAATGTGATTCCATTCTCTACATGCAGAAATAATGCTTTATAATAAAAGCATATCGCTTTGTTTTCATGAATCTTTTGAGAAGATTTGTTAGGATTTTTCAGATTAGAAATAGTGGTAGTATTTCTTCACATATAAAAAGGCACCTGTTATAATGAGTTGCATTTAATGTATGCTTAAGTAAAATTGTGTTTCATTTTACACATAACTTGTGAAACTTTGTTTCATGAAGACAACCCAACCATAAGTCATGGTTTTCATTGGTTTTAATTGAGATTTATTAAAACAAGTTTTGAGATATTCAAGCCAATCTTCATATCAAATCACCTTACCTGATAGATTTATAGATCTCAGTATATAGGGCATTGTCCTTTACTTTTGGAATGGTAAGGTAGCCTTCAGGTGTTTTTAGTAATATTGGGATTTAGAGTCAAAATGGATATTCTAATATAACTTTAAGTTAAAATTTATTCATATAATTTTATGTAGATAGGGAGCTGGGTAAATGAGTCTGAGTACCAAAAAAACCCATTGGCAGTAGTATCGCTTAGGAATCAGATGGAATAATGGTGTGTGTCTGCAGACAGACACACAGTCATCTGTCTGATAAAATCACTTCCTTTAAGTGGAATCTCATTTGTCTTATAAATGCACTGATCTATATATTTTTAAAGTCATGGGTCATTCAAAATAAAACACATATATCTAAAATTTCTTTTTGACACAGTGGGTTTCTTTATTAGAGGAATACGTATAAAAACAATATTGGGGCCTTTAGTTAAATTACAAGAAGCTTTCTGAAAGCAATTAGTGGAAAGATGAAAACTTTTCGTATTTCTCTAATTAAATAATTTTTTTCATGTTAGTTGGGGCCATCATGTTAATAATGAAGGTACCTCTCCTAGGTGGTTATATATTTTCCTCATTCAGCCTGAAAATTATATATTGGAAATTAAGTAAAAATGGATTCACTGCACTTTTTTCAATTATAAAAATATGTCTGAGACTCTCCCACTGGCCAAAGTGGATTTAACCACCCACTTGAAATAATCCAAAAATGAACAAAATATAAGAAAAAGTGATTTTGAAGACATCGGGCATCAGACAGGACATCGGAGAAATGAAAGATAATCATTGCCAAGAAATGAGAGACAAACAAGATAAATCCAAAAAGTATATCAGCTTACTTCCTTAGGTTCTGGTCATTGGTACAGTAGAGGAATGCCAGATGAAGCCTTGTAGAAATGTTACGTTTAGGAGATGAGCTGAGAGAATGTGGGGAAGAAGACATCTAGAGTAAGAAGGACAAAGTCCCTGAGGAAACTGTTGCACAGACAGAAAATTCCAGAGACCTGAAGATGGCCCCCTTGAGTATGTAGCTTTCTTAATTGCATTCATCTATTTTGTCCTTCGCCCCCACCCCCCCGCTACGTCCTTCTGGAAACCACCACTTTTGTTCTCTGTATCTATGAGTCTGCTTCTGCTTTACGTTTGTTCATTTGTTTTGTTTTTAAGATTCCACTCATAAAAAAAAAAAAACGAAAACCCTTTAGGGCTTCCCTAGTGGCGCAGTGGTTGGGAGTCCGCCTGCTGATGCAGGGGACACGGGTTCGTGCCCCAGTTTGGGAAGATCCCACATACCACGGAGCGGCTGGGCTCAGTGAGCCATGGCCTCTGAGCCTGCATGTCCGGAGCCTGTGCTCCGCAACGGGAGAGGGCACAACACTGAGAGGCCGCGTACCGCAAAAAAAAAAAAAAAAAAAAAAATTCCACTCATAGGTGACATCATATGGTATTTGTTTTACTCTGTCTGACTTATTTCACCTCGTCTCTAGGATCATATATGTTGTTGCAAATGGCAAGATTTCATTATTTTTTATGGCTGAGTAATTAAAAAAAATAATTACCTAGGTTGCTTCCATATCTTGGCTACTGTAAATAACATGACTGTGAATACTGGGGTGCATATATCTTTTCAAATTAGTGTTTTCATTTTCCTCAGATAAATACACAGAAGTGGAATTGCTGGATTACATGGTAGTTCTATTTTTAATTTTTTGAGGAACCTCCATAGTGTTTTCCATAGTGGCTGCAGCAATTTGTATTCCCACCAACAGTGCACAAGGGTTCTCTTTTCTCCACATCCTTGACAACACTTGTTATTTCTTGTCTTTTTGATAATAGCCATTCTGACAGGTGTGAGGTGGTATCTTGTTGTACTTTTGATCTGCATTTCCCTGATGATTAGTGATGCCGAGCATCTTTTCATGTGCCTGTTGGCCATCCCCGTATGTCTTCATTGGAAAGATGTCTATTCAGGTCCTCTGCCCAATTTTTAATTGGATTGTTTGGGTTTTTTTGACATTGTTTTGTATATGTTCTCCCTATACAAATCTTCCTATCCATGAACATATAATGACTCTTTGTGTTATATTTGATATTTTTCATCAATATTTTATATTTCAGCATATGGATACTCCACACGTTTTGTTAGATTTGTATCTATTTCATTTTCTTTAAAATTACTGTAAATGATACTGATTTTTAATATTATGTTTCTAACATTTTGTTGCCAGTATATGAAAATCTGGTTGATATTTGTATATTTATCTTGTTAAATTCACTCAGTTTTAAGAACTTTTTTTGGCAGATTCATGGAATTTTCTGCATATACAACTATGCCATCTGTGAATAGGGGTAATTTAATTGTGTCCTTTCCACAATTAAACTTCCTTTAGCATTTCTTTTATAGTATTAGTACTAACTATAAATGTTCCTAGTTTTCCTTCATTTAAGAATGGTTTGTTTTGCCAATAGTCCTGAAGGATATAAGATATACCGGTATATTCAAGATTGACAATTCTTTTCTTTCAGCACCCGGAAAATGTTATTGCATTTTTTCTTGACTCAGTGGCTTATTTGCTGTTTTTTTCTGGATGCTAACAAGATTTTTTCCTTTATTTCTGATTTCAGATTTTTGATTATGATGTCACTTGGTTTGAATTTCTCTAAGCTGATCTCACTTGGGATTTGCTGTGTTCTTGGATCTATGAATTTATATTTTAAATCCAATGTGGGAACGTTTTAGTCATTTTTTATCAATTGCTCTTTGCTGCAATCTCACTCTCTTCTCCTTCTGGGATTCCTATGATATGAATATTAGAATTTTGATATTGTTCCACGGGTCCCTAAAATTCTGAATTTTAAACTTCTTTTCAAGTTTTGCATTACAATTCCAACATTTGCTCTATATTGAGGTTGGCATCTATTGATGACATTTTCATTTGAGATTTAGGTTTTCTTTTCTCTGTGCGTATTAAAAAAAAATGTTGGTATGTATATTCTTGTCATTTGAAATATTATGTCATGTGACTCTGGGTCCTGCTTATAAAGTCTAAATAATATTGATATTTGCTGTTTTTGTTTTTAGCAGGCAGTCAGTCTGGTTAGGTCAAGGTCAAATGTCTTTACCAATATTCTGTTGCTTATGCTTCTGATATCTATTTATAATACCCAGTCTGAAACCTGAGCATCGGTTTTTAAATTGTATTTCAACGTTCAAAGCCTTTTCTGTGCTGAATTAAGTCAGTTTTATACATGTGCAATTATGGGGTAAATACAAGTCTTCAACACCTGGCTTTAAATTTAAAGCATCCTTTCTCCAGCCCCTCCCTCTTGTGTTCCTTCCCACCCCCAGTCTATGTTTCCCAGTGGTTCCCTTCCCAAGGCTCTGTCTATGACCTTGAGGTTTTAGATTTTCCTCACTCTTGCTAGCGTTCTGTTCCCCAAGGTCTGTTACTATCCTGTTTGGAAATGGACATGTCTCCTCTTTGTTGGCATTTGTCTGGTGTCAGAACAAAACAAAACAAAACCCAACATCTTCACAATCCCATAAGCATCATGGAAAGGTGTACTGGCGTCAAGCCACAATAGAACACTCCTTGGAATTTTAACAGAAATAAAAAAAGAAAAAACATGTAAGAGCCTAATTTGCAAATGTTCTGTTGATACTTAGTGTCTATTCACTGAAATATATTATTCTTACAACCTGAGAGATAAGGGACAATTTACTTCTCTCTACCATCTTAGTTTCTTATTGTTAAACTTCAGACTTCAAATATTATTGTTGTATGGCGATGGGGTTCACAGCAGGTCACCCCAAAATACACCATTTTGGTATATTATTTTGAATTAAAGTTACTTAAGAAACAGCCAGTACAAGAAGGACACATTAACCCTCCTTTGTTCTCCTGAAAGCAAGAAATAAACGCCCATGTGAAGGTATCATCCCTACACCAAGAGAATAAAAGACATTCTTATCGCCAGAGATAGGAAATTCAAGGCCAAGAATTGGCTGTATGAACAAAATTTGTTACTTCTTTATTAATGTGCTACCTCAACAAGCCTCCTTAATTTGTCAAATCTTCACAAATAATTGCTTATTTGTCTGAAAAACTATAAAGGCTTCCTGCTTTGGTCACTTCTTTGGGTCTCATATTCTTATGAGATTCCTATTTGTATATAATTAAATTTAGTTTTTTTCTCCTGTTAATATGACTTGTGTCAATTTAATTATTATAACAGCCAAAAGAACCACGGGAACCCCTGTTCCCCTCCTGGCAGTTGCTTTCCCTTTCCATGATTGATTTGCTATTCAAATTAGTAAAGACTTAGAGGAGTGGATGCCATGAAAACTACTAACATAGAAATACAATGTCTTTACTCATTACGAACTCTAAGAATATTCACTCAACTAGCTTTTCTTCTCTATTTCAGTTCCTAATATTATTTCTATTTTGAGTGCAATAATATTGATCACTTGATAAGCCTCAGTCATGCCAGAGCAGTCAGTAATTCCACTGAAATCCTATGAAAGCGTGGTATATAAAGATCTACAACAATACAATGAGCAGGTAACATTTTTAGATTTTTAAAATATGAATCATGAAAAGGAAATAGTTTACAACAATAATAATACATTAAAGCCTTTAAAAATGTACCCAAATCTCTTTCAGTCAATGTAAAAATGCTTTCTTCTATCTCCTTATTCTCTTATTAGGATCTGCTAATCATTGCATATTAGCATCAAAGTAAATTTAAAATGAGTTCTTACTACATTTTATTGCTTTCTGTTTTGTCTAACTAGTAATACTGCATGAGAGTTATTTTTATTGTTTTATCTGTGTTTTAGATTAAGTAATGATTTGGGAGATAGTTTGAGAACATGAGTATTCTTAATAAATTACTACTATGGGGGAATATTTTCTACTTTCTAAAATCTATTTACCAAAGAACTTCTGGGAAAGAAAAACATTTAATAGTTTATAATATGCAATATGTAGCAGACACTAACAGAACAAAAAAGACTTATTAAGGCATCATTTTGTAAAAGAGCTACTTACCTAATATTTCCTACAGTGAACAGCCATTTAATAGTTTTCATTCTCAGGAGGACTTAATCATTCAATCGGGTCTAGCTGTTTATTCATCTCAGAAATTTCCTAAAGAAAAATAAAAGATTGAGATTATTTAAACCTTTAATAAATAACAAGACTTATACTGGATAATTACTCATAAATATATAAAACAATGAAACATCTTAGTTTCTTACATATACAATGATCTCTGTAGCAGATTACATTATTTCCTAACTTCTCCTCATTAGGAACTGGAAAGAAATCTTACAACGTGTGGGTAAGATGAGTGTGTGCCCTAGACTGTTCTGTATTCCTCTTCATTATGTTTCTGTTGATCTTCTCTTGTGCCCTCACCAGTTTCTGCTAAATTGTCTTCCCTGGAAATGAATTTTTGAGTGTGGTTAGTAAGGTCAATTGATTTCATACCTTAGCTCAGTCAAATTATCAGCTGAGTGATCTTGAGTAAATTATTTAATCTCTCTTGGCTTCAATGTATATCTCTCTTTGATTTCTATTGAAAGGATAAGAGAAGAATTAACTCCACTCTCTACTTTTCCTTGCTAATTATAAGCTACTTTTACTGTATTTTCAGGTTTTATCTACTTATTTTCACAATATTTTCTGAAAGATATTGGCTGCTTGCTTGTGTGCTGCTCTACATGTTTCCTTAGCCCTGCAGCTCTGTGTATCTACACTGTGTAAATTGTCTGTTATTCTCAAAGCACTTGGAGGTATTAAGGGAATATATCATATTACTCTGTATGGAAATTGTTTGTGGTATTGTACTATACTGAAAAATCTCTCCCTTTAAAAACAGTAATATACTGGCAATGATTACCTTGGCTACACTATGGGTAGAAACTCCTTGTTTTTATTTATCAGTATCATAGAAGCTGACATATATAAACCATAGTCCTTTAAAAAATAATAGCATTTCTATATTTTTAACGTTTTTACTTTATTATATATTTTTAATTTTTTGAGCTTTATTTATGACAGACAAATTGCATATGAAAAAATCTGTACAGCCAAAAGGGTACAAACTTTCAGTTATAAGATGAGTAAGTTCTGGGGATCTAGTGTACAGCATGATGATTAGGATTAATAACACTGTATTATACAGCTGAAATTTATTAAGAGTAAATCTTAAGTGTTCTCACAACACACATACACACACACACAAAAGTAACTGTGTGAGGGGATATATGTGTTAATTAATTGTCGTATTCATTTCACAATATGTACCTATACTAAATCATCACATTGTAGACCTTAAAAAATCATGTTTTACAACATGTATTGGGTTTTATATGTTTCAATGGGCTTTCACATGTTTGGGAATGACATCTTGAAACAGAAAAGGCAGATACAGCAGTTGAGATTGTCCTGAGTCAACCAATACAGAAAAAGAAACCAGGGATACCAATACTGGATTATTAAGCACAAAAACTTTAAGGTACAAGACACAAAGATTCAATATCAAACGAGAACTTGAAAATAAAGGTTTGTATTTTATCCCACAGAATAGATAAAGCAGATCACAGAAAGTAGAAGATTCAAGAAATGAAGTAGAGGGTAGAGCATGATGTTGCAAAGCTACCAGATTCTGCCATATCAAATTCTGCCCTTCCCCATCGTTGTGGAGCTGTGTGGACTTTGAATCAATATTGCCAGTTACAAACTAGTAACTGAAACACATTGATCATTATGGGAAGTGACTCTTATCTATGGCTCACTCTATTTAGAAACACACTTGCTCCAGTGAGTCAGTTCTATTTCATGGTGACAACTTCCAGCACGAGTATAATCACTTCCCTCCTTCCAAATATATACAGACATTTTCATGTTTTATGGAGTGAGTTCAGTGAGGGAAAATTCTTTAATTCACCAAGGAGGGATTAAAAACATCCAGTGAGAAATATCCCAACTGAGCCATGAGAACATTGTAACACCTAGCCCTTCACACATCCAAGGCCCTTCCCAGGCCCAATTTACTTCTCAAGTGTCATCTTCTCACTAGGTAGCATTAAGTATGAACACATTTTAATATATGAGGCTCTGAGAGATAGCCTTCCTCTTTAACTTCTCCATAGGTTTCAGTGCACTATTTATGCAAAAGCTAGCTGGGAGTCACATTTTCTCTTGTTATTTAAAGATTAGCTTTTTCCTTATCTCTATTCTCACTGCAGTTTAGCTATTCACTTATAGCTCTCATCTCAAATACTATAGCTATTTTTTTTTTTATATCTCCTCCACTAGCCTTTGTGCTTAGCTCCAGAATGACTAAACACAGCAAATACCCCTATACTCAAAACCATACCATGCACAGAAAACCAGCCATAACATGGGTAAGAGAAACCCATGTTATGGTTTTTTTCCTACATAATCATGACCCTATATCTCTCTGGTATTTTTGATTCATCTTTTCTAATTTACAGTACTGATAAATTTTGATATCCCATTTGCCTTTCTCTCTTTTTTTTTTTTTTCTTACTGGGTTAGGTCCTCAGTAAACCTTCAGTTCTTTATGCTTCCTTTATTACAAATATCCTCTGCCGTAATTCTGAAACCCTTATCATTATCCTCTATTAATGATGCTTTGTTTCACTAGTAAATATTTGACACTTTAACTACAAGACAGGATTAAAATTTGACATTAATCAGTAAGAGTAGCTAGCATTTAGTAAGTGCTTATTAAATATTGAATACAAAAATTGGTGAAAGATTTGTTTAGGGTGACATGATTAATTTGTGGTTAGCCAAAATTATAAGAAAAATTTTTTTTAATGTTCAAAATTATAAGTCAGTACTTCTGGACTTAACTACTTTCTACAGGGTAATAAAAGTTATATTAAATAAATAAATGTAATCATTCCATAAAAATCAAAGAAGATGCATTCAAAAACATCAGCTTCTTCAATAGACCATCTAGCTCTAGACTACTCAAATTGTTATAGAACATAGAGACATAGAACAATTTTTATTGTACTTTCCTTTCTTTTTGCATCAAATTGCATTTCAACATGAAAGAAAACACTTAGGACAAAAAATTCATTGGCCAAACTCTTTCCAGCTTCTTTTCTTTCCACAAAATGGTTAATTTGACATCCAAATTGCATTAGATTTCCCAAGGTCATTAAAGCAGTTCATATGTGCTACCTTATGAGTGTCAACTATCCTATGACATCATACATCAAATGCTGACCTTATTTATAACTGCAATCTTATAGCATTTTTTTTACTGAGATAGGAAATTCATTTATTATGTCTAAATCCTGCAAACAGGGTACAGCTACAAATTCTAAGAGATCTCATAAATGGCAGATTTGGATTTTTTTTTTTTTTAATGTTCCATTACCCCTTAAGTGAAGCTGAGCTGCCAAAACTTGCCCTTAGTTTTCCTCTTTTGTCCTGGTTTGTTCTTAATCCTTTGGAATTGATTTGTAGAGCATTATGTGTTCTTGAAATAGATTCTCTAAACTATGTACTAGTATACTACAGAGTTTAAATATATACTTTCTGTATTCAACAGCCAGGTTGACTGTATGAAAGTTAAATGTGTGTCTTAATCTTCTCCCCTCCACTCTCCTAAAATTTCCTTTCCTATCTACTGTTCCCTACCTATCCCTGGTAATACACAAATATATAGCTGGCTAATGCTTTCATCTATTGTCTTTACTTAAGAAAGATACATATAAAGTTTCTGATCCTCTTCTTGCCTCTAGTATTTATGTATGTGATTTACCCATCCAAAACAGTCTTAGGTACCTATATGCATACATACAAAACTAACAACTTCTCCCCCCAGCTAATCTCTTTTACTTAAGCTGAGTTATTTTGGAAAGCTTATCCTGTCATCCCTTCCAGAAATTTTATCAATTACAAATGTCAATTTAGGCACTGAAGTTTGTAGAAATATTACTTTATTTATTTAGCTTGAATAAATTAAAGTTACAGAAGTTCCCATTTTCCTGAACTGGTGGATAACTGGAAATTTAACCTCAGTTATCAAGTGGGCTTCCCAATCTGTACTCTTCTAGAATCACATTTGAATGAAGTAGGCTTTACACAGAGCCTGGGTGGGGGGAATAGTCCCCTAATCGCTATTCTGTTGTGCCTATACTGATATCCTCACCAGGGAATAATTCCTCTCTGAAGTTTTACCATTTTCTTAGGTATTGTCAGAGTGCTCTGTAGAGTTCCCAGTACATCAGTATGTCAGGATCCACAAACTTGTGTATCTTCTCTGGTGACAGAACAACTAAAACTGCTTTGTTCTTCTTATTGCCTGTCAACAGTAAAATGATCTTAGTTTTCAGAAAAATAGCAGCCAGAATGTATATATGTTTTTCAGGAAAAATGTAGTTTTTTGGTTGTGTTTTTTTTGGGGGGGTCTGTTTTGTTTCTCTTGCCATTGTTGACTTGAAGTTTTCCTGAGGCAGAGGATATGCCTGAGGGTTTAAAATGTATTGTGCCAGAAAGTGAGTAGTAATACAGTGAGTAAAAATGATTTGGGGTTCCAGTTGGTTTAAAGTTACAGTATGTGGATGAAAAATATCACCTGCCACATCAGTAAACAAAAGATGTTGAAGCCATCAAGCTGTCAGCCACTACAGCCACCCACAACTGTGTACCCTGAGGGGATTCAGATTGGAGAAAAACAAGATAATGGCCCTAGACAGTTAAGGTGCATATCAAAGGAATGGTTTCGATAAGCCCAGACTCTTGTATGTTCCCATACATAGAAAAGTGTTAAATTCACTAACTTGAGATGTCTGGTTTTTCTTTAATTAACAGTCATCTTTTGATGTTCCCACTACGTGATTCTTGTTGCAAAAACTCCTATGCATCCTGGCTCCTCCCTTAACTCTTTGGAGCAGTCCCTCAGAGCTGTCTGAGAGGCTGTCTCTCAGGCTTAAGTCCTCAGCAAGTCTGCTGAACAAAACATAATTCTCAACTTTTAGGTTGTGCATTTTTTTTCATTTGACAAGTGGAACAACTGTTGTTAGAGTAATCTATCTCTCTGCTGATAACAATTATAAATGTAGAAACAACCACCAAAAAAAAATCCCATAAAAATAAAAACAAGCAAACAAACACTAATTTTGATTTCATCATCCCTGCCACTAGGGATACAGTGTTTGAGGTTATAGTCCTGCCAAGTTAGAAGGACTTGGTAAGCACCTCAAACTTGTGATTAAACCTTAAGAAAGTCCACATGTTAGAAATTAGAATTGCATCTCATAACTAAGGACAACTCTTACAGTAAATACTAAAAATCATCATTCATAATACCAAGACAATCTTGCATCAGTTTATCTGCTTCCTAGAATAAAATTCAACACATCTCAGAATATTAAAGACTTCATACTTTCCCTACAATGCATGATAGACAATTTCCAGTTTGTGACAAAAATTAATAGACAGAAGAAATTATAAGAAAATGTGTTCAACATCAAGGAATATATAGTCAATATAAACAGATCCAAACTGACATAGGTACTATAATTAGCAGATATTACATTTAAAATCACTATGATAAATATGGTGGAGAATCCACAAGATTGAAATGAAACAGCAGATAGGATATTTCAGGAGATGTATGGATACTTTTATGGAAGTATATAATAGAAATCTTAGAGGTAAGAAATACAACCAAACACACACACACACACACACACACACACACACACACTAATAGCCAAACCACATCTCAGTGAACTGGATTAACAACAGAGTGGACACAATAGAAAACAGTTTCAATAGGAATAAAGACAAGTCAACAGAAATGGTCCAAACTGAAGCACAGACAGAAAAAAAAGTTTTGAAAAAAATGAAGTGTCTTAAAGACCTGTAGGACAGTATCAAGTAGTCTAACATGTGTGTATTGATGTCCCAGAAAAAGAAGAAAACAATAGCAGGGCCAAAAATTGTTTGAAAAATATGGGCCAACATTTTTCTAAATTTGATTAAAACAAACTAAAAATCCAATTACATATGCAGAAATTGCAGCAAATGACAGCAGAATAAGTGCAAAGAAACATACCTAGAATATCCTATTTAAAATGATGACATTATGGATTTCTCTAGATACACAAAAAGATACATGCACCCCAGTGTTCACTGCAGCACTATTTACAATAGCCAAGACATGGAAGCAACCTAAAAGCCCATCGACAGAGGAATGGATAAAGAAGATGTGGTACATATATACAATGGAATATTACTCAGCCATAAAAAAGAATGAAATAATGCCATTTGCAGCAACATGGGTGGACCTAGAGATTGTCATACTGAGTGAAGTAAGTCAGAGAAAGACAACTATCATAATGATATCACTTATATGTGGAATCTAAAAAAATGGTACAAATGAACTAATTTAGAAAACAGAAATAGAGTCACAGACGTAAAAACAAACTAATGGTTACCAGGGGGAAATGGGGTTGGGGGGAGGGATAAATTGGGAGATAGGGATTGACATATATACACTACTATATATAAAATAGATAACTAATAAGGACCTACTGTACAGCACAGGGAACTCTACTCAATGCTCTGTGGTGACCTAAATGGGAAGGAAATCTAAAAGAGTGGATATATGTATATGTATAACTGATTCACTTTGCTGTACAGCAGAAACTAACAGAACATTATAAATCAACTATACTCCAATAAAAATTAAAAAAAATAAAATGATGAAAAACAAAGATATAGAGAAAATATTAAAAGTACCTAGAGAAAAAAGAGATTATATGTGGAAAATCAACATTAACATCAATGGCTGACTTTCTTTTATCATAAAAATAGAATGCAGAAGACAATGAAGTAACATTTTTAATGTGCTGGAAAATAACAACGAACAGTCAATCTAGATTTCTATATAAAGTGAAATTTGCATAATTGAAGATAAAGTCTATCTCAAAAATAAGTCAATTCTGATAAAATAGTGCAAGAAAGAATGGAAAAAATTCTTTATGCTGAATGGGAAATCAGACAGATCTTCAGCATGAAATAAGTACTACCAGAAATGGTACATATATGAATAATATTTTCAAAAATAGTATTTTTCTTTCTTAAATTATTTAATAGTCAGTTTTATTTTTCAAGAGTGAAAATATAATAATGAACTGCAGAGTTCCTGGCATTTCTAGAAGCAAAATATTTGACCAAAAAACCCATAAAGTATAGCTGGGGTTAAAAAAAGAAATAAATTATATACCATTATGTGATACACATTATTTGAAGTTGTATAAGATTAAGTCAAGGAAAACACGGTAAGTTAAGAATGCATAGTGCATTATCTAGATCAACTATTAAATAAAAACATAAAGAGATATAGATTAAAACCAGTAGTTGAGAAAGAATGACATACTAAAATAGATTTTCCCAAAGGAAGAAAAATAGAAAAAAGGAACAGAATAAAAGAAATATAGGGAACAAGTAACAAAATGTCCAACAACTCAATCATATCGTTATAATTTAAATGGACAACACCCTCTAAAAAGTCAAGAGTTTTTCAAATAGGACAAGAAAGCTTGACTTAAATATATGATGCTACTACAGATGCACTTTAATTTTTTACTTTTTATTTTTAAAAAAATTTATTTATTTATTAATTTTTGGCTGCGTTGGGTCTTCATTGCTCCGTGCAGGCTTTCTCTAGTTGCCACGAAAGGGGGTTACTCTTCATTGCAGTGCGTGGACTTCTCATTGCGATGCCTTCTCTTGTTGTGGGGCATGGGCTCTAGGCATGAGGGCGTCAGTAGTTGTGGCACATGGGCTCAGTAGTTGTGGCTCGCGGCCTCTGGAGTGCAGGCTCAATAGTTGTGGCACACAGGCTTAGTTGCCCTGTGGCATGTGGGATCTTACTGGATCAGGGATCAAGCCCACATACCCTGCATTGGCAGGCAGATTCTTAACCACTGCGCCACCAGGGAAGTCCTACAGATGGACTTTAAATATAAAGATGTAGACATGTCAAAAGTCAAAGAACAGAAAATTACATTCTATACAAACACTATCCATAAGAAAAATAGTATGTCTATATTAATATCAGTCAATATAGGCATAAAGGATTATTACTAAAAATAAAATTTGTATTTTATAATCCTTAAAGGGTCAGTATTTCAGAAAGATATTTCAGGCCTAAATTTGTATGCAACTAATTACAGAGCTTCAGGATGTTTGAAGCAAAAACTGTCAGAACTAGAAGGAGAAATAGAAAAATACACGATTTTATGTGGATATACCTTTCTCTAGCAATCAGTGGAACAAACAGACAATACCCTCTGAAAACTAGGAATAGAAGGTAACTTTCTGAATTTGATAAAGGATATCTTTGAAAAAGCATCAGCTAACCTAATAATTAATAATAAAATGTTGAATAATTTCCCCCCACATATTATGTAATGAAGACCTTTCACTCCTATTTCCCCATGAAAATGAAAGCATACGTCCATACTTTTACATAAAGTATCACAGAAGTTTGATTGGTAATAGTCAAAATCTGGAAATAACCCAAATGCTTTTCAACAGGAGACTGGATAAATAAATTATGGTATAGCCATATACAGTATACAGTATACAGTATACAGTTGAATACTACTCAGCAACAGAAAGGGATGAACAACTGATACATACTACAAAATGGATGAATATAAAAATAATTATGCCGAGTGAAAGAAGTTAGTTTTAAAAAGTACATACTGTGTGATCCCATTTATATAATTGCCAGAGAAAAGAGCACTAGTGCATAAGGACAGAAAAATTGGCTGTTGTCCGGGAATGGGGCCATGAGATAGAGACATGCAGGAGGAAACTTTTGGAAGTGACTGATATGTTCATTATCTTGATTGTGGAGACAATTTCATGGATGTGTATGTGTGCGTGTGTGCTCAAAATTTAATTCATGATAACCTATAAATATATGAAGTGTATGGTGTGTCAATTATACCTCAATAAAGTGATAAAATGCATAAGAATAGATTTATGAAGAATGTACAAGATCTATAGTTTTAAAGTACAGAATATTGTTAATACAATAAAAAGACCTGATTAAATGGATAGATGATGATGGAATGGAAAACAATAGTTTCATGATAGACATTCCTTCCAAATGATCTGTAGGTATGTGAAATCTCAATAAAATACAGATTTTCTTTTTAAAACAGCACATTGTTTTTAAAATTTATATGGCAATGCACAAAAACTAGAATATCACAAGCTATCTTTTAAAAATGAAAATTGGAAAACTTATACTAACTGATTTAACAAGTTACTGTAAAGCTATTATAATCAATAAATGTTGTGCTGCAATGAGGATTGACATATATGTCAATAGAACATAGCAGAGTCCAGAAGTAGATTGTCATATATATAAAGGTGGTTCAATGGAGAAGGAAAAAAGTTTCAACCAGAGATATTGGATAGTTAAGTGGAAAGTATGAACCACTACCTCTATCTCATACCACAAACAAAAATTAATTTGAAATTTATCATATACCTAAATATTAAAGCTAAAATTCCAAAGGTCCTATTTAAAAAACAGAAAAATATCTCAGACCTGTGTTAAGGAAAGATTTCTTTGACAAGACATAAAACTGAATAAATTCAGATTGCTGTTAAGAATATGAAATGATATTACAATTCTGGAAAATAGGACATTTCTTGTTAAACTAAACATGGCAATCCCCATACAGCCCAGTAATTCCATTATTTGGCATTTATCCCAGAGAAATGAAAAACTATATTCATACACAAACCTGTACACAAATGTTCACAGCAACTTTATTGATAATTACCAAAAAGTGGAAACATGCCAAGTGTCCTTAAACGGCTAGACAAACTGTGATACATCTATTCCATGGAATGCTATTCATCAAAGGAACGAATTATTGATATGTGTAACAACTTAGATGGGTCTCAAGGAAATTATGCTGAGTGAAAAAAATCATATAACAAAATTATAAATGTGGAAGACAGATAAGTAGTCCAGGGCTTAGGGATGGGTAGTGGAGGGTGGTGGCTACAAAGTAAAAGCATGAGAAAGCCTTTGTGTCTTCATTGTGGTGGTGGTTTCATGAATCTACAGACGTGATAAAAGACCTGCTCAGGTGCACGCACGTGCACACACACGCCCATAAATGCATGAAGAAATAGTGAAATCTGAAAAAGCTCTGTCGAACGTACCAATATCAATTTCTTGGTTTTAATATCTTACTATAATTACACAAGATATTTTCATTGGAGGAAACTAGGTGAAGAATACAAGAGACCCCTCTACAAATTTTTCCAACTTTTTGTGAATCTGTAATATTTCAAAAAAAATTTAAAGTCTTTAAAAAAAAGCATATAAACATGAAAAAGATAAATGGAATTCATCAAAATTAAACTGTATGTTCATCAAAAGACAGCACTGTTATATGAGATGGTCAATATGGACATTAAAGATTTTCAGAAATATTTTCAGGGAATTGCAAAATATAAACTCAGTGAGGTACCATTTCACATCCTTTAAAATGGTTACAATTAAAAAGCCACACAATACCAAAAGTTGCCAAGTATGCAGAACCAAAAATTTCATACATTGTCATTAGAGTTGTAAAGTGATACAACTATTTTCCAAAAATCTTTGGCAGTTTCATATAACAATAAAAATTTATTTAACCTTATACATGTAACATGGAATAGACTCAGATATCTGACCTAAGAGAAATAAAATTGTACATATAACCAAAAAGACCATTATGAGAATATTGATAGTGACTTTATTTATAATAGTCAAATATTGGAAATAACCCAAATATTCATCAGCAAGAGAAAGAATAAACAATTTATGATATATTTTGTAATAAAGTATTACTCAGCAATAAAAAGGAACAAACTACAAAAAACAAGCTGGGTAAATTCCAGAATCATTATATTATACGAAAAAAGTCAGATAAAGATAGAAAAGAAAATGAGCACATTCTGTATGACTCCATTTATATAACTATCTAGTATGGCTCTTGCATAAAGAGATTGCGAAGGGTAAATGGCATTTCTAGAGTGATGGTAATATATTTTGATTGGAGTTATGGCTACATGGATGTATAAATTTTTCAAAACTCATCAAGCTCTATACTTACAAAAATGTATTTTATTAGATGTACATGACATCTCAATTAAAAAAAAACTGACCTTGAACAAGCTGATTTAGTTGTAAAGTGTGGGCATTTGATCAATGGTTCTCAACTCTCCCTGCACATTATAATCACCTGGCTATTTTTTAAAGACAACTGATGCATACCATGATCCCACCCAAAAATATCTTATGAACATTTTCTGTGACAAGTCCCTGACACTGGTATTTCTTAAAATTTCCATACTGACTCTTACAAGCTACCAGGATTGACAATCTTGAATGAGATAATCTCTAAAGTATCTTCCAGCAATCAATTTCAAGAGCTCTTACAATGACTACCTAAAAATAAATTCCATAATTATGATAAAAATATTACTTTCCAATAATTTGAGCATTATTATCATTTTTCCAATAATTTACAGAAAATAGTTCCATAATTTTTCTATATATCTTTATCTTTTAATGTAGTCTAACTTTTGCAAACAGAACTTATATGTATGAAAACATGCTTATCCTCACTATATACAAAAAGCAAACTGAACTGAAATATCAAATCTCATACATTGAATTAGGAAGAGATCTTAAAAGTTTGAATACATAAACTGTTAGAAAGACAAGATTAAAACAGACTCATACATTGCTTGGCTAATGTCCAAAATGGAATACTGCTATGTAAGTTAACCTGTCAGTATATTATTAAGTTATATATATGCATTTGCCAATTTTAGAAATCTAAACAGATACAAAACAATATATGCCAAAGGTTATTCATAATGGCATTATTTTTAATATTAGCAATTTGGAAATTATCCATGTCTATCAATATGGGATGACTGAATACACTAAGACATATCCACACAATGAAACTGCATGTATTCCTAAAGCAATGAGTAAAGTTTCTATGCACTACTGTGGAATGACTTCCAGGATATATTGTTTCATGAAAAGACCTAGAGGCAAAGTATTATGCATAGTATGTCACTTTTTAAAATCTGTGTGTCAATGTACATGCATTTCAGTGGACAGAGATTACACAGGTGTAATTCATATTGGACATTTATAAACATATATATTTTAATATTTTAATATAAATAGACCTTATATTTATTTACTATGATTTTATATTCTTAGTATAAATGCTCATGTGTATATGTGTACATATGTATATATCCATATCCACAGCCAGAGCCATAGCCACACCAACATCTATATCTGTACCTATATCTATGTATATCTATACTGAAATTGACAAGATGAAATGATACTTTAATAGTAACACCTAACATAAAGGTCTTGGTTTCACTAAAGGAAACTAGAAAACTCTCTGGTGAAATTACTTATTCCATATAACTAGCTGGTATATACTGTTAGGGCCAAAAGAAAAAAAGAATACAAATACCAAGAAAACTTGGGCAAGTATCCATGAGCTAGCTTGAACAGATTCTACTAGCTAAATTTGAGACCACCTGAATTAAAAATAAAAAGGATTGTAAATAATTGTAATATTTTGAATAAGTAACAAAGTCATGAATCCATGGTTATATCCTCTAAAAAGATAGGGAGAAAATCACTTAAATGCTATCATTAGAGAGGTGGCTATTAAAATAATCCATTGTGCTGAAAATTTGTAATAAAAGAGGATAAATTAACCACTCATTTGTCTTTCTAAGAGCAACTGTAGCAATCCCTAGCTGGTGAAAGAAATCACTGTGCGTGTGTCTGTGTGTGATGTTTTTAGCAAGAGTGAATAGAATTTCTTTTGAGAAATATTTTGGAATAATTATCATTCCATGCTTGATTTTATAACAATTTTGTTCAGTTCATTGTTGGGACATAGGATGATGACTTCTTTTGACATCTCATCCCTGACCTTAAAAAGGACAAAATATTGTCCTGTTAAAAGTACTGCAAACAAACCTCTGGAAAGCTTTTTCATCAGCAGATCCATTTTCCAAGAAATGGTAATATGGTATTGATCTTCACTGTATTATAGTACTCAACTTCGTTTTCCACATTCACGAGTATTACTGACTTTGCTGATGCCACATTTAAAAATATATTTGTGCACTAAGTGGTGAAATGGTAATACAACTCCAGGGAGATAATATATTATTGAATATTCTGGATTCAACATTAATGCTATTGCTATTATTCTCAACCATTTTCTGTAGTTTTTATTGTGAAAACTTTTTTTTATACTGTATTCTCTACTGTAGCACCACTGTCTCCTGAAGAAATTTGGGTTTCAACTTTCCACATTCAATGTGAAAATCATTATGTTGAATGTAGATATAGAAATATTTTTTTAAAAAAAATTAGAATAAAAAATTCCTGAAAATACAAAATAAACAATCATAGCATATTTCTGCCTTGAACTCCTAGTCTTTTTAATAAAAATAAAGATCTGATCTATTTTTAGGTTTTTAAATTTCATGATGACTATGTACTTTCTTTTCATTATCATTAATTTTATTAACTGCTTTACTGAGCTATGTGACCTAAAATTAACTTCACACATTTAAAGAGTATAACTTGATATATTTCTTATACAAGAACATACCTATGAAACATCACCACAAACAAGATACTAAACACCACCCACAGCAGTTTCTTTGTGCCCTACTGTACTCCCTCCTTCCTCATTCTCCTTACACCAGACCTATCCTTAGGCAACTACTGATCTGCTTTCTGTCACAGTAGATTAGTTTGCAATCTCTCTCATTTTATGTAAATAGAATCATACAGTATGTTCACTTTTTGTGTCTAGTTTCTTTCATTCAGCATAATTACTTTGAGATTTATCCATATTGTAGTGTGTAGCAAAAGTTGAATACTTTTTGTTAAATAGTATTCCATTGCGTGTGTGTATCTATTTATGCATAGATACGTGTGGGTTGTTTCCAGTTTGGGGTTACAGTGCAGGAAAGGCAAATGCAGGCAAGAGCCCAGTGTTCTCCCTGAGATAAGGAGATAGAGCTCAGGGTCCAGTGAGGCAAAATGACTATAGAGTTTTTATGGCAGACATTGGAGAGTAGAGAACTCTGGAAATCTGCAGATGGTGCCCCTCCAGTCTTTACTATGCTGGTTGTCACATATATGCGAGAAAACAATGCAAGGCAGGAAAAGCACTACACAGAGATTAGAGGGAGAAATTCCCAGAAATCCCAAAGGCCATGGAAAATTTCTGTTGCCATCAGTAGAATGCAGTACTTTATAACTGAAAGGACTTCAGGTAGATTGCTTGAGGAGTTGCTTTGTTAATCGGGGAAATTAGACTAAACTGAAGCCTTCACTCATTTCACCTAACAAAACTTAAAAGCAAGGCCTTATTGCTGTTTTCAAACAGCTTGACTGCATCCCAGAGAAAGCTCAAGACTATTTATAGGAGTACAAGACTAGTCAGGATTCAGCAAGGCAAAACTGACATCACTTTGCATCCAGTCAAAACTTACTGGTCATGAAAAGAAATTAGTAATTATGATTCATACTTAGAAAAAGATTAATCTATCAAAATTGACCCAGCAATGGCAAAGATGATAGAATTAATAGAAAAAGACATTAAAATGATTATGTTTGTCAAAGTTTTAAGTAACTAGAGAAAAGACTGAACATGTTAAGTAGCGACATGGAGAATATTAAAACATTCCAAATCATAATAAAAAAAAAAAGAAATCAAAGACCAAAGGAACATGCCAATTAATAAATATAAAATTAACTAATTTTATTATTGAGGAAAGTAAATATTCTAAATGTATGCAGTTAGCCAGTGTCATGAGTTGAATTTTGTCCCACCCAAAGATGATGTCCTAACCCCCAGTATTGGTGAATGTGATCTTATTTGGAAACAGGGTCTTTGCAGATGATCAAGATGATGTAATCAGGATAGGCCTAATCCAACATGACTGAATTCTTATAAAAAGGAGAGATTTGGACACAGAGATAGATAGGTACACAGGGAGACCACTATGTGAAGATGGAGGAAGAAATCTGGTTGATGCATCTACAAGACAAAGAATGGCAAAGACTGTCAGCAAATCACCGGAAGCTAGGAGAGAGGCATGGAACAGATTCTCCTTCACTGCCCTGAGAAGGAACCAAACCTGCCAACACCTAGATCTCAGAATTCCAGGCTCCAGAACTGTGGGACAATCAATTTCTTTTGTTCTAAGCTACCACTTTTGCGGTACTTAGTTTAAAATAGCCCTAGGAAACTAATATAGCCAACAAGTGCCTACATAGTTAGATTTTGCAGCTCTATGGATATAGGATTAAAGTTATAGTTGTTTTACATAGTCATTCTTTTAGGAAACAGTCAACAGATACTAAATTTAAGTTAGTGGTTATATTGAGTTTATTTTGGTTTCTGTTTTCATAATTCATTATAAGGCTTATTCTGACCTTGTGTTCTTTCTAATTCTTTATCAGTTTCTCCTATGGCTGCTCTTGACAATGTAACTAGCACTTGTGATTTGTCACATCCTTCATCATTCCTCAGTAAAGTTAGATTAAGTTCATTTCTATACAATTATTCCCCCTGAAACACAGAGGGATCCATGCAAAAAATATTTTTACACCACAGGTAAAAATAAAGACGAACCTTGATTCCTCTCACAAAGATATAGAAAAAAAAAAAACAAAAACTGAATTTAAGCCTATTACAGAAAAATATTTAGCTGATTCAGGTACAGAACTTAAGACAGTAACAGGGTTGGGTACCACAGGAATCAGAGGAATCACACATTTATTTCTCTAAGATCTTATACAGAGCTATAAAGAGGCCAGCTTTCCTTGTCAATTCTTTTTTTCCTTTGTCACAGGCCAACATCTCTTCTTTATTATGCTCTGTTTGCTGTCTAATTATGGGTTCTATTTCTTATATTTGATCAAGAGAGAAGATATTTTAAATATAGCCATAGCTTTATTTTTTGGTGTAAGTTTTAACAGTGGGATTAATATCTTTAATTAAACTAGTACACTTTATAGGGCCCATAATCATGGACCCATTTCTTATAACTCAGGCACTTTTAAAATACTAGATGACATTGTCATTTTAAGAAGGAATATATTTATCAATTCACGTACCTTGCCTTATAGGAGCCACAAAAGCACTCTGTCTATGTACACTAGGATATGGTAGCCCTTAGTGTACACAGAAGGTCCTTTCACAACAGGTAGATAGGCACATCAAGATACAAAAGAAAGGCATGATCCTTTTAAAGAGGACCTATTTGCATGGGAACCTCAGAGGAGAAAGAATAGGTAGAAAGTTGTCAAACATTACTGGTATTATGTATGGGAGTGGTGATGTGACTATAGATCCTGCAGATATTAAAAAGATGAGAGAATATTATAAAACACTTCGTCATAGATTAAACAAGTTAGATAAAATGAGAAAATTATTTGGAAACTACAAACTACAAAAATTCACTTAAGACAAAATTGATAACCAGAATACCCCTTATGCTTATAATCAAAGATCTTTTCGCAAAAAAACTCTAGATGTTACTGACTTCACTGGTGAATTCAACTAAATATTTATGAAAAAATTATTTAAAATAATACAATTTCTATGGCTTCCCTGGTGGCTCAGAGGTTGAGAGTCTGCCTGCCGATGCAGGGGACACGGGTTCATGCCCCGGTCCGGGAAGATCCCACATCTGGGCCTGTGGGCCATGGCCGCTGGGCCTGTGCGTCCAGAGCCTGTGCTCCGCAACAGGAGAGGCCACAACAGTGAGAGGCCCGCATACCGAAAAAAAAAAAACAATTTCTAGAAATATTCTTCCAATTGAAACTGCTGAAGTACTCCTGTCTTATTCTGTTCATTACTCTGATTCTAAAACAAAGTCATTACAAAGAAAAAAAAATATATATATATACATACACAAATATCCCTTATGACCATATATGCAAAAAATCCTTAACAACATTTTAGCAACTAGACTACAAGAGAGGGTAATATTTAATGATAAAGTGGGGTTAACCCAGGAAGGCAAGGTTGGTTTAACATTAGAAAATCAGTGTAATCCCATGTTAACAGATGAAATAGAAAACCACAGGATTAACTCAATAATGCATTTGACAAAATCCAACTTATATTTTTGATCAATATTCTTATAAAAACGAAATAAAAATTAGAAACAGAATTAAACTTGCTAAACATTTAAAGGTTATTTACAAAAAAAACTACAGTTGGTAAAAGTCTGAAAGCAGTTCCCCAAAGATCAGGAACAAGCACAGAATGTCCAATTCAACATTGAAATGGAATAAAAAAATTAATGGATTTAATTAATTAAATTAATCCATGCAAATTAAAAATAAACTGTCAAATTGCTTTTCAAAGCGGTTTTACCATTTTACAGTTCAATCATCTGTGTATGAGAGTTCCAGTTCTTCAACAATTTCACCAAAGTTTTGCCATTCTTATAAATGTGTAGTAGTATCTCATTGTGGTCTTAACTTGTATTTCTCTAGTAACCTATGCAATAAACATTTGTTCATACACTATTAGCTATCTGTATATTTTTTTTGAAGTGTCTTTCCAAAACTTTTATCCATTTAAAAATGCTACTGTTTCATTTTTCAGTTTTGAGCTTTCTTCTATATATTCTAGATGCAAACCTAAATGTTTGGCAAAGATGCTCTGTTTCATGACTTACCACCTTATCTTTATCATTTCCTTTTTTTACTTTGGAATTTATTTGCTCTTTATTTTCTAGTTTCTCAGGTTGTAAGCTGAGGTCATTGGTTTAAATTTTCTCCTTCAGTGTAGGATTTTAGTGCTATAAATTTTTCCCTACATATTGCTTAATGTTAAATTTATTATATATTTATATTCTGTGATTTGTTATTTTACTGGTTGATTTAGGGTTTATAGTAAGTCTTGAACTAATCACAGTCTATCTTCAAGTGACATTTTAATATCTCATTTTTAGTGTAAGTTTAAAGTAGTATATTTCCACCTCCCAAACTTTGTGCTACTATGTTACTCATTTAATCTTTTCTGTTATAAATCTTACACTACATGTTTATAATTTTATGTAAATAGTCAATTATCTCTTAAAGAAATTTAAATAACAAAAATGTTATACGTTTACACATATAATTATTTTACCTGTGCTCTTTGTTCCTTTGTGCAGATTCTTATTTCCTTGTGGTATAATTTTCCTGTTAAATGAAGTACTTCAATACCTCTTGTTGTTTAGGTCTGCTGGTTAGGGATTCTCTTCGATTTTATATATCTGAAAAGTCTTTATTTTGAATTACATTTTCACTTAATATACAGTTCTAGACTCATAATATTTTTCTTTTTTTTTCTTGTTTAATATCTGTATTGGAGTATAATTGCTTTACAAAGGTGTGTTAGTTTCCATAATATTTTTCTTTTAATACTTTGAAGATGCTGCTTCTTATTTGCATTGTTTCCAATGAGAAACCTCCTTTCATCCTTACCTTTGATAATCTGTATATAAAATATCTTATATATCTGATGACTTTGAACTATTCTCTTTATCACAATTTTGAGAACTTTGATTATGATGTGCCTTGGTGTGATTTTACTAACATTTGGTGTGCTTGATGTTTGTTGAACGTCCTGGAAATTTGGGGTTATATTTTTCATTAAATTTGGGCAGTAGTTGGCCATTATTTTTCAAATATTTGTGCCCCCCTGACTTCAGGGTTTCCAGTTACAAGTGTATTGGACCCTTGAATTTTCCCCACAGCTTATTATCTATTTTTGTTTGCTTGTTTGTTTTTGTTTTTGACCCTATCTTCTCTGTATTCCATTTTGGATTTTTTGTATTGCTATATATTCAAGATTGCCAATCTTTTATTCTACAACAACTGATCTATCCTTAATCCTCTCCAGTTATTTTTATCTCAGCAATTGTAGTTTCAGTATCTAAAAAGCTTACTTCCATCTTTTAAATAATGTACATATTGTTATTTAACATTTTGAATATATAAAATCATTTTTAGTAACTATTTTTAGTGTCATCTCAATTCTAACATCTGAGTTAGTTCTGGGTTGATACCTATTGGTTGCTTCTCATTATAGATAGTATTATCCTGCTCTTTGACTACCTGTTTTTTGTTTGTTTGTTTGCTTTTGTTTCATTTTGGTTTTTTTTGATTCCAGATATTATGACTATCTTCTTAGATGCTAGATTTTTTTTACTACCATAAATTTTCTTGAGCTTGATTCTGGAACACAGTTAAATTAGTTGGAGACAGTTTCATCCTTTTAGATTTTCTTTTAATATCTGTTAGATGGTACCAGAACATTGCTAAATCTAGGTAAAATTGTTCCTCAAAACTAAGGTAAGACACTTGTTATGCTATTCAATGCCCTATAGATCATGAGGCTTTCCATTCAGTGGGAACAAGTATTTTGCTTGGATTTGTGTGACATCCAGGCACTATTTATCACTTTTCAGGTAGTTCTTAAGCCTGTATCACATGCATGTGCTGATCAGTAATTATCTGAATATTTGAGGACACTCTCCTACAGATATATCGTGTTCTCTCTCTCTTCTCCAGTACTCTGTCTAGAAAACCTTAAACACCTTGGCCTCCCCAGACTCTCAGTTCTGTCTCCACAGTCAGGAGTTTGCAAGACTTTGCCTGTGTTGCCATCTCTGCACTAACACCTGAAATCAATCCTAAGGTAGAAAGTTGGGTGTTCACAGGGCTGAACTTACTTGTTTCCCATTTTTTTAAGGGATACTCTACTTCACTGTCTAACATCTAGCTCATTGAAACCATTGTTTCAAATACACTGTCCATTTTTGCTTGTTTCAGTTTTTATAAATTATAAACCAGAATATGTCCTCCCACATCTAAAATCTCTGTTATATTTTGTTTGGACAAAGAAATATTCTAGATAATTATAATATTGAGAATAACCTGCATGATGAGGTATTGAACACTCTGCTCTGCCAGCAATAATAGTCTTAGGTTGAAATTGATGATCAAATGCATTAGACACAATAGGCTTTATCCCAGATAAGTTTATCTAACTTTAAAAAGGATTTAGAATAGGTGACATCAGGAATAGAAACAGCATAACAAAGTTTTGGTGACTCCCAGGCACAGCTTCCAATGTCCTCCACTTTGTACATAGGATGGGTGAGGTCACAAGTTACAAGGCTTATAGGGTGCAGACCACTTCCAGCTCAGGAAAAAGATATTCTGGGGTCCCTTGACCTTTTATATTTTCTCATAGCTATGTGACTAGTACCCATATTTTAGCGTAGCGTAATATCATTAACTTTAATTATCATTAATATCATTGTCAGTAACTAATCAATTACTGCTTTTTCAATAAGTAATCAGAAATGAACTACATGTTCTTTTCTGGTACAGAGCATTTATCATAGACCTAATATACTCTTAAAAATCCACTGAATTAGTGTTTCAGTGATTCAATCAAGGACTCTCCTGATGCTAAAAGGTAGAATCATAGATCACCGGTTAACACTTTCCTTACAGATATCTCACCCAATATCGCTATCACGCTATTATCCTACACGGACCCATTCACATTTTATTAAGCCACTCTGAACAGTGTGTAGTTAGTCCTGTATTTGGAATAAAGGGGATATCTACATCAAGGGCTAAATGGTGGTGGTTGAGATGAGAATGGAAGGTGGGGGGATATTATATTCTTTCTTCCATATTATTATGATTTCATGAATCTTAACATCAAGGTCCTTTGAGGTAATTTCCTACATGCATTGTAATGCCAATTTAGGACATTTTGTGACTCTGGAAATTGACATGCAATACTCGCTATTGTTTGGAATATACAAATCATTTCAGAATATCAACTCAATTTTCTAACAACACTTATAGATCATCTACTATGTATAAGGCACTGTACTCTACATATATCTGTTTAGATGAATTGAAAATTATTAACTAGGCTAAGATAACTTCTTCCAGTCTCACATAGATAGAGTAGCACAGTGTCCAATGGCATTTAATTGACCCATAACCTGTATTGTTCATCATGTAATATTATTATTGAATGTAATGCATAACCTCACTGTCTTTGATTGACTGTAAGTACATTTGGATACTAAAGTCTTTCGCAATTAATATAAATATAACCAAAATTTATTTCTTACTATACCAGTGATGTTTCTATGTCAGCTGTAAAATGAAAACTGTAAACTCTATGCATGCCCATCACACAAATTAATATGATAATCAAATGAAATTATATATATGAAATAGCAATGTAAACTTTTGTGCTCTCCCTTGAAAGACGAAGAGCCAAATAACTACTAGGCTGTCTCTTCATTCAAGACTGAAATGGAGAATCTTGACAATTATCTGTATTATTCAAGGATGAAATTTTACTGTTTTTAGTTAGCTTTGTGAAATTCTTTAATTGTACTTTAGGCATAAATAATATGATTTCACCTCAATTTTAAATTGTATTATAATAGCCCTGAGGATATACTGATCCTATATGGTTACTACTCAATATATTATAGAATTAAAACTTAAAAATAATCATTTTATGTTAATAATATGTCAATTTTATATGACTTTTCACATAAACTTGGGTAATTTGAGGATATCAGTAAAGCTAACATAAAAGAGAATAAAAAGGTTGACTTCATATTTTAGCAATCACTTGGAATTCAAATCATGTTGTTGTAGAATAGAGTTATGGAAATATTAGAAATAAAAAATTCATTGTTAAATTATATTAAACAGGGTAATGAATTACCTTCAAAGTATTTTAAAGTTAAAATAATTTTAAATATAAAACAGAAGAAAATTATAGAGAATTTCTATTTCCCTAGTAGGAATTCTAACTTTATTCTTTTTTTATTCATTATAAATGACAATCCTTTTATCTTTTAACTTTATTAGAACTTCTTATCAAATTTCAGTCACTTGTGACAAGTGTATCTTATGTGAGTTTGTTAATGAAATTTATTCCTCTACTGAAAATGACTCACTCTCAAAATAAAGTAACAATTATTTGTGTTAATATTCACTGAGCAAACATTTATCAAACACCAGCCCCCTCCAACTATGTGTCAAAAACTATATAGACTATAAGGCAATGGGAAAAGAGAGAGTTTTGAGCTAAATTAATCCATAGTCTCATCATGTTCATAATGTATCAATTAACTGGATATTGTTGAAGACACAAAGCATGTATAAGACATGGGACGTGCCTTCACAACACATATGATCTGACATGGGGTGGGGGGTATACATAAAATTGTAAGGAACTATTTTAAAATGCTGTAATTAACATTAAAATCTATTAATGTGTCAAACTTATCCATGTTATTTGGTGTGAGATACTCCATTTTTCAGCTTGAAATTAATGGTAAAAAAATAGTTTTGTAAGAATGTAAAATAAAGAGAGGTTAAGGATAGATTGACATGTAAATTTCTTAGTCCTATTTCTAACGTCTAGCACTCTTTCGATCACTTCAGCTCTTCTGGACTGATGCTGGATTTCCTCACACCCTTATCATCTAGTTCTCTGATAATTCAGGAGAGAGGACATGAAAAATATCAATTCCCAGTATATGGTACTAATAGGGTTTTCCCTGCCTTCACCTTTGCCTACAGCACTTTACTTCCATTTCCAAGGTATATCAAAGTAAGTCTTTCCACACTTTTATTATTTGTAGGTGTTTCAATCTCTGAAAAAATAATAAAGTGGAAATACTGATGGTGGAAGAGGAGGTATAACAGCACTTAGTTCAACATTGTGGTTTTTGACATTGTGGTTGCTCTAGAACCTCCTGCTGTTGCCACTAACCTAGAAAGACAGTGTGCATTCCTCTCTACTTTGTTTCATGCTGGTGGGTTTTCTCCATTTGATGAAACAAAACATGCATCTCTAGCCAATGACGCTGATGAGTTCAGTTCAGTCATACTATCTCACCGGAATGAATTCCATAACACTGGAGATAAGTAGAATGCCCTAAGTAATTTCTGGTATTGTTATGAATATTAGTGATTTCTGAGTTTTATCAATATTTTAGAAAGAATTCAGGAGAAACTGCTGAGATGGCTATATTGATGATGTTTGAAACAAGAAATACTTTTTGGCTGTCCTTACAAATGCCATGAGTGAATTTTTTTCACTGGTATCAGTAGCAAGTATAGCTAAAACGCTTTGGAAAAACTCAGTGGGGGATGTGTGTGTTTGTGTGTGTGGCCTAAATACAGCTTATTTTGGATCTTCATAAACATTTAAATGAACTTGCTCTTGTATATTTAAAATGATACTTTTTTAGTCAAGACAAAAACATCACTTAATTGACATTATGATTTTGATTATATTTGAATTTACTATGATTTTAAATATCTGAGGATTTTAACAAAAAATAAACATATTTGAAAATATGTTTTAGATGTGTTTGTGTGCAATATAAATTTGTATTGTTGTAAAGAAGAGGAAAAAACTAAATGGTGAAAAATTATTTGTACCAGGTATGATGGTAAGCACAATATTGCTACTATGGTTTTTTAGTAAAGTGTCCTTTTTTTCCTCTGTCTTCCCAGTAGCAGAAATATGTGGTTTTTAAACCCCACTGATTTGGGTGGTTCTATATTCTGAGAAGCCAGCCTGAATTGCCCTTGAAATAAACATAAACAGAGGAAGTACTGTAAGAAGTTGCTGCTTGTCTTGGCTTTCTCAGATTGATGTGTAACACAGACTCCTGAATTCCCATATTTTCTTCTCTTAGTCTGTAACAGCTACTGATCAGTTGGGAGCAGTATTCTTCAGACTTCTGAAGGAAGCAGTAAGTAAATGTGCATGTTCTGCATGCAAAATAAATGTTTAAGTATATTGGCACCAGGATCAGATAGACTGATTTTAAATTCTTAGGTCTGAAATTTATTAGGGGTTTATTTTGTCCATATTTTAGTCAACAAAGATCAGCTGCTATTGTTTTTGTTTTTGCTGTGATAATTCTCTCTGATTGATTTTTGCTTGGCTGAGACAAAGAAATGGTTGGTATCATTAAACATAAGGATTTACATTTCTGTATACTGTATGCAAGGCATGACTACAAACATTCTCTGTGTTAATCTAATTTTGCCACGGTACTACCTCAACAAGTAGTCAATGCTATAACATGTATGATGCATACTATGAATTCTATGATCAAAGACCACAAAAAGCCCCTCTTCCTACAGACAACTAAGGAAATTTGAGAGTTTTTAACTACAGCTTGGGCCTTTTAGAAGCTGTACTAAGCAACTTCTCCTTTCAGAGTCATTAAATAAAAATGTGTATCACCTTTCAGTGACCTCACTACATTTGCTGAGTCACATTCCTGGCAAATGGCATTTGGAGCAAAAAAGATATCAAGTGATTGAACTGTCATCTCCCTCAGAGGAAGAAGCCTGAAAGGCATATGAGATCAGTAGCTCTTTGATTTGGAATAGAAATCCATTTTCATAGTCTTCATTCATAAATATTATTTTGAAAATGTATTGCACTCTTCCCTTTTCCCTATCATACTTCCCTCTTTCTGAGAAGATAGCTAGTGTGGTTATTAATAATTTCAGAAACTCTAGAATATTCATGATGGATGCATGGACAGCTGTCCTTGTATTCAACTGTTTGGCAACGTTGGGTCAGTGCTCTCTGTGGGTTTGAATTTCTTAGAGATTATCTGGTTGCATCATTAGGATTTGATCTCTCAGTCACTACATCTAATATAAGTTTTTTGCACTATTAGACAGCAAGAGCTGATGGGCAAGCTAGGTCTCCTTCAAAAGGACTATACTCAACTCAGATCTTGGACTATTTTTATGTGTTTCATATTTTAGTGTCCCCTCTATCTTAGTTATGAAGCATATAAGAAATTTCTAGCACATACAGTAAAGAGGACCAACAAATAAGAATCACATTTATTTCTCAGTTTGACCATTGTGACAAAAAATGAGATTGATTTAACACTATATCCGCTGCCAGGAAAACCCAATACTCTTAAAGTTTGGCTCAATATAGCAGAATTCTTACAGAAGCCTTACGAAATGTCTCCTAGAATGGCATCCCACAGTTTATCCCACAGTGGACAGGGACTTTTTGCACAACTGAGCATCATTCTGAGAGAGTTTGAAAACCATGAAGGTAGCAAAGAGAATAAAATGTTCACTCATTTCTATTAAGTCATATATTTTTACTAGATATAAAATTCTAAGATTATTGGCAGAATATAGGTTTGTTATGTTTCCACATAATTCAATTTCTAAAGAGTTTATATATGTGAAAATGTAGGTCCCTTATCTATCATTTCACATGTTTAAATCTCAGAAAATCTTATTTTCTGAAAAAGGAAAGTTGTTAAGGTTTCTGAGTTTTGTAAACTTTTAGAAAAATCTCTGTTTAGCATTTATGTGAATATGACTTTTTTTTTCCTCTCAAACCTTAGAATGATCAGTAGAATAGTACACGTCAGTGAATTTACAAAAATACAATAATGGAAAAGCTAATGATGAGAATTATAGGTATCTAAAATTCTGTTTGACATTGCAAGGGGAAAAAATATTGTGCCCATAGTGCTTAAAAAGAATTGAATGTGGTCTGAGCTGTGAGTAATCAGGCAACCTCAGTTTTGTCTGAATAATCAGACAAAACAACAAAAAGATATCACCTCACACCTGTAAGAATGGCTATCACCAAAATGTCTACAAGTAACAAACGTTGGAAAGGATGTGGAGAAAAGGAAACCCTTGTACACTGTTGGTGGGAATGCAAATTGGTACAGTCACTATGGAAACCAGTACGGAGGTTCCTCAAAAAACTAAAAATAGAACTACTGTATGATCCGGCAATTCCACTGCTGGGTATATATCCAAAGAAAATGAAAAAACTAATCTGAAAAGATACATGCACCTCAATGTTAATAGAAGTACTATTTATAACAGCCAAGATATGGAAGCAACCCAAGTGCCATCAAAGAGGAATAGAATGGATAAAGAAGATGTGGTATATCTATATATGTATATCTATATCTGTGTGTATATTTATATCTATGTCTATAGTGGAATATTACTCAGCCGTAAAAAAGAATAAAATTCTGCCATTTGCAACAATGTGGATGGACCTAGAGAATATTCTACTTAGTGAAATAAGTCAGACAAAGATACTGTATGATATCACTTACATGTTGAACCTAAGAAATAATACAAATGAACGCATATGCAAACCAGAAACAAATATAGAAAACAAACTAGTGGTTACCAAAGGGGAGAAGGATAAATTAGGGGTATGAGATTAGGAGATAAAAACTACTATGTATAAAACAGATAAGCAACAAGGATATATAGTACAGTACAGGCAATTATAGCCATTACCTTGCAATAACTTTTAATGGAGTATAATATATTAAAAAAACCCAAATCATAATGCTGCACACCTGAAACTAATATAACATTGTAAATCAACTATACTTCAACAACAAAAATATATAAAATTATTTAAAAATTATGAGTAATCATGATTAATTAGATAACTAGAAGCCTTTACACATCTTTGCAGTTTAATGATAAACAGCTCATAGTTCTTAAACTCCACTGTGTAGTTTTTAGACAAACATCTATGAATCCAAGTAATAGTTACACCTAGTGATACTCACTTCTTCATTTAAAAAATGTTGTTCAAAATACTTTTTAAGAAAAAATGTATTTAAAAAATTTCATCTAACTTTATTTTCTTTTTTAAAAAGCTAATTACACTTTCTGCAGGGAATGAAATGTATTTTCTTCTTAAAATGAGAGAAAATGTACATCCTGTGGTAATAATATTATTAGCCAAGGAACACTTCAAAATAACAAATCATTGACACAAACATTTCTAAAAGAAACAAAGAGGAGTGTGTTTTGAATTTCACTGAGATTTATAAAAATTGGAATTAGAAACAAAACTCTGTATTAATTTCCTAATATTCTTGTTTTTTAAATAAAACCACTACTTTTTTGTTGTCATCTAAGTCTTAGTAACTCTTTGTTTATATTTTATGTCTTTTTCCCCCTCAGTAGCTGTGTATGCAAAAAGTATATGGAAAAGGTGTTGGAATTTCATATTTTTCATTCTATAGTAGAAAGGTCTCAAAGAAGACAAAATAGTTTAGACTCATCTCCTTGCTCCTCTCACTTAAATACAACTATAAGCCCTGGAAAGAACACAAAAGAACGCCAAAAAAAAGAACACTAAAACCAGCAAGAAAGTAAACTGATTTTGTTAAAGAGATACCTGAGAACTTGAGAAACAGCACAGCCGGTAAAAGGCAGCCCAGGCCTGGCATTTCCCAATCTCCAATCCAGAAACAGGTCCAGGTCCTGCAGGCTCATTTCTTCCCCGGGTCAAATGGGAGTTCTGCAGACAATACCAGGAAAGTTTTGCAGAACCAGCATGGCCAAATCTATCAGAATCCCTGTTCATCATCAATGAATACAGTAAGTGAAGGGGAGTTCTTTAAGAGGATTATTCGGAATGCTTTGTCAGACAGTTCATAGATGTCCCTTTCTTTTGGGTCAGTCACTGGAGTGTTTATTAGTTTCCTTTAGTGGTGTCACAGTTCCTTGATAATCACGATCCTTGTGCTCTTCAATTGGTGTCTGCACATTTGAGAATGTAGGTACCTCTTCCAGTCTTTACGGACTGGCTTCAGCAGGCAAACCCCTTCCCCACTGAGCCCTCTAGTTATTCTGCTGGTGTCCACGGGCTGCTAGAGTCCTTGCGCAAGTAGGCCTGGTGCCTGGGCCAGCAAGTGGTCTGGTTTTCGGTACCCGGGGACCGGCCTGGTGCTCCGGTCCAGGGGGCAGGCCTGGAGCTTGGGTTCACGGAGGTGGGCCTGGCACTTGAGTCTGTTGTGATGAGCCTGGGCCCTTGACTCTGGCTCCAAAGGGGCCAACCAGGCGCCAGGGAATAATGCAGTGGGCCTGGCCTCTTGAGTTCACACTGGGGCCCAGAAGCCGCGTGAACCCTGAAGTGCAGCGTTGGATCCGGGCCTAGGCTCGTGGGAACCCGCGAGAACTCGGTGCTGGGAAGCCGCCTGGGGCGTCACGCAAGAGCATCTGACACTACTAGAACCAGGGCCCCCCGAGAGAGCTGGGGCCTAGCGTTAGTGGGCTCTCTGAGAGCCTGGACAGCAGTAACCACTCACCTGGGGCCGCGGGAGCCGTCCATGCCCTGGTGAGCTGAGCCTCAGTTCCCGGAACTCGCGAGAGTTTGGTGCTCGCGAGAGTTTGATACTGAGAAAGCCGCCTGAGGCTGCAGGCGCAGGCCTGGATTTGCTGCAGCTGTGCAACACGGTGGTGTGGGAGCGGCCGGAGGCCGAGGAACAGAAGCCGCCTGAAGCCACTAGAGCCAGCGGACACTGAGGTGAGCTGGGGCCTGGATTCGTGGGAGCCTATCAGTTCCTGGTGTCAAGGGCTGTGCCCTGGGGCGTCTTGCTCTAAGACGCGAGGGAGAGCTTGAAATCGCAGCAGTTTGCTAGAGCCTGGCGTCTTCGGTGTTGCCTGAGTCCGAGGGAGCCACCCGGGACCTCTGGGGCCAGCGGGCGCTCGCGTGGGCTGAGGGCCCGGGCTCTTGGGAGCACGCGGGAGGGAGCCTGGAGCTGTGGAAGCCACCTGGGGCCTTGGGCCCTAAAGGCGCTGAGAGAGGCGAGAGCCGGGGAACAAGGATGCCGTCCAGAGCCACTGGAGGGACAGGTACGGGGTGCGTCCGGGCCTGGGTTCCTGAGGGGCCACAGGGCTTGGCCTGGCTCGGGGTCCGCGGTGGTTGCGGCGCGCTCACTTCGCCCTCCTCCCTCAGGGAGCGCGTCTCTCTCGCTCTGGGCGGCCGAGGCCGCGGGGAGGGGCGAGGGGCGAGGGGCTGTGCCCGCTTCCTTCCAACCTTCCTCAATATTTCTGTTCTTCAGCCAGATGCCAAAATCCCTCACCTGGAATCCTTGGCTGCTGACCTGATAGTTGTTCAAATGGACCCTAGGGCGGGGCGAGGGGGCTTTGGATGAGGGCTCCAAGTTTCAGTGCAGCCATTTTGGTCCATTTATTTGAGTCTTTTATTTTTGAGGAAAATTTTCAGTTTTATCTAAGTTAGGTTGGCGTGAACGTGTGCGTACTAGTCATGAATTATCTAGCTAACCTTTGTGTGTATGTTTGCTTACGTCACCTGTTTCATTGCTAATTTCTTTTGCTAAATCTTTGTTTCTTCGTCAGTAGGATAAAAACATTAAGAATTTTACTGGGTTGTTTAAAGCAACTTTTGGTTTGGTTGTTTCTATGTGTTTTTTAGTTAATATGAGATTTTATCTTTAGCTTATTGTGTCTACCTTCTTTGGATGTTTTGTTGGTGTTCTTTCCTTACATTTTTAAGTGTGCCACTTAGTTGTTCCTCCGCAGGTCGGTCCTGTGCAACCCCTACAAAAGCCAGTCATCTCAATCTAAGTAGGAATTTCTCTCAACCACAGGCAACAGATTCATTAGCATTAACTCTCTCTGTACCAATTATCTACATACCCAAATCCCATGATGCATTATTTTGGACATGGAAATTTGAGTATTTTCTTTGAGTGGGACCTAGAAAAATATTTATAGATAAAATATTTGTTTCTTTTTTTCACTGGGACCTCTTGATGTGTCCTTTTTTTTTTAATTAAGGATGAGTATTTGAAGTTATCAATTAAATTTCGTACAACTACTGATATGATTTTTAAATTGACTTATGGCTATAATCAATTATGTATTAAATTTCAGATGGTTAGTTTCTTGAAAAAGATGTCATTTGTGTCATTTGGGGGTGTTGTATTCTTTGAGTCAGATTGCTAATATTTGTTTAAAGTTATTCCTCTTCATTTGTGAGAGAGATGTTTCTCTTGTAACTCAAGCATAATATATCTTTTTTTGCTTTAATTGGGCATTATCTTTAATGAAAATAAGTCTGTGTTTATATGTTAATGTCTATAGTAGTATATTTTCACCCTACCCCTTTTAAATTAGGAAGAGAAACTTTTCTAGACCAATACTTATATAGGTGTTCACCAAAGTGCATATTCTGGTTTGTACTCGCATTTTCTTCGCAAATCTTATTAAAATACATTTTGTATTTATTCCATTACTTTTTTATATTTAAACCACTTTGGAATATTTGCTTAGTATTATCAGATCAATTACTTTATTTAGTATTTAAAACTTCCAAGTTTTTTATCTTTTCAGTGATCGTTCTGTTTGCTCATAGTAAGAAAAGTCTGTGTTTATTCAGTTTTGATTGTTGACATGGGGGCTTTTCAGGGAATGAGTTACTCTTATTTAAACTGTTCTGGCTCAGAAAAAAAAAATGTGAAGGGAAAATCTGCATATTGCTACTGATATACTTTTTTCATGATTTAGAGGGGAAGCTAGATGCAGCCTGAGTAAAAATAAAACATTTTGTCTGTAATTGTCTGTTTCATGTATATTGTGGCAACATGCTAATTAGGCCACGGTGCCCTATTTATTAACAGGGACGAATATTGCCATTAAAAGTTACAACAGTCTCTCTCCGTATTATGCTGTCCTAAGCAAGTGCAGTTAGGAATGAACATCATGAATGTTTGTTTTCATGTATATAACTGGGAAGACTCAGTAGAACTGAGATATGGTCTCATCTTATGAAATTAAAGCTAGTTTTTGCCAGCATCTTTTGGTCTCTGAATCATAAATCATCAGTGTATGCTTCTGAAGCGTGATTATTTATTCCTTCATTCATTCATTCCATACATATTTATTTAGTTCCTTCTATAGTCCAGGCACTATTTTAGGAAATGAATATATAATAGAGAACAAAAGAGACATGATTATAGAAGAAGTTCACTGTCTGGTGTACAAACAAGAATTAAATATGTATAATCAAACAAACAAACATGTACAATGAAACCGTGGAAAAGTGTAAGAATTACAAGAATAAGGTGTTAAATAATAGACAGTTGGGAGTCATCAGGCAGCTTCTTGTGTTATGGATTAAATTTCTAATTCTAGAAATAAGGATAATAAGAATGTTCCCCCGAAACTTAACACAACATTGTAAATCAACTATATGCCAATAAAAATTAAAAAAAAAAAAAGAAAAGAATGTTCCCCTTCTTTCCTCTCCAAATGACTGAGTCTTTATAAAGAAACCATGCAAAAGAGTTATGGATAAAATATAAGTTAACTTTAATGTTGCCTCAGTTATTCTCAAGATCATACAAGGAGGAAAGGTAGAAAACTTAGCAAAAAGAGAAATCAAATTGTTAGTGTCCTTAATCACTCTAATCAAGGTATAGTGGAGAAGGGAATTGAAATTGTTTTGATAGTCTCTGCATCCTCCAGAAAACTGGGTTGTTAACTTGTCCATTCAGGAAGAAAACTTACTTTTCTGAGTGTCTTGGGGTTATGACAGTTTTTAGCACCACCCAGTGTACACTGTGTTATCTAAGACTGTCTTGGACAGATGGCCATTGGGCCTCTCAGACTACTTGGTTATGGTCTTAATGTAGTTAAGTGTGGCCAGACATTCAGGGGCTAGGCTGGCCAGGCTCAAGTAACTCAGCAGTCTTCTACAAATACATTCCTAAGCATAACTGCTCTTTTCAATTTCATCCACAGTTTTGATGCCTAAATTCAAACTGCTTTATTGTAATCAGGTTGTTCCTGATTATAATATAGTATGATATAATAAGTGATATATATATATTCATGTAATATGAAATAATAAAAAATAAAGCTTTAAGTCCTTAGATTATTTAGGTTTTTATTAAATTTGAAATGCTATTGAAGGGCTCAAGGTACTAAAAATGATTGTTTCGGGAATCTCTACCAGGATTTCATCTGTGTCCTGATGGATAACAAGGAATCAGGCTTGCAAAGCGATGAAAGAGAAAATATTCTAGGCAAAGAGAATGGTAGCAGAGAAAGCCCTGTTAACAAAATATCTTGGCACATTTTATTTACTTTACTCTCTTCTAAACTTTTCATGTAATTTCAGTTTCTCGTCAACTGAGTCTTGTTGATTCACCTTTATTTTTCTCCAGAATTGATGCAGAATTGTACCTTATGTTTATATTCTTCAGATGTTGCTGTGGGGATTTTGAGGGTGGAGAATTAAATACTTGCGATTCCATTTCTAGGTGGAAGCAGTATTACCTCTTCTGATGTTAGGCTCTAGAAGGAACCAGAAAGCATATAATTTCTACTTTTCCTCCAAGAGTAGCTCAGCAACAAGGCCATGGAATATCACAGTGATGAATAAAGAGGTTTTTCTGAGACTAGAGATGGCCCTTCTCTGTCAAAGCACTTTTTGTATAGGCTAGAGGCTATTTGCACTGGAAAGGGGTCAGATTAGGCTCCCACTTCTTCCAGGCATCACAAAGGCCAACTTTCCCTGGGCTGTTTGTTTTCCTTGAACCGATCATTTATCGCCATCAGAATAGAAGGTGGGTAAGGGCTAGAAAGGAACTAAGAAAGGTGCTATTCAAATGTTTTCTGTACTAGACCTTTAGTCTGGCATTCAAGGGCAAATTAAGACTTCCACATTATTGAACCCAAACCACAAGACAATTGATTTGTTTTTTAAGGCTAAATTATCACAGTAAGCAAAAGCGAGCTTTTGTCCAGTCTTGTTCTCTGTAGATACATCTTTCAGTCTCTTGGTAGCAGAGTTGGTGGCTTGAAGCCAATTATTATTAATTTCCTCAAAGTTGAGTTAAAACTGTGTCTTCCTATATCTCCCTATGTGTATGCTGTGTGTTCTTCTTCCTTCTCCCCAATTTAGTTATACAGTGTATTCCCTTTGCACTCTTCCCTTTAAAGTTATTATCCATTTTAAAATATTTCTTCTATTTGAATCACTCCAATAATAACTATACTTTTTTAGTCATCTTGGAAACTGACTTGGTTACATAAGTAAAATTTCAAATGATATGACAGTTGTAGTCATGGTTTTTTTTTCTCTTTTGTTAAGCTAGGTAAATCTGTAATGTAGACAGTTCATTTGAGCACTACTCCCAGACTTGCTAAGCATACTCAGAGACTGTTTGGCAAGGGGCCAAATTATTTCTTGATGACTCTATCCTGTGAAACATGTGTGTTGAGTTGGACAGCCTGATTCGAATTGGGGATTAGAAGGGTAGATGAGAGGTGTCTCAGCATGGTCCATCTCAACCTACCACAGTTCTGTATTGAGTCTTGTGTCTAATTTCTTAAGGAAAAAAAAGAAAATTATTACTTTCCTTCCCCTTTCCATGAATCATTCCGCACATATGTTTGTTTTGAGGACTTCAAGGGAAAGAGTGGGACATGAATGAATGTTCCCAGGTCAAATAGTGTATTATAACCTTCTAATCTAAGTCAAATCTATAATATGCTGTCTTCAACCAAACTAAATTAGTTTCTCCTGGGATATATTATAAGACACCTCACTGTTTATTTCCTCTTGTTTTCTATATCAGAGTAATTTATCTAACTGTTCTGTTAAAATCCTATTCATCCCTAAAGGTATACCTAAAATTACACCACTTGTGTTACAGTATTTTATAGTTTATAAACAGTTTCTTATGAAGATCTCATTTGGGACAGACCTTCAATGCATAGGGTAATAGGAAGAACTTTGAATGTGGATTCAGAAAGAACACTGACCTTCACATATGCCATTTAAGAGAGTATGACCCCGATGTTGGTGTGATGAATTGGGAGACTGAGTTGACATATATACACTAATATGTATAAAATGGATAACTAATAAGACCCTGCTGTATAAAAAAATAAATAAAATTCAAAAGAGAGTATGACTCTGAGAAAGTAATTTATAACCCTTCTATATCCCTCTTTGTTCAGCTGTATATTCCACTATATAGTAACTCATTTTACTCGGTAATTAAATGAGAGAATATATAATCTTTATTATCAGTAAAATATGTTTCATAGTATTTATATATAAGTATAAATAAATTTATATGAATATATAAATATTATTAAATTATTAAGTAAAGCTGATGTTATTCCCACTTTACAAATGAGAAAATAGTGATTAATTTGTCCAATATATGACAGTATTTAGGTGCCACTGCTAAAAACCAAGTTAAACCTGTCTTGATATCCATTATGCATCACCATGTCTGTTATGCTTAAGTTTTTAGGCAGAAAGCATGACACAATTTTGAACCCCCAGTTTTCTATGTATTTAATAACCTTTCTTGATCTGTAAGACTTTTTTTGTAGTTTGTTAGTTGTAAATAATTTTGTTGCTCCATTGTCTCTATCAGATTGTTAGCTCTTTTAGATGTTTATGAAATCTTTACATTACAGATACTATGTGCCAAGTTGAGGCAGCAGAGAAAAATGAGACAAACAGTTAAATAACTTGTCTAAAGTCACAAAGCCAGTGAATGGCAGATTTGGGGATTTGAATCCAGTAGTTCAGCTCCAAAGGCTGTGTACTTTATACATGTTTATACTGCCTCTCCAATAACAGCTCACTCATCTTTGAATTCTCTAAGTTCATCAATCAGTGACTATAATTGAAATGGATGGAATGTAAGGTTAAAAACATATATTTGTTAACAATGACTGATCATTATTAGAGACCTGATACTAAGCATTATCACTGTAGCATATCATAATATTAAGTTACTCCTTTAGGAAAACTTATATTCAATATAAATACTTAGTAAAATTATGCTATATCTAATTTTTTGAATGTAATAATCCAATTGGTTTATGGCAAATTTTGTTCAATTTAATATTTGATTTACTAGAACGATTTTTCAAAACATGATAGAAAAGTAGATACCTGTAATAATTCAGAGATTGTCTAATCACTTAGTTTTGTGAGTAAAATCAACAATAAAAATTATTTGCTGACAGTAAGGAAGGGAAGGGAAAAGGAAGTCTTAAAGGAAAGCATCATTAGTCAAATTTAGTATAGGTGGTCATTGACTTATTTTCAACTTAGAAAAAATACAAAAAAATGTACAGGTAAATAAACACTTCTTTTAAGAAATAATTATGCAGAATAATTTAAAATGACAATATAATTTATTTATTTTAGCATAAGGACATCTTAATTCTTGAAGCTCAAACATTCATTTGAATGCATATGCTCCAATCTAAAACTAAAACTGAAGACTTGCATTTAAATGCTCAATGTCCCATCATCACTTAAAATTCTGATTGTCCGAATCTGAATTCAGCTTCTTTTCTACAAAATTATTACTCCTATTCTTTCCTCCCCAGCCTCCATATAGCCCTGGGCATCCACCAAGTATCCAGTTATGAATGTCAGGAGCCTAATAATCAGTCCAAATTCCTCTCTTTTTTATTCACCCTCATTTGATTTTTTACCAAGTCTTGTAGAATCTTATTTCTGAATATGGCTTCATTACACTCCAATATTCTATCTCTATTTATATGACCACTTAGTTCAGCCCCCTATTTATCTATCATCTGAATCTTTCTAATTCTTAAATGGTCTCCCTTTGTCCAGTTTTGTCATTTTTAAAATGGTTTCAATAAGATTCACCCTTCTTAAATAAAATACGGCTGTGTTATTTACTCCCTTGTTTAAAAATTCTCAATTGCTCTGCAACTACTAAAAGGAAATGTTTAATTTCTGTTGTCTGGCATAAAAGCCCTTAATGAAGTGACCCCAGACTGCTTCCAACGCAGCATCTGCCACCTCATATCCTATACTTTAAACAGTAGTTTCCAGCACATACCATGATAGATTCATGATTTATTCACAATGCTCCTTTGAAGAAAATCTTTTCCCTGTCTCATGTGGTTAATTCCCCTCAGCCTTTTCTAATAATGGTCAACTGTTATTTTCACCACAAAATCTTTCCTGAACAATAATGGCTAGAATAATTATCCTTTTAAATTATCTTGAAGTACCTTGAATGTATGCACAGCATAACATTTACCACGATTTAATGATGTTATCCTTTCTTAAAAAATATTAAATAATGTTGTCTCACCCACTTTATTGGATGCCCCTCAGGGACCAAATAATAGTCCTTTAAAGACAAGACCCTTTGGCAGGGCCTAAGTATAACTGATATGCAATAAACACTGGTTGAATTCAAAGGTAATCACATACTTCTTGTTCCCTATATGAATAGGATATTCTACATGTGCCTGCTCAGTAATTTTAACACCAAGTTAAATTTTAATGAAGAATATCTTATCATTGATACACAAATAAAGATTTCTGAGATTTCATTTGTATTAATGTATTTTAGAAAAAGATTATGAGAATAATGGACTACATGTGATAGAATTACAAAATATAAAGTTTATTTTTACGTATCAAGTTAATGTATATGTGTATCTGTCATATATGGTGTACATATCATACATGTATGATATGTACAAACATTTTTGTTGGAAATAGAGTATATATTTTTAACAAAAAAGAAAATAAAATGACAAAGTTCATCACATGAGAGGGAATATGCAACAGGGTTTATTCTCAAAAATAGCACCCCAGGCCAGAGTCTCATTGAGAAAATTTGTGTTAACCATATTTTAAGTAGAGATAGTCAACTCCACAGCTTTTATTTTTTTGAGATCTTAGATAAGTTACTTTTCAAGAGATATGTTCCTTCCCTCAGGAAAGGATGTTACCTACTTTAAAACTGTATCTGACTCTATTAAAAATTTTAAAAAGTATATTAAAGCATGTTTAATTTTTCTCTTGTTATAAAAAATAAATTCCAAGCATGAAGGTCACTTGCAAACCAAATATTTGCCAGAATGACCCATCTAACTACTGAGGACTCTGTCTTGATATAAATGAGCAGCTTAAACCATAAATTGGTATTTTTTAGAGATGTATTGAAAAATAAACTGTTAGAAAATTGTCAGCAGCTGACAACCAGAGAACTGATTCTGTAATTTAGTGAGAAACTAAAAAGATCAAAATCGCATTTCTGCCTTTTAACGGGCCTTTGGCTGTTGCACAGAACCCGCTAATAGGATCATAGAAGAGAAGGGAGAAGTAGAGGTCATAAGGCCTACTTTACACTGTTGGGAAATGCCTATTCTTAGGCTGCTGTGAGTCCTAAGAACAGAAGACTTAAAGGTGTACTAGCCTTACTCTGAGAATTAATCACAAGAATTGAGACAAAGCATCTTGCTGTGTGTAGAACAATTAGTTTAGCTGCTAATAATTGCAAAGTGTTTTGTTTACCTAACTCTATTGAGAAGCATGAAACAGTTAATACATATTCTCTAGCTTACCCTTAAACTGGATTCAGAAGAATTAATCACCCATCTGGCTTCACATTTTTCTTACTTTAGCCTATTCGTCAGTGCATCTCCTACATAAATTGGATATCATATAATAATCTTTTTGTATTTTTTGTATTCATGTGTGTATTTCAATACTCCAATAAGCTTCACTTGACTCCAGGTCTTTGATGATAATTCTAATCCTGACACATGACAGTTAAGTAGAAAGTACTTTTTCTCTTTTTTGAACTAAAAAAAATGCCAGACTCCTGATGTGGTTAATTAGCATAGAAACACCAACAGTACTGAAGAAAAACACTTAATTGTACTAGGATATTCTATGTGAAATGCACAAAAATACATACTGTCCTCCCAAGGAGCTGAGTATCTGTCAGTATTTACTGGCCTTCCCCAAAGAAGATCACAATAACTAATCATAGTAGTAAGACTTAGTAGGTTATGTATCTACAGGCAGAGAAATAACTAATCTCTTGTAGTCATGTTCTCAGAGTACAGCCTCAAGAATATGCCATGGAGACACTGCAAATGCTGCTGATTCTTACTTTGCCTTAATTATTATTGTTTTTCATTTTAGGTTGACAGCTCTTCTCTCCCAGGTACACTTACTGCTCAAAATGTCCTGTTTCCTTCAACTCACTTTCCTTTAATGCACTATAAAAAAAAAAAAAAATTCAAAGCCCCTTCTGAATTGCTAATACTGCACACACTATTACAAACTATCTTTGAAACAATAGTCATTAAAGTTTTCTTTTCTCTAGTGTTGAGATCTCCCCAGATATAAATTAATACGTTAGAGGCATGAAATATAACTCACTAAATAGAAGCCAGTAGAACCAAAGGTTGACTGAAATATTGGGCTTAAAAAATTAGTGGGAGTACAGTTTTAAAGTGAAAGTTTTATCTAAATGTTGAAATAAAATTGTACAGATTTATCAGTAAGCTTACTCACATTGCTGGCCTCACAGCATTTATTCACACTGCTGCTAAACGATGTTTTCCCAAAAGTTACGTACATATCAGTCTTTTGTCAACTGAGTTATGCTTTTGAGGGACCTTATTGCTTAAAAGGAATGTCATGTCATTTCCTTTTTAAAATGGATAAACAACCTTTCTTTAAAAATAGGCCTTTGAATATATAAGGGTACAGTAATATTTTCTTTATTATGATTACGTATGTTGTGCTGGGACATTCAAGGAGTTTGTTGGTAAACATAGAGGATAAGAAAACTGAACTGATTTATAAGTGGCTGTAATAAGAAATTTACAAAAGCAATTTGCACAATTTTCAGACCTCTGTTTCATAGCAATAGAATGAAGTCAGGGGAAAAAAGAAAGAGAAGGAAGAACTCAACCAAAACAAGACTGTACCTGTCAGCACGCATATAAAATGTGTTCTTTATCCAAGATATTCAATCACAATGAGGGAAAACATCATCCACTGAAATATAGGAAAAAATTTTTGACGTACTCTTCTTATTCATGGACAGAAATTATCAAAGATTTTTTTCCCTTAATAATGTGCTTTGTATATCTCTGGCTCTTTGTACTATAACTTTAGCCTGAGTGATTCTTTCATCTGGAGGACTACAATGCTCTTCCCAAGTAGCCCAATCCCAGCCACTGCTTTTTCAGAGGTCTCCTTTTGTTATTATTTGTGAAAGTGCAAGTTTAACTTTTATGTCATTCAATCAACAGCATTGTTTGCCTTGCTCAGCAATTTCCAGTCCTGTGGACCAAAGTTCATTTTGCCAGGAGTCACTACTTGGACTGAGTGAGACTTTACCACCTTCACATGGGACACATCAAAAATCATCTTCATTTCCTGCCACATTTCTGTACCCTGCACTAACATACTCAAGTCTTTGTGGGCTTTACCAACCTTTATAAATGAGCTGAGGGTAAATAAGTGGCAGTATAATATGGTACTTAGGGGTGAAGAAGAAATGTAGTTAAGCTCATACTCTGAATATGACAATTTCTTTAATCCAGGGAGGGGAAATTATTTATATGGGGCTTGTAAATGTATAACCTGGTATCTAAGCTTATTTCTCTATTTTTAGATTCACTCGTCACCTCAGGAGCCACATCCCTTTTTGAAAAAACAAAACAGAACAAAAAACCAAGATGTGATTTGCTCTTCCCTTTAATGACCTCTACCCCATTTTCATCTGAGTACAGGATTTATCCCTTTCATAAATTCAGAGAAGCAGTAGGAAACATTAATGTTCCAGCAGTATGTTCCACACCCTCCCAGACTTGTTTTCTCTTGGTAAATCCTTTTCTCATATTTCTGTGTTTTACTTGGAGCCTTTTACTTTTGCAGGTGCTCAAAACCCTGAAAGTTCAACCCAACCCTTTATGAACATCAGCTTCATTTAATACCTTGACTTTTTTTTTAATTTTAATTTTAAAATTCCTTGTCACATGTCTACTTTTCCTCGAATTACTCTTCAGTTGCTAGGACCAAATAAACCCATTTACTTTATGAAAAATAGCTCATAAAAATGCTGCCCTATAAGTGGCTTTCAGGAATTCAGGGAAGTGATGATGAATGTAGACTTCAGGAAAGGAAATGGTTTCTTGTGGCAGGTTGTCATTTGGATGTGCCTGGAATGATAGGAATTAAATAGTAAGAGAGAAATGGGGTCAGAATCCAAGCTTAAAGAAAAAGCATAACACAACAGTTACAATGAAGACTCAAATTCGTCAATTAGTAGCCTTGAATAATTTTCAATTCTGTAACATTTTTATTTGTTAGATTAGTAACCCATGAGTATTTCTCAAATAAAATCTACAAAAATACTTAGGGATTCTCTGTACAATTATCTCCATAAGTGCATTTTCAAAATTAATGTTTTCTAGGATGTTAACAATTTTTCATTTTCTTAATATCAAATGTAAAAGATCTTATGGGTATTTATTTGCATTTGTTAATAGTTTATTTTTTTACAGCAGTTTTAGGGTCACAGCAAAATTGAATGGAAGGTACAGAGTCTTGCCATATGCCCTGTGCTTCTATGCATGCACAGACTCCTTCATTATCAGGGTCTCCCACTAGTGTGGCACACTGGTTACAATTGATGAACCTACATTGACACATCGTAATCACCCAAAGTCCACAGTTTGCATTACAGTTTCCTCTTGGTGGTAAATGTTGGATAGGTTTAGACAAATGCATAATGCCATGTATACATCATTATGGTATCACGCAGAGTATTTTCACTGCCCTAAAATGCCTTTGTGCTCCACCTCTTAATCCCTCCCCACGTAGTTTGATACTTTGTTGTTAGATACATAAATGTTAAGAATAGTTTTATGTACTCTTAGAGAATTAACTTCTTTGTCCCTGATAAATTTCCTTATTTTGAAGTCTTGTTGGTCTGAAATTAATATAGCTACTTTTGCTTTCTTTTCATCAGTATTAGCATGACATATTTTCCTTTTTAAAAAAAATTATTTTATATTGGACTATAGTTGGTTTGCAATATTGTGTTAGGTTCAAGAGTACAGCAAAGTGATGATTCAGTCATACATATACATATATCTGTTCTTTTTCAAAATCTTTTCCGGTTTAGGTTATTACAGAATATTGAGCAGAGTTCCCTGTGCTATACAGTAGGTCCTTGTTGGTTATCTGTTTTATATAGAGTAGGGTGTACATGTCAATCCCAAACTCCCAATTTCATATTTTCCTTTATCTACTTTAATGTACATGCATTTTTAAAATTTATTTAAAGTGAGCTTGTCATAGATACATATAGTTGGGTCTTGTTTTTTGATTCACTGTGACAATATTTGACTTTTAATTGGTACATTTAGACCGTTGGCATTCAAATGATTATTGATATAGTTGGGTTGACATTTATTATGTCCGTTACTGTTTCCTATTTGTTGCCCTTGCTGTTTGTTTCCATTTTTGTCTCCCACTCATTTCTGCCTTCTGTGTATTTTAAAATTGTATTATTTATTTATTTATTTTTATTGAAGTTTAGTTGACTTACAATACTACATTAGTTTCAGGTGCAGAACATAGTAATTCAATGTTTTTATACATTACTCTTCATACAGAGTTATTATAAAATATTGACTGTATTCCCTGTGCTGTATGTTACATCCAATGAGTAGTTAATATCCAAAAGATATGAGGAACTCATACAATTCAATATTAAAAAAAAAAGACAATACAATTAAAATTTGAGCAGAGGACCTAAAGAGGGATTTTTCCAAAGAAGACATGCAGATGGCCAAGAGGCACATGAAAAGGTGCTCAGCATCACTGTTATCAGGGAAATGCAAGTCAAAAATCACAAGATCACCTCACATCTGTCAGAATGGTTATTATCAAAAAGAAAACAAATAACAAATGCTGGTGAGCATGTGGTGAAAAGGAAACTTTAATGCACTGTTGTTGGAACTGTAAATTGATACAGCCACTTTAGAAAGCATTGTAGAGGCTTCTAAAAACATGAAATAGAACTATCATGTGATTCAGCAATTCCACTCCTGGGTATTTATCCAAAGAAAATGCCTTTTGTCGTTTTATATTACTCTGTTTCTTTCCTTTCTAAGCATATCAGTTATACTATCTTTTTTTGACTTATTTTGTGGTTTCCCTAGAGTTTGCAATATACATTTGTAGCTAATCCATGTCTACTTTCAAATAACTCTATGCCACCTCATGGGTAGTATGAGTACCTTATAATAATAAAATAATCCTAATTCCTCCCTCCCATCTCTTATGTCATTGCTGTCATTCTGTTATTCATTTCATTTATAAATATTATATATAATCATACATAATCAAATACACATAGCTATTATTATATTTTGGACAAACTTATCTATTGGATCAATTAAGAATAAAAAAAATATTTTACCTTATTCCTTCTTCTGTGTTCTTCCCTACTTTATGCAGATCCAAGTTTCTGACCTACATTATTTTTCTTCTCTTTAAAGAACTTCTTTTAATGTTTTGTGCAAGGCAGGCTTACTGGCAACAAATTCCTTCAATTTTTGTTTGTTTGACAAAGTCTTCAGTTCTCCTTCACTTTTGAAGAATAATTTTGCAGTGTTCAGAATTCTAGGTTAGTGTTTTTCTTTTTTCTCTCTCAACATTTTATATATTCACTCTACTGTCTTCTTGCTTGCATTAATTCTGAGAAGTCGATGTAATTTTTTTTTGTTGTTCCTATATAGGTAAGTTATTTTTTTCCCTCTTGCTTCCTTCAGAATTCATTCTTTATTTTCTGTAGTTGGAAAGTGATATGTCTAGGTGTGGTTTTTTGTTTTTATTTTTGTTTTGTTTTGGTATTTATCCTGTTCGGTGTCTCTTAGCTTACTGGATCTGTAGTTTGGTGTCTGACATTAATTTGAGGGAAATTCTATCATATTGTTTCACATATTATTTCTTCTGTTCCTATCCCTCTTTCTTCACCTTCTGATATCCCCATTACATGTATGATACAACTTCTGTTTTTGTCCTGAAGTGCTTAGATATTCTGTTCTTCTTTTTTTTTTTTTTTCCAGTTTTTGCTCACTTTGTTTTGGAGGTCTATTGAAATATCCTCAAATTCAAGACATTCTTTCCTCAGCCATGTCCCATCTACCAATGAGACCACCAGAGACAGTCTTCATTTCTGTTACAGTGTTTTTGATCTCTAGCATTTCTCTTTAGTTCTTTCTTAATATTTTCATCTTTCTGCTTACATTGCTCATCTGTTCTTATATATTGTCTATTTAGTAGAGTCCTTAGTGTATTAATCATAGTTGTTTTAAATTCCTGGCCTGATAATTCCAACATCTACCATATCTGATTCTGATGCTTTCTCTGTCTCTTCAAATTGTATTTTTTGCCTCTTAATAGGCCTTGTAATTTTCTTCTTGAGAGTCATACATACTAGATAAAGGAAATGCTGTAAATAGTAATGTGGTGGTGAAGTATAGTGGAAGCAGAAGCATTCTATAGTCCTAAGATTAGGTCTCAGTTTTTTTAGTGAGCCTAAGCCTCTAGACAGTGAACTTCCCAAGTATTTCTCAGGGTCGTCCCCCTGCCCCATGCAGTGTGAGAGTAGATGGTTAGAGTGGGCTGGGGTTGGTATTTCCCTTCTCCCACATGGAAGGCTGGAGCTGACTGGAGTTGGGTATTTCCCTTACCCCAGATCAGTTAGACTCTGATAATATCCCAGCAGGTTAGGCTTTGGTTAACTCATTTCTCCTGAGAGCAGACCTTGTTAAGAAGAACAGCATGCTCTGGTATTTCAGAATGGTTCAGTTGCCCTCTCCTTGCGGAAAGCACAGGGGATATTTTTCTGATATTTAGTGTGAGAACCTGCTCAAGCTCCAGGAGGAAAATCTCACAAAATTGTGGGAGTACCTTCTATGACTCGGTCCTCCTGGAGTTTTTAACTCTCAGAATTTTCCATGCTGAGCCTCTTGCAATTCATCAATTACAGTGTAGGCTTTTCTGCCCTAGCACTGAGTCTGCTCCAGTAAGCCATGACTCCCTGTATTCACCTGTCTCTCTGGTCTTGGGACAGCAATTTGCCCTGTTTTCTTACCTCTGTTATGGATCCAAAAATGAATTGTTGATTTTTTTTTTTAGTCAGCTCAGCTTTTTACTTGTTGTTAGGATGAAGTGGTGATTTCCTAGTTCCTTACATGCAGAACTAGAAACCAGATGTCAAGTTTTATTTGCTTTTTTAAATCTAGAGTGATATGAATTAACTCAATCAACTTATTGGAGAATATTTTGGGCATTTGCAAGTATAGATACTTGTATATTTTCAGCTGAAAAATACTGAAAATACATTGCCATTTACATATAACTACATCATAAAAGCTGAGAGAGTTTCTACAGTTTATCTGGCTCCTACATTATGATGTGTCATCACATCTTTATTTCAGCTTACTATTGTTCAGCATAATGCAAAATGCTGTTGAGTAATGGATGATGAAATAGGTAGATCCAAGTCTGTATTACATCCTTGCTTCCTGACATTTTACTATTTCCACTCATTTTCCAATTTAAAAGAAAAATTGCTTTAAGTTAAACTTGTTTTAAGTTTACTTTTCTAAGTACTTTCTGGATTTTTATAGCAACAATCTTAAAATAAAAACATAATTGAGTTAGAAAGCAGATGAAATTATCTTATGACTACTATAGTGTTTTCTGGTCTACCTCTGTCTTAGAGAGGTGTTTGTGTTTCCATCACAAGACTTGCTATTTCAGATTTTCCAAAGTAGCTGCAGAGCTGAAAGAAGGAATTCAGTAGAGTGCTCATGTTTAATCTTGGCAAGGCAGTATATTTTAAACAACACTTCTAGTTGTCGTTTTAGTCATTTTTACTTATTAATAAAATAGTTTAATCATTCAAAGTATACTTTGAAAAGCTTCTTAACAAAACTTGATTAATTTCTAATATGATTTAATTTGATTTAATATAAGCATTCTGTATTTTCATAAGTAGGTAATTATGTGGCACAAAATATATAATATATGACATTATGAGAATTTATATCTGGCAGGAAATCAGCTTTATGTTCTAGGTGAAATTATGTTCATGGCAATAGAAAAAAGCATTGATACTGAGACTAGTCATTTCTTTATTTCAATTGTTCTACTAGGGCCAGTGTTTCTAGTTTTTAATTTGTAATAAGATCAGAACAAAGTCAGAATTAATGTTTTTTAAAATTATATCTAGAGATGGTCATAAATAGAATGGCAGTTTCTATTAGAATATAGATATAAAAAAGAACATGGCAGGGCTTCCCTGGTGGCGCAGTTGTTGAGAGTCAGCCTGCCGATGCAGGGGACAAGGGTTCGTGCCCGGGTCCGGGAAGATCCCATATGCCGTGGAGCAGCTAGGCCCATGAGCCATGGCCGCTGGGCCTGCGCGTCTGGAGCCTGTGCTCCGCAACGGGAGAGGCCACAACAGTGAGAGGCTCGCGTACCACAAAAAAAAAAAAACAAAAAAACCTCATTTTCCTAGATGTCGTTTATTTGACTTCTCATTCTGAGTAAAAGCCATGCACAGAGAATAAGGAAACTATACATTCTTATTCAGCCAAAATGATGTCATATTATTCATGAATAAAATTTACTAGTTGAGAGAATACCTTAGACCAGTTAAAAGCTAATTTATTTTATTATTTAATTATACTTTCTCTCCAATTTTCTGACCCATAGTAGATTAAAAATGTTAAATAACGAAACAAATTATATAGTTAAAATAACATTTTATATGAGGCACCCAGTAATTTTTCAAAGAAAAATAACATAAAGTAGGGTTCAGAATAATAGTTAAAACCCTGATATTTAAGTAGCATGACAAACCCATAATTCATGTGCAGACTATTTTAAGATTAAGTCTCCTTCAATATGAGGAAATGTTTTTATATAGTTTCTAAGATTTCAGCATTAAGGACCATCTTTGTTATGGTTTGCCTATTAAGGGAGACAAAGGGTAAAAATATATATTGTTTAGCAGTGCTATTCATTCTGTAGATCTGTTCTAAGGCCTGAATTTCTGCTTTCTGACAACCACAACTCATAGCGCCAGTGATTCTGGTCATGGACCACACTTTGGGAATCAAGTTTTTGATCTATTCCTGAGTATTTTATTCCATGTGTCATCATTTAAGACTATTGGCAAATTAAGTTGTATTCAAAAAAGGTAATTTTGTTTTCATGATATCTTGAAAATATATTATTTCAGGAAAAAAAAGCTGAGGAATGATGATATTTAGAAGTATATTACATGGGAGAAAAGGGAGGCGTGGAAGCTTTCTTAATGTTTTGAGCGACTGCCATTGGTTGCTGCAAAGGTTCAGATTAAAAGCTTCTTAACAGAACTGCCCCCTGCACCCCGAAAATTGACTTCCTGCCAAAGCAGAAGATTCCTTATAGCTGAGCATATTCTGCATAGTCTACCTGAACAGCTGAGGTTTCCTGAAGTAGATTAAAGGAAACAAACTTTGAATTTACCAGAATTTATGTCTTGTTGCTCATATTCTAGTTTCTTCCTCTTCTTAAAGATCTAAAAATCTTGACAAAAGAGTAACATCTTCAAATAATAGAATATATATATATATATATGATTCTTTGGCTAAAGGGAATATGCAGCCCTGTAGCCCAAATTATCCCATAAAAGGCTAACAGTAGTGATATGGTATTAATAATCAGTAAGTTTTTTAGCACTTACTTTAGTCCAGGCATTGTACAAAGCAATTCATATGCATTTTTTTCAGCTAACTCTCCCAGTAAACTAATAAGATATCATTCCTGTTTATAGATGAGGAAGGGCAGACTGAGTGATAAATTAGCTTGACTCTGTTTATACGTCTAGCATATTGACTATTTTAGGGATAAGGCACTAATTAGGAACTGCTATAGTCTAATGAGCCATGTTATATAAAAGAACAGAAATTGTATTATTAGAATGATGCTCAGATGATTATATAAATATATAATTATATAACTATATAAATATATAATCAATGCACTATTACATAATTTGAATACATAAAATATAGATATCTATATAAATTTCTGTATCAATCACTAATCATCAGGAAAATTCAAATCAAAATCACAATGAGATATTACCTTACACCAATTAGGATGGCTATCATTAAAAAGCTAAAAGTTAACAAGTGTTGGTAAAGATGTAGACAAAAGGGAAGCTTTGTGCACTGTGGATAGAATGTAAATTGTTACAGCCATTATGGAAAACACTATGGACTTTCCTCAAAAATTTAAGAAATAGAACTACCATATGGTCCAGCAATCCCACTTCTACATATATCCAGAGGAAATTAAATCATTATCTTGAAGAGGTATCTGCACTCCCGTGTTTATTGCAACATGATTTGCAATAGCCAAGTATGGAAACAACTAAGTGTCCATTGATGGACAAATGCACAAAATTTACGTGATATATAGATATAGATATAAAATTCAGCTTTGAAAGAGAAGGAAATCCTGCTATATGCAACAACATAGATGAACCTGGAGGACATTATACCAAGTGAAATAAGCAAGACACAGTAAGAGAAATACCGGATCATCTCATTTGTATGTGGAATCTAAAAAAATTGAACTCATAGAAACAATAGAAGAGTGGTTACTGGGGGATGGGGAGAATGGGGAGATACTGGTCAAAAGGTATAAACTTTCAGTTATAAGATGAATAAGTTCTGGAGATCTAATGTACAGCACAGTGACCATATTAAAAATGATGTATACTTAAAATTTGTTAAGACAGTAGATCTTAAGAATCCTCACCACATACACATACCTAAAGAGGTAACTATGTGAAATGATGGATATGTTAATTAGTTTTACTGTAGTCACCATTTTACAGTGTATACATATATCAAATTATCATGTTGTCCACCCTAAATACATACAATTTTATTTGTCAATCATACTCCAATAAAGCTGTGTTCAATAAATCAATACAGATTTTGTATTATTGAAATAATAGAATAGCATATACATGCTAAGGTGATTAAAGATATTATTAATTCATCATTATATCATTCGAATACACCAAAATATAAATGTATAGAAGTGTGTTAATAGTTGTATGTAGATGCCTCTGAATTCTTTAAAAAGTAAAGCAGGGCTTCTCTGGTGGCACAGTGGTTGAGAGTCCGCCTGCCGATGCAGGGGACACGGGTTCGTGCCCCGGTCCGGGGGGATCCCACGTGCCGTGGAGCGGCTGGGCCCGTGAGCCATGGCCGCTGAGCCTGCGCGTCCGGAGCCTGTGCTCCGCAACGGGAGAGGCCACAACAGTGAGGGACCTGCATACCGCAAAAAAAAAAAAAAAAAAAGTAAAGCAATAATCAGACTTTCAAGTAATAATGAAATATATATACACATGTAATATTGGAGGTCACAGATTCTTCAGAGAATCAAAATTAAAAGAAAATTATTGTACAGTTTGAAATTAGATAAAATTAATCAAAGTTGTCTTGTCATATGTAGCCTCCAAAAAGACTGAATGATAGACTACCACACACTGGGAAAGTTACTGGTCTTTCTGAAATATTTTTAAGATGGATTATGCTTTCATGTCACACTGCTGTGTGCATTTTTTTGTCTAAATCCAACTGCTCTTTTAATATTCTCCACATGGAAAGTGAAGCAACCCTATTTGCATTTTAAAAGAAGGCAACATGGTAAATCATGCCCAATGCCCAAACTGAATTATTTCTTTAATATGGTTGTGATGTAACCTGTCCCAGTTTTATTCAGATGTACCCAGAATTCTAACCTTGACCTTTCTGAATTTAATACAGTGCTTTATTAGAAGAATGTATATAATTTTTCAAATTAACAAAAGCTAGATTTTAGTGCGATTTCACTCTTTCCAGGTTTTTGCAATATTTAACCCTTTCATTTTAAATATTCGCTTTTTAAAAAATATAGCTATTATTTTAGATAAAATAGCTTACAACTGTAGACTCAGTAAGTAGATTAGCGGTAACTTAGGGCTGGAGGGGAAGTTGGGGAGAAATAGAGGTGACTGCCAAAGGGTACAAGGTTTCTTTCTTGCAGATGAAAATGTTCTGTATTGATGTTGATAGTAGTTGCATAATTCTGTGAAAACTAAGAAAAACTAAATTGCACATTTTAAATGTTTGAATTGTATGGTGTGTAAATTATATCTCAATAAAGAGATTAAAAATTTAGCCTTCAAAATAAAAAATGAAAAATCATATATTCTGTCAACAGTAATGCAGTGAAAGAGACAATTTCATGAGAATACTTGGAAATTCTGAAGTTCGATCATATTCTCAGGGATTATGGTTACATTTCCAGGCTTTTACCAATATGAATCAAATTTACAGGATTTTTTTTTCAAATGGACACATTTTTTGACCAAATTCTATGTTCCTGTTTAAAATTAAAGTAAGAGGAAAATACATTTTTGTTGAAATAACTGTTTAACTAGTTTCTCATGCATAATATTTACTTTTCTGTCTAAAGTATTTTCAAGTGATCAAAGCTAAATTTATTGTTGACATTATTGTAAATTCTTCTTTACATATAGTCACCTATGTAATCCTCACCATACCCTATAATGTAGTTATTATTATTTTAAGGATTGTTAGCTTGTGGCAGAGAGAAGGTAGGTAGCTTGATCAGTATGGCAAAGTTATTAAGCGGTAAATCCAAAATTTACAAGTATAAAGTCTTACATCAGAATTTTAGCTTCTAACTGTAATGCTCAATGGTTTGATAAGATTCATAATGATACACAAGTGTACTTGCTGGCTTGGCAGGGTAAGATTGTCCTCATATTAGTTATGAATACAAAAGAAATTTAATAGCAAATAATAAATGAGCTAGCACTAAGTTGCAAATTTCTTTTTGATGAATAGGGTTTTATTACAATGGTAGTAATAAAAATACCTAATATTTGTGTAGTATTTGACCCATGCAAGAACACTTTAGAAAATTATAATTTTTATATTAAAGTTGAGGAAGCTGAGATATAAATGTAGAAAATAACTTATTGACAGTCATGCAGCTAGACAGTAGCAAAGTCTAATTACTTATCCTCTAATATATAACATATCATAGGAATTCTGGAGAGCCAGGAGGAGAGATTATATGAAACTTTAGTTAATCTCTTCTGCTGGAATCTAAACTTTGTAGATAGTATTGACAGGGAGTTAAGCCATTTTTGAACTACTTGCCTCTAATAAGCTTTTTTAAAAAACTTTTTCACTAAGAAAGTTGTTGCCTAAAGGCAGGTAGATGTGCCTAGGCATGAGCTTGTTGACCAGAAGGCTAATTTGCCATAGGAAAAAATATCAAAAACAGTATTAAGTTATGGGTCTGTTATGGAGCTCCAGTCAAATGAATGCCTAACTATGTGGTAAGAAATCCAATAGCATTTTATGGCATTTCTGATACCTACTTCATGTAGGTATCAGACACCTAAAGGGGAATCATTGTATAATTAGAAAAGAACAACCAAAAAAAATATGCTTTCCACTATCCAGTTTAATAATTAAAATAGAGTAGGGAATGATTTGTGGATATATGTATCTGGGGGGAAAATTCAGGAGATCTCAAAATCTTAAATTTTTTTAAAAAGTAAAGATATTTGAACCTAGTATCTCAGACACTTTCCTATCTCTCACCTCTCTTTCAAAGTTGATTTTCTTGAAAGATTTGTCTGTACTCCCCGTTTGTTTTTACATCTACACTCAATGAAAAACCCACACTAATATGGCATCTGCTACCATCACTCAACAAGAATAACTGAGTTCAGTGACACCATGTTCAAAAGTCAATGGATGTTTCAGAACCCATCTTATTTGACCTTTCAGTGGCCTTTAAAAAATGCCCCTTCTTCATATTACAGACTTTTTCCCTATAACTTTAATGATGACATAATCTCCTGGTTTTCTTGCTGTCTCTTTGATCTCATCTTCTCTCTTGCTTTATTCTACTAAATTTCCTATATATCTCTATTAGCTGAAATATTTCTTCAAGGTCTTGTCTTGCCTCTTTTCTCTTTTCCATATTCTGTCACTAACATTTTTCCTATGTTTTCCAAAAGAAATAATATGAATATGTAAGATAAACAGAGCATTCTAATTTACAGAAAATAGATGTTATTTGGTAAGAAAACCAGGATGGTAATTTCTAGAATGTCAGAATAACAACCTCTGAAAATCCACGTTTAACTAAAAGCAATAAGAAAACTGGCAAAACTGTCAAAAACCAACTTTTAAAGAACTCTGGGCATTAACAGAAAACTTATAACCTAAGTGTTTATTCAAGAAAAAAATGCGGTCTTGTAAGAAGAGTGACTCTTACTATGTTTTAACCTTTCCTAATCCCATCCCTCTGAAAACCAACAAGTCTTGCAACTATAGTTACTGTCAAAACAAGCAGTATAGCAGCCACTAGAGGAGGGAAAACAAGCTTGGAGCTACCCAAAAGCTTCATCCCCAGAGAATTAGCACTATTTAACCTGTGTCAATGACAATGGTAAATTCCATTCCCAGGTATTGTCTTTGACAAGCTTACTCTTTGCAAACAGCATTGCCCACAGGGCATTTGTCAAAAATCATCAGGGGCAACTGTTTAACATTGCAGGTGTCTAATATAGCAATGCAAGTAGGTCTAACAAGAGGCTGGCAAAACAACTTAAAGAAAAAACTGGCAAATGAAATAATCCATAAGGAGATTTGTAAAGCTCCAACATATTCATGGCAATCTAGAAGGTTATACATACATACAGGGAGGGCTGTGCACATACCCAGGATATACCCTAGAAGGCCCCAATCTGACTGGCTGAACTTGAGGCTCCATAAAACTAGAAATTGAAGACTAAGGCAGACTAGTAATCTGCCTGCCAGTGCATGGAGGATGTGACCCAACACACAATGAGCCTATCAGCAAAGGCTGAGAGAATTATTCATTCAAGTAATTTAAGGAAATCTCTGCAGTCATTAGGCGACCACTAAGCAACTGAACAGAGATTTCAGTGCCCTCACATGACAAAAAATACAGACAATACAGAATTAGTCCAGGAAAGTCACAAAACAGATGTTAAGAACAAAAACAAACAGCTAAAACAATAAACCCTGTGTGGGGGAGGGATCTAGTTTCTATAATTACCACATTATATCATGTAAATCTTAGTTTTCTCAAAAAATTGCGAGATACTCCAAGCAAAAGGAAGTATGGCCATGCACAAGAGAAAAGCAGTCAATTGAAACTGTTTCAGAGGAACCCCAGATGTAGGCTGAGTGAACAAAGACTTGGACAGAAACTACTATTGTACATATGTTAAAGAACTGAAGAAAACCATGGTTAAAAAATCAACAGGAAATATGAGAATCATGGAACACCAAATCAAGAATATAATAAAAATAAGATAGAGTCAAATAGGAAGGCTGAAGTTTTAAAGTGTTATAACTGAAATGAAATATTCCCCAGATGGGCTCAACAGTAGATTTGAGCTAACAGAGGAAATATCAGGGAACATGAATACAGATCAATTGAGATTACCATTCTGAAAAACAAAAATAAATATAAATGTGACTTAAGTGTAAAAGGATTGAAGTCATTCAAAATACGTTCTCTAACCATATGTAATAAAATTAGAAACCATTAGAAGCTAATCAGTAACAGAATGTGGCTAAGTCAGTGTTTAGAGGAAAATTTAAAGTTGTAAACAGTTATTTTTTTAAAGGAAGATCTTACATTAATAACTTTCACTTTAAGAAACTACACAATAAAAGAGCAAACAAAATTCAAAACAAACGGAACAAAAGAAAAATAAACAAAAACTACAGCAGCTATAAATGAAATATAACAATAGATACAGAAGCTGGTTTTTCTTTTTGAATTTTATTTTTTTTATATAGCAAGTTCTTATTAGTTATCTATTTTATACATATTAGTGTATACATGTCAATCCCCATCTCCCAATTCATCCCATCACCACCACCAGCACCCCCCCCCCCACTTTCCCACCCTTTGTGTCTGTGCGTTTGTTCTCTACATCTGTGTCTCTATTTCTGCCTTGCAAACCGGTTCATCTGCAGCATTTTTCTAGATTCCAAATATATGCGTTTATATACAATACTTGTTTTCCTCTTTCTGACTTACTTCACTGTGTATGACAGTCTCTAGGTCCATCCACATCTCTACAAATTACCCAATTTCGTTCCTTTTTATGGCTGAGTAATCTTCCATTGTATATATGTACCACATCTTTATCCCTTCATCTGTCGATGGGCATTTAGGTTGCTTCCATGACCTGGCTATTGTAAATAGTGCTGCAGTGAACATTGGGATGCATGTGTCTTTTTGAATTATGGTTTTCTCTGGGTATATGTCCAGTAGTGGGATTGCTGGGACATATGGTAATTCTATTTTTAGTTTTTTAAGGAACCTCCATACTGTTCTCCATAGTGGATGTATCAATTTACATTGCCACCAACAGTGCAAGAGGGTTCCCTTTTCTCCACACCCTCTCCAGCATTTGTTGTTTGTAGATTTCCTGATGATGCCCAGTCTCACGGGTTGAGGTGATACCTGATTGCAGTTTTGATTTACATTTCTCTAATGATTAGTGATGTTGAGCATCCTTTCATGTGTTTGTTGGCAATCTGTATGTCTTCTTGGAGAGATGTCTGTTTAGGTCGTTTACCCATTTTTTGATTGGGTTGTTTTTTTTTTAATATTGAGCTACATGAGCTGTTTATGTATTTTAGAGATTAATATGTTGTCCATTGATTCGTTTGCAAATATTTCCTCCTATTCTAAGGGCTGTCTTTTCATCTTGTTTATAGTTTCCTTTGCTGTACAAAAGCTTTTAAGTTTCATTAGGTCCCATTTGATTATTTTTCTTTTTATTTCCATTACCCTAGGAGGTGGCCAAAAAAGATCTTGCTGTGATATATGTCAAAGAGTGTTTTTCCTATGTTTTCCTCTAAGAGTTTTATAGTGTCTGGTCTTACATTTAGGTCTTTAATCCATTTTTTAAATAAATAAATTTATTTATTTATTTATGGCTGCATTGGGTTTTCATTGCTGTGCATGGGCTTTCTCTAGTTGTGGCAAGTGGGGGCTACTCTTTGTTGCGGTGTGTGGGCTTCTCTTATTGTGGAGTACAGGCTCTAGGTGTGCAGGCTTCAGTAGTTGTGGCAAACAATCTCAGTAGTAGTGGCTTGCAGGCTCTAGAGCACGGGCTCAGTAGTTGTTGCACATGGGCTTAGTTGCTCCACAGCATGTGGGATCTTCCCAGACCGGGGCTCAAATCCGTGTCCCCTGCATTGGCCGGCGGATTCTTAACTATTGCGCCACCAGGGAAGTTCCTTTAATCCATTTTGAATTTATTTTTGTGTATGGTCTTAGAGAGTGTTCTAGTTTCATTCTTTCACATGTAGCTGTCCAGTACAGCACCACTTACTGAAGAGACTGTCTTCTCTCCATAGTATATCCTTGCCTCCTTTGTCATAGATTAGTTGACCATAGGTGTGTGGGTTTATCTCTGGGCTTACTATCCTGTTCCATTGATCTATATTTCTCTTTCTGTGTTGGTACCATATTGTCTTTATTACTGTAGCTTTGTAGTAAGTCTGAAGTCAGGGGTCTGAATCCTCCAGCTCCATTTCTTGTCCCTCAAGATTACTTTGGCTATTCAGGGTATTTTGTTTCTCCATACAAATTTTAAGATTTTTTGTTCTAGTTCTGTAAAAATTGCCACTGGTAATTTGATAGGGATTGCACTGAATCTCTAGATTGCTTTGGGTAATATAGTCATTTTCACAATATTGGTTCTTCAAAGCCAAGAACTTGGTATATCTCTTCATCTGTTTAGGTCATCTTTGATTTCTTTCATCAGTGTCTTATAGTTTTCTGAGTACACATCTTTTACCTCCTTAGGTAGGTTTATTCCTAGGTATTTTATTCTTTTTGTTGCGGTGGTGAATGGGATTGTTTCCTTAATTTCTCCTTCTGTTCTTTCATTTTAGTGTATAGAAATGCAAGAGATTTCTGTGCATTAATATTGTATCCTGCAGCCCTACCAAATTCATTGATTAGATCCAGTAGTTTTCTGGTGGCATCTTTAGGATTCTCTGTGTATAATATCATGTCATCTGCAAACAGTGACAGTTTGACTTCTTGTTTTCCAATTTGTATTCCTTTTATTTCTTTTTCTTCCCTGATTGCCATGCTTAGGAATTCCAAAACTATGTTGAGTAATAGTAGCAAGAGAAGACATCCTTGTCTTGTACTTGATCTTAAAGGAAATGCTTTCAGTTTTTCCCCATTGAGAATGATGTTTGTGGGTTTGTTGTATATGACTTTTATTTTGTGGAGGTAGGTTCCCTCTATGCCCATTTTCTGGAGAGTTTTTATCATAAATGGGTGTTGAATTTTGTCAAAAGCTTTTTCTGCATCCATTAAGATGATCATACGGTTTTTATTCTTCACTTTGTTAATATGGTGTATCACATTGATTGGTTTGCGTATGTTGAGAATCCTTGCATCCCTGGGATAAAACCCACTTGACCATGGTGTATGATCCTTTTAATGTGTTGTTGGATTCTGTTTGCTAGTATTTTGTTGAGGATTTTTGCATCTATATTAATCAGTGATATTGGCTTGTAGTTTTCTTTTTTTGTAACATCTTTGTCTAGTTTTGGTGTCAGGGTGATGGTGGCCTTGTAGAATCAGTTTCAGAGTGTTCCTTCCTCTGCAGTTTTTTAGAAGAGGATGAGAAGGATCAGTGTTAGCTCTTCTCTAAATGTTTGATAGAATTCACCTGTGAAGCCATCTGGTCCTGTACTTTGTTTGTTGGAAGATTTTTAATCACAGTTTCAATTTCATTACTTATGATTCATGTTCATGTTTTCTATTTCTTCCTGGTTCAGTCTTGGAAGGTTATACGTTTCTAAGAATTTGTCCATTTCTTCCAGGTTGTCCATTTTATTGGCAGAGTGTTGCTTGTAGTAGTCTCTTAGGATGCTTTGTATTTCTGCGCTGTCTGTTGTAACTTCTCCTTTTTCATTTCTAATTTTATTGGTTTGAGTCCTCTGCCTCTTTTACTTGATGAGTCTGGCTAAAGGTTTATCAATTTTGTTTATATTCTCAAAGAAATAGCTTTTAGTTTTATTGATCTTTGTTATTGTTTTCTTTGTTTCTATTTCATTTATTTCTCCTCTAATCCTTATGATTTCTTTCCTTCTACTAACTTGGGGTTTTGTTTGTTCTTCTTTCTCTAGTTCCTTTAGGTGTAAGTTTAGGTATTTTATTTGAGATGTTTGTTGTTTCTTGAGGTAGGCTTCTATTGCTATAAACTTCCCTCATAGAACTGCTTTTGCCGCATCCCATAGGTTTTGGATTGTCATGTTTTCAGTGTCATTTGTCTTTAGGTATTTTTTGATTTCCTCTTTGATTTCTTCAGTGATATCTTGGTTATTTAGTAACATATTGTTTAGCCTCCATGTGTTTGTGTTTTTAATGATTTTTTCCCTGTATTTTATTTCTAATCTGAAAGCATTGTGGTTGGAAAAGATGCTTCATACGATTTCAATTTTCTTAAATTTCTGAGGCTTGATCTGTGACCCAGGATGTGATCCATCCTGGAGAATGTTCCCTGCACACTTGAGAAGAAAGTGTAATCTGCAGTTTTTCATTGGAATGTCCTATAAATGTCAATTAAATCTATCCTGGACTATTGTGTCATTTAAAGCTTGTGTTTCCTTATTAATTTTCTGTCTGGATGATCTGTCAATTGGTGTAAATGAGATGTTAAGGTCCCCCACTATTACTGGGTTACTGTTGATTTCCTCTTTTTTACCTGTTAGCATTTTCCTTATGTGTTGAGGAGCTCCTATATTGGTTGCATATATATTTTTAATTGTTATATCTTCTTCTTGGCTTGATTGCTTGATCATTATGTAGTGTCCTTCTTTGTCTCTTGTAACATTCTTTATTTTAAAGTCTATTTTACCTAATATGGGTATTTCTACTCTAGCTTTCTTTTGATTTCCATTTGCATGGAATATCTTTTTCCATCCCCTCAGTTTCAGTCTGTATGTGTCCCTAGGTCTGAATTGGGTCTCTTGTAGACAGCATATATATGGGTCTTGTTTTTGTATCCATTCTGTGAGCCTGTGTCTTTTGGTTGGAACATTTAATCCATTCACATTTAAGGTAATTATTGATATGTATGTTCCTGTTACCGTTTTCTTAATTGTTTTGGGGTTTGTTTTTAGGTCCTTTTCTTCTCTTGTGTTTCCCACTAAGAGAAGTTCCTTTAGCATTTTTTGTAGAGCTGGTTTGGTGGTGCTGAATTCTCTTAACTTTTGCTTGTCTGTACAGCTTTTGATTTCTCCATTGAATCTGAGTGAGATCTTTGCCAGTTAGAGTAATCTTGGTTTTAGGTTCTTCTCTTTCATCACTTTAAGTATATCATGCCACTCCCTTCTGGCTTGTATGGTTTCTGCTGAGAAATCAGCTGTTAACCTTATGTGAGTTCCCTTGTATGCTACTTGTCATTTATCCCTTGTTGCTTTTAATAATTTTTCTTTGTGTTTAATTTCTGTCAATTTGATTACTGTGGGTCTTGGCGGAGTTCTCCTTGGCTTTATCCTTCCTGGGACTCTTCCTGCTTCCTGAAATTGTGTGGCTATTTCCTTTCCCATGTTAGGGAAGTATTCAACTACAATCTCGTCAAACATTTTCAACGTGGTCCTTTCTCTCTTCTCCTTCTGGGACCCCTATAATGTGACTGTTGGTGTATTTAATGTTTTCCCAGAGGTCTCATAGGCTGTCTTCATTGCTTTTCATTCTTTTTTCTTTCTTCTGTTCCACAGTAGTGAATTCCACCATTCTGTCTTCCACATGACTTATCCATTCTTCTGCCTCAGTTATTCTGCTATTGATTTGTTCTAGTGTATTTTTCATTGCAGTTATTGTATAGTTCATCTCTGTTTGTTCCTTAATTCTTCTAGGTATTTATTCTTTTATTCTTCTAGGTCTTTGTTAAACATTTCTTGCATTTTCTCGATATTTGCCGCCATTCTTTTTCCAAGGTCCTGCATCATCTTCACTATCATTATTCTGAATTCTTTTTCTGGAAGGTTGCCTATCTCCACTTCATTTTGTTGTTTTTCTGGGGTTTTATCTTATTCCTTCATCTGGTACATAGTCCTCTGCCTGTTCATTTTGTCTGTCTTTCTGTGAATGTAGTTTTCGTTCCACAGGCTGCAGGATTGTAGCTCTTCTTGCTTTTGCTGTCTGCCCTCTGGTGGATGAGGCTATCTAAGAGGCTTGTGCAAGCTTCCTAATGGGAGGGACTCGTGATGGGTAGAGCTTGGTGTTGTTCTGGTGGGCAGAGCTCAGTAAAACTTTAATCCACTTGTCTGGTGATTGGTGGGGCTGGGTTCCCTCCTTGTTGGTTGTTTGCCCTGAGGCAAGCCAGCACTGGAGCCTACTCTGCTCTTTGGTGAGACTAATGGTGGACTCTGGGAGGGCTCACGCCATGGAGTACTTCCCAGAACTTCTGCTGCCAGTGTCCTTGTCCCCATGGTGAGCCACAGCCACCCCCTCGCCTCTGCACGAGACCCTCCAACACTGGCAGGTAGGTTTGGTTCTATCTCCTATGGGGTCACTGCCCCTTCCCCTGCGTCCTGAGATGCACACTACTTTGTGTGTGCCCTTCAAGAGTGGAATCTGTTTCCCCCAGTCCTTTCAAAGTCCTGCAATCAAATCCCACTAGCTTTCAAGGTCTCATTCTCTGAGAATTCTTCCTCCCATTGCCAAACCCCTAGGTTGGGAAGCCTGACGTGGGGCTCAGAACCTTCACTCCAGTGGGTGGACTTCTGTGCTATAATTGTTCTCCAATTTGTGGGTCACCCACCTAGTGATTATGAGATTTGATTTTATTGTGATTGAGCCCCTCCTACCGTCTCACTGAGGCTTCTCCTTTGTCTTTGGATGCGGGGTATCTTTTTTGTTGAGTTCCAGTGTCTTCTTGTCGCTGCTTGTTCAGCAGTTAGCTGTGATTCCGGTGCTCTCCTGAGAGGGAGTGAGCTCACCTCCCAGAAGCTGGTTTTTTGAATAGATGAGCAATAGACAAATTTTTGTCTATTCTAACCAAAAAAAATGATAAAAATATCAAAGTACTATCATCTGAAATGAAAGAGAAGGCATTTCTATTAACTGTACAGAAATTTTAAAAACTGTATGGGAATACTGGGAACAACTGAGTGCTAACAAATTAGAAAACCAAGGAAAAGTAACAGTTTCCTAGAAAGACAGAAACTACTTAAACTGACTGAAGAGTTAGAAAATCTGAGTAGAACTAAAAAAGTAAGTCAACATGTAATCGAAAATCTTTCCACAAAGAAATGCCTAGGAGCAGATGGCTACATTGTTGAATTCTATCAAATATTTAAAGAAGACTCTTTTTTTTGGCTGTTGCCTCATATGAATATTTTTTAATTGTAGTATAGTTGATGTACATACAGTATTTTATAAGTTACAAGTGTACAATATAGTATTCATAATTTTCAAAGGTTATACACTGTTTATAGTTATTATAAAATATTGCCTCTATTCCCTGTGTTGTAGAATATATCCTTGTAGCTTTATACATAATAGTTTGTACCTCTTAATCCCCTACTCCTATATTGCCCTCCCTGCTTTCTTCTCCCCACTGGTAACCACTAGTTTGTTCTCTATATCTGCTTCTTTTTTGTTATATTCATTAGTTTGTTGTATTTTTTAGATTCCACATATAAGTGATATTTTACAGTATTTGTCTTTCTCTGGCTTACCTCACATAGCATAATCCCCTCCAAGTCCATCCATGTTGTTGCAAATGGCAAAATTTCATTCTTTTTTATGGTTGAGTAGTATTCCGTTGTATATATATATATACCACATCTTCTTTATCCATTTATCTGTTGATAGACATTTAGGTTGATTCGATATTTTGGCAATTTTAAATAACGCTGCTATGCACATTGGGTGCATATATCTTTTTGACTTAGTGTTTTTGTTTTTTTCATATATATATACTCAGGAGTGGAATTGCTGGATCTTATGGTAGTTGTCTTTTTAGTTTTTTAAGAAACCTCTGTACTGTTTTCCACAGTGGCTATACCAATTTACATTCCCACCAGCAGTGTATGAGGGTTCCGTTTTGTCCAAATCCTCTCCAATATTTGTTATTTGAGTTCTTTTTGCTGATAGCCATTCTTCTGACTGTTGTGACGTGATAATCTCATTGTGGTTTTAATTTGTATTTCCTTGATGATTAGCGATGTTGAGTGTCTTTTCATGTGCCTATTGGCCATCTGCATGTCCTCTTTGGAAAAATGTCTGTTCAGTTCTCCTGCTAGTTTTTTTTATCAGCTGTTGTGTTTTTTGTTTGTTTGTTTTTGTTTTTATGTGGAGTTGTATGAGCTGTTTATATTTTTTGTGTATTAACCCCTTATAGGTCATATCATTTGCAAATATTTTCTCCTATTCCATAGGTTGTCTTTTCGTTTTGTCAATGTTTTCCTTTGCTGTGTAAACTCTTTTAGGTTTACTTAGGTCTCATTTGTTTATTTTTGCTTTTATTTCCTTTACTTCAGGGGAGAGATCCAAAAAATTACTGCTACAGTTTATGTCAAAGATTTTTGTGCCTGTGTTTTCCTCTAGGAATTGTATGGTTTCTGGTCTTACATTTAGGTCTTTAAACCATTTTGACTTTATTTGTGTCTGTGGTGTTAGAGAAGGTTCTGATTAGAAGATTGACTCCAATCCGTCAAAAACTTAGAGAGACTACTTCCAGTTAATTCTGTGAGAGTTTGTATTAGCCAGATACCAAATTCAGTCAAAGATAATACAAGAAAATGAAAAATATAGGTGAATTTACCTTGTAAGTATAGGCACAAACATCTTTAATACAATACTAGCAAACCAAATTCAGCAGCACATAAAATAGATTATATACTATGGCAAGTGGGATTTATCCCAGGAATGTAAGGTTGGCTGAAAATGTGATAATCAATGTAATGTACCATATTAAGATAATAAAGAACAAAAACCACATGATTATGTCTATAGACATAAAAAAAACTGGCAAATGCCACCACCCTTTTGTGATAAAAAACTTTCAACCAGGATAGAAGGGGATTTCCTCAACTTGAGAAAAACTATATATGAAAAACTCACACTAACATTATGAAATGGCAAAGGCTAGATGTGTCCCTCCAAAGATCAGGAACAAGAAAAGGATGTTGGCAATTGCCACTTCATTTCAACATATTACTGGAAGTTCTGCCCAGGGTAAGCAGACAAGAAAAAGAAATAAAAGGCATACAGATAGAAAAAGAAGTAAAAATATCTCTATTCTCAAAAGACAGTATCTTCCATATAGAAAAACCAAAGGTAATACACAAAAATGTAACTTGAACTCATTAAGGTGTTCAGCATAGTTGCAAGTATCAAGATTAATGCAAAATAAATTGTATTGCTATACACTAGCGATGAGCAGTGCAAAAATGAGATTAAGAGATTATGAACAATTCTGTCCTCCAAAGCATCAAACTATAAATGATTTAGGAATAAATTTAACACAATAATTTCAAAACTTGTACATTGAAAACTACAAAACATCATTGAAAGAAGTTAAAGAAGATCTACATAAATGGACAGACTTCCCATATTCATGTATTAGAAACTTAATTGTGATAAGATGACAAAACTTCCTAAACTGATTTATTGATTCAACATACTCCTTATCAAAATTTCAACTGCATTTTCTGTTGTTGCAGAAATAGTCAAGTCAATCCTAAAATTCATATGAAAATGTGTGAGATTCAGAATAAACAAAATAATCTTGAAAAGGAAGAAAATAGTTGGAGGACTTACATTATGATTCAAATGTTACTACAAAACTATAATAATCGATATTGTGTGGTACTGTCATAAGGCTAGAAATACAGATCAATGGAGGAAATTGCTATGGAATGAACTTCAGACAACCAAAGTAGAGAGATTTTTGACATAAGCGTTGGCAGTGAGCATCAAATATATGCTTACTTATAGGATAATAATTAAATGAGGCTTTATAGAAAGGGAATATGCTATGTAATGACCACAGTTACTGACACTGTAGATGTAGAACACCAAAGAAAAGGGAAGATAGGGATAATACACACAAAATAATTATTTTTATTTTCTACCAATGATAATCAGTGGTGGCAGCAACAGTATTGTGTTGGTAATGCAGAATATAGCACATGAGTAATTATAAGATATTTAATTATGCCATCTCCTGTGCTCTTGAAAACCAGAATTTTTAGTATGTAAAAAATAAGATATAGGTGTAATTATAAAGGAGATTAAGCACCCTAGAGTCCCAAATTGAATTAGAAATATCAGCATCACAGATTTTATCAGCTTTCTATCTCCCTATCATCTCTCCTTCCTAACTTTTCCCCTGAAAAGGCCTAAAAACCACCCAGCAAGTAGTAATGACCAATCCTAGTGATCAGATTTTGGTCTTGCCAGTCTTATTTCTAAAGTTAACTTTGCAAATGCAAAATATCTGGCTACTCCTTCACTTTCAGTTTCTAAATTTTAAGCACAATGCCTCTTGGGGCTAATGCTAACTCATAACTATGCTGGGAAGGGAAAAATGACGTAAAATAGTTCCAGTTTTAATAAATTGACATGATATAAATCCACCACATGCAATGTCTATTGAAGAACATGTGGGCTATAAAGAAGTATAAGAAAGTAATTCATATAAAAGTCAAGATAGGGGTTATTTGTTGAAGAGAGGAGGGCAGTGTGATTGAAGCTGGCTAAATAAAGGGATTTCTGGAGTGGATAGCAAAGGTCTGTCTTGACTTAGGTTGTCATTACAAAGTGTTTTATTCAGTAATCTATATTATTGTTTCAAATGGTTTTATATATCTATGTTTTATTTCACAATAAAATACTTTTTTAAAAAGAAGGGCAAAGATGAATTTGTTTTTGAGGTACGAGTGGAATGGAATATTCAAGGAGAGAGGCATCAAGTGTAATCTCATGTATGTTTGGAGTTCTGGAATGACATTAGAGTTAGAAATACCAAGTTTTTAAAAGAGTATGTCATCATAGGAGAATGAGAAATGCAAAAAGAACTAAGACCAGAGCCATGGGCCAGGCAAAGGAAGATACTGAAAATAATACTGGAAAAAGAGAGAAAGAAAAAATAGCCGAAAATACTATTTATGGTGCTCTGTACACCAACTAGTTATTGTATGAAAAGTTTTACAGAAGTGTTGTCTGAAATAATTGTTCTCGTTGTCAATGTGGGTAAACGTTGTAAAGAAACAGAGACACATGCCAACAGGTTATATGCTTTCTAGCAGTCAGTGAGCTCTTCTTGCTCTAAACATTCATAGCAAACGTCAAGTTCTTAGAAAAACTGTTGGAAATGATCTTTATGTTCATTAAGATGTGAAATTTGATGTTTTGATACAACTTGCATGTTACTGTTATAATTTGCCCAGATTCTTTTTATAACCATCACATTTTTGTTGTTTGTTTTATGGATTTACTAAGGATGAGAAGCTGTGGCATGAGAATTTGGCTAGTTTTTATGTTTTTAATGTCTAGGAAAACATTTAATTACTTAATTTTTAACTTATTTATTTTATTTATTTTTGACTGCATATTTGGGTCTTTGTTGCTGCATGCGGGCTTTCTCTAGTTGTGGTGAGTGGGGGCTACTCTTTGTCGTGGTGTGTGATGGCTTCTCCTGTTGTGGAGCATGGCCTCTAGGCTTGCGGACCCAGTAGTTGTGGCTCGCGGGCTCTAGAGTGCACGCTCAGTAGTTGTGGCGCATGGGCTTTGTTGCTCCGTGGCATGTGGGATCTTCCTGGACCAGAGCTTGAACTCGTTTCCCCTGCATTGGCAGCTGGATTCTTAACCACTGCGCCACCAGGGAAGCCCCAAAGCATTTATTTTAAAATGATTGTTTTGAGGTTTCAGTTTATTCACTCTTAAATTATATATATATATATATATATATATATATTTATCATTTTAGGCTTTTTTGTTCTCTTTTATTATCTGTAGCAATAATCCCATTTGATTCTCTGAAAAGCAACATAAAATTTCAGTCTTGGCATAAAATGTACTTTGAATATTTATACTTTCATCTCTTCAAAGTTGAGCAATTCATTTTATTATAATCAAATGTTTAGTTTAAAAATCTGAAGATCACGGTTAACTAAACATCTATCCTAAGAATAATTTTCACTTGGTAAGTCTTGGTGGAACACTTGAAATAAAACTGAAGTGCTCTTGAATGTATCCTGTATATGCTTATAAAAATTTCATAGGTTAGATGGCTCTAAGAATGATGAATCGAGTATAGATTATAGGATTAGACAAAACCAGAGCCTGGCCCATTGCAGCCATGATAGGCCAGTGGAAATATCTGCATCTTAATTTAGGTGGGATTTCCTTTTTATTGTGGACTATAATCAAACACAATGGTGAATCTTTAAATGAATATTTAGAGTTCAGTAAAACACAAAGCAGTAAGAGCTACCTTCCTGAATGGATCAATTTACATCATAGTAATCACAGGAAATATTGGCCTTGCATGATGAGAAAGCAGGACTTAAGGCATTGTTTTTTGTATATAATCATCAATGTTTCTAAACTCTAAAACAGCAGATAAGAAAAAGAAGTATATCCCAAACTCCCAGTCTATCCCTCCCCCGATATAAAATAAAAATTTAAAAAAAGAAAAAGAAGTCTATCTTCAATCGATTTATTTTTTAATTTTTATTTTCTAATTTTATTTTATTTATTTATTTATTTTTTGCGGTACGCGGACCTCTCACTGTTGTGGCCTCTCCCGTTGCGGAGCACAGGCTCCGGACCCGCAGGCTCAGCGGCCATGGCTCACGGGCCCAGCCGCTCCGCGGCATGTGGGATCTTCCCGGACCGGGTCACGAACCCGTGTCCCCTGCATCGGCAGGCGGACTCTCAGCCACTGCACCACCAGGGAAGCCCCTTCAATCCATTTTTGAAAGGATTTCTTCAGTCATTTATTTTAAAAACTAATCATCAGAGTCTACATCTTTTCTTATCCATGGCAAAGGCATGATAAGAAGGGAAGAGGTGATATCCTACTCAGCACCACTTGAAGTCTGCCATTCAGTACAGACTGATAGGTATTGCCATATGAACTCATTTAATATGTCCATACCTCATCTAAAGCATGAGCTTCAAAGTGATACAGTGCCATCATTTTGATCATGAAAGTGATTTCAAGTTGCTCACTACTTACCATGTTCCATTAAAAAGAGTAATGCCACATTAAAACCCAAAATTAAATCTGAAAGTGTCTTTAAATTTTTTTTTTAAATCTGCGATTTTCAAGGGAGGCAAATGAGGCATTCAAACACTTTCATTTATTATCATAGAAATTATTTTTATTTTGAGATATTTAAGATCTAATGTAAAAGTCATCTAAAATCTGCTTAGTATCTTTTTATAAAGTACTGAAATAATGTACTATTAAGCATACATTTAGAGAAGTTGGTTACATGTAGAGCTACTATTAATTTGTTTAAATTTTCAGCACATTTTATTTAATTTATAGGAACCCATGTTCTGTATGTCCCATGTCAAAAATATCAGTTTTTTCAATAAAGTTTAATTGTGAAAAAATAATTTGACATCAATATATGATCTGTAGTTTATCAAAATGTTAATGAAAATGTATCAAATAAAATTTTTAACATACACAAGTGTGCGTTGCATTATTCAAAATCGACAGTATGCATCACAAGTTTACTTGATATTTGAACTTTTCCCCCACAGAAAAACCACCAAGAACCTTCTTATTTTATTTTCAAATGTATATGGCTAATGTCAGATGGCTGTTACCAAGAAGGGCATCTCTGATTTTGGAGTCAGACTCTTGTTTTGGGGCCTCAGTCTTGTTCCTTATTAACCACTGACCAAAATTAAGGGAGTAAACTTTTGGGAGCCCAAATTTTTCCAGTGAATAAAGTAAGCTTTGAACTGACTGCTTTCCCAATCATACATGGTTTGTTATAAGGATCAAATAAAATAATATGCATAAAAGTACTCTGGAACTTATAAATCACCCTTTAAATATACATAATTCTTATTCTGGGTTATATTATTCTAAATGACTTATTGCTAGCTTTGTGTCATGGTATATTAATATATACTGTGGTAGAATTAATATTGCAAACATCTAATGATAAATACTTTAAAGGTGGGAAATATTCTGGATATTTAAGAAAACAGTTCTTAATTTTACCCACTTAGATTTATATGAATTGTACTATAAAATGGTGAAAGTAACTGTTAAGTGGCAATAAACTAGCAAGTTGATATTTATTTTGAGTCAGTTAGTGCCAGCCTTATCAGAACAACATGAATTTTGAGACCATATTAACAACAAATAAAATATCAACATGCTTAGGGGAAAAAAAATGTGTTTCTAGGTTCTCCAAGATATAATTAATTTTCAAGAACTTTTCTTGAAAAGGTTAATAATGATTGGCTCAAACAATATTAAATATTTGTCTTGTCTTTTCATTTTTACTATATCTTTTAGAATATAGTATGGAAAACATTAAATTATGAAGTAAAATGAATTGAAAAATATGATATAGCTCAGTATATCGTATTTATCACATCATTTTGAATATTTACTGGCAAGTTTTAACATGTGTAAAAATATTTCAAGCTAAAATGAAACTGGAGAATATAGAAATGGAATTTCTTACTCATGCTCCCTCAGAAGAACAGAACTTAAGAGCTGAGAGATTGATTTCCTCTACATGTCTGATTTATAGAAGACCGAGAAGACCAAGACTTATCTCCTGACGAATGAATGTCTGCCAAGAATCTTTCTGAATCCTCCAGCAAGTGGACTTACTGCTTCAAGTCTGGCTGGGCTTCCCGCTTTTGCACTCCTTGCCCTTATAGACTGACCCAACAGACTCATCTGTAGCTTGGTACACTTTGTGTGTCCCGAATTACAATTCCTCTGTTATTCCCGAATAAACTCAATTTCTGGTCATTTGAACTTGCTTCAGTTTACCTCCTTTATTTAGGTTGATACATGCAAATATTTGATCATATCTTAAAATAAAAATAAGTATGTAGTCATTAACTTGTGATGTTTTGAGAAATGCAACATTATTCCTAAAGAGAAAACAATGATTGATATGGCTATGCTGTCCCTTTGAAAGATTCTCTGTTTAATGATGAAATAACTGATACTAAACTATATGCTAAGAAATGAAATGTTAAGAATACTAAATTTGTGATCAGAAGTGTTACGCCAAGTTTGATTTGCTGTATTGAATCGCATGTTGATGGTCAAAAGATAGTTAACAGAAATGAAATATCTAACTGTAAGCAATTATAATTTACCAGGTTACATATATTGGTCAATTTGTGTTGGAGCTAGTAATAAAGCAGAACCTATCATTTTAAATGACTAATGCAGGACATAGGCAATTTTGGCACTCAGCAGGTGGGATTCAGTAAAATAAATTTGCTATTTGGATAGAGATAGATGAAACAGTATGGAGTTTATATTTTAATTACTTCAGTATCTCACTGACATTAAAATGTTCCTGTTGGCAAAGGATGGGGTTTTACAGTGCACTTGTGGTAAGTAATACACCAGTTGCAGAGCCAGTATATGGATTGAATCTATTGATGGTTTACAGGAAAGAATGCTCTGGTACTTTTCAATGAAAGAATAAAAATATTCTTACTCAATCACTTTCCCATCTGACTCACAATCTGCTGGGCTCTTTCCAAAACTGAATTATGTGTTTCTTGGGAAAGGAATACTTCTTCAGAGATTTACTAATTGAATAGATAGAGTGAGATTGGAAGACACATAGTTCCTTGGAGAAAAGTTTGCTGACCACCATAGGACTGATCAAGTTCCCTTTCACATCATTGTCACCAAACACCTCCTGCTTACACCCTCTGAGCACATTATTGAAGTATGTTTTATTTAAATTTTTAACTATTTCTCATTTTTAATTGTGAAATAATTTGACAGTGATGTCTGACTTGTAATTTGCCGTGTATCGTGAGAATATTAATGATAATATTAAATAACATTTTTAGCATAGACAATTCTGAATTATATTATTAAAAATTGATACTATGCATATGAATTTATTATACATGTTATGTTAAAATTAAGGAGAAAAAACCCAAAAACCCAATTTTCAAAAATGGGCAAAATATATGTATAAGCAAAAGACACATATTGACAGTTCACAGAAAATGGAATAATAATGTGAAAAGATAGTCACATATAGTAAGACAAACAAAAAGCTACTAACATATTTTTACCCATCAGATCAAGAAAAACTCAAAAGTATCAATATTTGTCATATATTTGGAATCATATAGTATGCATTCCTTTGACTTTGGCTTCTTTCATATCTTAGAATACTTTTGAGATTTGTCCATGCATGTATAAGTATTGCATTCATATTTTTAAATAGTATTCCATTGTCTGTACCACAGACAATGTACGGCCATATGTTTAAGCATTCACTATTTGTTGGACATTGTGCTCTTTCCCGACTTTGGCAATTATGGAAAAGGCTGATATAAACATTCTTGTATTGATTTTTCCATGGACTTACTTTTTTTTTTTTCCTGGGTACAGTGTACTTTATTGATTGTACATGACAAGGTAGGGCTCCCTAAGGCCCTCTGCTTTGTCAGGGGGTGGAAACTGTGTGGAGGTCGGGAGATTCTCAGTGTGTTGGAGGATGGGGTTGGGGCAAGGACTCCCCAGCAGCTGAGGACCTCTCTCTTCCTCTCCTGCTCTTGCTGGGGCTGGTGGTCCAGGGACTCTTCTGGTGAGCAGATGCCTATGAATGGTTTGGCTGGGTTGTATAGCTGTGTAAGAATTGCCAAACTGTTTTCCAAAATGACTGTGCCATTTTGCATTTTCAATAGCAATATAGGAGAGCTACAGTTGTGGCACATCTTTGGCAATGCCAAGGATTGTTACATGTTGTTATTTTGTTATGTTTTAACCGTTCTAATGGGTTTGTAGTAGTATCTCATTTAAAAAAAAGCTTGTATTTCTCCAATGACTAAAAATTGTGTGTATCTTTTTATGTGCTTATTTACCATCAGTATCTATTCAGTAGTGAAGTGTCTATTCAAATTCTTTGGCCATTTATTTATTGGATTGGTGGTTTTGTTATTATTGATTTGTGAATGTTTTTATATGTGAATCATTGCTTAGATAATGTGTTTTTCATTTCTCCCAGTCTGTCTGGTTCTCTCTCTCTCTTTTTTTGTGTGTGTGTGTCTTTCAAGGAAGATGACGTTATAATTTTGATGAAGTCCAGTTTATTTATTTATTTACTTACTATTCATGATTTTTTTAAATTTATTTATTTTATTTTATTTTTAGCTGTGTTGGGTCTTTGTTGTTGTGTGCGGGCTTTCTCTAGTTGCGGCGAGCAGAGGCTACTCTTTGTTGCAGTGCGCAGGCTTCTCATTGCGGTGGCTTCTCTTGTTGAGGAGCACAAGCTCTAGATGCTCAGGCTTCAGTCGTTGTGGCTCACAGGCTCAGTAGTTGTGGCTCATGGGCTTAGTTGCTCCACAGCATGTGGAATCTTCCCGGACCAGGGCTCGAACCCGTGTCTCCTGAATTGGCAGGTGGATTCTTAACCACTGCACCACCAGGGAAGCCGCCACCAGGGAAGCCTGTTCATGATTTTTGAGTCCTATTTATAAAAAAAAAAAGTCGGTCTAATGTAAGATCACAAAGATTTTTTCAACTATGTTTTCTTCTAGACGTTTTATAGTTTATAGTTAAGGCTTTATACCTAGGTTTGTAATGATGGTCCCTGACTTACAATGGTTCAACTTATGATTTTTTGACTTTTCAGTGGTACAAAAGCTATACACATTTAGTGGAAAACATACTTCAGATTTTGAGTTATGATCTTTTCCCGGGCTATCGATATGTGGTATGATCCTTTCTTGTGATACTGGGCAGCAGCTCCCAGTCAGCCATGTGATCACAATGGTAAACAACCAACATTTACAACCATTCTATACCCAGACAGCCATTCTGTTTTTCACTTTCAGTACAATATTCAATGAATTACATGAGCTATTCAACACTTTATTATAAAATAGACTATGTGTTAGATGATTTTGCCCAACTCTAGGCTAATGTAAATGTTCTGAGAACTTTAAGGTAGGTTAGGCTAAGCTATGGTGTATGTTAAGTTAGGTATATTAAATGCATTTTTGACTTAGGATATTTTCTTTTTTAAAAAAGATTTAATTTCATTTTTATTTTTGGCTGTGTTGGGTCTTCATTGCTGAGTGCAGGCTTTCTCTAGTTGTGGCGAGTGGGGGCTACTCTTCATTGCAGTGTGTGGACTTCTCCTTGAGGTGGCTTCTCTTGTTGCGGAGCACAGGCTCTAGGCATGCGGGCTTCAGTAGTTGTGGCACGCGGGCTCAGTAGTTGTGGCACGTGGGCTCTAGAGTGCAGGCTCAGTAGTTGTGGCTCGCAGGCTCTAGAGTGCAGCCTCAGTAGTTGTGGTGCACAGGCTTAGTTGCTCTTTGGCATGTGGAATCTTCCCAGACCAGGGATCAAACCTGTGTCCTCTGCATTGGCATGTGGATTCTTATCCACTGTGCCACCAGGGAAGTCCCAACTTAGGATATTTTCAATTTACAGTGTGTTTATTGGGACATGACACCATCATAAGTTGAAGAAGATCTATAGTTTATTTTAAATTAATAAGTACATATAGGGCTTCCCTGGTGGCGCAGTGGTTAAGAATCTGCCTGCCAATGCAGGGGACATGGGTTCAATCCCTGGTCCGGGAAGATCCCACATGCCATGGAGCAACCAAGCCCGTGTGCCACAACTACTGAGCCTGCGCTCTAGAGCCTGCGAGCAACAACTACTGAGCCCACGTACCACAACTACTGAAACCCTCGTGCCTAGAGCCCATGGTCCGCAACAAGAGAAGCCACCACAATGAGAAGCCTACGTACCTCAACGAAGAGTAGCCCCCACTCACCACAACTAGAGAAAGCCTGTGTGCAGCAATGAAGACCCAGCACAGCCAAAATTAAATAAATAAAATAGATACATTAAAAAAAAAAGTATATATGGTGTGAAGTATGAGTCAAAATCCCTTCCTTCCTTCCTTCCTTCCTTCCTTCTTCTTTTTTTTTTTTTTTTGTATATGCGTATCCCATTATTCTAGCAGCAATTAAAACAACAATAACAACAAAAAACCTCTCTCTCATTCATTTCATTTTCTTGGCAAGTTAATAGAAAAATCTGTGTTATATATATATTTCTCTTAGACCTTTCATCTCAAGAGAAGATATGATTTTCAGTTTTTCTATCATTTTCTCTACTTTAGGGTGGGAGTGATGCTCTTTACAACTTTCTGCACCTTAAGCAGAATCAGAACCCTCTTCATGTCTCTTGTTGTAATATTTCCAACTCCTTCAGAAGTGAAAGAACTCCTTTCTGTGTTCTTCCAGCTTATCAGTTTGCTCTTCCACTATGTACAATCTGCTATTCATCCTAGTGACTGAAAAATTTTACTTGAAACTTTTATTTTTAATTTTAAAGAGTATGATACAGGTGCAATAGCATTCCTTTTCCTTTTGTTTATACATGTTTAAATTTTGTTTTACTAATTTTGGTTCTTGTTTTACACTATTTCATGTAAATGTTACTCCTTAAATATCTGTTTTTTTTTTTTTATCAATTCCATTTTGGAGTTAAGATATCCTGCATAAGCATATAAATTGTGAAAGGAAGAATCAATCGTTTATGCTTGTAGTATAGCCCTTGTTATTTTAAACATGGTCTATAAGCCAGAAGTAGCATCATTTCAGAACTTTATAGAAATGCAGAATCCGAGGCCCTATTTGAGACCCACTGAGTCAGAATATGGATTTTTACAAATTTTCAGGTGATATGTGTGTATAAAATGAAACAGTTGTGAATTTTGCAAGCTCTTCTAGGTTTGTCTCCTGACCTTCTCTTTCTCATTGACTTAGGACTTAGACACTTAAGCAGTGGCCCCAGTTTAAAGTCACTGAATTTCACAACTCCAGAATGCTATTTATATTGTCATCTGAAGTTGTGCTTCAAAGGTTGCCTTGCTATGTTGTGAAATGTGGTAGCACTGAACTGTTCTACTGCATTATGTCTTTGCTCTAGTCACTGACTTCTATGAGAGAGGAATTGCCCATCATGATTGATTATTTCCTCCTTGGCATCTTTTTCTTATATTCTTCCAACTCCAATTTCAGCTTACTTTTGGAGTTTTCCACCCTTATTTGTACATCTTAGGTTATAATCTCCATCTTGAGCATGTCTATGTCTGGTGATTTCTCATAGTTTCACAAGTCCTCTGAGAATTTTTCTTCTTTTACAAAATAAATATGGATTTTATTCTATGAATTTAACAGATTTTATTTTCAAAAATTATGAAATTTTTTTAATGAAGTTATAGTGTAGCATGTGCAGTTTCAATAATTTTGAAATCAAGTGCAGAGCTATATTTTTCCTTTAAAACTTTTCAGACATGTCCTGCTGAATGATTTCTTAATTTCACTAAAGAACAGGACAAGCATTTGTTTCTTTATTTCTCTTTCATGATGATTTTCTTTCTACTGTCTTTTATGTCTGTTGAGTAAGTTTTTTTAATTTTCTTATCCTTGTTCTTCTTGTTTTCTTTTCCCTTCCTTACTCTTGCTCCTCTTCCTCCTCCTTGTTCTTCTTTTCCTTTTTATGTTTTCAGTTTTTATGGATGGATCTAGCTAAGCTGGGATGTTTTTGTGATTATTGTTAATCCATTCCAGGCATTTGCCTCTAGATTTAATTCCTCTAAATAAGTTATCACTATATAAGCAATTCGAATTGTGGCAATTGTCTAACCTGTTCCAGAACTGAGGAAGTATGTTACTCTCTCTTGTTTCTATCATTGATTAATACTAGATACGTAGAGCACATATGTCTACATTTGCACATTTGTGATTTGTGGCTTAGATCTTTTCTTGTTTTATTGAAAATGTATATTTCTTTTCAGTTTTTTTCTTTCTTTGATAATTTTCAATACTTTGGTTTACACGAGAGGAGAGGAATATAAAATTACCTTCTTCTGCCATCTTTAAAGAACAGACTCCATCAATATCTTTTGAAGGACCACAAAAATGAATATATGATTACTACTAAAAATAGAACCATCATTATTATATTCAAATATGTTCAGTAGGGCAGAGAAACCAATCTCTTTTTTGTGAGTTCATTTCTGAAATGCTTTGACTGCTCGATATTAAAATTATAAAATGTATTTTAAATTCTTAGGAAATCTGTAGTTTGATTGTTGTAATATGCGTAATACTTCAAATATGTATAAAATTCAAATTGCCATAGTAATTGTACATTTATTTTAGAAATCTTCACTGTTTTTGACTATTGAAATAATAGCAATTTAGAAGACTCAAGTTATATTTGAAAACGTGAATGTGACGTGTGTAGAAGGTGAACTGTTCTTCTTCCTTAATAATACCATGATAGTATAAAAAGAAATGGAAATGTTTTTCTTTCCAGGAATTGAGGATTCCTAATCTGAAAGTTGAAATAAGTAACAAGATGAAATACCATCTCTTATCTAAGCATTATATTTCTGATTGCATCTTTCCAAAATATTGATTTTTCTGAGGTGAAGTAGTCAATTTTACTCCTTTTGGATGTACTTGAATCACTGTAGTCAATTACTTTTTGGCAATATAACTTAATAATCTCAATGGTAGAGGAATTCATATTTTACATATGTAATATTACAAGCAAATTACGATAAATATATAAATTGATCAATAGGAGCCAATCAATTTAAATTAAAAATGCTTGCAATGGTTTCAGTCTGTCAGGCTGTGTTGTTTCAGTATTACCAAAAGTGTCAGTACACTGAAACATTGCAGAGAAATTTATAAATGAGTACAGAATTTCTGAAGTGCAATTTGCCTTTTAGTTCAAAACATATTGAAATGCGTAAATCTTTTGGCTCAGAAATTTCTCTTCCAGGAATTTAATCATATGGAAGTAATTACAGATGTAAACAAAGATTTGTCTACAAAGATGTTTATTACAGCATTGTTTGTATTAGTAATAAATTGGAAACCAAGTAAATGCTAATAGTTACTTCGTTAATCATTATAAAATAGACATGAAATGGAATCCTCTGAAACCATTATAAATAACATTGAAGAAAGAAAGTGTAATAAAATATATTACTGTTAGATTACAAAATATTTTACCTGGTAGGATCTTCTTTTAGAGTAAACTTATAAATATAAATTAAGGATATGAATTCAGTAGGTAACATATGCCAGAACCTGTCAGTGATAAAGGTACAGAATGTTAAAAAGTAATAATAAAATAAAGTGAAAATTAAAAATCTTATATGCTTCTATCTCATGTGTTTTTATATTTTTGTGAGACAACAACTATTAATAAAATAATCAAGAAAATCTGTCTGTAAACAGATATTTGCTTATAGGGAACTGAATAAAATGATCCTCTTCTCATAATAATAGAATTTTTATCTAGGACCAACTGAAATCCATATTTTTCAGCCACACATAGCCATAAGAGAAGCAATACGACATGTTCAGGCTGAGTGATTTGTGCAAAGTCTGTGTCATAATCTTAAGGGTGAGGGGCATGCTCTCATTTCTCCTCCATTTTATGGGAACATGGCAGGGTGGCCTTTCTAGTACCATGCAGATGAAAGTAATTCTCTAGGTGTTGAATAAAACAGGCCAAAAGGGTTTTGCTTGACACTGTGGTTTAGACACTCACCCTCATCCTTCCTATCTATGAGACTCTGATCCTTGGGATCATTCCTATTGCCAAGTATAGGATTGCATTGACACTAGTATTGAGTCAGGAAAACAGATATCACTCCATTTCTTTTCATTTTGAAATAACTTTAGTTAATACAAACTAGTAATGATAGTAAAAAGAGTTCCTGTATAATCTTTCACCAGCTTTGCCTAATGTCAACATCTGTATAATCCTGGTACGTTGATCAAAACTGAGAAATTAATATTGGTATACAACAATAGACTATACTTGAATGTCATCATTTTTTTTTCCTACCAATGTCCTTTTTTTTTCTCTTCCATGATTCTTCTATACAGGAGACCACATTGCACTTAGTGTCAGATCCTTAATCTCCTCAAACTTTTAACACTTTCTCAGTCTTTCCTTGTTTTCGTAACACTGACAACTTTGAAGAGTATTGGTCAGTTATTATGAAGAATTCCCCACAATTTGGGTTCGCCTGATGATTTCACATGATTAGATTCGGGTCATGAAAGTGCCTTCGTATCAGGAACACATGATATCAACACAGTCTGATGATGTTAACCTCCTATATCTTGGTTAAGGGGGTGTCCTCTAGGTTTCTCTGCTGTAAAATTGCTTTCCTTTCCATTTCCATACTCTAATAATGAATAATAAAGGGAATCAATAAATTCAAACAACAGTTGAAGGGAGGGGAATTTAAGTCCATCTACTGGAAGAAGAGTAACAAAGAATTTGTAAACATATGTTAAAACAACCATAGTAATAAATATATTGGAGGAGATATTTTGAAGCTATACAAAACCACTGCTCTTCTAAAAAATTTTGCCTACTAATTAATATTCATCTGTGTATCTTGGATACAGTAATTATTGCAGTGGATTTCTGTGGGTGGGTGACTTTCTATTTCCTACATTCTTTCTACATTTATTACTTGGCATTCTTCTATAGAAAAGATTTATACTTTCTCTCTATTTGCTTATTTATTCAGTAATTTATTCATATCAGTATGAACTCATGAATATTTAATTTTGCTCAAATAGTTTCAGTTTTAGTAATTGGGAAATCTTTCAGGTTGACTTTCGTGCTCTTTTGGCATGCCCTCATTCATTTATGTACTCATTGTTTAATTTATTTACTTATTTAATGTTGTCCTTGTTTTTTGATAAACTTCAAGGTTACCTTGTGGTTTCCCTGCCCCAGTCTTAGAAGTCTTAGATTCAGGCATTTCTCCTTGGAACACTTGTTATTAAAACATTTTTTCTATATTTTCTTCTAGAAGTTGTATAGATTTTTGTTAATGTATATGATATATTTTGAGTTTAATTTTGTATAATGTGTGTGATATATGTTGAGGATTTTTGGTTTGTTTTGTTTTGTCTGTTTGTCCTTTGTTAAGCTAAGGATGTTTCCTTTTGTTCCCAATATGCTATTTTCTGAGAGTTTTAGAGTTTTTTTTAACCAAGAATGGGTTTTACAGTGTTTTTTGTATATCAATTGAGATGACTGTAGTCATAGTCTGTTAAAATGGTAAAGTATATTGATTGATTTTTGAATGTTGAAGCAGCCTTGCATTCCTGGGATGAAATGCACTTTGTTGTAATATATTATTCAGCTTATATTTTGCTGTATTTTATTCATAAATATCTAGATATTTAGGAATTGTCCAGGTATTTTTATATTGATTCCTAGCTTCATTGTCTTATGTCTGATAACTTACTTAATATGATTTCTGTTATTTCATATTTGTTTAGTTTTCTTTGCCCAGAATATATTTTGGTGAATTTGAACATATACTTAAAAATGTATTTTCAGCTGCTTTGGAGTACAGTGTATTTGTTCATGTTAATTTGGTCATATTGGTTGATAATCTTAAATAATTTATCTATAGACCTACTGATATTTTGCCACTTGTCTTAATTTCTTAGAAAGGAGTGTTCATGTTTCAAGCTATGGTTATATATTTTTCTATTTCTCTTTTATATCTTATTTTTTGCCTCATGTATTTTGAAGTTCTGTTGTTAGGTATTTACATATTTAGGATGACTGACCCATTTGTCAGCATGCAATATACCTTATCCTGGAGAATATTACTTGTTCCAAGTCTACTTTGCATGAAAGTAATATAGGTATCCCAGATTTCTTTGATCAGTCCTGGTATATCTTTCTCCATCCTTTACATTTAATGGCTCTGTATCTTTATATTTAAAGTATATTTCCTATAGGCAACATACACCTGAGACTTGCATTTTTATATAATATGAAAATCTCTGTCTTCTAATTAGTGTATTTAGAACATTCTCATTTAAAATACTTTTTAATGGAGATAGATTAAAATATACCATGTTGGTAGACATTTTTTAAAGGCTTTGAAGTTGTTACTTTATTATTTTCTTGCTTGTATGTTTCCTGAATGAGAAGTCAGCTGCAATTCTTATGCTTATTTTTCTGTAGGTAATGTATTTTTTTTTTGTCTGCCTTTAATATTTTCTCTGACTTGGAGTATCAGCTGACTGAATATGGCATGCAAACGTTTGTTTATTTGTTTTTGTTGGTATTTTCCCTCTTTGGTGTTCTCTAAGATATTTGAACATATGATTTAGAATATGTCAATCATTTTTTCAAAATTCTTAGCCATTATTTCTTCAGATATTTCTTCTGACTCTCGTTTCCTTCTTTTTTATAAATTTATTTATTTTATTTATTTATTTTTGGCTGCTCTGGGTCTTCATTGCTGTGTGCGGGCTTTCTCTAGTTGCGATGAGTGGGGGCTACTCTTCGTTGTGGCACACGGCCTCCTCCTTGAGGTGGCTTCTCTTGTTGCAGAGCACGGGCTCTAGGCACACAGGCTTCAGTAGTTGTGGCACACAGGCTCAGTAGTTGTGGCCTGCAGGCTCTAGAGCACAGGCTCAGTAGTTGTGGCACACAGGCTTAGTTGCTCCGCAGCATGTGGGATCTTCTCGGACCAGGGCTCGAACCCATATCCCCTGCACTGGCAGGTGGATTCCTAACCACTGCACCACCAGGGAAGTCCTTCTCTTTTCCTTCTGATGTCCCACGTATACATATGTTAGACTATTTGATAATGTACTTTTTTAAATGTACTGTTTTTTGTCTTTTTCCCTCCATTTCTTTTTTGTTTTTTTTACACTTCAGGTTGTGTAATTTCTGTTGATCTACCTTCAATCTCACTGATTCTTTCCTCAGTGGTGTCAAGCCTACTGATGAGCCTGTCAAAGACATTCTTTATCTCCATTCCTACAGATATTTTTGTTGTTTCAATTGTTTTTCATTTCTAGCATTCCCATATGATTCATTTTTAAAATTTCCATCTCTCTGGTGAAAGTACTTTTCTAATCTTGTTTGTTGTCTACCTTTTGTGTTACAGCCTTTAAGAAATTAATCTTGGTTATTTTAAATTCCCTCTCTGATAGTTCAAACATTTGTATCATATCTCAAGTCTGATTCTGATGAAGGCTTTCTCTCCTCTTACTGTGCTTTTCCTTGCCTTTCATATACCTTGCATTTTTTGAAAGCAAATATGTTTTAACCAAACAATGGACACAACATTTTTTTAGACTTGAATATGAGCATGTATTTTTTTCTGCAGGGCCGTTTTGGGGGGCTTGTGTTAATGCAGATAGGAGTTGGGCTTTTTTGATGTTTATTCTTTGCTTGCCTTTTGAGTCTCCCTGTTTGAATTTTGTATATGTGCTGGTCTCTGGGATAACACTCCCATCTGTATTAAAACATTAATTTTCCTTGACACTTGTTTGCATTCTGGTGGGAACACAGGAGTGGGGACAATCTCTGATGTACTGATTAAACCTTAGTCTTAGATAAGCTCTCTGAATCTGTGTCTTGATAATGTGGCCTTCAAAATTACTCCTGCTCCTCTGTCAGCTGTAGTTATGTATTCCTACCCTTCCCCCGTAGGTAGAGCTTTTATTTTGCCTTTTCCTCTGCCACAGATGTCGTGAGTTTCCTCCAGTACTCCTGAGTATAATTTTCTTGTCCATTCCCCTGCAGATTAAGGCTTTTTCATAGTGTCACAGTGGAAGTAGATAGTGACCAAGAGAGTCTACAGTTCCCCTCAGTGTCATTAAAGATTAGACAGGCTTCTTCCTGATGTTAGACCCTGGACCACCCTTTTCTTTAGCATTTACATTTGAAAACTTGCAACTGTAAAATATTTCTCTGCCTCTTTGAGAGGTAAATCCTCTCTCATCCTCTTGCCAGTTTTACAACCAGGAAAGTCTTTTTCAACAACCTGGGAGACATCTCTTTGAAATGTAATCATTAACAAGGATAGTATCCCTATTTCTCAGTTTCTGTGTGAGGGTGGGAGTCTAGCTTCGATAAACACCAGTTAACAAACACAGATGGTCTAATCAACATTTATCAGCATCACCCCAAAATCCTCCAGAACATTTCCTCATCCCATTGTTTAAATTCCTTGCACCTCCCCCCAGCACCCTTTGGAATTGAGTTCAGTCTCTCTCTCCTGTTGCAAAATTCTTGACCCCTATTACAATAACCTTAAATAAAGTCTTCCTTGTGGTTCTTAATGTGTCAGTGAAATTTTTCTTTGAGAATAGGGAACATGATTCTGGGTGGATTTGGTACAGTAGCAGTTGCTCTTTTTAAGCAAGCACTAATTATCCTGGGGAAAATTTCCCCAGGATTACATGACCATCCCTGTGAGCACCTTGAGAGTTTCCTGTAGGAAAAGTCTATAAGAGGGTGTGAATGTGAATCTCCTCTGAATACAGCTCCCAGCAACTCCTCACTCTCACATCACTCAGTGTCGAGCAATTTTTAAATCATCTTTGCCTGAATCTTTTTGTTCAGTGACATCTGTCCTGGGTCATCCAATGCTCTGATCCTGTTTCTCACTGTAGCTACCTGTTTTTCTTCAGATTTCAACCTTGCTGTTTGCTCTCTACAATTTCAGTTCTCTCAGGTGTTCAAAAATGTCATTATTTCTCAGTTTGTTCAGCCATTGTCTTATAATAAGGTTAGAAGGAACTCTCCTTTCAGTTCTCCATAAATGTTATCAAAAACTGGATATATTTAACAGATAGAAAATAATACGGTGATTTAAAATATTTAACTAAAAAGAGAAAACTGAAACACTTGTGGCAAAACGAAAGTAATAACTGCAGAAAATAGCTACCACATCTAAGGCTGGAGGAACAAAAGGAAGAGGTTAGAGTCATTAGAACCTAGAATCTTGGAAAAGTGTTCCCACAGACACAGGGCTCAGCTCAGTGAGCAGAGGGCACTGACCAAGAAGTGTTATTGTCTGAGGAGCTCAGAAGGCCTATGTGGAGGTTGGACTCAGACCTTTTAGGATGAGGCTACAGCTGATCAGTGCTAACAGGAAATTGAAAACAGCTGCAGCCATTTTAACTACCTATCCGTGGTGGGGGTGAGAACTGTTGCTAGGGTGATGCTGAGAAGAATATGGAGCAAATTAGTTATATAATGACGACTCAAACTCATTTAGATACTCAGTCTCTCTAGTGTTTGCTATTAGTTGAATGTAGCAGTAATGAAGCTAACAAAGAAAAACAAATGCCCCAGTGCCACCAGAGTACTGAAAGATAGGTATGACACTGAGAGAAAATAGCTCAATACAAAAATAGCTCAATAGCTCAGCACAAAAATGTCTTTGTATTATATTAAAAAGTAAATTTATACTATTCCAAATTATCGTATCTCAATATAGATTTTATATGTAAATAAAATAAAATCTTTTTTTTTAATGGCAAGAGTACTTGGGAGATTAAAAAGACACACAAAGACAGAGAAAGACTGAGAAATCACTAGTTCTATTTTAAATTTTGATTTTTCTTTTCTTGCTGTTTAGTTTGGTTTCATTGTTCATTTGCTCACCTTGATAAAGGAGATGTGTAAGTGCTAGAATCTACAAATCTAAAATTTTAAGGCTATTAGAATGACCTAGCCACTTCAACAGATCCATTCGCTAAGGGCAGGGTTGTCTACCATGTAATAAAGACAGCTTTAGAAAGCATATCATTAGAAATGTAATCATTAGAAATGTAATACCATATTCTCAGTACATCATGTCACATTATGGGGTACATTATCCTTCTGCTGTGTGAATTTTATTCCCATTACCACAAAGAGAAAATCCAAAGAAAAACTTTAAAAGAGTTTGCTTTGTTTTAGGGCTTATGAGTTATCATTGCTAATTAATTTTTATCAATATTACATGGAGAGAAAAGATAAAAATTGTATGTATCTATCGTTCTTCAATTTTTCTACATACAGTGAGTTTCACATTGCTGTTTCTAGAGCCATTTTATTGTAGTTTTCTTTTTCTCTTAAGAATAGTTTGTTCCTATAACAAATCATTTAAATGTTACTCTATGGAATGTTACTATGTGAAAAGATTTCCCAAAATTTATATTGTAAAATTATGTGTACAGTGGTACTTAATATTAAAAAAAAGGCAAGTACACACTTGCACAGGAAATGAAACATTCTTTTTTAAATTGAAGTATAGTTGATTTACAGTATTAATTTCAGATATACAGCAAAGTGATTTCAGATATATGTATATATTTTCAGATTATTTTCCATTATAGGTTATTACAGGATATTTAATATAGTTAACTGTGCTATACAGTAAATCCTTGTTGCTAATCTATTTTGTGTATAGTAGTTTGTATCTATTAATTCCATACTCCTAATTTATCCCTCCCCTACTCCCTTTCTCCTTTGGTAACCATATAAGTGATATCATATAATATTTGTCTTTCTCTGCCTGACTGACTACACTTAGTGTGATATTCTCAGTCCATCCATGTTGCGGCAAATGGCAATATTTCATTCCTTTTTTAAGGTTGAGTAATATTTCATAGTATTTATAAACCGCATCTTAAACCAATCATCTGTTGCTGAGCACTTGGGTTGTTTCCATGTTTTTGGCTATTGTAAATAGTGTTTTTCTTTTTGTGGTACGCGGGCCTCTCACTATTGTGGCCTCTCCTGTTGCGGAACACAGGCTCCGGACGCACAGGCTCAGCGGCCATGGCTCACGGGCCCAGCCGCTCCGCGGCATGTGGGATCTTCCCAGACTGGGGCACGAACCCGTGTCCCCTGCATCGGCAGGTGGACTCTCAATCACTGCATCACCAGAGAAGCCCTGTAAATAGTTTTGCTATGAACATTGTAGTGCATGTATCTTTTAGAACGAGAGTTTTCGTCTTTTCCAGATATATGCCCAGGAGTGGGATTGCTGAATCGTATGGTAGCTGTAGACATAAGACATAACTCAAATCAAAAGCAAAACATAATTGAAGATTTTGTTTTGGTGGTGGTGGTAGATAATCCTATTTTCATTTTAAATATGTAAGCTTGATTACTTTATTTAAGTTTTGTCACCTAACTTAAATTGTCTTAAAAAAATCATTTTTTTCTGATATGGTGGAAAGAAATAAAACTGTATTTATTTTACAAAACATGGAGAATTTATCTTTCAAAAATTTGAGATTTTCTTATATCTGCTTTAAGAGTTAAAGAGAATTTAAGAAACCGTATCTGTCTTATTATATGTGTCGGTATATATGCTTCATAAATCGTAGATCATAGTTTCAGGGATCTCAAAGACTGTGTATATGTACTTGTGTGTGTGTAAAAGTTAATGTTATTTCTTATAAGAGCTTTGTTCACTGATGTATTCCCCCAAAAGATCGTCTTCTCTAAAATACAGAGAGTATGTGCATACATTTAAATTCTAAGTAAAGAAAACGGTCAGTTTACACATGTAATGAGTACTAACAACATCTTAATAATATACATGATAAAATGAAGATAAAAGCATGCACTTTGAATTAAAATAATAAAACAATTTTCAAAGATATAGAAAGAAATGCATAATTTATTATTTTAAAATTGCTTTTTAAGATGCAAGAGGGAGGGGATATGGGGATATATGTATACATATAGCGGATTCTCTTTGTTATACAGCAGAAACTAACACAACATTGTAAAGTGATTATAACTTGCTTTAAGTTGTTGAGTCCATTGTAAGCACTCAGTATATTCTTCTTGAGGTGAAACAAACTTTTAAAAATTCGCTATTTTTACTCAAGAACAATAATACAATTCCAGTATATCACAGGCAGTGTTTAAAAATAGTAAAACAGCAATATAGGGGTGGAGGAATGGGAGGTACAAACTGTTGGATGTAAGATAGGCTCTAGGATATATTGTATAACACAGGTAATGTAGCCAGTATTTTGTTGTAACTGTAAATGGAAAGTAACCTTAATTATGGTGTAAAATAAAAAGTAAAAAATTTAAAAAATAGTGAAACAGTTAAGATTAGAAAAAAATCATAATTCTATTTTGGAACAGAAGTCTCCAACCCTCAGTTGAGATATTCTCATTGAAGGCTAATTAATAGAGAATTTCATGCTGAGGCTTTTGAAGTTGTAAAAAATATTCATTGAGGTTTTTTTTCCTTGCTCTGAAATGTTAGAGATAATAGAATTAGAGATGATCCCTGACCAGTCTACTCAGGAAATTGCTAAGAAAGTGACTGACACACACTCATCTCATTATTTGATAATTGTCATTAAATACTTAATAGTTATTTCAAAATCATATTTAGGCATACATAATGTTATAATGGATTTGAACAAAATGACCTACAAATTTTTTTCTCATGTGGCATATAAATATGCAGTACATTGAATATGGCTTTTTAATAATTATTGAAAATGATCAATACTAATATAAAATTTCATTTTTTTATTTGTATTTTGAATACAAGCCTTAAATCCACTCCGTTGGTTGGGACCAAAATTTCCCACTTACCTTAGTTCTCCTTTGGAGCACAGGATACTCTCTACTTGTGCCCCAAGTGGAGGCAAGATTAGAGATCCTGTATCATAGAATGTTTCTCCTAAAGTCAACCAACATTCACCTAACTCCTACAATGCAACTGAAAATTAGTACCTTGCTTTTCTGCCTTATGATATAGCAATACTTAGGATTGCCTTATCATAGTTTAATTATCCACTTGCCTAGATCCTTTAACTTGCCCTTTGTGTTAGATCCCTAAAACTGTGTAAACTACCTGCAACCTCTGTCCATAAACAGGGGCAGATGTTGCTTTGTTTCAGTTAGCTCCCATTTGTAACTAATGCAGGAATGAAGAGGGCCCATTCCTGTTTCTTGTTAGAGACCCTTTCTTCCATATTCCCCTTCCACTGCAGTCCCTGCAGCAAGGATACATTATATTTAATTAGAAGAAGGAGAGGGAGAGGGAGAAGGGGAGGAAGGGGAAGAAAATGTATTTGAAGAGAAGTGGCATAACTTTATTGCCTTTGGAAGTTGTTCAGCTGCAGGACAACAGAAGTGTAGTCACTAGGGGATCAGTGACTTCACTAAAGTGATTTGGGCAGAGTAAATAGCTAGAAGTGCATGGCCTTCAAAATAGAAAGAACAGCTAAGATAGCAAAACATGAAACGTGAAGCTGAATGGTTACAGAATATAAAGCTGCATCACATGGAGAGCCAGGTCAAGATGTAGAGAATTAGTCATATCAAATACATATTTACTGGGGATCTATAGAATAGGGGTAATGGTAGATGATGATCACAGTGTAATATCTTGCTTTAATTATTATATTCAATTTATAGAGAAAAATCTACTTACTTTCAGATTAACAGAAACTTATGAAAAAACTGCTTTAAAGTAACATTTACAATACTTGCATTTTTTAGTTATTCAAAACATATTCTTTTTTTTTTTTTTTTTTTTGCGGTACGCGGGCCTCTCACTGTTGTGGCCTCTCCCGTTGCGGAGCACAGGCTCCGGACGGGCAGGCTCAGCGGCCATGGCTCACGGGCCCAGCCACTCTGCGGCATGTGGGATCTTCCCGGACCGGGGCACGAACCCGTGTCCCCTGCATTGGCAGGCGGACTCTCAACCACTGCGCCACCAGGGAAGCCCTCAAAACATATTCTTATGGATTGAAAATATTGTGAAATTCTGCAATTATGAAAAAGTATGTGATTCTTTTTACATGGGGGACTGCTTTAAGTTTTTGGAAGCTCTACAGATAAAATAAGTAGGAAAATGTAGTGTTTATTGAGAATGTGTTGAATTTTTAATATATACATACTTGAATATATAATTGTTTCTGTTATAAAGTATGTTTATTCTTCTATACTTTCATTAACACTATAACTTAAAATATCTCTTAAATATTTGAAGAATCACAAGTTATACTTTTATTAAATAAAACATATTTCTAGGTAGGAGGGAAACAACCTCTTGATTTATCAAACTTGGCTTAATGGATTTATGGATTTTTAAATGTACCCTGTAAATTATATTTGTAACAAAGAAATTATTGAAGAGATTTAAATTTAGAAGTTTGTGTTTTTAAGAAGTAGTAAATATAGTTGAATGTTTATAATTTTATCTTTTCTAATGTTCAAAAAAATTGATAGTGTGCTTATTTCAAACCTTCTCATTTGTCTGAAAAGTTATAGTGAAAAGTTATTTTCACATGTGAGACTAGGCTTCCATTTACTTGTTAAATGAGAAAGTCAGTTGCATCAAATATTTAAAAGTGCCTTTAGCAGGGATTTAATTTGAAATATATGCTCATATCTAAGTAAGAGAGTCAATTAATGTGTGAAAAGCTAAGAGGTGGAGGATTGCCTGCCTTCCTTCCTTCCTTCCTCCCTCTCTTCCTCCCTTCCTCCTTCCCTTCCTTCCTTCCTTCCTCCTTCCCTCCCTCCTTTTCTCCCTCCCTCCCTTCCTTCCTCTCTCCTTTCCCTTCCCTCCCCTTCCTTCCCCTCCACTCCCCTTCCCTTCCCTTCCTCTCTCTCTCTGTCTGTCTCTGTCTCTGTCTCTCTTTTCCTCCCTTCCTTCATTTCCTTTTTTTTTTCTTTCAAGGGCATGATTATAGACCATCAATCCATCAATATTTGAGCTACTTGAAGATAAAGTGGTAGCATAAGGATGGAAGACAGTGAAAAGTAATAGGATTGGTGGATTGTAGCTTTCAGTGAAGGTTGATTAATTTTCAGTTAATGGTTACTAGAGCAAGTGTGGTTGATAGGTAAGTGCCAGAAGTTTCAAAGTGAGATGTTTCATATTGAGACTGGAAACAATTCTGGTTTTGGTAATGACAGATGTCTTTGGCTGAGACGTGATGAGAGTGACTAGCATGAGAAAGAAGACAGGATTGTTCAAAGAGAGGAGGTGAAGGATCTCAGCTGCCAAAATGTTTGAAAGGTCATCTCCTCTGAAGTATTAATCGTCCAGAATTATGACAGTAATTATGACAGTGAGATGGGGTCTAAAACCTTTAAGGAAGTGACTAGAGCATGTCAAGTGTCCATATATAAATAGGTGGAGTAGTGGGTGGAGTATTCTGATGATAATGAGATTCAAACTTGGTTTTCAAGATGATGGAGGCATAATTGTCTAGAGGCTGCAATTAGAAGCAAAAAGAACATATACTCCTGTGGTAGACAGAATAATGGCCACCCAAATATGTCCATGACCTAATCCTTGGAATCTTTGAATATATTCTATCACATGGCAAAGTGACTGCAGATTTAATTAAGTTAAGGATCTTAGGTTGGGTAAACTATTCTGGATCATCACAGTGGGCCAAATCACAAGGGTCCTTATAAGAGGGAGACGGGGGGTCAGAGTCAGTGAGGGAGATGTGATGACAGAAGCAGAAGTCAGAATGATGCGGCTGGGAGGCAAGGAATGTGGGAAGCCTTTAGAAGCTGAAAAAGAGAGGAACAGACTCTCTCCTTGAGGCTCAAGAAGGAACTCAGTTCTGCCAACCCATTTTAGGCTTCTAACCTCCCAAACTAGAAGATAATAAATTTGTGTTGTTTTAAGTTTCTAAGTTTGTGGTAATTTGTCAGAGCAGCAATAGGAGACTGGTAAAACCCCACTTTTAAATACAGTGGAACACAATTTGAGAGTCTAAAGCTGATACCACCTGAGAGGGCCGTGAAAGAGGCAGTGTCCCCCAGAGACAGCTGAATTTTAGTTAAAACAGAACATGACGATTGGTCATGGAGCATGTGAGGAGGACCTGGGGGAAATATTTCAAGAGTTTTTGGGAAGAGTGGAAGATGGGGTCACAAAGGGGTATGTACAGACTTGTATAGGCATAAGAATCTGGGGGAAAAGGGATGAACTGGAGTTCTGGGTTTCTCATGGGTCCTGACAAAATGAGGAATAAAGGACAATTGAGATTAGTATTGATCGTTATAAGACACCAGTGGTGGTGAGGTAAGGGTGGCATGGAAGGCAGGGTGGCCATCCAAGGAATAATTACTTTTGCCCATGGAGTCATGGAGGCAACAGGAGGATGGTCTTAAATGGAGCATCCAGAACTCTCAAGCTCTCTTCTTCTTATATTCAATAAAACTATGCAAAATCACACCTGCTGATAGGTAGCATTATTCTTTAAATGAAGGAGAAACTGATCAAACAAGCAATGCATAGACACCATAATCTGAGAAGCACAACTAAATCACCCTTAGAATCTGAGTTTAAAAGGGGAAATTAAGTGGTTTTGTGGGTTTTGGGAGAAAAGAGTTTGCTGAAGTATGTTATATGGAGGCTTATAAGAAGAACCAGGAATGATATACACTTAAAATTGATATTAGATGTATCTGTTTGAATTTAGGAGAGAAAAAAGGATCATGAGGTATTGTGCACAATAATTATATGAAGTTATAGTTATCAGTAGCAGTGGAGAACTGTGGCTATTCCTCTCCATGTTTAGAATCGGGGCTTTGGGTAGGGGTTTAACTGTTCACTTTGCACTTCAGAAATGCTTGATTTTTATACGAATATTTATGAGGCAAATTGCTAATTAATATGCTCACTCAAAAGATTGTATTCAAAGAGCTTTAAGAGACCAGTGTATGCAAGTAAAATTGCACTTTTAACAATAGTGATGAAAAACTAATGCCTCATATTCTTTCCTTTTGAAAAATGAATGCCTTATTTTACTGCATGGTTTCAGTACAATATGTTAGTCCGTGAATTTTGTGGAAGATGAATTACAGGAAATTATCAGAGCAGCGATAAGTCCCAAAGCCTAAATTCAATAGCAGTTGTACATGTATTAGTTCAGCAGGCAGTACCAAATTTTCACAAACATGCTGACTTATGATAACCAAAATGAGAAATGAATAACCATCAATGGAACCTGGATAGCAATAAGTGGAAGTTGGCAGATGGTGTGTGAATATCACACTGGCACTGGAAAATAACAGAACAGACAGCCATGCTTACTACGATGACAGATTGACTAAAAAAGCTTGAATGCACTTGTGGTGTTTTCCCTAGTGTTTTAATTGGAGGCATAAAGGTTCATATTAAGCTCCAAATCAGTTAGAAATGATAGGTCAAATTAAACTTATTGTAGGCTAGCTGTAACTGTTTAGCGTGTGTGTGTGTGTGTGAAGGAAATCTATAAACTAATTAGCATAGAAAATGATCTCATTTTACGTCATTTAACAAATACTAATGGTTCAGTGGATGCCCTTTGAAATAAAACTAAGTGACCCCAGAAAAGCATAAATATTATACTACTAACTTCATATGATACACTGCTTATGATAAAATGTGAAGTTTGTTTTCGAAGAAAATGTAGCCACTATGGGGGTTTAGACAGAAGCATTGTTAGTCTGTTCCTTACTTCAAAAGGTTGTATTGAATCATTGACACAGTAGCTATTTTTATATTGTAATGATATATCAACTTGTCTGTATATTTGTAGATGAGTCACAGGTCAATTAAGAAATGCAGTCTCCACAGATCAGTAAGCATGATGGTACTTGGATTAAATAATCAATGACAAAACAAAATATATTAGGAGCTTGAGAAATTTACCATATAAGAAACACATCAATAATGTAATTTGAAGTTATGATATATTGAGATGAGAATAATATATCTCTGAAATTTTTCAAACGTTGTCACTTATTTTAAAAGCACTGTTCAAATAATTATGCAAGAAATTCTTGACTTTATAAATTTATTGTATAAGGTCTCTTATGCCTTGTGCAGGTAAACCGTAAATAAAGGGGGGAAAACAGATCTTCAAATGTGATCAAACCATGATATGCTGTCAATATTATATAAAATGTGTGGTTGACAGTGTATGAGTTTGCCTACTTGAAAAGCATCTTTGATTTGAGCTTATTGATCTATTCATAATTCACAGAAATGATTATTTGTGAAAAAGTCTAATTCACTTTCCTATATGAATATTTAGTAGAATTTTAAAAATATTTTGATTAAAAGTATATATTCAAAGTCTGAGTCAGTTTTAAAAAAACCTTTCCTTAAAATAGATGGATATTCCAGTATTTTTATTACTTTGATGAAGTACATAATACTTATATTTCAGTAACAAATATGTTTTTTAGTGTCATTGGGAAGAAGTATGGTTGTGAAATGTATAGAGATATTTTGGCAGGATTTTCATTTTTCAAGATGAATTGCGAAATCTAATCTGTAATCCCAAGTGATACGTATTATTTTGAGTGATTCATTTGACTAATGTGTTAATACTTTTTTGGATCCTGTACACTGAATTATGTGCACATCAGCTTGGTCAAGTCTACAAAGCCAATCTAGAGATATAATAAGGTGCTTATTTGTTGACCATAAACTCTTCTCTCAGTGTTTCTTTTTATGTGCAATCTGTAGATAGCATCCAATAGACTTGAATCATCTATGCAAGAACTGCTTTTTGGGGAATTTATTTAGAGAAAGTCAGAAACAGCAAATTAAAAATAAATTAAATAATTTCTAGAGAAAGAACTGTAATCATTGTACACATTGTTCACTATGTCATTGTGGAGAGAGAAAGTATTTCCAAATTCTGTTATCACTCTCACAATTTAATATAGAAATAAGTGTTTTGCAAACTGTATCCAATTTTGAATCCAGCTGTCCAATTGTCTTCATATCAGTTATAATTTACAAATGACATTCTCTGTGTCACTCTTATTGACTGTTGCCGTAATTGAGTGAGTCAACAGCCACATATATTTTACTTAATTTCAAACTAATCTCAAGTATCACTTAGCTTCAATGTACTTGATACATTTCTTATAAGAACTGATGCTACAGAATACCCAGTCCTTTCCCTGTTATTGAGGAGAAGTGAAAAACGATCTATAGAAAAATTGGTCATGTGAATTACTATGAAGATGTGCTAAAGAAGGTCAAACAAAAGAATGTTCTTTTGATTATTAGAATTCAAAAGTAGCAGTGAGATCAAAGGAATATCCTCCAAACTGGAATCAAATGACCAAATTTTGAGAGTAACAGAGAGAGAGATGCCCTTCAGGAAATAACCCTAGGATTGACTGTTCAATCAGCTCTCAATCAGAAGTAACATCTCTCTCCTTTAAATAGGGAAAAGAATTTTGAAAAAAAGGAAAAAGAGGAAATGGAACAGAGAATTAATAGATAATATTGCTACATCAAGTATTTTAGTAAAATTATTTATTTTATGAATAAAAATAAAGCTTAATATTAAAAATGAAATATATGTGGCCACATTTTGATATATATATTTGATTACAACTATAGTTATTAGTTATTTACCCTCCTGATCCTGTGGCTAACTGAGAGCTGCAGCTCACTGCTGTGACCCAGCACCACGAGAATATCCCATGCTAGCCTGAGAAAAGATAAAAATTCAAAGTATGATTTCTACTGAATGTGTATTGCTTTTGCACCATTGTAAAGACAAAAAATTGTAAGTCAAACCATTGTAAGTCAGGCCATACTATACTTCCATACTGTTTGATAAACAGCCATTGTCCTGTTCACTGCAGGTATTCCCTGCCCAAACCATGCCAGTTGCCCAGAATGCTCTGTCCCCTAGCCTAGGAATTTCTGGATGCCTTCACTTTTGTTTCATGGTCTTTTACTTGCAGGGGCGCCTTCCTAGTTTCTACTTTGTACTTACATTGAAAGAGATTCTCCCCTCCTCTCGCCTCCTCCCCTGCTGCATTCCATATTGTAGGAGCTTCAGTCCCAGTAATATCTGAATGCACACATGCCTGGCCCAAATGGCGTCTCCAGGACCCTACTCCAGAGCTACCCAGCAACATCCATTCTGGTTGTTTAGTATTTGATTTTAAATATTTTGAGGATCATCCTTTTGTCACCAAAAAATAAAAGCAAAGTAATAACAAAACCAAAGTCAACATAATAATTACCTCTGGGACGAAGGGAGTAGGATTGAATACAGGAGGGATTTTGGTTCTTCAAAAGTTCAGATAACATTCTGTGTCTTTATGTAAATTGTTGGCACATTATTACTCTTAAATTTATATGCATTAATATAATGTATATAATATTAGTATATGCATATAATAGTATATGCATTACTATCATTTGTATAATATATTAAACATATATAAAACATATATAAAATTATAAGGTAAGGTTGGCAACCTCTTATAAAAACTAAGAAGTCTAAACAAGATGTGTCTGAAGATATATTTGGGCGTGAATATGTGAATTTGAGCTGCTTTAATAAATTAAGTATGAAAGGGTCAAATTATCTGCAAAATACATATATATTGTAAACAAAAAATAAATTAACTTTTGTTTCTAATAAGGTATTCCTGTTTCCTCAGTATAGTCACCTATCCTGCTATAGACAAGGCATTCTTTTAACTATTGTAACTTAGTTTTGCTCTGCGCAGAGACAGAGTTTCATAAGCAAAATCATAGATCACCTTCTTAAAAATACAAGTTCTAGGCTAGTTCCAAGGCCAAACGTATAAGAATATCTGGATTGGCCATGCAGGAATCAATATTTGACATGATTTCTGTCTGATTCTGATGGCTGCTCAGGTTTTAGAGCCAATCTGTGTTATTTTTGTGGAAGACTAAATTTTTTTTCTTCCCTGTTGTTTCATTATAATACTTTCAATACTGTTATTTACATAACAGTTCATCCTGGCCCTTATAGCGTTATAAGTTAATCCAAAGGACTGACAATGAAGGTGGTTTTAATCTTTCTTTAAATAAGGAACCATTATATAAACTCTAAAAAGGATTAATTTTTTATATTGGTCATCATATAATGCAACTCTGCTTTTAGGTTTCTGAACAGTTTAGGGAATATTAAGATTGCAATAAAACATTTAGCAGTAGTCTTATTATTCTTTTTCAAATTTTACACCATATTGTGCTGCATATTATTTACACAATAGCATTGAAACTGCTGATGCACTTGTTTATTTCAACAAAATCTCCTAAATGAAAATAATGCATAATAAAAATATTATGTAAAGTAATTGCCTCCAAAAGTACTTATTATTGCCTTTATCACATTACATGCATCAGAAGCCATAATCATTATCTCCATTTTCATTACAGAAATATATTGTTTATACCTTGGCATTATTCTCATTACACAAAGTCCCATTAAAATTAGTAATGAGCAAAACTGAAAAGGTACAAATATTCAAGCCTTATGCATATGGTAGCTTTCCTTAATGAAAATGTATTCAAAATGTGTAGCTCTTTGGCCAGGGAGGTTTGTAAATGTGTTCTGATTTGGGAGCTACTATTTTTATGTTTCCATTTGGCTTGAGACTTGGCTGATACTTTACATAAAATTAGATTATTGGTATACAGGAAATTATAGAAGATGCTAAGGGAAGAGAGACAAATGTTTTCTCTAATTTTTTTTTTCTAAAAATTTCAAACTTCCAGCTCTATAGGTAATACAGATGGATAGTTTTAAGAATCGTTAAGAAGAAGCTCTGCTGTCTTCTGAGAACTCCAGAAATTTCTGAGAAAATGGATGTCCACTCAAATGTTAGAGCTACAGGGAATCCATAGAGTTCTATGGAATTTGCCTTCTCATGTTGAGCTATTCTTAGTGATGGAATCTTACTAGAATGTATCAATTCTATGTCAGTTCAGAGGAATACAGTCTATTCTGGAAGAATGAGTCAGAATGTGAGTCCAGTTGCACATCACATTCTGATTTCAATAGCCAGCTTTCAATACACACTATATAGAGAAGTAACAAACCAAAAAGGGACCACGATGAGCAGGCTCTCTTGTTACATATGCTATGCTTTTAGGACCAACCCAAGTCCAAACAAAACAAAACAAAATGAAAACTAGCCATCCCTCAAAGTTCATCTCTTCTTTCTACAATATAGGGTCAGATTTCATTGCCCAGCTAAGATAAATATACAGTGAATGTAAAACTGAGGTTACTGGATGATTTGTTCAAAGGAACAGTTTAACCAGCCATTATTAAATAGTACTTTTTGTCTATACGTAATATAATAAATGTTTCTGGCTCTTGCAAGGGAAAGATCTTCCGAAATGAGAGCCAAATAAGTATTAAGCACCTTTCACATTCAGAGAAACTGGGCTAACGACACAGAGTGGGAAACAAAACACTATGTATAGAATGGATGATGAATGGATGGATGAATGATTTAATCCGGTTGTTTATATCCGTGTTATCATGAATGCCTTATCAAGTGGTCCAATTCTGGAAAAAAAAATTCCATAATATATAAACGTGTTTCCATAATTATTTACATATAATATATATGTATATATAATATATATAATTATTGTATAGTAATGAATTTATTAACAAATTAATCAAATATTTATAAATAAATTCAGGTTTTCATTAATATTAATGACATTCCATTATATACCTTGTCAAATTTGAAGAGAAATTGAAATAAGATGGTTTTAGCTCTTTATATAAATTACATTTAAAGAAAAAACAATAATGATTTTATACCAACATAAAACAGCAGAACTTTATCTTTGAATTTAAAATATCTTGATATGCATATATGTAGTTTTATCATTTACATAGTTTTTTAGTAATGAGAGTGAATGTTTCAAACAATAACGTTGGTGCATATTTTACTAGAGTGCTACAGTATTGGAGTAGACTTAGCACATTTCCTTTGAAATACAATAAATACTGATCAGTAGTTTGCAAAATGAATAAATGGACAAGTGCACGCTAAGTACACTACCTTTTGAAAATACTGTAGGCTAGTTCTCTAAGATCAGTTAGATTGACTGTTTACAAGTTTATCTTCAAGCAATCAATTAACTTGCAAATGAGCTAGGTGATTTGTGCCTGTTAAACTTTATAGATAACTGCTGATTGAATCAGACATCAAACATGTTGGTTAATATGTGACTATTATGATAGATGAGCTAACCAGCTTGATATACAAACTGTCAAACCAACCAACACATCATAACTATGTAGTTATCTATGTACATAGCTGTGTATTTATATAATTTACAAAATGCTTACATCTGTTACCCCACTTTTTCAAAATAAGGAACCCAAATTTGCCATATTTAAAGTTACAACAATAGAAATTTTAAGTAAATGCTAACACTATTATTTTCTACTTTCTACTTAAGTATAATCTTATTATGCAGTGTATATATGTGAATTATTTTAATTGATTGAATTATGGTTTCCAGTAGAGTATATTTTCTTCCCCAGATCAAAGAGAACGGTAATATCATTCACTTAATATTGACAATGCTGATAATTGATAATTTGTAGGTGGTCTATTCTGAGAAATGTCACAAGTTTTGATTTGTCAGACTATAGTGCTAGCAACAGAGGAAATGACAAATGCAAGGAAAGTTAGAAAAAAATTCACAATACTTTGCTTAAAATGAGGGAAGATATAGGAAACTGTGATAGCTGATTTCAGTCATTTTAAGAACATTCATTTGAAAGAGTAGGAATTTGTTCTATATATCATCAGATTGTGGCACTGAGATAAGTAATTAGACTTCATGAGATGCTATTTTTTTTGCCTGAGGAAGGTTCGTATGTATAGTTTTGGACACTAACGTACTCAGGCCATATAAGCCGATGCTTATGCCCAAAGGGAAGGTGAGTCTTCACTTATGCTGTTACACTTGATGCACGTGCCAGAATGTTGTACTTTGTCCTCTGTAGAGATCTGGTCTAAGTGGGAGGATTCTATTTCTTAAAAGGATTAATGAAATTAAATTCCTCTGACAGGTTATTTCCTTAAAATCTGAGGAGTCTTACTGCAGAAACTGAGCTCAGAATGCAGAAGACTTGTCAGGAGTAGCACCTGTGAAAGTTAAAGAGAGCAAACATGATCCATTTGGGGGAGCAATTAGATCAGGATGTGGACCTGACAGTTTCTACAGCTCAATGAGAAGCTTTGAAGTAAAGATTGCCCTTTTTAGAAGTGTCTCACGTTGGATGGAAATGGCTACTTCCCTGAATGTCTTTCTTAGTCCTTCTCTGGGAGCTGCTTTAAGAAAAATGGTCTCATTGGCACCATCACCTTCCTTAGCTATTCTGCTACAGTCACCCTGAGAAAGCATGATCTTGGCTTGACAGCTGGACAAACCCTGAAAGAACCATCAATTGACAGCCGTCAACTAGCCATATTCATCTAGGCTGGGCTGACTTTCTTTCTTGAGAGCGTCCTGAGAACACATCTGTGTCTGCCACACCATACCCCCACCTGCTCCTGGAACAGCCTTCCACTTTGCAGAAACTGGCAGTTGCACAGGGTAAAAATCTTGAAGTCATTACTGACTTCTCCCTTTAATATCCCCTGTGTCATCTACCAGTAAATCCTATTGATGCCACCTTTAGACTCTGTTCATGCCTCACTGTCTCCATACCTACTGCCCCAGTTCAAGCCATTATCATCTTTTCTTTTGGATTATTGTGATAGCCTCTTCACTAGTCTTACTGATTACTACAGTCTATTCTCTACACAGTATATTTCCCTTTTGTTCTCAAATCTTGCTGTCATATCCTTCGTATACTCTTCAATGGTTTTCCCTTCTTACACTGAGTAGAAGAAAACACTGTATTACTAGTCCTCTCATGTTATTATTTTTAACCTTTATTCTGGCCACTAATCCTCTACTTATTCTGTTCCAACCTTAGTATTCCTTAAATATGCCAGGCACTCTTCTGTCTCAGGGCCTTGAACTTGCTATTTCTTCTTCTTTCAGATATATTTAGGTCTTTGGTAAAGTGCCCCATTTTCAGAAAGGGTTTCCCTGACAGTTCTGTTAAAAGTGCAACCCAGGGCTTCCCTGGTGGCGCAGTGGTTGAGAGTCCGCCTGCCGATGCAGGGGACACGGGTTCGTGCCCTGGTCCGGGAGGATCCCACATGCCACGGAGCGGCTGGGCCCGTGAGCCATGGCCGCTGAGCCTGCGCGTCCGGAGCCTGTGCTCCGCAAAGGGAGAGGCCGCAACAGTGAGAGGCCCGCGTACGGGGAAAAAAAAAAAAAAGTGCAACCCAAACCATAACTCCACATAGCAATACCAGTTCTCCATTTCTGCTTTATTTTTATTCATAACACTTAATAATTGTCAGTTACCTAGGGACCTAGATAGATCCTGGCATTTATTATGTTTTCAAGTGAATATTTGTTAAATGAATGAACTATATCAAGAAGTATTCTTTTCCTATTTTTAGTCTCTCATGGTAATAGGAACTGAGTATTTACACATCATTTTATATGGTTATCAGTGAGAGAATGGGTAGGCCTGGTCCCCAAAATAGCCAGAAGATTATTAGGAACAAAAGCAACATGAAAGAGGTCCATAACATAAGAAACATAACTCAAAGTATTATTTATTAAATGCCTACTATGTGACAGGCACATGTCAATTTTTGAATTTTTGTAATTCTCACTATGCCTTTAAATAGGTGTTAATATCACCTGCTTTACTGATAGAACTAGGTTTAGAGAATTAAAAGTACCTAACCAACTTTCTGTTTATGTGGATAAATAGGGATTATCTTTCCCGAGCCTTTATCATTTCCACTGCATTGTAAGAATTAAATACAACAGTTCTTTTTCAGGAATCATGTAATAACTCCATAAATTTCACCAAAAAATTTTAATTTACTAGTCTCTTATGGACCTCTTATAAATGCGCATGATTATTATCCAAGCCTTGATTTAAAGAGTAACTCAGTCTTTAACACAGAATTTTTATTTAACTCTGTGACCTCAGATTTTTTTCACAAAACAGCAACATTCATTCATTTACAAATCTATACATCCAGCCTTCTATTCATTCATTCATTCATGTGTTCAGTTCATTTATATGTTCTAATTATTCTGCACTTCCTGATGGTTCATTTGCAAGTAACAAAATTTCTACCTTCATGGGAGTTAAATAGATATATAAGCACTTCATATAAACTAATTGACATCAGTATTAGAATAAAATTTTGGCACCAATGGGTACAGACATCATGAGGATCTAATCTAGTTTAGAGATTAAAACATACACACAAACCCCCACATACACACAAACAAGACAGCAATAACATCTCTTAAGAATATGGTGTTTTAATCAGACTTTTGATGGAGCAAATGAAGAACTTAAGACTATTCCAATCAAAAGGAATAGTATGAATGAGGGGTCAGAGTCAAGAAAAAAATCTATCATATTTGAAGGAATGTATTATGCTTAGCTTTCTAAGCTAAGTATATTTTATCTTGAGAGAAATTGGAAGCCATTAAAGTATTAAGTAGAGGACTGAAGTTATCAGAATTATATTGTTGAGGAATTACTCTTATGGTAATATGGAAGAAGGACGGAAAGGGAGCATCTGCTGATGTGTTCCCCATGCCCTAATAGTTGACTGAAACTATTCTCACAAGGATTATCAATGGCCTACATGTAGCTAACATAGTAGTTTGTATTTCTTATTCCTTCCCTTGTTTGACTTCTCATGATCACTTAATACTTTCATAGTAATGGAAAGTAACCAGCAGGACAGAAAGGTTAAAAATTGATGTAAGATACAGAATAAACATAGATAAGACTCCAAGTGATGCACACTGGGATGCATTCAGAATCCAGTTAGCAAGACTTATCTTTGATACAGTAGGAATGACAGTGTCATTGGAGACAAACAGTTTTAAAAAATGTAGATTTGATTTGAATCACTGTTTTGGAGAATGGCACTGGAATTTGACTATTGAACCATATATAGGTAAACCTAATTGGATTACCACGTTGTACTGGACCATGAATTTGTAATGACACGAACCTTGGTTATCATGTCATTTCCTTCTCTAGATGTCAGCTAACGAGTTCGAGAGCCAATTCCTGATCATTGGAATTCATACCCCTTTCTGGTTTTGATGGATAAGGGCAAAGAAGGGAAGAAAAGGTAAGAGTTTGTTTTAGTGACACAGGGTGACTGAAGTTTGGGCCATGGCTTCTAATAAAGTAAAGAGAGATTGATTAGAGTTAAATGGATGATTATTAATTGTCCAGATTAAGCATATGTTTAACCCATGTCATTCTAGAATGTTTCAGGCCTCCTGGGCTGCCTGTTTTTGTTTTTGTTGGGCTAGCAGATTGTTTTTTTTTTTTTAAGTGCTCCATTGTCTTTAGTTTCCAAACTTCACCACAGCTATTGCTTTACACAGGTCTTTTTATCTATAGCTGAAAACTGCTTAACCTATAATGGCATTTGAGTTTATAACTCAAAAGAAAACAAGCATACATGTAAAACATGAACAATAAAGCCAAAATACCACGAAAAATTATTTTAATTAATTGTCATTATTCATATAGCTCATATTCTTGTGAGGTAGATTTTCAAGAGAGGTGAAGTATCTTTAAACGGAATATTTTCTTAAGTTTTTCTATAAATTAAGAAATAATGCAAATGTAACCATTCCTTGGGCAAATGTAACCAATCCTTAGGGCACGATCTCAAGGATTTTGAGATCTTTCAATGGCAAAGAAGTGAGAAATCCAAATATCATAACTTCTTAGTGTAAGTATGCCTGCATGTTATATATTTGTCTTCTTCACCCACTCCAGACTTCACACCTCATTTCACACTACCCTATATGCTGGAATAACATTCTGATTAATATTTACTCTTTTCGCTCCGTCTGAAGTCATTTTTTTTTCTTTTTTCTTCTCTCTTTCCAAAGCCCATCTGTTTAGTGGCAAACCCACCTGCTTTGAACTGCTCCTTTGTCTTTTTTTTTTCTTAGCAATTTCTCTAGCTGCTGATAAAAACTCTCTCTGTTGGAATTATGAACTCATTTGAGTGAGAATTCTAATGTATTTGACCTGTGTTTACTTTCTGACACATTTCCATATGAAAGCCGGAAACCCATAAATAATGTTAGGGGAAGTAATATAATTGAGGATATTAAGCAAAGGATTCATTGTCTCAAATCAGTAGAGATTCACAGAACTCTGAGATGTACATTTCTGATTTACAACTTAGTGCTGAAAAATATATGAAGACATCGCACTGAACATATATTAAATACTGCTTTTACGTACTTCAGCTAAAGACTAAGGATAGAAATTTCACTTTCCTTTTAATGACAACTTTAAAAGTATTTTAGAGGATAATTTTAAAAATCAATATTTACAATGTACCTTGTTGGCATATATTTTGTGTTATAGATTTCAAAGTACTGAATTACAGTGTTTCCACTTTCTGTTTGTTTGACATATGCTTTTTCTGTTAAAACCATGAAAAATTGATCATTTTGAGAACTGTCATTGTTTTCCTCAACATCATTTGTAAAAATTTAAAGATAGAAACTCTATCTTTCTCAACACATAAACGCACACTCTCTTGAATACCAAAATAAAGGTGTCCATAGGTTTTATTTTTAAATGATAAAATTTCCAGGGCCATTTATTGTTGAGACATATCACTTTAGAAGACTGATGCTTCTTAATGATGACTTTTTGCTTGATTACAGGGTAGTAGTTTCATTTAAAAGTGATTATTATACTGTCCGTGGTTTTGTGTTTATTATATAGTAGAAGTCTCATGTATACCCTGAAATTTACATCTTGCAACTGTGTGGAATAAGATGTTTTCTAATCACCATACAATTGTGTTCTGAGGATGGCCAGATACAAAACATATTTAGTAATTCACAATAAATATAATATAGTGCTCGCTTCCCTTTTTTCCCATAGGCAGTCTGCAAAATGAAGTCTTCAGTGACAGATCCCTCCCATATAGAAATTGTTCTTTCTCTCTCCTGTGTTCAGATAGACTTGTGTTTCTGTGCTAGCACTTACCATTCTGTTTCTGGTATTAGGGGTATATGTGCATTTTTCTGCATTTTGAAGTATATTTTAAGAACTTGGAGTTAAGGGATATATTTGTTTTTGTATTTACATATGCTATAATACCTAACAGGCTATCTTTGTGCATCAATACATATTTATTGAAGTAAGTACTTAAGAATACACTAAATATTCAGTTTTTAAAAATTCTTACATTGGTTTAAGAATTTAACTTTAACATATTTTATGTTAAAGGTTTTTTCATATAATAGTTGTGATACAGTAATATATAGTACATTATCTTTCAAATGTAAAAGAGGTATAATTACTATAGAAAATATTTGAATCACTATGGTAAGCATAATATAAAATCATATATTAAAATATATAACATATATAGGGCTTCCCTGGTGGTGCAGTGGTTAAGAATCCGCCTGCCCGTGCAGGGCACACGGGTTCGATCCCTGGTCCATGAAGATCCCACATGCCGTGGAGCAGCTAAGCCCGTGCGCCACAACTACTGAGCCTGCACTCTAGAGCCCGTGCTCCGCAATGAGAAGCCCGCGCACGCTCGCCACAACTAGAGAAAGTCCGCGTGCAGCAACAAAGACCCAACGCAGCCAAAAATAAATAAATAAATTTACATTTAAAAATGTATATATAACATATATAAAATAGTATACAAATTATTATATTTTTGGTTTAAGAATTATTTAGTGAACTATATAACTCCTAGCTACTTAGGAATTTTTCTATTAAAAGAACCATTTCATGTTTCATAGGTCAAAGCTACCATTTAGAGAAACATGCATTTAGCTTACAGCAAAATTCTGAAGCTCTCCCGGATGAGAAGTACTTAGATATAAGCTGTGAAATGAAAACTACACTCATTTTCCTTAGCCCATAACATGAGAGTTCAGAAAGAAAGAAGCACTTCCACACAAGAATAAACTGTGAACTACATTGCGCCGTTGCAGGCTGTGCCAGGGCATTTGTAAGAGCAAGTACACAGAACCCCCCAACTCTTGTTGGCTAATTCAAAGGTGATTTAAATCAGCAGTGACTAATTGGCAGTAACGTTGTATCAGCAAAGTGAACTGCGAGGATAAACATCCTTGATTCTTGGCAAATGATTTCTGCATAACAACTAAGTATATAAAAGTCCTCATCATAGTAGTTGTTGCTCCAGAAATAAGTTAAAAGAAGCCATGATTTTTTTTTTTTTCCCTGCCCAGAGTACTATGACTATCACAGGGTCGTCAGTTCACAAGACAGCCTGAGATCTGAGTTTTCAATTAAGAAAACTAGACACAGAAACAAAGTAGGGGTTGCAACTTGCTCGAACTCTCAATCAAGCATAGGAAACTAATAACCTTAGAGTATATAGATCATATTTGACTCAATTATTGAAGCTGAAAACATGGATCGCTTTAAATTTCATGAATTCAAAACAATACTCCTAAGACTAGAAGCAACCCTTTAAGTTTGTAGCTACAGGTATCAGTGAAAACATTTGAAATTGTAGTTTTTATTTCAAAACAGTCATATTTGTGCAGTTCCATGTGGTTCACCCTAAATATGTATTTAGGGTTTATAGAATTTCAGCCGTAGCCATTCAAGTAAATGTGAAGAAAAATATCCCATTTTTTAAGCATACTGGTGTATGAAAATGGTATTAACAAACATAAACCACAAATAAATGCACAAATGAAATACTGTAAATATTTGTTAGAGCTCTTCAATGAAGTAAGTGGGTTATATTTTAAAGTTGAATAATATAATCATAACTCTTGTCAGTAAAATGATGTCTGTGACTGTTACCCTTGATAAAATTAGTCACTTTTTGTCTAATTCAATGTGGTGATTTCTAGGATATTCTTTGTTCATTCCTAAATATGAAAATCCACATCACTTAGTTACTCACAGGGGATCTATATGTCAATTTTTCAGAACTTTATTCCAAATGTTAATTAATTCTCAACATCAATTTATCTTCCCTTTGGAAGATTTTACTACTTCATCACTTCTCAGAACCTTGCAATTTTTACTTGCTTCTTCCCTTTTTAAATGATCACTAATGTAGCTTAATACATTTTATTAGTAAATCCAAAAAAGAAAGAAAAGATTTAAAAAAGTAGTTGGTTCTCTGTGTATTCAGGAGTCTTATATGGTGCTTGAGTAATTTACTTGATAACAATCACTTAGTGCTTAACATATGCACTGCATATGTCTCTGCAAGTTGCTGATGATACAGGAGAGAAAGATTAAGTCCATTTCTCCATGGATTGTGCGATACAATTAAAACAACAGCTAAAATTTTCCATTGTCACACTTACCAAAATATCCTTAGCCACATTATTAAGGAGGAAAATTTAAAGTCCACTTAAAACAAAATAAAAAAATCAATAATATATTTTACCCATAGACAGTTCCCTTAAATAGATTAATTCACAAATGGAAATCGTAGATATGCTCTAATAAGACAACACTGTTGGAATATAAAATATGACATTTTATGTGATTTGATATTTATCAAATCTGAGGAAGAAAATTATATTCTACAGGTAGTTTTTAAACTTGCATTTTTAAGTTAATACTTTTAATGAATGTTAAATCTACCACAAGAGTAGACTTATGCCAAGAGTGTTTCTATATCTCTGTCATGAAGTGCATCTTAGTCTAGAAACTGAATGAATCAAAGATGCCCGTGTGGCTCTAGATACAGACTCAGGAGCTACTTTCAGTTTCAGGTTATTCAGTGGCTTCCTGTGGTAAACAGTATACAGCTTACTTCTCTGCAATCTGCAAAATCCCTACAGATGTTTACATATAAATTGCCTGCTTTCAGCTGAAAATCAAAATAATTCCAGTGGAGAAATGTTACCATTTGTATTCAGAGAAAAGGATGGGCAGACCTCTAAATTGCAGAACTTTAATGCCAACTAAATATTTGGTAAACTAAGCAAAAGAGGAGCTGAAAATTAGTTTCAAACTCCTATGTAATAGATTTATATAATATTGATTGATAGTAAATATATGCAGTGGAAAACTTGCTAAAAATCTACCATGTGCCTAGAACAGTGCTTTTAACTTTCCAATCATTGCCAGCAGTTTTGAGCAAGAGAGAGGAAATCTTAGTATGTGTTAAATGTGCATTATCATAAGAAACGTTGTTGTCTTCATCACTATCATCATTCTTCTCATTGTTATCCTTGTTTTCTTCATCAGTGAAGTTCATTACAAAGCATTATTTTAAAAACCATAAGTATATTATCTCAGATTTCACAAATGAGAAATTAGACTCATGTCAGTCAACTTACTTCAATGCGAGGGGAGTGTTTGAGCCTCAGGACAGAGTTCAAACCTCTTACCACCACACTACCAGGCAGCATTGTATTGTAGAGATTTACCCCATCTCTAATTGCAAGTTTCAGGATGTTGGATGGGAAGTGCATGGAGAAATGAATGCTAGACAGTATCCTTACCTCAGCAAATTTTGCTTTTCACTGCCATAGGTACCTGGGGAATAAGCAGGAAGATAACTTGAAGTGTGTTAATTTACTTATTTTCTCATTGTGTATCAGTCCCGTCCATTCCAAGCTACATCAATTTCCATACATCCTAATATCCTATAGAAGTCCCATAGATATCTCACTTGAACTGTAGTTGTTGTTGTGTCTTTATATTCAGTATCTGTGCCTTTTGCTTCTAAAGCTTATCTAGGGTTGATTTGGGGAAAGAGAGTCAATAGTTTCTGATAATTCTCCATCTTGGCAGAATTATGAGACTTTTAGACATTTTTAAATACTGAAAATAGTCCTCTGACCATCTCCACTATCCTGAAAGAATATTAAAATGTAAACTCACCAGATACATATTTATAGTTATATCCTACTACTCTCTTTCTTGTATAAACAATTTTTGTAAGTTTTAAAATATTGCTGTTAATAATAAATATAGCATTGATTTTGCTAAATAATAATAGAATATAACTTGAATAATTTATTGTAAATGTTTTTATGACGGTAAATCCCCTACATACGAATAAGTTCCATTCCGAGAGCATGCTTATAAGTCCAATTTGTTCATAAATCCAACAAAGTTAGCCTAGGTACCCAACTAAAGAGATCAGCTGTATACCACTGCTTTTATGCTTGCTTCCAGACATCCTGGGCCTGAAATAAAGATACAGTACGTTCCCTACATACAGACTTTCAAGTTGCGAACTTTCAAAGATGTGAATGTACGTTCGCATGTCTAATCACGTGTTAGTTCACGTGTCTGGTGTACATTGTCACGTGTATGCATCCTCTACAAGTGGTTGAGAGTACAGTAGTACTGTATGTTTTTTTCAAGTCCAGGATGTCCGGAAGCAAGTGTAAAAACAGTGGTGATGTAGCCGGTGCTGCTAAGAACTGCCAAATATTAATGATAGAGTGAGGCAAAAAGATGATAGACATCGCTCGTTCTTATAACATGAATCGTTCAACCATCGCATGATTCTAAAGAACAAGGACAAGGTCATGGAGCATGTGAAGTCTGCTGTGCCGATGATGTCAACAATAATATTGAAGAAGCGTGGAAAAGTGATGGAGGAGGTAGAGAAACTTCTCAGTGTGTGGATGCAGGATCAGCATCAGTGTTGAGTCCTGCTCAGCTTAATGCTGATTCAAGGGAAAGCTAACAGCTTTTATGAAGACTTGAAGAAGAATCATGGCGAAGAATCAGAGGGCATATCTTTTAATGCCAGCCATAGCTGGCTTCATCGGTTCAAGGCTAGAGCCAACCTTCAAAATGTAAAAGTAAGTGGTGAGGCAGCGAGTGCAGATACGGTAGCTGCCTGGAAATTTCCTGAAATGCTTCGAGAAATTATTGATGAAGGCACGTATTTACCCGACCAGGTATTTAATGTGGATGAGACAGGACTGTACTGGAAGAGGATGCCAGACTGAAGTTACACCAGTAAGGAGGAGAAGTTGATGCCAGGCTATAAAGCAGCAAAGGATAGGCTAACTCTGTTGTTTGGTGGCAATGCTTCTGGAGATATTAAGCTGAAGCCTCTCTTAGTTTATCATTCAGAGAACTCAAGAGCCCTTAAGCATAGCCAAGGGCTCTCTTCCTGTTGTGTGGAAGAGTAACCCCAAAGCCTGAGTTATGCAGGCCATTTTCCAGGACTGGTTTTTCCACTACTTTATCCTGGAGGTAGAGGAATATTGCTTGGAGAAGGACATCCCATTCAACACTCTTTTGCTGCTCAACAGTGCTCTGGCTCACCCCCCAATCATGGATGACTTTCATCCCAATGTTAAAGTAGTGCATCTGCCACCAAATACTACTTTGCTCAGCTCATCCAACCTATGGAGCAGGGAGTTATAGTGACATTCAAGAAATATTATTTACATCACACTTTTATACTTTTCTTCAGGCAGTAAAGGCGAGTGATGAATCAGGAGCAACCTTGTGACAATTTTGGAAGGGCTGTAACATCTACAAGCCCATAAAAAACATTGACTTTCCTTGTTGTGTAGTTACGGCCATCACCATGAATGGAGTTTGGAAGAACCTTTGCCCTCAGTTTGTTCAGGATTTTCGTGGATTTGAGAAGGTGATGAGGAGTCCAAAGAGATCTTCAGCAACTTAGTGACCCTCAGCGAGAAGCTGTAGCTAAATCTGCAAGAGGACGACTTCATTGATCTCCTTGCTTTACAACGCGAGCTTACTAATGAAGACCTGATGGAATTGGAGGCCCAGAGAAAGGACAGAGAGAGACGAAGAAGAAGTAACTGAAGAACCGTAGAGATTCACAATGCAGGAAATGGCAAGGGGATTTTCTTTATTTGAGGAGGTACTGTTAATTTTTGAGGCACAGGACCTGAATGTAGAATTGTACATGAAAGTTGCAGCAGCCATTCAGAACTCAGTCCAGCACTACCGTGTCATCTATGACGAGATAAAAAGACCTGCCACCTAGACGTCACTGGATCATTTTTTCAAGAGGGTAGTTAGAATTGAATCCAGCAAGGAACCAGAACCTGTGCCATCAACATCAGGCATGAGTAAAATTGCAGCTTGCCCTCCGTCTCCTATTGCTGATGATCCTTCAGCTCTACCATCTCCTACCTCCTCTCCCTCCTCCACTCAGTAACTCTTCTTGCCTGTTCACTCAATGCCAGATGAAAGATTAAAAATGTTTTCTTTATTTTTTGTTTGTTTTTTATGTATTATTTGTGTGAAAAGTAGTCTAAACCTATTACAGTACAGTACTATATAGCCAATTGTGTTAGTTGGGTACCTAGGCTAACTTTGTTGGGCTTATGAACACACTCTCAGAATGGAACTCATTTGTATGTAGGGAACTTACATTACTGTACTACTGTACTCTATACAGTACTGTACAGTAAAGTACAGAAAAGCACAACTACTTTTAGAGGATGCACCCATGTGACAATGTACGCCAGACACGTGAACACGTGAACTAACATGTAATTGGACATGTTCACATCTTTGAAAGTTGGCAACTTGAAAGTTCATACATAGGGCACTTACTGTATTTTGAACAAAAGTAGCTCTCTTTGTTAAAAGACTTTACTACACATATATCCTAAATGTGGATTAATGAAAATAATACTATGTACCCTTTATTTTATACTCTTATATTTCTATTAATCTGATTTTAAATTTCCAAATTTTTTGAGAAGTAATATTTATATTAGTCATCTTGTTTTCATGAGGGAAAATTAAGTTTCTTTTATGACTATGCACAGTTATTATACATTCTGACTACTTAGAGATTCAGTAATTTAATGGAGATTTTATTCAATTTTAAAATATATAATTTGCAATAAATTTTATTAAATTTCCATAGATTATTTACATCATTAAACATTAACAAATATACAATTTAAAACTGACCCATTTCTACTCATAAAATTTAAAGACAGAGATAGACATATAATTTGAGAGACTTAGCTTCATTCCAGTCACGAATTTTGAGAAATTTATTGGATAGTTCCTATGTTTCTAATTAGAATCCATATGTTCAATAAACATCTATAGATATATCTTTTTAAAAACATGTTTCTGGAAATTATCTGATTTTTCTGACTTTTAAAAATTGCATTAAGAAAACCCAGATCATATATAGAAATTATATGGATATTTTTACTACATTTATTTTGTAAAATGAATCATTAGCATTAGTTTTTCTATTTCTTTATAATATGTTTCCCTGATATAATAAGAGATTGCAAGATATACTTAGTCAAGTAGATTAGAGATCCTTAGTAGATGCTATGTCGTCCTCTCCTTTTCTACTGAGATTAGGTATACAAGTATATAGAATTAGTAAACACTCAAAAAATTGATACATCTTTTCTGTTTCAACTGGACAAGAGAAATGAGGAAAAAATAAAATAAACTGTACTTTTACCTCAATAATCTAAGGTAAAATTATTAATAATAGGTAATCTAGGGTAAATTATTTTTAATTTTTTTCATTCATTTATGCATTTGTTCATTCAGTAGACCCTCTGTGCCAGGCTCTCTGGAAGTTGTTGGTATATAATTATGATACCTAGTATCAAGGGTCATCCTGCATAATGGACAAGAAAAATGAGCAAACAAATATTTGTTTACATAATGAATCCTATAACACACATGAGTAAAGTAATATGCAACCCTTCAGCTTAGAGCATCCAGAAATGCTTTCCTGAAGGAAAGATCTTGAGCTAGACCTTGTGGATCAACGTGCATAGTGGATAGCATTGTAGAGTTAGGGCACAGCAAAACAACTGCCTGACAAAGGTGTGTTAAAGAACTGTGATGTGTTTCAAAATATTAATATGTATATGTAAAGCCTTGATGATATCAGGCAGAGAAGAAGTAATTTATCTTCTTTGTTCAGCAAATGTTTACCATGCATGGGGAAGGAATAATAAGTCATTCTAGTGTTAGAAGAAACAGACGTTGTCATGGGGATAGTTGTTGCTTCTCAACAGTAGTTCATTTCTAGTACCCGAATTACAGCGAGTTAAAATAGTCTAATTCGGTCTTGGAGTATGTTCTCTTCCCACCCTGTTTGTATTAATTCTTCCAGAAGAATTGTTGTTATTTTGGCCATCAGGGACGATTCTGCCACTAGTACATGTCGCCAGAAGCGACTTGGAAAATTTCTACACAGAAAATTTTCAGCTATGTATTATTCAGTAGAAATAACACATTAGACGTTAAATAGGCATTCACTGACAGAAGATGAGGTATTAGAGAGCATACAACATTCACATTTTGATTGAGAAAATTAAAATTATTGTATCTTTGAAGATCATATTTTTAAAAGATTTTTTCTTTATTTTAGACTAATCTTAATGGATATAAACTACAGTTAAAATCTTAATGGATATAAACTACAGTTAAAGTCCTTTCCTTGAGAAATGGTGTATAAACTAAACGATAAGACTTCTTTATGGTATTTGAGGTTGTCTTTTTGAAGCCTCACATTGTATTCTACATGTAGTGCTATGTCATGCAGAGTGATCTGACATCAAAAAGCCCCTGACCTCTAGTAGGTGAACCTTTGCCTCACTTTCATGGCCTAAGAAAAGTTGAACTCATGTTGGGTTCTCAGAGACAAAAAAGAAATGGCGATGCTTTGTTCACTTCAGTTTGTTCTAATTCCAAGAGACTGAAAGCTTAGTTCTGAAAAACGAGATTTCCATTTTGCTAACACTCTAGGGATTTACTGGCCACTTACAAATGTAACATTAACATGACTTAATTTGTTTTCTTCTTTCTCACTACATATTTACCTTTTATGATTCTTTGAACTATGCTGAATCAATGATTATCTTTAGTAATAGTTCTCATTCTTTAAACCTTAATCAGTGTTCTTATGGTCATTCCATATAAGTTGCATCATATTCATACCATTTGATAAAATCACAAAGTGATTAATTATAAAATTTCCCATACATTTAAGATATTTTTGTCCTTGTGTTAAATTGATGAGGAACAAAGGAAATTTCATACTTGATAAGATATCGATATAAATACACTACATTCCAAATATGCTCTTTCAGTCACACACACACACACACACACACACACACACACACATTATTGGTTTAAAAAATAAAACTGATTACTCTTCTTTTGTATTCCCTTATGTAATAATGTAATAAAGCAATGAATGTCAGCTTAATTGGAAGAGATGAGAGATGAATGGTAAGAATATGAAAATCACCTGTGGAGCTTGCTAAACTATGGAGTTCCATCTCCAAAGGTTCTGATGCAGAAGTTAGTCCTGAGAACCAGTGATGACTCTGACTAAATTGTGTGTGCCTACTCTTTGTGAAATTTAGCTATACAGGAGTGGACACATTTTATTTTTTCTTCCACTAAAGGAAAATCTCACAGAATTCTTCATGGCTACGGTCTGAAATAGTAAGTTAAAACACAAAGGAAATACAGGGGCATGGCATGTGGTTCTGTTTACTTCAAACATATCCAAGGAGCACAGAATAAATATCATTTGATCTATTGACGTATTTAAAATGACCAAAATCAATCCAAGGAATGAATCCTTACCAATTTTAAAGTACATTAGGAAAATATCTGAAAAGGTATTCTTTTAAATGTCATTAAAGCATTCACATTCTTAATCCTTAATTGTGAAAATCCTCTTAATTAGTGAATCCTTAACTAATCATTTTGCAATGTGAACAATGTCATTAAAGAGCTTTCTGTTCAATACATGTGGCTGTTAATCCCTGCTTCCTTTTAAATAGGAAGCTATGTGATATACTCTTCTCATATCTTAACTTACTCTTTGTGTAAGTTAAGTGGAGTCACTTAACTTACACAAAGGCCCTGGATGTTTACTTTTTTTATCAATTTATAGTGAAACTTAGTAACATGCTAAAGCCATGCACATTGAGGGCATAAGAAAAGAACATGATCCCAGATGTTTCTTATCTCTCTCTCTCTTTTTTTTTTTTTTTCCTTTAGTAATGTTCTCTTCCATCTATCCATGAAAATTTTTTTTTGCTTTCTCTAGTAACACCAATTTGGGCAAATAATAATAAAAACAATAATGATAAGATAATGTGCACAGCAATGAGATTGAGTGCCCATTTATGTGTAAAGTGATGAGCAATAAATGTTTTTGAGATGGAGGTGTTATTGCTTGTTTGCTTTATTTTGTTTGGAGTTGGGGAAAGATTTATAATAAAATTGATTCATAATTCAATTTTCTTTTAGTGAGCATTCACTACATTCACATGCTAGCACCTCAGGCACTAGAAAATCTAATATGTCAGCAGTATATGAATAAACTTCACACTTTGTATATAAATTACAAAAATTGTTACGTATATACTGCCCTTTATTTAGAAGTTTAAGCTTTTATAGCAAGTCGGAAAGTAAGTCAGAAATAGTCTGTTTTCCAGTGAGTAGATAAATAGGTACCTGAAGTGAGGGAATTTTAGAGTAGGAAAAAATTAAAAGGTATAGTTTTACCCAAAATGTTTGTCAAATTATAGATAATTTGAACATTTGTGGTAAGTCCGGCTTGATTATGTAACTTTGTAGGTGGAAAATGTATGCACAGGGTTGAATATATTTTTATCAATGATGAAAGTCACTGTGTATGAATGTCCTCATAGTCTAAAGACTATGCAAAGTCTTCACTAAGGAAGTAACTATAAATGAGTTTAGAATAATTTCTTGGGAATTAGTGAGGTGGGACCATAATAAGAAAAAAGTTAAACTTAAAATACAGAAGACTTAATTTCTCAAAAATGATACAGTGGTGAATTAACTTTGATGAAGAAGATAAACTGATGAAGATAGAACTCTTTCAGGTATAAATTTTGTCAGCAAAGTGTTTTTCCAGGAGACATGTTTCCTTATAGAATAGCCACTTAGGCCATGACCCAGGTATATTAGCTTATCTTCTTTTATCTCGTCACTCCATAACCCAGGTTGAAACAAAGTATGGCTTATATATGTTCATACCAAAGCAGAAGTTATCCACTGAGCTTTGCAAACCTGTTTATACTAATGTATATTTTGGATTCAAATGGATTATTTAGATTTTTTTAGTATTTTTAAATCTTCCTGTTAAATGAAATTGACTACAAATTATCTTTTGGTTTTGATGTGAAGGCAATTAGAATACTGTGCAGATGCAGCTAGTCTTAGAACAATACACTTCCTGGAAATGGGTTCAATGATAGAATAACTATCTTTAAAAAAAAAGAATGCAACTGTTGTCAAGCATTGAACACCAAGATACCACAGGAAAACTAATATGCTCATGTATTATAAAATTACACTCAAAAAATAATATGTTAAAAATAACTTCATTTATGAAGCATTAAAATCTTAATTTCAATATGGCACTTGGTCATATAAATTTTTCCGTATGTAAAAGATGCATACCAATGACAGTTTTAATAATGTTGCATCACCCAATTTTCTTAACATAAGATGGCTAAAAAGTTTAATTTGTGAAAACCAATACAGAATGTTCAATGTTTTAATTTATATTGCTTTATAATATTATTTTTTATGAGGCAAAACAAAATGCAAAAATAAAAAAAGGACACACTAATGCCAGACCAATTGAATAAGTGAGAGAGATCTGCTGTACAGAGTACTGCCTGGAGAGAACAATACGATATTGTATGCCTAGAAATTTGCTAACAGAGTAGGTCTAGTAACACCAATTTGGGCAAATAATAATAAAAACAATAATGATAAGATAAGTTAAGTGTTCTTATCACAAATAATAATAATAACAACAACGACGACAACAAAGAGGGCAGGAGGAAATTTTTGGAGATGATGGATAGGTTATGGCATAGACCGTGGTGATGGTTTCACAGTGTATACTTATCACTAAACTCGTCAAGTTGTAGGCAATAAATATGTATACCTTTTTGTATAGCAGTCGGACCTCAATAAAATGGTTTAAAAAAAGAAACAAATTTTAAAAGAATTATTTTTAAAAAGACATCCATTTCAGGATTTCCCTACTTTTACTGCTTATATTTTTTCATATGTGTTCCCAAATACATATTTCATGGAAACGGCAATGTGTATCCTCTCAGTTTGTTAATATTTGTTTTAAGTTAAGGAGATATTTACCTAAATTCTCATTTTCAAAGTATTTCCCACTTTGGAATAAACTAATCCTGTTTGCCTGACTAGATCTACATTTTGTGAAATCTGAGGCTAATTTCAATCTTTAAAGTTCTGAACTTACCATCTATACTACCTATGTAACAAAATAGAAAAAGAGTACTGTTATTTCTGTGTTTATTTTTAAAAAAAGCAAGTAGCATTAAGTGAACAGGTTTCAAATTTGTCTTATTTCATTAAAAAAAAAGCTAAAATTGCAAGTGCTAACATTTGTAAATTTGTGTGTCATTTCTTATATTTCTCTTAATGGCAATAATTATTTTTTAAACCCAAATGGTTTATTGATTTGAAAAAGAAAACTAAAATGCTGAAGTTCTAGAAAATGGTTACATAGATATTTGCTATGTTATTTTCATTTTACTTTCAGGAAATATTTCAGAATGAAATTTAAAAGTATAGTAAATTATATTAGAGCAATAAAGGGATAAATCTTTTTTTTTTTTTTTTTTTTTTTTTTTTTGCGGTACGCGGGCCTGTCACTGCTGTGGCGTCTCCCGTTGCGGAGCACAGGCTCCAGACGCGCAGGCTCAGCGGCCATGGCTCACAGGCCCAGCCGCTCCACGGCATGTGGGATCTTCCCGGACCGGGGCACGAACCCGTGTCCCCTGCATCGGCAGGCGGACTCTCAACCACTGCACCACCAGGGAAGCCCAGGGGTAAATCTTTAATACTCAAATACATTATCAAAAATATGAATTACTATGTTGTACACCTGAAACTAATTTTGTATGTTAATTATAACTAAAAGAAAAAGAAAATGCTATGAACATAGGGGTGCATGTATCTTTTTGGACTCGAGTTTTGTCTGGATATATGCCCAGGAACACTCACCTCTTGTAATGCTCCCTGGAACCACTGGGATCCACACAAGGAAATCTGACCACTAACATCTCCAAAGAATTAGAAACCTGTTTGTTTTTATTGCTGAATAACAAATCACCACAAGTTTAGTGGCTTCTAACAACACTCATTTATTATCTTCTAGTTTTATAGGTCAGAAGTCTGGGTGAGGGTGTATAGGTTCTCGGCTCAGGGTCTTACCAAGCTGCAATCAAGGTGTTGGCTGGGTCTGTGGTGCTCATGTGAAGCTCAGGGACTTGTTTCAAGCTCATGGATTGTTTGCAGAATTCATCTCCTTGTGGTTGTGGGAACGAGGTGGTCTTTTCTTTTTTCTTTTTCTTTTTTTTTAAATTTTTTGAACTATCCACAATAGCCAATACATGGCAACAACCTAAATGTCCATTGACAGATAAATGGATAAAGAAGATGTGGCATACATACACAATGGAATACTACTCAGCCATAAAAAAGAATGAAATAATGCCATTTGCAGCAACATGGATAGACTAGAGATTATCATACTAAGTGGAGTAGGTCAGACAGAGGAAGACAAATACCCTATGATATCACTTATATCTGGAATCTAAAATATGACACAAATGAACCTATCTATGAAACACAAAAAGACTCACAGACATAGAGAACAGACTTGTGGTTGCCAAGGGGGAGGAGATGGAGGAGGGATGGAGTGGGAGGTTGGGGTTAGCAGATGTAAGCTTTTACATGCAGAATGGATGGACAACAAGGTCAGACTGTATAGCACAGGGAACTATATATTCAATATCCTATGATAAAACATAATGAAAAATAATGTATATATATGTATAACTGAATCACTTTGCTGTACAGCAGAGATTAACACAAAATTGTAAATCAGCTGTACTTCAATTAAAATCAATCAACAATAAATTTAAAAAATAAAATAATAAAAAAGAAAAAGAAGACTGGTTCAAGATGGCAGAGTAGAAGGACGTGCGCTCACTCCCTCTTGCAAGAGCACCAGAATCACAACTAACTGCTGAACAATCATCGACAGGAGGACACTGGAACTCACCAAAAAAGATACCCCACATCCAAAGACAAAGGAGAAGCCACAGTGAGACGGTAGGAAGGGCGCAATCACAATAAAGTCAAATCCCATAACCACTGAGTGGGTGACTCACAAACTGGAGAACACGTACACCACAGAAGTCCACCCACTGGAGTGAAGGTTCTGAGCCCCATGTCAGGCTTCCCAACCTGGGGGTCTGGCAATGGGAGGAGAAATTCCCAGAGAATCAGACTTCGAAGGCTAGCGGGATTTGATTGCAGGACTTTGACAGCACTGGGGGAAACAGAGACTCCACTCTTGAAGGACACACACAAAGTAGTCTGTGCACATCAGGACCCAGCGGAAGGAGTAGTGACCCCATAGGAGGTGGAACCAGACCTACCTGCTAGTGTTGGAGGGTCTCCTGCAGAGGCAGGGGGTGGCTCTGGCTTACTGTGGGGACAAGGACACTGGCAGCAGTTCTGGGCAGTACTCCTTGGTGTGAGCCCTCCCAGAGTCTGCCATTAGCCCCACCGAAGAGCCTGCAGGCTCCAGTGCTGGGTCACCTCAGGCCAAACAACCACCAGGGAGGGAACTCAGCCCCACCCATCAGCATAGAAGCGGATTAAAGTTTTACTGAGCTCTGCCCACCAGAGCAACACCCAGCTCTACCCACCACCAGTCCCTTCCATGAGGAAGATTGCACAAGCCTCCTAGATAGCCTCATCCACCAGAGGGCAGACAGCAGAAGCAAGAAGAACGACAATCCTGCAGCCTGTGGAACGAAAACCACATTCACAGAAAGACAAAATGAAAAGGCAGAGGACTATGTACCAGATGAAGGAACAAAATAAAACCCCAGAAAAACAACAAAATGAAGTGGAGATAGGCAACCTTCCAGAAAAAGAATTCAGAATAATGATAGTGAAGATGATCCAGGACCTCGGAAAAAAATGGAGGCAGAGATCTAGAAGATGCAAGAAATGTTTAACAAAGACCTAGAAGAATTAAAGAAAAAACACCTAGAAGAATTAAAGAACAAACAAACAGAGATGAAAAAGAAAATGCATTTTCCCTATTCAGCTCACACACACTTCTGTAAATCTGAAGATAATGTTGTAACAGTTGGTGAACTATTTGTCCTTGATCTATCTAATCAGTGACGAGAGCTTCTAGAACAGAAGGTAAGTTATATAATCACAATCCATAAAAATAAAGCCACTGTCAATTGGAAACAAATGTATTCAGCACCTACTGTGTGACAGACAAGAGATACTGCGTGGGAAAACCACCCCTATTTGGCAGCTGTAGCTTAAGATTGGTGCCCTAGGCCTGCCCCCTCCTCTTCTCCCTCCTCAACACATTTCCTCCACAAAATAGAAAAGAATAGGGGCAAGGAATCTGGAAATAGAGCTGGAAGGGAAGGGGCAAATTCCTGTCACTGCTGCTAATGGGACTTCATAATAAGAAACATTATGTATGTAACTTGAATATGAAAAAAGATATTCTTTCTGTCAATTACAACATTACAAATTAACGTATATCAATAATCTAGGTTAAAAAATATATAACAGGTAGCAGTAATTCATTTTTCTTTCTCTGATCCAGTTTTTCTTAAACGCAGTTGCATAGTACAATCACCTGAGAATTTAAAAAATACTTTGGCTTGGATCCGACCATCAAACTAATTAAATTTGTGTATCTAGGGGTGGGGCTTGGGGTGCAGATATGTTTTAAAGCTACCTGGGTGACATAAATATGCACTGTTTTGCAAAAAAAAAATAATACATGGTAGAGGTAAAGATAGAGGGGTGGGCATTTGTACTATAGTGGGTGCTTCCTGGAACTCGATTTTTCTCTCAGTTCCGGCAAGAGCTGTCTTTCAAAAATGAAGTTAAGATGCCATGTCTCAGTTTTTACCATACATACAAAATTTATATTGAACTTTACTACAAATTAAAAAGTGAGTGATTTTGTAAAGTATCCAGAATAAAATTATGCATAGATTCTAAGTAAACATAGGCTATCTTTAAAACAAACTCAAGAAATAAAAATAAAACTTTCACCTTCTACTGAAATATAATATGAAATTCCATGGCAGAATTCAGATAGCAACCCATTCCCTCACCTATAAATATATCTAATAGACATCATTATATAGCAATTGTGGCTTTTTAGTTCATATACTGCATAAGTTCCTTTCTGGAAAAAGATGTTGGTCAGACATATGTGTTTCATTTTGTTTTTGTGTTTTTTTAAATAGCACAATGATCCTTTCATTGGAATATTGATTTGTAAATTAAATTTTCAATCACTTAAAAGTCAAAGCAGAATTATATTATTTTTCCACTATCAAACATGTTTTTCTTTTAAACTGTGGAAATAATAAAACAAAGTACAACTTTCTTCAAACAAGTCTTCTTTAGAATTTAGGCAAATAGACTACTCATATTTTAAGACACATTTCAATTATGTATGTGTTGACATGTGACTACCATATTAAGATTGTGGTTGGATTCACTAGATTTTCACACGAATGAATTCTTTGAAAAACTGTCCATTTGTATTCAATTGTCTGAAATAGATATCCATTTGGTCTAAAATTTCCATTTGATGTTTGAGTGAACCTAAGTGTTAGTTTAGACTTTCAACCTGTCTAAAGTTGTTTGCATAATAACACTTATAATTTGAACAATAGAAATAAATGATTAGAATTGGGTCAGGACCTTAAGGTACTTTCACCGTTTAATAAACGAACTTAATAGGCCAAAAGTAATGCCATTTTTGTAATTCTTATCAGCTTAATTCTACCCCTGTGTTTTTTTTTTCTGTATAACTCAGAAATCTGAACCCTTTCAATGTCTGAAGAGGTGTACCTAGAGTAAATAAAGTGCACAGTTCAAATCCATTGTGTTTGATGCTCACTGTGCCACAGAACATTTAACTGCAGGATCCCAAGAAGCTGATATATGAAACCTCTTTTAAGAAATGCAGAGACATTTGTTGCTACATATAGTTTATTCTTTAACAGTAATTACCTTTTATCTTTAATAAAATCGAATTTTGTAATTTGATTTTTTCTTTGAACACTATTAAATCTTTCCTAGATATATTATCACTTTATTTCAAGTAAATAAGAACAAACCATTTTTTTATTTGTGAAGGTCATCAGTGTAATATGTATCTAAATATGTAAATATCCAGGTGCAGCTGTATTAGATAGCATCCAGAAATATTTAGATACTTGCACCTATAAGTAGGAAATAAAAGGTGTTGAATTGGTCTCTCAAATACCATGAGTGGTCTTTTTATCAGAGGTAAAATTTTCCCAGAGAGTCTACAATCCTTGCTAAAATTCTCATCCAAACACCTATCAGTCTTTTTTTGTGTGTGTGGTATGCGGGCCTCTCTCTCACTGTTGTGGCCTCTCCTGTTGCGGAGCACAGGCTCCGGACGCGCAGGCCCAGCGGCCATGGCTCACGGGCCCAGCCACTCTGCATGTGGGATCTTCCTGGGCCGGGGCACAAACCCGTGTCCCCTGCATCGGCAGGCGAACTCTCAACCACTGCACCACCAGGGAAGCCTCACATTTCAGTCTTCCTTCAATTTGTAGGATAACCACATAGCTAAGAAGTACTTTATTATTTTATCAGGTCTTTTTGTATCTTAAATATTTAGTTGTTTTTAGCAAGCCTTTTGACCTTGATAACCCTATCGATTATATGTTCAAATGCAAAAGTCTGTTTTTCCCTCCTCTGATATTTTGAAATGATTAATTATATAAATTAACTAATTTTCAATTTTCTATAGTAATACATCTTCTTTGAGATTTATTGTTATTTTAGTGATAGATTTGAATGGAAAAATATCATGTTTAGTGTTTTATCGATCAAATTTATAATTGTTCATATGCAAGCATTGTCAGTTTTTTATATAAGAGATGAACTTATTAATTCAGTTTATTAGGAAACAGGACTTCTTTTGTTTTGTTTCTATTTTAAAACATTTTAAAAGCATTCCACTGATCTGATATTTGATTAAAATTTACGACAGTAGACTGTAATAAACTGTACTGTAGTAAGCTGTGGGGGTTTGTAGTGAATTGAGAACTTTTCCAGTATCTCTCATGGTTACTATTTGAATATTCAACTTTTTATGAGTGATTAATTGTAATTAACTTTCAAATTCACATAGTCATTCAGCATATTCCTTATATGTCTAGTGTGCATCAGACATCCTTAATCACAACTACAAAAAGCAATGACAGATTCCCTTCACTCACAGACCTTAGACTTTAGAGGATGAGTCTGACAATAAACAAACTAATAAATCTAGAGTATTAGGTAGTGAAAAGTGTCATAAAGAAAAGAAAAGAGAGCAAAGGAAATAGAAAGTGATAGGGAGTGCTCTTTTATATTGGGGGTATATTTGAAATGGGACCTGGATAATATAAGAGAGAAGCCATGAAAGTGTTTAGGGAAAGAACCTGCAAGCAGAGGGAGCATAGTTAAAGCCTCTGAGGTGAGGACAGTTCTGTTCATTTCTGTTTTTGAATGCCATTGATTTCTTTCTAGATTCAAAGGAAGTTCTGCTTCTAATTTAAAGTGTGGCCTCTCAAGCATCTCAGGACTGTCAGTGCCCCAGTTACTCAGTTGAAGCCATACATACTACTTTGTACTCATTTTAGTCTCACTGAACTCACCTACAGTATAAATTCATTGGAATTGTGTATTCCTGGGGAATCACACATGTACACAAATAGGGTGACAAGGAACAACAGAAGACATGTTGCATGTGTCTTCTCTGTCTACATCTATACTTCATTGCAAATTAGACTTCCACATTTAAAAAAGAAGTTAGAGGTAATATTATTGAGAAAATCAAACAGTGACAACACCATATTAAACCAAACATGCAGTTCTTTTGAGCACAGGCCCTGTGTGACTCACAGGTCACATGTCAGGAAGCCATGTCTGGATCAAGGTCATAGTGTGTTCTTATGGGAAAGCCCAGTTTCATGTGAAGCAAAGCAATGGGTGTAAGGTTCAAGGAAAACATTGTGTGTAGAGTATAGAAGTCTGTTTTTTCCTAGAATAGTTTCCAAAGGATTTGATTGTAACATTTAAGAAATAGAGGGAGGAAGGAAAAAAGTTCACATAGGGTTGTAGGAAACTGATAAAATAAGGGGTCTTAATATTTGAGAATTAAGTCAGGATGAATGGAGTCATTGCTGACGTAAAGTTTTCAATGAAACGCTGATACCAAGTTCAGGAATTGTCACAAAGCAATTCCCCGTATTTGCATGGGGAGTGTCTGGGAAGGTAGACATTGAGTGGAGTCATTACACTCTGGAGAGATGATTCATTTATTTAGATTTCCACAGTGGAGGCTTCTGGGCATATGTTTCAACATTGAGAGAATTGTGTAACCGTTGGTAGAGATAGATTACAAGAAGGGCTTCTAGATCTAGAGCTGGTGGAGTCAGGAGCAGAAAGCAATTCAGGTCTCGTCAGGAATTTCTTAAAGGAACTCTTCAAAATTAGCTTTTCCCAAAACAAAGATGAGATCACAGTCTTCTTCTAAATTTTAACGTAATATCCACTTGGTGTTTTACCTTTTGAAACCATTATATCCACTCTGGCAGGGCTTGAAAAAGTGAGAGTGACTGAACTTTGTTCCACATTAAGGAACAATCTTGACAGTCTTAGTATGGGAAGGAATCTCAGTATTTTCTAAGTTACCAATGGTGTTCATAACACTTTAAGTACAAAGAAGAAAATGTAAATATCCTAGAATCTCCATGATTTGTCTGAATAAATAGTAATCGACTTTTATTCTTATACGTTCATAAAACTATCAGCTTTATGTAAAGATAATAGGGAGAGATAAGTTTTTACTCACTGCTATTATATTATTGGGGTAAATTTTAGTAATTTTATCTGAGCTAATGTTTGCTACCACTAGTTATTTCTAGGTTCCTTAAAGTTTGTGATAAAGAGTTGAAAGAAATACCCCAGACTGTTCATTTTACATTCTTCTATCCAACCTAATAGGTAAACCTAGATGCATGTTTCCTGTAGAAAAGGATAGTACCTAATTTATTAACATTTCATTTGATTGTTCTGAGGGTAATGAGTGCATCAATATAGACTTATAATTCCATAGCCATAATACATCACAGTTAAAGATAAATCATATTTTACCTGTAGGTATTTTAATATTACCTGTTTATGATTTGTGTTCTATGTTATTTTAGGAAAATGTTGCATATTTTTTGAGTATTTTGCTTTGTTTGGCTTTTTAAAACGTCTATGCATTACTAAAGACAAATGTTAGAAAACTGGATTCTTAGAGGATGAGTAGCTCAAACTAGATTGCTCAGACTCAGAATATATGACATGTGACTTCCAGAAAGAAAGCAATATGTGAATACTAAAAAAAAAAAGACCAGGGAAATAGAGGGATAAATGAAGAAAAGTAGAATGCATACAAGCCATATAAATCAAATATGTCATTTCTGTTAAAGGAGTTTTATATATGTCAAAGGCAAAAATACAAAAACTTAAAAAGTAAAAAAATAAAATAACTAGAAATTGAGAATTAATATTAAAAATGTGACCCATGATGTAAAAGGGAAAATATAAAGGAGAATTGTGTGAGTCAGGAAAAAAGTTTAGAGAAATATATTGCAAATATTTGGAGAGGTAGTTAAAAAATTTAGTAAAATATGAGGGAACAACAGTTTCTCTTAGTGACAAAAAAGAAAACCAAGAAAAGCATTCTAAGAAGAAGAAAAATTACCTATGAATAAGTTGTGGAAGGCAGAGCTAAGGGTAATAATAATGAATAGATTGAGACAATAAAAATCATCAACTGCTCTCAATTTCATGGGCATGAACGCTCAGTTCTGAAGATAGCATGTAATACTCCTCCTCCTCCTACTAGCAGCTGCATTAGAATGCTGTGAGAAAGGCAGTATTTAATTAAATTTTGCTTAAGCAGTAGGCTTTTATTTGTCTGGGGCTGGCTCCACAATTCAGTGAAGTCATCTAGGACCCAGACCCTTTTCAGATTTAGTTAGTATGCCAGTGGTGACTCCCCCAGTGGTGTCAAGAGGGCCACAGTAGTGCTTGGCATCGTCTTCACATAGCCATCGTCCAAAAGCTGGAAGAATAGCATAAAGATTTGGGTCCTTATGCTCTTTGCTCTCTTTTCATTAGGAGGAGCAATATTTCTTAGAATTCCAAAGAGAATTCTTTTATATTCCAGTAGCCAAACTAGATTATATGCACAATCCTAAATGAATCTATAGAAAAAATGTGATGAAAATCCACGAGAGGCTAAGACTGATTCCAGTGCTTCTCCTGAGGTTTGATTAGTAAGGGGAAAATGTAGGATGAAGTCAGAATGACTGTTGGTACATAGATGTTTCTGTTCTAGTAGTAAATATTGATTGAAGGTTTTCTACTTACCAGACAAGCTGTATATATTTCATCTTCTGATTGTGTTATGTAGTTCATACAGTTTTATTCCTGGTTATCTAGGAGCAAATAAAGCTGTAAGATCAAGTAACTTGCCTACGATAGCATAGTTAACAAAATGATGCAGATTTGTACAAATTCTCTTTATCTTTCAAGTCTCTAAGTAGAATACAGATACTATAAAACATAAAACTATGTATCATATTGAAATATAAATTCATATTTTGAATAAAATATTATATATTATATAATAATGTAAGACGGGTATGCAGTTATGACTTATGATATAAAAAGAGAAGTTTAACTCATTCTGTAGATATCTGCTAACACTGATTATATTCCCTCAAAGGCCTTGCTGTTTAGAGGGAAGTTGAATACCAAGATCCAGAGGCCATTAGTGAGTGTGTGTGTGTGTGTGTGTGTGTGTGCTCACACACTAGTATATATCTATTTTAAGACAGAGAAAGTCTGATTTTGCTTAAATATTATGAGAGAAATATAATAATGTTAAACTTAAAAATATGTATATAGAGTAAAGAAGTATTTGAATCAAAGAGAGGTATTAGGTTTAAAGCTCACCCTTGGGCAAAATAAAGGATTACAGCATTATGTTTGTTGTGTGACACAGGTTGCAAAGAAGTAATTAAAAGTGTTCTTTTCATTCCCTCTCTTCCAGTAAGGTATAAACCTATGTGACCTAAAGAACTATAATCACAATCTTGAGTTTTAGGGCAGGAAGTAGAAAAAAGTTCCTAATATACTTAGCATTTTTCCCCTTGTTAATTCAAACTATTCAATGAAAATTCAAGATAAATACAGAGTTATCCTATGTTCGGCAGAAGCAGAGCACTAATTTCTTAAAAGCAACCGTTTTTTTTTCTCTTCCCATATTTCATAAATGACATTCCAGGTGAAGGAGGGCCCTATTGCTTAGTCTCATTTCCTGATGATCAACAAGGGATAGAATCCAGAGCAGAAGAAGAGATTAAAAAGAGGAAAGGTCCTCATTTATGAAACTTTAAAGAAGAAAGAAGTGTGTAGGCTGTAGGTGGTTCAAATAAGTAGGTGTTATATAAATGACCCAAAGATGGCCTTTGTATATTGGCCGCCAGATTGATTGTTTCTTCACAGCAGGCTGAGACCCATTCATTATTAGCACAAAATCCTGCTGGTGCTAAACTGAAATTTTTATACATCCAATTATTTTAAACCTAGCCCAAATCAGCTATTTTGCCATCTTCAGTCTGCTTGCTTTGCCCACCCCATGAAACTGGGCTTACCATCTGCTAGCCGTGGACAGTTTAAAATCTGGGACAATGAAGACCTCAAGTTGCTGCTGCCCTTCCAAGCTCTCTAACCCAGAGACTCTGTCATGCTGATGATCAGCATCACCTAGACATGTAACCCCCTTTTCAATACTTTTCTCCCTTTCTGGATGTTGCCCTCATGCTCCCATAGCCTCTGGAGAGTTTCATGCTGTGAGAGACTTCCTCACATCCTCACATGTCAGAGTCTCACAGATCAAGCTTGTGTGTGCCACTCTAAGTTCTTGGTCGTATATTTTTAAAAAAATTTTCAGCCCTCACATCCCTCGAACCCCCTATAGTAGGACAACAACTGACAGATTATCTGCTATAGCTGCACTTATTTCTATTTCACAGAGGCAAGTGCTTTTGCAGAGAAAAGTGGAAGGGCATGAAAAAGGTGATAAAATTTTAGGATAGCTTGACTGTGGAGAAGGAGATGAGGGTGTGATAATTTCAGGTATTTTGAAGGCTGATCGACTGATAATGGAAACAGTGAATTTATAATAGCACAATTCTCAGTTTTGTTTTTGTTTCTGTTGTTTTTCTTTTGCACTGTTTAGCAGCCTTGGTGGCAAATAAAAGATGGAAATTTGTGTTGATACAGTGTTTGATACTTGTGTTAATGGTGAAATGAAGAGTGGAAGGAGTCAATATGTTAAAAGTGTAAATATCTGTAGTGAACGTCTGTGAGATCTGGTCTATAGAAAAGCAAGTGAAGATAGAATAATAGATTGGAGCAAAGGATAAAGTAAGCTTCTAGAGCAGGGCTGTACAGTCAAACTTTCTGTAAAGATGGAAATATTTTATAATTTGGGTGTCCAATATGGTGTACAGTAATTACTGAACACTTGAAATGTAGGTAGGGTAACAAAGGAACTGAATCTTTTTTTTCATGTGTTTTACTGTGGTAAAAAACACATAAAATGTACTATCTTTACCAGTTTTTGTTCAGTAGTGTTAAATATATTTATATTGTTGTAAAGCTGATCTCCAGAACCTGTTCATCTTGCAGAACTGAAATTCTGTATGTATTAAACAATAATTCCCCTTTGTCCCTTCCCTCCAGCCCCTGAAAGTACTATTGTACTTTCTATATCTATTAGTTTGACTACTTTAGATACCTCATATAAGTAGAGTCATACGGTATTTGTCCTTTTGTAACTAGTTTACTTCACCAAGCATCATGTCCTTAAGAATGTCCTTAATTGTAATATTCGACAGGATTTCCTTCTTTTTTAAGGTTGCATGGTGTTCCATTGTATGGATATATCACATTTTGTTTATCAGTTTATCTGTCAATGGACATTTGGGTTGCTTCCACCTCTTGACTGTTGTGTAAATAATGCTACTATAAGCGTGTGCAAGTAACACTTCGAGATCCTGCTCTCAGTTCTTTTGGATACACACCCAGAAGTGGGATTGCTGGATTGTATGAGTAATTCTATTTTTAACTTTAATTATTCTTACTGTTATTTTAAAATTTTAACTGTTTTTACTATTTACTATAAATGTCCGATTTTACAATCCCACTAAATCCCAGTGCACATACCGATTTCTCCACATCTCTGCCAAAATTTATTTTTTTCTCTCTTTTTTTTAATAGTAGCCATACTAATGAATGTGAGGTGATATCTCACTGATTTTGATTTTCATTTCTCTCATGATTAGTGATGTTGAGCATCTCTTCATATGCTTCTTAGCCATTTATATATCATCTTTGGAGAAATGTCTGTTTAAGTCTTTTCCCTCCTTTTTTTTTTTCTGAAATTGGGTTATTAGATTTTTGTTATTGAGTTGTGGTTTTTCATATATTCTGGATATTAATCCCTTATCAGATCTTTGATTGGCAAGTATTTTCTCCCATTCCGTAGGTTTTGCCTGTTTACTGTTTACTGTATCCTTTGATGAACAAAATTTTAAAGTTTGATGTCATAATAAATGTCTATTTATTCTTTTGTCACCTGCGCTTTTGCTATCATATCCAAAAAGTCATTGCTGAATCCAATGACAAAAAGGTTTTCCCTGTGTTTTCCTTTGGGGATTTTTATAGTATTGGGTTTTATGTTTAGGTCTTTAATCCATTTAGAGTTAATTTTTGTATACAGTGTAAGAATCCAATTTTATTTTTTATCATGTGGATATCCAATTTTCCCAGTACAATTTGTTGGAGACTATCCTTTCCCCATTGAATGGTCTTGACACCCTTGTTGAAGGTCATTTGAGTATATGCTCAAGGGTATATATCAGGACCCTCCATTTTATTCCATTGGTTTATATGTCTCTCTTAATGCCAGTACAGAATTTTGATTACTGTAGCTTTGCAATGTGCTTCAAAATCAGGAATTATGAGTCCTCCAAGTTTGTTTTTCTTTTTCAAAACTATTTTTGCTATTTGAGTTCTCTTGAGTTCCCATATGATTTTTAGGATGATTCCTTTCTGTGTCTGCAAAAAATATCATTGGCATTTTGATAGGGGTTGCATGGAATCCCTAGATCAGTTTAGGCAGCATTGGCATCATAACAATTAAGTCTTCCAATCCATGAACACAGATGTCTTTCATTTATTTGTGTCTTTTTTAACTTCTCTAAGAAATGTTTTGTATTTTCAGTGAACAAATCTTTTACCTTCTTGGTTAGATTTATTCCTAAATATTTTATTCTTTTGATGCTATTGTGAATGGAATTGTTTTCTTAACTTCTTTTTCTGTTTATTGCTAGTGTTTAGAAACACAACTGATTTTTGCTTGTGATTTTGTATTCTTCAACTCTGCTGCATTCGTTTATTATTTATAATAGCTTTTTTGTGAAACGTTTAGGGTTTTCTACATACGAGATCATGTTATCTGTGAACAGAGATAATTTTAGTTATCTGTTTACAATGTGTGCTTTTTATTTCTTTTTCTTGACTAATTACTCTGACAGGGACTTCCAATACTATGTTGAATAGAAGTGATGAGAGTGGGCATCTTTGTCTTATTCCTGACCATAGAGGAAAACCTTTCAGTCTTTCCTCATTGAATATGATATTAGCTGTGGGTTGATGAATTGATTTTTAATTGAATTTACTTTTATACTTAAATTATTATTTAAATTAGCGTCGTGCAGCTAGTGGCTACCATTTTTGAAGGTATAGTCCTAGAGAGTCAAGAAATAAATAAATATTGGATTTTGTGGGCAGATGTGAGTTTAATAGTGTAAAAGCAGAATTAATTTATAGGACGCACTTTCAGGTAAGGTGGTTTGGAGTCTTGAAATGTGAGGAATATAGAGATTTTTTGTCAAATCTGAATTTGGCTTTATTTAAAGTGGGTTAATAGGATAATGAAGTAACATAACAAATGCCTATTCACAGTCACACCAGGAATTATTAGATAAAGTTTTATCAATGACATAATTCTGAGATCAGTTTTCTCCTCTGCTTTGGAAGACACTCAAGTCTGATGTAGGTGAGAAATGATGAGATTACCTCCACTGTTTCTTATGTAACATGGAAATCTATTTATACTTGTGATTCCATTAAACTTTGAGGAAACAGTGAGTTGTTAAAAGTACTTTATACCAGTGTTTGATGAAAAAAAAGGCAAAAGAAGGAAGTAAACTAAGGAGAAAATTGAGGCATACATTTATAACAGAAGTAAGATACTATTTAATTCCATATTCTTTTATATTACCGCTCATAATTTCTGCCTATTTCTCCCAAAGAATTTCTGTTTAGTAGTTATAGTTTTTTTTTTTTTTTTTCAAGCTGGTATTCCTTATTTCTTCTAACAGATCAAGTCAGTATCCGTTTGACCTGAAAATAATTACATTACATTCCACTTTGGTTTGGTTAACTTTAATCTGTTTTTTGGGTTATATTCACAATGAATGCAAAATCAGGGAAAAATGAAAACAGATTCTCGATGACTATCTGATAAGTTTTGATGTTATCTAAATTTCTATAGTCTCCAATATGGAGATTTACTAAATGAGACTAAACAAGACCTGGCAAGCTCTCTGTTAACAAATTTCAAAGCAAACTCTATTCCTCCAATCTAACTTAAACCTACACATTCACGATATGCACCAGTTTTCCCTTGTGCCTTTTAATAATTTGAAAAATATAGGCTTTCATACAACCACACTATGTTTTGCTTTCTTTTCTGTATTAGGACATGTAAATGCAATTTCTTTATTCTCATGTTATCTCTATGGTGGTTTAATAAAAGTTGTTTTTTAAAAAAATCAGTTAAATAATTTCTTGTTCAATATATTGGTACTTCTTAGTTGTTTCTGTCCCTGAGGAAGAAGAAAAAATATATTTTATTCAGGCTAATCTTTGATATGACTTGCAAATTTTCTTAAGTTGCTGACTATTGGCCTTCTAGTTCTCTGAATTAACTATGCTACCCTATGTGGAAGTTTTGATGTTCTATTATCTATTATCTCTAGGGTTTCAATTATTTTTATTTAGTCAGTTTCCCAGAATAGCACTGCAGATAGTATTGGTGTCCATTATCATTTTCATAAAGGAAAATCTTCTAGAACATGTGTCACATTTCAGTTGCATTGAAGATTAAAATGTATGGGTCAGCAAGAGTTTCTGTATGAAATTTAAGATTTAAGCTTATTAGATCTACATAATCTCTTATTGCTAACATTGTCAAAGAATCAATGGGAAGGATATAGCCTATAAATGCATCGGGGGTGCTTAAACTGTGCATATTTCACAATTTAATGCATAAAGGAGCATTTAGGTTAATTAGGAATATTAATTATAGCATTTCCATAGGTTATAAAAATAAGGAGAATCAAAAATAGAAAATTTTAAACAAAAAACATAAGTAAATATACTAAGTTAATTACCTTCTCAATCCATAAATCCTTTGTTTAAAAAACATTCCTTTAGGCTCAGAAAATAGTAAGATCTATACTGTTTATAGAACTTTCTGTCTCAGGTGAGTCCCTCACATCATATTAACTCCTTATAGTTCCCAGTGAGATATAAAATATATTTTTCTCAAGGTATTTTTAGTAGATTCTTATTTACACAGTTGATGTATTTTGGAGCTGGAAATGACCCTGAATATTACATTATCCTGAATTCTAAAATACTGAAGTTCAGTGAGGTCAACTATATTTCTAAAATTAGAGAATTTAGTGGTACAGCCAGAACTGTTACCTTGGACTCCTGATCCCCAGCCAACTGTAATTAATGGCTGTGTGTCATCTCCCCCACTCCCCTCACTGGATGAGGACATTCTGTTGACGATTGAGCCTTTGTCACACTGTTTCTTTGCAAATCAGAATATACAATAGGTGGACATATAGGAAAGAATCTATGAACTAGTTTATAAATAGTTGAGGATCAAGATTAATCATTTATATTCCTTCAAAATTAAACCAAAGAATAGCACAGAAGCAGAGTGAAAATTAAGATTTAAAATACATATTCATAGAGGAAATTTCCATACTCTGATGAAAGTTTGCTTCAATCTCAGATTTCTTTATAACCACAGACTAGAAATCTCTAATAATAGATACCACCTTCATCCTCTGTTACTCTGCCTGTATTTCTGAGTCCTAGGAGGTCTCATGGTTTCTTCTTCTGTCCTACCTATATAGTGATGAAATCTCAAATTTAGCATTACTTGCAAACTTAATTTGTATGCTTCTTTGCCACTTGCACTAGATATTTAATGAATATCTGTCATAAGACAAGAACTGAAACCATTTGTTTTTCACAGCTCAGTTCATTGAGTTTATCATACTTAATGTTTAGTCCTTTAACCAGTTTTTAAATGTACATGACAATCAAGGTATATAAGCAAACTTTATTTTTTTACTGAAGATTTCAAGGGGCTATTAGCATAATCCACATATTTTATAGCTTATAAGTTTCTTAATTAAAAAAAAAGTCTGGAGAACTAAGGAAACTGAAGACATTAATATGAAGCTGAGAGCTTAGTGGACCTGGAGGATTTGAGGTGCAAACATGTTATATAATAAAATGGAGTAGTAACTTTGGAGAAATATAAGACAATGAGAAATGTGCTGCTAAAAGCTGTAACCCAGGTAACAGGAATTCATGGGTTTTTCCACAGTTCATAACCACTCAGGCCTCCTCCTTTCTCCTCCTCCTCACTTTTAAGCATAATGTTTTAAAATTCAAATTCTGAATCCAATTTTGCCTGTGTTCAGATCCCAGCTTTGTCATTTACTAGTTACATAATATTGGGCAAAATGATTTGTGCCTCAGTTTTTTTTTATCTGCTGAGCAGGAGGAACATAAAATGAGGATATCTTCTAGAAAAATTCTTGACATGTTGAATACACTTTTATATAATATACTCGCTGTGGTTGTAATTATTTGTCTTTATTTTTATTTTGTCTTCCCTGATACGGTGGCTTCTTTGAACAGAGATTAATATTTCCTGATCAAAACGACTCAGCCAGGTATCCTGATCATCAGCAACTTACACAGGGCACAGGCTGATGAGGTTCCTGCTCATTATTTCACTAATCATCCACTGAATTTATAACACATTTCATCAATCAGCCAATAAAAGATTAGTAAAATAGATATTTAATCAGACGACTATTCATTTTAGCTAGGACGTTACTGTTCATTTTTAATTTGATCCTTAGCTTTATGATCTATCAAATGGCTAAAGGTGATCTTCCAAATTGTTTAGTAACAACTTCAGATTTTCTATATTTTTGACAAATGCTTCGCTAAAATTTCTCTTTTCTTTTTAAAAGAGCTACTTTTTCTTGGGTTTCTTCAATAAAATCTTATGTACATACATAGATAAAGCATCAGTTGAAGTTTCCATTAACTTTTACAAAAGGACTCTAATAATAGGAGCTTCTAATGTTAAGAACATAATCCTTCCTAGGAATATTCATTGCTGTTTCTATCTTGGAAACACTTAGTAGAACCTCTTCCTTGGGTTATAAGTGGAGGTGGGAGGTGTAGTTACACAAAATATTTTGACAAATACCATTTTATAATTGAGAAATTTAAAAGAAATGGTTATTAAAGTATTGTAATGTATATGTATTATAATTATATAATTAGAATTTATATATTCAGAAATATTATATATAATCATAAAGCCTTAAGCATTTAGAAACATAAAATATTTTCTCAACAGTCCCACAGCTGGATCCACTGTTACAAAAATGTGGCAACGGTAATAAAGGATGAGTTGTATCAGTGGACAGTATATGACCAGAACAGATACTCTTACTTTCTGAGATTTGCTGGCTTGTGAAACAGTTTTTCACTCAAGTGGAAATGATTCATATTGAATTCCGTGGGCATTTGAACAAGTAGTTGGTTTGAGTAGGCATGAAGGAAGTCCTTTTTAAATTGCCTGAAATAAAGTTGTTGAAAAACAGAAAAAGTGTTCTACAAGTTTGGTGAACTAAACAGTACAATTAAATCATCCACCAAATCTTACGATTAAAAATCTAAGCTGAAATATTGATATAATTGTTTTCCACACTTTTTTCTTTTTTGCATTGGAATATATATGATAAAATAAAATTAAAACTGATAAATGAATGAACACTAACCAAACAAGGGAAAAAACTGAATTTAGGTCAGTTGGAACAAAGCTTCCTAAAATACATTTACAGAAGCATTGGTAAACTACAAAATAGCTTTTGGAGATGGACAGTTAAAAAAGTTATAGATTTATGATTTAAGGAATCGTGCTTCTTTCCAGGCCTTGGTTTTTGCAAACAGATAAGTGAATTGTATTGTGTTTGTATTATCATGCCTTTTCACAAAAAATTTGCTTCATGACATTCATAAGTGGAGTTCCAAGGGCAACATCAATTATTCTTTTGGTCCATGACATTTTTATTCACAAAATAATCCTGAAATACTCCCTTTGTAGCATTTGATTCCTCTATCTGATCATATACAAGACCATTTATAGAAAGGGGAAACTCAAGAAAGACTTTACTAATAGCTGGAAAAATGCCAGCATATTTCAGTAATTTTCTCTGTAAACCTGTAATGAGCAAAGGAATTGGAAACCTAAGTTTTGCCGTTTATTATTGCTTATTCAAGTATAGTTATAAGAAAAAATATGTTATTGATTTCTTTTATATTTGTATAAGTGCTATATTCATAAATAGCTGCTGAAAGTTTAGGCATTTTGATCCTTTGAAACAAGTAGTAGCAATGTACCTGTGACCTTTTATTAGCATTAATATTTAGTAAGAATTTCTATATGAGCACTACATCAAAGTTTACATTTAAGATTTCCTCTGTTACTGGCCTTAAGAAAATGGATTGCATGTTCTTAGGCAAATAAAAAAAGACTATTGTGGAGAAAATAGTTATTCAGTGGTAGACTATTATTGATATTCAGGCAGTTTTATTATAACTTCAGAGTGATTTCTGGCATGAACTTCAACGGAATCATCATCCTTACTCTGATGTGAACATTGCTAATGTTATTAACTCTGAGAGAAATGAAAGCTTCACTTTCATATAAGTACCTGAAGACTTAATTCCAGTATCTGATTGAACTCTCCATGTGGAAAAAGTGAACCTGAGTGTGCAACTTAAGTTTTGTGCAGTTCAAGTAATGAAAACCCTAGGCCTGACGCTAATCTTTTGAATGTATAGATTTCTTACTTGGCAGCATAAACTACTTGGCTCTCGTTGTAAAATAAGCTGTTGCTCAGATCCTAGCAGGAGACTCTGGTCCCTGTAAGTGTTTTACTGCTGAAACAAAAATGATTACCCAACTCTAAATTTCATATTATAATTAAAATTATCAAAAACAAATTATTTGGCCACTACTTATATTATGCCTTCATAATGACCCTTGCTTTTATCAGAGCACCTTTAATACTTTCTTCAATTACTTATATCTTTGAGGAATGAAAGATATTTATTTATTTTCAATCTACAGCACTTTGAACAGTGCTTGTGCAAGGAAACAACATAATCCTTGCTGAACTAATGAGATGAATTTAACTACTTATAGACCTGGGGCAATCAGTAAAATACAGTATTATAAACAGAATGACCAGAGGTAGATATCTTTCAAATATTCTTATCTTTCTATATCTTAATACTTTTTAAAGTTAAATATGGCTATAGAAATGATCTAGTAGTTCTATCAGATCTCACTATAAATCAAGAAACTGAGATTTTGATATATCCTTGAATAATATCCTATAATTTAAACCAAGAAACAATATTTAAAGCTTTCATATTCAAAATATAGATTAATTAATTGATAAACTCATGATGGGTCAAGCTGAGCCTGGCCAAACACAGATCTTTGCCTACGGCGATATACTTCGGTTCACTCGCAAACCAGCAAAGAAGTGATACAAACATTTTAATATATAAAATTTACACAGCTCCTTGAATTCGCCCTTTTTTTCCAGAGGAAAAAAACAAGTCTGATTAAGTAGCCAAGAAACTGAGGCTTTTGACCCTTATACCATTAGGGTGTGAAGGAAACATCAGAATTCAGAGGTCTTTCTACTACTGGAGCTACGTACAGATTCTTATTCTTTATTACTTACCGCATGGTTATGCCTAAAAGTGGCCTTACCATGCATGACCTAAGACACCAGCTCATCTTGATAATACTAGAGACATCTATCTCTTGGCCTGAAGCAAACCACTGCTGTTTCCTTTCTTTTAGCGCTGAGTAGTGTACGTCTGCCCTACAACAATTACAGAGATTAGAGGTGAACTTCATCTGTTAAATTGATCTTTCACTTAAGTTCCTGTTGTGGAATGTTTAGATTTCAGTGCCCAGTAGCCCTTTATGATTCATGCGAAATTCACTAGTGTGCTACACTATCATTAGACAAGAGATGATGATCATTGGAAATTTTAAATTACCTTCCATACTTGTCCTCTTTGAACATTTCAGAGGACAAACTTTTTTTTAAACCATTTTTTTAAGGTAGAGAAGCCATTAACAAACATGGTGATGTATATCTGTTTTTTCTTTTCTTTTTTTTTTTAATTGTCTCTACTAGAATTGGGAAATCTTTTTTTTTTTAAAGATGTTGGGGGTAGGAGTTTATTAATTTATTAATTTAGTTTTGCTGTGTTGGGTCTTGGTTTCTGTGCGAGGGCTTTCTCTAGTTGTGGCGAGTGGGGGCCACTCTTCATCACGGTGCGCGGGCCTCTCACTATTGCGGCCTCTCTTGTTGCGGAGCACAGGCTCCAGACGCGCAGGCTCAGTAGTTGTGGCTCACGGACCTAGTTGCTCCGCGGCATGTGGGATCCTCCCAGACCAGGGCTCAAACCCGTGTCCCCTGCATTAGCAGGCAGATTCTCAACCACTGTGCCGCCAGGGAAGCCCTGTTTTTTCTTAGTTGTTGTAAAATCTTCAGAAAATTTGACACATTAAGATTAATTCTTAAAACGAACCGCATAAGAATGCAGAGTGTATTCTTTTGAACTGAATTAAAACAAGGCCTGCATTAAGCATCTGTGGATTGATTACCTGTAGATTGTCTTTATTCTCTACCTATTTAAAAAATGTCTCTTCACCTCCAACATCTTCTGTATAATTCAGTGGTCCACCCTCCTCCATTCAAACCACTTCACTGTTACTCTGACATTCCTGCTAGTCTGACCTCTGATTTTACATGTTGCCCAAGGCAGTATACTAATGAATACACGTGCCTCTGATTTTCTACCAGTTACTTCCTCCCATGAAGGAAATGTATTTCAGTCTTGTACTTTATCTTTTTCAGAAAGGGTTATTGGTTTTCTCTTTTACAAGGAAGACAAAGAAAGAAGGTTTCTTCTTTAAGAGAAGAAAGGTTATGAGTTCTGTTTTGTTTGCTGGGTTAATAGTAATTAACCAAACAGACATGCCTAGTAAGTGTTTATAAATAGGAAATTAGGAATCAGGAAGATGTCAATTAGACATATAGATTAGCAAGTCCTTTACATTGAGATTGAAGCCTTGATAGTTTTCAAAAAAATAATATTTTATAAACACTTCAGGCTAAACTTATATATAATCAATCCTCAAGAAAGGTGAATTCTATTAACATAAGTTGAAAAATATGATAAAGTAAAAATTGAACCAGCAACCAAATAATAAATGAAAATAGGTTGAAACTATTTTCAGACACTACAAAATAAAATAATTTTGGGGAATTATTAATATTACAATTTCATAGATCTAAAGTGTTTTTACATTATAAAATTAATTGTTCCCCAAATTCTACATTGAAACAAGTGGTGAAATTGGAAAGAAAATCGTAGTTTCATTTTTAAGAACTAGGTTCTGCTCCTAATTTTGCCACATTAAATGTATATTCATTTGTTTATTCAAATAATAGCTAATTGATGATCACCTAAATACATTAGTCAGCAAATTATTTACACATCTAGGCTTATTTTCTCATCTGTAAAAAATAAAATTTTTCATGTAGCAGTCAATATGATTATTTGATATAGATCATGTGATAGCAGCCATCATATTACCTGCCAAGTAGTAATTTATTTCATTTATTTAATTTTGACATAATTTGTAGTCATTATTTAACTTAACTGTTTTTCATCCTTGTGCCAAATATCATGTTATTTTTTTGTTCTTCCACCTCCTATTTGTTAATCAAACAAATATAAAATTCTCAGGTGATGCTGAGTGCATGCAGCCATTGCCAGAGGCTGAGAGGCTATTGGTTTGATAGTTGCTGTTTTTGGATCAGTGTGAGTCTGGCACTTTTAAGGACTTTTTGCAGCCAACCCATCTTGGCTCACTGGGCAAAGTAAACTCCCAGGCCAATAAGAGAGACCTGCTGAGTAAAATAAATCACTTGAAATGGCACAAAAGCAAGAGAGTTCTTTTTCATTTTTTGGTCACAAATTGTGTTGATCTTTCACCAAACACATATTCTATCTTGGGACCACAAGTGAGAGAGAATCTTTAAAAGCTACAGTGGAAGAAAAAACAACCACCCGCTTTCTTAGGTGGGAATATAATTTCAAACAAAGAGGATAAAAAAAAAATTTAAAGGGAGGGGAAAAAAGAAGTGGAATTTTTTAGGTCTAATGATAACCTTTCTAATTTCCCATCTCTGTGAATCTAGGTAGGAATAGCATATACTTTCTCAGATTTTTTCCCTTAAATTACATTAAAAATATGCTTTAGAATGATTAATATGTCAAAGCTATATTTCCATATATATATATATTTATATAAAACTACAGTATCCCCATAGCTTTAACTTAAAATCATTTCATATTTTTCTCTATTCTGAAAGTGACTGGAGAATAAATGCTTAGAGATGTGTTTCTTTAAAAAGTTTGCTTGATTGTAACATGATTACTGATTCTTTTTCTGAAATTTCATTAGCATGCAAAAAGTTCATGTTTCTGAAATGATAGAAAATCTTTGTTTAGGTGTGGTTTACTTAAGCATTTGCCTCTGTCCTAGCAGATCATGAGTTATACCAAAAGCACAATTGTTTACAACTCAATTCCTGGGACAGACTTAGGTTTAGAACACAGGCTCATTAAAACTCTGTTGAACTGAATTAATTTACTATTTTGAAATGAATGGACAATTTTTCTTTGAATTCTGTCAGTTTTGTTTATAATTTGAAAAATTTGCCAGCCTTCCACACTGACCAAATGAGTGTAACAACTGGCTATGTGATTGCTATTAGAGTAGAAAAAGCCCAGAATCTAAAAGCAGAAAATTCTCCTCCATAATAGCTCTGTGACATTGTATAAGCCATCTCCCCTGAACCTCAATTGTTTTTGTCATCCATGTAATGATAATATCATCTTCATCTTTCCTGGCTGGGATTTTGAGCCTTTGGAATAAACTTTGACAGAAGAATAATGTAAGTCTTTTGGAAAACTGTTGTAAAATCCCCTTTATACTTCTCTAGCAGTTGATCTTCTCAGCATAGGTATTGTTTTTTCACCTCTTACTCATTATCACTGACCTTTCTTGGAACCTCTTCAGACATGTATGTGTCTCTTAAATACTTTGGTAGAGAAGTGGATGTAATACTGTTCTGAAATAGATGGAAAATTTTGACTCCTATATAGAAAGACAATTACCTCAGCACAATATTTTTAATACTGCAACCAGTGTTTTTAATATCATAATATCATAACCAAGAAATAACTTTTTAAGAGTACTGTATTAAAGTTTATATTATTTTATTCTTCTGGTATAGTGGCAGTTGTACACATATTTTCATTATGAAGACAACACCAAAATGCTGTTTTCTTCAAGAAGAAAGGGCACACAACTATACAATTTTATGGAGACACATTAACTTTTTATGAGAAAGTTTGTATAAGAAATCATAAACTCTGAGGGTAGAATGAAAAGCACCAATGAAAGTCATTTTTGTGATGACCAGAATGTGGAATCACAAATAAGTACAATTGCAAGAATATCCATGTACTATACAGTGGCCCAAATGAATAGATTGTCCTGCCATTCCACTAAATAGAAAACCCTTGAACAGGACAGGTTCTGGTAGGAAGAATATGAGTTCAGACTTAGATATATTGTGTGTGTGATATGTTTGTGGCATCAGAAAGGAGGTATCAATTAGACTGAAAGAAGTGAAAGTGTGGAGCTCAGAGAGCTGACCTCGACATTAGTACATCTGCACTTAGAGGGAGCCCACTGAAGTCAAGCTTGTGAATGAAGGTTCCCAGAAAAAAGTATCAAGTGAGAAAAGAAGAGGATCTGAGATCAAAACTTTAGGAAATTCCAACATATAAAAGACAGAGATGAGAAAATGAGCCAGCTCAGGAGGTAGAGAGAAATAAAAAGAGTAGGTAGGCAAAAATCAAGAGTGTATTTAGTCAGTAGTTTTAAAAAATTGATCTGGAAGAAGAGGGATAAAGAAAGAGGAATGGACATTAAGTAAAAATGGACAAATGCCATTTTATAAATGCAATCAAACACCTACATTTAATTCCATTTAATTCAAACAGTAGAACGATTTCTGTGTACAAAGCACTATGTGCTAGGGAATTGAGAGATGCAAGGTATATTTGTTGGGTTTTTTTTTTGGCTATGTTGGGTGTTCATTGCTACGTGTAGGCTTTCTTTAGTTGCGGCGAGTAGGGGCTGCTCTTTGTTTCAGTGCGTGGGCTTCTCATTGCGGTAGCTTCTCTTGTTGTGGAGCACAAGCTCTAGGCACATGGGCTTCAGTAGTTGTGACACACGCTCAGTAATTGTGCCTAACGGGTTCTGGAGTTCAGTAGCTGTGGCGCATGGGCTTAGTTGCTCCGCGGCATGGGGAATCTTCCCGGACCAGGGATCAAACCCATGGCCCCTGCACTGGCAGGCGGATTCTTAACCACTACACCACCAGGGAAGTCCCGCAAGGTACATTTTAAATGAGTAAGCAGGGGTAACTTTTAGAATGGTTTAGTGAGGAGCTCAATAAAACATCTCCTTGAAAAGCAATGATAAAAATGGACATAATTGTCAAAAACAACTACTTTAAGATTCTAGAAATTGACCAAAGACATACAACAAATTTAGAAATGTTTATTCAAGATCTCTGGTGTTTCAGCCTGAAGAGGGTCTTCCATTTCTTTCTTTATTTTTTTTTTTGAATTTTTGAATTTTATTTAATTTATTTTTTTATGCAGCAGGTTCTTATTAGTCATCCATTTTATACACATCAGTGTATACAGGTCAATCCCAATCACCCAATTCAGCACACCACCACCACCACCCCCTGCCGCTTCCCCTCCTTGGTGTCCATAAGTTTGTTCTCTACATCTGTGTCTCAGTTTCTGCCCTGCAAACTGGTTCATCTGTACCGTTTTTATAGGTTCCACATATATGCATTAATATACGATATTTCTTTTTCTCTTTCTGACTTATGTCACTCTGTGTGGCACTCTCTAGATCCATCCACGTCTCTACAAATGAACCAGTTTTGTTCCTTTTTATGGCTGAGTAATATTCCATTGTATATATGTACCAAAACTTCTTTAGCCGTTCTTTTGTTGATGGGCATTTAGGTTACTTCCATGACCTGGCTATTGTAAATAGTGCTGCAGTGAACATTGGGGTGCATGTGTCTTTTTGAATTATGGTTTTCTCTGGGTATATGTCCAGTAGTGGGATTGCTGGGTCATATGGTAATTCTATTTTTAGTTTTCAAAGTAACCTCCATACTGTTCTCCATAGTGGCTGTATCAATTTACATTGCCACCAACAGTGCAAGAGGGTTCCCTTTTCTCCACACCCTCTCCAGCATTTGTTATTTGTAGATTTTCTGATGATGCCCATTCTAACTGGTGTGAGGTGATATCTCATTGTAGTTTTGATTTGCATTTCTCTAATAATTAGTGATGTTGAGCAGCTTTTCTTTTGCTTCTTGGCCACCTGTATCTCTTCTTTAGAGAAATGTTTATGTAGGTCTTCTGCCCATTTTTGGATTGGGTTGTTTGTTTTCTTAATATTGAGCTGCATGAGATGTTTATATATTTTGGAGATTAATCCTTTGTCCATTGATTCATTTGCAAATATTTTCTCCCATTCTGAGGGTTGTCTTTTTGTCTTGTTTATGGTTTCCTTTGCTGTGCAAAAGCTTTGAAGTTTCATTAAGTCCCATTTGTTTATTTTTGTTTTTATTTCCATTACTCTAGGAGGCAGATCAAAAAAGATCTTGCTGTGATTTATGTCAAAGAGTGTTCTTCCTATGTTTTCCTCTAAGAGTGTCCAGTCTTACATTTAGGTTTTGAATCCATTTTGAGTTTATTTTTGTATATGGTGTTAAGGAGTGTTCTAATTTCATTATTTTACATGTAGCTGACCAGTTTTCCCAGCATCAATTATTGAGGAGACTGTCTTTTTCCCATTGTATATCCTTGCCTCCTTTGTTGTAAATTAGTTGACCATAGGTGTGTGGGTTTATGTCTGCACTTTCTATCTTGTTCCATAGATCTGTATTTCTGTTTTTGTGCCAGTACTATATTATCTTGATTACTGTAGCTTTGTAGTATAGTCTGAAGGCAGGGAGTCTGATTCCTCCAGCTCCACTCATTTCCCTCAAGACTGCTTTAGCTATTCGGGGTCTTTTGTGTCTCCCTACAAATTTTAAGATTTTTTGTTCTAGTTCTGTAAAAAATGCCATTGGTAATTTGGTAGGGATTGCTTTGAATCTGTAGATTGCTTTGGCTAGTGTAGTCATTTTCAAAATATTCATTCTTCCAATCCAAGAACATGGTATATCTCTCCATCTGTTGGTATCATCTTTAATTTCTTTCATCAGTATCTTACAGTTTTCTGCATACAGCTGTTTTGTCTCCCTAGGTAGGTTTATTCCTAGGTATGGTAATCTTTTTGTTGCAGTGGTAAATGGGAGAGTTTCCTTAATTTCTGTTTCAGATTTTTCATCATTAGTATATAGGAATGCAAGAGATTTCTGTGCATTAATTTTGTATCCTGCAACTTTACCAAATTCATTCATTAGCTCTTGTAGTTTTCTGGTGGCATTGTTAGGATTCTCTATGTATAGTATCATGTCATCTACAAACAGTGACAGTTTGACTTCTTCTTTTGCAATCTGAATTCCTTTTATTTCTTTTTCTTCTCTGATTGCCATGGCTAGGACTTACAAAACTATGTTGAATAATAGTGGTGAGAGTGGACATCCTTGTCTTGTTCCCAATCTTAGAGGAAATGCTTTCAGTTTTTCACTATTGAGAATGATGTTTGCTGTGGGTTGTTCGTATCTGGCCTTTATTATATTGAGGTATGTTCCCTCTATGCCCACTTTCTGGAGAGTTTTTATCATAAATGGCTGTTGAATTTTGTCAAAAGCTTTTTCTGCATCTATTGAGATGATCATATGGTTTTTATTCTTCAATTTGTTAATATGATGTATCATGTTGATTGATTTGTGTATATTGAAGAATCCTTGCATCCCTGGGATAAATCCCAGTTGATCATAGTCTGTGATAGTTCTAATGTGTTGTTGGATTCTGTTTGCTAGTATTTTGCTGAGAATTTCTGCATCCATATTCATCAGTGATATTGGTCTGTAATTTTCTTTTTTTATACTATCTTTGTCTGGTTTTTATATCAGGGTGATGGTGGCATCATAGAATGAGTTTGGGAGTATTCCTTCCTCTGCAATTTTTTGGAAGAGTTTGAGAAGGATGGGTGTTAGCTCTTCTCTAAATGTTTGATAGAATTCACCTGTGAAGCCATCTGGTCCTGGACTTTTGTTTGTTGGAAGATTTTTAATCAGTTTCAATTTCATTACTTGTGATTGGTCTGTTCATATTTTCTATTTCTTCCTGGTTCAGTCTTGGAAGTTTATACCTTTGTAAGAATTTCTCCATTTCTTCCAGGTTGTCCATTTTATTGGCGTAGAGTTGCTTGTAGTAGTCTCTTAGGATGCTTTGTATTTCTGCGCTGTCTGTTGTAACTTCTCCTTTTTCATTTCTAATTTTATTGCTTTGAGTCCTCTACCTCTCTTTCTTGATGAGTCTGGCTAATGGTTTATCAATTTTGTTTATCTTCTCAAAGAACCAGTTTTTAGTTTTATTGATCTTTTCTATTGTTTTCTTTGTTTCTATTTCATTTATTTCTGCTCTGATCTTTATGATTTCTTTCCTTCTGCTAACTTTGGGTTTTGTTTGTTCTTCTTTCTCTAGTTCCTTTAGGTGTAAGGTTAGATTGTTTATTTGAGATTTTTCTTGTTTCTTGAGATAGGCTTATATAGCTATAAACTTCCCTCTTAGTACTGCTTTTGCTGCATCCCATAGGTTTTGGATTTTCTTGTTTTCATTGTCATTTGTCTCTAGGTATTTTTTGATTTCTTCTTTGATTTCTTTGGTGATCTCTTGTTTATTTACTAATGCACTGTTTAGCCTCCATGTGTTTGTGTTTTTTACCTTTTTTCCCTGTAATTCATATCTAATCTCATAGCATTGGTTCAGAAAAGATGTTTGATATGATTTCAATTTTCTTAAGTTTGCTGAGGCTTCATTTGCGACCCAAGATGTGATCTATCCTGGAGAATGTTCTGTGCGCACTTGAGAAGAAAGTGTAATCTGCTGTTTTTGCATGGAATGTCCTATAAATGTCAATTAAATCTATCTGATCTACTGTAACTTATAGCTTGTGTTTCCTTATTAATTTTCTGTTTGGATGATCTGTCCGTTGCAGTAAGTGAGGTGTTAAAGTCCCACTATTACTGTGTTACTGCCAATTTCCTCTTTTATAGCTGTTAGTAGTTGCCTTATGTATTGAGGTGCTCCTCTGTTGGGTGCATATATATTTATAATTGTTGTATCTTCTTCTTGGATTGATCCCTTGATCATTATGTAGTGTCCTTCCTTGTCTCTTGTAACTTTCTTTATTTTAAAGTCTGTTTTATCTGATATGATTATTGCTACTCCCTCCAGCTTTCTTTTGATTTCCATTTGTATGGAATAGCTTTTTCCATCCCCTCACTTTCAGTCTGTATGTGTCCCTAGGTCTGAACTGGGTCTCTTGTAGACAGCATATATATAGGTCTTGTTTTTGTATCCATTCAGCAAACCTGTGTCTTTTGGTTAGAGCATGTAATCCATGCATGTTTAAAGTAATTATCGATATGTGTGTTTCTGTGACCATTTTCTTAATTGTTTTGGGTTTGTTTTTGTAGGTATTTTTCCTCTCTTGTGTTTCCCACTTAGAGAAATTCCTTTAGCATTTGTTGAAGAGCTGGTTTGGTGGTGCTGAATTCTCTTAGCTTTTGCTTGTCTGTAAAGCTTTTGATTCCTCCATCAAATCTGAATGAGATCCTTGCCAGGCAGAGTAGTCTTGGTTGTAAGTTCTTCCCTTTCATCACTTTAAGTATATCATGCCACTCCCTTCTGGCTTGTAGAGTTTCTGCTGAGATATCAGCTGTTAACCTCATGGGAGTTCGCTTGTATGTTGTCATTTTTCCCTTGCTGCTTTCAGTAATTTTTCTTTGTCTTTAATTTTTGCCAATTTGATTACTATGTGTCTCGGTGTGTTTCTCTTTGGGTTTATCCTGTATGGGACTCTCTGCCCTTCCTGGACTTGGGTGGCTATTTCCTTTCCCATGTTAGGGAAGTTTTTGACTATAATCTCTTCCAGTATTTTCTTGGGTCCTTTTTTCTCCTTCTGGGACCCCTCTATTGCCAATGTTGTTGCATTTAATGTTGTCCCAGAGAGGTCTCTTAGGCTGTCTTCATTTCTTTTCATTCTTTTTTCTTTATTCTGTTCCTCAGCAGTGAATTCCACCATTCTGTCTTCCAGGTCACTTATCCATTCTTCTGCCTCAGTTATTCTGCTATTGATTCCTTCTAGTGTAGTTTTCATTTCAGTTATTGTATTGTTCATCTCTGTTTGTTCTTTAATTCTTCTAGGTCTTTGTTAAACATTTCTTGCATCTTCTCGATCTTTGCCTCCATTCTTTTTCCGAGGTCCTGGATCATCTTCACTACCATTATTCTGAATTCTTTTTCTGGAAGTTTGCCTATTTCCATTTCATTTAGTTGTTTTTCTGGGGGGTTTTTTGTTGTTCTTTCATCTGGTACATAGCCCTCTGCCTTTTCATCTTGTCTATATTTCTGTGCATGTGGTTTTTGTTCCACAGGCTGCAGGATTGTAGTTCTTCTTGCTTATGCTGTCTGCCTTCTGGTGGATGAGGCTTGTGCAAGTTTCCTGATGGGAGTGACTGGTGGTGGGTAGAGCTGGCTGTTGCTCTGGTGGGCAGAGCTCAGTAAAACTTTAATTTTCCAGAATCTTCCATTTCTTCCCGTACAACTTCTGCACGTGGAGTACAGGGCAGGATGTGAGGTCTTACCTCTCTGCTGCCAAAGGGTCTGATTTGATTTGATATGGGAGCTTGGTAAAATCCATACCTGGGCAAAGTGTTGCAAACAGTAGAGAAACAATCCAGGAACAGTAGCAAACAATCTCAGATGGCCAGCCTGACACCTAGTTTAATGCCATGCTACAGTCTGGAGCAAGCAACAGACCAGTCAGCAAGCCATAAATGTAGTAGAAGTTCTGATAAGACAAGTTGTGTTGTCTTTCACATAACCACGGTGGTCTTGATAAGCTTTCACATAACATGGTGGTCTCGAATGTTGTGGGCTTATGCAAGTATCTCTGCAGACTCAGGAAAGACCAGAGAAAGCCTTAGTTGTCTCTTTGTCTTTGCTGACTACGAGACCTTTAGCATACAGAAATTAAAGTCTGGAGAAGAATTGTAGAAACATTGAACTTTGGATGTGTTTACAAACTATACACAGATCTATCAGCAAAGAGATACTACTAGCAATGATTTTAACCACACTGCTTACCAATCATTGACCGACCGTTAAACTGTGTTGATCCTAGGAAGTCAGGCTTACAAATAAAAATAAAGACAAATAGAATAAAAACTGAGCTGAGACTTCGGTGGACCTTCACTGGGGGGAAGACATAATCTTGAATTATCCCAAGCAAACACACACAAGAAGGGCTAATTAGAATCTATGGTTGTAACAACATATTACCTACAATGTCCAGTTTTCAAAAGAAAATAATAATGAGACATGCAAAGAAGCAGGAAACTGAAATGTATGCACTTGAAAAGAAAAAGAGTAACTGGAAATGTCACTGATGAGGGATTAGGCCGAGAAAGAATTCAAAGAAGCTATTATAAATATGTTTAGAGAGCCAAAGGAAACTTATATCTATCTATCTATCTGTCTATTTATGGTATATAGTGTCACTTTTATTTTACTTGATTGGCTGAAGCAGCAGTTGTAAGCCCACCAAGATTCAAGGGGAAGCAACATAGACCCACTTCTCAATAAGAAGAGTGCCAAAGAATTAGCAGTCATGTTTTAAAAACACCACAGCCTGCCCTCTGACTTCAATTTAATTACTTTCCTCCTTTGTGTAAAATATGAGTTTCTCCTTCCAACACCCAGCACCTCCTTCAAGTTGCACTCTGTTACAGCATCATACTTAAGGCCAGGCCCAGGATCTTATCATCTACATGAGGTCTAGGTGCAGAAGTTCCTTGAGTTTGGTTGCTCAAGTCTGATTTTTGTCAGTATGAACATCAGAGAATTAAAATAAGCCATTTATCCCCATGCTACCAATAAACAGTGGTGAGACAAATGTAGGATAAGCGTAGTAGACAAGCCCATACACAGAGGGGGAAAGTGGGAGACACAGCAGTCACTGGTCAATAGCAGTTCTGAAGCCAGCCAGGCAGGCATGCCAGTTTCTTGATTAGGCTTAGTGCTCTTCCCTGAGATAGTTTTCATTGTGTCTGCTATTTGGGTGTGAAGAAAGTCTTGGAAAAACTGTAGACCCAAGCTAGATATCCCATTTGTTTAGCAAAACAACTTAATGAATTTTTGAATAGGCAAACTTAATTACATGTGAAATGGACTAGACTGTTGTAATATGTTATAACAAAATACAGTCCTTTAAACAAGATGAAAATAATTTATCACACAATAGTCTAGGTAGTGGTCAGAGCTAGTATAGTTGCTCAATAACATTGAGGACCCCGTTTGTTCCAGCTTTTTAACTACCATCCTTACAGTGTTGTACATTCTAAGAAGGAACAAAAATACTTATGAAAATGTAGAAAACACAAAACTCATATACATAATAACAACCTTTTGTCAGACCCATGGAGGATGAGTCACTGATGATATAAAATAAAATTATATCTTCAAATAGTATTGAGTTTTATGGAAAACTGACCCTATTAAAAGTGGAAAATGAATATAAGTTTGCATTTAGAATATGATCCTTAGTAAGCACACAAGTATACACAGACACTTCCACATATACAAAAAAATAGAACTAGAATTACTAAAATTTGCAGCTGTGGGCTTCCCTGGTGGCACAGTGGTTGAGAGTCCGCTTGCCGATGCAGGGGACATGGGTTCGTGCCCTGCTCCGGGAAGATCCCACATGCCGCGGAGCGGCTGGGCCCGTGAGCCATGGCCGATGAGCCTGCACGTCTGGAGCCTGTGCTCCGCAACAGGAGAGACCACAACAGTGAGAGGCCCGCATACCGCCAAAAAAATTTAAAAAAATTTGCAGCTGTCGTTTGTGAGCTGGGAAATTGTATGGATTTAATTTTTTTAATTAAAAAATACTAATTAAAAATATTATGGATGCACTACTTACTAATTTTACAAGCCCTTTGGGCATATGTAGGTACTGGTTTTAAGAGACATTATATCCTTTTGCTTAATTGATACTTTGGTAGTAATATAACTTATTAGAAAAAAAGTATTTTACAGGTATGATTTCAAATCACTCATGGGTGCTTTCTTCCTTGAATAGATTCCTGGAATGCTTTAATGATGGATGACTGGAAGCAAAGTCTCAGTCCTGGTCTTGGAACTCTTTTACATCATTGTTTTCCTGTCCTCCTTGTTTAAATCACTACACTGCTGGGTTGAAATGTGACCTGCAGAATTTGTATCCACTCAGAATCTCAGAATATGACCTTAGTTGTAAATAGGGTTTTGCAGATATAATTAGTTAAGACAAAATCATACTGGATTAGGGTAGACCCTAAATCCAGTGACTGGTGCCTTTATAAGAAGAGGAGAGGACATATGCAGATATATACACAGAGGGTAGAAGACCATTTGACAATACAGGCAGGAGTTGGAATGATGCAGCTACAAGTCAAGGCAAGGATTGTGTGGAGACACCAGAGCTAGGATAAGTCAAGGAAGGATTCTTCCCTTGAGCCTTTCAAGGGAATGTGGCCCTGATGATACTTTATTTCAAAGGTCTAGATTCCAAAACTGTAGGAGAAAAGAAATTCTGTTATTTTAAGCCACCCAGTTTGTGGCAATTTATTATGGCAGCTCTAGAAAACTAATCTAATTACCTTCCAGAGAAAGGAATATTTGTAATAAAATAATCTGAGATAAATAATATGTAAGAAGTATTATATAAACTGATGAGGATGATTATAATTTTTGTGACTTTCTGTTTGAATAAAAAATAAAATTGACATTTAAATAATATTACATAATGTCTAAGAATAACATATACTTTGAGATATAAAAATAGAGATTACTTTTTAAAAAGATTAATATAACTGCTGATCAAAAAGATATTTAGGAAAGTGTTTTGTTAGTCATCAGTTGCTATGCAAATGTTAGTTATACACAAGTTTATGCATTTTAGCTTCTGACTATCTATAATATAAATTAGAATGATTTAATTTCCCCACCCGCATTCTAAAACTATCATTAGCAGGGATATAAATTATTTCACATACTTTAAACAATTCATCTCAATGAAGGATGAAACTTAAAATTTTGAACTTATAAATCAGAACCAAGGAAGAAAACATGCCACTGACTAAATATATGAGAGTTCAATATAATTTTCTCTTAGCTACATTTTTTCTGGGAGTGCAGAATTAATTACTAAATTAAATAAATCCCAATTAATTTTGAATGCACATAATGTAAATAATTGCAATCACAGTTTGGATACCAATACTGCATTGCACAAAAATCTATGTTTGTTTTCATTTATTTAATCACTTGTTCTTATTAGAAAAGATCAGTGGGTTATTTGGAGTCTAACTTATGTCTCTAACATGTTCTGAAACATAAAAGAAAACTAATAAATATTGCAATAGTACTATAAGTCAAGATAACAGTTTTGAAATAATAAATATTTATTGAATTTTAATTTAATATATGCAGCATCCCAGAACATGTAGTGAGAAAAAAATGAGACAGCTTGTTCAGCCTTCCTTTCTAGTAAAATGGAAATAATACCTTCCTCATGAGATTGCAATAGGATTAAATGAGATACACAGGAGAGTCTATCATTTGTTTCAGATGCGTTCCCTTTCTTTCATCTGGTGTGCTAATTATTTCAGGAGCTTTACCTCTGCAACTTGTGTGTTTCTCAAGCCTTCATGACTCTTGGCTTCCAGCTAGGCTTGGCCAATGGCTGTCCTGGCAGGAGACTGGAAGTTGAGAGTAAGGTATAAACTAGGATATTCCTCCCTCTTTTCCTCTGCTCTAATCAGAAGCTTCAGAATTGCCTCTGGCTCCTTGGTGGTTTCAGTTTCCACTGGGCAGCACTAATTTCTTTGGATCCCAATTAAAGTAATCATGTTTAGGAAAGTGCTATTATAGTCATAAATTGTTATGCAAAATATTGTACACCAATATATAAATTTTAGCTTTTAATTTCATTCATAATGTAACTTGGAAATATTTATCTCCCTCTGACTCCACATTCTGAAACCAGTCATTACTAATGTGGCATTTTTCCAAGAATTTATCATCCTAATCACCCCCTTCTTATCTGTTAATGTTCTTTTTAGATATAAATTATTATTAATAGAATTAATTCCAATAATTCAGAAGTAATGTCAGTACTTCAGTATCTCAATTCCCAATATGAGCAGCAATAATGTTGTTAATAGTTAAACAAATTTTTTACCCTCCTGCTCCATGATCATATCCTATCCTGTTTTCACTTCCTATTCATTTCCATTTTTTTGCTGTTCTTTCTCTTATTCTCCCACTTTCTTTCCTTGCTTATAAACAAGAACTGTTGCCATCTGTCCTGCCAACTTAACAGGGTGTGTAAAGGCAAAATAAGCATCTGTATCTATTAGTGTTTTGTAAACTGTAAAGATTTATTCACATATTAGTGTATCATTTTGCACCAGCTCTTTTTCCTTTCCCCATGCATGCCACTGAATTTTCCCAAGGTTCGTTCTTAATGCTTTTCATTTTGTCCTACAAAATATCTTAGATTGCACATTGATTTTATATGGATAAATCTCAATTCTCTTTCTAATTCTGAAATGATTGGCAACTATCTACTCCCAATTCTTACTTGAACTTTCTAGCATCACCTCATTTTCATAAGGTCCAAAAGCAAACTGCACTATTGCTCAAAAATTGATACATTGGGCTCCCTTGTCTGTCTAAAATATTGACATAACTTTTTGCTCCTTTTCTCTTTTTCCTTTATCCTTACCTTCAAACACCGAGAATTGTTGATTCTTCTTTTGTAATGTGTCTTTTGTACTTTGTTCCTTTTGCTGTTTTCAGAGTTGTGCTGTTATTTTTGTTGATTTTTTCCTTGTAACATTTATTTTAAGGACTTATTGAATGTGTACAATTGTTTTGCATTTATATCAGTCGAAATCAGTCAGGAGATCACAGCTGATGTTAGTTAGTTCCACATGAAAATTTAAAATGGGATAATAGGTGTGGGCGAGCTGAAAAGACAACAGAAAATGTTGTCACAATCCAGGAATTAGTAACAGCAGGATGCTGCCACCACCCTGTAGGCTGGAGGAAAGAGGGGGGCAGAGTTCTGTCCTCTTTTATTAATATTATAACTGAAAATACTGAATTTAATTTTAGTCACCACATTATAAGAAGGATATTAAAAGTTAAGAAGATGGCTATTATGATAGTGAAATGGCTGGAAAATGTCAAGTGAATAATCTTTGAGAGAACTATAATCATTTTGCCTAAAGAATAGGTGGAGTAGTGGCAATGGGAAGGATATATCAATACTTGTACTTGTCTCCAAATACTTAAAGAATATTAATGGAAATGTGTATTTTACTTTTATTACACTAGGAGAGCTAAGAAGCTTATGACATTGATTTTGGTCAATGTGAAGCCTGATTTTAGAGTAATTAATGCTGCCTCAAAATATGCTTTGCCTTGAAAATAATGAATACACTATCACAAACATGATATTAGAGTATTCACACAGAGGTTGAATTTGAAGCAAAGGAAAAATGTTAGCATTGTGAAGGAGTAAAGCAATTAAATAAATTCTTGCCAGATTTTAAGGTTTAACATTGATGAGGAAGAATGTCAAATAAATGCAAACTGCGTTGTTAAGATTTTCACATGCTGCAGAAAATTAAAAATTAATATTATCCCCTTTTTTGACAAAGGATAATTTCATTATTGACTTCCATGAATGCATTTATTTAATGCATTTATGTGTACAAAACCATGTTGGCAAATAGAGCCATTGGTATCGATTACTAAAATAAGGAGAAAAATCAGTACAGGGAAGTAGCATCAGTATCAAATGAATTTTTGCAGGCTCTAGAAGTAGCCAAATATGCTTACATGCAATGAAGACAGAATATTGTACTAGAGAAACAAAGATTTTACTGTAAAATGGGATAATTAGGTGATAGAAATGATGCAAAGAAGAGTGTAGATAGAGACCTAATCTTGCCAGTCAAGACAGAGTCAATAAGGAGAAAGGATGTGGCTCTAGTAGCAAGATTTAGGTCTCATGGATCTTAAAATTTCCCACTGTAAAATTGGCAAAGAAGCCAAAACTCTCCTTCCCATTTGCAATAAAAAATACCACACTTCCATTTGGCTTCACTTCTGAGTGCTCCTGGGCTTTTCAGCTTTATTTTGCATCTTGTCCCAGCCACATATATTCTTCAGGGATAAACCACAAGGACCTTCATGAAAAAGGCAGGTTGGAAGCAGGCTGGGGAGGACCAGACATGCATTTTGTAGACATATGAAGAAAGGATGGAAAAATAAATAAATAAATATGCACACATACACGTACATACGCTGATTATGTTAGGAAGAGGAGGGTAAAGTTGACTTCAGTCTTCAGTAAATAGAGTTCTTATTTCTGAGAATGGCAAAGGTAGATGTGATTTTATGTTGAAGAGAGCATGGCTGTTGTAAATAAGCACTATGAGAAGTGCATATAGTTGAGTAAGAGGATTACTGAGTATCACTCAGGAAATGATTGAAGATAGAACATGTAACATTATAACAGGTCAGAATTTCATGGCTTGCCATTTTCCCCTGTTAAAATTTTTCTTGTCTGTATAAGGAAAAAAGAATGCAAACAAAACTGATATTTAAAAAGCAATCAAGTATTTTATCAATAGGAAACTATTTCTTCACAGAATTTATTTTAGGAGGCAGTTGGGAATAAGGGAGTTCTGAGAGGTTTGGATAAGGAAGGAATAGAGAAGGAAAGATACACAATATAGAGATGAAGGGACAGTTCATGTTCAGTGGATTGTCAACTCTAACACAATAACATATTAACACATGCATTTTAAAAACTCAAAGTACAAGAACATATTCTAAGGCAAATATGAAAATATTTTGTTTGCTTCATCTCCCCCCCCCCCCCGCTCAAGTCAGTGGGTTTATTATAACAAGTTAACATTAAACTCATAGATTTCTTTAAGCAAGCATTGGTTCTGACAGAATGTGGCAAGATTGATAGAGTACAGGTTGGAGAGATCGCTTCTCGGCCTTTTGGCTAAGATCAAGTGGAGAAGAGGTTGGAGATACTCCTGTCAACCTGTGTAAACAAAAATTATCTTTATAACTTAGTTTGCACAGACTTTACCAGCCCCTAGAACATTTCCATTGCATATAGGTATATCTATTAGACTCATTTAGATTACTTAAACTTCCTTTAAAAATATAGTTGTCCAGTAGTACATTTTGACACCTTTTCTGTATGCTCTGGAAAAAAAATAAGACTCTACTATCAAAAATAAAAAACATTAAAAATGTTAATAGTTGTTATATTTGTGTGGTTGGATTTGGAACTTTGAAAAAATCTTCATTGTGCAGTCTATATTTTCCAAATTATTCTTTGAACATACATACTTTTTAGAAAAATATTAATATTTAAATGTGTATATATAACATTCTCTCTATATGTATGTGTGTTTGTGTATGTATATAAACAGGAATGTGAATGATAAAATGGATTCTATATTGGAGACTAGTTCAGTGAAACGTGACAAAAACGGCAAGGGTTCCTAAAGTTCTAATGTACAATGATGTGACCCCAATCTGGATGAATATAAAGTGTAGTCATAATTGGGCTAATGGACAGAATAATGTGGGATGTTCAGCAACTATTTAAATAAGTGTGAGGGAACCAGAAGAAAGGAAGTTTTTGATTCTAGGAGCAGAATACCTATTCAAAATAGGCGAGGGTGAGAAGTGTTCTATAATAATGTTGATAAGATTGAAGCTATCCTGGTCAGTAGCTGGTGTAGAGTGCAAAACAACAATGAAAGAAGGGAAAGACTAATCCATTAAAAGACAAGGGAAAACTAATCCACACTAGATAGATTATCTATCATGAGCAAAAGCATGGTGATTAGAAACAGAAGTTAAGTTTTATAGAAAAAAAGTAATGGGAATCATCTTCAACAACAGTAAAGTTTGCTTTTTTCATACATTTCTGAGCCTGTCTATAAAGATAAAGTAACTTTCAGACTTCTGGAAACTGATACATCTTTTATATCAATCTAGAATAATTGACTCTGGATAGTTAGAGTAACAAAAACAATTAAATTAGAGGAAATGGCAAAGTAATTTTTGCGTTTAAGTGATATCTGCTTATACTCCAAAAGTGTGTGACTACATAGAATCATGGTCATGCACCAAAAGTAAGAAGTTAAATGATTTAAACTGTCATTGTTATGTCATTAATGGGCTTTTTTCTAAAAGAGCAGACTAAAGTAGGAGGAAGCTCTTTCAAAACTCATTAAAAGAAAAGCATAATTATGGTAACTTCAGTTTAGAATATAAAGGCTAATTCCAAAAATCCAAAAGTTCCCTGTTGGAATTTATCTTGAAAATGTCAGACAGTCTGTTACGAAACAATATGGTTGCCTATGTGAAGAACTGTGTTCATGCCAAACCAACTAGTAGGCAGATCATTAACAAACTGTATAAACAGAGAAGCAAAATGATGAATCCCCTAAGGAGATAAAATATTTATATATCTTAGCTCAGAAATTTATTTGTGTTCAGCCCAACAGGTAGTCCCATACAAAGATACCATCTGTTCAGTGAAGTAAAACAAATTTTGGGTTTCAAATGATACAGACTACAACAATCCTAATTCATGTGAATGTAAAAGAACATCTTCTCTTAACTAACACTAAGGAAAGAAAAAATATTTTCCTTGGGGCAATTGGTTACGATGTATGTAGACTAGCCTGAAATGAATAGGCTGCTATAGCATGTTAGAATATGTCAATGTAAGGGAGATTGCCAAATAAGAAATTAATTATATCCTATCTTTCCATCCTAACTGCCCAGTTCAGTTAGACCACAGTGCAGAAGGTTAAGTTAATCATAATCCTCTGTTCTTAGAACAATATCATAAGCACCCAGGGGGACCCTCTTTTGTCTATTAATTTGATTTTATTCACATATAATTTTCCTCTCCATTTCTCATCCTACTACAAACCATTCAGGTAGATTCATTTGTTCGTGTAAAATGTGTTTAGTAATGTATGTTTTATTAACATACATCAAGGTAATTTGTACTGTATCTCATTTTTTTCTTTTTTATTTCATTGAGACATCTTTTTTAAGTTCAATTCATGTGACTAAACTATGTCTAGTCAATTACTTTTAACTTAATGGTATACTATGATATTTTCCTCTACCTTTTACCTAGTGTCCTTCCCAGGATAGATACCTAGATTCCTACCATACGTTTAAGACTTACCACAAACATTATTGCAAAGAATATTTTTTTGTGCACAGTCCTTAATCTATGTGAGAGAGAAAATATATATATATATAATGGAATTTCTTGTTCATAGCATAGGGTATGAGATTATTTTATTTTTAGCTTGGCTATTGTCATATTGCTTGCTAAAATGACTGCAACTGTTGACATTCCTGATAGGAATGTTTGTATGTATCAACATACCCACAGACAAACAGCATTATCCAGTTTTCTAAGTTTTTGCAAATAAGTGTAAAAACTGTAGAATGTGCTTAATGTATTCTGTCTAATCTCTTTTCTATCTATTTCTATCTATTCACTTTTTTTCCTGATTACTAATAAGCATGATTGTCCCTTCACATACCAATTAACCTTGTGGTTTTACTTTTGAGTGAATTACCTAGTTGCCAAATTGTACATTGAAATTAACAATGTCTTGGTAATATGAAGCTTTAATGATAATCCTAAGGAAAGGTTGGATGCGAGTGACGATCCAACAGCATCATTATTTAAAATGATGCAGAACCAAACATGATGCATTGCCTAGCAGTTAAGGGTACATTGCCTGAGTCAGGATCCCTATTCTCTATGCCTTGCTAGTGGTATCATCTTTGCACATTGTGGCAGTGTTTTCTCTTTTAAAAAGTAGGAATTACATTAGTAACCACTTCATAGAGTTCTTGGGAGGTTAAATTAAATAATATACAGAAGAGACTAAAAACAAAGTCCAATCCTTGTGAGCACTGAATAAATCAATGTTTTAAGAAAAATTTCCCCTTAATTTTTCATTAATAATTTTATGTTTTTCACATTTTGAACAGTTTTACCTACTACATAATGTTATCAAGTAAATTAAATATTAATGAAGGGACATAAATTGCATTCAGATGAGCTTCAGATATTCACATCAGCCTCCTTTGAGCATTTTGCTATGTACTAAGTTTTCTGTCTTTCTTTCATAGCTCAGGTAAACAAAGCTCACCTCAGAACATGAACTGAAAAGCCTAAAACCTGTTCTCTGAGCATCTTCCCTACATTTGTGAGACGTTCTGATTAGATAAGTTTATTTAAAAGGTTACCAGGGCAATAGTTGCTATCTTAAAAGTTAACTAAATAATGTATCCCAGAAAGGCAAGCCATTCATCAACCATTTGTAAATTCATGCATCTCATTCTCCCTCCACCCCTGCTTCATTTATCTTCAGCCATTTTTTTAATCTATAAGCAAAATATTAGTTGCAAATGTTAATATCTCTCTTGTTCCTAATTGGATGAAATTTGCCACCTCTAGCTATGAATTTAGTTCAAATATCTCATGTCTTATGGTGCTCATAAATTAAATGTGTTCAGGGAAAACAATATAGAATTATGGACCACTCTGCAAAAATCTGTTTACATAGTTTTATGAGCAGCTGTTGAAATTGTAAAAAAACAAAAAATGTGCACTTTAATAAGGGTGAAGAATTTTTTCCTCAGCATCAGTAGGAAAAAAAAGAATAATTGAGAAAACTTTGTCAAAGAAGCATATTTTAAGGCCAACAGCTTAAACAAAAGTGAAATTTAACCTGTTGTCTCAATAACAAGGGTTTATTTTAGAGTTTTTGTTTCAGTAGAGATATAATTTGTTAAACATTTAACATACTTCTAATTAGTTACATGTTAATTCCTGTTATGAAAACTGAAATATTTCATTCTTACAAAACTAAGAAAGAAACAAGAAATAGTCTTTATGAAAGTATGAAAATTAGGTCCTGTGGCTGGCCAAAACCCATGATATAATTGACCAGGAAATGTCTTAATGACCATACAGATACCTTGCTGGTTTTCAATATCTGATTATTTTGGTATTGGTTTAAAAAGTTGAGTAACATTATTTGGAAATATAGTCCTGCAATTTAAATTGCATTTGAGTTGTTCTGGATAGCAAGGGATATTTTGAAGATGTATGTTTGATTGTCACTGGTTTTACTTTACTTTTATTTTATTCTATTCTATTCTGCTTTATTCTGTTTTATTTTATGTATTTACTGATTTATTGATTTGTTGCTCCTCTGTAACCAGCAACCCCCCACCATGAATCACTTCCTATATATTATTGACATATAGCTTTCCGTGTCCTATATAGTATTGATTTATATTCTGCTTTGTGTCCTCTTATATTTAGTGCTTTCAGTGCATATGTATAAGCATATGGATTTATACTTATATAGGTAGAGAAAAAATATAGTTCAATAAGATAAAATATTTGAATTAGGTGATAAATGGAATAATAAATGGAGGTAGGAAAGTATGAGTATATTTACTAGAAAAAAATGTATGCCAGGCAGAATCATATATATTGTAGGTAAGAGCACAGATTTGGAGTTAGACTAAATTAGGTTTGAATTCCTTTTTGCAAATTTGCCTGACTTTGGACAGATTGCTTTAATTCTCTAAGGTTCATTAGTCTCAAATATAGATTGATATATCAGTACTTGCTTCACAGAGATGATGTAAAAAAAACCCAAAAAACAAATTTTAAAGTGACCCAAAACCTTTATACCTGTATTTAGAATACAGTAAATGTTCAGTAAACACTAAATATGATCATGATGATGATGCCTTATGCATTTCATATAGGATTTGGCTTTATGTTTTATTGTAGCAAACATTTAAAAATAGTTATTAAATTTTTTTATGTTCATGAAATTAAATGCAACCAAAGCCCTAGTAAAACACAACTCTGTTCAATAAAACAATTAACATTCTCTAATGCATTCTCACAAAGTCAGTGATAAATATTAGAATACTTACTACAATAACACCCTTTGCTATAGGCTGATGGCTAAAAGACAAATTGCAATTTTGTAAAAGAAAATGGGAGTGGGTTTGGAGGGAAGATTTGAAAGAATAGAATATCTTCCAAATAGTCCAAATAATAGATTGAATAAATCCAGAGAGTTATCATAGCTTATATAAAAGAATGGATAATCTAATTTTTCCTCTTTTTGAGATTTTTGGTATATGTCAAGTGGCCAAATATTTTTGAGGTTAGAATTTTCTAGTAATCATTGAAACCATGTTATGTCTTGTAATGCCAAAGCATAGGATTTAGTGTTAATCTGAAAGAATAAGGTAGGCCTAATGTTGTCCTAATATTTACAAAAATACCAGTTTGTGTAAATTTAAAAGCAAGGTGTCAGGGAATTCCCTGGTGGTCCAGTGATTAGGACTCTGTGCTTTCACTGCTGAAGGCCCGGGTTCAATCCCTGGTTGGCGAACTAAGATCCTGCAAGCCATGGTGCAGAAAAAAAAAATAAAGAATTAATAATAATAGTAATAATAAAAGCAAGGTGTCCCACAACCCTTTTTCCTGTTCTCCTTGTCCTTTATTTTCCTACCCATAGAGAGAAAACAAAGAAACAAACAAATCCAATAATATATAAACAGATACTCCCAGAGTTATAGAATGTTCTCAGAGTTACAAGTGAAGCCTATTAGACTTTCTAGCCTCATAAGTTCTGTGAACCACCAAAACCCATTCAAAGAGAGGTTAATGGGTTTTGACCTAATCAGTTCTTCCAAGGTCCTTTATGGTTGCTCTGAAATGTCATAAGTGGTTTACAAGTACCTGATGTCAAATTAAAGCTATTTTCAGTGTCAGAGGAAAAAGAAATCTTAGGGTCAGTTGGAGCCCTATTAAACTGCTTAGGCTGTTCTAGAGAAAAATGAGAGAAAATAAAAATTCCATGGGAGTTATGAATTGCCATAGAAGAATTTGAGGTAGTAGTAGCAAAGTGTTCATGGTTTATTTAAATTTTGTACGTGGACTATGACAGGAATGGAAACCTTTGTTTCCTATCAAGAGGAGGAATGGATCCAAAGAGATAGACAGGGATTACAAGGGTATAAGTCCTGGGCTGTGCTGCCTGGATTTGAATCATGATGTCCCATTTATTAGCTTTGAGAACTCAGTTACCTAAACTTGCTCCTAAACTTTCTCATCTGTAAATGACAGTAATATAGTGTAGATAAAACACATAGAACAGTGTCTGGCACAAGTAAATTACATGTACATGTTTGTTCAATGAATATATGCTGTGATTTGTATTTTCATGTATTATCTTGATGAAATTATTCTAAAATTCTTTCTTAATAGATATTCATTTTCTGTAATTCAAAGTGGAGGAATTTGAACTTTGAGGTTTAGAAAATTGCCTAAACTCAGAGTACACTATTATTCAAACTCAGATTATTTTGATTCTAGGCCCAATAGATTTGGTTATCGTTGTTGTTGTTGTGTTGTTAAATCTGGAAAAGATAGGCCCTGTGGTCTGATATTTTCTGTTTTTTTAACATAAGGATGAGCATCCATTTTTTTCTCCAGTGATACAGAGACAAAGGCTACTAAATGAGATGGCCCAGGTACCCCCAAATAAACGGGGTCTGGGGGAGTCACAATGGGGCAGACAGTAGGTGTGCCTATGCATATAAAAGTGAATGTTATGACCTCTTATTTTGCAGGCTCTTCAGACCTCTTGGCTAATACCTGCCTCATGTGGTTGTAACATCAGAAGCATATATCCCAGTTCCAAGTTCTAGCCCATAATGATTTTGTCAGCATGTCTGGCAAAAATGGTTAGTAGTCCTGATGCCAAAAGCTCTGTGCACTGGTGCCAAATCAAATCTCGGTGACAGAGTTTTGAGTACAATAGAAAAGAATAGCTTTATTGCTCTGCCAGGCCAAGGGGACACAGCAGGCTCCTGTCCTGAAAAACTGTATGTCCCAACCCAGGAGGGTTTGATGAGGAGTTTTATAGCAGTGGTTCAAGGGTGGGATTGCAGATAAGACTAGCCCTTGTGCAGGGCCTGCAATCCTCTAATCTGGTCTCAGTTAATCTTGTTGATGAGCTTCTCTGGTTCCTTTAATGTGGCCTCACATAGTCTTTCTCTGCCATGAAGAATGCTGACATTTTAAAGAGCTTAAAGACATTATTATGTGTATCCCTTGAGGTGGAACCAGGACCCTGCCCCAAGGCTGCACTATTGTTTCTTGTCTTTGCATCCCTTCCCTTCCTGGATTAGTAACTGTTTGAATCTGCCCTTTGGAACTCAGGGAAAGTCATGAAGGCTGGAGTCTTTTTCCTACAAGAAATGGGGGACAGAAAGGCTTCTGTGCCCAGGAGCCCCACAGGGTCCTGCACGGTTTCAGTCCCTATGTTGAAATCATGTCGGTGACAATTTCACAATGGCTTTTGTAGCACTTAAAATGCTGGGAGGGGGCTTCCCTGGTGGTGCAGTGGTTGAGAGTCCGCCTGCCGATGCAGGGGACACGGTTCGTGCCCCGGTCCGGAAAGATCCCACATGCCGCGGAGCGGCTGGGCCCATGAGCCATGGCCGCTGAGCCTGCGGGTCCGGATCCTGTGCTCCGCAGCAGGAGAGGCTGCAACGGTGAGAGGCCCGCTTACTGCAAAAAACAAAACAAAACAAAACAAACAAACAAAAAGGCTGGGAGTTCATGTGTCTGTAAAAGGAGTTTCTGAAAAAAATTGCTGTGAGCATAACATAGAGAAATAATTGTATTTCAGTGCCTGAGGCATGCTCTAACCAATCCAATTTTAAAGCAGAAACAAAACACAGAGCAGAGGGGTAATAACAGCCATGTTTTAGAAGATGAGGCAGAAATGTTAGATGATTTGGGGAATCATCTGAGGTTTTTTTCAGCTGGCCCCAAGGGAGGAAATACTTGAAGAGAAAAAAATGAGATGAATATGAGCAAATGTCATTTCAATAGGCTGAAACCTGACACCAAAATAAAATGTGTAGCAATGAAAACATGAAAAGTAAGTAAAATGAATGGTTGTCTAAATGGAGATATAAAATAAGCATCACTATACACATGGCACACCTCTGATTTCATATAGTATAAGGCATGCTGTTATACCAAATGAATTCCCAGAAAGCTGAAGCCAGAAGAAATATTAGCATGAACATAGTCTAATCTATTTTTTTATAAATGAGGGCATGAACAGAGAATTTACAAAAATATATTCCTGCTATAGATAGAGTTTTACCTTATTGAAGGGAGTGGAGTGGAGCATAAGATCTGGTTCTTGGTGGTAGGGAGATAGTCTTATGTTTAGATGATAAGCTCACCACCTTTAGGTATGCAAACCAACCCTTTTCCCCTATCAAGGACCTCCTCAAGGCAATCTGTAATGCTTTAATCACAAAGCTGTCCTAGGGTAGGAAGTCTATGGGAACATCAGTTTCTAAGCTTATCTGCTAAAACCACTTCCTCCAGCTACACTGGTATTAGAACCCCTTATTCTTTTTTATTGTTACTGCTGGATAAATATGGGGGAGAAAGCTAAAGAGTGAGGAAAGAATCATGGAAGCCTTTCCAAGAATAAACAACATGATCAGCACTATGAACAGAGCTTTGATAGACAAGCAGGGAGTGACTTTGGTTTCCTTATTTATTGTACCCCACAGCGTAAGTTTCAGACTCAGCATCAGGGCTGGGATGCAGGAGGAGGGAGATACAGTGATCAGGTCCAGAGATTAAATGATCAGATTTTTAAACTGAAAGTAACTATCTCATTGAGTGCTTTGGCATTACAGATAAGGAAACAGTTTCAAAGAAGCATAGGAAACAGTCTGCCCAATATCACCCAGTACCAAGTTCGACCAGACTCTAGGTCTCCAAATCCTCTGTTCCAGTACATTTACCATTGACGTGCTCTCTTTCTTTAAAGAAAGCCCTAGATCCTCATCACTTTATGACTAGTCTTATGGATGAAGAGGAACATAACATATTGCAAAAAAGTCTGAAGTAAGAGAAGGCATAGGGTAGAGTTCTGGCTTTGCAAACCCTGGGTGTGCTTCCTCTAGTACCCTGTGCATATTTCTACTTTACTACTTACCACATTGCATAGAAATCATTTCCTTGTCAGTGATTAGCACAGTTTTTGAAATATCCATGTATTTTAGTTGAATTAAACTATATGATACTAAGGAAGGAAATGGACTTTTCCATTTCTGCCTCAAATTTTCTTCTTCAATAAAGAGAGTCATAATTGTTTGCCTGTTTAACTGGATTGTTGTGATGACTAAACATTAATGATGGATGTGATGTACTTTGCAACTGGAAATTAGCCATCTAAGGAAAATAGAAACAGTAGTGGTGGTCATAGTAGGAATAGTAGCAGTACTCATAGTACTAGTAATTGCTACCCAATTAACATGTTTAGAATATGGAAATTTAAAGAAGGGAGGTGAGGAAGTTTGTCCTTAATGTATATAGCATTTGTCAGAATGATAGTTGTTATATCAGGATCTGAATTGGACCAAGAACAAGCAGTTAACAGAAGCTGAATGTACTAAAACATAACATTCTCATGTACATCTGAACTGTGTTTGCAAAGTTCAGTGATAGTGCAATACCGAGGCTCAAAGGTACTTATACAAAAATAAAAAATGATAAGGGTGGGAAAACGTTACTAATACCTTCTTTTGTCATAGTGTTACTCATTTTTTCAATCCAAATCCATTTTTTTCCTGAGTGGAGGTTTATTATAATTTTTTTTCATGAAGCATTAGTAAAACCATCAGAAAACAAGTAAAATATGAAATCAATTTTTATGCTGGAGTTTGTGATATGATATCCATTGTGAAAATTCAAGGTTGTATACCTTTTTAATTTAAGTATAATATTGAACATTGAGGTTTCTGTTCAGATGCTTTTTACTGAGAAAATTCAGTTTGCAACCAAAGCAAAGGCTGCTGAAAAATTTTAGTTCATCTATTTAGATTTTAAAGCCATGTGTCAGTAAATAACAGATTTGAGTACTTTTTTCCCCATTTATATTTGCAAATTGTTTTCTCAAAAATAATCAAGTTGTTGTTTTGGAATTTTATGGCAAACTAAAAGGTGAATGCTAGGAAACTGTACCTATAGTACACAATATTAAATAAAATGTGCATTAATAGTGAAGTATTTGTATAGTAGATGATATTTCTGAAATGCTTTTGAACCATTTATTTGTTGACATATTAGTTAATGTTCTCCCTATAATCAGCTTTATCTCTCTACAATATCACTTGATGAATTTTACTTAAAGAAGTTGATACTGGGGTGTGAGCTTTATCCTTTATGATTCATTTAATTCTCCTTTGAATGTGTTCTACTTAAAATGGTAACTGTTTAAGTATGCTGATATATTTGCTCTTATTTAAGTGATAGGTCTTTTGCTCTCTAGAGCTACAAAACAGTAATCTATTGGCACATGAAAAACTTTAAAAATGTCAATCAGTGCAAAACTAAATATTTAGAGATATACTTGATCCAGTAAGTAATTTCTTCCTATGTAAAATGCTTATTAATACCCACCCAAAGGTGTCTAGATATGCAAGTGTTGCAGATTAGAAAAAGATAACATACTTTCTGCCTAGCTAGGCCAGAGTTCAGATGTGTTTACAGTAATTGGCACCTCACTGTTTGTACTGATGTTATGCATGGAGGCTTTTTGCTGTGTTTTATTTTATTTTGGAGGAGGGGAGAAGGCAGGAATACTGGTGATTCTGTGGCTGGCCCAGACACAAAGCATATGAGTTTTAAAAATTTATTCTCTTTACATGAGTTTGAACTCTTCTGTATAGAAGCACAAGGCTCAGAAGCTGAGAGAGCTGTTTATTTTAATGAGATATCTGTAGTGTGGGAAGGGGTATTGGTCAAGAAAGACTTGGTGAGGTGCTAAATCCAAGGAGAGGTTTCGGAGCCAGATGAAAAAAGGATACAAAGCTGATGAGGAAGGGGTACATCTACCAATCTCTATGTGTTGCACAAAAATGTTCTAGCAGCGGAAGTACACAAAACTTTTTATTGAATTCTAGAAATCTCTGTGTCCTCAATTCCTTTAACTAGCAAAAGGATATAAAGGTAATAGTAGTACTTTGTTTACAGTGTTGCTCCAGGCATTGTAATGGAGCATTCTAGGTAAAATGCCTAGAAGAGTGTGTGGCGCAGTGTATCCACTCAGGAAGTGTCAGTCATTATTTTTCATATAATTACTTTTTATTCATGTTAGACTTGTAAACATGCTGAGACTTCACCAAAAAAGTATTTTTAGGGTTCTCTGTTACAAGGAGGTTGATGAAAAAATCTGTTAGAAATTTCACTGTCCTATGTGGGTAATACCGATCTATTGATAGTAAGAATAATTAGTAGAGAAGAAAGTTATATGTTTGACTTATTGTCTAATCAGTGCATATGAGGAATTCTCTGTAGTGTCCAGAAAATATCTATTCATGTACTTTATTTTCAAATGTGGCTAATTTCATCTGTTCCTGTCTCAACGTGAGGATAAGTAGCAATGCTACTATTACTTCATAATGCCATGAGTCTTTGGAACATGTTTATATTGAAACAATATAGCTCTTCTTGCCTCCCAATTTCCTAATACTACTTATTTAACTATGGTTATATAATTTTGCGTGATGTTGCATCATCCGATGAACCACCCATGGATCCTGGTTTCCATTGACTCTCAAAGGACATCACTGTGCTTCATTGATAATAAACACAAACACAAGTTTTACTTTGAGTGTGTATAAAATGTGAACAATAATTTGGTTTTTGGTCATGTTGCACAATTTTGATTAAGGTTATTGCTGTCTAGAAATTGGATTTTTTCCACTTCCAGCTTCTACTCACTGACTCAATTTAGCTTTCCTCAAGAGCCAGTGATAATTTTTTTCTCCTTCTTTTGAATTCCAATATCATTCTTGTACCATATTTAGGGTGTCTGTTATATACTTCCTTGAATATAGTACTTTATCAAGATACTTTCCCTCATTAGGATGTTTTTTAGTATAGTCTTATGTCCTATATATTTTCCTTTAACTTATTTTCTGCTTGCATTACTTATTCAATACATGTTCACTGAAGTGCAAAACAGTTTATTTTCTCTCAATGTTAAACAATCAAATAATGGCGTATTCTACTTTTCACTTACTAACTACTGAGGTAAAGCACCATCACATTTCATCTGCATCATCAAGAAAGATGTCTTACTAGTCTAGCAGGTTTCCTCAGTACTTTTTCCTGGGACTTCCATGATTTCTATTTTCCCTGAACAATTTGATGGTTAGAACTTTATCCAATTAGTTTAATGTTTTTTTTTTAATGAGTTTAATGTTTTAACTTATGTTAACATATTTATTAAATAATCAATTTCCCCTTAAACTCTTATTAGCTCTTAAGACATTGCCAAGAATAAATCTGAGATAATTTCTGAGGGCAAAGTTCTATAGGAAAAATAAGAAAAATGTTAGGGAATCAGGTTCCAGAGGAGCACAGAAAAACTTTATATGAAGTGGATATTGAAGGTGCTTAAGCTAAACCTTGGCCTCACTTTCAAAGATTACCCTTTTAATCTAAGTATTTAAAGAGTTTGCTCTGCCTTCCCTATACAACCCCGAATCCTAAATATTTAACATGAGCCTAGATAGAGGAGAAACAAATTATAAAGACCTAGAAATTTAATGTTAAAATTTTCTAAGAAGATTAATTTAATGTTGAAAGGGCAAGTAATTTTCACACCTGAAATAATGAAGTACAGACTGTAAATTTATTGATGAAATACATTGCAAATCACTTTTCTTTTAACATAAACTCTGTACTCTAATAAATCAGATTGTTTGCCACATATATTAACTTACTGATTGAGCTTCTAGATTACTTGGTACAGTTGACTAATTATTTTCTTCTAATAAAGAAATTTTATTCATAATTAATCCTTCTAAAATGTAACAAAATATCTTACTTTGATACATATGGCACAGAGATAAATCTGTCTGATTTTTCCCCTTTGTCATTTTAGCAGTTGCCTATGAAAATATACTACTACAGAAACCAGTCATGTTTCCTAATAAATCTGTAATACGTTATGTCTCTGGAATCTGGGTTATACAGAGTTGATGTTACTGTCTGAGTCATACATAACTAGCCTTGGGATAAAATTTATAAAATCTACTCTGGTCCACCATTATTCATGTAGATCTGTTGTCCTAGTCCATCCAGCTTTTGAAATAAAAAGAAAATATATTATAACCCCAAAGTTTAAAGCTGTATTATGGTATATAGAGACAGAAAGCTGATCAGTGAGTTATCAGGAGCTGAGGGAAGGAAGAAATGGAGAATAACTTCATAATGGGTATAGGGCTTTATGTTAGGGTAATAAAAATATTTTGGAACCAGATAAAGTTGAAACTAGTTAAAGGTGATGTTTGCAAAACATTGTGAATGTACTAAGTGCCACTGAACCATATACTTTTAATTTTATGTTATGTGAATTATACCTCCATAACAATAAAAAAAAAAAACTGTCTTATGGGATGCCCAGTCCAAAACATTCAAAGGTTTTCTAACAAAAAATAATGATTCACATATGTGTGGACTTGAGAGGATACATTATAAGGGTTATATTTCAACGTATTCTTGTCCAAATCTGGTCTCAATCATATATTTCTTTTTCCAATTACTAGTATTACCATTATCAGTCACCAGTGCATTCCTCTCTCATAATCTGCATCTTCTGTTTAGTTTTTTCACCCCATTACTTTAGTCATAATGGCCTAATGCTCCTAATTTTTCTTATCTATCTCAGTGAATGAAATTTTTACATTCTTCACCTCTGAATTTTCCGGATCAGAAATGAGTATTTCACCTTTGACCTTTCCTGTTCTGTGATATACAGAATAATGGTCCTCAAAAATGTACATGTCCTGGGCTTCCCTGGTGGCGCAGTGGTTGAGAGTCCGCCTGCTGATGCAGGGGACACGGGTTCGTGCCCCGGTCCGGGAAGATCCCACATGCCGCGGAGCGGCTGGGCCCGTGAGCCATGGCCGCTGAGCCTGCGCGTCCGGAGCCTGTGCCCCGCAACAGGAGAGGCCACAGCAGTGAGAGGCCCGTGTACCACCAAAAAACAACCCAAACCAAACCAAACCAAACCAAAACAAAAAAAATGTACATATCCTAATCTCCAGAACCTGTGAATATGTTAGTTTAAGTGACAAAAGAGACTGTGAAGATGTGATTAAGGACATTGGGAAGAGAAGATTTTCCTAGACTATTTGGGTGAACTCAATCTAACCTGGTCCTTAAAATCCAGTAGTCTTTCCCAGCCATGGTTAGAGAGGGAGATATGGCTATGGAAGCAGATTCAAGAAGATGCAACATTACTGGCTTCAAAGATGGAGAAAGATGTCATGAGCCAAGACTGTAAGCTAGAAAAGGTAAGGAAATGGATTATCCCCTAAACCATCCAGAAAAGAACACAGTGCTGCCCTAACCTTAATTTTAGTTCAGCAAGACCTGTGTAGACTCTAATCTACAGAACTGTAAAATAATACTTTTGTATTATTTTAAGCAACTACATTTCTGATCATTTATTTTAGCAGCAAGAGTAAACTAATACATCTTCTTTTCTCATAAGATTTATGATAACTATCTCATCATCTTTCAAATCTACTTACTTTTTCCTATTTACACCATTACTGCCTTGGATTGCGATTTATTACATTTTTTGATCATAGCAATCAATTCATAAATACTTCCCGTTTATTTCTAAAGTCACTTTAATTCATTTTCTACACTGCAGTCAGAATTGCCATACTAAGAGAGAAATCTGAGTATAAATTACTAATAAATCCCTTCAGTCATTTCTGTTACCCTCAAGATAAAGTCCAATCTCCTCATATGTTTCACCAGGCCCTTCATGATCTAGTTCTTGATCTCTCTCTTTATCCTCTAATGATTTATTATCCAAATATACATGAAGTTCCTGCAAAACACCCTATTTTCTCCTGCCTTTGGGTATGTGAGAATTTTCCCTCATTTACACTACCATCTCTACCTAGTTATCATGTGTTTATTCTTTACCTATCAATATACATTACCTTTTTTAGGAAGTCTTTTCTGAGCCCATAAAATTAGGTTTCCTGTCACTGCTTGCTCTTGCCCTCAAGGCATCCATTATAACCTCAGTCATAGCATTTATCAGTCTACTGAATGGTATCATTTAGTTTTGACTTGTGAGTATCCTTCACTAGACTGTAACTTTCTTTATTTTTATATCTGTTACTTGTTATTCAAAAGTAATATATAAATTAATGAATAAATACAGGTTTTTACCTTTTGCCAATTTGTATGCGTATATGTGCATGTGTACCAGCATTTTACCACTTACTTATGGTAGTATCTACCTTATTATAACTTTAAGTTGATGGTTACATGTTATAGTATGAATTTAATCAAAATATTCCTATTAAAAATCCAATGCTTACTGAATGATGTGGAGAATGTCCTCAGACTATTGCCTGGTATAAGTCTAACTTATTCATTTATGTCCACCCCATTGCATCCAAAATAATGAATCTGGTGGCTGCTATCCAAATTGTAGGCATACTGCCTGGGAAGAATTAACCACGTTTAGAAGTTTGCCTTGCAAATCCAAACCTGTTAAATGACACGGACTGTCTCAGCATGTCATACAGTAATGTAATTATCACTGACATTAATTATTAGATTCTAAATTACCCTTTTAATCATGTCTTAAAGAGGAAATTACGATTATTTCTGCTCTTTATCATTTATCCCATCTCACTCTATTTGAAGAAGCAGGGTATTGGTCCAAAAGAATAGTTATAATAAAGCCATCAATGAATATTTTAGTTAATAATACTTTTAAAGTTCTCTGGAAAAGCCATATAAATATTGACAGTGTCAGGTATAGTAGCCACTTCTTGATACCACTGCTAGTTGATTATGTTATCAATTCAAAGGCCATTATATAACATTATCTTAACTTAGAAAAGTTTAAAATAAGTTTTATAATGACAGTGTATATATCATTTATACAATTATTTATTATGGAAAAACAAATAGAAATGTAAACTCAGTTTTTTTTGCTTCTTAGAGAACCATTTACAAACTCAGTGACTTTTGTACTATATGTATAATATTCAGATACAGTAAACTAAAAGTCCAAATAAACTTGTTTCAACTTAGATTGTTCATGCACTAGTTATTTGCCCTTGAGTATATCTTACTTTATATGGGATATAGTTTATTAATCTATATAATGAGGTTAATATTTCTTCCACCTCCCTATGTTATAGAATTAAGAGAGCAAATCACACAAGATGGGATATTGTAAAACCCTAAAATTATAAAAATTTGGCATTATTACTCAAATGAAAAATACTCAGCTTTGACCACGGTGAACACTTATTAAAGTAAATGAGTAATATAAATTGAGAATAAACAATGTTCTAATTTAAACATTTTCTTTGACAGTCACCAAATTAAAACATTTCATTTCCCAATTAAGCTATCTTAAATGATAAATTTGTTATGTTATCAATTGTTGCTAACTTTTTTAACATCTTAAAGTACTAAAACCAGATTGCATTGATTATGTGTTGGATGGTGATGGGCATAGAGATTATCCACAGCATTGCTGTCCATGTAATTTGTATTAAATAAAGAGCAACAACTTTCATCAAAGACAAATGAAGACAAGACTCTTTCCCCTAAAGATATAATAGTCAAGGGGAAAAAATCAGCTCTTTCTTAAATTCAAAGTATCTGGTGAGTTATAAAGTTTTAATTATGGCATTATAAAGTTTGCTATGAAATATGAAAGAATAACATATACAATTCAATATGTATGCAGTGGGCATCATGCACTTTCATATGTACCAAGTTCACTAATGAAATAAATGTTAGGATCACATAAATTAATCATTTTGCATGCATAAAAAAGATTAAGGATCAGAGAAATTAAGTAATTAGTTTGTACATATTAAAAAGACTGAAGCTTATGGGAAAGAATTTAAATCAAGGGGTGATAGACTCTGTTGCACCACTCAAAAGATATGGAATAGAACTGTGGTCCAGTGAGAAAGCCCATTTGCCAAAGGAACAAGATATGTGTTTAAATCCTATATCTCAAATATTTAGTTGTACGACTGGATAATTGAGGGAATTTCCGTGAGTCTTGGTTTCCTGTGAAATGGAAAATTAACACTTATTCCACTGAGTTATTTGACTTAACTAAAACTTATCATTTAATGAATCAACTATTAAAACATAATAAAGATAAAACATTTATTGAACTTAATAGAAATTACATATTATACATGATGATTTATAATGATAAAAATGAAGATGATTAAATTGAGGATTTTTAAATAAAATAATGCAATCTATAAAAAGAATTATAAAATATCAAGGGTAAGAAAAATTATAGAATGTTACATTAAGAGAAAAAATATAATAATTAAAGAAATTAATGGATGAAATCTTACTAATATTTCTGTCCCTTCCAGACTGAAGAGACAGAAAATTCAGTGTCACAAAGTGGTCTCATATTTGGTGTGTTCAAAGAACAGCAAGAAGGCATATGTGGATTGGTTAGAGAGAAGGAGAGAATTGTAGGAGATGAAATCAGAGTTAGCCTGTGGCCAGATTAATTTAGATTTCCAAGGACATTGTAAGGATCTGGGCTTTTATTTAGAAAGAGATGGGATGCTACTAGGGGATCTGAATGGAGCAATGACAGATTCTTTCTGAAATATCTCTTTTCCTGCCATATAGAGTGAAAAGAATCATTCAGAAGCTATTACAATAACTCATTTGCAGAAGGTCAAAGCAGAGCAACATGTTAGTATGCTGTGGCAAAAGCTGCAGGAGATGAGAATTTTGACCAAGTAGTGGCTAGTTCGATTTTTAATGGCCAAATTTTGAATAAACTTTTTATTTAGAATGAATAGAAATTGCTTTTGTACAGAAAATAATATATATATGTATATATATTTTTTTAATTTCAAAAATCACCGTACGTGTCTCTTTTATTTGCTTGCATAACTGGGAGACTGCAATCAGAAACTACGTTTAGGATATGAGGATGCTGAAGCTAAATCTGGATGTTAATCATGAGTTGACTTCTAGACATCCCCAGTGAGGGTGTCAAGTAAACCTTATGATATACATGTCTTGCATGTGGAGAATATGCCTGACCTGAGCTAGGGAATTAAATTTGGAATAGTTAGCATAGATAATATTTAAAACCCCGAGATCACTTATAAGTGAATATAGATGGTAAAGAATAGAGGCTCCAAGACTGAACCCTGAGTTCCTGCAAAATTTAGCAGTCAAAGACGAGGAGAAGAGGAGGAACCAGCAATGAAAGCTGAGAAGGTGTTTGTGATGAGGCAGAATGTTATCTGAGAGAGTAGCGTCCCAGCAGTAATTCTACTGCTATGAAGACAATATAGGATAACTATGCATAAAAATACTAATGAAATTGCTAAATACAATTAATCTAAGTGAACTATTCAGCAGAAATGTTTGGTTTTTTATCCATCCTACTAAAATATTTGTAAACATAAAATCCTACCTAGGCCAATTCTATTGTTCGTGACTATTCAGGTTACAAGTTACAGAAATTGAACTTGAACTCACACAGGAAAAAAAAGAAAAAAAAAAAAGAAAAAGGAAATTCCAAAGACAAACTGATTAAATGATGAAAGTAAAGTAAGAGGGATATACTTAAAAATAAGCAAACAAAAGCTACACCAGGCCACAAACTTGTATGCCATCAGGTCTCCCTCTTAGTTTTTCAGTTATAGTTTTCGCCACTTGTATACTTCATTCTCTCTCTCTGCAAGCTGATTTCCCTTAAGGAGGATACTTGAATACTCACAGATCTCCAGTCCTTCATCTTGTAATATCTGTCACCACAAAGCCTGAATGTTTTGAAAACTCTCAAGGAAAATCTCTGCTTGACTTGAGCCTACTCTTGAACTAGTCAACTATGGCCAGAGATTGTTGTCAGGTAAAGACATAGAGGTTCCCAGTGGAAACAAATAGATGAGTGGAGAAAATACAAGCCCTCAAAAGAAAATGAAAGAGGGAATGTGATTCTCTTAAAAAGGATAGCAAGTAACAAGGCAGAGAGAAAAATTAGTTTCCACCAAACCCTGAGCCCTATTCTCAGATATGTTTCAGCCTCATGTTCAAACAAACCTTTATTTTTCAGATGTTGTTTTCTCTGATTAATTTTTTGCTAAGTGTCAATGAGTCAAAAATATTAACAGTGAAGTAAGTGTAAATTATCAATGGACTATATGAAATTGACTAAATCGATTGAATTCAGACTTCTCAGAGTCACAATTGGTTAATTTCTTCAAATTAAGTGCATTTTTAATTCACAGTACTGAAGAAAATAACAGAAAAATTATTCAATTTGCACTATTATTGGAATTAATATTTTGAGGTTCTTTTTAAGATCTACAAGATGCTTAAATTCCTCAGCAACATGATGTTTCTAGAGGATTCCAGAGAGGGAATCATCTTTGAATTACTAAAATTTTGACTGAATTTTTATAAAGATAAGTTGGTATCAAGCTGGTTTTAAGTTTTAGAGCAGAGTTCTATTAAAATGCAACACATGCTCCCTCAAAACACACATATATCATGTATATTTAATTTTAAGAACAGATTATCTCACATAATACTCATTTATGTAATGAAGTACAAATCTGATCCTTAGCTAAAAATCACATCCATAATTTACATATAATAATCCAAATAATTAAAATCCTATAGTCCTTAGATTTTATTAAATATTCATGTTAATATTCAAAGCAATAACAGCTAATTTATTCTTTAGAACAATCTCTTTGTGATGTCTATGCCGTTTGATTGCTTTTTTGCCTTTCAACTTTATTTCAGACTATAGAGATAAAAAGTAAATACTGTTTTTCCATTCATTTAATGTATCTCAATTCTGTTTTCCAGTTTTCTCTGGATCTTAGTTTTGTATACCAGCTGTCTCACGTGGGCACATTTGATGTTTAAAATCTGATGTACAATGACCTCACATCATTTTTCAAGAGTTATTAAACTCAAATTAGTGTGATTAACTTATGTACTCAAATGTCACATACATTCTCAGCCAGACACTCTTGTCTACTCTTATCAAAATTTGTTTTTAATTAATTCAATACTTTTCAAAAATTTAAATTTGAACTGTTTGTTGGTCTAGCCACTGATAGCTCTTCATCAGAAACACATCCTGAATTGGCTGATATCCAGGGACTCTTCTAGCATGTATGTTTCTGATCACAATGAATATATATTTTCCCAATAGATTTAACTGTATTTTTTTTCTTTTGGACTTCTCTGAATTTCATGTCTATCAACAATAAAAATAAGAAAATAAATGTATATCTAAAAGGCTTTCATTTTCTTTCAAGCTGTTATATCATAGCTTGAAGCATTCAGTAAATAATTTCTATTTAAGAAAAAGACTTATTTTCCAACTTTGAAAGTCTTCAGGAAGAAAAATAGGAATAGTTGACTTGGTGTGTCTAGGTAATGATTTGCTTCTTTTCACAAACTATAACAGGAATGAGATTTGTTATTTATAAAATGTAGTATTAGAATTCATCTAGGGGTATACATTCCATTCGTTAATTAAATACATATAAATAATTAATAAACATAAGTATATTTCTTATGATAACTTATATAGAGGTATCACTTTAGTACTTCACTAAGTAATTGTATACAAATAGCAATTTTGTCATTAGTGTAGTGAAGTGAATTTTTCATAGACACCAGGAGAAAAAACAATGAATACTATCTATAGTGGTGAAATAGAAATAAGATTTATTGTCTATATAAAGGTATAGGCTACTCTGGTGAAAGAAATAACCTTTGTGACTCTGACAGTGTTCAAAGTACAAGCTACCTAAAATAGATTAGTTCCTCTTTTCTTTGCTAACATTTATTTGATGGTGCAACTGCAAACACATACATCCAGTGCTCTGTCCCACATAATCAACATGCCAAGACTTCTTTCTCCTCTCGCGTAAGTATATAGAGATGATATTTTCTGTCTTTGAAGTTTCAAACCTAGGTTTCAACTTCCACAGAAAGATTTTTTTTGAAAGTACGGCCCTTTCACTGTCATCTCTAACTATATTCGCACTGTTCCAAATTCTGGAAAATAAAAAATCAGCAGAGCACATTTTAAAAAATCACTAGAAAACAGTAGAACAGAGGTTTTGTCCCACTTTTCACTATTATGTTTTTGACCTTAGATAAACCACTTAATCTGCTTGAGTCTCCTATATCTAAGTTGTAAAATAATGTTATAACAAAGTGATCTTTACTATCTCTCTCATACTTTAATATTTTGTAATTTTTAGCTCATAAATACGCTGATTACTAAGTAAGGAACTTTTCCTTATCATTCCTGATGTATAGGGAAAAAATTAGAATTTAATGGAGTCTTCTTCAGAGGCCCCTGTATGAAATTGCTGTTCTAATTGATGTTCCACTTATTGATCATGCATGTGGTGAAATGAAAAAAAAAAAATTGGTCTAATGTCCTCTTTCTTGGTTAACTTCTCCATTGGTCATGATCAATGATAATATCAGAATATACATGGTGGGCATGATTGCCTAAGGACCCAGGCAAAGTGACTGATTTTTTTGCTGTTTTATACAGCATAATTTCTCCAGAGAATGATGGAATTCTTTTCTTCATTTTGTGTTGTAGTGACCTGGGTATAGAATCACTTATTAATTCATCTTGGAGCAACCCATGTTCTTACCAAAGGAGCATAAAGCCTGTCACATAAAACCTGTCATTCAGTTTCTGACTATGAAAGATAAAGGCGACATTAGATGAGGAATACATATCAATTGATTTGACTTGATGGTCCTGGACACTGGAAGCTGTGTTCCTTTATGTTAAATAATAATTTTTTAAAAGGCACTTACTATATTGTATTTCTTCTGTTTTTTCCCAGATAGACATTTACCCTGTGGACAGGCATAATCCTGAGTGGAAGCTCGTTCACAGGATACAGCCCAACAGAGTTAGATGCACCGAAGTGAAATGACAGTGAGGCTCTTATTCACCAATATGCTCGAAGCTCTTGATTAACTCACTCCTTTCTCTGCCTTAATATACAGTTCTGAAGGTGACATGGACCACAGAGCATTTAAGAGCATAAAACTCATTCCCAGAGAAAAAAAAAAAAGGAGATCTGCATCAATAACAAATTTTCCATAAGTAACACCAAAAAGGAAATTTTAAAAAATTATATTTCTCAGTTTTCACTAAAATAGTATGTCATAAGATAAAGGCATTTTAGACCAGTAATTCTCAATTAGACCATCATTTACAAATCACATACATCACAGACTATTTAATTAATGATTCTGAATTCCTGCATGCAGAGATTCTTTTCCAGTGGGTCTTTGTGGAACCCAAGAATCTGCCCCTTAATCAGTATCACTAAGTGTTGTTGCAAATGATATGTGAAGAAGAGCTAGAGAAGCAGGGCCTTAGACAACTCTACCATGTATGAACACCCATGCTTTCTACAGATAATTTGAAATTACATATCTTGCAAATATTCAGTGGAAAAAGTCACCAAGTAATATGAGCAATAAAGTTGAACAATTTATTTCCACTTAAGAAATACTTCTTAGGATAACAGTTATATCCTGATGGTGTTCACCAAGCTCATAAAAATTGAAATATATTACCTAGATATTTTAATTTTAAGCTAAATAGTGAATTAGTTTACCTGTGGTTGAATTATGCAAAGAGTTGAATTTATAAACAGGTCAATTATAAGGGCATGTTTCTCATTTTTCGTAGCTAAGGAACCAGAATCTCCTGTCCTCTAAGTACAACACCCTTTTTACTTTTATTGTCTTGGGTACTTCCTTTTTCTGTGGCCATCTTTTCTGTTAAAACACTGTTAGGGACCAAATGTTTTGTGTTCCCCCAAATGCATATGTTGAAACCCTAACCCCCAGTGTAACTATATTTGCTGATGGAGTCTCTAAGGAGGTAATTAAGGTTAAATGAGGTCAATAGGATTAGTGTCCTTATAAGAAGCAGCAGCCGCTCTCTCTCTCTCTCTGCATGTTCACAAAGAAAACATCATGTGAACACATAAGAGAGATGGCAGCTATTTATAAGCAAAGAGAATAGATCTTAGAATGAAACCTACCTTGCTGGCACCTTGATCCTTGATCTTAGACTCCTCAGCTTCCAAAACTATGAGAAATAAATTCCTGTTGTTTTAGCCACACAGTCTGTGATATTTTGTTATGGCAGCCCTAGCAGACTAGTATTGATTTTGGCACTGAAAAGTGGGGTGCTGCTCTAGCAAATTCCTAAAAATGTGTAAGTAGCTTTGGAACTGGATAATGGTTAGAGGTTGGGAGGAGTTTTAAGGTACATGCTAGAAAAAGCCCAGATTGCCATGAAGGGACTGTTGGTAGAAAAATGGATGTTAAAGGTGATTCTGGTAAGGGCTCAGAAATTAAAAAAAAGAAAAAAAAAAGAGCTGGAGAGAAAGCCTCCATCTTCTTAGAGAATGCATAAATAGTCATTAGCAAAATGTTATAAATATAGATATTAAAGGACATTCTGGTGGGGTCTCAAATGGAAATGAGGAATAGGTAATTGGAAACTGGAGGAAAGGAAATCTTTATTAAAAAATGGCAAAGACACTGGCTGAATTGTTTTCTAGTGTTTTTACACAAGATAGAACTTTTCAATGATGAAATTTAATATTAGCTAAGGAGATTTCTAAGCAAAATACTGAAAGTGCCACTTGGATCTTCCTGACTGCTTATATGAATATTTGAGAGTAGAAATAAATTGAAGACAGAATTGTTAAATAAAAAGGAACCAGAACTTAAAGATTTGGAAAATTCTCAGCCTGTCCATATTTCAAAAAATGAGAAAGCATGTTCTGGAGAGAATACCAAAGATGTGGCTGGACTATCACTGGATAAAGAGATTATGTGTCCTCAAGTCCATTCTCTAAGTCTGCATCTTTATTCCTGTCAGAACCTTTTTTTTTTTGATTCCGTATATATGTGTTGGCATATGGTATTTGTTTTTCTCTTTCTGACTTACTTGGGATAGGGAGGGTGGGAGGGAGATGCGAGAGGGAGGAGATATGGGGATACATGTATATGTATAGCTGATTCACTTTGTTATAAAGCAGAAACTAACACATCATTGTAAAGCAATTATACTCCAATAAAGATGTTAAAAAAAAGAGATTATGTGGTTATATGAGCAGACACACTGCCAGTTTGAACTGAAGGAGATGGAGACTATACAAAATGAAGAAAGGCTGTGATTTTTTTTTATTTTGCACAACAGGACCATAAAGTTATCTGCCTGCAACAAGTTCTATTCTTCAAGAAAAGGGAAGAATGACCCCAAAGGTGATTCAGAGATTATCAGGAACACTGACTCAGTTTCAAACTCTGCCCAGCCAAGACCCCCCACCCCGGGACTCCAGAAGGTGGGAGTACAGCCCCGGTGGGTCCAGAGGCAGGGTACTGAGACATAGAGGATTATGCTCCACTCTTAAGATCTAATGGAATTTGCCTTCCTTGGTCCTTTGCCTTCCTTGGCTCTCCCACCATTGTATTTTGCAAGCACATAACTTTTCTTGTTTCACAGATTTGCAGATGAAGAGGAATTTTGCCTCAGGAAGAATCACCCCTCTAGTCTCACCCGTATCTGATTTAGATGACATATACATGACTCTTTGAACTTTAGACTTTAGGATTGATGGAATGACTTTTGGAGTTGTTGGAATGGAATGGATATATTTTGCATACAAAAAGGACATGAATTCCGAAACTGAATGTTTATGTCCCCACCAGATTCATATTGTGAAGCCCTAACTCTTAGTGTGCTGAATTTGGATAGGGGATCTCTGAGGAAGTAATTAAGGTTAAATGAGGTCATAAGGGTAGGGCCTTGATCTGATAGGACTATTGCCCTTAAAAGAAGAGATACCAGAGAGCATTTTCTCTCTCTCTTTCTGTGCACACACAAAGAAGAGGTCATGTGAGCACACAAAAATGGCTCCCACCTACAAACCGAGGGAAGAGGCCTCAGAATGAAACCAATCCTGCCAGTGCCTTGGTCTTACACTTCCCAACCTCCAGAAAAGTGAGAGATAAATTTAAATGTTTAAGCCATGCAGTCTGTGGTATTTTGTTATGACAGCCCAAGCAGACTAATACAAGCACCCTTCTGTTTGATATATGAATGGGGCAAGCTGTATTTGAGTTAAGAGAGTTAGAATTTTGACTGCAAGATATGTCTTGAGGAAAATCATTAGATAACCGTTTGTAAAATTTGTGGTGGCTTTTTATTTTTTTAATGGAGAAATGTAACTTTTTCTGATGAAATGGTGGCTGCTTTCCCCAGGAAATTAATATATTCACACAATTCCAATATTTTGCCATAGCTGGAGAGGGGAGGAGAATTCCTACACTACAGATTGACTTGAGTCAATCCTTAGACACTCTAAAGATCCTTACATTGCATGTTCAGAATGCTTGATTAAATATTTTACATAAGATGGCTCCCTGTCAAGCGTGCTTAGTTTAATATCTCAGAGTCTGATGGTATCAGTGTTTTACTGAAGAAGGCACCATGCTAGTGAATGTGTTGGATACAAAGATGAGTGAAACAGAGTCCTGCCTTCAAGAAGTTTACACTCTATTTGAATAAATAAAAAAATAAATAAGATCCTTTTGGTTTTCACTTGTCCATTTCTTTATAGTGTGCCTTCTAAAATCTAGCTAAGAGCTATAACAGGCAAACAAGAGAAAACCATGTAAAGACAAAGGGAGAAGGTGGCCATCTACAAGCCAAGGAGAGAGGCCTTCAGAAAAAAAAGTAACGCTGCTGCCACCTTGATTATAGACTGACAGCCCTCCAAACTGTCAGGAAAGAAATTTCTGCTGTTAAGCCACCAAGTCTGTTACTTTATTATGTCAGCCCTAGCAAACTAACACATCTGGTAAAATGAGCTGAAATAAGCTAGGACAAAAGCTTGACAAAATGTAAGAAATACATAAAAATAATGACTGCTTTTAGTTCCAGTTAAGTTTAACCAGAGCGTCATATAATTGACGTCTTCGAAGGCCAAGTTTTCAAGGTAGTAGACTAGAAATAAAGCGAAGTACTAAAGTGGGATTCCTAATGACTAAATGGAATAATTGTGAGGATATCTAATCATACTAGATTTCATTTAAATTAGACAACAGATATAAGAAAAGATTAAATGTATTATATTAAATATTATCATTATATGTTTAATTCTAAACTTATAATTGTTATTAAAATCTTCACTCAAATGCTCATCCTTTGATGGGGATGATTACTTTTCATTATGGATCATTACATAACTTTTCAGATGTTAAATGACAAAATTGTTGCTTTTGTAGAAAATCGTATGCTAATATGATAGAGAAAATATTTAAATGATTTATCCCCAAGTAACTTCCAAAATAGCGGTGGTTATCACAGTTTTCAAATGCTGTAACAGGAATGGGAAAGGATGGTGAAAGCAAAGGAAGGATGGTCACAGATAACAACCAAAATAGCCTTGTTATTCCAGTATTTTCTTGGGTTGATCTGGACAAGAGTATTTAGAAAAGAACTCACTTGAGGCCTGCATGTATATATATATAGATATATATAGCTATAGATATATAGGTATGTATCTGTGTGTGTTAAGAAATATTTGTTTTATTTAACCAGTTTTCACAGCTAAATATTCTATAAAAATTTTACAGATTATACAGTTTATATATAGTTCAAACTACTGAACTAAAAAGTAGATCCCACAGATGCAAAAATACTGCACCAACAATCCAAGGTCAAGGCAGATTTACATGCTGTACAGCTTTCCACGACACTGGGTGGTGGTCAGCTCTATGTATAAACTTCAAAACTGTTCAAAAATAAGGTTTTCATTTTATTTCATTTTTCATATATTTAATATGATTGTAAGCTCAGAAGCTTATTTATTATAACATGAATCATGGTTTAGGTTGAGGTAGAAAAAAACGTGAGATTTTCCTACTTGTATATTGAAAATTGACTTGTAAATTTCAGGAAAATCATCTTGCCTACTTGAGACACATGCACATGCACTATACCTAAAATACAGAGGAAATATCATAATGTGGTCCTTAGAAAAAATGCTTCTGAAAGTTGAGAAAATTAATATTATGTGAAAAACAAATATATCCTATACTCAATACACATTTATAATATGAATCTAAATTTAAAGTCAGGCAAATCAACAGTAATTTTAGAAGTAATAAAACTTATTTTTTCAAATTGCAGATACTACATAATTAAATATTCAGCCGGATAAATGATCGGGTATTCTGGTAACAGTTTAGTTACTCAGGATTTATATGAAGATATTATCAACAACTATGAAGCATATTTTAAGGGATGAAGCTTTTATGTTTATCATGGAGTATGTGAGAGTTTCCACATGTTTTATCACATATATATTCTAATATTCAATTGGTTTGGCCTTTTGCTTTTAACAAAGGAAACCTAATAGAATTTAAGTGGTAAAGTAATATGATAATATTACAAAGTTTTCAGTAGCAAATACCATAAATGGAGCTTCCAAAATATTCTTTGTAATATCTAGTTTTCTTGCATAGTTTTCCTGATATTCTCTTTTGAGATAAAACTTTTTCTTCACAATCTGTCTAGCGGTAAATATAGTTGGGGAAATTAGATTGAAATCAATTCAAGCATTTTGAATTACATATTTTAATGTTAAATTTATGGTGAGTGTAGGAATACCTCAAAATGACTTTTCATCAAAACTTTACAATTGTATATATAGCATCTTTACCTGGCGTATAAGGTACTACTTACTGCTGTGAGACTCAGATTGAAGCCTTCAGTCTTTCATATGACATATTACTGAGGATATACACAGAGAATAGACAGTTGGTTTACACTGAATATACTATTTATTTTAAAGAATACTGAAAAATTTACTAGTACTTTAAAAATATTTAAACAACCATTTTCAGATATTGGTGTAAATAATGGAAAATTAAAGTCACCTAAGAGAGGTCCAAATTCAATCATTTTATGCCATCTTTTTCTTAGAAACGTTTTTGGTGGATATTTTTCTAATGCATACATAAATTTATGATAGAACCAGCCTCAGATTTGTCAGCACACTGTTAATGCAAATGAAAGCAATAAGACATGCACCGTGTTAATTATGTATGATGGGCTAGCTTGGGTATGGTGAAAGCTACTTGATGAGAGAAAAGAAAAAGTCCTTGAAGAAGAGTAAAAATTATTGTTAATGGCAAATCTCATCATTACTAATGTACATACCAAGTCAGTTGTTAGAAGGAAGTTTGAAAATTGAAACCTTTGATTCTATCCTGATATTTTCTTTCACTGAAACTAAAGTATAGTGAAGGTATACAAACAGCTATACGAATTGGTATCCATTGCCAGCAAATTTGCTTAACAATGGTCTAGTAACACTTCTCATGATTTAATTCTTCCCATGTGTGTGAGTCTTAACACACTGCATTCCTGGGTAACTTGCCCTTGCCTGTAATTTATTGTTGAGTAGAGAAAACTTCTATGGAAAATTAAACAAGATATATAAATCATCCACTATACTATACTGACAGCTTCTTCACATTTTTAGAGACTACTTATGATAAATTTTCTGAGTTGAAAATATTCTTATAAATAGACTACATGATGCTAGAATTAAAATACTGTTTCACAGTGGTAGAATGAGTTACTGTTCCCATAAGTGTATGAATGAATAAATGAATCTATCAGTAAAAATTTTAAAGTAATATATTTTATTTATATGGTAGAGAAAATTACTGGAATTCTACACTTAAGTTCTAAATGAAGAAATAATAGAAAAAATCTAGGATGAATTTATTGTTATCTAATTTACTCAGTTTTCTATTGCTTGAGGGTAAAATATTTAGCAAAAGATAAACCTACATTTTTTTTTCAGATAAATGTCAAACTTTGTCCACCTGAAGATAAGGTTTTACTATTTCATATGTACACTATTAGCTTTCCTTTAGGGTCATCCTGAGGAAAAACTAACCTGTTTTCTAAATATGGTGACATGATTAGAACCTTACTTTCCAGTTTCTATGCATTTAAAAAACAGTTATAAATATTTTCCCTCAAGTAAGCAAAACATATACAAAATGTGTTGGAATACTTCCAAATATCCATCAAAACTAGTCACTAAAATGACACTCTACACAGAAATATGGCTATATTTTACACATTATATTATAAAATCCATTTCTCATGTAATTGGGGATTTAAAGCCAGATTTCTGGTATCTGAGTATAATTACTTTTTTTAAGATTTAAATGACCTGAAATTTTAGTTATAAAAACTATCTGATAAGTTAGTCTTAATAACATTGCATATGAGGAATAAATCCTGGCTCATGCTATTTGCAAAAAAAGAAATCATTATATAATTGAGTTAGAATAATTAGATTATTCTGAAGTATGCAATGCAAAAAGCAATGCCATCATATTACATGCCAAGTGTTCTAATTGTAAGATGGTATTTTCATTACACATAGGCTGCCAAACCAAGAAAAATTACCAAATTTGGCTACTCTTTCTCTCTATAAAATACTTCATTCTGAACTGCGCTGAAAAATCCAAGTGTGCAATCACTGATGTTCTTTTAAAATTTTCCTCATTTTAACATTTTATAAGTATGTGAATTTAACTGGACAATAACTTAATGTAGCCATGTGTCTTTGCTCTTGGAAAGTCTCTTATCAGGCACTCAAGTATCCATTAGCAAACAAAAAATTTTCATTCCCTTCTTCACACTGTGATAACTAAAGAACTGTATTTACCAGCCCAACAAATCAGGTATTTTGATTAAATATGTATTAAATGTCCAGACGATACCTGGTTTTATGTATTCACTGCTTTGAATAGATTAATTTTATCTTCTGTAACAATGAATCTTTCACATCCTTACAGTTAGTATGAGCATGGGCTCATCTACTTTACTTTGGATTATGGTACACTAAGTTTGCTCCATCTGCCTCTGCCTTTCTGTAAACACCGATTATGTGCAATTTAGGGAGACATGAATGTGCTTTGAATAATTTAAAGACTCTGAGCATGTTTCCTGTGCTACATTGAATCCCTTCTAAAATTCTTATTAAAAGTCTAATTCAGGGAGTTCCCTGGTGGCACAGTGGTTAAGAATCCACCTGCCTTTGCAGGGGACATGGGTTCAATCCCTGGTCCGGGAAGATCCCACACGCCACGGAGCAACTGGGCCCATGCACAACTACTGAGCCTGTGCTCTAGAGTCTGTGAGCCACAACTACTGAGGCTGTGTGCCACAGCTATTGAAGCCTGCGAGCCTAGAGCCCAAGCTCCACAACAAGAGAAGCCACCACAATGAGAAGCCCGCGCACTACAAAGAAGAGTAACCCCTGCTTGCTGCAACTAGAGAAAGCCTGCGAGCAGCAACGAAAACCCAATGCAGCCATAAATAAATAAATAAATAAATAGATAGATAAATTTCTTTAAAAAAAAAGTATTTCAGAAGAAACTTCATTTTTATCTTCAACCAAATTATTATTCCACTGTCAAAAATTTGGCATGAGCTATTTCTATATACATATAGGAGACATAAATTAAAAGCCATCAAGATGAAAAGCCAACTTTAACTACTCAGAGATTCACTATTTACTCTTCCAAGTTGCCAATAGGTCTGTCAGTGGCCTGGCCAAATCTATTTGTGTTATAAATAGGGTATCATAGCACAATACCATGTCCTTCTAGTTCTAGGAATTCTAAATAGTGTCATGATTAGAAACTGGTTAGATTAATTGCCTGCCATCAGTGAGACTAGCTTCATAACTAGCTTTTGTCCAGTATGCTTTTCTGTTGCTGTTCATATAGTTTGTGCTTTAATTTTTCTAACGTGTTCTTACTAAAATAATATTCTCTTTGACCTTTTCTAAATTCTTGCATACTACTGTCAAAGTTTTGGAAGAATTTACATGTGGTATAAAACTTGTTTTTATAATATTTTTCTAGCTCCTTCATATGTTTATTTTATAAATAAATCCAAGATATGTTTTACTTACGCTTACTTTTCCTCTTCATTTTGGGCCTCAGATTCACAAAATTGGATTATAATATTAAGATAGTGGTATAATTTCATCATTGTTCTATAAGATGTCTGGCTTTGGTTTTTATATCATTGTTCATTTATGTTTTAGCTGTAATCTCATTATCCTCTGTCACAGGTCACTTTTTTATTTCCATAAATGATATGTTGTATCTTACATTTTTCACAGAATACAATATATATATTAAATATTTAAATATTGGTACATGCTTATCTAATTTCTTCCTTGTAACTGCTATATGGTTTTCATAGCATGTTACACATTTTATTTATTCAGTTTTTTTTAATAGTTGATGGACATGTGGGTAGTTTCCATTATTTTGCTGTGATGAATTTTGCAGTAATGAGCTTCCTTGTGCATCTTTGTTTCTCTGGATATGTATTTGGAAGAAAAATTTCTGAGTGATATAATATGAGCACAGTAAACCTGATTAAAATATATCTATTTTTCCCAACATTATATTCCTACAGTACATATTGTTTAAGGTTTCTTCTATTATCATCTTTTGTTTAATATTATTGTTCCAAAAGATGAGCAAAACTAAAAACTTTTTTTTTTGCTTCCTTTTATTACTAAGAACTTGAACATCACTTCATATGCTAATCAGACTATGAGATTTCCTTCCTGGTACTTATTAATTTGACTTGCCCATTTCCTTATGACATTGACTGAGTTTTCTTGCTACTTCTCAGGAATTCCATATACATCAGATAATAATCTTTTAATGGTTATTCATATTGCAAATATTTTTACTTAATATTCATTTGTTTGTTAAATTTTATTCATGCCATATCATTTAATTTTGATATCATGAATTTGTTCCCCTATTTTGGTTTGGTGCTTTATTTAAAGAAATTTTTCTCTACTACAGAGTTATAATTCTATCGCCTACATTTTTTTTTTTCCTGATAGTCTTACAGGGATTTTTGGGTTTTTTCACTTTCACATTAAATCTTTAATACATCTGGGTTTGTTTGTTATATCTTGTATAATGTAAGCCCTATTATTTTAAATAGCAAGGAAATTTTCCTCAATTTAAAAATAATTTCTTCATAGATTAACCATTATTCAGATAAAGAAAGAAAATAAATTTATTAGTTATTATTACCTATTACCATGTGCCAACTACTCAAAAGGATTATAACATTTAATCCTTGGAATTTTGAGGTTAGAAATGTTGTTTTTAATTTTGCTGATGAGTAAAATTAAAATTGAAAAAAATAATTACTTCACCTGATGTTACACAACCAATAATTACTCGAGGTAGGAATTGAACACTATAACATCTCAAGTAAGTGAACACAATCCAGTGCCTCTCATAGATAAATATATCTAAAATAAAAATCTTCTTTATCCCATGATATTCTTCTCTAGACTACATTTCTTCAGTGTCTCTCTATCCTTGCAAGAGAAGGAACAGGATTCTTGGCCTTACTTAGAAAACTCCTCATCTAGCAACGCCCTACTTTTACAAGTTCATCTGCTTGTTCTTTCTGTCTCTCACTCCATACTCTTCCCCATGCAACAGTATCTCACTTGCACATGACACTGATGGTTCAAGTTTTCCATTTTTTGCTATTGCTTCCTCTGTGTCAGGAGATACCGACCAATTTCACTTAGATAACTCATAGTTATTCTAGGGAGAGCCCTAGAATCAGCTCTTCTAGGAAGCCTTACCTGAACCCCCAATTCAGACCACATCCATATTCTATGCTTCTATGCCTAGTCCATCATTAACAGTTTGTGCCTCATAATTAATTTTTCTGCAGAACAGACTGCAAGAAGCCTCAAGCAGAAATACTACTTACTCTTGTTTTATCCCAAGCACATGACACAGGTCTGATATATGGAGGGCAAGCAATAAAAGCTGGGTTAACTAAGCTGAACGGAGAAATCTTTATGTTAAAAGGCATACAATTAATCTTTAGAAAAACCTCCACAAGAGTGTACTTACCAGTCATCTACAAACATTGTTCAATTGACTCCATCTTAAATGGTCTCATTCTCCTCATGTGAATTGTGATCCCCAGCAATGGAAACTCCATTCTTCTCCAACCTTGAAATGTCAGTGACTATAGAGCATCTCCTGTAACCACAAGTTCCTCCCTCACAGACCAGGAGTCATATCTGGTTTGCAGAATTCGATGGGGATAGGGAGTGAACTCAACTAGCCAAACAGACACTCTTTGTTAAACATAGTTGCCCAACTAATGGGTTCTTGATTGTTCTTAGTGGATTTTAGTGTCAGTATGATATTGGTCTTTTTTTTTTTTTTTTGTCTGTCTGTTGCAGCTATAATAAGTCTGAGAAATGTGAAAATATATTCTATAGTGATATGAACAAATCGTCACGAACTTTGACCATTTTTACCTACAGTAAATAGGAATATATAAACAATTCTGGCATTTCTTCATAAAAGAGAATGCATAACTTGCAAAAATGATCCTATTTGGGGCTCCTTCTCAACGTTCACATATAACCTTTTGGATAAGTTAAATAGGATGACTGAATACTACAAATTTCTTATTTCTGTGATACCATACACTCAAAAATCACTCATTTGAGCCTGGCAATGGGAAGCACGCAAGAGAAAAACAAGTAATTAACAACTACCCAAATAAGAATTTAGTAGATTTTGTTTTCTCTAAAAGTCATAGTCCAGCCCTCACTCAGAACACACCTCCAAAATAGTAATTCTCTTTATTGCCAAGAAATTTATAGCAGTAAATTATTTCATGAACACTAAAGACAACAACCTCTTGCTTCCTGGGGACTGAAATACCAATGCTTCTGGTGCAGCTGTGGAAGCTGGAGCTAGCAGTTACTAATAATGCTATTTCTCATGTACAGTGTCTCTTACTCCGTCTCTGATTCTATAATTAATTAAAATAACATTACTTGATTCACAGTGCATGATGTCAAATTCTACTAAAACTCAACTCTCTTCTTTCACTGAAAAAGTCAGATAAAACTGACCAAATAAATTTACCAAATACCTAACTCAAGAGCACAACATCCTTCTTCATACAAAGTGCAAGCAAACAGTTTTATTCCTGTTTATGGAGCTTAACCTTCTGCAAAAGTAATTAGGTCTATAATTAAAAAGCTATTTGGAATGATTAAAACTCTGTTATCTTCTGGCATTTAAAGACAAATGCAAATGTCAGAAAGGATGAATGCATTAAAATTTCTGTTTAAGAGAAAAAATTGTGGATGGAGGCTGTTATTTATTAAAATGTTACAATTTCAGGGACGGTTTGATCTGCAAAGAAAACACTAAAGGTGGACAGTAACTTTCTGTAGCATTGGATACAGCAATCAGCTGCTATTCACAGATATTTATTTTGGGGGTTATTTTAACCTAACAACTCATAATGTCACAGTGCTATTTCAAAAGTGATGTCATTCTTCTGAGAGACTTTTTCTCTTTCAATAAATTAGAAACTGTTAACCTATCTAGTCCTGATTAGCCATCTACACAAGTTTGGTAACCTAGCTGGCAAGCCATAGTATATTATCAATCTAGATTTTCAAGCTGTGAATTCAAAGGCTAATTACTTTGAATGAAATGGTCATTTCTTCTTGCCTCCCCAAATTAATAAAATTAGGGGAAGAGTTTTTAAGGGTGTAGAAGACTGTTGGGCTACATGCTGTTCAAAGAGCATTTTTCAGATGAATGTGATTTAGGAGCACTCTGTTGATGGTCCCTTGTCAAGTGTTTTGCATTCTTCTAAAGAAAAAAAAATTATATATGAGCAGATAAAATTAACTTCTAGTGGTAAAAGTTATTGAATATTATCTTGTGTTGTGTATGACTTTTAAAATCATACCTCTTCTATATCTTTAGCTTTTCTATTCTCAACACATGATTAAAAATACAAGAAAATAAATACCTAAAGAAATAAATTTAACAAGATACATTGTGAGATAAAACGATAAAATTAATTTTTGCCAAATACACGATTTAAAACCAACCAAGCAAACAAACAAAAACATGTTTTTAAGTATTATCCTAAATCGAGAGATTAAGTAAAAAAGAATAGAACCTAAAGCACATGATGGTTGGTTGGAAAGGAGAAATACTGTGTTTATTTAGGCATTATTTGATATATTTACAAAGCCAAGAGCAAATTACACAAGTATTATTGAATGGAACATCAGTCTTTAACTTTAGAATAAGAGTCCTTCCTCTAATTTGATGGTCTTTATGATCTCATAGTATCAGTTTCCTATCATTTAAAACGAGAGTATAACCCCACCACAGAAGCCATATAACACATAGGGTACCGTGAGGCTCTGACTTCTCAGGACATTTTTTTAAGGGCCTAGAATAAAACTGATCATCTCTTGAAAATATAACAACATGATTCATAGGCAAGTCATTTTTCAGTGGTGTGACCACAGAGGGCTGTACACAGAACTTAAGATGCTTGCTTTTAATGAGACTTTATATTTCAAATTCATTATTCATCCCTTTGTTGGAGTAAGGGTAGGAGTCTTGGATGGAGAACACAAAACTGACAAGAGGGCTTCCCTGGTGGCGCAGTGGTTGAGAGTCCGCCTGCCGATGCAGGGGACACGGGTTCGTGCCCCGGTGCGGGAAGATCCCACATGCCGCGGAGCGGCTGGGCCCGTGAGCCATGGCCGCTGAGCCTGCACGTCCGGAGCCATTGTCCGCAATGGGAGAGGCCACAACAGTGAGAGGCCCGCGTACCGGAAAAAAAAAAAAAAACTGACAAGAAACCTACACTCAGACTAGGAATCAAGGTATAAGGCCAATAAATTATCTTATAGAACTGAGATAGATGAAATAGGATCATTCAAATGAAAAATAATGGAAGGATGGAAACATTAGAATACATGGGTGTGAATTTCCTGGCTGAAGATGTTATTAGAAATAAAATATCCAATTTGAAAAACAGAAAAACATCTCAAGAGGATATTTTAAGCATGTAATATTCACCTAATAATACATGCTCACTTTCAGCACACAGTCTTTATTTTATATCCAGGTATGAATAATGAAGGAAATGCTCTGACTGTTAAGAAATGTAAAAATAACTTTATTTACGGCTCAGACTTATTCAAAAGCAGAGTCACCTGGTGAGCAACTCTATGAATGGAGAGAGTATAGGCATATATATAGTCTGCACATATAATTTACTTATATTTGGATTATGTACATGGATGATAAGCCCTAAAACTCAAGAAACATCATTTTTTAGGTATTTATTTTTTAAAATGAGGACTAATCCAGGTGAAAATTCCAGTGAATATAATGAATGTAGGAAGCCCTTTCCACAAGACTCGTGACTTACTCAACATCAGGGAAGAAATAATAGTAAGAAACTATATGAATATAAGGAACGTGGAAAGACATTTGTCAAGGGTTTATACCTTACTGAACGACCCATTAGTAGTACTGGGGAGAAACAGTTCAAATGTGAGCACTGTGGGTAATGTAGAGGGAAATTTTATGAAAGTTAGGAATGTGGAAAAAATTATGTTATCTTAACTATTCTTCATAAGAGAATTTATCCCAGTGAGGAATTATGTAAATGAATGCTGTGGTATTAAGGCCTTTAGGTATAACTTTCAGCTATCTCTGTATCAGAGAATCTATGCTGATTAGAAGCCCTATGAATTGAAGCACTGTGAGAAGGTCTTTCCTTTTGTGGTAGGATCAAAGAACAAATGGGAAAAGGGTAAAAAGAACAAACATTTCACAAATAAATTATTTTGGAAAGGTCTGTTTCAAGAGGTCATATCTTACTTGATGAGAGAGCATTTTCATCATCTTTTCACATTTTAAAAATAATTCATATATATGTGTAACTCAGTAAATTTCACTTCATTTCTAATACTCTGGAAAGTTTTATGGAGGACTTTTATATCTAGCTCACATTTATTTCATTATTCACTATTCACAGTGAAAATTGTGAATCTATACCAATTTCAGCAAAATTATAATTCTAGTAGCAGTACTTTATTCCTTTCCTATTTTTTATCTCATTGACATATTATATTCTTACTGCAACTAGTTTTTATTTCAGCATAATCTCATTTATAATTTTGATTAAATACCTCTAAATACCTATAATTGTTTTTGTGTTACACTGTATGTGTGTGTGTGTGTGTATATATATATATATATGATATTTTCACAAAACTGTGGCACATAGAATTTGTCCCAAGTATACAAGATGGGTTCAACCTTTGAAAATCAATTAATATAATCCGTCATGTGAACAGGCTAAAAAAAGGAGAAATCACACTATCATATCAGTAGTTGTATAAAAAGCATTTGACAAAATCCATGATCTGTTTATGATAAAAACTCTCAGTTAACTAGGAATAGAGGGGAGCTTCTTCAAATTTATGAAGAATATCTATAAAAATCTACAGCTAACATCATGCTTAATGGCAAGAAACTCAATGTTTTCCCACTAAGATCAGGAACAAGGTGAGGATGTCCCCTCTTACCACTGCTTTTCAACATTGTACTGGAAGTCCTAGCTAAGGAATTAGACAAGAAAAGGCAATGAAAGTTATACATTTGGAAAGGAAGATATAAAACTGTCCTTGTTCACAGATGACATAATTGTCTATGTGTAAAATCTGAAATAATTGGCAAAATTGCTCCTGAAACTAATAGATTATAGCAAAGTTGTAGAACACAAGGTTTACATACAAAAAAGTCAAATCGTTATTTCAAGTAGAGTTTGAAATAAAAACACAATACTGTTTATATTAGCGCCCCCCAAAATTAAACACTTCATAATAAATCTAACAAAATATACACAAGATCTATATGAGGAAAACTGCAAAGCTGCAATGAATGAAGTCAAAGACAAATTAAATGAATGGAGAGGTATCTCCATATTCATGATAAGACTCAGAATTGTCAAGATGTCAATTCTTCCCAAGTTGACATAAACTAAATGCAACCCAAATCAAAATACAAGCATTTCATACATATTTTACGTATATTAACAAACTGATTCTAATGTCTATGTAGAGAGGCAAAAGATGCAGAATAGACAACACAATATTGAAGGAGAAGAAAGTTGGAGAACTGATACTACTTGATTTCAAGACTTACCATGAAGCTATAGTAATCAAAACAGTGTAGTGCTGGTCAAAGAATAGACAAATAGATCAATGGAACAGAACAGAATGTCCAGAAAAGACCTGCATGAATATAGTCAAGTGATCTTTGATAAAGGAGCAAAGAAAATACAATAGAGTAAAGAATCTAGACGTAGATGTTACACCTTTCACAAAAATTAAATCAAAGTGGATCACAGTTCTAAATGTAAAACACAAAACTATAAACCCCTTAGATGATAAGGTAGGAGAAAACCTAGATGACCTGGGGTATGGTGATTACTTTTTAGGTATGACAAATGGCATGATCCATGAAAGAAGGAATTGATAAACTAGACTTCATTAAACTTAGAAACGTCTCTGTGAAAGACAAAGTCAGGGTGTAAGAAGACAAGCCACGGACTTGGAGAAGATATTTCCAAAAGACACATTTGATAAAGGATTGTTATTCAAAGTATAGAAAGAACTCTTAAAACTTAACAATAAGAAAATAACTCTATGGGAAAATAGATCAAAGACCATTAATAGACACCTCTCCAAATAAGATATACAGATGGAAAATAAGTATAAGACTCTCCATATCCTCTGTCGTCAAGAAAACTCAAATTAAAACAACACTGAAATATCACTTAACACTTATTAGAATGACCAAAATCCAAAACACTAACAGCACTAAATGCTTGCAAGGCTGTGGACCAACAGGAACTCTCATTTATTGCTGGTGGGAACCGAAAAATTATACAGCCACATTGGAAGATATTTGGGTTGTTTCTTAAAAAACTAAACATACTCTTACTGTAGGATCCAGCAATCATAAAGCAGTTGAAAAATTATGTCCACCCAAAAACCTGCACATGGATATTCATAGCAACTTTATTCATAATTGCCAAAACTTGGAAGCAACCAAGATGTCCTTCAGTGGGTGAATATATAAATAAACTGCGGTTGATTCAGACAATGGAATATTATTCAGTACTAAAAAGAAATGAGCTATCAAGCCATGAAAAAGCATGGGTGAACCTTAAATGCATATTACTAATTAAAAGTAGCCAATCTGAAAAGGCTATATGATTCCAACTATATGACATTCTGGAAAGGCAAAACTATGTAAACATTATTGGTTACCAGGGATTGGGGGGAGGAAAAGATTAAATATGTGGAGCACAGAGGGTTTTTAGGGAAGTGAATCTACTCTGCATGGTACTGTAATGATGGATACATGTCACTAAACATTTGTCCAAACCCATAGAACATACAACACCAGGAGTGAATCCTAATGTAAACTATGGGCTTTGGGTGATTATGATGTGTCAATATAAGTTCATCCACTTTAACAAATGTACCACTCTAGTGGGGATGCTGATAACAAGGGAGGCTATGAATGTTTGGGCTAGGGTATGTATGAGATATCTCTGTACCTTGCACCCAATTTTGCTGTGAACCTAAAACTGCCCTAAAAACAGAGTGTATTAAAAGAAAAAATGCATATCTGTGTAATCGTTGCTACTCTAACATTATTATTTTTATTGACATTGCTTCAAAATCTTGACTGTTGTGAATAATGCAGCTATAGAACTTGAAGTGCGTGTCTCTACAAATTAGTGTTTTTGTTTTTGTTTTTTTCTCCAGATACATACCCAGGAGTAGAACTGCTGGTTCATATGGTAGTTCTACTTTAATTATTTGAGGAAACTCCATACCATTTTCCATTGTGACTTCACCAACTTACATTCCCATCAATAGTGAGTTAGAGTTAATTTTCTCCACATCTTTGCCAACATTTATTATTTGTTGTCTTTTTGACAATAGCCATTCTGACAGGTGAGAGGTGATATCTCATTTTGATTTTGATTTGCATTTCCCTCATGATTAGTGGTGTTAAACATCTTTTCATGTGTCTGTTGGCAATCTGTATGTCTTCTTTGGAAAAATGTCTATTCAGATATTCTGCCAATTTTTTAATTGGGTGGTTTGTTTTTTTGATATTGTGTTGTATGAATTCAGTGTATTTGTAGATATTTTATTCTTTTTGATGTGATTATAAACAGGATTGTTTTCTTGCTTTCTCATTCTGATAGTTCATTCTGATAGTTTACTGATGTATAGAAAAGCAACAGACTTCTGTATTAATCCTGTATCTTGCACCTGTACTGAAATTCAGTAAACAAATTGTTTATTCATTTTATTAGTTATGGTGTAGGTAATTTAGAGTTTTCTATTTATAGTATTTATTAGTCATCTGCAGATAATGACAGTTTTACTTCTTCCCTTCCAATTTGGATGTTTTCTTTTTTTCTTGTCTGATTGCTGTGGCTGGGACTTCCAATACTACATTTAATCGAAATGGCAAAAGTGGCATCCTTGTTCCTGACTTTATAGGAAAAACTTTCAACTTTTCAACCTTGAGTATAATGTTAGCTGTAGGTATGTTGTAAATGGACCTTATTATGTTGAGATATAGTTCCTATATACCAACTTCTGAGAGTTTTTAATCATGAATTGGTGTTGAATTTTGTCAAATGCTTCTTCTGCATCTATAGAGATGATCATATGATTTTTATCCTTCCTTTTGTTAATGTGGTATACCACATTGATTGACTTGCAGATATTGAACCCACTGGATCATGGTATATGATCTTTTTTTATATATTGTTGAATTCAGTTTGCTAATGTTTTGTTGAGGATTTTTGCATTTGTATTCATCAGGGATATTGGCTTACCATTATCTTTTTTTGTATTGTCTCTGGTTTTGGTATCAACGTAATGGTGGCCTTGTAGAATAAATTTGGGAGTGCTTCAGTCTTTTGGAATAGTTTGAGAATAGTTATTAGCTCTTCTTTAAATGTTTGATAGAATTCCCTGGTAAAGCCCTTCAGTCCTGGACTTCTGTTTGCTGGGTGTTTTTTGATTACTGGTTCAATTTCAACACCAGTAATTGGACTGTTTAAATTTTCTAGTTCTTCCTGATTCAGTCATGGAATATGGCTTGTTTCTAGGAATTTATCCATTCTAACTTGTCCAATTTTTGGCATATAACTGTTCATATTATTCTAATTGTATTTCTGTGATATTGTTTACAATTTCTCCTCTTTCGTTTCTTATTTTACTTAGGTTCTCTCACTTTTTTCTTAATGACCTGGCCAAAGGCTTATCAATTTTGTTTATCTTTTCAAAAAAGCAACTCTTGGTTTCACTTATCTCTTCTATTTTTTTTTTTTTTTTTGGCGGTACGCGGGCCTCTCACTGTTGTGCCCTCTCTTGTTGCAGAGCACAGACTCCGGACACGCAGGCTCAGTGGCCGTGGCTCACAGGCCCAGCCGCTCCGCGGCATGTGGGATCTTCCTGGACCGGGGCATGAACCTGTGTCCCCTGCATTGGCAGGCGGACTCTCAACCACTGCGCCACCAGGGAAGCCCTAATTTTTTGGTCTCTATTTTATTTATTTCCTCTGTGATCTTTATTATTTCCTTTCTTCTTTTGACTTTGGGATTTGTTTGTTCTTTTCCTAATTCCTTTAGTGGTAGGTTAGCTTGTTTATTTGAGATTTTTCTTGTTTCTTGAGATATGCCTATATTGCTAGAAACTTCCCTCTTAGAATTGTTTATGCCGCTTCTCATAGATTTTGGAAAGTTGTGTTTTTATTTTTATTTGTCCCAAGGTATTTTCTGATTTCCTCTTTGATTTCTTTGTTGACTCATTTTTTTTAGGAGCATGTTCTTCAGTCCCCATGTGTTTATGTTCTAACATTTTTCTTCCTATAATTGATTTCTAGTTTCATACCATTGTGGTCAAAAAAGATGCTTGATATAACTTTTGTCCTCTTAAATCTGTTGAGACTTGATTTTGTGGCCTATCATGTGATCTGTCCTGGGGAATGTTACATGTGCACTTAAAAGAAAGTGTATTCTGCTGTTTTTGGATGGAATATCCTGTAAGTATCTCTTAATTCCATCTTGTTTAATCTGTAATTTAAGGCCACAGTTTCCTTATTGAATTTCTCTCTGTATGGTCTGTTCATTGATTAAGTGGGGTGTTAATGTCCCCTACAATTATTGTATTATTGTCAATTTCTCCCTTTATGTATTGTAATATTCTATTTATATATTTGGGTGCTCCTATATTAGGGGCATGTATGTTAACAAACATTATATCCTCTTCCTGTATTGATTCTTTTATCATTATATAACACCCTACTTTGTCTTTTATTATAAACTTTGTTTTAAAATCTACTTTGTCTGATAATAGTATTGCTACCCCAGCTTTCTTGTCATTTCCATTTGCATGGAATACCTTTTTCCATTTCCTTACTTTCAGTCTGTGTGTCTTTAGCTCTGAAGTGAGTATCTTCTAAGCAGCATATTGATGGGTCTTGTGTGTGTGTGTGTGTGTGTGTGTGTGTGTATGTGTGTATGTGTGTGTGTGTGTTTTAATCCAGTCTGCTACCTTATGTCTTTTGATTGGAGCATTTAGTCCATTGACTTTTAAAGTGATTTTTGGTAGGTATATACTTACTGTCAGTTTGTTACTTGTTTTCTGGTTGCATTTGTAGTTCTTCTCTGTTCTTTCTTCTTCTTTTAGTTTCTTCCCTTGTGGTTTGATGATTTTCTTTAACAGCATGCTTGTGTTCCTTTCTTTTCTAGTTTTTGTGTATTTATTGTAGGTTTTTGATTTGTGGTTACCATGGAGCTCATATATGTTGACCTATAACTATATATGCTTCTTTTAAACTAATAGCCAATTAATTCAGACACATTCTAAAAGATATACATTTATTACTATCCCCCAACCTTTTATGTTTTTGATGTCATATTTAACATCTTTGTATCTATCCTTTAACCATTTATTGTAGTTATCATTGATTTTACAATTTTTGTCTTTGTACTAACCTATTTAAATTGTTGATCCATAGCCTTTCTTATATATTTACCTTTACCAGTGGAATTTTTCCATTCTAATATTTTCTTATTTCTTGTAGCCTTTTCTTTTTCACTTACAGAAGACCCTTTAACACTTCTTTTAAGGCTGGTTTAGCATTGATGAACTCATTTTTTGCTTGTCTGGGAAGCTCTTTATCTCTCCTTCTATTCTTAATGATAACCTTGCTGGATCGACTATCAGAGGCTGTAGGTTTTTCCCTTATAAGCCTTTGGATATATCATGCCACTCCCTTCTGGCCTGCAAAGATTCTCCTGAAAAATAAGCTGAAGGCCTTATGGGGGTTTTCCTTGTATGTGACTCTGGTTTTCTCTTGCTGCCTTTAAAATTATCTCTTTATCTTTAATTTTTGCCATTTTAATTATGAAATATCTTGGTGTGGTTCTCTTTTGGTTCATCTTGTTTGGGAATCTCTATGCTTCCCATTCCTGGATATTTGTTTCCTTCTTCAGATTTGGGAAGTTTTCTATCATAATTTCATCAAATACATTTTCTACCCATTCTCTCTATTCTATCTTTCAGATCATTTATATATTCTTCTGTATCACCTAATGTGCTGTTAATTCCCCTCTAGAGTATTTTTCATTTCTGTTATTGTACTTTTGTAGCTCTGATGGCTTTTTTTATATTTTCTAGCTCTTTGTTAAAATTCTCACAGTGTTCACCTATTCTTTTCCCCTGTTCAATTAGTATTCTTATTAGTATTGTTTTGAGCTCTTTAACAGACAAATTATTTAGTTCTGTTTCATTATGGTATTTTTCAGGTTTTTTTCTTGTTCCTTCATTTGAAACATATTCCTTTGTCTTCTCATTTTGTTTAACTTTCTCTATCTCTGTCAAATTAGGTGAAACAATTACCTGTCATGGTTGTTAGATCATGTTCTTGTGTGGGAAAATCTCTATCAATCTGCGTGTGCCCAGTAGCTTTGATGCAAGTGCTGGATCTGAAGTGAGTATGGGCTGCATTTCTCCCAGGGTATGCTGGCATCCACTACTTTTTGGGGAGATAGGGTGAAGTTGGAGGGCCTAGAGCCAGAGTCAGGTGTAAGCCAGTGCTTCTCCTATTCTCAACAGCCATTAGGGCCCTATTGAGGGCAGGAATGGGACCTAAGTCCCTGGAGAAGGACCCTTAGAGTGTTGGGTTTCTCTTAGGTTGGAGGCTGGGTCAGAGCCAGAGATGTGGATGCCATACCACTGAGCTGGTCCCACCTCCTCCCAAGTGTGTACAGGGATGAGCATGCTCCAGAGATGGCAGTCTCCACCCTGGAGCTAGCTTCACTCCCTCCAGAGTGTGTACAGGGGTGTGCGAGCTCTCAATGGCCGCCTCTGCCCTGATCAGATGGAGGGCTGGCTCTGTTCTCTCCAAGTATGCGCACTCTCGTTGGTAATTGCAGCTTCTGTCTTAGTAGAGAGCAGTGTCGGGACCAGAGGGGCTTTAGCAAGAGCCTGATGCAGACTGGGTGGCATGATGTAGTCCTAGCAAACAAGCCAGAACTCCAGAGAGTTTTCAGTCTGCTGCCGTGGTGCTGTGACTGGGAGCAAGCAAATATGTGGTGCTCTTCAAGAATGGAGTCTAGGTTTCTTACAGCCCAGTGTCGGACCCCTGGGCTGGGGTGCCTAATATATGGCTTTAACCTCTCTCTCCACAGGGAGGATCCTCTAGCCTGTGATCTCTCCTTTCTCTTCTGTGTTCCCTGCTAGGGGTGCAGATCCTGACCAGATCACATCTCTTCCCCTCCTACCAGGCTGTGTATGGATCTTTTATTACAGCTTGGCTGTAGAAGAGCCATCTTGCAAGTCCCCAAGTCAATCTCAGCCAGAGTCGCTCAATACGTTGTTGCAGTTTTGGTATGTTCATGAGGGGATGTGGGCCCAGTGTCCTCCTACTCTTCCTCCTTCTTTCAGTCATTAATTCTTAAGCCAGCCTTTTGTGACTCAGGGGAGGACTGACTGGGAGACTAAAGCTTTTCTACAAACAAGAGGCAGGTAGAGGGCATGGGGGGGTGCGGGGGTGTCTGTCCCAGGAAGGCCCCACAGGGCCCTGCTCAATTACAATGTCTCTTTCTTTGCTAAATTGTATTTCCAGGTATAGTAAAATGCTTCAAACATTGTAAGTATTCTTAAGTCTTTTAAAAGAATTTGAAAGTTGAATGTTCAGAGAGAGTCTAAACAGAAACAAAGCACAATTATAAATGATTCCTAAAGGAAGTGTTTAATTTTAATGATGTCACTTGTCTGCTGATCTTTCCCTGTACTTTGTGACCTAGCAGACTTCATAGGGCTGTAAGAGAGGCTTCTAAAAGCATCATTCTCTGGAAAATATATGCTTTCCTGAGTCTTCCAGGTACTTTGATCGGAAATTCATGACTGTCTTTTATATAATGAATTAACTGTGAACACATTGACCGAATAAGAAATGTATTGTTAAATCAATAGCATGAAATTCTCTAAGTATATGCATATTGGGGGAAATAATTCCATTTTACTTGAGAGTTTCATTTGATCAATCTATGGATGAACAGATAAAACATAATGTGGTATATACATACAATGCAATATTATTCAGCCTTAAAAAGGAAAGAGGGCTTCCCTGGTGGTGCAGTGGTTGAGAGTCCGCCTGCCGATGCAGGGGACACGGGTTCGTGCCCCAGTCCAGGAAGATCCCACATGCCGTGGAGCGGCTGGGCCCGTGAGCCATGGCCGCTGAGCCTGTGCGTCCGGAGCCTGTTCTCCGCAACCGGAGAGGCCACAGCAGTGAGAGGCCCACGTACCGCAAAAAAAAAAAAAAAAAAAAAAGGAAAGAAATTATGATACAGACTACAACGTGAATGAAACTTGGCATTATGCTAAGGGAAATAAACCAGACACGAGAGAACGAATGGTGTATGATTACACTATATACTTATATAAGGTACTTACAGTAGTCAAATTCGTAAAGACAGGAAATAGAACAGTCGTTAATAGGGGCAGGGAGGAGAAGGAAATGGGGAATTATTGTTTAATAGGTACAGAATTTCAGTTTGAGATGATGAAAAAGTTATACTGATGAATGATGATGATTGTACAATGTAAATGTACTTATTGCCAAAGAACTGTACACTTAAAATGGTTAATTTTATGTATATTTTACCAAAATAAAAATAATAGGGCAAATGAGAAATTTCATTTGAAATCAACATTTTATCAGAAATACTGTTGACATTGAATCCATGGTATTATAGGTTTCTTGGACCTATGCATATTTATTACTGAGTCTATTAACATAAAATTGGAAATTTCATCTTATAAAGGCAATCAATATGAACTTTAATTTGAATTATTTAATCTTATGCTTCCTTATATTACCCATATATTTTTATTTCCAGTTAATTTATAAATCAGTTAAGAAACTGACTATTTTGTTTTAAAACATCAATATTAGAAGTCAGTGACTTTTTTTTTTACTAAGCATCTTTACAGACATTGCAAATAATGCTCTCAGTCTTTGTCTAAGTTTATATTTATTTAAATAAAATATGAATTTTTTGATAATCAGAAAAATGTAAAAAAATTTGCACACAAATGGACATACAATAGAAGATTGTGTTGATCATATCAATCCATATCAATGTTAATATTCATAATCTAATATTATTTTTATAATTTTACTGAGACAATGTTATTTTAGATCTTTCCTATAATATGCATTTGTACACAAGCAAACAGGGTAATTAAGAGTCTAGGCCCTGGCATCAGCTTCTTGGGAATAAGTATCAACTCTGCTACATATAAGTGTGAAAACTTCACAAGTATTTCAACATTCTGGGCTTCAGTTTTCTCATTTATAGTATAGAAAAAGAATACTTAACTACCTCATAGAGGTGGTTAATTGTGTTAGATATATTAAACACCTATAAACTTGTCTGGCACATATTTAGCTCAAAATCAATGTCAGGTGTATTACTGTTTCTCAAATATATAATATTTGAAATCATACTGAGATTGCAGACATCAATTTCAAAGTATTTAAAAATATGTGGTTATTATGTAGTTACGCATTGGTCTTCATGTGTCTTCAGAGGTTACCTAGGAGAACTATTTTCAAACCATTTACATGATTAAAATGATACCAGCAATTTCAGAACAGAACTTTAAAATCCATTCAAAACCACAATGATGCCAAAGAGAGATACAATTTTTGTAGTATGACATTCTCTGTAAACCACTGTTATGAACAAATTGATCTATCTTTGTAATGTTATTCTGAATTATAAGATGAAAAGGAAACCTATCAGAATTGACTCAAAATATTCCACATTTGGTGTTTCCCTGAGAACAAGTAGAGAATTATTAACCAACATTGCATCTTATGTTTACCTCATAAATTTATGAAATCTAACATTAAACACTAATAAAGAAGTTATTAAATTATAAATATCAATTTCAAAACTATTTGGTGATATTCACACACAATGAAAATGTCCTGTTTTGGGAGGCAATAATCCAGACATGTCAGAAAGTGTGCATATGGTTCAAAATTGAACTTTATTTTAAACTGAGGTATTGTAACTAAAGAGGAAATAAAATGTCAGTAAGACAATACTATGTATTAAAATGTGAGTGAATTTCTCCAAGGTAAAACAGATTATGGTACATTGATAGGCTTGTGCTAATGACCATTCACAGTAGATGTATATCTAAATTTATGGTAAATGGAACTGGAGCTTCTTGTGAGAAAGATATTTTATATATAAGTTATAGGAAATATAAATTAAGTCCTTAAACAGTTTTCTAAATAAATTTTTAAGTATTTTAATTCTTATGGAATTAGTAAATATACTACATTGATGACTTAATTTTTTTTAAAAAGAACATTTTAAGAAAAATTTAATACTAATTTAAAAATTCAGCTTTATTGGGCAACTCTCTCTTGTTAAATAGCATTCTTGATATGGTGTGAAAATAAAGCCACTTTTAAGTTAGCTGTAACTTTTTGTTTTATATGTGTCAGTGTTACTGGTAACTTTGACTCAGATTTGAAAAAGTATTTCAGTCATAACTATAGAATTATTATATTTTTGTATTATGTCAGAGTAAAAGGAAGAGAACAATGTACAATTCACCAATAATATTAAGGCATAAATATATTACTACAAAATATTATTTGATGTCAGTTCATACATAGAGATTTCAAAGAATTCTAAAGAAACAATTTAGAATGCAAACGAATCGAATGGCTCTGATAATAACACTTTCTGGAAGAGAGGAAAGATTCTTCTCATTTATGTGAATCAAACAAATAATACTGGTTTAATCTCAAAGTCTGAATTCAAGGCATGATATATCTTAATCTAAATAAAACCCTGATAAAATATACTATGGCATAAACGTTTATCTTCTTATTTACTTATTACTTCCATGTTGTTCTTTTTTTCTTTAATTAATTTTTCCCAAACTACTATTTGTTGACTCACAAAGATGTCATATAATTCAACAAAATAAAATGAGTATAAATTATAGATTTTGTTTTAAAGAATGTTACAGGGAACATTAGAAAATGCTTCTCTAAAGATGCTGAGGAAACTCCTCTTTATGAAGACCTGCAGAGAAAATTCCTTTCTGATTGAAGTGGTAGCAGTGGTGGTGACAGTCTTGTTATTGTGTTTTACACATGCCCTGGAAAACATAAATCTAAATGTACATTCATGAGTAGCAATTGCACAGAACTTGTGACATGGTACTTGGGTTCTATCCTTACACTTGCTAAAATCTTGTTACCTTATTTCCCTAGAATTATTTTCTATTTAGCTAAGGTTTTCATCCCCAAGTCAGAAGAACTTTCTTTTTTTGGTTTTTGCTAAGTCATATTCTTCCTTTGTCGGATTTAAGAATCTAATGGCAAATTAAATGCAAAAAGAAAAAAAAAAATAAATGAAAAGAAAGTAAACCAAAAGGCGAGGGAAGTGTGAATACAAAATGTTGGTTAAAGTCTAAAAAAGATCTTTTTTGGCACATGTGGAATGCATTTTGGAAGTGGTGCTTTAGTGCATAACCAACAATGATTAATTTAGTTAATACAATTTTTATAATTTTATATATATGCTTATATTTTCAAGCCAAAATGTAAACTAATAAATCAGGAGTGTCATCTCACTTTACAGACTTCTGTTAGAATCTATGAATCGATAGCTTTTTTTGAGTATCTAAAGGAATGGAGGGAGGGCATATCTTTCAGACACTGTTTCATATGAAGAAATAAACAACCTGATGCAACTATTAAAATATAAGAAATATAGTTCTATCATAGTTGGTTTGCTTTATGTGGCTATATGCTGAATAATTATCATTTAATCTATTTACTTCCTTGATATATCAGATTCTCACCAAGAAGGAAGTTGATGTGGCTATGGGTATCATAAAAAGTATCAATCTATCTAAATACTTTCTAGCCCTTATATTCGTAAGAGCAGAAGAATCTAGTGACTCAGGATTCCTAAGGTCTGACATGACATGATTTGATCACACATCTTAAACATTGTAGTAAAATGTATAAATATTTTCCAGTTATAAAATTCTTAAATTAATTAATCTGTTAAATGGAAATCAAAACATTTGCATAATTTAAAGAAAAGGAAAATATTTATGAGAAATTAAGTAACTACTCACTGTCTTTTGAAGTGTCTTTAAGGAAGGAATATGATCAGATTTTCTTTCCCCACCACACTGGATTAGGATAATTTAAAGAATTGATCCTACCTTCCTAGAAATATAATAACTATAAACCCTCACAGATTAAAAAAAAAAAAATGTAGTCTTAGATCTCTGTCGCCAACTCTTGTTAAATATATTTTTTCAAAATTATAAACCTTCCAAACATTATAATAAACAGTATCATTAACAGCACTTGCCTTCTCTTACAACACTTTCATATATATTTTCTCATTTGGAACTTAATTTTTTATTGCTTACCAAATAAAAGATGAGGGTTGAATAAATAACATACATGGAGAGAAATTTGTAATGTGTCTGATGAGCCATTTACAGTAAATTATAAACCAAATGAGAGATCAAGAATCAGGGGAGAGTAAATACATATGGGGAAAGTGAAAATCACTGAGGAGTGAGACAGATAACAGAAATGGACGCTGTCAGTGTTAGTGAAGGTTGTACATGCTATGCACTGCAGAAAATAAATAATAGAAGGAAGTGATTTTTAAATCACTTGAGAAAAGCTTAGTGAAATTTCTCTTAGGAAACCTAGTGAAATTCTCTAATAATACAGAAAAAGTTTCAATTGCCTAAATTTGTTCTAATCTAGAATAGTATCAGAGCTGTTAACTAATCAGAATGTAACATTTCCATAATGACACTTTATAAGACCCATTTTCTACCTTGCTGCTCCTAAAATTTAAATTACATACATTTAGCAATTTTCTAAGTGCTTTAAAAATATCTTTATTCTCTCATCTTGCTATTTGAAGTTTTATTTTTTAAACTAGCACTTCCTGCAAAAGAGAAAAGGAGAAAAGGTAAGGCAGGGGACACTTAGAAATAATATTTTCTTTTCTTTTTAAGATTATTGACACCAAAGGAAAGGTCACTCTAGTTTAGTTTAAATTTTCTTTAAGTTGTTTTTGTTGTTGTTCTTTAAAAAAGAAAACATCATAGGGCTTCCCTGGTGGCGCAGTGGTTGACAGTCCGCCTGCCGATGCAGGGGACACGGGTTCGTGCCCCGGTCCCGGAAGATCCCACATGCCGCGGAGCGGCTGGGCCCTTGAGCCATGGCCGCTGAGCCTGTGCGTCTGGAGCCTGTGCTCCACCATGGGAGAGGCCACAACAGTGAGAGGCCCGCATACCGCAAAAAAAAAAAAAATAAAAGTAGAAATACTGGCTTGCGTTAGATTCATTCAGTGAAGGATTTGGAGAAGTCCTACCATAAAAGTTTAAACTTAATTTTGTTGCTCTATATGGACTTTAGTCACTTTCTACGATGGTTGAGCCCACATAATTTCTAGCTGTATAATTCTGAAGACCTCCAGTAGAAAGTCTCTTACTCCAGACCAGCACTATTCAAAATGCTGTTACTCAACAACTCAGGATGCTTATCTGAGAATGAAATTTAAGGCACTGCTTCCTTCCTTAAGAAAGTATTATGTAAAATAATTTTCATCTGAACTAACAAATTTGATTGGTGAAACAGTTGACTACATTTTGATTTTAGTTGCCATTTTATAAAGATTTATATGCATTATATTACAAATAAATTTATATTGACCCTATTGTATTTAACAGTTAATTTGTCTAAATGGACAAAATGAAATGGTTTTCACCAATTTCAAAAAGTTGAATATTTCACACTAAAGTTGAAAACCTCCTTTGATTACTCTGTTTGCTCTACATTGTGCAAGATGAAATAACTAAGGGAATATTAAAACCATTTTTTATATAAAAACTTAAACCAAAGATCCCATAGGGAGAAAAGTAAACATTACACACACACATACACACACACATATACACACACACATATAAGAAAAATCAGAATTAGAATTTCTTGAATAATCACTTTACATACTTGTTTTAGTTGTATCTTAGAGATAAAATATCATTAATGATGTAATAAAAAGCAGTAAAAAAAAACCTTTTAATATTAGTGAACAATTAATCAGCAGTATGAGTTTAAAAGAAATTTTAATACACAATTAAATGCATTTAAAGATTTGAACTATGCTTAACTCAGCTTTCTTCTTAATCACCATAAGTTTAAATCATGAAGATATTATTCACCGCAACCAGGAGAAAGGATTTTTGAAATTATTTTTCCTAGAAAATGGTTTATATGTTGATCGTTAATGCACTTTTCTCCAAAACATATCACAATTAGTTTCTTGCTTTAACAAGCTTACTGACTTCATACTTTGATTCAAGTCAGATATTAGCTAGGAATTAAATACTTATTAACATAGAAAATACTGGTATTACAAAATTTCATAAAGGGAATGTATTCGATCTGGAATTTGATGAAAGTCTTAGATCAGTGCTCTTCAGTATAAACATAATTTGAAACCCAGGCCTAATTTTAAAATTTCTAATAGCTACTTTTAAAAAGCAAACAGGAAATGTGAAATTATTTTAAAAATATACCTTATGTAACTGAATATATAAAAAAATCATTTGTTTATATAATCAATATTTAAAGTTAATTGTACATTATTATTCACTAATTTTTTTTGAAATTCTATTTTACATTTATACCACAACTCAATTTTGATGGTAAATTTTCATCAGAAAATTTCATCTGAATTTAGAGTTTATAAAATTCACAGAAAAAAAAAGATTCACATACACAAGTTGTTCCAAATATACTTAAAATTTTCCATTAGGAACTAAATTGGTGTTGAAATTTTAATTAATTAAAATGAAATAAAACTTAAAAATATTAAAAAGCCAGTTCCTTAGTTGCACTGACTACATTACAGCTGTTCAGTAGCCACACGTGTATAGTGGTTCCCCTATTGTATTGACCAGTGCCAGCTCTTTTATATATTATTTTAGAGCACCTACTATTTGCTATTTGTGTCGCTATCAAAAACAACAACTAAACATGAGGGAAGTTAGTAAAGGAGAAGATGAGAAAAATATATACAAAGCACTCAGAAAACAAGTAACAAAATGGAAATAGTTCAATATATAATTTAGTGACTAGTTAACTTGTCACTAGTTATTAATTTAGTCACTTATCTAACTTAACAATGTCTTAAATAACCAATGAGTTGTTACTTACTTTATAGTTACTATGTAATTAGTGCCAATTAATAGATGCTACCAAAAAAAAATCTACCCCAGACTAGATGCAGTATTTTTTGTATACTTCAATTTCCCAATACTCATACTCATATTTGTCATCCCTGCAGCAAGTGTATTTTTTTTAAAAAAAAAGAAAGTGTATTTGAAAATAAGTTGGAAAATGTTTAAAATCCAGAAATAAACACATATGTGTGTGTGTGTGTGTGTGTATATATATATATATATGTTTATATTACATATAGACAGAGAGAGATTTTTGACAAGTCTCATGATTATTCAGTGGGAAAAGGACAGATTTCAACAAATGGCATTGAGAAAAACTGGATATCTACATACAAAAGAATGAAGTTGGACCTTTACACCATATATAAAAACTAATTCATAATGGATGACAGACTTAAACATAAGAGCTAAAACTCTTCGAAGAAAACATAGGGAAAAGCCTTGTGACATTGGGTTTGGTAATGATATCTTGGATATGATACCAAAATTGTAGGCAAGAAAATTAAAATAGATAAATTGGACTGTATAAAAATTAAAATATTTCATGCATCAACAGAATAAAAGACAAACAGAGCAGAAGATATTTGCCAGTCATATTTCTGATAGGGGTTACTATCCAGAATATATAAAGAACTCCTACTATTCAATAACAACAAGACAAATAACTTGATTAAAAAAAACAAATTAAAAAAAAGAGGTCTAGAATATCTCCAAAGATATACAAATAGCTAATAAGGGCATGGCAAGATGCTCAACTTCACTAATCATTAGGGAAACGCAAACCAAAACCACAATGGGATACCTACTCACACCCATTAGGATAACTTTAAAAAAAAAAAAATCTGAATATAGCAATTGTTGTCAAGGATATGGAGAAACTGAAACCATTGTGCACTGCTGGGGCAAATGTAAAATGGTGAAACTGCTTCGGAAAACAGTATGGCAGTTCCCCCAAAATTAAAAATAGAATTATCATAAGACCAGAAATTCCACTTTGGGAGAAAGAATCAAAAGCAAACATTTGGATGGATATTTGTATACCTATGAGAAGGTAAAGGGTGGAAGAAACACAAGTGACCATCAACAGATTAATAGATCAAAAAATATGGTATATATGTGCATTACAACATTACTTAGCCTTAAGAATGAAGGAAATTCTGACATATGCTACAACACGGATAAACCTTGATGACATTATGCCAAGTTAAGTAAGCCAGTCACAAAAAGACAAATACTGTATAATTCCACGTATATGAGGCGGCTGGAGACAAAAATTCATGGAGACAGAAAGTAAAATGGTGGTTGCCAGGTGCTGAGAGGAGAAGGGAATGGAGTGTTATTTTCTGATGGGTACAGAGCTGATGTTATATGGGATGACAGGAGTTCTAGAGTTTGGTTGTACAACAATGTGAATGTTCCTAATGCTACTGAACTATGCACTTCGAATGGTTAAAAAGGTAAATTTTATACTATGTATACTTTACCAAAACAAAAATTATATAATAATCGGGATGAAGTCATAAAAAATAAAATGATTCCAATCTTAAAAAGTGAAAGGCATGCTAGTTCAGCCAGTTGTTCCGTATAAAATCAAAAGTAACTTTCTAATGTATCTTTAAATACTTAGAAAATTATTTTGGCACTATGTCCTCATCCCCCAGACATTTAAGTAAACCTAAATTAACTATTACATTGTTATTTGAATTTGTATCTCCTCTCTGCTGGGGAAGGGAGCTGGTAAGGCTGAGGAGGCGGGGGACAGAAACTTGATATTCACTTTCCACATACTAATATTATCACAATAAAAATTTCAGTAAATATTTGTTGAATGTAATGCAGATTCAGAGGTTATTTTTAAATGAGGTGATTTATATATAAAATTTTTGATATTTCCGATTTATTTTTGGATTCTTCCTCATTTTCTCTCCCTGTCCCTCCCACCCTTCATTCCCCTTCCTCCCCTGCCTCTTTCCTTTCCTCCTCTTTCTCTCTGACTGAATTTTTGCTACTGTAGAGCAGAAAAACTTATAGTGTATATGTATTGTCCAAAGTTGATATAAACTCCTGGTTATAAATCTTATATAAATAAAACATGAATGTGAACAGAAACACAATTATGAAACAGAAATAATTTCAGTTGTTTTCTCTTGTAACAATAGCCTCCCACTAGGAAAGAGACCTATATTTGATCTTAAATAAAAATGGATGATAATGAAGTTTTATTTGCTATATTACCCCCTAAATCGCCAATGTTATTAGTGCAGAAATATGCCAACTTTTCCTAGATAGTATATAGCTACTAATGCAATTTCAATAGAATATTGTGTATTATGACTTCCAGCATGGAGTTTAATATTATGTTGCTTGTTCTCTCACAGTGAATTAGAAATGAGAAACGATTCAAGAAAATTGAACCTAGATTAGCATTTCAGGCTTCAGGTAATCCTTAGTTTCTCTTTTAAAGAAGCATGTAGAGAGATACTTCCCTTCCACTTCCTTCTATGTCTTCTTTCCCTATTAAGGCTTATCATTTTGCTTTGCTGATATGACCTTTTGCTACTGAACTTAAATTCATAGACAAAAGAAATATTATGTTTTATACCTTCTTACTGTGTATTCATCACGCTTCTGAAGTTACTTACAACTCAAGCAGCATGAAGAAAAATAACATTTTTAGTGATGAAGAAAAACAGCTTTCAGAGTAACTCCAAGATACCAATGCAAATTAAATGAAAATTGGAAGAGCTAGATTTTTTTTCACATAAATAGATATTTTCTAACAGAATAAATACAGGGTTGCTTGAGTGGAAAAACCACTGATTGGCAAAAGACAGAAGAAAGGCTGTCCTATTTTACATATAAATGAAACAGTGATTTTAAAAACACGTGTATTAAAGTTAAAGAAACAATTGGAACACAGAAAGAAACTTCTAGCCCCTCCCACCAAAAAAACCTACCAATCTAATGAGGATGTTTTTTCTACTTATTTATGGAAACATTTTAAAAATAAATTTAAACATTACCCTTTCTGGAAAAATAAGCAAGATCTAAAGTATAAATTAAAACTTCACTTTCAAAAAAGAATAATTTAAAAAAATAACAGTAATATGATTAATATTTTCACTATCTAAATTACCTAAGTTAATACCTCAAAGAGATGTATTTCATTGTAGTTTTCTGTAGAAGCTCTCTATTTTTAGAGAAATATAATTTCACATATTTGATATTTAATATACAATAATATTAGCATTGTGAAAATATATTACATCTAAGGGCAAACATTAGAATTCCTCACCTTACAGGCTATATTGATACATCTCAAATAGGAATTTTATTAAAATATGTATAATTTAGCAATTTAGATTTGCTATAGTCCATTTTTTAAGATTGTTGAATTTGTGTCATCACTGAAAAAAACTGAAAAATTTCTGAGTCCTAGTAGCTATGTTTTATTAATTTAACCTTAAACATATTTTTAATCAGAGACCTATGCTGGGTCATGTTTATTTTTTTTTATTTTATTTTTTTTGCGATACACGGGCCTCTTACTGTTGCAGCCTCTCCCGTTGCGGAGCACAGGCTCCGGACGCGCAGGCTCAGCGGCCATGGCTCACGGGCCCAGCCGTTCTGCAGCATGTGGGATCTTCCCGGACCAGGGCACGAACCTGTGTCCCCTGCAGCGGCAGGCGGACTCTCAACCACTGCACCACCAGCGAAGCCCCGGTCATGTTTATTTTAATTAGAAACTGTTCCCGAGTAAAATGTTCAGGAAGCCCGTGATTTTCAAAATTGATATTTTTCAGAAAAAAAATATTTCTTTAGAATTTTAATTAAATTGAGTGCTGTCGTTTATAGTATAACTACTGATGAATGATATCAATATTGGTAGGTAGGTAGATAGATAGATAGCTAGATATAAGAGAGGTAGATCTTGATTATAATGATGGTTTCATGTCAGAAACTCACAAAATTGTACAATTTAAATATGTGCAGTTTATTATATGTCAATTATACCTAAATAAAGTTATTTAAGTATTAAAAAAAAGAGAGGTAGAGATAGAGGTATATATTATGGGACCATTATTCTATCAAAACATAGTTATACATTGTTTATTAAGCCACTAATTATTCTCTTAAGATGCTTAATGTAATGATGAATTGGGAAAGGGATACACTTATTCCTAGAAATGGCACTGAAGCTATCAATTAACTAAGGCAGATTATAGAGCAATAATGGGTTAGATGTACTTATGATTTTCAGTCAAAACAATGTATTCTAAAGTTATTCATGTCAGCTTATTTTTTCCCTCACTCCCTTCAATAAGGTTATGGCATAATATGTAATACTACTTAATTATTTCTCCCAGTCTTTGGTATGTTTTCTTATTCCTTTGGGTGTTTTTTTGTTTTGTTTTGTTTTGTTTTTACAGAGAAGATGTTTTAAAGTTTTATAAAAGTTGTTTTTTCCTCATCATCATGGGTCATGCTTTTGGGGTTATATCTAAAAGCTTTCCAAAATGAAGGTCATGCAGATTTTCTCCTGTGTTTTACCCTGGAAGTTTTATAGTTTTACATTTTATATTGAGACCTATCACTTATTTTGAGTTCATTTTTACATATGGTACGAGGTATGTATCCAGATTACCTTTTCATTTTATTTTACTTTATTTTGCATATGGATATACAATTGTTCTAGCAGCACCATGTGTTAAGAAAAATCATCCTTTTGCATTGGATTGATTCCCATGTTGTCAAAAATCAGTTGACTATGCAGGTTTATTTCTGAGCTTTTTATTCTAACTATTGTGTCAATTTCTAATATCATTTTGATTACTGTAGCTTTATAGTAAGTCTTCAAATTGAATCATGTAATTCCTCTTTTTTATTAAGATTGACTATTATAATAACTTTGCCATTCCATATAAACTTTAGAATTTAGCTTGTTGATATTAACCAAGAGCTTTTTGTGATTTTGATTGAGATTGTGTTGAATCTACAGAACAGAGTTGAGATAATTTATACTTTGACAATGTGAAGTCCTCCAATCTATGTGTTCAGTATAACTCCTTACTTATTTGGATATTCTTTGACTTCTTTCATCAGTGTTTTGTAGTTTTTTACATATAGATTCTTAATTTTCTTTTATTTATATCTAAATACTTCATTTTTTAAATATTGAAAATGGTATTGTTTTGTTACTTTCAGATTCCAGTTGTTTTTTGCTGGTATGTAGAAATGCAATGGAATTTCATATATTGACCTTGTATCCTGCAACCACACTGAACTTATTTATTAGTTCTAAAAGATTTGTATGTGTGTATGTATGTGTATTCATAGATTCTTTGGAGTTTTTCTATATAGACAGTCATGTCGTATGGGAATAACTCTTTCTTTGGGGTCTTTTTTTCCCTTCCAATCTGTATGCCTTTTATTTATTTATTTTTTCTTTGCTATTGCACTGGTTAGGACATCTAGTACAACTAGTACACACACAACACACATACATGAATATGTACTTGCCCTTAAATAACAATTTACAAGTATAGGAGAAATTCTTTTTTTGTATAATTCCACTACTCCCATCATCAGGGTTTTTGTTTGTTTGTTCATTAATTATTCAGTTTTCGGTCCATAGCATCTTCGTCTATCTGAATATGGCTGCTTAAGAGCACCCAATGTGTCATCATCAGGCAATCATCCAAGCCCAATTCTTCCCCAATTGATTTTTTTCCTTAAAAAGTAAGTTTTAAAAAGTCATTTTTACACAGTTAAATTTTTCCTTAAATATCTACTTTAAAAGGAAAGTGAAATACACCAAAGATAAAATAAAACCTCTTACTTTAAAGATTAGTATGAAGGGCTTCCCTGGTGGTGCAGTGGTTGAGAGTCCGCCTGCCAATGCAGGGGACACAGGTTCGTGCCCCGGTCCGGGAAGATCCCACATGCCGCGGAGCGGCTGGGCCCGTGAGCCATGGCCACTGGGCCTGTGCGTCCGGAGCCTGTGCTCTGCAACGGGAGAGGCCACAACAGTGAGAGGCCCACGTAATGCAAAAAAAAAAAAAAAAAATTAGTGTGAAATTTTTTATTATAAAGTAATATTTTAACATTCTAATACTTGAAAGCCACCCTGAATAGGTCTGCTCTTCATTCATTTATTCATTCATTCACTCAATATATTGTGTATCTACTGTGTGTCTGAAAGTCATAGATACTAATTCTAAAGCTTACTTTTTCCATCTCACCCAAAAATTTTAAACTTATTATACATTTAAAAATTCAAATGTGTAACCGTTAAAATTTTAAAATATATATGCTAAGGATGTCATTATTTTCTGTCAAAACATAGCATATATTAAAATGTTCATTAACAAAATGTTCTGCTAGATCTTTTATTATGCTCTGACACTTTATAGATGTTATCTCACATTTTTCTATTTCTTACATATTGAGTGTACATAATAGTCATTAAATAAGTCATTAGTCACAAATGCACATAGATTTATGTATCAATTTGAAAATTTATTTGTCACTTTATTTTTCTTACTCTTTGAACTAATGTCTGTGCTTTATGTTTTATAAATTAAACGATGATCAAATGTTACTGTATTATTGATCTCAGTGTATCTGTCAAACATTTCTGAATAAATTTTTGGGCTGTTTCTAACATCAATATTTATGCTTATCATACTTATACTTTTTGATCACATGTAGCTTGGAGGCAGTGATTTCACCCAACATAGGTATCAAGACTATTCCTATAGCAAGGACACATTTTTTTTTTCTTTTTAGTAAACTAGAGGCCAAGTAATAATGAATGATTAATAGCACTACATTTTAAAATATCTTAGACACTATAGCAGTGTCAACATCTGACACATCTTTACAAATCATCAATATAAATTAAATGTACTTTTGAACCGTCCTAGTGTTTAGAAAATTTTTTATTGTGGATATATATATATATATATACAAAACATAAAATTTATCATTTTAACCATTTAAAATGTACAGTTCAGTGGCATTAGGTATATTCACATTTTGTGTGTTTAGAAGATTTTATAGGTAATTTTATTTATGGCATCTAAATACTGAATGAAGTTAGATATATTTCTGTTCCTCATCAGAAGTTTCAGAGTAACATAAACCAACTGCTACTGAAATAAGACATTATAACTTTTCACACTATTATATTGAATTTATTGCATGAATTCTAATTTTTCTATCTTAAAATGCTTTTTTATGAGTTACAAATGGATTTTTATTGTACAAGTCTTTCTGGAGATATTATAACAAAGCAACAAATGACATTGGCTTCAAATATATTATGCAGTGCAGAAATTTCAGGGTCATGAGTAATTATACAAAGGTTACAGTATAAGATAAATTATATTTGCAATAGAGGTTTAAATCAAATCCTAGATACTATGTTATAGTTTCCGAAACCATTTTAAATAGAGCAGAATTTCATGTTAAATACTTTGAGCTTCCCAAAGCAAGATTTGATTTTACAAAATACGCTACACATTTCAAGACATAGTAGTTAAATAATGGTGGTATTCTGGGCTGCACAGAACCCATTTCACCCATGAAAAAAAGGCAGGCTTCTGAAAAGGTATAGATAGGATACAGAGAACTGCTCAGCTGCCAAAGCATTTAGTTCAGATAATATTTACTCCAATGAGCAAAAACCTTATATCTTACTTGGATAAACAACATTTTCAAAGGTAGATAAACTACAGAAACACTTTTATATTTTTAGGTTTTAAGATTACATTATTTTGATATTTCCTGACTTCAAAGAGAAACATTCAGTTATTTAAAATATTTAAAATACCTAAAGAAATCACTAAACAATCCAGTAAAGCATTTAACTGAATGTATCATCAGTTTCTCATCTTCTCACCCAAGTTGACCAAAAATATTGTTTAAACAAGTTTATCACCAAATATGTTTTCTATTTCTTATCTCCTTCTAAAGTAACAGCTTGCAGGGAGGAGAGGTGGGGGTAAAATCCAGTTGAAGCTTTTACTGAGAGTCCTGAAGTTGTGATGATATTCAGTAGCTTGAATATCAAGAATAGCAATGCAGAAAATATAATCAAGACATGCTTCTCTATTCATTTTGAGCATTTCAGTTACAGCAGTTTCAAACTTTACTACTTTTTCAAAGCTAGCCCTCCATTCATGTAAGCAAAAATGTATATAATTAATATACTGTGTATGATTTCCCTCAAGTTTCATCTCTCCCACCTTTTAACTCTCTTTTTCACTCACCCTGACATTTGTTATATTTGCTTTAAATTCAGTAGACTGTGTCCTCAGGCCCGATGTTAATGTCTCTCCCACAGTCTAGTCAGTCCCACTCCTTTCTCCTTGAATTATTTTTCAAATCATATTAGGTCAGCATTTGTGTGTGTATGTGTGTTTTTAACTCTCCTTCATCCCAGTGCCTAAATCAGGATCAGTGTCTATATCAGTACATATACTACATATATTAGTATTAATATATTTTCCTCTTTCCCTCTTTTCCATTTTTAATATAGCCCTTCTCAGTTTTATTTTTACTCTTCTTCATACAGTTTCAACTTTTCCTCATGCTTCTCTTTTCCAGTATCATCTCATCTCCCTTTCTTATCACCCTCTTCTTCCCTTCATTCTGCTAAAGTGTCTTTTAAATTATAATTACCCAATTTCCAAATCAATCACCTCTTCACATTCCCCCTGCCATTTTATCTCTGCACAAAAAATAAAGTTTGCTTTGTTAATCCTTGGCCTATAAAATATTGATCTCTCTTTATTCTTCTACCTCTTGTATTGTTCTGTCATTATCCTTATTGACTTCCATTCTCCTGTTAATCAAATACTCCCCACAGTTCTCACCTGTTTATTTTATTTCTGTTTATGTATTTTTTCATGTGATATTCCATCTACTTTCACAGCTTCAAGTGTTTTAGAAATGGATGTTAATTAACAGTTATTGCACTGAAGCCTGTACTAGGATGATGTATTTATCATTTCATACAATGCCCACACAATCTTACATCAGGAGCTGCTAATTTTTACAGTTTAAAGTAAAGGATATGTTAATGCCATATGTCTAGGTAAAATGAGCTAAAAATCAGTCAGTGTGTCTAATCTCAAAACATTTTAGTTACATTGCACAACTCCCTTCTACTAGGTAGCAGTTAATTCTCTGTATGTATGTATATATATATATATATATATATATATATACATATACATGTGTATACTTTGCCTTTAAAGTGCATAGAGCTAAGGGAACACCTTAGCTCCAAAGGAGAAATCTTATCAGATGGAATAAACCTTGTAGGAAAGGAGTGTTTACAGGTGTTTTGATCCTGGGATCTAACTGGGAAAGAGGCATAGAGATCAAATATAGTTCCATGTGTGGAAATCATCTTCTAAAATGGTCTTCTTTAGATAATATTGGTGAGAGCTACATTCAGAACTCCCCAAAATACCACACAAGGTTAAATGTATTGAACGTTCTGGGTAGTTGTTTCACATTCAGTAATCATTCTGGAAATAAATTGGCCATGTATCCATTGTCACATTGTATGTCAGAAAAGCGTAAAATGCAGCTATGAGTTGAGATAAGCATTTGTTTATCTCCTACTATTTATGTGTCTTATAATAATCAATACTGACACTGAGATTTGAGAGAAATTTCACAAAAAATAGCAAAAGAAAACTTTCCATGAAGAGGAAAGGTTTTTTGTTTTGTTTGTTTGTTTTTTTAAACGCCATCATTAAAGAAGGTTATTTCAAACACTCATTTTGAATATATTATGGGTATAAATAGCTAATATACTTGTAAGGAGAAGGGCAATTCAGTGTAATGAAAAAGCACACCAGAAATCAATCATCTAAATAATTTTTAAGTTTTCTGATATCTCAAAGCCCTTGCAAATCTCACTGCTGAGCTACCATGCTAATGTGTGAGTTTTCCTATCAAGTACAGAAGGGAAAGGTGCAAGATTATTTTGGTCCTCACAGAAACGAAGGCTTCACACATCTGACAACCCTTTACTCAGGACACCACAGCAAATACAGAACTGTTTCCATTTTTAGTTTCACAACTCATTTGTTAGTGTTGCGAAAGAACAGAGTGTTATATGATGACCATTTGATGTTTATTTTATTTTAGGTGTGCACTATTCTTTATGTGGAAGTTTCTCCAATGCAAAAGCTTAGTTATTCTTTATACCACCATCTGGTTGGTGGTGCCTCAGTGGAAACTCCTATAACCTGGCTTGAAGTCAGAAATACTGTTTCAGAAATTTTTCTGTAGTTTAGCATCTAAAGATGTTATTCTGAATGTTTATTATAGATACCTATATATCTAATAAATTCAGGAACACTATCAAAGCCTTTAAAGTTCAATACAAAGGGAGAAAAAATAATTTTTCCTCTGGTTTTCCTTTAAGCCTTGTGCTAGGATATAAAATAGCCAAATATTGGGCCAGGTGCCTTAGTGACCTAAGAGATTAGCATATTCTAGATGGTGATGAACACCTCTCTCTCCTACTGGTAACAACCATTACCAATCTTCTTTTCGTTTGTTTTTGTTTTTGTTTTTCGGTACACGAGCGTCTCACTGTTGTGGCCTCTCCTGTTGCGGAGCACAGGCTCCGGACATGCAGGCTCAGCAGCCATGGCTCACGGGCCCAGCCACTCCGCGGCATGTGGGATCTTCCCGGACGGGGGCATGAACCCGTGTCCCCTGCATCGGCAGGCGGTCTCTCAACCCACTGCACCACCAGGGAAGCACTTACCTATCTTCTTAATGTTACCACATCCCTATTCTCATCTGGCCACTAACTAAATCTCATTTACTGTATTTTTAAATAAAAATTGTATATATTCAAAGTATACAATATGATGTTTTGATATACATATACATAGTGAAATCACTACTATCAAGCTAATTAATTAAGTATTGCCTCAAATAGTTAATCATTGTGTGTGTGTGTGTGTGGTAAGAGCGCCTTAGATCTACTCTCAGGAAATTTTCAGTATAGAATACAGTATCTTTAACTATACTCACCAGGCTTACATTAGAGCTCTAAAACTCGTTCATCCTGCATAACTGCAGCTTTATGCCCTTTGGCCACCATCTCCCCATTTTCTCCACCTCCTCTTCCCTGGAAACGACCATTCCACTCTCTGCTTCTATGAATTCATTTTCTTTTCCACATATAAGTGAGATCATGTAGCATTTTTCTTTCTGTGTCTGGCTTATTTCATTTAGCCTAATGTCTTCCAGGTTCATCCATGTTCTCACAAATGATAGGATTTCTTTCTTTTCTTTCTTACTTAAAGAAGCATTATATACATATATACACACATACACACACATACACACATATATATGCCATTAATCCATTGACAGATACTTAGGTTGTTAACAGTTCTTGGCTACTGTGAATAATGTTTCAATGAACATAGGAGCATAGGTATCTCTTTGAGGTACTGATTTCATTTCCTTTGGATGTATACCCAGAAGAGAGATTCCTGGATCAGATGGTAATTCTATTTTTAATTTTTTAAGGATCCTCCATACTGTTTTCCATAGTGACTGTACCAATTTATATTCCCACAAACGGTGCACCAGGGGTCCTTTTCTCCACATCCTCACTGACTCTGGTTATGATATGCTTTTTTGATAATAGCCATGATAACAGGTATAATGTGATGTCTCATTGTGCTTTTGATTTTCATTTTCCTGAAAATTAGTAATGTTGAGCACCTTTGATTGATAGCATCTTTAAGATACTATATTTTTTTTCTTAGGGTCTGTGTAAGGGATTTTTGAAAGCTGCAAAATTTTCAGATCTAAACAATGATCCCGACCTTGTGATATTTATGAAATAAGATGGAAAAAAATAAAATCCCCTCTGTGTAAACTTTTCTAAGAAAGGTCCAAATATCATATTTGACCACAAAGAATATACTGTAATGACACATATTGGGTTGCATGGCACAATCTGCATGGAGAGGTGATAGAAAGTAAGATACTCTTCTGTCTTAATACCTATCAAGCCATGAATCTTGGTCTTAAAGCACTATCTTCATTTTTGTGTCTCTGTTTATTTGTGTGTTTTTTCAGGCAGAATACAGATTCTAAACAAAACAAAAACTTACAATAACAAGTGAAATGTCTAGAACAAACCCTCATTGGATAAAATAAGTGAAATTAAGTTGGTGTATTGTCAGTTTTAAATTCTCACCCAGAAAAGGAAAGCCAAATATCAACATTTTGTTATTCATACTCTTATTTTAAATCAATGACTGTGTAGGTTTTCAGGGGATATGGTTTTGGCTGGAACATAAAAGGGAATTAGGGTCAGATAAAATCATTAATAGTCCTTGTTATCAGTCATAGATATTTGGAAATGATAAGGAAAATTACAAGTCATCTCACAACCATAACACAAAATCATTATGATGATCAGGATGATGATGATCATCATCATCTAACAATACATTTAACAAGAAGCCTGCCAAATCTTTTTAAATGATAATTTTCCTAAAATAGAGTCCTAAAATAAATCAAAGCTCCTGAGACCTATAGGAAAATGAAAGTAAAGCAAAGATCAATCTGATTTAAGAATTGGGCTTCCCTGGTGGCGCAGTGGTTGAGAGTCCGCCTGCCGATACAGGGGACACGGGTTGGTGCCCCGGTCCGGGAAGATCCCACATGACGCGGAGCGGCTGGGCCCGTGAGCCATGGCCGCTGAGCCTGCACGTTCGGAGCCTGTGCTCCGCAACGGGAGAGGCCACAACAGTGAGAGGCCCGTGTACCGCAAAAAAAAAAAAAAAAAAAAAAAGAATTTCATAGACTCACTTATCACCATGAGAACAGTAAATGCAAAGTTTTAAATCTAATCCAATTGAATGAAAAAATGTAAACATTTGATAATGTTCTTATTATAACATCTTCTCTAAAAAGCATATGATTCAGGCCTCTCCTTTCATTGTTAAATCTCCATTGCAAAAAATATCCAGCATAAGTAGATAAATTTATTTCAGACTATCTATTATATTAGAAAAAGAAAAAAATAAATCAAGTTATATATATGTGTATATATGTACAGACATATATACACATATATACATACATATATACACACATACACATATATTGTGTTTAGTTATTGATATATAAACTGATACATAAATATTTTGTATAATATGTATGAATACATGAAATTTATATATATGTAAATGTAAGTCTATATGAATACAAACCCTGAATCTAATCCTGTGAAAAATGTCTAATACAAATTGAGGGGCACTCTACAAAATACCTGACCATTACTCTTCAAAACTGTTAATGATATCAAAGACAAGGAAAATGTGAGATACTGTTACAGCCAAGAGAAGCCTCAGAAAACATGACAGTGAAATGTAATGTGGTAGCTAGATGGAGTCCCAGAAGAGAAAAGAGGACATTAGAGAAAACTAAGGTAATCTGAATAAAGTATTGACTTATGTATCAATATTTGTTAATTAATTTTAGCAAATGCACCACAGTAATGTTAAACGTTAGTAATAGGGGAAACTAGGTGTGGAGTTTATACGAACTCTCCATTCTACTTTTGCAATTTTTTGGAAAATGCAAAATTATTAAAGCTAAAATGTTTATTTAAAAATTTTGCACAAATTTAAAGCATAAACTAATGAAGACTATAAGAAGAAAATACAGGTAAATTCAAATAGGGGACTTTCAAATATGCCATGAAAATATGAGTAAATATACCTGCATGATTTTTTTGAAAATCTATATCCTCTCATTCATAAAAAAGTCAGAATTGTAAATAACAACTAAAAAAAGTGTGCCATGTACATAAATCAATTTGTTAATATGTCTTTACTAATCATAAGGTTAGGGTCAGAGGTTAAATTGCTTAAGTCTTTGTCTCCAAATACTAGCATTATCCATGCACAGGGTAGTAGTTAAATAAATTGTGCAGTGAAAATATTTTTAAAATAAACAGAATATCAATAATCACCTAAGAAAATTGGGAAAGTTAAAATTTAAATAACAGAAATATCAATACATACTTTAGAAATCATAAAAATGGTAGGATTGATAAATAGAATAAGGATGCATACCTTCAAAAGAAAGTAAAAACAGAAGATAATAGTTAATCCAACTAAGAAAATAAAAATAATTTAAATACATATACCTAAAAAGTTAAAAATTGAGGACATTCTTTTATAATTGTATTTGTTTAATATTTAGGATTAAATATCACAAAAATTTTCCTTAGTATTAGAATACTTGAATGATTAAAGTTCTAGACCAATTCTAATGTCTTCCCCTAACATGTGTGAGTGGGTTTTTCTATGGTCCCTTTACCGCATACCATATAGCTAAGATATTCCTCCTACATCTTCAACAAAAAGTTATTCAGTATAAATTTGCACCACTAGATCAGTATGCCAACAGTGTAGTGATATAAGTCAGGGGAGAGTCAAAGCTTTTGAAAAGCTAGGTGATTTTCTCTATAATTTTCCTGTCTGTGTTGTTTAAAGCTCCTGAATTGGAGACCAGGCATATTTACCATGTATTGGTAAGTCAGGAGTATTTGCTTTTACTTCAGTACTTACATTCATATATCATATAATAAAACAATGTATGTGATTAAATATTCCATTTCTAAATGGAAATCCATTTCCCAACACAGTCATATTACTCCATGTATTAGTTTGCTAGTGCTACGATAACAAAATACCACAGACTGGGTAGCTTAAATAACAGAAATTTATTTTCTCATAGTTCCGGAGACTAGAAGTCCAAGATCGAGGTGTAAGCAGATTTGGTTTTTTCGAGGCCTCTATCCTTAGCTTACAGATGGCCACCTCCTCACTGTGTCCTCATATGGCCATCCCTTGGTCTGTGAATTGTCTGTTTCCTAATCTGCTCTTCTTAGTAGGACAACAATCATATTAGAGTCCATCCATACCACCTCATTTTATCTTACTTACCTCTTAATAGGCCCTGTTCCCAAATAGAGTCACATTCTGAGGTACCGGGGTTTAGGACTTCACCATATGAATTTTGATGAGACACAGGTCAGCTCATAACACTCCAGATGACCACTACCCTACTATAACATTTACATGATTATTTCTAGGCCTTCTGGAGAATAACATTAAGTAGCATTTTGTAATTAGTGGTTTAAAGAACCCTGCATAAAGGTTTATGATTTGCTGGCTTCTGACCCCAAAGTAGTCATCGTGTGAAAATTCTAAGCTTGGGAAAGAAGAAATAAAGATGAGAGGAAACTAATACTGTTTGGGCACCTAAAACTATAATATAGACAGTTGCTTGGCATTTTTCATATATAGTTATGAGTATTTTATAATAAATCATGGTTTAATCCATATAGGTGCAGGGAAGAAGCTGTTTTCCTTTTCTATTGCTGCATAAAAAATTACCACAAACTTAACAGTTGATAACAACATACATTTAGTGTCTTAAAATTTCTTTGGGTTAGGAGTCTAGACATAATTTAGGGGATACTATTCCTAGAGCCTCATAAAGGTGCATTCAGTGTATCAAAAATGCTAGGGTTTCATTTGGAACTCAGGGTCCTCCTCCTCCTCACTGATACAGATTGTTGGCAGAATTCAACTTGTAGCTATAGAATTAATGTGCCCAACTTTTAGAGGCCAACCCTCTCCACAGGAAATTCAAAACTGCTGTGTTCTTTCTTCCAGGCCATCAAGAGAACATCTTTCCCACGCTTCACCTTCTTTTGAAGGACTCGCCTGATTAGGTCAGGCCCACCCAGGATGATTTCCCTTTGGGTTGAATCATATTCAACTGATTGGGAAACTAATGTGGGAGTGATATTCCATCATAGTAATTGGTCCCAGCTACATTCAAGGGTAGGAGATTATATAAGGTGTATACACAAAGGAATAGGGACCTTAATTTTACCTACCACAAGAATTATGTTGAATTATTTTCTAGCTCAGAACATGAGAATTTTCTTTTTCATCCCTAGAGTATGCAACCTGACAGAGAAAGGTTAGAGAGTTTATCTTTTAATTTCTGGATCACGCAGTCTCAGTTGAAAGAATTATGAAATTCAAGAAACAAGAAAAAAATTCTTGATGAGCAATGCCTATTTTATTAGCCCAAAAGATCATTTGGAGTCTATTTTCATTGTACAATTATTTGTAAAGCTGCTACATGTGAGAAAAGTAATAGTGACACTTTACTTTTAACTTGTAAGGTGAATTACTTCTTGTGCTAACAGTGTTGTAATTTTATCCAGTAAAATTGGGTAGATGCCTAAGAGCAGCATCTTTTGATTACATACTAGTATACTGATTATATCTTAAGAGATTTTCATTTAACTTGAAACTCACTTTTGAAGCAAGATGGATCAATTGCATAAATTAAGCTCTTTCCTTATATGGTTTACATGGTTAAGTTTTCTGTTGATTTTCATTCTGTGATTTGCAGTATTTTTTAAATTCTTCCTTAGAGAATCCTTGTATTTCTTGTATATGCCTCAGTTTTTTCCAAAACATTAGACTGCATTAAATTAAGAGGCAATTTTATTTGGACTAAAGGATTCATATGATATTAAAAGCATTCTCAGAAATGAATTGCTTAAGTCACTCAAAAATAGTCTCTGACCCTCTGTCCAGGAGCCTTAAGACAGTTAAAACATAATTTAGGGGAAGTTGAGAGGAAGTCTCAATACATTCTGCCATTATTTTTCATCCTTGCACCTAATTTAGTTTCTTTTCTGATTTTTTTTTTTGATCAACAGATCTACAGAACAGTGAAATTTAATAGGTATTTGTTGAGGTCTTGTCACAGTTACCTGTGTATGATAAATATTTAGTAAATATTTATTTAATTTAATTGATTTTCCTTCTTCAGTTTCAGGCTTTTTAATCCAGTTGTACGTCATATTAAAAGACTAAATGTCTAGGCAGGAGAAAGAAAATGTAGATGTAATAATACCAATTTGGGTTTATCAGTGCTGTAAAATTAAAAAACTGTTGGGAGAAAAGTAATTTTGAACTCTCAAAATTACTAATTCTTCAAATGTATGTTCTTTTTCATTTAGCTCAATATGCATATTTTCTTTGTGTGGAAATTTTTATGATGGTGAAGACTTCTCTGGGGAAATACTTTCTTTAAAGATTATTTCAGTAATTATTTTTACTTGTTGAGTCTCTCCAGTGGAAGTTTCTTTTAATTCAATTTATAAATTCCTTTATTAAAAATACCACCATAATAGGAAAATTTAATGAGAGTAAAATAAAAGTAGAGTGCAGTAACAGTTTTTGTCTGAACAGATATAAGAGAACTCTGGCAAAATGTAGAATTCTTTTTTTTTTAATTTAAAAATCTTTCTTGTTTTGATTATCTTTGAATGCATTAATGTAGTTCCTATCATTTAGTTACATCAAGGGACTCTGGCATGCAAACTATTTTAGCATAAAGCAATATTAAACCTACTTTTCCATGCTTCACCCCATTGCTATTTCTGAAACAGTAAGATATACAGATGAGTGTGCATCATGCAAATTTCATGCCCAGTAACATGAGTAATGTATAATCCAATTTTCTCCATTTTTATACACCAAAATTAAAATACTTATACAGCCTTACTGTCGATCATCTTTTTCTGGTGTTCATTTGCATCTCTTTTGTTTATAATTTATAAATTCTACAGATTACAAAATTGTGTTTACAGTTCTAGTCCATGGACAAACTTTGAAATATGCAGTTAGTGATAATTTTTTAAATATTTATAGCAACAAAATACACATGTATCTATGAATTCACACAAAGCACAAGTTCTTATCAGAAGTGCAGCAGCCAGTTCCCTTAGTAACTGGCTCTCTTTCTTCTTAACTGTGGTTGTCAATCTATAGAACCCTAATGCTCTTTTTCATAATGTCAGTATTGAATATCTATTGCACATGCATTTGATGTATTCCAACGACATGTCAAAGTAGGAAGAGGAGGCCAAAATAAACAATAATTTTCTGCTCTGGAAATCATGCCTTATTATTTTATTTGTGTGTATATGCATTTTAGTATTACTTTGTTTAAAATAGAAATTACAGAAGTTATTGCATGTTTATCTTTTCAAAAATATCATATAGATAGATATGTATACTGATATATATGTATATATCACTGATCACTACCACTTCAGTATTATTCATAAACATTCATTAAATAGACAGATGACTGTGAAGTTTGAGATGGGAGAGATGCAGTTTTACAATTAATTATCCTATAAAAGCTGTAATGTGCTAATAAAAATGGTGAATTGCCAATTTCCCTATTGGTTACTGGAAGTTTTAATAATTTTCTAACCCCTTGAGCCTCTCCCATATTCCTAACACTATTCATTACCTCTCAGCAAAGATATTTCACGGGGTGGAATTTTTAACTCAAACAAAGCCATCCTGATTGTGAATAGAAGTAGATTTCCCCCTTCCCCAGAAAACTCTTTGAATTCATAAGAGAAGAAATGAAATGTGCCTTGTAAAATTGAGTGGATTGTCAATTGACCAGTAATTCTTGTGCGGCTTTCCAGAGGGCAAAAATGAAGAATCCTATAAGGCAGAAGAGGGGAAAAACACCATAAAATTGGTGTGGATTCTTTCACTGGATAGGAAAAAATAAGTGTCACAGACAAAGAAAGGAGACTTTGGACTTGAAAGTGATTTTTCTGAACAGACAAAGCAGATGCCATTTACAAAAGCAGCTAAACTTTGTGAATAGTGTAGCGTTTTCTTTGGTTCTCTACTTTTCAAAGAACCTAACACTTGAGAAAGTACTGGATCTGAAAGTTTGTTACCAGGCCTTCACCCCTGTAGAACCAGCTCAAATGTAACCCTTGCTACTCCTAACTAACTGAATTTAGGCAATAACCATTATTTCTCGTGAACATGATATGACATATATTTGGGGAATGGTATTACATATACTTATTTTATTTGTTACTATTTTTACAAGCCTCATGCTAAAACTAGGGCAAGATAAATAATAAATCAAGATACAACTTGAAAATTTTGAAACTCTCTACAATTGACCAGTCCTTCCAGAAAGTAAGGAATTTCAAAATTCCATTATTAGCAACCAGCATAAAGCAGGTGATTGATAAATATTCTCTGCACAACCTTTGAAAAATATCAGACTAATTTGAATACCAACGACAGAGAATGGTAATGAATTTATATCAGTATTCCTCAGGCATAACTGCAATATTATTTTAATATACATGGTATTATGAATAGGAAATTCCTAGTTCATATGAAGACAAGCCACTAATATATGTATAACGTTTATGTTGTTCAGCTAAGACAATGGGCTGAAAATAAACAGGAAGAGTCTTGGATTCATTGAATTTTAGAGTTATATGTTCTATTTTATTTGCTTAGGCCCCTACATTTTACAGATAATAAATTTGAGGCTTTAACAAGTCAAATATTTACTTTACATCTCATCGTTAATAACTACTATACCTTGGAATAATAACCAATTTATAATGTCCTAAAATATAGGCGTTCAAGTTTTTCTTTTTTTTTAATTTAATTTTATTTATTTTTTTATACAGCAGGTTCTTATTAGTTATCTATTTTATACATATTAGTGTATATATGTCAATCCCAACATCCCAATTCATCCCACCACCATCACCCCCCACCAGCATTCAAGTTTTTATCTGTTGCTCTATATTTCCTTCTAGTTAACTTATTTATTTCCATTGCTGCATTTTCTATTTAAATGTTGATGACCCCCAATTTTTATGTCCTACTCAGATCTCCCTTCCCACTTAAACTCATATATCCAACTACCTGTTATCAGTTTTTACAAGCTTCTCAAAATCACCATGCCCCAAATGAAGCTCTTTCTCCTTAGAAGTTCAGCTTTTCAAGACAGTATCTCTAATTGACTCAACTTCCAAGCCAGAACACTGGATGTCATCCTTGATGATGCCCTTCCCTCTACTCTCATATCCAGTCAATCATTTATTTATTTATTTATTTATTTTAATTTTTTGTACAGTCATATTTTTAAAAATATCATTTCTTATCATACTAGTTCCTACATCCTTATTCTATACCTCTAGTTTTATCCAGCAACTTCCTAAGATAAAACTCCAGCAACTAGTCTAATTTGAAATATCCAAATTAGTTTAACCAAAATGCAATTTCTTGATCAAGCTTTGTCTGCCTGAATTAGATTCTCCTCCGTGTGCTTCTATATCTATTTATCTTTTTTTTTTAAATAGCATTTATCACACAGTTCATGTTTTATCTCTTCTTAAAATCATTTCCACCCATTTGGACTAATCTGTAGAAAGTCAGGAATTATATCTGTCTTATGTACAATTATATCTCCAAAGTCTATTCCAGGACCAGAAAATTAGTAATCTTTCAATAAATAATTATGAAATAAATATATAAGAAACTGAACGAATGTCAAGATGCCATCCTACAAAATCAAGGTAGAATATGAAAATTAAAAAGTTATATTTCTAAATAGCCCACACTTCTCTATGATTCATTTAAAAAATAAAATATGCCCAGCTCTTTTTTGGTTCTTAATATTGAAATAATTTTATCCCTAATATAACCTATTTCCTTGTACCATCACGAGTGAAGTTTGGCCAGAAAATCCAATCTTTAAAAATTAAGCCAACATGCACTAAAATTTCTCCAAAGGAAATACATTAGATCTCTACAACTTATTATTCCTGCATAACTGTAATTTTGTGCCCTTTAACAATTTCTTTGTATATAATATTAATCATTTACTTTGGGTAATGATATATGAGTAATTTTTTTAAAAAACTGAGAGGACAAAATACATGAAACAATTGTTTTCAGACACTGCACACCCAGCTCTGCAGGACTGTGACCTCTACAAGAAGAGAAACAAGGGAATGAGCCCCCAAATAGCACAGGACCCCAGTGCAGAGAAGCAGATTCTAAGTACCACCATGATCTTATGGAGTTGAAGAAACTGGAAGAAACTGGAGTTCAGGGAGACTGAGGTGTCTTTAATTTGCAGGACAAACTATCAGAGAGTTGGAATCTATTTAGAGAAATCTGAAATCAGTCCCTTTGAATCATTTTATGAGGCCATAATTACCTTGTACCATTACTAGACAAATGTATTATAAGAAAATGAATCTATAGACCAATAATCTTCATGAACTTAGGTGCAAAACAAAAAACTCTGTAAAAGTTGAGCAAATCAAAGCAAGGACTATATATTGAATAAAACACATGAAATGTTCTGACCAAATAAGTGTTATCAAAGGAATGTAAGTATAGTATAATATTGAAAACCAAAAATGTTGAGTATTAACAGGAGTAATCCTCTTAATATTTCTGTTAATAGAATAAAGAAGAATAAACACGTGATATTCTCAACAGTTACAGAAAGAAATATTTACAGTCAAATTCTCTACCCCTAAGCTATTTTCCCTGGGATTCAGTTACTATTTGTCACCATGTTTTCTCAACCATCCAGGAGTGAAATATAGCTATTGTCATGTGGAGACCTGAGAAAATGTTTAATGGTAAAGAGAGGTTTTCATATTTTCTGAAAATAGCTAGAAACTGTTAACCTTGTGTCTGAGTCAGTTTGGGCGGATATAATCGAATACCTATGGACCGAGTGGCTTATAAACAACAGCACTTTATTTCTCACAGTTCTGGAGGCTGCACGTCCAAGATCAAGGTGCCAGCATGGTCACATTCTTAATGAAAGCCTCCTCCTTTGTTTGCAGATGGCCATCTTCTTGCTGTGTCCTCACATAGTGGAAGGGACAAGAGAGTTTTGTGGGGGTCTTTTTTATAAGGGGACTGATTGCATTCCTGAGGGCTCTACCCTCATGAACAGGCCCCTCCTCCTAAAACCACCATATTAAGGGTTAGGATCTCAACATATGAATTTTGGGAGGACACATTTAGTCCATAACACCTAGTGATGAGAGATACTGCAGTGTACAAACAGCTTGAGAATGTGCTGAAGAGAGAGGTTGAATCCAGTGATTGCTGGTCCGCTAACTGTTGATGTCTGAAGTTCTCTTCAGGTAAAAGGTAAATACCAGCGGGACTGGGCTTGGCCATGGTGAAAGTAGAAATTGTCTTCCCCTCCCAGGCCACCATTCTATGACTCTTCGTCTTCTGTCCATGCTTGCCCTCTCACATACCTCATCCTTTTAGCACCCAGCAGTGCCCCACAGGTGGGTGATGGTGATCTCTCTTATTGGCATTGGGACATGACTCTGCCAGAGAAACTTGGGTTCATAGAGAAGTCAGCTTAGCTTGAGCTTTTACTCCTTTCCTACCAATTTTCTGTAGTGCTAAATGAGATACCTGGCACCCACGAACATTAGGCCCTTATCCCAGCAGTCATAAGGAGACAGAAAAGAAATGACAAAAGGTCACAGATTGTTAAAATATAATAGTGGGTGTCACAGTGCTCATTGCTTTGAAATACCAGAGCCTTTATATTTTTCAAAAGCCAGTTTAATGATCTGCCTCATTTTAGGAAGCAAAAGCATCTAATTAAAAGGACTTGACAAAGATAAAAAACGCTCATAAATAGATAAACTGCTATGTGACATGGAATCATCTGGTTGCCTCGAATGCTTATTAATCTGTGTTACTCAGACTTACTGTGTATGGACAAAATACTTGACTTTAGTTTTGAGGAGGTAAGCAGCTCTTAGCTAACATCAGAGTTTAGTTTTAAGATGTTAAAGTAAACTTTACTCTTAGGATAAATCTCACTTGGTCGTGGTGGGGTTCCTCAGAATTACTGTTGTCTTGGGCTAGATTATTCCATAGTGTGGAAGTCTGTTCTGTGCATTGAAGGATGTTTAGCAGTATTACACACCCTTTCCAGCTATAAGCCAATAGAAAATTCCCAATAATAACAATTAAATATGTCTTGGGACATGTCTTCTTTTGGGTAAAACAAATACATTTTACCATTTTAATTATTCTGTTAATTTATTTTTAGTAGTTATTATAGAGTTTCAAATATTCATCTTTAGTTATCACTACTAACTTCAATGTAATATTGGTTTAATTTTGGCAAAATAAAACAACTTTGCTCCAGTATAGCTCCCCCTCCTTGGCAGTACATATATAATATAACATAAATTATATCAATATGTATATAATATAAATATATATAGATACAAAGCTATAATTAGTAATTCACAAAATCTTATGTGTTTAAAGAAAACAAGAATAGGAAAGTGAAAAAATATTTACAGTTTTTCACACAAAAATGGTTATTATTTCAAGTTTTTTCATTTCTTCCTGGGATTTTCATTTCATTTCATTCATTTTTTCTATTTACCTTCCAATCTGTAGGATGGCCTTTAGCATATCTTGTTAGGTAGCTCTTCTAGCAATGAATTTTTTCAGTTTATTTATTTATATTTTCTGAGAATATCTTTATTCTGTCATCATTTGTACTGCTCTTCATAAAAGGATTGGTGGACTGTTTCTTTCTGTCAGTACATTTTTCTTTAACCTTCTTTGACAGATATTGTTTTTTTGTTTTTTAGTTTGGATGGTTTCTATTGAACAATCATCAAATTCTCTGATTCCTTCTTCTGCCATCTCAAATGTTCAGTTGACCCTAGGTAGCAAATTTTTCACTTTATTTATTGTCTGTTTCAGTCCAGAATTTCCATATTCACCTTTTAATAAATTCTATATATTTATGAGATTTTCTAATTGTTGAGTCATTTTGATAATATTTCTTTTATTTGGTTAAATGTAGTTTTCTTTAATTACCTGATTATATTTATAATAGCTTCTTTGATGTTTTTGCTTGCTAAAAACAGCATAAGGCCCATTCAGAGTTAATGGCTAATGAATGCTTTTTTTCTAGTTATGGGTCACAGTTTTCCAGTTTTCTTCATGATTTTTAATTTTTGGTTCAATATGAATATTTTTCCAGATCCTATTGTCATTTGTCCTTGTTTTATTTTTTTCTATTCCAGATATACTCTCTGGAATCTTTCTCCCCTTGGATGTGCAGTTGCTGATGTGTCTCTTCAGGTTTGTTTTTCGTACATGTATTCTTGGTTTTTATTCTGATTTCATAGGGGATAAAGTGTGTTCCTGTAGTCACAGAGTGGTCAGCCTATGATTTGGACAGAAGTTCCATGGCTCCTACTATCTGTGAAAGGATCTGTAGGCAGACAGGGAGTGCAAAGTGTAGCCATTCCTCGAGCCTATACTTTTTTTCTGGGCCCTCTTTTGTTTCTTCTGTGACTGTGGTGGCTTTTCAGTCATCCAGGGAGGTTTGGAGAGTTTATCATTCTCATATACAGGTTCTCATTATTACATTTCTGGCTGGTTTACACATTTGCCAACTTAGATTACAAGCTCAGGTTAACAGATCTGGGGGCCTGCTCTGTTCATTCCTTTATGAACTTTCCAATTACACTGTTTTATGTGCTGGTCTCAGCCTGTCCATAACGAATGTTTTGGATGGAGCGGCCCTTGTGGTTCTTATGATTGCAAGATACCCTCAGCAATAATCATCAGAAAACTTTGGGAAAAAATGCTTATTACTCACAGGTCCTGGAAATTATAGACATACCTGAGGGCACATAGTGATGTTGTGAGTTGAGAGAGAGAGCAAGTGAGCAGGCCTGGGGTTCTGCTTTTATTGGAGTCAAAGCTGGGGGTATAGGGTTTCTGGCATCACCGTTTATTGGCAAACTTAAAACGTAAGAGCAGGAATTTAAAGTGCAGGAGGAGAAAAAAAACAAGCAATCCAAAAGGTCAGTTATCAGAATCAACCAATATATCTAAAACAAAGGAGCCTGGGGTGGGATGGGGTGTTACAGCCTGGCTTTTTATCTACTCTGGTGGTTGGCAGTGTATTTATTCAATAGAGCCATCTTTTAAGTAGGTGCCTCTTTGAAGTTAATGCTTAGGCAATCAAAGTTTAAGTCTGGCACTTGCATTATAAAAAGAAAAGCCAACTGTCTGGACTTCACTACATGTAAAGACACCACCACCAGGCATGGGCTTGTATCCTCCACTCCAAATCAATTCCACTTATGCTGGCAGCAAAGAAGGTGGATTTACCAGGCCAACTAGACCCTGGTTAAACCACCTGAGCAGAGGATTTGGAAGTATCTCCTAGCAAGAAAACCTCAGACTCAGCTGTTCTTAACTAAACTTTCAGCACATTAATAAACACCTGTCAAGTGTTGGCTATGATATGGAGACCTAAAAATCTGCTGGTGGTAATGTAAACTTGGACAATAACGTTAGAATTGACTGGGAAAGGGAACAAGAAAATCGTTTGAAATGATGAAAATGTTTTATATGTTGATAGTGGTGGTGGTTACATGAGAATATGCACTTGTTAAATCTTATTAAAGACTCTTTAAGTGATATCAATTCATTCTGTGTAAATTAAAACTCAATAAAATTGATTTAAAATTAAAGATTTTCTTGAGGATATTTTGTAAGATGCTATTTATCAGGCTGAGGATACTCCCTTCTACTCTTATTTTGCTAAGAGTTTTAAATCATGAATGAGTCTTGAATTTTATAAGATTCTTTTATTCTGGCTTTCTTGAAATTCCTTAATACACTAATGTGACAAATTACATATAAAGATTTTCTAAATTTCTAGTGCAAATTTACAGTAAAGTTTTAAGAATAGTACAAAGAATGGCCATTTTTGGCCATTCTCACATGGCCATTACCCACATCACTTATGGCTAATATTGTCCAAATCACTTTATCATGAACCATTTAAAAGTTAAGTATATCATTGCCCATTTTTTCTAAATACATCAATGTATATTTCTGGAAAATAAGGATATCTTGTCACATAATCCAGTGCAGTTATCAATTTCAGTGTGTTCGTTTTGTCTGTTTTCAAATTTATTTGCATAAAATTATTCTACATGATTTCTCCTTATTCATTTTATCTCTGCTATTATTTTGTCTCCTCTGCTTTTTTTTACTATCTTTTTTCTTATAATTTCTTTCATTCTTTTTCTTTTTTTATCTTTAGAAAGTAAGTATAATTAAAAATATAACAATGATAATGTTGACCTAAAACAAATAGATGCAAGATATTTTTCCAGCAAACATGGGTTTATTCGGGATTAGCAGAGAATTGTAATTCATGGTCTGCAAGCATGGAGAGCCACATGCAAGTTGCCACAGGGCAAGAGAAAGAGAACACTTTTATCGAGGGGAAAAGGAAGTTGGATGGGCTGTAGCAAACAAAGAAACCATGGCTTTTTGTTGGCTGAGTCCTTGCCAGGAAAGAAGAGAAGTCTTTCTTCTTCCTGTTGGGCTCTGCTGTCATCACAGGACATATGAGCTCCCCCTTCTGGTTTCCCAACTCCGTTAACTGAAGTGTCTGTTAATTATTATCTTTTTTACAAAATCCTTTTGATCAAAATCTTTCTCTGAAAGCATCACTGAGCAAGAGGCAGGTTTTCTAGTTTCAGCAGCTTTGTCCCTCAGTGCCAAGAAGGACCTTTCTTGGGTGTATTGTCTCTAGTCAGAGGGAAAGTGCACAGATTGAAGTCACGTTTGAGTAACAAGGCAGGATAGGAGGAAGAACTTTCAGGCACTTTTTATCTAAAGTTTATATTTTACAGGTCACAATGGGTCCATCTCTTAGGGTGCATAGCAAATGAACACACCAAGTACTTTTGATTAAAGCAGAAACATTTGTTGCTTGTGACAAGTAAAGAGACAAGGACATAGCTCTCAAAGCACTGTCTCCCTGAATAGCTGGATGGAGGGCAGTTTTAAGCCTAGGGGGCTTGCATATTCATGAAAATGTAGACATGATCATTATAATGAGACAAGGATTATGTAAAGGTTACTTTAGGTTGTTAAAAACCACAAGCAAGTAAGTGCTTGGTTGTTTATTTATGCTATCTTGTTGGCTGGAATATACTGTAACCTTTTCAGAACATCTGGTGTGTGGAACTTTCTGCAATTTAATGGTTAGTTTCTGCAAAATAAAGCACACTTTGATTTAACCCCATCCATTCCCTTTTCCTACTGCTGCCTAATTGACAATATGTTACCAAGGTCATAAACATTGACAATCATCTGAAGCTTTATGTCGTTATGAAAGATTTGGTGACAAACTTCCACCAGACCTGATCCAGATATCCTGGGAAAGCTGTATCATTATATGTTACCTGCTTTAATTCCAGGAAATCTTTACATTTAGGTTACCAGATAATGTGTAGGTCCCATCTGGGTTTGCTGCTTTCCTTAGATGTGTCTTGTGTATCCAAAAGTTCCTTAGAGTCTGGCAGCACAAAGGTTGGTTAGCAGTACCTGATAGGGACTTCTCCAGCAAGGTGTCTTTTGGAGGTTTCTTTTCTAATAGATGAAATCCTTGGGTTACAAGGTGTGATGTTTAAGTTATTTGTCTCCTGAGAGTGCACTGTGAAAAGATTGTTCTGCTGAAGCATGGTTATTTTCAGTAGAAGCAATTAGGCCTTTGCAATATTGGAGTATCTCTCTTTTTATCAGTTGTGGGTCAAAAGAAGCAGAAACCGAGTGCATTATGCATTATGTGACTATCTCGAAAGGTGAGAGTTTATGAGTTCCAAAAGGGATGGATCTGAGATTTAGAAGAACCAACAGCAAGGCTTTTGGCCAAGGTACTAGGAGGTCCTTTACAAATTTTGCCAATTGAGCCTTAATAATGCCATTAACATGTCAACTAAATCAGAAGACTGAGGGTAGTAAGCACACTGAAATTGTTGTAAAACTAGCCAAACAGCACAGGCTTGTTGAAGCACCTGGCTGTTAAAATGGGTCCCTCAATCACTATTAAGTTTAAGAGGAGTTCTCCAGGTAGGGATAATCTTTTCCAAAAGGACTTTAGCTGCAGATGAGGCAGCAGCCTGTCTGCCAGAGAAGGCAGTGTGAAAACAGACAGATCATAACTAAAATATATTTATATCCATGAGATGGAGGAAGTTGTATGGAATCCATTTCCCATTTCTGAGTCTTCAGATGGTCCAGTAGGCAGTTTAAAGTATCCAGGAACGTAAAAATATGCTTCCCTGGGTTGTACTTTGGACAAGTAGGACAAATGAAGTAGGCATTTTTTTTGCGGCCTTGTTAATGTTTCCCACCAATGTTGGCTCATGAGTGCTATTGTTTTGTCAGTAGACCAATGGCTCAACACATGTACAGTGGTGAGGAGTAAGAATTTTAGAGTCTCCCATAGAATGGAGTTGTTCTTTGATTCAAACCAGAGCTTTCTCTTTTTATCAAACCAGCAGTTGTTGAATTAACAATCTTGCTTTTGCTTTTCTGAGGCCAACTGTTGGGCTTTTCTAGCCAGTTTTTATCATTTGGGGAAATATCTCTTTGTACCATGATGGAGATTTAGCTGGTCCCTTTAGATTTAGATTTAGTTGGTCCCCTTAAGGGCAGCATTTCTTGTGGAAATATTGGAAAGGTGATTTTCCTTAGCATCCAGAGAGTCAAGTTTATAATGCCTCTGAATCTTAATAATAGCTAAACTGGCAGGTAAATGTATTGCACCCAGTAATTCCTGGACATAGGGGCCATTTTTAATTTTATATCCATTGGAAGTGAAGAAGCCACGTTGCTTCCACAGTATCCCAGAATATGAGATACTCCAAAAGCATATCTACTGTCAGTATAAATTGGCAGTTTTGTCCTTGGCTAAAGTGCCAGCCCATGTAAGAGCATATAATCTAGCCTGTTGGGCCTAAGTAGGCACAGGTAAATGCTACCTCAATAACATCAAAAGGGGTTGCACTAACATAACCAGCACAGTATTGGCCACTGTCAACTTTTAAATAAGAACCATTAGTGAACCATGGGAAGTCATTATTGCCCAGAGGAATATCCTGTAGATCGTCACAAAGAGTCAGGAGGTGATCTGTCAGCATTAAGCAGTTGTAAGGACATCGTTGTTGATAGAAGGAACAAGAGTAGCAGGGTTAAAGTTACTATAATGTAAAAGAGTTATGTCATGGACAATTAGCAAAAGAACTTCAGAGGAGGTGAGGTGACTGGCTGAGAAATGTTGAGTATGATGACAGTTTGGGCGAATTTCTGCTATGTGAGGTTCAAAAATGGTTAAAGGGGATCCCACAACAACTTTCTCAATGGCCTTCACCAAAAGTGTGTTGGCAGTAATGGCTCTGAAACAAGAGGGGTATCCCCATGCCACAGGGGATATACTGGCTAAAATATCCTATGGGTCAAGGGTGGTCCTGTGTTTGGGGGTGAGTACCCCAAGGGCATTCCCTTCCTTTGAATATGCAGAAAGGAAAAAGGAACTCTGATAATTCTGATGCCCAAGGGCAAGTGGATTCATCAAACTCTCCTTTAAGCACTGAAGTTTACATCCCTCATCTGGTTCTTCCCATAACCTTGGGTCAGGGTTGTTACTATTGAGTAAAACATAGAGAGGTTTGGCCATAAGAGAGAAATTTGGAATCCAATTTTGGCAGTAGCCAACTAACCCAAGAAAACCTTGCAGTTGGCAATTAGTTTAGGCATTGGGGAAACTTAGTACACCATGAAGCATATCTGGATCTAGGTGTAGCCCTGGCTCTGACATCAGATGCCCTAAACATCAAACCTGGGTTTGGGCAAACTGCAGTTTTTCTATCATGACCTTATGTCCCTTTAGGGCTGAAAGCTTTAGCAAGTGGATGCTGTCTGCCTGTGAGAAGGCTTGAGAAGGAGAGCAAAGAAACAAATCATCCGCTATTGCAACAAAGTAGAACCTCTAAGAAACTTTATATCAAACAGATTAGCTTTCAGGATTTGTGAGGAATAAGAAGGATTTTCAGTAAAACCCTGAGACATTATTGTCCAGGTGAATTGTTTTTCTTCCCAAGGGAAGGCAGATAGGTGTTCGCTAGCTTCAACAACTGGAATACTAAAGAATGCACTTCATAAATCAACTACAGTAAAAATTTTGCTTCCAGTGGAATGGATGTTAGTAATGTATGAGGATCAGAAATAATAGGGAGGGAGTCAAGGGATTGCAGTGTTTATTGCTCAGGGGTCCTGGACAAACCTCACCCTACACCCTTATTGTTTCCCCACAAAGTGGGAGTGTTACAGGGAGTAGTAACAAGAGACAGTGAAACCTTGAGCCTTGTAATCTTGTATTATAAGCTTTATTCCTTGAAGGACTTCTTTACTTATCGGATGTTGATTAATTGTGGGAAGAAGTTTTGAGGGATCTATTTGAATCTTCATGGGAGGTACACTGTGAATTTTGCCAGTATCAGTTGGAAATTTCACTCATAACGAAGGTGATAGCCGATTCAATAGGTACAAATAATCAGTGTTTCCAGATTCAGCTCTAGGACCATCAGAGACAGAACAAATAAAAGATTTCAAAAGGTCGTTTAATTCACATGGTCTGTTACTTTGATGACTACTGTCAATTTATAGAATGTCTCCCTTTTGGGAAAAATAAATTCTGGCATGATACTTCTCTAAGAAGTCTCAGCGTAATAAATGGATAGGGTGGAGGAACTATGAAGAAAAGGATGTGTATGTCTCAAAAGGTCTAAAATAACGGGAATAAGTTAAGATACAGGAACCTCTTGAGGTTCATTAGAGATCCCCACTCTTTGAACTGTTTTAGTACTTCGAGGCAAGGACTGCTTTATTGTAGTGTGGTTGACCAGTGTGGCTTTGGTGTCAGTTAGGACTGGAAGAGATTCATCCCCAATCTACACAAATGTTTCTTCAAGCCAGTATCAGAGGGGGTTTTGGAAAGACCCCCTATAGTTCCTCGGAGCCCTGTCATTAAGAATTGAGGGGACGTTAGAAAGGCTGGTTAGAGGAGTGAAGTTGCCTAAAGTGCTTAAATTTCTTTTCCAATGTCCTGGCTCTTTGCAATAATAGCAGAAACTAGGAAAGTTTTGATTCCATTTAGGAGCCCTCCTTTGCTGGGACTGAAGATTAAGAATTTTGGCAGTCTTCCTTTTAGGTGACTTGTCTAGAGTTTGAGAGAGCTGGTTTGCCAGATTAACTAAATCTGGAGTACACACAGTTTCCCATTTTATTCTAGTCCTTTCTACTGGAAGGGAAAGGTCCCGGTTCAACCCATTAATAAACATAGAGTTAAAAGCTAACTGGGTGGAATCAACATCTAAAGAAAGATCAGAATTTTCTTTAAAAACAATCTGAAGTCAATTGTAATAGTCATGAACAGAAGCAACAGATTTTTGTGTACAAGATTGAATTTTGTTCTAATCATCAGTCTGTGGAACATCCCTAGGAATTGTGCAGTGAAGTCACCTAGAAATTTTCTAAACCAGATCATATAATAAATTATCAGGCTGGTCTCTCAGTTGTAATTCTAGAGACCTTTCAGGATTTTCCCAATTAGAAGTTTGCATCCAGCACTGGCCCTGACCTTTACCGACAAGCATATGAACTAGCAGATGTAAGATAAACAAGCTTAATAATTTTGAATGACTATATTAAATTCCTTAGAAATCTATGAGGATCTTTGGTTACTTTGGGAAAATTTTTGATTATGAATCACAGTTTAGATTGTGACTAAAGTTTAGATTATGACTAAAGTCCAAGGAATATAAGAATTTAGTGGTTTCACCTCTGGCTCCTCAGAAGGCTTAAGTTTAAAAGGACAGGTTCTGACAATTTCAGAGGAAAAAGGAGTGGAGAGACTTTCAGAGAAAAGGGAAAGTTTAGCAAGATAATCAGTATGGTGGAACTGACAGAATAGAGGAGGTGAAGATGGTATAGAAGGAAAGGAGGAAAATGGCGCCAAAGGCAGAGTCTGAGTACAAGGAGCCCAGGGAGAGATGAGGGGGCACTCGAGGCAGAATCTGAGTCAAAGAAGCCAAGAAAAAAGAGCCGGAGGCTTTGGGTGCCATTTTATCTTTCTGTGATCATTTGTGTGCCTCAGTTAAATGTAAAATCTCATTTTGGAGAAAGGTACTTTTAGGGTCGTGATAACACTGGGAAGCCTCAAAATACCAACTGAAAGAGGCATTCCTTTCAGTTAAAAAAATTTTGAGCTATTGTAGTCCATATTGGTTTTTAGAAAATTAAGTTTGGGGATTTCGAAAGTTCCCCATAATGGCTATTGATATTCTAAATTGCCTTTGGTCAGGTCTGTCCATCTACTTATAAATGTGCTTGAAGAAGGGCCACGGTCTTTAAACATAGAATCAGCCAGAGTCCCTATAGAGGGGATGTCCTCAAAATATTTAGATAACTGGGATCCCACTTCTCAAAGGTTTTTCTCTAGAGTAAAAGAATAATTTTCATACAGATCAACTCAAACAGCTTACAGCTCAAACAGCTCAATTCAAACAGTTTGCAAGCTACTATCAGCCAGTTCTTGGGGAGCAGCTTGGTCCTGGAGGAGCCAGGCCAAAGGCTTTTCAGCGAGTTTCCAGAGAATGGTCCCTTCCACAGGAGTGGGCCAATGACTGAACTGGCACAGTTTCAGTGAAACAGCCTGTTCCCAAAGGAATGGATCAAGAGCTTCTTAGCTTTGGTTGAAGTAGTCTGACCTTAAAATCAGAGCAAAGTATGAACAAGTACTCACATACAGAATAAGGCCTTAACCAGGAACTAAACCTTAAAACAAGTCCCAAATAAAACCTGGAGAGCTTCAAACACAAAAAGGCCAAGAGCTCTGGTCCAGAAGAAAGATGTACCTTCAAACTCCAGTGTTAGTGAGAAAAGTAGTGAGTACAATGGGCTTAATTGTGAGTATGACACCTATTTACTCACCAGTCCCAGAGCCTTTGGGGCTCTGGTCCTTGTACAGGCCACCAAAATGTTGACCTAAAACCAACAGACTGCCAGTTATTTCTCTATCAAGAAAAAATAAAAGATCTATTCAGAAATTCATGACTGGTGAATAATTACAATTCAGGGTCTGCAACCATGGTGAGTCATGCGCAAGTGTCTGCATGGCAAGGGGAGAAGAATGCTTTTATACAGAGAAAAGGAATTTGAAAGGACTATAGTGAAAATAGAGTCCACAACTTTTCATTGGCTGAGTCCTTGCCAGGAAAGAAGAAGCGTCTTTCTTCTTTCTTTTGGCCTCTGCTATTGTCACAGGGCCTGAGAGCTCCCCTTTCTGGTATCCCAACTCTATTTAATTGAAGTTTCTATTAATTAATTTTTTTACAGTGGTAACAATGTAAGTTGGTCAAGTCATTTGATAAAAATGTCTGGGAATATCTATTAAAGTTTAATATATACATATTTTAGTATTCTAGTTATTTTCCTGATAGAAATGTGTATATATATATATCCCAGAATACAGGTAGATAAAAGGATGCTTATTACAGCGTTATTCATAACAACACCAAATTGGAAATAACCCAAGTAGTCCAATAGATAAATAAATGGTGATGCATCCTTATCATCCACCAATAAAAGTGAATGAACTATATTAAACTATATTTGTAGAACACTGTCTATCAGTTAAAATAAATAAACCTCTCCACCAAAGCAACAAAGAGATACAAAGAATGTATCTCAGACATACAATGTTGGATGAAAGAATCTAGACACCATAGAGTATATACTGCATGATTAATCTAGGAATTTAGAAATTAAAATAATAATTAGCTTGCGTACGGGGAGTCAAGAGTGACTATGGGAGGACATAAAGGGACCTTTGGATTTTATGGTATTTTGTTTTTTCTTGATGTAGACAGTAATTACATTGTTGTGCTCATTTTATGCATATTCATCAAGCTGAGCACTTACGATTTTTCACTTTTATGTTGGTGTTATTAGTTCATTATTCATTATTTCATTAAATAGTGTTTGTCATTTAATATTATGACTTCATTGCACAAGAGAAAATTTTCTTTCTAGAGTCTGTGGTCTGTTTCCAAGTACAATTGAATTATCCATCTACCACTTGAAAACCTGGGTATGAATGAGCTACTGGGGTTAAAGTCTATGGAAAATTAGTTGCAGGATATTCCTTACCTTTATAATGACTTCTACTAGCTTAGCAATTGAAATGAAATTGTTGGGTGATGTAAGGAAATTTCTTTATGAAATTGATCATTGGATAATACCTGGTTTCTGTAAGGACTGTCAAATATTAAAGTGCTTTACCATTTTCCAATATCTTTGTTTTCAAGTCACTTTCACATTCATTGTCTTTAATGATCCTCAAAGCATCTCTATGGAAAGTGGGTAACTTTCTCAGTTGCACAGCTAATAATTGTTTCTTTTAGATTAAAATTTATGTTTTCTAAATCCTATATTAGAATTTTTTCTGAACTTCCACTTTGCCACACTATCAGACCATTTCACTAATCATTGTTTTATACTCACCAGAGAATTTTTCCTTCTTCTCCATGATACAAATACATGTATTAAATCTGCCATGTTCCAGGGCCACATATTTTTTAGAACCACAAATAAAACATCTGATATAGGTGAAATTACTCATACCTCGATTCATATTACACTCTCTATAGATAATAGAGATCCTGATCTAATTACCAGATATTTGAGGATTTTAGTTTCAGAAGAAATTGTTTCTTGAGATGCTAATTGGACTGAGAAAGTTAAATGTGGCATGAGAAATACTTTCAACATTGCTCCCCAAAATTCCACCCCAATAATGTGAGTGAAATCTGTGAGTGAAATCTGTGATATTCAGGAAAGCGTTACTGTTTTAGACAATAACCTCCATTTTTAGTTTTCAAAATTACTGCATTAAAAATTTAAAAAGTATGTTTTTGAAATTGTTGCATTTGAAGGGGATATGCTGTTTAGAAAGGGTGAAGCTGTAGGCACATTACAAAATATCAGTGCACTTAAAAAATAAACTACAGGGTTTCCCTGGTGGCGCAGTGGTTGAGAGTCCGCCTGCCAATGCAGAGGATACGGGTTCGTGCCCCAGTCCGGGAAGATCCCACATGCCGCGGAGTGGCTAGGCCCGTGAGCCATGGCCACTGAGCCTGTGCGTCCGGAGCCTGTGCTCCGCAACGGGAGAGGCCACAACAGTGAGAGGCCCGCGTACCGCTAAAAAAAAAAAAAAAAAGAAAAAAAATTAATTTGCAGAGTACTATTATAATCAAGGATTTTTTTTTTTTTCTTGAAGTGGAATCTCTTCTGAAAAGGAGATAGATTTTTCGATTAGATCTTTCACTAGACGGGTACTCATTCTTATGAAATCTGTTACATGCTTTCTCAGCATTAGGGAATAAAGAATGACTTTCAGGGTTAAGATTTGCCATATACGGCCAGATGACAAAGTTCTCATTCATATATTGCATTTCAGAGTTTTCTTATAAACATCAGTCTTAAGCTGACATTCATGCCCACAACGATTTGCCAAGGTGCTGTTTTAAATGCAGTGTAAACCTCAAGGTCATTTTCTCCTAATTAAACTCCGTCCCTTGGAAACTTTATTGAAACATTTTTTTCTTAAACTGAGCCATGCTGAATAGAAAAAGCACTCCTTCCAGGTTAAGCTTTGTGTTTTGTGACATATTTACTGATTCTTTGTTCTACAGCTGGCCTTTTCATTACCTAATGCAATGAGATAGGACTCAGATAATACGTCAGATATATCTAAATGTCCTTAAGTCCAGATTTGGTTGTGAAAAATACAACAAAAGTATTCACTCTCCTTATGTACTATTGATTTTGTTTCCTTCCGTTTTTCCAGCCCTCACTGAATTGTCATGCATTTTCTCATTGTGTTAGTCCTGACAATGTCTATAACAAGAATTTGTGATTTTTAAATATTTTACAGAGATTTTTCTGAAAGTCAATTGTCAAGGAAGAACTATAAATATATGCACGTGTCGAGCTGTAGTATTTTTTAAAATGTGAAAATTTCTAAAAGGGAGTAGTAGTTTGTGTCAGCAAGAACCTTATCACCCAGTACACACATTAAAGTGGTGTTATCAAATTGACTTTTTAACGCTTGGAATCATTTGTAGCCTAAATGATTTGTAGCCTAAATAATCCTAATGCTTGGAATCAAAATGTAGCCTAAATACATTTAACCTAGGGTGTTCTTTCTAAAAACAAAAGTTTATTCAGCATTATAATTTGTGTTGGTATAATCATAGTTTGTGATGGTATAATTTATAATTTGTGATGGTAATTTTATATGGAGGAGTAAGCAGACCTTAGCAGAAGCTTTTCAAGAAAAGTTGGGGAAGCAAGAGAGAGTGAGTAAACAGCATGATCAGTGTGGTGTGAGAGGAAATGTGTATCACTGTGGTCAACTTATTCTCATGATAAGCTATACAGGGGGCATGTTCTGCACTTTAGTGTTTGCTCAGGCTTGGGGACAAGCCAAAGGTCAAGGAGCTGTGGGGAGGAGAGAATTTTGACTGATGTTTTGTCAAGACAAAGCAGAGGGTAAGAAGTAGGCAATTGTGAACACCTGGTCAATCAAAAGGTGTACAATATGATATAGAATGCTCATGCATGTGTTAATTAAAAGAATTGGAGGTCAGTATTCTAAATATATGTTAGCATTCAATTTTTTCCACTAAAAGGGTGAGGCCATGACCAATTCAAGTTTTATTTTTAATATGACCCCTCTCCTTTTATCTGTAATAGGTACTCAGTAAGTATTTCATAAATAAAAAAGGAAACTAAAGAACAATTAATATTTAACAGTATATTAACTTCAAAATAGTACTTGTCTGTGTAAGAAAGTTTCTAAGGTATTTTCCAACTATATATCAATAAATCTCAGACAAAAGAAGAAAAATCACTTAGTGTCTATCAAGAATGATAGAGTTAAAAATATAGTGTGCTACCTTTAACTCTACTGATTGTGATTTAATTCTTTTTGAAAATTTTTCAAGAGCTGTTACTCAATAAGATTTGATTGAGGCCAGTAAATGTATGGGATTTTAGGGATTTTTGTTCATTTGTTTAGTTATTTTGTGTTTTTATTTTACCAATAAAATATTATATCAATTGAGACATAATAATGTATTTTCTAAAATGAGTAATATCCTCTGTCTATTTGGTGTTTTTATTCACAGTTACAAATAATGATTTTAAAAATGTGAGATGAAGATAAATTTTTATTACATTTTACATAAAATGGTATTGAAATCCATAAAGCACTGTGACTTGCCCATGGCCCCAGGGCTAGAAAGCAGCAGAGCAATGGTTAACATCAAGGTAAGCTGAAGTCTAGACTGCTGTTGCCCCATTACATCACACTGCCTTAGAGAGGTAAGCATGGACCGTAACTGAAAACACCAAATTAAAACTCAGAAGTTTTCAACATTACATCAGTTACCCCTTTCAAAAAAAGGCCTGATTGGTCTTCCATGGTGGCGCAGTGGTTGAGAGTCCACCTGCCGATGCAGGGGACACGGGTTCGTGCCCCGGTCCGGGAAGATCCCACATGCCGTGGAGCGGCTGGGCCCGTGAGCCATGGCCTCTGAGCCTGCGCGTCCGGAGCCTGTGCTCCGCAACGGGAGAGGCCACAACAGTGAGAGGCCTGCGTACAGCAAAAAAAAAAAAAAAAAAAAAGGCCTGATTAAATAAACTTTGAAAGTCAAGTTCAGCAGCCTATTGGTAGGCTTAATGTATCACAATGTTAATATTGAAGGAATCTGTTTGACTTAATGTATGAATTTACTCCCAGTTGTGGGTTGTCACTTCTAATCCTTTTTGATCTATAAATATGTTAAAATGAAACCAGAGGTGGATTAGATTTTTCAAATTGATCATGATCTGTATATTTTGGTACATATTGAGTGTAATCTCTGCATTTGATATCAATTATCTCATTTAGTCAACACAACTGTCTTGTGAGTTATATTTTATTGTCTCTTTTTTTAATGAAAAAGTCAAGGTTCCAAGAATTTAAATTATTTTTCCAAAGCAACACAATAAATGGCCAAACTAGAATTTAAAATAGGATATGTCTAACTCAAGAGACAGTATTCTTTCCTCTTTGCAACACTGACTCAAAGCAAGCAGCAGAGATATCCATTTGCTCAAACACTTAGACAAAATTTTAAGTGGTTGCAGGCCATTATTATGTCTATATTTCTAGGGAAAGTCAAGTTACCCTCCTTGCCCCTAGTTAATATATGATGGGTTCAGAGTATTGAATGTGCTTTCCTTGTATTTCTTCCTGATTCATTTTAAGAGCTTAACAAAAGTGATCATAAAAAATAAAGTAGAAAAATTATTTATAAAGAATTATAGTAGTATCAATATAACTCTTCTTTCTAGTTTAAGAAAATTGTGATTTATGAGGTCTGGGGGCTTCCAGATGAAATGTAATTCAGATAAAGCCCAGCCTAGTCTTTCATATTCTTCTATTCAGCTATTTCTTATTAATTGACATATTTAGTATGAAAATTATTGTGAAAGAATATTCCTTTTAGTGTAAATGCCAGCTATTATATATGTTAGGATTTTTAAGTCGCTAATATATAATAAAGAGCAAGTATGTTAATGTGAATTAAATTCATTCTTTCCTGTATTTAGACAATCAGATTTTCCAATTAAAATTTTTAGCATACACTACAGGTGATTTTTTCTTTTCCAATAAAGCCCTGGTGGTTGAAACTAAGACAGAAGAATCCGATAATTGACCAAATTTTCCCATCTGAGGAAAACAAATTAGTAGATTTAGTAAACTAATAACAATTACCTGTCCAAACTTATTTCATGTAGCAATATTAAATAATGAACTTTAAGGTGTAGACTTATTTTCTGTAAAGATGCAGTGATTTATAAGGACATAAGGTTGGGGGAGAAGCAAAATGAAAACAAGAGCTATAAATGTAGGAAATTTTAATTAATTCATTCAGCATAACATATGCTCAATATGTTACACATATGTATGTAGTTTTATAGAATATAGGATGAGGGATTCATGTTATTTTCAGAGCTCTAATAATGTCTCCAGAAGCAGGGGGCATTTTATCTGGATCTTGAAGCTTACGTTGTAGTCTGTCCCTTAGAGAATTGAGTAGTTATAACAGTATTCAGACTGAAGAAAGAGGAGAAGAAAGTACCTCAGGAAGTGGTTCTTAAGGCAGGGTTTGTGGTTTTGTGTGTGTGTGTGTGTGAGTGCGCGTACATGGAATAACCTCCTAGAAATGTATAGGCATTGTTTTAATAAAAATTTTAATAAAAATTTATTGGTATTTATTGACTGGGGGCCTAGGATGACAAATATTCTGCACATAAAGAATTGTGGCAGTTCCCATGTGATTTGTGAATGTCTTGCTGTACCTTCAGGTAAAAGAAAATTTATTTGTATTTACCTGAGACTATGTATTTAGCATTTCACATGTGAACTCAAATAATTCTTACATGGTTTTAAATTTTGAACAGTTTGAATTTTTAGGAATACAACTAACATGTAAACTAAAGGGAAATTATAATTTTTAAGTTTCTAATTTTATCAAAAGTTGCTCAGCAGTTTGGAAAACTGCATCACAGAGGGCAATGTAGCACATAGCATTTGAACAGCTAATACAACATATTTGTATTGGTTTACATTTGTCGCTGTTATATTCACAGTGATTCTCTATATACATATGTGTAATTTATCTTTTAATTTTGTTGTGCTTGAGTATTTATATATGACAATTATATATTTATTACAAATAAATTGTATTTTCTATTTTGATTATATTTATGCCTTTAAATGGATTTTTCCTGAAATTATATATGTAAGTTACACTATCTATTAAATTAATTTGAAGATAACAGAGTGTTAAAAATGTTAGTTATAGAAAGGTCGATTACCATTAACCTAGGGCGTTTACAAAGCTAAGTGTAATCAGGCAGGTTAAATATATTCTTACCTATTTTAGGTAAGAATATATTTAAAATAATGGGTAGATATATGTAAAAATCATGAAGGTGGAAAATTAGGAGGCCTCACTGGAATCAAGAATATTGACTCCATATCTATTTTGAGCCTAACAGATTTAAATAAAAAGGAAAGATATGATTACATGTGTTTTTCACTCCTATAAATCTTATAAAATGGTACCAACTAGCTATTAAGACCTCTGCTTCTTTTCCCACAGAAAAAAACTTAAACCCTAAAAAAAAAATCATGAAAGAAGAAAAAAGTGCAAAACACTTCTCTCTTCTATCTTCCAAAATTCATGGCGGGACATAGTTTGTGGAATCTAAATCAGATCTGCAACTTTAGGAGCAAAGCCATTAGAAAAATTCAATTTTTATTCAGGATGTCTCTGGGTCCACCTAAATATTAAAAAAAGGGGGGTAGGATAAATATTATATGACCAATATATGTCTCTACCACACTGAGCATCTAATATAAAGTTTGGGATTTATAATAACAGATTATAAAGGCCACATATAATATGTACACGGTTGTGCATGTATGTTTATATGTGTGCATGTATTATAGCACATCTCATGACCAAAAAAAAAAAAAAATCAAGTGACCTGGCAGTCAGTTAGCAGTAAGCTATAGTCAGTCATATGTTTCTGCTATCTATTGTTTTAAGCAGTAAAGTGATGATTAGATACATCTTTTGGAAAACTAATGCTAGCGACAGCTGTGAGCATAGTTAAGAATAGAAAGGGACAGAAGGAATTCTTTAGAATTGGTTCTATCTGTACCACAAAGAAATAGCTCATTTTCCAAGTGCTGTCTTTTTGTTTAATATAACTAGTAAAACGTTTAGCATGAACATTAATTTATATAATATTTTCTGATTACAAAAGAAAGTGTAAATCAACACTACAGGTAAATGATGCACATTTTAGAAGCTTTTAATAGATATTAAATTTATACTACATAACGTTTTACTAATTTATAATCTAAGCATTAGAGATTGTTCATCTGTCATTCTCCCATATATTCAACAACACTGGGTATTGACATTTCTTCTAATACTTTCCAATCCCGTAGGGAAAATATTTTCTTATTGTCATTATAATGCCCACTCTTCTATTAATAGTGGAGACAAATTCATTTCTGGTGTTTAGTGGCTATGTATATTTCATTATTAGTAGATACGTGTTTAGTACCCATACCCATCTTCTCACTATTGATCGTATGGCCTTTGTCCCACATTTAGTTTCTAGAATTTAATCCTATTTTGTTGTTTGCCTTTATTTTGTTTCTTGGCAATTTTGCTATATATGCTTTTCCCCTCTTCTAAATATTATGTTCTAGTACCTTGCTTTATGGTGAAAATCTATTTATTATTTTCAGAAATATGTTAAGCTCCCTCCAATCTTTGTAAACAAATTATGGTGTTAAAATCTGTGAATTCAGTACTAGAACATTTAGTTTCATCTCTTACATTCTTCATTATTATCTATCTTCATTTAGCATTTTCCTAGTATTAGTATTATTACAGTTACTTAAATGGTCTTGAGGAGAGGGAAACTGTCTTTTTAGTTTCTTTCTTTGCTAAATAATTTTGTAATAAGTGAATGAAAATAAAAAGATGTTAGAACATGATAATTCAATTTAAAATTAATTAGGTGTAATATATTATCTGATCTGAAGGATATGTCACATCCCATTTGTAGATAACCTAGTAACATATATATGTAGGCAATTGACCTGCAATAATCAGTTTGAATTTTGGTCAATTAATGGTGTAAAAAAACAGTGTTTATATACTTGAAAGGAAGATAATCATAAAAATTATTTATGTTATCTCTGAATTGAATCAAATAGGAAATCTGACTATTGCTATTCAAAACTGGAAATCCTGAATCACCTACATTTGAAGGCCTCCTTCAAGTAAAAATCTCTCAAATATAAACCAGGAGCTTTCTACTTAAATATTAGCTTTATATCATTACAAAAAATCATGTTAGTGAAATAAATTTCTTATCCCAGTAAGAGAGCTTGGAAATGTTAGAAAGTGCTGGTATTAATATTGAAAAATCACTACTGAAAATGAAAATGGTAATCAGTTAGATTTATCTATTAGGCAATTATAGTTAGATTATTCATAAATCAAAGTAGTGTTGCTAATTGCGTGGGTCTTACTTGTTGCAGAATTGGTAATTTAAGTTGTCTAGCACATTTTTTAGAAAGAGGACTCAATCTTTAGCCTTATGGGAATGATACTTGCAAAAAACTTCAGTAATTTCCAAATGTATAAATATTTCACACATAAACACTTCGTCATTTATATCTAAAATAAAACTCTATAATCACACTGAAATTTGTAAGGAAAAATCTAATTTAGTTTATTTTTTAAAAAGACTTGCCCTCAAAGCAATATCTTTCTCTTTGTTTCCCCTTTGGTTAAATCATAGAAACCAAGGAATACTTATTATTTTGTCTAGGAAAGATGAGGCAGGAAAATATCATGCTTACAGCTTGATACACTACACAGAGGAGCAAGAAACAATGGCCTTGACATGTGTTTTACATTCTGACCTTATATTCAAAGTGACAGTGTTTCGACAGGACATGTACCCTGCTGGAGAAGAGATTGCCACATTTCTTTCTGTAGGAGTGATGAGTTTGAATACTTAGAAGTGAAACAAATTCCTAAACATTCTTAACTAGATGTTAAGAATAAATTTGCATCTTTGATTCATTTGCATATGTTTTGATTCACTTAACTTTAATATATTTATTTGATGCAAATTAAATCCACCTTTCTATTTTGCCTAGTGGTCTAACAGTATCCTTCCCAAGATACATTATAAGAGAAAACAATGCTGCTTAGTGTTGCCATCACAGTATCCTTGAGGCATTCCATTTCAGGACTTACGGAGGGGAGGAATAATTAAAGATGGTGAAACAGCAAGGAGTAACAGGCTAGAACAAAGTCAAGCTACCATAAGAATCCTAAATGAGACATGTCTAATAGTGAGTTGACTACAAAATATACAATTCCATGAAATGATATCAGCTAACTTGGCCTCTATTGATATGTAAGGTGGCAAATTAAAGCACCTTTATGTGTGATTCTGCTAAAGCCCACTGCTGATTCAGGTATTACCACAATGTGAATTCTTATAGCATTTGAATGCCTAAAATCCAGATACAAATTCCCAATAGAAACATGAAACAGAGGATATTTACTACCTTAGCTGTTAAGAACTCTATTATTATAGTCTTTGGTTACTTTATTCTGCTGAAACATAGATTTTGTAATTATAAAATACTTCTGTTTGGCCAAACAGAAGAGGATGGACAACTTGGTGACTACATTTCAACCAGAGCTAATATTCTACAATGCTTTTTATTATATACTTTATAAATCAGTATATCCTCTAGTTTAGTGGACAAAAATACATATGTATTTATCTCAATTTGAATAAGCAAGATTTAGGTAGTATAATTAAAGAGAAAATGTGTATTTCATTAGCCTCTTAAATTGTATAGTTGACCCTTGAACAACATGGGTTTGAACTGTGCAAGTGCATTTATATGATTTTTTTTTTCAATAGTAAACACTGCAATACTGCATGATCCGCAGGTGGCTGAATCCACAGATATGGAGGAGCTGTGGATACTGAGAGCAGGCTCTACACAGATTTTCAGCCATGCAGAGGATCAGAGACCCTAACACACACTCCCTGGCACCCCTGTTGTTCAAGGGTCAACCATATTTAGTGAGGATATTCTTCTTTGATCCTGCTTGAAAACTTAGTCCTTTTGAGCTTTCTAGACAGTCTTAAGTATTAAAAAGTATTCTATAATTACTATCAGTCACAACATTTAGTGTCTTCTGAACTTTATTGTATCATATTTCTGAATAAAAGTTTGATCAAAAATTTCTTTTTTTTTAATTTATTTTCTTGTTCATGGGAAGGCATTTTGTTTTAAATACAGCAGTGTGTACATGTCAATCCCAAATTCCCAATCTATTCCTTCCCCTTGGTAACCCTTCCCTCCTGGTAACCATAAATTGGTTCTCTAAGTCTGTGAGTCTGTTTCTGTTTTGTAAATAAGTTCATTTGTATCATATTTTTTGGATTCCTCATGTAAGCGATATCATATGATATTTGTCTTTCTCTGTCTGACTTACTTCACTGAATATGATAATCTTCAGGTCCATCCATGTTGGTGCAAATGGCATTATTTCATTCTTTTTAATGGCTGAGTAATATTCCATTGTATATATGTACCATATCTTTATTCATCTGTTGCTGGACAGTTAGATTGCTTCCATGTCTTGGCTATTGTAAATAGTGTTGCAATAAACATTGCGGTGCGTGTATCCTTTCAAACCATGTTTTTATCCAGATATATGCCCGAGAGTGGGATTGCTGGATATGGTAGCTCTATTTTTAGTTTTTTAAGGAACCTCTATACTGTTCTCCATAGTGGCTGTACCAATTTACATTCCCACCAACAGTGTAGGAGTGATCCCTTTTCTCCACACTCTCTCCAGCATTTATTGTTTGTAGATTTTTTGATGATGGCCATTCTAACTGGTGTGAGGTGATATCTCATTGTAGTTTTGATTTGCATTTCTCTAATAATTAGCAATGTTGAGCATCTTTTCATGTGCCTCTTGACCACCTGTATGTCTTCTTTGGAGAAATGTCTCTTTAGTTCTTCTGCCTATTTTTTAATTGGATTGTTTGTTTTTTTGATATTGAGCTGCATGAGCTGTTTGTAAATTTTGGAGACTAATCCCTTGTTGGTTGCATTGTTTGCAAATATTTTCTCCCATTCTGTGAGTTGTCTTTTGATCTAAAATTTCTGATTTACCACTTTTTCTAATCTATTTCACATGAATATACAAAACCATGAAGTTCTTGGAAAAAAGTGCAGCATTGCCAACATGGATCTCTGCTGTCATTTGTATAGCTTTCCAAAGATAAACTATAAATGTGTTGTATTTTTCTTATAAGGATGAGCCATTGAATGGAGATGCACTGTGTGCCAGTGTAGAAGAGAGTGGCTGAGGCTTTAAGGTAAAGAGGTAAAATAGAAGCAAATTCTTTCCTGCCAAAGGCAGCAGTATAGGTGAAAAGATAACATATGTACACTAGTAAGTAAACAGAATATTTTTCATCCTCTCTCAGTAATTAATGTAATATATTTTCAGAAAATGAGTAAATATATAGAATATCTAAAGGACACTATCAATCAACTTGATCCAGTTGATATTTGTAGAATGCTGTACCCAACAAAAGCAGATACACATTCTTCTCAAGATTCAAAAAGATAGACCATGTTCTGGCCATAAAATAAACCTTAGGAATCATTAAAAAGAAACAGAAATCATACAAAGCATATATATATTTTTTTACTATGACAATACTAGAAATCAACAGCAGAAATTGTCTGGAAAATCCACAAATATTTGCAGTCTAAATTACAAACATGAAAAAAATCTCATGAGTCAGAGAGTGTGTCTCAATAGAGATTTACAAAGATTTTTATCTGAATAAAAGTGAAAATGTTTCATATCAAAATTTGTGAAATGCATCTAAGCCATGTTTAGATGAAATTTATAGCATTAAAATGCTGTATTAAAAGAGATAGGTCTGAAGTCTGTACTATTTCTACTTATGGATCATGAAAAAGAAGAATAAGTTAATAACAAAGCAAGCAAAAGGAAGGAAATAATAAATGTGGTATTTGTCGTTAAAGAAAAGACAAATAGAACAGTGGAACAGAATAGAATACAAAGTTCAGAAACAGACTCACATAAATAAGCTCATTTAATTTTTGACAAAGGAGCAAATGTACTTCAAAAGACAAATGGTAATTATTTCAACAGATGGTACTAGAAAAACTGGACACCCTCATGCAAATTAATAAATAAGCCACGTGGCAAGGACCTGACCTGAGAGTGGGCCCAGGCAACAGCTCTTAAGAAAACAAGGACATCAGTCCTAGCTGTAAGGAAATAAATTCTGCCAACAACATGAGGGAGCTTGGAAGCCTGACTTTCCCTAGTCAAGCCTCCAGATGAGGACACAGCCAGCCAACAGCTTGATCTTGGCCTTAAATCCTGACCCACAGAAACTGTGAGAAAATAAATTTTATTGTTTCAAGCTGCTAAAAACATAAAGTAGAATTTTAAAAAATAAGTGTATCTAGACACAGATCTTACACCTTTCACAAAAAGTAACTCAAAACGTATCATAGACCTGAATGTAAAACACAAAACTATAAAATTTTTACAAGTTATCATAGGAGAAAATCTAGATATTCTTCAGTTTGGTCATGAGTTTTAGATACAACATCACAAGCAAGATCCATAAAAGGAAAATATTGATGTTGGCCTTTATTAAATTAAAAACTTCTGCTCTGTGAAAGACACTGTTAAAAGAATGAAAAGTCACAGACTGGGAAAAAATGACTAAGGCAAAACAAATCAATGATAAAGGACTTACAAAGAACTTTTAAAACTCAATGGTAATTTAAAAATGGGCAAAAGATCTTAACATATACCACTGTTAAGAAGATATGCAGATAGAAAATAAGCATGTGAAAAGATACTCAACAGCATATGTTATTGGGGAATTGCAAAGTAAAACAATGAGGTATTACTACACTTATTAGAATGGCTAAAATCCAGAAAAGTTGAAAACAGTAAATACTCTTGAGGATATGGAGGAACAGGACCTCTCATTCATTTCTCTTGGGAATTCAAAATGATAGAGCCACTTTGAAAGACAGTCTGGTATCTTCTTATGAAGCTAAACACCATCTTACCACATAGTCCACCAATCACATTCATATATATACCTAGATGGGTTGAAAACTCATGTCCACACAAAAACATGCACATGACTGTTTGTAGCAGCTTTATTCATGATTTTCAAAAATTAGAAGCAATCATAATGCCCTTCAATCGGTGAAAGGGTAACGAAACTGAAGTACATTCATACATAGAATATTACCCAGTAATTTAAAAAAATGAGTATCAGCCAAAAAAGATACAGAGGAACCTTAAATAGTTACTGCTAAGTGAAAGAAACCAGTTTGAAAAGGCTACGTACTGTATGATTGCAATGTATGACATAATAGCAGAAACAGTGTGTGCGTGAAGGGAACTCTCTATACAGTCTACTCAATTTTCTGTAAACCTAAGGGAACCAATAAACTAAAAAGTTGGTTCTTTGAAAACAGTCAGTTATATTGATAAGAACTGTCAGGAGGTCTATACAATCTCTTAAATAAATTGAATTTAAGGTTAAAAACTAGAAAAAGAAACTTCCTTTACTAGAGAGAAAACATCTAAAATTCTACAGCTAACATCACAATTAATTGTGTTTTCACCCTAAAATATGCATCAAGGAAAGGATGATTTCTCAGACCACTGCTATTCAACACAGTCTTAGAAGTCCTAGGCAGTGAAATATGGCAAGCAAAGTTATTAACGTACATATGGAAATTAAAACTTCTATTCACAGATGGACTTAAATGCCTCTGTAGAAATTCCAAAGAATCTACCACAGAGCTCCCAGACAAGTGTGTTTTGCAACATCTCAGGATACCAATTCAAAATAAAGTTATAAATGTACACACATATATGAATTCATATAAATACATATATTATACACATACATGTATATATGTATATATTTATGCTTTTTTGTTCTATTAACTTTTTATAATTTGTGTTATAAGTTTTATAATTAAGTTTATAATTTTTGTTATTGAATTCCTAGAGTATTCAAAAAGAAAAAAACATATACATTTAAGACATTTTATCATATATTCCAAAATAATAAAATATATGTTTTCGTTTCATGCACTTTTGAACTGCAAATGATTTTGCAATTTTATTGAATTCTTACCAGATTAACTTCAGTTCTTTGTTCACTTTATATCTGTTTAATTTATTTGCAATGTCAGACACTGATAGCATTTCACACATGTGATTTATTTTAATGGCTGTCATCATCCAAAATAATTCTGAGTCTTTAATTTTTATTGAAAAGTAATCTTAGATCTGAGGTAAAAAGATTCTCATTGTGAAGAGTTTTGTGAACAGTTCTGATGCTATGTTATATCAGCCCTGCAGTCTTAAGAGAGTATGATCTACAGTGTACTCAAGAGTCCTGTAAGTCTGTACTGTATGTAGTATAAAAAGCAAAATCAAGGGGAAGAAGCAGTGACTTATTAAAGAAGTAGCCATTCTGCATATGTACTTCTCCCAGAATCTAAACACTTTTATTTCTTCCCTTACCCTTTCCTACTCTCCCTCACTCAACACTTGGCGTCCTTTTATCTTCATTCTGATGCAGCAATTCTCCCTTCACTATGAGATCATTTGCTTTCAGGCAGTGATATTCAACTGAGAAGTAATAAAGTGCTTAAGAGAAATTTTCTTAGAGTCATATTTGAGTTCCAATTTTGCCTCTGTTACTATTTGTGTAAACTGGAGCAAATTTCTCAACCTTTCTGAACCTACTTCTTCAGCTTTGTTGTCAAACTTACAATTCTGAGAGTTATATCAGGTAATGTATATAAGGGGCTTAATGCTTTACCTAGAGTAAAGACTCAATTACATTATTATATGTATGTATTATTTTTTATTTTTTTTTGTTTGTTTATTGTGTGTTAAAGTGAAGTACTGTTGAAGATCATCTGTGCGTTAAAATGTTTGTAATTATTTGATAATTGTGAGACAGAAATAAGTTACTCAGTATTTCTGATTTTCTAAAGTGAGAGCTCATGTCTATCATTTTTAATACTTCCTGAAAGGATAAGAGTGTAGAAGGTAATTACACAACATATATATAGGCTTCTATTTTTAATAGCTTTAGGCTATCTATTGTGAAGAAAATATTTTCCAAATCAAATGCATTATATCAAACTTGCCATCCTCTACTTTATACACATTTAAGGGTAATCAAAGAAATACAGAAGAAAACTATGTACGAACCAACAACAAAGAATAAACTGCTTAGTATCATACTTGTAATAAGATCATGAATGAGAATTTTCCTTTTAATGTTAAGTTTTGGTTGAGACCACATTCCTAAGGGAAAAGTGCAATTAGTAAACACAGTTTAAAAAAGAAACATTTATTTTCTTGCTAAAGAGTGGATAAAAATTAATGCAATGCTTTCCTGTCTCCCAACTCTTGGAGTTATAATAATACTTTAAAGATTATGTAAATCATAGGGAAAGATTGTTTAGGTAAGATGCGTAAGAGTAAGAACACTGTGGGGAAATTACACTTCATACAATAGGAGCAGGGTGGTTTGGACCAATTTTTCAATGAAAAACAATTTGAAAACCTGAGGAATCAATTAAAAATATTTCTAAAGGTATCAGAGTACTATCAAGAAAGTGAGAACCTTAGAACTGGAATCAAGGAGCCTACAGGAATTCCAGAGAGGCAAGTCTGATCTTTGGTATTATATTTTATTTTAAAATAATGTATTCATTCCAAAACTGTGACGCATATACGGAGAAACCAAGAAAACTTAACAAACTCACATGACTGGGGGAGGGAATAACACAGAATAGAAAAACAACAAAAACAAAATCCTTCAAGGCCTAATGAGAAGGAGGTGCCTTGGTAAAAAGTGCAAGCTTTCACATGGGAGCTGAAATGTAGATGAAACAGACATAGATGGGCTGAAGCCAGCTTCAAACAATTTCAGTTACTGAGTAGGAAAAGATGAGCCAGATTATTAGTGTGTTATAACAAAAACAAAACTAAGATACGGAGCCTCAAATTATTACTACAACTTTTGAAATAAAAATATTTGACCAAAGAAAAATACAGAAAGTAGACAGTAGAAATAATCATAGGATATCCAGAAAATAGTTTTATCAGACATCAAATTCAAAATAACAATGCTTAGTATGCCACATTTATTAAAGTAGAGAAATTCATCAGACCATTTAAAACTATTAAAAAGAATTAAATGAAAATTCTGGAACTAAAAATAGAATAACTGGAAGTAAGAACTCAATGAATGGGTTTAACAACAGAATAGTTGAAACACAAATGAATTGGAAGTGAGGTAATAACAAAAACCGTTAATCAGGGATATAATCAAAAGTTGTTAATGCATATGAATTCATTCTCAAAGAGGAGAGAAAATGAAGCAGAAACTCAATTTTCAAGAGATAATTTTCTGGATTTTCCAAGATTAAAAAATGAAACCAAGCCATAGAAGAACTATACACCTTAAGTTAGATAAACAATGAGTAATTAAAATAACAAGAACTAATGATCTTATTATAACCGTATAATAAAATCTTAAAAGCAGCTAGAGATTAAAAAGATACATTACCTTTAAGGAACAACAAAAACCTGAGAACTAACTTTTCAACAGAAACAATAGATGTCAGAAGACAAAGTAATAATATCCTTAATGGACTGGAAAAAACTACCATCCTCGAATAGTAAAAAATTAGTAAAATGACATATAACTACCATGATAATATATGGGCATAATAATGTAATAAAAAATCAGTTAACTCACAAAAAAGATAAATGTAGTAGCTAATCTTCACAAATGATTCCAAGGAATTTTTCCCCTCCCTGCTCTTCTCATCGAGAGTTGAAAGTTATTCTTTTTGCCCTAGAAGTAGTGCTGCCTCTGTAATTGCTTTGACTAATAGAATATAGTGGAAGCAACAATCTAGGAATTCCGGATTCAAACCTGAAGAAGACTCTCATCTCTCACTTCCTTCATCTTGTATCACTCACACCAGTGATGCTCTCTCTTGGAACCTAGCCACAATATTTCAATCTCAAAACCACATGGAGAGACCAGCTGAAGGAAGAGTATGGTGCTGTAGTTGAAAGCGCCATGTGAGCTCCAAGATGACATCAAACCTCAACTGGCACCCGTGTAAGTGAACCATCATGGATATTCCAGGCCAAGCAAACCCTCAGATGACTGTAGCCCCATTGCTCCAGGTGATACTACAAAATACAGGAGAACCACTCACTAAGCACAGCCCTCCCACCACAAAAATCACAAGAAATAATGAAATGATTATTTTTTTAAACCATTAACTTTGGTAGGAGGTATGTCACACAGCAGTAGGTAATCAAAAAACAAGAGAAGAGAAAAAATTAGTGAAGAAAGGTGGTAAATAGAAAATAGCTACATTGTAGCTGTGAATGCAGATGTGTTAGTAATGTACTAAGTATTCTAATTAAAAGACAAATATTGTCAGGTTGGATTAAAATAAAACAATATGTTTCTTATAAGAGACACAATTTAAATATAAGGATACAGAAAGATTGAAAGTAATTTCCACTAAGATCAGGAACAAGACAAGGTTGCCCACTCTGACCATTGTTATTCAACATGATTTTGGAAGTTTTAGCCACAGCAATCATAGAAGAAAAAGAAATAAAAGGAATCCAAATTGGAAAAGAAGTAAAGCTGTCACTGTTTGCAGATGACATGATACTATACATAGCAAATCCTAAAGATGCTACCAGAAAACTACTAGAGCTAATCAATGAATTAGCTAAAGTAAAGTAGCAGGATACAAAATTAATGCACAGAAATCTCCAGCATTCCTGTACACTAATGATGGCAAATCTGGAAGTACAATTAAGAAAACACTCCCATTTACCATTGCAACAAAAAGAATAAAATATCTAGGAATAAACCTACCTAAGGAGACAGAAGGACTGTATGCAGAAAATTATAAGACAATGATGAAAGAAATTAAAGATGATACAAATAGATGGAGAGATATACCATGTTCTTGGATTCGAAAAATCAAAATTGTGAAAATGACTTAACTACCCAAAGCAATCTACAGATTCAATGCAATCCCTATCAAACTACCACTGGTATTTTTCACAGAACTAGAACAAAAAAATTCACAGTTTGTATGGAAACACAAAAGACCCCGAATAGCCAAAGCAATCTTGAGAGCGAAAAACGGAGCTGGAGGAATCAGGCTCCCTGACTTTAGACTATACTACAAAGCTACAGTAATCAAGACAGTATGGTAGTGGCACAAAAACAGAAATACAGATTACTGGAACAGGATAGAAAGCCCAGAGATAAACCCACGCACATATGGTCACCTTATCTTTGATTAAGGAGGCAAGAATATACAGTGGAAAAAAGACAGCCTCTTCAATAATTGGTGCTGGGAAAACTGGATAGCTACATGTAAAAGAAAGAAATTAGATCCCTAACACCATACACAAAAATAAGCTCAAAATGGATTAAAGACCTAAGTGTAAGGCCAGACACTATAAAACTCTCAGAGGAAAACATAGGCAGAACACTCTATGACATAAATCACAGCAAGATCCTTTTGGCCCACCTCCTAGAGAAATGGAAATAAAAACAAAAATAAACAAATGGGACCTAATGAAACTTCAAAGCTTTTGCACAGCAAAGGAAACCATAAACAAGACGAAAAGACAACCCTCAGAATAGGAGAAGATATTTGCAAATGAAGCAACTGACAAAGGATTAATCTCCAAATTACAAGCAGCTCATGCAGCTCAATATCAAGAAAACAACCCAATCCAAAAATGGGCAGAAGACCTAAATAGACATTTCTCCAAAGAAGATATACAGATTGCCAACAAACACATGAAAGGATGCTCAACATCACTAATCATTAGAGAAATGCAAATCAAAACTACAATGAGATATCATCTCACACCAGTCAGAATGGCCATCATCCAAAAATCTACAAACAATAAATGCTGGACAGGGTGTGGAGAAAAGGGAACCCTTTTGCACTGTTGGTGGGAATGTAAATTGATACAGCCACTATGGAGAACAGTATAGAGTTTCCTTAAAAAACTAAAAATAGAACTACCATACAACCCAGCAATCCCACTACTGGGCATATGCCCTGGGAAAACCATAATTCAAAAAGAGTCATGTACCAAAATGTTCATTGCAGCTCTATTTACAATAGCCAGGACATGGAAGCAACCTAAGTGTCCATCGACAGATGAATGGATAAAGAAGATGTGGCACATATATGTAATGGAATATTACTCAACCATAAAAAGAAGCGAAATTGAGTTACTTGTAGTGAGGTGGATGGACCTAGAGTCTGTCATACAGAGTGAAGTAAGTCAGAAAGAGAAAAACAAATACTGTATTCCAGCACATATATATGGAATCTAAATAAAATAAAAGGTCATGAAGAACCTAGGGGCAAGACAGGAATAAAGACGCAGACCTACTAGAGAATGGACCTGTGGGTACAGGGAGGGTGATTGGTAAGCTAGGACAAAGAGAGTGACATGGGCATATATACACTACCAAACGTAAAATAGGTAGCTAGTGGGAAGCAGCCACATAGCACAGGGAGATCAGCTCCGTACTTTGTGACCACCTAGAGGGGTGGGATAGGGAGGGTGGGAGGGAGGGTGATGCAAGAGGGAAGAGACATGGGGACATATGTATATGTATAACTGTTTCACTTTGTTATAAAGCATAAACTAACACACCATTGTAAAGCAATTATACTCCGATAAAGATGTTAAAAAAATTTTTTAAAAAAGATTGAAAGTAAAATAATGGGAAATAAAAAGAGATGTAGTATGCAAAAACTAAGCTGATACGTATAGTGACACTATTTGTCCAGGAAGCTTTCAAAGCAAGAAGCATTAGAAAACTGACATTGAATAATACAGGGCCAGTCCACTAGAAAGGTAAAATAATTCTAAATTTGCATACACCTAATAACATAGACTCAAACCCACAATCATAATGGGAAATTCCAACACTCAACAAAGATAGAACATATAGACAAAAACAATAAAAGATAGAGTTTTACAATAAGAATTCACAATCTTTTGAAGTACATAGGAAACATTTACAAAAATGGATCATATGCTGAGTCACAAAAATGTTTCAAACGTTGAAGTCATTGTAACCATTGTAACCATATCTTCTCTCACCATAGCCAAGTCAAAAATCAAATTTTAAAAAAAATCACTAAAAATCTACATATATTTTGTTTTATTTAATTTTAAAATTTTTGTACAGTTTTAAAGGTTACACTCCATTGATAGTTATTACAAAATATTGGTCATATTCCCCATTTTGTACAATACATCCTTGTAGCCTGTCTTACACCCAACAGTTTTTACCTCCCACTTCCTCACTGCTATATTGCTTCTCTCCCCCCACCCACCCCCTGCACTGGTAACCAGTAGTTTGTTCTCTATATCTGTAAGTCTGCTTCTTTTTGTTATATTCACTAGTTTGTTTTATTTTTTAAATTTCACATATAAGTTATATCATACAGTATTTGTCTTTCTGTGTCTGACTTATTTCACTTAACCATAATGCCCCCCAAATCCATCCATGTTGCTGAAAATAGCAAAATTTCATTTTTTATGGCTGAGTAGTATTCCATTGTGTGTGTGTGTATCGCATCTTTTTTATCCATTCATCTGTTGATGGACGCTTAGGTTGCTCCCATATCTTGACAGTTGTAAATAATGCTTCAATGAACATTGGAGTGCGTGTAACATTTTGAATTAGTGTTTTTGTTGTTTTTGGATGTATACTCAGGAGTGGAATTGCTGGGTCATATGGTAATTCTCCTTTTAGTTTTTTGAAAAACCTCCATACTGTTTTCCACAGTTGCTGCACCAATTTACATTCCCACCAACAGTGTATAAGTGTTTTCTTTTCTCCACACCCTCACCAACATTTATCATCTGTGTTCCTTTTGACGATAGCCATTCTGACAGGTGTGAGGTGATATATCATTGTGGTTTTGATTTGCATTTACCTGACAGTTAGTGATGTTGAGCATCTTTTTATGTGCCTGCTGACCATCTGCATGTCCTCTTTGGAAAAATGTTTGTTCAGTTCTTTGGCTCATTTTTTTAATTGTTTTTTTTTTTGTTTTTTGAGGTTGAGTGGTTTGAGCTGTCATACATATTGGGTATTAATCCCTTATTGGTCTTATCATTTGCAAATATTTTCTCCCATTCAGTAGGTTGTCTTTTCATTTGTTTCCTTTCCTGTGCAGAAACTTTTAAGTTTAATTAGGTCCTATTTATTTATTTTTGTTTATTTCCTTTACATTAGAAGACAGATTAAAAAATATTGCTGTGATTTATGTCAAAGAGTCTTCTGCCTATGTTTTCCTTTAGGGGTTTTATATTGTCTTAACATTTAGGTCTTTAACAATTTTGAATTTATTTTTGTATATGGTGTTAGAGAATGTTCTAATTTCATTCTTTTACATGTAGCTGCCCAATTTTCCCAGCACCACTCATTGAAGAGACTGTCTTTTCTCCATTGTATATTCTTCCCTTCTTTGTCATAAAATCTGCATATATTTTGAACTTCAGCAATATACTTCTAAATAATTGATATATTAAAGAGAAAATCACAATGTTAATTAGAAAATACTAGAAATTGAATGATAATTAAAATACTATTTACCAAAATGGTACAGGGCAGTTAAAGCCATTATTAGAGGAACATTTATAGATATACACATTTATTAGAATAGAAAGGCAAAAAGTTCCTAATCTTGTCATTCATTCTAAAAAGTTAGAAAAAGAACAGAAAATTAAATCTAAAGAAAGTAAAAGACAAGAAACAATAAAGAGCATACATTAATGAACTTGATAGTACAATTGAGTTTTTTTAATCCCTTCCATTTGGGAAAGATGAAAGTGATGCCCTCTTTCATCCAATAATTGTAACTTTAAGAGAACCATATTTGGGGAGCGTGAATGCTTGCCAGAAGGGAAGACTTACATCATATTTCCTAGGTGGAAGTATATTAAATGATGCAATTGCTGGCTCCTATGTGATACTCAAGTAGAGTTCAATAGGGGGTTCTTGATGGAGTCAGACTTAACGATTCTTGCCTATGTGGCTTCTGGATACTGATGCCTGACATTTATCTGGAGGACGTAAAGCAGGCTGATTGAAGCAAGTTTGCATGACATTTTATGGGAAATCAGTGCAGTCATTGCTGTTTGCACTTCCACTACAGTAGAAAATGATTCGTTTCCCATAGACACCATGAAAAATAACAATCAGCCATTCTGAAGGACTTTAACCTAGAAAGTTATATGAAGCAGTTAGGGGACCCAAATACAAAAATGGTTCATTAAATGTACTTTTGGTAGGCAGATTCTGAGGAAAGTTTTTAATCAGAGAGATAGATAAATGTAGATGATAGATACATAGATACATAGATATTGCTTTGAATAAGTATGTCCAAAAAACTTAAAATAATATAAATTATAAACATTGGAAATTCTTCCTTTTCTGTCCCTAACTTTCACTAATTCTTGCTGCTACTTTTCAAAATTAGCCACTATTAATAGTTCCTTGTGTATTCTATCAGTCCTTCTTTTTGATGAGAGAAGCAATCCTTTTTCATACCAAAGAGAGTGGTCTATGTATGCTATTGTACTTTGATATACATATTTACATTCATATACATATTATGGAAATATTTTTTACATTAGTGTATAGAAAGCTTTCTCATTTTTAAGGTGCATATATTAAATTGCCTGGATACATTATAATCAATTTAATCAAATCCTTAATAATTACATTTGACCTGTTTTTAAATATTTACAAGTAGGAAAAAACAGTTCTTTTGAGTAACCAGATTCATGTTATTTCGTAAGTAATCTAGTATCCCACGTTGGGTTTCCTGGGAAGCAGACACAAAGATGAAGCTAAAAGTGTGGATGTTTATTGGGATTGCTTTTGGAATTCCCTGTGGAAGGGGTGGAGCGAGGGAGAAGGATTGTGTAGAGGGAGAAGTTTCCAAGCTTCTACCCAAAATGTCTAAATACCTTCTTGTCTCATATCTTTCTAAAAAGGTCTGTTATTAAATTGTTTGCAAATCAGATGGGTTACAATTTATATTTCAGTCTAGTTTTATTATTATATTTTTTACTGAGTGAGGTTGAGTATCGTTGAAAATAGTTGGGGCCATTTGTGATTATTTTACTGTGAAATGTCCATTTCATATACACTTTGCTCATATTTTCTTAGGTTTCTAATCTTTTTCATGCAGGTTTCTAGTAACTGGTTATATGAAAATGATGAACTTTGTGATGAGTAACATATAATTTGTTTTTTTTTCATTTTTCCATTTTCCATTTGTGTTTTTAACTTTGCAGTTGAAATATTGACATGTAAGGCTTTCATTTTTTAAGGTCAACTTTATTAATAGTTTTTCTTACTTTTTGTGGACTTCGAAGCATAATTTCAAAAAGTTCTTGTTCTTATGTTAAAATAATTTACTCTTTTTTTGTATTTTTATGGTTTTTTTTTTTTGTACATTCAAATATTTGATCCTGGTAAATAATGTCAAATACTTTTTTTAGATAAAAAAATTTATTAAAAATATTCATCCTTATACCACTAAGTTAAAATTTCATATTTAATCACATTCTATACTACCACTGATCATCTACTAAGCCATTGGAATTATCTACTCCTCAAAATTTTAGTAGAATTCTACTGTGAAAGCACCTATACCATGAATGTTGTAGAGAATAGCTAGGGTGAACACATAATTTATTATCCAAATTGGAACTTTTTTAATAGTTAAAGGAAAGAGGTTCAACTAATACTTATGCTAGGACAACAGGCATAAATAAGCCTTCCTTGCCATGGACAAGCAAGGACATTAAGGACATTCTAGGAATAGCTTCTTTAGCTCTTTCTCCATTTTTTTCTACTGATATTCATCTATATATTTTTCTTCTCATAATATCTTTGTCAGGTTTTGGTATCAGGGTATGCTTTCCTCATAAAATAAGTTTGGAAATGCTTTCTACTCCTTTATTGCTCAAATAATTTAGAATTCTGTAGTGTTAATATCTCTTCCTTAAATGTTCCATAAAATTCACTGATAAAATTATCTGTGTGTTGTGTAGGGTATATAGGATGTGTATCATCCTATATACCTTCTGTGCATTGGATATTATTTCTGATAAAATTTTGCTCTTATAAATCTCCACTAACCTTCAAAATGCAACACGAATGTTTGCTTCCTCTATTCTCTTTTACATCTCTTTCTCTAGACAATTTTTTCTTCAGCATTAATTGTACCAATAATTCTTAGTTATCTTCTGACATGTCAGATTATTCTGCTTTGTGGTTTTTTATATTCTATGGAGAAAGTGTTAAATTAATTAAAAAGGAATGAATATTCACTGTTTTCTAGGCATTATGCTAGATAACTTAAACCTCACACCAATTACTTGATAATATGTTATTTTTCAATTTCCAACTAGAAGTTGAGGCTTAAGAGTGCTTAATTAATAATTTTAAGCCATAAAATTATTGTAGCACATCAGTTACTTGGGCTTCCAGACTCAAACTTGGACTTACACCTAGATTCTCAGGCCTTCAGGCTCAGACTGAATTATACTACCAGATTTCTTCATTTTCCAACTTGCAGATGGCAAATCATGGGACTTCTTCATCTTTATAACTGTGTGAACCTATTCCTATAAAAATTTCCTTTTTTATCTTACCTGTCTCTCTACATATATCCTATTGGTTCTGTTTCTCTGGAGAACACTGACTAATACAGTGTTTAACTTTTTTTTTTTTTTTTTTTTGCGGTACGCGGGCCTCTCACTGTTGTGGCCTCTCCCATTGCAGAGCACAGGCTCCGGACGCGCAGGCTCAGCGGCCGTGGCTCACGGGCCCAGCCGCTCCGCGGCATGTGGGATCTTCCCGGACCGGGGCACGAACCCGTGTCCCCTGCATCGGCAGGCGGACTCTCAACCGCTGCGCCACCAGGGAAGCCCCAGTGTTTAACATTTTAAAACAAAAATTGTCATCTAGAAGTACAAAGGTAGTAAGAAATCTGAATTTATTAAATATAATTAAATTTTTCATTAATTTTTCAAATTTTAAATTTGATAACATGAGTTTGTTTTTTAACACTTTATGATCTCAAAGCATTTTTTTTCTTTTTTGACCCATAACAGCAGGCTTTGTCATAATATTGAAATTGTTTCCCTCCTCTTAAAACAGTCATCCATCTGAGACCATCAAACAAAATGTGAACATATCAGCATGGACAATAGTATTTCTGGTATTGTGAAATCTTACCTTAAAAAACATTGCAGTTTGGTGAGGAAATAAAAACATGTGTCTGTAGTTCAGTTAAATTAGAATGCCATGTATTTGGGACTGGAGCCCAATTACAGCTTGATGAAAAATTCTTGGATCACACTAGTACCAATTATTCCAGGTGATGAGTGTTTGGAATTTTTTCAGCGTAAGTTCAGAGCCACCTAGGGAATTTTTTCCAAAAGTAAATCTTTTTAATAAAAGATTTACAGTTCCTGGATTCTTGTTAGGATTCCTGAATCATTTGCTTTTTGCTTCTGATTTCAGCCATAGAACTCATCATTACGAGATTCAAAACATCCTTGTACGTTGGATTATTTGTATTCAATCTCCACGAATTTTTATGTTTTAAATATATCTCTGTTGTCCTTTGTTTTTCAATCAGAATTGATGTGGCATTTAAAGAAGCAAAAACGTTACAGTTTCTTCATGTTGTTTTTGATATGTAGTTAAAACAGATCAATGTTCGTTTAGAATTTAAAAAATCTGACTGCCACACTCAATCTGCAGTTTAACATTGGAAAATAAGTTTCAATTCTTCCCCCACCTTTGAATCAAATAAAAGGCCTCTGTTACTGCCTTTGACTCCATATAAGCATGTCTTTGACACCTTTCACTGCACGGTGATTACCTATAGTTTATTATTCAGGCCAGTTATTATTGCTGTCATTGCCATGGGTTTCAGTTAAGCCAGGTGCTTAAGAACATACAAATTTAATGTGTTATTTCAGTGAATGCAACACTAGACTGTAAAGATGACAAAAAACTCCTGAGTCCAAATTACCCAAGCTTTAGGTAATCTGATATGTATTAACAGAGCAGGTCTTATAGCAATATTTTATTCTAAATAGTATAATAAAGGTAGCTGGCATCATCAACTAGTGGGTTATTACAAATCTGAAGAGAGTTTTGAAACCTCAAACTAGAGAGCAGCCATGATTCCATTCAAATAAGGAACTGAATCACAGATGTTCCCATCACCACTACATTGATATTACCAAATAAAACTGTACCATTTGTTCCCATGAATGGCATTGTTGAGACTGACATGTTCCTAGAAAATAGAAACATATGTATCTCACATGATTTAGCCAATTAGATAATGTGTGTGGTTTGAAAGTCTTTTCAACTTCAAAACAAAATAATTAAGAATATAATGAACAAAAATATATAACATATGTATACCATATATGGTGTGTGTGTGTGTAAATTTTATACAAATATAAAATATAGCACACTACATACTACATATATATAGTATTTAAAGAAACATAAACATACAAAGAATACTATATATTCTATAGTTTCTATATATTCTACTATGCATACTACACATGTATATGCATACATATAGTATGTAGTAGTCATATTTGCATTCACAGGTAATAATCTAGATTAGGAGTATTCCTTTAAAATAGCTTATGTCCTAGTGTCTAGTGGTTAGCAGGGCAATTATGACTCTTTTAATATAATTTAGAGCTTACGGTTAAAAAATAGCAGACCAAACACAGGAATGCCTCCTAAATTTCTGAAACCATACTGAAATTACACTAATTGGATACAAATTAAAAGGTAGGAACCCTCGTGACAAAGAAAATGGGAAAAGATGACAGCAACAGCATTTGAAGGCAGTAAGAGAGGTGGATAAATACTGACTGAAATAGTAAGTCTGAGCCAGATAAAGTCTCAGCACCAAAACCACTAGAAATAATTTTGAGACTAAATTCTTAAATTCCATTTTAAGACTGAATTCTTAAAGCCATTTTCCTATGGCTTTCCTATCGGTAGCCATAGGAAAATTTGAAAGTGGAGGTGAATGGGTAGGTAAAGCAGAGAGCTGGAGATTCATTTCTTTAATTATCTCATATAAGTGGCTGCCCTGTCTTCTTTTGAAAGAAGAGAAAGGATTAATTTTGGAGAGAGTGAATCAAAGTGACTCTAACTGGATTTCACCAGACATATCTGAAGTCGCTAGGGTTGTACTACAAAATTTATCCCCCTTGTATGCTTCTTTTGAAAACTACTGAAGGGTGTCTTTCCTCGAAACAAAAGATTAAACAAAGTAGAAACCCTAAGATATAAGGAACAGAAAAACCACCACAGAAGAGAGGGAAAGGACTTTTCAGGTTGATATGAAATGGAGATGCTAGAATGACATTTGTTCATTAGGTCCGTCTAGAGGGAACACAGTCACGTTTGGAGCATGAAGAGAGCGGCCCTAGAAGAGTGGCCTCAAGGTACAGGTGTTTTAATACTATGAATGCAGGGTTTTGCATCCAGAGAGAATTGTGTGATAATTAATCATAGGCATATAGATAACTAACCTCAATAGAAAAACACATTAATTTCATGGAAACAAGAAGTTGTATAAGAAACGAAATGTGAATTTAGGAAAAGGCAAAGCTTAGCTATAACTTCTATTTTCAGTCACAATAATGTAAATATTTGTATTTGTTTTCTGTTGCCATGTAATAAATTATCACCAAACTTAACAGCTTAAACACACACATGTTTGTCTCATAGTTTAGCAAGTCAGGAGTCCAGGCAAAGTATAGCTGGGTTTTCTGCACAAGATGTCAAGCAATGTGTTTGTGGGGCTGTGTTTCTTTCTGGAACTCAAGGCCCTTTTCCAAATTTATGTAGTTGTTGGCAGGATTCAATTCCTTGTGGTCGTGTGATAATAGCCCTGACTTCTAGTGGCTGTTGGCTGGAAGAAACCCTCAGCTTTTAGAGGCCATCTGCAGTTCCCTGCCATGTTCCCCTCCCTATAGGCAGTTCACCACATTGCTTTTCGCTTCTTGGAGGCAAGCAGGAGGCTTTCTCTTACTACTCTGCTAATACAGAGTTTTGCAAGATACTCTAATCAAGAGTGGCAGCCTATTTATCACCTTTCCCATATTGCACTGATGAGAATAAAATCAAAGGTCCCACCCACATTCAAGGGGAGGGGATTATACACAGTGAAGATCATGGTAGCCAATTTAGATATCTGCTTACCACAATATTTAATATGGATTTAAACAAAAGTTATGAAATGACAGTGTTGGAAGAATAGAGGAAGGCAAAGTAGTTGAGGTATATAAGATCTCATGGATTCTTCATATTCTAGCAGTTGGTAATATCTATAAACAAAAACACTAAATAATATTAACCTGAGAAAATTACTGGGGAATATGAATAAAAACATCAGAAGAAATGCAGTTAATCCTTGTTCTGCCTATGGTTATCAGGGGGTAAGGGAGGGGGAGGAGGGATAAACTGAAAGATTGGGATTGACATATACACACTACTATATATAAAATAGTTAACTAATAAGGACCTACTGTATAGCACAGGGAACTCTACTCAATACTCTGTAATGGCCTATATGGGAAAAGAATATAAAAAAGAGTGGATATATGTATATGTATAACAGAGTCACTTTGCTGTACAGCAGAAACTAGCACAACATTGTAAAGCAACTATACTCCAATAAAAACTAAAAAAAAAAAAGAAAAAAGGAATACCTAGGGAAAGGTTTGGGAGAAAGAAAAAGAGTTAATTTATGCTTCGATATGGGGTTATAGAAACAAAGATGATTAAGCATTCCAGGGCAGATTTCTGTAAAAATCATGTGAGCATCAGCAGAAAATTTAATACATGTTTCCATTGGTTTATTTCTAAGAATATTTTCTCTAGTATATGTCAGTTTCTCAAAGAATAAACAAAAATCAATATGACAATTTGTCAGAAACTATGCATAATAAGGTAGTAATAGTTTAAGAGAAACTTGTTGAATTAATTTTTCAATAGCGATTTGATTTAGTCAATTATTCAATGAAGAAACATTTAAGATTTTAATTTGACAACCAAGTGATATGAAAACAATATAGGAAAATGGAAAAATATGATGTAAGGGATTAATATTTACCTAAGAGGTTGACATTAGTCATACATATATCACTTGAAACATTCTTGTTAGGAAGCTAAATTCCAGCCACATCATCAGAAAAATATAATTTTGTTGTTGTTGGCAGAGGTCAACATTTCAAAATGATAGAATAAAATAATTCCAAAATAATAAAATTTTCTCCCTTTCTTTTGGAGAAAGTTTTGTTTCATCTTCTGTCTCAAGCAAGACAGCTAACATTCCCCACATATTTCACCTTCAATTTTTCTTTGCATAACAAATAGATCAATCAATAATAAATCATAAGTTATACCAAAAAAGCAACATGAAATCTTCATTTCTTGTAGACATTCATTTTATGAATAATGGAAAGCCTTCTTAAATATGTTGATAATGACAGAAGAATTGGAACAGAAGGAAAGGGAGAGAAAAAGGGCAATATAGAAATAGAAAGATAAAGAGTTTTCATTTAATTCAGTAGGATAGCAAGGTTTGAATATTAAGAAATAAAATCAAATATTATAAATTTCCACATCAATGTCTTCAATAAATCATGAAAGACAAGAGAATGGAACTGAAAATATAAGTTAAAATATAAGTTAAAAACAAAAAATCCCCCCCAGAAAACAAACAAAAAAACACTGATACAATGAAAAAAAAACGGCTTTTAGGAAAAACAAAACAAGAAAATAACAATAATAACAATGGCAATATGGTCCACAGTATATATCCCTCAGAGTTAGAATAGAGGGAGGACAGAGCAACTTCACTGAAGGAGCTGAGCATTGCATTTTTTTATGTCTGTGAGAATCTGGGGGTAGGTGAGGGAATGTTTAGTTTTTGCTCTAATAAGATTAGATGTTGTAGATAAACAAAAACATTTCATTTCAGCACCACATATAGACATTAGAATGATAATGTCTGTGTTTCTTTTGGAGAACCATTTTTCCTCTTGATGAATTCTAGTTTTCAAGCCTGATATAGTCTAAGCTGTCACTTACAAAATAGAATTAAACCCTATTAATAAAGAATAGTAAATACTGAAATAAAATATATTTGTATACAGGGAACTTACCTATTAATTCAAAGGGTGTTTAAAAATAGAATGGAACAACTTAGCTAATCTGAAAAGTATTGATATCAAATGGTCAGATGCCTTGATAAATTAACATGCTTTCAAATGCTGTTACTAGTCTTCTACAACTCAAAAAGAGAATCATCCAAATTTCAGTGCAAGATTTAAGAATATTTAAAGTGATCAGGGTAGCTGGTAGACTTATGAGTAATTTTATAATTGGTTTTACTTGAATGATCTGTTAGAAAAGGCATAAAACTCCCATTACTTTCAGAATGTAAAGACTAATGGCAGAAGTGTAACAGAGAGGATTTGAAGATATTGGAAATAAAATGGAACTCAGTAATTGTCCTTTTAGATATTAATGGGGTACAAAGTTTTTTGACCAATTGTGACCCCTCAGCACTGAAGGTCAAAGCTATCTTAGATTAATGTAGTTTTCTTATGCATGTCACTTTGAAGACAATGACATGTTTTTCCCTTTGCCTTATGAGCTATACTTGCTTATCTTCTAACATACATAAGAAATGCCCATGTTTCACTGCACTGCAGGGTTGAAAATAATTAAGATAGAATAACACCTATTAATAGTAATATGAATTATATGTATTATTCATAAGCTTGAAAGGTATATGTTGGTCATTTTCCAATGTTGATCAGTTTCTAATGTGAGGGAAGCACCATGTAATTTACTATTTTGAATACAAACATAATTTTTTAAAGGGGAGGAAAAGACATTTTTAGTATTAAGATAAGGAAAGATATAAGCAAGGCATTTATGGAATGTTCCAATTTTCATTATAATCCAATTAAACCCAGTAAAATAACTGTATTGACATCTGCAGCAATGAGAAAATATCTGAGATGTTTGCAGTATTTTTTAAATTAAAAAAGATATGTTTTTTCGTGTGTTGTGATAGAATGAAGTAGATGAAAATAACCCATCTAAATGCCTAATGTTTAAATACCAACACATCAATGGTAAGTAAAATAGATAGAAAACTGTCCATAACAAAACTGACTATATACTTTTATAGCAGTTAAAAAAAATTCACCTCAAATATGGAGTACCAGTTTTCTGTCAATAACATGATAAAAAAGTGAATTTAACTTCCTGAGTAATTTGATGTATTAAGAAAATGATGGCATAGAAATAGATGCCTTCATTGCTGCTCATTCCTGAGATGCAACAACTATTGATCATAAACAAGAAGCTTGAATCTTGAGTCCGTGGAACTTAAAATAAGCATTATTTTACTAAAATGAAAGCATTTTAGGAGTTTTCAGCATGTTTGTTATTTTCACTTGATTACAAATTTTACATATCAATGTAAACATTTTTAAACTGTATTACACTTAAGAAAACTAAAATTAATAGGCATCTAAATTATATTTATATATTCACTGAAATCAAACCAACAATTGAGTTTTCATATTGGAAAATTGGAGTTTACATGTTTTCATGAAGCTTAACATTGTAATAAAAATAACTGTGTACAGGGCTTCCCTGGTGGCTCAGTGGTTAAGAATCTGCCTGCCAATTCAGGGGACACAGGTTCAAGGCCTGGTCCGGGAAGATCCCACATGCTGCGGAGCAACTGGGACCCTGCGCCGCAGCTACTGAGCCTGTGCTCTGGAGCCCACGAGTCACAACTACTGAGCCCGCGTGCCACATTTACTGAAGCCCATGTGCCACAACTACTGAAGCCCGCGTGCCTAGAGCCCATGCTCCACAACAAGAGAAGCTACTGCAATGAGAAACCTGCATACTGCAACGAAGAGTAGCCCCTGCTCACTGCAACTAGAGAAAGCCCGCACACAGCAATGAAGACCCAATGCAGCCAAAAATAAATAAATTTATAAAAGAAATAAAATAACTGTGTATAATTTCTGATTATGTTTATCCTCAACAATATTTGATCTTTTGTAACTTGCAATGAGCATCAATCTGTAAATAAAAATTGCTCATAAAAAATAACTTCAGACAAAATGATTATTAGTACTTAAATCAAGGAAGCAATAAAGTTAGTTTAAGTTATTTAAACTAACAGTATAATACAAATACATGTCAAATATAAAAAGCTACTCATTAAACCTTGGGCAAATGTATTTGAAGATACCAAAATGTTAGCTTTCTAAGCTTTAGGGTGAACATGCCATTTTTTGAGTTGTATGCATGTGTGCTTCACTAGCTAACCAATCAATTTAAATTGACATTTTGTTAGAACAGGAGTATTTGGGGAACAAATGATGAACACCTTTTCATCCTTACTCATAAATCAATTCTATTCTGTGCACAAGACATAGAAAATCTGTTACTCAAGTTATTAAAATGCAATCCTAACAAAACAGCTGCATTGTTCTTCTCTTGCCCAATATAAAATGTTCATGAACAAGTACACTCAAAGTACATACTAAAAATGTTACTGTAAGTTTACTACAAAAGAACATGTAATTTTTTCAAAGACATTCTTTGTTTTGTAAACAGATCAGGTCGGTGAATTACAAGGAGTTTAGAATGGTACACATAGGGCTTCCCTGGTGGCGCAGTGGTTGAGAGTCCGCCTGCCGATGCAGGGGACACGGGTTCGTGCCCCGGTCCGGAAAGATCCCACATGCCGCGGAGCAACTGGGCCCGTGAGCCCTGGCCGCTGAGCCTGCGCGTCTGGAGTCTGTGCTCTGCAACGGGGGAGGCCACAACAGTGAGAGGCCCGCGTACCAAAAAAAAAAAAAAAAAAAAGACTGGTACACATATATGTTTACATGGAGCTTATTTTAATCAATAATGAATCCGATCAGTCCTTGTGTAAGAAAATCTATTGTATGAGAGGGAAGGGGGTGATGTGATTTTCATTTATCTTGATGGTGGTTATACGTGCTCAGCAGAAAGTAATGTGTGCTGGATCTTGGCAAGCTATTTGTGATTTGACCTTATTATCGGAAGTTTTGAACGATCTCAGAGCATTCCATTGCTTACCAAATGACATTCTTAGGCTTAGAAAGCTTTAGCTGTGTTTGTAGCTCCTCAGTTGGACTTTCCAACAGGATGGTGCAGTGGTTTTAAAATTTATGTCTACATGTTCTTTGGTATTATTATCCTTCAAAAGGTGAAAATCCAATCCCCTTCCCCCTTAAGTTTGGGTGGTACAAAATGACTCACTTTTAACAAATAGGATGTAGTAGAAGTGAAGGTGTGTAGTAGAAGTAGGCATCTTCTGGATGTAGTCAGACTTTTCTGCACAGTCTGCACCTCTCCCCCTGGTCGTCCAGGATCCTCTTTAGCTCTTTAACTCGGAGCTTCTTCGGGTCCACTGTGCTCAGGTCAATCTGCCTGTAGTGTTAATAATTTAACAAACAGATCTGTGATTCAGATAAAAAAGACATCACCATTTCCCTCTTACTCCTTCTACTGGATTTCTTTATCTGGGGTACATCACTTCTATGTCTTGGGAACATCCACGCGCAGATCCATGACGTGTCCCATGGTCTGCAGGACAACCATATGACTGAGGCACCTTGGAAACTGAAAATCTCAGTCCCAGTTGTCTTCTAGATGGTGCAGCCCAGCCAACACCTTGACTGAAACCTAATGAGATACCCAGATCCAGAACCACAAAGATGGGCCACTTCTGGATTTTGAACTCTCAACAACTATGTGAGATAAATTTGCAGATAATTTGTTACACAGAAAATTATTTATAACTTTATTAAATTAACAAAGAGATAACAACATGAATCCTTTCTTAACTATCAAAGTCTAATTGAAACAAGAATTCTTATTTCTTCTCAGATGTTAAAAGGATCCTACATCATTGTGTCTCCAGTTAACTCTTTAAATTATTTGGTATTTTTGCTGTATATTTTTATTCTATATACTTCTAAATCTCACAAGATGATATCATTTTTCTTGCTGTTGTTGGTTGTTGGTTTATGTAGTCAATATTTGTGAAGTCTCTCCTTTCCCCCTTGAAAATGCTTTACTTCACCTTTATTCTTTTTTTAAAAAAAAAATTCTAGGGAGGGGGAAGGGTAAATGGTGACAAAGCGATAAAGAGGCGTGGACATATATACACTACCAAACGTAAGGTAGATAGCTAGTGGGAAGTAGCCGCATAGCACAGGGAGATCAGCTCGGTGCTTTGTGACCGCCTGGAGGGGTGGGATAGGGAGGGTGGGAGGGAGGGAGATGCAAGCGGGAAGAGATATGGGAATATATGTATATATATAACTGATTCATTTTGTTGTGAAGCTGAAACTAACATACCATTGTAAAGCAATTATACTCCAATAAAGATGTTAAAAAAAAAAAAAGAATAAAGAACCATATATAATTCCCAGATATAAAAAAAAAAAGTTCTTCAGAAAAAAAAAAAAAATTCTATAATTTTTATTCACATATTTTGTGGAGTTCACATCTTTTTCTTACAGCAAAAGTAACACTCTAGGCCACAAGAAGCTGCAGTACTATTGTTTAATTAGCAGCAAATTAATATTTTATATTTGGGTAACTGGACAAAAAATAGCCTGCTTCTTTGGATGTGGATGTTCAAAAGGTAGTCTCACTGCAGCTTCATAATGTGATTGCTATTTTGCGCAGCTTATGCACACACACAAAATACAGTTGTTGTCTATATTTTATACAAATACAACTGTAGTTTGTGAAAACATTTTAAGTACATGATATACACGATAAGCCACTTGATTTCCCAATATCACAGAATAGCGACTTTGAATGCAATAAAAATATACAAACTTCAGCCTGGAATGCAGAGTTTTTCTTTTCTATTTGGACTCAAAACTTTATCATTAGAACATTTTTAGAGTACGAGTCCAAACACTTTTTTCAACAGCTAAAAATACAATTTCAGGACTTCCCTGGTGGCGCAGTGGTTGAGAGTACGCCTGCCGATGCAGGGGACACGGGTTCGTGCCCCGGTCCGGGAAGATCCCACGTGCCGCGGAGCGGCTGGGCCCATGAGCCATGGCCGCTGAGGCTGCGCGTCCGGAGCCTGTGCTCCGCAAAGGCAGAGGCCACAACAGTGAGAGGCCCGCGTACAGCAAAAAAAATTTTTTTTAAATTTTAAAAAAATTTCAGCAGTCCTTATGTTCAGCAGTGCTTATGTTCAGGCATGATGCAATCCATTTCCAAATGTATTACGAGTTTTTGTTAAGTTCAAAGGGCTGTTAGTAACATACAACTTGTTCTTCACTCCACACCATATTATAAAGCCCACGTTTAGTTCTGAGTTACAATCACCTTGTAGACAAAGCTGGATTTCTTCTGGTAACATTTGCAGTCCAAGATTTCCTTTTGCAAGTGCACATGAATACATTGTTGTGGGTAGTGTAAAAGTCTTGTTAAAGACGAAGTCACAGTATAAGAATACATTGTACACCTTTATACCTAATGTAGTCCTTTCTTTCCTATGGAGAAAAAAAAAAATACGACTGAATGAGACAGAGAGGTTTGTAGTAACATGAAGAGTTGTATCCCAAGTTACATTAACAGAATGATCCAACAGAATATTGAAGGAGTGCTTCTGAGAAGATACACATTCATTCTGGTTCATCTGTACCACTGAAGCTTATACAATGAAGTGTTTTATACATTAGCAATAGTTCTGTCATATCTAAGCTAGATAACTTATCAAAAGACACTGCCTTCCATCCTGAGGGCTGATAACATTGTAGACGGGCCTGGGGGTGAGCGTGGTAAAGTCTGAGCGTGGCTTTACCATTGTTGGTGGTTTCACCTTTATTCTTTTTTTTTTTTTTTTTTTTTTTTTTGCAGTACACGGGCCTCTCACTGTTGTGCCTCTCCCGTTGCGGAGCACAGGTTCCGGACGCGCAGGCTCAGCGCCCATGGCGGACTCTCAACCACTGCGCCATCAGGGAAGCCCCACCTTTATTCTTAAAAGGTATTTATGACAGCTACAGAATTCAAGGTTGTCAATTGTTTGCTTTTAGCACTCCAAGATATTTCATTTTACTTGGGCCTCTTTTTTTTTTTTTCTGTGAAGTCCGTTATCACTCTAATTTTAGTTCCTTTGCAAGTAATAACTTTGTTTTTTGCCCTAAAATGTTACTCTTTGGTTTTAGTTTTAAATAGTTTCACTATGATATGTTTGAGAATAGTTTTCTTTGCATTTATCCTATTTGGGTTCTTATGTTTACTTAGTCTTTGGATTTACTTTGCCTCTGCTCACACTCTTTCTGCCTCTTCATACTTATGTCCATATTTTATTTGTCTTATCTTCAAGGTTTTTAATTGTCTTTTCAGTTGTGTTACCTATTGTTAACTTCATTTAATTTTTAACTTCAATTATAATATTTTTATCCCAGGTCAAAATCTTATTTTAATTATCTGAATGAGTCTTTGATTACTTTTTATTTAAGCAAACTTACGAATTTTTAGAGTAAACCGTGTTGCTATGTCATTCAAAAACTTATATGCTGCCAGGAAGTCATCATTTTATTTAATTTAAATTTTGAAGTTTTGTTTTTAACATTTAATTCCCTGGAAATTGTTCATTTCCCTGGAATGATGTGAAGTAAATGACCCATTTCGTTTGTTCATATAGATAATTATATTTTACCTCCACTTACTGTAAATCTGTCTCTCTGATCTGGCTTGCCGGGTCTGTTATGTCTTCTATACAGGTATCTGTTTCTGGGCTCACTATTCTATTTCATTGATCTTTCAGTCTACATCATTTCAGAAAAGCCAGTATCAATTTTCATGGACCCTGATATCTTATAGATAGAATCCTCACTCCTTATTGTTCTTTTTCAGAGGGTTTTTCTTATTCTCAGCCCTTTCTAAGTTCATACACACTTTAAAATTTCTTTAAAACCATAGATCAATTTGGAGAGAATTTTACTCTACACTATTAATTTCTCCTTTCCATGAACATAGCGTATATCTCCATTTTTAAAGATCTTCTCCCGTGCTTTTGCAATATATTTTCATGTTTTATCTTTGTAAAATAAATGTGAAATAAAAATTATTTTCTCATTACAAAGTAAATACATGTAGACACATCTGCACCTAATATTTCTTCATTGTCTTTTGAAGAATTACCTTTTACTCCTCAGAAACTTTCTTATTTTGAGTCTGGGACATTATATTCCTCAATAGGCATTGGCGACTCTGGCCACAGTACAGAGAAATGGCTAAAGCATTTGTCTGTCTCTTTCTAGATGAGTTCAAGGAGTAGTGTAAGGATTCATTCTATGGGGAAAAAAGCCTCATGCACTCAGAAGATAGTTTTTGTTGTTGTTTGGTTTTTGGTGTGTGTGTGTATATAACTGTATCAAGCAATTCCTCAAGTCAGGACATCAGCTTTAGCACCTGGAGGAAAAGCAGCATTGGTTACAGGCTTTCCTTAAATTGTAATGTCAGCCTGAGTTCAGAGAGGGAGGGGTGGACGACTCCTTCCACAGTGGCAGGTATTTTTACCTGTTTCTTTTCCATTAATCTTCACAAAAGCTTTGCTTTTGTGCTTTCCTGCTATTAACCCCATGAACTTAAGGTGGGCCTTTGCAGAATATATTCCCAGTAAAGAGTAGGAGATTAATGTCCAAGACTGATTGGTATGCATTGTTATTAATGCAGTTGATAATTTTTTTCATGTGTATGTATCACTTTTTAGCTCTTCTTGTTTGTAAAAAGAATTTTTACTTAGAATTTTCTCAGTTTATGGAGAATTTATATATTACAAGGTTACGGGTTAGTATGGATTTTAATAATAGCAGTAAATATCAAGGAACTTGAAATGCTTTCGAGTGAAATTAGATTTTGAACCAAGAGAATAATTTGTGGGATCTAGGTTATTTTGTACATTATTCCTTGACAAGTATTATGTCTGCCTCTCTCAGTTTCTGTTTTTCATCATTGCTTCTGGTAGACACACCTCATCATACTTGGGTGATTATCTTTATGTATCTTGTTTTAATCTGCAATTATTTCTCTCAATAGTTTAAACATATCATATGCCTATTAAGCAATTGTACTTTCTCTTATATAAACTATGTGTTGGTAACCTTTGCCAATTTTCTAGTCATTGTTTTTAACAAAATGTTTTAAATTATTTTCCACCAAACTATGACGAAGTAGTTCCTTGTATCCCTTTAAAGATATGAATTTGGTGTTCTTGCTCTTCTTTCTTGAATTTTTAGTGCGAAGAATAGTCTATAATTTTCTGAACTGCAAATGTCCATTATTTATTTGTCCTTTTTATTCATTTTTGTCAAAATGGTTTAAGAATTATTAACCTATAACATCAGCATTTATTTTTCCATTGCATCTCACTTACCTACATTTTTAAGCATCTACAACATGTTTTCTAGGGATACTTTGTTTAAAAATTTGGAATTAAAAAAAAAAAACTTTAGTCCCTATCATAAAAACTATGCATTCTAATAGTGGGAGTACTCATGAAAAAATATAATTGCAATTAACAATTATAGTTGCTTTATTTCTGCAGGGTAGTTTTTTTTCTTTTTTTTTTAACTACCAACTTTTTCAATATCAAGATCTTTAGGTTAAACAGCTTATTAGTGATTTGGAAAAACTCTTTCATATTTAATAGTAAGTTTTTGGTTATATATTTACTATTTATTACCCTTATCAATTATTTAAAAATTCCACTGGGAATAGCATGTTGGAAATTTTCTCCTCAAAATTCTGAACTGAGATCTATTTTATTTTGGGCCTGTTGTGTGAATTTCTCTTCTCCATGCTTCAACACCTTTCTAAATGTTTCAAAAATATTTTACATTTATTTTTTTCACTGTCCAGTGCATTCTGAAACTCCAGATTTGCTTTTGTATGTGATTTTTGTTTGTTTGTTTGTCTTATAGCTATTGCTTGCCTTCTTATGTCTCAAATATATTTCTTTTAGTTTGCTTTTGATCATTGCCTTATTCTAATTCTATTTTCTTTATTGGAACACTTAATCATTCACAAGTTGGTTTCAGATAAATTGCCTTCTATCTGTTACTGTATCTCAATTTTTGATCTGATACACTTCCTGTGCATTCTAGAACATTTTCTTAATTTTTTTCTCATGCATTAAATTTAATTGCCCTCACTATTTGTTCCTGTTTTTTACATGCAATGAAGATGTTATGCCCACAGAGATTATGGCTTTGTTGCATTATCTTCTTATCTCTGCTCTTTGCCTTCCCATGGTAGCCTTATGTTTAGTAAAGGCAATTGCATCTTGAAGATTTTGTAAAAATCAATGTGTCATTTTCTATTTATAGGACAGCATGTCTCCTACAAACTTCTCACCTTCAAGTTGTGTTTCAGTAATAGAACTCAGATTGCTATTTGCATTTCATTCTACCCATTGAGCATGAACCACAAGAGTATGACCTATATTTAATCATGTCCCTGTGTTTCAGGTAATGAAACATCCTGGCTTCCTCTAGTGGCTGATAATGCTCTATTATAGGATTCTCTTTTTAATAATCATTCCCAATGATTATGCTTTTTTTTTTTTAATTCAGAGGTTAATGTTGAAAACCATTTATGTTCAAGTCCAATATACCTTCTGAAGGCAATTTACACTATTTTCAATTCCTATTGTTTACATTTGAATTTGAAACTCCTCACATATTCTCACTATACTTTTGCTAATGCGGTTTCTTCTTTTACAAGTTCTAACCACAAATCCATAGCCTTCAAAAACCAAACATGCTCTGATGATATATATGTATTATATATAATTCCCAGCTGGTGAATATATCTATATATATATGGCTACTTTTTATGAGTGTATGCCTCTATTTTACCTTTTTTAACTTGTCTTATGGCTTAACAAGACTAAAGTCATCTTAGTTGCCACCATTTCTTTGCAAAACAATCAAATAGTGATGGGAACATATTGGTATTAGGCACTAAAAACATGCTTACTGCATAAGAGGATGAATGAACTTCCTCCATGAAATGCTAGATTGTGATAGCCTATGCTGAGCTTCTATGGTTTGAAAGCACATAAAATGCACTCATGCAAATTAAATATATTTTTAATGATGCTCATAGAAAGCAAATTCATGTCGCTTGAGCAAAAATACAAAATGCTGTAAATCCTTGTCATAAAACTTGGCTAGTTATACGTATATTAATTATATAATGATTTTCCCACTTTAAAATAGATGCATTAATGGACTGCCCAGCTCTATCTTATTTATTCATTTTTTTCTGTTGAAGTGGAGAACACTCATTTTAATGCTAGCAAACCTTGCAAACATGTATTATCCCATGAATTGTCAGTTAGAAAATTATGAAATTAAGGCAGTTTTCTTTTGTCTTTTTCTTCTCAAATTTCAAGGTTGCTTTTGACATATTGATAAGAGGCCTTTTTTTTTAACATCCAAAATAATAAACACAGAGATTACTACTAATTATAACACCTTTTTGGGTCTCTTTGCCTTTTATTTTTGTTATCATAAGCTGAATATAATCTTGCCCACTTTTATTCTTTTGACACTTTGTCATTTGAAGCATATTTCAAAATGTAAATATTCCTTCTTGCCCTGGAAAAGTTGTACAATAAATCCAACTATTTTGACCTTTTCAGTATTCTACATTTTGACTGGTTGTCTGTTCCAATCATAAATTTCTGGGGTGGTAAACAGGAAAAGTTGGGCATGGCAAGCGAATCAAATTACAGAATACTAAAAAGGTCACAGTAGGATGGTTTTAACTTCAAAGAACATAAGAGATAGGGAAAATATTTATAATATTTGAAAAAGGAGTAAATGTAATTTTATATGTGTTTTTAACAAATAAGTAATGAAAGCCAATGTTTACTACAATTTTTAAATTATATTTGGACTACATCTGAAGAGTCAGTAAGCATATTCTTTCTGCAAATTTAATATAACTAATTCTAGGTTCCTTATAATTAATAATATATCAAATACTCTTAAGCAGGAAATCTTAATTACATTACTGCAGATAGTATTTAACAAATAACAACTGCATAATAGTGTGAATTTCCTTCTCTCCTTTCCATCCAAGATGGCATAAAATACTGACAAAAAAGCCCAGATGGAAGATGAATTTTACTTAATTTATTCTCACTCACTGAAATTTCCCACAATCGGGTGTATTTTTCCCCATCCTACATGAGGCTCAGAGGACTGATCTTTTTATTGTGCTATTTCTTTCATTGATGGATAGCTTCTCAAACGTTAAATACATTTAAACAAAAATCAATTTTTCACATCAATCAGAGAGGAAACTTTTTCAAAACACACACAGGGATTTTGGCTGAATGTCTCCAGTAATGTGACTTTAAAACATTATACAGGTGTAAACTAATGTGTACATCTGTGTTGCAAGCTGTTATCTAGAGATGAAAACACTGCTTGTCTTTTAAAACTGTGGAAAAATGTCGTAAAATATGGTGACTTTTTAGTTATTAAAAATGTTTCCTAAATTTTCACAGTCAAGTGAAAGATTCAGTTACTTAATTCTAATCAATTAGCTCTCAGCTCAGCACATTATCTCAGGGACACATGTTTATGGGGCCACCACAATCTCCAGTATTGTTTGTGCTCAAACCGAAGTTGGGGGGATGCTCGGCCCAGAAGTAAGCATGTCACATTTAGCTACAACCCCTTAGCCAGAACTAGTCAGTATACCTAATCACACGTAGGGGGGCCAGAAAGTGAAATACTACTGTATGGATAGGACAAGGAGCTATAAATATTCTATTAGCTGTGCTAATAACTACCTCAAGGAGCAATAAAAACTTGGAAAAATACACTCTATATTTAAATATAGGTCCACTTTTTTTAAATCCCAAACAGTAGAGCCAGATGAGTTTTGAAGTCCACTTTTATCTTCCTTTGGACTTTGGCAAAGTTATATGACACAAATAGCTGAAGGAGACCTAGTAATTACAGCTGTTCCTCGACTTAGAATGCGGTAACATCCTGAAAATATTGTAAGTCGAAAGTGCATTTAATACACTTAACCTACCAAGTATCCCAGCTTACCCTAGCCTCCGTTAAACTAGCTCAGAACATTTACATTAGCCAACAGCTGAGCAAAATCATCTAACACAAAGCCTTTTTTAAATAATAAGTACTGAATATCTCATGTAATTTATTGAATACTGTACTCTAAGTGAAAAACAGAATGTTTGTCTGGGTAAAGAGTGATTGTAAGTGTATCAGTTGTTTACCCTGCTGATTGTGGGGCTGACTGGAAGCTGTGGCTGCCTAGCATCAATGAGAGAGCATTGTAGGGCATATTGCTAGCACAGGAAAAGATCAAAATTCAAAATTTGAAGTATAATTTCTACTGAATGCTTAAAATTTTGTACCATCATAAATGGAAAAATTGTAAATCGAAGAATCGTAAGTCAGGAATTGTCTGTACTTCCCTGAGTATAGCCTTCCCTGAATGTGGCTTTGTAATTAATTCATAGATGCATACTGCTGGATTGAAATTACCTGAGCAGGGAGGGTACCGATTGCCCCCAAAGTGTAGCTTAAATTAACTTTGACACCTAATATCGCATCATGTGAGATGCCTGAAGTGCGTCACAAATATAAAAATAATTATTTGCACACGTGGCCTATATTATTTGGGAATCAATCCATCAGAAGTTAGAGAAGCAGGACTCAAGACAGTTTAAGCAAAAAGGTTAATTTAATAAAATGTTATTAATGTGGCTTGAGGAATTCAATGACAGTAATGAGGTTGGGCTCAGGAAAAACTAGAGCTAGGAAAACAAATATCATCAGAATTAACTGTCTTGTATTGTGGCTTGTCTTTGCAAATCTTTTATTTTAATGCGCGTAGGCTTCATTTCCTTTTCTAGCCAGCATGATTTGATACACTTAAAAAAAAAAAAGTTTAAGCACACAAAGGCTTAGTTTCAAATCCAGTTTTTCTGAGTAAATGTCCTGAAGCAGATCCCCAAATCTAGGCCATCAGGCCATGCTGTGAGGTAATGGGGTAAATTGGTGGTGTTATCCAGGTGGATGATTCACCCAGGATGACTAACTAACTACATCACCAAGGATAGCCAACTGGAACAGAGTCACAAAGTTACTTGAGTACACTCACTGCAGTGAGTTTATAGAAGGTTTGGATCCCAGATTGGTGTAGTAAATACCATATTACTCTGTTGTGTACATCTTCTACTGCTCCTCTAGACTACCTGTGCTCAGATGTTATCGTTAATGGCCATTATCTATGAATTCCCAACACATATTAAATAGTAAAAATATATTTATTGAGTACATAGTAAAAATTTAAATATCCCTGACAACATATTGCAAGTATTTTCAAATGCCAGAAATTTATGGAATCTGTTTATTTCCACCTGAGTCACTTTATTCAGTGTTTTCTTTAATATAAAAAAAAAAAACTCCCTCTGTAGTAGATGCTGTCACTTGCTAAATTGAAATTTATTTTCTCCTACTTTTTAAAATAATCTCTGTTCTGTTCAATTGGCCACTCTTACGCTACAGAGACCTTGTATATCATAGCAAGCTAAACTCATCCTCCAGTCCAGTGTACACAATCGCACTTGTCTATAATTAAAGTAGAAACAGGCCAAGTTGAATCAGGACATAGAACAGGGTATTCCCAAGGTAAATGTTACTAATTAAAGGTAGGTACATGTCTTATACTGGCCTGATACAAATGAAAAAAAAAAATCTTTCATCTTATTGCTACTGAAGAAGTCTCCTTTCTTTCACACTAGATATGAAAAAGAGCCAGTTGCCCTAGGTTCTGCTAATAGCCATCTTGCAAACATGAAAATGAGTCTGACGCAGTGCTAGCATAAACAAGGTGAAACAGAATCACCAAGAGACAGAACCCAGATTTACCATATCTGGTACTTGTCCTTCTTTGGAACGTCCTGCTGTATGTGACAGTTTCAGTTTTTCTCCAAGTTTATTTGAAAAAGGCTTTTTTGTTCTTCATAGCTTAAGGCAGGCAAAAGAGTGCATCATCCCTAAATGTATTTTTGCTTTTGAGTTATTTTAAAAAATAAAATGGCCCAGAATACCTCAGTGTCTGAAAATAATGCATATTAGACTCTACTGTTATTTATTCTGCTCAGCTTAATTCATAGATGAATTGTTACTTGTTTTACCAACATCAGCTTTCAAAGTATGCTGTGTATTAATAGTGTAAAAAAATTAAAGACATATTTACTTTTTTCAATCATGAAAGTTTACCTATTCAAATTTTAAATAATCCCTTATATTTTCAATATAACCAATCAGAATTTGTTTAATTAATCTTAGACTCAGATTACCATATGCATTTCAAAATAGTTGATAGAGTTTTATGGAGCCTTATAGCCAGATTTTTATTATGTCAGACATCTGTTCTCCCTACATTTCACTTTAATTGTCCACTCTTCTCTAGAAAAATAAGCATCTTTTAGGCTTTTTTTTCCATTTCCAACATGATGCTCACAAGTGCATTTTATGACCTCTATTTCTAAAAGATTTGACAGAGAAATAGACTAGAGATTTTTTTGTTTAATAAAAGTATGAAGTAGTTAATAATAAAAAAGAAAATTACAAATTTAATTCAGAATTGTCATTAAAATTAGCTTTATACCCTTCCATTTACTGGTAGGCTAGAAGTGGGAACCGAAAGTTGTTTAACACAGTCTGTTTTCCAAATCATCTTTAGATATGCAGCAATGAAAACCTTTATCTTAAAAGATGTCTTTACACCCTCATATTGGAAGCAAAAGTTAACCAATGGATATTTTAAAGATTAAACAAAGGAACACTATAGGGCAATTCTAAAGGCAGTACAATATTGCAGGGAAGAATGGAAAGCTTTAAAAAGAGCATTAACTGAGATGGCAGTAAGAACAAAAGGAGGCAGAGAGTAATTGCCCAAGTTGGAGGATAGCCAAGATCCTGAGGTGTATGTGCCCATGAGGGCAGACCTTGAGTATCTCAGGTGAATCAAGCAACACGTGCCCTTCTTCAAGATATAGAACTTCTATAATTATTGTAAAAGGGACTTATAACTGTATTTTAGAACAGTGACTTAATTCAAGTATAAAACAATAAAATAATTGCTATAATATTTTTTCCAAAGGAAGACTCATATATAACAAGAAAATCATTTTTAAAAGTGTTTAAACAGTGTATGGGTAATATTAGCTACATTTAAGCCTTCTAACATAACTGAATACATTAGATAATCCAACGTGAACTTTTATTTTGTGTTTTTTTCTTCTAGATTTATTGAGATATAATTGACATATATCTGTGTGTATGTTTAAGGTGTACAGTATAGTGGTTTGACATACATCAGGAAATAATTACCACAATGAGTTTAATGAACATACATCATCTCATTAGATACAAAATAAAAGAAAAGGAAAAATTGTATTTTCCTTGCGATGAGAACTCTTAGGACTTTGTTTTTTAATTAATTTTTATTGTAGTATAGTTGCTTTACAATGTTGTGTTAGTTTCTGCTGTACAGCAAAGTGAATCAGCTATACATATACAAATACATATATGCCCTCTTTTTTGGATTTCCTTCCCATTTAGGTCACCACAGAGGACTGAGTAGAGTTCCCTGTGCTAAACAGTAGGTTCTCATTAGTTGTCTGTTTTATACATAGTAGTGTATATATGTCAATCCCAATCTCCCAATTCATCCCCCACCTCCCTCCTTGGTATCCATATGTTTGTTCTCTACATCCGTGTCTCTATTTCTGCTTTGCAAATAAGTTCATCTGTACCATTTTATAGATTCCACATATATGTGTTAATATACGATATTTGTTTTTCTCTTTCTGACTTACTTCACTCTGTTTGAGTCTCTAGGTCCATCCACGTCTCTGCAAATGACCCAATTTCATTCCTTCTTATGGCTGAGTAATATTCCATTGTATGTATGTACCACATCTTCTTTATCCATTTCTTTGTTGATAGACATTTAAGTTGCTTCCATGTCCTGACTATTGTGAATAGTGCTTCAATGAACACTGGGGTGCATGTATCTTTTTCAATTATGGTTTCCTCTGGTTATATGTCCAGGAGTGAGATTGCTGGGTCATATGGTTGTTCTATTTTTAGTTTTTTAAGGAACCTCCATACTGTCCTCCATAGAGGCTGTATCAATTTATAGTCCCACCAACAGTGTAGAGGGTTCCCTTTTCTCCACACCCCCTCCAGCATTTACTGTTTGTAGATTTTTTGATGATAGCCATTCTGACCAGTGTGAGGTGAAACCTCATTGTAGTTTTGATTTGCAATTGTCCAATAATTAGTGACGTTGAGCAGCTTTTCATGAGTTTGTTGGCCATATGTATGTCTTCTTTGGAGAAATGTCTATTTAGGTCTTCTGCTCAGTTTTTGATAGGGTTGCTTGTTTTTTTTGATATTGAGCTGCATGAGCTGTTTATATATTTTGGAGACTAATCCTTTGTCAGTTGCTTTATCTGCAAATATTTTCTCCCATTCTGAGGGTTGTCTTTTTGTCTTGTTTATGGTTTCCTTTGCTGTGCAAAGCTTTGCTGTGCAAAGCTTTTAAGTTTCATTAGGTCCCATTACTTTATTTTTGTTTTTATTTCCATTTCTCTAGAAGGGGGGTCAAAAAGAATCTTGCTGTGATTTATGTCATAGAGTGTTCTGCCTATGTTTTCCTCTAAGAGTTTTATAGTGTCTGCCCTTACATTTAGGTCTTTAATCCATTTTGAGTTTATTTTTGTGTATGGTGTTTGGGAGTGTTCTAATTTCATTCTTTTACATGTAGCTGTCCAGTTTTCCCAGCACCAGTTATTGAAGAGGCTGTCTTTTCTCCATTGTATATTCTTGCCTCCTTTGTCATAGATTAGGTGACCATAGGTGCATGGCCTTATCTCTGGGCTTTCTACTCTGTTCCATTGATCCATGTTTCTGTTTTTGTTCCAGTACCATACTGTCTTTATTACTGTAGCTTTGTAGTATAGTCTGAAGTCTGGGAGCCTGATTCCTCCAGCTCCATTTTTCTTTCTCAAGATTGCTTTGGCTATTCAAGGTCTTTTGTGTTTCCATACAAAGTGTGAAATTTTTTGTTCTAGTTCTGTGAAAAATGCCATTGGTAATTTGATAGGGATTGCATTGAATCTGTAGATCGCTTTGGATAGTATAGTCATTTTCACAATATTGATTCTTCCAGTCCAAGAACATGGTACATCTCTCCATCTGTTTGTGTCATCTTTGATTTCTTTTGTCCGTATCTTACAGTTTTCTCAGTACAGGTCTTTTGCCCCCTTAAATAGGTTTATTCCTAGGTATTTTATTGTTTTTGTTGCAATGGTAAATGGGATTGTTTCCTTAATTTCTCTTTCTGATCTTTCATTGTTAGTGTACAGGAATGCAAGAGATTTCTGTCTATTAATTTTGTATCCTGCGACTTTACTAAATTCATTGATCAGCTCTAGTAGTTTTCTGGTGGCATGTTTAGGAATTTTTGTGTATGGTATCATGTCATCTGCAAACAGTGACTGTTTTACTTCTTCTTTTCTGATCTGGATTCCCTTTATTTCTTTTTTTTCTCTGATTGCTGTGGCTAAAACTTACAAAACTATGTTGAATTATAGTGATGATAGTGGACATCCTTGTCCTGTTCCTCATCTTAGAGGAAATGCTTTCACAGTTTTTCACCATTGAGAATGATGTTTGCTGCTGGCTTTGTCATATATGGCTTTTATTATGTTGAGGTAATTTCCCTGTTTGTGCACTTTCTGGAGAGTTTTTCTCATAAATAGGTGTTGAATTTGGTCAAAAGCTTTTTTCTGTATTTAATGAGATCATATCATTTTTACTCTTCAATTTGTTGATTTCGTGTATCACATTGATTGATCCGTGTATATTGAAAAATGTTGCCTCACTGGGATAAATCCCAATTTATCATGGTGTATGATTCCTTAATGTGTTGGTGGATTCTGTTTGCTAGTATTTTGCTGAGGATTTTTGCATCTATGTTCATCAGTGATATTGGTCTATAATTTTCTTATTTTGTTATATCTTTGTCTGGTTTTGATATCAGGGTGATGGTGACCTCTTGAATGTGCTTGAGAATGTTCCTCTCTGCAATTTTTGGAAGAGTTTGAGAAGGATATATGTAAGCTCTTCTCTAAATGTCTGATAGAATTCACCTGTGAAGCCATCTAGTCCTGGAGTTTTGCTTGTTGGAAGATTTTTAATCACAGTTTCAATTTCATTACTTGTGATTGGTCTGTTCATATTTTCTGTTTCTTCCTGGTTCAGTCTTGGAAGCTTGTACCTTCCTAGATATGTGTCCATTTCTTCCAGGTTGTCCATTGTATTGGCATATAGTTGCTTGTAGTAGTCTCTTATGATCCTTTGTATTTCTGAGGTGTCAGTTGGAACTTCTCATTTTTCATTTGTAATTTTATTGATTTGAGTCCTCTCCCTTTTTTCCTTGATGAGTCTGGCTAAAAGTTTATCCGTTTTCTTTATCTTCTCAAAGAACCAGCTTTTAGTTTCATTGATCTTTGCTGTTGTTTTCTTCATTTCTATATCATTTATTTCTGCTCTGATCTTTATGATTTCTTTCCTTCTACTAACTTTGGGTTTTGTTTGTTCTTCTTTCTCTAGTTGCTTTAGGTGTAAGGCTAGTTATTTATTTGAGATTTGTCTTGTTTCTTTTTTCTGTGTGTGGTACATGGGCCTCTTACTGTTGTGGCCTCTCCCGTTGTGGAACACAGGCTCCGGACACACAGGCTCAGTGGCCATGGCTCATAGGCCCAGCCGCTCCGTGGCATGTGGGATCTTCCCAGACTGGGGCACGAACCCGTGTCCCCTGCATCGGCAGGCGGACTCTCAGCCACTGTGCCACCAGGGAAGCCCTGTCTTGTTTCTTGAGGTGGGATTGTATTAGTATAAACTTTACTCTTAGAACTGCTTTTGCTGCATCCCATAGGTCTTGGGTTATTGTGTTTTCATTGTCATTTGTTTCTACATATTTTTTTGAGTCCCTCTTTGATTTCTTCAGTGATCCATTGGTTATTTACTAGCTTATTGTTAGCCTCCATGTGTTTGTGGTTTTTACAGTTTTTCCCCTGTAGTTGATTTCTAATCTCACAGTGTTATGCTTGGAAAAGATGCTTGATACGATTTCAATTTTCTTAAACTTACCGAGGCTTGGATTGTGACCCAAGATGTGATCTGCCCTGGAGAATATTCCATGTGCACTTGAGAAGAGAGTGTATTCTGCTGCTCTCAGATGGAATGTCTTATAAATATCAATTAAGTCTGTCTGGTCTAATGTGTCATTTAGGGCTTGTGTTTCCTTATTATTTTTCTGTCTGGATGATCTGTCCATTGGAGGACTTACTTTCTTAACAACTTTTACATATAACATACAGCAGTTTTAATTATATTAATCATACTGTACATTACATACCTCATACCTGTCTTATAACTGGAAGTTTGTACCTTTTGATCACCTTTGTGACCATACAAAGATATTACATTATTATTGACTATGTTCCCCATGCTATACATTTGATCTTTGTGACTCATTTATTTTAAAACTGGAAGTTTGTACCCCTAATTTCCCTAACCTGTTTCATTCATCCTCCCATACCCTCTGGCAACCAACAGTTTGTTCTCTGTATGTAAACTCTGTTTCTATTTAGTTATATTTGTTTTGCTTTTTAGATTTCATATGTAAGTGAAATCAGATTTGTTTTTCTCTGTCTGACTTATTTCTCTTAGCATAATACCCATTAGGTCCATCCATGTAATCTCAAATGGCAAGATTTCATCCTTTTTATGGCTGAATAATATTCCATTATATATATATATATATATATATGTAAAATGTCTTCTTTATCCATTCATCTATTCATAGGCACTTAGGTTGCTTTTCTTGCCTATTGTGAATAAAGCTGCAATGAACATAGGAGTGCATATATATTTTCAAATTAGTGTTTTTGTTTCCTTTGGAAAAGATATTTTTATGTTTCAAATTAACTGAAACAAAATCATATCATTATGTATAAATTTTAGATAATCACTTTAACTCTTTACTCTCATATTAAGATATGACCTAAATGCTTATACTTCATTTATTTTCCAGTGAAATACTACTTTTAAATACTATTTAAATGGTTACTATTATATGTTGTTTTGTACCACGCTGCATTTTCCAGACAAAATACTTATAGTTTCATAATAAAGATAACCCCACACTCTATATTTATTTATTGTACAATACATTCTCCATACTTAACTAGGTGGGAGAAAAAATAAAATGGGTACCAATGAAATTGCACTGGTATCATCTCTCCTTTGAAACAATGGACTTTTTACCTTACCACTTAACAAATAAGTTGACCGCAAGTTTGTCAGACAAGAATTTTGTTCCCAAGTTATTTTTTCTACCCAAATATCCATCAAAATCCAGTTGTATTAAGTTGTCTGGAAATATATGCTGAGTTGCTCCTTTAGGACAAGAGTTAGGTATTCAGAAGAGAAAACAATATAATAGAGTGCATATATGCTTGCCAAATATAGACAAGTAATAATGTAAAATCTGATACATTATCAGTTTCATCATCTTTCGAATCCTTGTGATATGGCTTATAAAAAAAATGCTGAGCTTTTCTCTTAGTCCCAACTATTTAGCAACCTGGTTCTATTATCAAGAGAAAAATTAATTTATGAAAAACAAATAAGCTTGGGGTAAGCATAATTAATTCTATCACATTAAGCTAAGATTTATTTTGATCCTAATTAAGGTATAGTCATTAGCTGAACTCCTCAATTCTTGAAACTTTTCCATAACCAGAATCAAGAACTTTGAGTTTCCCTTCTTTTTTTTTTTTTTTCGGTACGCGGGCCTCTCACTGTTGTGGCCTCTCCCGTTGCGGAGCACAGGCTCCGGACGCACAGGCTCAGCAGCCATGGCTCACGGGCCCAGCCGCTCCGTGGCATGTGGGATCTTCCCAGACCGGGGCATGAACCCATGTCCCCTGCATCGGCAGGTGGACTCTCAACCACTGTGCCACCAGGGAAGCCCGAGTTTCCCTTCTTTGCTAAGAAAAGACTTTATATGGCCTTACCCTATTGTATTTGCTCTGCATCATTATATTTAATTTCTCTTTCTACTATCCCCTTTAAATTTTTAAAGATCCTCCATTACTTTATATTACTCAGCACTTTACTATTAGATTATTCTTTCTAGTGAAAAAAATCTATATTTATCCCACTTTCTCTGTTTTCCTTTGATTTGTTTGACTTTTGTGTATTGAAATATGTTTGACATAATGTGTAATTTTAGGTGTACAACACGTTGACTTGCTACCTTTATATATTCTAATATAATTGACATTTCTATCGCATCACATAATTGTCATTTCTTTTTGTGGTTGGAATAACTACGATCTGGTCTCTGTTTTCGTTTTTTTTTTAATTTTGCGTATTTGACTGAAAATCTTAGTTGAAATGCACATAAGAGTGAATGCAAGCTGAAGTTTTTGCTTATTAGTTTGGTGGCAACTATGCTGAAAGAGCTGCACATGGGCTTGTGTGTATTTTACTGATGCCTTTCAAATACTTATCATACTTCTTGGCACATAATAAACACTCAATAAATATTCACTGATCAAATGATGGCATTAAAAAAATGACTGAGTGAATGAAAATTCATAAACATGTAAAGTGTCTGGATATTTGCAAGGTGTGATTAGTGATTTTTTCTTTTCTACAGTTCTTTCTGGCAGTACATGTTTTATATATTTTAATGCAGCATAATAGTGGCAACTTTGAATAAAGATCACACTGAAACTACCACCGATGATATTTTATCTCACAAAAAAGAAAAATAGAAAGGATTTCATTATAAAAGTAATCTCTATAGGTTAAAATTTGTTGCATGAATCTTAAAATTATGTCACAATGACATTTAGCACATGGATATAGTAATCGGAATTATGAAGGGATTTATTTTCTAAATTGAAAAATACTATTTTCCTGGCTATGTGTCTACATTGCATGCATTCCTGGATCTATATTAAACAGGCAAGTTGGCTTCTCATTTAAATGACTTTTAAACAATTTTTTAGATTTTATTTTATTTCTATTGAAGTATAGTTGATTCACAATGTTTCAGGTGTACAGAAAAATGATTCAGTTATACATGCATATATATAAATATAAATATATATGTGTATATATAAACATATATATATTCTTTTTCAGGTTCTTTTCCATTATAGGTTACTACAAGATACTGAATATAGTTCACTGTGCTATACAATAGGTCTTTGTTGTTTTAAATGACTCTTTCATTAAGAATGCATACCATGCCCAAAGTCCACTTCTCACATATTCTTTATGACTACATCATCATGCACATCATCATGTAGGTTGCTACCTGAACCTTCTCTGCTGGCCACCACTGACTAAATAGCATTAGCTATGTGACTAAAAGCCAGTCTATAGGTTAACCATCAACTTATATATTGGTATGACACAATTGCTCTCTCCAACATAAGTTCCCTATGATAGTGACTAAGCAACTAATCCCATGATTTCTTCATCATGATAGACTAAATTATTTTATGAAAGCTAATCACCCCAGCATCTCAGGGGTATAAAATAACAACAAAGAATCTCTTGCTCATGATCCATATACATCGTGGTTGACTACAGAATTTCTCCATGTCTTATTCGGTTAGGGAGATAGATTGATAGAGAAGCTTCTATTTGCACATTGGCCAGTCCCTCGGCAGAAGAAAAAAATACATGTTGAATAACCTCCTTACTTAAAGCTGCATTGATTTGAATTTGTGGTGTGGAGAATTCCTGATGTGAGGAAGGCAGCTGGTGTCTTGCTGGAACCAAGAAACTCGGTGGTGGTATTATCCCCATTTTATGAATGAGGAGCCTGAAGCTCAGACAGATGATGTGGCTTACAGGCTCTTGGTGCTCTGGCCGCATTTCAGGCCTGTGCCTCCGAGGTGGGAGAGCCGAGTTCAGGACATTGCTCCACCAGCAACCTCCCAGCCCCAAATATCAAATGGAAAAAGCTCTCCCAGAAATCTCCATTTCAATGCTAAGATCCAGCTCCACTCAACAACCACAAGCTACAGTACTGAACACCCTACACCAAACAGCTAGGAAGACAGGAGCACAACCCCACCCATAGCAGAGAGGCTGACTAAAATAATAAATTCAGACACCCCAAAACACCCCACCAGACATGGTCCTGCCCACTAGAAACACAAGATCCAGCCTCACCCAGCAGAACACAGGCACCAGTCCCCTCCACCAGGAAACCTATACAAGCCACTGAACCAACCTCACCCACTGGAGGAAGACACCAGAAACAACAGGAACTACAAACCTGCAGCCTGTGAAAAGGAGACCCCCAAACACAGTAAGTTAAGTAAAACAAGAAGACAGAGACCTACACAGCAGATGAAGGGGCAAAGTAAAAACCCAGCAGACCAAACAAATGAAGAGGAAATAGTCAGTCTACCTAAAACAGAATTCAGAGTAATGATAGTGAAGATGATACAAAATCTTGGAAATAGAATGGAGAAAAGAAAAGAAATGTTTAACAAGGACCTAGAAGAACTAAGGAGCAAACAAACAATGATGAACAACACAATAAATGAAATTAAAAGCTGTCTAGAAGGAATTGAGAGCAGAATAACTGAGGCTGAAGAATGGATAAATGTCTGGAAGATAAAATAGTGGAAATAATTACCACAGAGCAGAATAAAGAAAAAACAATGAAAAGAATTGAGGACAGTCTCAGAGACCTCTGGGACATCACTAAATGCACCTACATTCGAATTATAGGGTCCCAGAAGAAGAAGAGGAAAAGAAACGGACTGAGAAAATATTTGAAGAGATTATATTTGAAAACTTCCCTAACATGGGAAAGGAAATAGTCAATCAAGTCCAGGAAGCAGAGAGTCCCAATACAAGATAAATCCAAGGAGAAACATACCAATACATATATAATCAAACTATCAAAAATTAAATACAAAGAAAGAACATTGAAAGCAGCAAGGGAAAAACAATAAATAACATACAAGGGAATCCCCATAAGGTTAACAGCTGATTTTTCAGCAGAAATTCTGCAGGCCAGAAGGAATTAGCAGGACGTATTTAAAGTGATGAAAAGGAAAAACAACCAGATTACTCTATCCAGCAAGGATCTCATTCAGATTCGATGGAGAAATTGAAACCTTTACAGACAAGCAAAGGCTAAAATAATTCAGCACCACGAAACCAGCTTTACAACAAATGCTAAAGGAATTTCTCTATGCAGGAAACACAAGAAATGGATAAGGCCTACAATAACAAACCCAAAACAATTCAGAAAATGGTAATAAGAACATACATATCGATAACTACCTTAAATGTAAATGGATTAAATGCCCCAACCAAAGGACATAGGCTAGCTGAATGGATACAAAAACAAGACCCGTATATCTCCTGTCTACAAGAGACCCACTTCACACCTAGGGACACATACAGACTGAAGTGAGGGGATGGAAAAAGATATTCCATGCAAATGGAAATCAAAAGAAAGCTGGAGTAACAATTCTCATATCAGACAATATAGACTTTAAAGACTATTACAAGAGATGACAAAGACACTACATAATGATTAAGGGATCAATCCAAGAAGAAGATGTAACAATTGTAAATATTTATGCAGCCAACATAGGAGCACCTCAATACATAAGGCAAATGCCATAAAAGGGAAAATCAACAGTAACACAGTCATAGTAGGGGATTTTAACACCCCACTTTCACCAATGGACAGATCATCCAAAATGAAAATAAATAAGGAAACACAAGCTTTAAATGACACTTTAAACAAGATGGACTTAATTGACATTTATAGGACATTTCATCCAAAATAACAGAATACACTTTCTTCTCAATTCCTCATGGAACATTCTCCAGGATAGATCATACCTTGGGTCACAAATCGAGCCTGGTAAATTTAAGAAAATTGAAATCATATCAAGCATCTCTTCCAGCCACAACACTATGAAGCTTGATATCAAGTACGGGAAAAAAATCTGTAAAAAATACAAACACATGGCAGCAAAACAATAGACGACTAAATAACCAAGAGATCACTGAAGAAATCAAAGAGGAAATCAAAAAATGCCGAGATATAAATGACAATGAAAGCACGGGGAACCAAAACCTATGGGATGCAGGAAAAGCATTTCTAAGAGAGAAGTTTATAGCAATACAATCCGACCTTGATAAACAAGAAACATCTCAAAAAAACGAACTAACATGACACCTAAAGTGAATAAGAGAAAGAAGAACAAAAAAACCCCAAAGTTAGCAGAAGGAAAGAAATCATAAAGATCAGATCAGAAACAAATGGAAAAAAATGAAGGAAACGATAACAAAGATCAATAAAACTAAAAGCTAGTTCTTTGAGAAGATAAACAAAATTGATAAACCATTAGCCTGACTCATGAAGAAAAAAAGGAAGAAGACTCAAATCAATAGAATTAGAAATGAAAAAGAAGTAACAAGTGACACTGCAGAAATACAAAGGATCATGAGAGATTACTACAAGCAACTATATATCCATAAAATGGACAACCTGGAAGAAAGGGACAAATTCTTAGAAAAGTACAACCTTCCAAGACTGAACCAGGAAGAGATAGAAAATATAAAGAAACCAATCACAAGCACTGAAATTGAAACTGTGATTAAAAATCTTCCAACAAGCAAAACCCCAGAACCAGATGGCTTGACAGGTGAATTCTATCACACATTTAGAGAAGAGCTAACACCTATCCTTCTCAAACTCTTCCAAAATATAGCAGAGGGAGGAACACTCCCAAACTCATTCTATGAGACCACCATCACACTGATACCAAAATGAGACAAAGGTGTCATAAAAAAAGAACACTACAGGCCAATATCACTGATGAACATAGATGAAAAAATCCTCAACAGAATACTAGCAAACAGAATCCAACCACACGTTTAAAGGATCATACACATGATCAAGTGGGGTTTATCCCAATAATGCAAGGATTCTTTGTTATACACAAATCAATCAATGTAATACACCATATTAACAAATTGAAGAATTAAAACAAAATGATCATCTCAATAGATGCAGAAAAAGCTTTTGACAAAATTCATACCCATTTATGATAAAAACCCTCCAGACAGTAGGCATAGAGGGAACTTACCTCAACATAATGAAGGCCTTATATGACAAACCCACAGCCAACATCATCCTCAGTGGTGAAAAACTGAAACCATTTCCATGAAGATCAGGAACAAAACAAGGTTGCTCACTCTCACAAATATTATTCAACATAGTTTTGTAAGTTTTAGCCACAGCAATCAGAGAAAAAAAAGAAATAAAAGGAATCCAGATCAGAAAAGAAGTAAAACTATCACTGTTTGCAGATGACATGATACTATACGTAGAGAATCCTAAAGATGCTACCAGAGAACTACTAGAGCTAATCAATGAATTTGGTAAAGTAGCAGGATACAAAATTAATTCACAGAAATCTCTTGCATTCCTATACACTAATGATGAAAAATCTGAAAGATAAATTAAGGAAAGACTCCCATTTACCACTGCAACAAAAAGAATAAAATCCCTTGGAGTAAACCTACCTAAGGAGACAAAATCCTGTATGCAGAAAACTATAAGACACTGATGAAAGAAATTAAAGATGATACAAGCAGATGGAGAGATATACAATGTTCTTGGATTGGAAGAATCAACATTGTGAAAATGACTCTACTACCCAAAGCAATCTACAGATTCAGTACAATCCCTATCAAACTAGCAATGGCATATTTCACAGAACTAGAACAAAAAGATTCACCGTTTGTATGGAAACACAAAAGACCCCAAAGCCAAAGCAATATTGAGAAAGAACAATGGAGCTGGAGGAATCAGGCTCCCTGACTTCAGACTGTACTACAAAGCTAAGGTAATAAAGTCAGTATGGTACTGGCACAAAAACAGAAACATAGATCAATGGAACAGAATAGAAAGCTCAGAGATAAGCCCACGCACGTATGGTCACCTAATGTATGACAAAGGAGGCAAGAGTATACAATGGAGAAAAGACAACCTCTTCAATAACTGGTGCTGGGAAAGCTGGACAGCTACATGTTAAAGGATGAAATTAGAACACTCCCTAACACCATACACAAAAATAGACTCCATATGGATTAAAGACCTAAATATAAGGCCAGACACTCTAAAACTCTTAGAGGAAAACATAGGCAGAACACTCCACGACATAAATCACAGCAAGATCGTTTTTGTCCCACCTCCTAGAGAATTGGAAATAAAAGCAAAAATAAACAGATGGGACCTAATGAAACTTACAAGCTTTTTCACAGCAAAGGAAACCATAAACAAGACTAAAACACAACCCTCAGAATGGGAGAAAATATTTGCAAATGGAGCAACTGACAAAGGATTAATCTCCAAAATATACAAACAGCTCATGCAGCTCAATATCAAGAAAACACACAACCCAATCCAGAAATGGGCAGAAGACCTAAATAGACATTTCTTCAAAGAAGATATACAGATTGCCAACAAACACATGAAACGATGCTCAACATCACTAATCATTAGAAAATGCAAATCAAAACTACAATGAGGTATCACCTCAAACCAGTCAGAATGGCCATTGTCAAAAAATCTACAAACAATGAATGCTGGAGAGGGTTTGGAGAAAAGGGAACCCTCTTGCATTGTTGGTGGGAATGTAAACTGATACAGCCACTATGGAGAACAGTATGGAGGTTCCTTAAAAAACTAAAAATAGAACTACCATATGACCCAGCAATCCCACTACTGGGCATATACCCTGAGAAAACCATAATTCAAAAAGAGTCATGTACCACAATGTTCATTGCAGCTCTACATACAATAGCCAGGACACGGAAACAACCTAAGTGCCCGTTTACAGATGAATGGATAAAGAAGATGTGGCACATATATGTAATGGAATATTACTCAGCCATAAAAAGAAATGAAATTGAGTTATTTGTAGCGAGGTGGATGGACCTAGAGACTGTCATACAGGATGAAGTAAGTCAGAAAGAGAAAAACAAATACCGTATGCTAACACATATATATAGAATCTAAAAAAAAAATAAAAGGTTCTGAAGAACATGTGGGCAGAGAATAAAGACGCAGACATAGAGAATGGACTTGAGGACGTGGGGAGGGGGAAGCGTAAGCTGGGACGAAGTGAGAGAGTGCCATGGACATATATACACTACCAAATGTAAAGTAGATAGCCTGTGGGAAGCAGCCACCTAGCACAGGGAGATCCACTCTGTGCTCTGTGACCGCCTAGAGGGATGGGATAGGGATGGTGGAAGGGAGACCAAGAAGGAGGAGATATGGGGTTATATGTATAGCTGATTTACTTTGTTATAAAGCAGAAACCAACACACCATTGTAAAGCAATTATACTCCAATAAAGATGTTAAAAAATAATAAAATAAAATCTGTCATGATTTATGCATATATATACATGCACACCTGTATTTGAGAGAGAGAAAGAATATAGATATATGTTGGAAGAGATGGGGGCACTGACTCAATAGAGCTATTTTTATTTGATATTTAGATCAGTTTTTTAGCTTTCTTATAAGGAGTATTTCAACTGAATAATTGCTGCTCTAGAGATTATGAATAAGTTGTTTTTATGTTTAGCCATGTAACCCAGTCAGGAATCCTGGAGCCCATGAACACTTCATGATTAAAATTAAAATGATAGAAGCATATTTTTATTATTAAAAATGTATTCATTAAAGAGAATATCCAATGCACCTATAATCAAAAACCAGTGATATACTGCGTATAAGTCCCTTCATGTGGGGCTAGGACATTGGCTTTTAAAACAAAAAATTATTATACTGCATTTTATTGTAATTCATCAGAGCTTGGAGACTTGAATTTATTTTAAAATGCTAGGTGCTCTCTTGCTGAAAAGAGTGCTTAATTTAATTACTCAACTTGCAAAAATAGTGGAAATATTTTTATTGAATTTTACTGGAGTATGAAATTCCCATCTTGATGACTCCTTGTAGAAACCACATCTTATTATTTTTGTATGCATCATTTTTCCAACAACAGAATATGCCAAGCACTCTTCCTCTCTTCCTGTTGCCTGTCAAATAGTTTCCCAGTTGTTTTGATAAATTTAATTCCAGAAGTTGCAAATTGATGTCTGCAGGATTTTCTAAGTGAACAATTACCAAATTTATATGAAGGATTCTGTGGGAATAGCAAAAACATGTTGAGTAAAATAAGTTATTAAAATGTTCACTATTATGTCAAAATCACATGCTCAACTCAGTCTTAGATCTGTTTTCTCCAAGATGTATGTGTAAGAAGCACATGTACATTTATCTGCTTTCCGTGTCTGTGCTGACAAAGATTTGGAATTCAGAACCAACAATTGGAATCATGGCTCTGATTTATAACTATAAATGACTCCTGATGCTTTTGGCATTGAAATTGTTACCTAGAACTTTGTCACTTAAAAGTTATTTTATTTAGACTAATTCTAAGAATAGAAACAATTCGATCATTTCTGTGACAGAGTTGACTCTAAAACACAAGATGTTATTTCTCCCAACTCAACTCTAAGAATGGAATGTATGAGAGCAGAAAGGACAGAGTATGTGATTCTATGTGCCACCTGAATGTCTCTGAAAGTGGGAATGGTGCAATTAAAAGAGAGATCCCTCAGGCTTCTGCTCATTTGGATTAAATGCCCTTTGGGTCTCTGACTTTAGTCATCTTATTGGACAATTCAGATCACAAACTATTTTTATCTCAACTGAAAATATAGTCACTATAAAAAGACCCACTCCTCTGAGTTTAATTTGATACTTTATTTCAAAACAACAAAATAAATACAACTTCAAAAGACAATGACTAAAGATGACAAATACTTTCTACATTGTCACATATAATCACCTAGTTTCTCACACTGTTTTTATTTTCCTGTGGACTGTGCCAACAGATGTTAATGTGGTATAAATGAGCATGTCAATTTTCTTATACCTGTGTTGACAAGTGTTAAAGAATTCAGCTTATGAGGGACATGCTATCTGACCATTACCTGTCTTCCTTTATCATATCAAGTTGTTTTGTTGTCCATCCAGTGTTTGGTGTCCTATCATAAGGTAGCATATGGCACATAATGTAAAAGCCAAAAACATTATTTTATCCACACCAGCTCTGAAACAACACTTTCTGTCCTCCTTTTGAATGACTAGTGGAGCAATGAACCTCTTCTGCTCAAGAGCAGAGGGGAAGGAGGCAGGAGGCATCTGTTCTCCAGGGTAGAGTTCTTGTCTATTTTGATTTATCAGAAGAAATTATTTTTTTATTGCATTAGTACTTTATTTTGACTTGCAGGAATCTTTCTAGAAATGAGGCATAATTAAAGCTGTTAAAATATAACCATTACAGTGTACATCACATCTTAATTCACAGCATGTATTTAAGTTGATTTTAGCAAATTGAATGTGTTACATACCTGAGTGACCCTCATCAAGTGGCATCACAAGGTGATCATTCCATGGAATTGTTTTCTGTGGTAACTGGCACAGGATTTGAACTGCATTTTCATGACAGATCTTAAGAAAATAAAATAATCAGTATTCAAAAATACATATTCCAATGTCACAGCACTCTTATTATTCCTGTGTATATTAATTCAAGGCAGTTTGAAAACCACCTGGCTGTGAGACAACATAGATACCATTCCAGGTTGGCATAATACACTACACACTGCAGAATGTGAAGAAATAATGCAATAATTTTTTCCTGTGGACTTCAGTGTTTATGGAATACCATTGTTGATCACAAGATGCATGGGTGTTTCTGTACTGTTGTGTTGATCTTAGAATATTACAAACAGTACTATCTTTGGATCTATGAATACATTATACTTTTAATAAAATCCATTATGAGCTATTTCGGATGCATACAGTAAAATTTACTAGGCAAAATGTGAGCAGTTTTAGCTTTTGTAACATATGTGTTTGCTCTCCGGAAAGAGTGAACCAAATTTGAGTGTCATCAGTAATCTTGGCAGTGTTGGTTTTTTATCACTTTCGTTTACTTTAGCTACTTTAATGCATTTTCAGATTGTGCTAGAGAAGTCTTTTAATTGCGTTTCTATTAATTGTTACTAAATCTATACATTTCTTTAATTTATAATTTGTGACATAATATCTAGCCATTTCTTTCTTTCCTCCTCTATGAAGTATTTATGTAAACTTAACTCCTTTCTTTTAGAAAACAGAATTTACTCAGATTGTACAATTCTGTGGGCACAAATAGAAACAGTAAATCAATTAATAATACATATTATATTGTCTTGTCTCATTTAAGTGCATATTAAATGATGTCACTTAGTCCCCTATAAATTCTTTCCTTCAGAGAGGTGCTTTTCAGAGTCATCAGAAGGGAGTCTTACAAGTGTCTTAAGATTGCTGCAGGTCCACAGGGCACCTTGGTCTCCACTGCTCCCACATCTCTGATGTACTGGGTGCACAGTACCAACGTGTATAAAGGATTCTGGCCAAGGGGAAAGGCTTCCCTCTCTCATTCTGTGTTTTGTGTTACTGTACCTTAAAGGAGAACTTTAGCAGGGCTAATTTTGCTTTTATATACATTATAACTATTTTTCCTTTTACAGTTATTTTCCCCAAAGAAGACGTTTGGTCAGTTTTTTTTGTTGTTTTTTTGTTTTTGTTTTTTTGCGGTACGTGGGCCTCTCACTGCTGTGGCCTCTCCCGTTGCGGAGCACAGGCTCCGGACACGCAGGCTCAGCAGCCATGGCTCACGGGCCCAGCCGCTCTGCGGCATGTGGGATCTTCCTGGACCGGGGCATGAACCCATGTCCCCTGCATCGGCAGGCGGACTCTCAACCACTGCGCCACCAGGGAAGCCCTTTTTTTTTTTATTCATTTTATTTTATACTCACTGTGCTACATATAAAACTAAGCTAACGTTCCAAACGAATCTGAAAGACATGTTGTCTGTTTAACAGAAAAGCCTATTTACTGGTCTGGGTCACCGTGCCTCCCTCTGAAAAGTGAAATATGCCAAGAAGTCCCTCAGGCCATGTGTAAACCGTTTATTTGGTGGGCAATAGAAAAAGTGTTTCTCATTAACTTCATACACATGTCCATACATATCGAAACTGCTACAAGTGATGTCATATACAGATCAGCACTTTATCAAACTATTACTGGATTGTGTAGTTTTTAATGTATCTTTCGAATTTATATTTTGATATAAAAATTTTATTTTTATACATTTGCATACATCTTTTGTGACTAATGGCCACATCTGCTATTTCCTCAATTTCTCTCTCTATACTAGGATATATATTATATCTTATGTTCTAGATTTAAAAATACATATAACTGTTTGATCTATTTGAAATTGATTGAGTTTATTGAGAGGAAAAAAGAGTTACTCTTTTATACAACTACTGTATGTATTAAATTAGTTATACGTCCATATATATATTTTGATTTTGACATATCCTAATTCTGTCAATACTTAGCAATATTTAAATGACATATTTATTTTAGTTTATTATTTTTGTTTAAATTCTATGATTTGTTTTTGCTTCTTTAAACTTTGCTTCTTTAGAATTGTGCTAAAAACATATATTTTCTTAATAATCATAACAATTTATAAGATAGTTATTAATATCCCTGTTTTACAATGGAGACAACTGAAGACTAGAAAGATTACGTTACTAAGTTGCAGAGTCATAGATTTATAATTTCAAACCCAAGTTGCTAGCCATTATTTTATGCTACATCCTTTTGTTAAATCTTTGTTTAAAAGTTACTGCATACTATAAAATTTTGCTAATTTTTATTTTTTCTGTATGAAAAAGAATAATAATAAAAATCTTCTGGAACTTGTAAGTGAATATAACACAGGACTTTAGCAAGTTTGCAGGATAGAAGTTTCTATTACAAAAGTTAATTGCTCTCCTATATACCAACAATAATCAAATGAAATTCAAAATAAAAAAATGTAATTTATAATAGCACCCAGAAAATGAAATTAGGTATAAATCTAAATATCTATATGCAGAAAACTACAAAACTCATGAGAGTAATTAAGATCTAAATAAATGTAAAAATAATCTATGTTAGTGGATTGGAAGAGCTAATATTTTTAAGATGTCAGTTCTTCCCAACTTGATCTGTAGAATTAATACAATCCCAAGAAAATCTCTGCAAGCTATTTTGTAGATATGAACTAAATGATTTCATAGTTTATGTAGAGAGGCAGAATACTCAGAGTAGCTATCAAAGCATTGAAAAAAACCCCAGAAAATTGGAGGACTGACATTATTTGACTTCAAGACAAGCATAAATCTACAGCAATCAATGCGATGTGGTATTAGAAAAAGAATAGATACATAGATCAATGGAACAAAATAGAGACACAAGAAATAGATCTACCCAGTATATATCCAACTGATCTTTGACAAAGGGTAAAAGCAATTCAACAGAGGAAGGATAGTCTTTTGAACAAATGGTGCTGGACAAATTGGACAACAGTATGCAAAAAAAATAAACTTATATACATAACTCATATAGTTTTAGAAAAATTAGCAAAATGGGCCATAGAGATAAATATAAAACCTACAGAAGAAAAAATAGGAGGAAATCAATCTATGTAACCTTGAATTTGATAATTAGTTTTCAGATACAATACAATTCTGACAGCATGATACAATAATGAAAGCATGATTCATAAAAGGAAAAATTTATAAGTGGACATATTAAAATTAAAAATATCTTCTCTGAGAAAGTTACCATTGGGACATTCCTGGTGGCACAGTGGTTAAGAATCCACCTGCCAATGCAGGGGACACGGGGTCGAGCCCTGGTCCAGGAAGATCCCATGTGCCACAGAGCAACTAAACCCTGTGGTTTAGCAACTAAACTAAACCATGGGCCACAACTACTGAGCCCATGTGCCACAACTACTGAGCCTGCACTCTAGAGCCCGCAAGCCACAACTACCAAGCCCGTGTGCCACAACTACTGAAGCCCAAGCGCCTAGAGCCCATGCTCCGCAACAAGAGAAGCCACCGCAATGAGAAGCCTGCGCACCACAATGAAGAGTAGCCCCCGCTCACCACAACTAAAGGAAGCGCACATGCAGCAACAAAGACCCAACACAGCCAAAAATAAATAAATAAATAAATAAATAAAATTTTTAAAAAATTGGAGTAACTTTTCATGACCTTGGATTAGGCAATAGTTTTTTAGATATGACACGAAAAGCATAATTAACAAAAGCAATTAAAAAGATGAGTTGAGCATCATTAAAATAAAAAAATTATATTTCAAAAATATTATAAAGAAACTGAAAAAAACAACGCACAGGATGAGAAAATATTTGCAAATCATACATCTTGTAAGAGACTTGAATCCAGAATTTATAAAGGACTTTTAAATGTTTAACAATAAAAAGACAAACAGCCCTACAACAACAAAAATGGACAAAGCACCTGAATTGACATCTCTCCAAAGAATAGATAAATGGCCAATAATCACATTAAAAGGTGCTCATAAACATTAGTCACTAGGGAACTTCAAATAATCAAAGACACAATGAGATGCCTCTTCACACCAACTAGGATGGATAACATAAAAACAAAACAAAACAAAAACAAACCAGCAGCTATTGTTGGCAAGGATTTAGACAAATTGAAACAGTCACACAGTGTTTGTAGAGCTATAAAATGGTGCTGCTGCTTCGGGAAACAATTTGGCAGTTGCTCTAATAGTTAAACATGACTCAGCAATTCCACTCCTGGGTATATACACAAGAGAATTGAAATCATGTGCGCACAAAAACTTGTGAATGAATGTTCATGGTGTTATTCTTTTTTGAAATAATAGCCAAATGTGAAACAACTCAAGTGTTCATCAACTAATGAATGGATAAATAAAATGTGGCATATCATAAAATGGAATTTTATAGAGCCATGAAAAGAAAGTACTGATATATGCTCCAACATGGATTAACCTTGAAAATATGACACATCATAGAAACCAGATGCAAAAGGCCACATAATGTATCATTCCACTTGTATGAAATTTCCATAATAGTCAAATCCATGGAGACAGAAAGCACCTTAGTAGTTGCTGGGGGCCAGGAGGAGCAGGGAATGGGGGAGGGACTGAAAAGTGGCATGGAGTTTCTAGGTTATAGTGATGATGGTACACTAATGTGAATATACCACTGAACTGTACATTTTAAAACTGAGGTATGTGAATTATACCTCAATACAGCTGTTATAAAAAGAAATTCACTTAAGAAAGACTAGTTTTGTGTTTTTATACTCCTTATTAAAAGTAAAATTTTAATTGTGCTTTGACTGAATTCAAAGGAACTCCTTATGATATATTGAGAAATTTTTAACACACAGTGTCTTGTCAATTAAACTCAACGCTTCAAGACTGAGGATAATTTGTGTCCACCTATATTCAGTCCAACATGAATCCCTGCTGATACCATACAATAGAGTAGCTAGAAGACTCTTAGATCTGAGGAGAAAGCATCTTAATCCAATTGCCAGAAGGGAAGGCACTGGGCATTCTGATTCTCAGACTGAATAACCATCAAATGTGCCATTACCATCCCATATGCTCATGTTGGAGCCATTGTCTCTTTGGTAACAGTGCATCTAGAACTTAGTTGGAATGAAAGAAGAATGATTTCTGATGAGATATCTGTGACATTCAGCTGCTGTAATCAGCCTTACAGCACTAGTTTCTTATAGTGGATAGTAAAAAACTCTCACATACCAGATTCTGTGTACATTCAAATGTGACCTATATCTGCATGCCTCACTAATTTATAATGTGTATTGAATTTAAAATTGTTAGAAAAATAAAGATTTTAAAGTGACCATCTAACCTGAGCCCTTTAGGTTACTATAAAGAAATCAGAAACAAAACCGTGAAGTGATCTGCCCACAGTTTAAATCTATTTAGCAGAAATGTCAGAGAGTGATCTCAGGTTTCTGAGTTTCTCTCCTCCTCACATTATCCCCAAGCATGTCCTTTTTAGCAACTCTCCCTGCCTAATTCTTCTTAATCGGTTGAGATTTGATAGAAATTACACTCATATATAGTTTTTTGTTGTTATTGAGAAAACCATTCATGAGCCATCTATATTTCTCATACCTGGTATATATTACAACATTTAATCAACAAAATAATAATAAAGTAAATTTTATGAATGAAAAAAGCAATACTCAAAGTGGTTAGCTATTTCACAAATAAAAAATATTGACCCTCAAAGATATTACCCAGTGTTATTAAGATCACACAGTTTTTAGCTCTCGGAGAGTTAGAAACTGCCCCCCATCATTCAAGCTGTATAGTTAGAATTCTACTTATCATACTCTACTAGCTCATGGAGGTTAGAGAATTCCAAGTCTACCATAATTTAATAGAAGTATGAAAAGGCATTGTCTTGCTGTTTCAAAGAAGATGTTAGTTACAATTAAGAACAAGCTTCAAGGCATAAGCAATTCCCATATGACTATTGTAGAGCCAGGTTGGTACAATTATGAGAAAGGAAGTCATGCAAAACTTAACCTTACAAAATTGAGTGTTCCAGGTTGATTGACTCTGAAACATCAAAAATAATAATAGAAAAATTATCTCACAGTCGTTACTTGTTTATGAAATTGTCACTGTATGTACTATATTGCTTTTGAATAATTGTTGCATTTCAGATTTGTTCACTGAACAAGCTAATTCAACAGAGAAGTTGTCATTAAATTTCACTAGTGGGAGGCATATAAGATTTGCAGGCTTTTAATAGTTCAAACATTTCATCAGCCATCATTTAAAAAACTTTACTGCACACATTAGTCATTTACAATATAAAAGCAATATCAGTACAATTATTTTAAATCTTTTTTTTAACCCTTCATTCACAAGTAAGATTTTAGGGAAGGTTTTGATAGTACTTCAATTGTGATTTTTTTATTATTACTCTAGCATTTGCTCTATAACATACTTCTAGTAGACAGTAAATAAACATTAAGGCAAGATAATTCTACTAATACTATATATGTAAGAATTTCAAGTCAAATCAGAGTAAAGAGCATAATATAAAGTACTGTGTTTTGGTTTTATTTTCTAATTTCTTAAAATGAAAAGAAAATGTGTATGATCACCATTTGTGTCTTTATTTAATACCATAATTTATAATAAAATACATTCTTTTCAACACACATAATATTTAGAAATAATTAGCAGTCATTCCCAACATTTAGAGAGAATGCTATATAAAGTGTTTTTAAGAAAAGCTCTCTAAACAAGTAACCAACAAGTGTGTGGCATATTATCTTTGAATTAGTGGTTTCCATGTGTATATCCTATTCTTTAAAAGGGTTTTAATTAATTATTATTCCCTTTAAAAATACTTCACCAGGAAAAAAGTCATATTTCAGGAGCTAATCTTGGAATATGGCAACCAGACTGCTGTTCACTTTCCCTCCAACTTCCAAATCTAAACTTTCTCTAAGCCAAGCAGTTCTGGTGAACATAAGCTGACTGGATAAGAGTTAGGTCAAAGTTGTTTGGGCTCTGGAGAGAGGACTGGGGTGCAGCTTCCTTCTTCATGGTCTTCAGAGTCCACAAGAATGTTGCACTGGAGCCCAGGGCAAGGAATACAGCACTGATGTTGAAGTGAGAGGGAAATTCAGCTCTGTGTGGATCTGACATGGAGTGGAGGCTGATTTAGTCACTGACAAAGAGAAGGCCAAATTGGTTACTAATCTAGAAGCTAGGTGAATGCAAAATCCATTGAGAAAAAAAAATTACTTTCCTCAAATAACAGGCTCTCCTTGCAACATGATTCCAAAGGTCCAGAGTCCTCTTAGCCTTTCAGAAATTTTATAATTCCTCTTTTTAAGGTAGAGTTGAGTTACAATATCATATTAGTTTCAGGTGTACAACATAGTGATTCAAAATTTTTATACACTATACTCCATTTGAACTTATAAAATAATGGCTATATTTCCCTGTGCCAAACAATATATGCTTCTTGTTTATCTATTTTATACATAGTAGTTTGTACCTCTTAATCCCCTACCCTTATCTTGCTCCTCCCTACATCCCTCTCTCCACTGGTAACCTCTAGTGTGCTCTCTACATCTGTGAGTGATAACATATATAAGTGATAACATGGAGTATTTGTCTTTCTCTGACTTATTTCACTAAGCATAGTACTCTCTAGGTCCATCCACATTGATGCAAATGACAGAATTTCATTCTTTTTATGGCTGAGTAATATTCCATTTTATGTACATACTACATTTCCTTTATCCATTCATCTGTTGATGGGCATTTAGGTTGTTTCCATATTTGGCTACTGTAAATAATGCTGCTATGGACATTGGGGTGCATGTATCTTTTTGAATTAGTGTTTTCATTTTCTTCAGATATATAACCAGTAATGGAAATGCTGGATCATATGACAGTTCTATTTTCAGTTTTTTCATGAACCTCCATAATGTTTTCCATAGTGGCTGCACCAGTTTACAATCCCATCAACAGTGTACTTCACTTCCTCACCAACATTGTTATTTGTACACTTTTTGATGATAGCCATATTGACAGGTGTGAGATGATATCTCATCATGGTTTTGATTTGCATTTCTCTGATAATTAGCAATACTGAACATTTTTTCATGTGCTTGTTGATCATCTGTAGATTTTCTTCAGAAAAATGTCTATTCAGGTCTTCTTGCCCATTTTTAATTGGGTTCTTTGTTTTTTTTGATATTGAGTTGTATGAGCTGTTTATAAATTTTGGATATTAACCCCTTATTGGTCATATTATTTGCAAATATTTTCTCCCCTTCAATAGGTTGTATTTTCATTTTGTTGATGGTTTCCTTTGGTGTGCAAATGGTTTTAAGTTTAATTAGGTCCCATTTGTCTATTTTTGTTTTCCTTTCTTTTGCCTTAGGAGACAGATCAAAAAAAATATTACTATGAGTTGTGGCAAAGAATGTTCTGCCAATGTTCTCTTCTAGGAGTTTTATGGTCTCCAGTCTTACATTTAGGTCTTTAATCCATTTTGATTTTATTTTTTGTATATAGTGTTAAAGAATATTCTAATTTCATTCTTTTACATGTAGCTGTCCAGTTTTTCCAGCACCACTTATTGAAGAGATTGTCTTTTCCTCATTGGATATTCTTGTCTCCTTTGTCATAGATTACTTGAACATAAGTTGGTTCATTTCTGGGTTCTCTATTCTTTTTCATTGATCTATATGTCTATTTTTGTGCCAGTACCAAACTGTTTAGATGACTGTATCTTTGTAATATAGTCTGTAGTCACAGAGTGTGATCCCTCCAGCTCTGTTCTTCTTTCTCAAGATTGCTTTGGCTATGTGAGTTCTTTTGTGTTTCCATACAAATTTTAAAATTATTTATTCTAGTTCTGTGAAAAATGCCACTGGTATTTTGATAGGAATTGCATTGAATCTGTAGATTGCCTTGAGTAGTATGGTCATTTTAGCAATATTACATAATTCCTGTTATTAAGAACATATTAGTTACCAGCATTTGAGCCCCAAATCAGGAAACAGAGCAAAATAGCAGCTGATTTAAAGGACTCCAGCAACCAGAGAAAAAAAGGAATAAGTAAAACAATTAGAACGTGAAAACAGACTACTCCCTTGTCTTTCCTCAACTTGGGACCACCACCACTCTATCTAGGACCTCCTCTGCATTTTGGAGCTATGGTTTCCAGAGTACTCTCGCCTGCTTGGTTTTGAGTTAAGAGTTTTCTCCATGAGAGGAACTTGAGTGAGATTGTGAAAGTGCAATGGAAGGAAGGTTCTTTATGGAAAAGGTTACAACCATGACATTCACAACTGCTTCTTGATAAGCAGTTGATCATCATTCATTTCACTACTTCAAATGTAGAGGCATCTTGGGAACTCACTCAGCACTCTTAAGACTGGCTGAAATTTCCTGATGCGTTTTGCGAATCAAAAGCTTAGGTGTTTCAGGATGAATTCCTAAATCTTTGCTTTCCTGACCTTCCTGCCACAGATGCTCTGATCTTTGGTACCTTCCCTAGACTTCATTCCTCACTTTTCCAATATTCAAGTAAACCTTCCTTCCTATATTGTATCTTTATTCTTAAAATACATTAGACTGGTCTGTTTTCTAGGCAGAACCCAAACTGTTACATGCAGTGAAATAAAATATCCAAGCCCACCATGCTGGCACCCTGATCTTGGACTTTCATCCTCCAGAACTTATATATAGTAAGATATGTGTGTGTGTGTGTGTGTGTGTGTGTGTGTGTGTGTATACACACACACATATATGCATTATTGAGCTTAAAAATGGTTTTGAAAAAAAATATTCAGTATAGGAATTAAAGGAGAGGAAAGTTATTGTTGAGACATAAAACAATGACCTGAAAACCAAGTGAAGGAAATATCACAAAGAAAACAATAAAAATATTGAAATGCAAATATTATTTTTAAAAAAGAGACTCGGAAGGTATTTATAAGTAGAACAAACAGTTCAAAGAATGTCAAGGGTTAAACAAATACTGAGAGAATATCTCCCTGGGCTTTGAAGAGGACTCCAGATCAAAAGGTCACATCAAAATCCTGTCAAATTGGAAAAAGTGCACACCTAGGCCTATAGTGGTAAAAGTACTGAATTGTAAGGATAGTTAAAAAAAAAAAAGTTTTTTTTTTTTTTACTTTCTTCCCTACAAAAAGAACAAGAAAAAAATCATATATTCATTGTACATCTCTGCCACACTGTAGTATCATCATTGTGCAGTTTTCTTAAAGATTCCACCTCCAGGAAATCTTTTACCTGTCCAGGATGTCATTATTGGCTTGTCCTGGGCAAAGAAATCATTCTTCCTCCTCATTCCCCATCCTGGACTAGGCTGAAGAAGAAGCCATGATAATTTAAAACATAAAGATTCCCTCTATATATTCAAATACAGAATCTCTAGATTAAGCCTTATTATTTGATTTATTTTAAAATGGATAATGAGATGGAAATTTTAGGATATGACATTCCTAGAAACCAAAGGTTTTTCTCTTGCCCCTTTATTCTCTACCTTTAAAAAAAGTTTGTATTTATCTTTACAGGTATGTGAATTTATTTATTTATAACATTTAATATAAGCATGATGTTTTTATCCCTCTGCTTGTGAGATTTCAGTCCTTTTCATGTCTGAGAAGAAGTAGACCCCCTGAATAGAACAGTAATGTGGTTTTACCAGCAGATTCATCTGCTTAAATGCAGGGGTGGGAAGGTACTGTTCACATACTCTTTCTATCTTAATACAAAAATAAAAGGGGCAAGAGATATATCCAATCATAGTTCCATTATTTCATGTGAAGTATATTTATTAGACAACTTTTTGTTCTTTGGTAGGAATATTAAAGCATCTTTTTTCAAACAGTTGTTTAAGAGGGGATTTCTGATAGGAAATCTGCATATATAACATACGTGTTTGTGTCGATGTGAAGTTTATATTTGTGGTCACATTTATGTCAGTTTAACATAAGAGCAAGTGAATAAGATGTAAATACATAGTCATATTTTACCTTCATCCCATTGGTCTTCTGCTTATCATTGAACTTGTTTTATCCAGTGAAGTTTGTGTGGAAGTGATTGGTTTTCCTTCAAAAGAGAAACCTAAAGATACAGGGCATATTTTGACATTTTTCTTTTTTCTCCTCCTCCAAAATTTCAAGTAGTTAGTTTTCAGACAGCCTTAAGCCCCTGGGTAAAGTCAATGTGGAGAAAAAGATGAGGCCAACCCTCAATGGACATTTACATGAGTGAGAAATAAACTTTTTGCCTTTCTAAAATGAAATCAGTGCTCAGACCAATAAAGTGAAATATGTCATTCAATCCATAAGAACTATATTTCTGGAGTTTCCTTTTATTTTATTACTAATTTTGCCCACTGGTGAGACCATATGCAAGCCAAAATCACTCTACTTGCTAAAATCTTTGGTGGAAATAATTTGGGAAATACGTGCCACCCACTGTGACCTGGGACCAGGTAAATGTTGGAAGTATCTCAGAATTTGAATCTATGATGTATGGATTGTAATGTAAAGGATTCTTAAACTGTTGAAAGGACTTCATTAAGATTGTTCAAACAAATTGTTAGGACTATTAAAACATGTTCTATCTCTACTAAAAATGCAAATTATTTATTTAAACATTTTTAAAAATAATTGTCTTTAAGTTGCTTTGAACTCATCTTAAATATTCACTGCTGTCAACTGGTCCAAGGGTCTATTATAATGCTCTCCGTTAGATGAATCTGTTACAATATATGTACTATCTACATAGCCCTAAATTTCAGAATTTAATTGGTCTGGATTAGTCTCAGAGACTGTGTCCTACATAATGACTATATTCACATCTGATTTCCCCATATTGTAGATGACAGTATGCTGGATAATACAGAGGCAATGATAGGACCCTCACTTACCCACATTTATCAGCCACACTTTCCATCCAAAACTTTCTGGCTTTGAGGTCAGAATATTTGCAACAGCTGGGAGGATGTTAAAGAAATCTGTTCCAAATATTCTGACTGTTGTGATTTCAAACTATATCTTTAAATAAGAAAGTTTTATTTGGCTTACTTTTTCCCCATCAATTCATAATTGCCATAGATGTTTATCAATACATTTGTATGTATAAGACAGAATAGTATATTATTTCTATTACTAAAATTCATTTAAAATTGTTTCAAACTGTGAAATAGTCTATTGAAAGTCAAGAAATTGTGATTCATCTACTAGAGTCTGCTTATAACTATACAATCTTATGAACTACTCTATAATAAGAACAGAATTAATTTGAATTGATTATTGTTAATCCATTGTGTTCATCTGGAGGGGCCATCTCAATGACATTAAAGAATTACCTTTCATTAAATTAAAGACCTCTTGGAAACTGGCTTTTCTTGCAGAATATGTTGGCTGAGTTCCTGCAGAAGAGAATTTACCAAAAGTCCAAGTTACTTAAACAAAGAAAAAGTATTATTTTTAACTAAAGGCATCTGTCCACAAAAAAATCAGTAAATAAACATATCTATCTCTATATATGTAAGTACATATATATACATACAAACATATATAAAATCATGCAAACGTACATTTTAGTTGTGATATGCTAAAAAGTAATTCAGAGTTCCAATAGAAATCATTATTTCCTTATCACTTCTGAAAAGGGTGCAGAATTGTAAAACCAATTTACAGACTATGACCAATAAAATGAGTTGGCAGGCTGCTGTGTACTAAAATAAGGGAAGAATATATAGTCACTGGCTTAGGAGGTGATTTTGATTGTTGTTTCCTTTTTGTGGATAGTAGGAGAAAGGAGAGTTTTATAGTCTCTGCAAAATGGAAAGATAGCTCTCAAATGACCCTATGGCCCTTTATGCATTGCTATGTCTAAGCATATGCTACAATTTTTTCTCCAAATTCTGACATATTAAGAATAGGCTATTTTCATAAATTCAAGCACTAGAGAACACTGCCACTGTTGCCTGCTGGTTGTCAGTACAAGTGTGCATAAGAAAGAAGTGCCATTCAAAATAGAAGTCTGGAGGAATAATAACTATTCTCATTTTTTGATCCTTTTGTCTCTTTGGAATGACTATCAAGGTCCTTTCTCTAGTAACAAAAAATAATCAACTTTGTATGAGCACATCATGGACATGGACATGTAATCTTCAAGATTTTAAGTGTTCTGTCATCAACAGATACTTTGTTGTTGTTGTTGTTGTTTTGCTCTGATGCTTTCCCAAAGGCTCCTGCTATCAGCTCAGGCCGGTGGACTTTATATTCAATAAAGATGGAGTGTTGTATAGCCCTGTGGAAAAGGACTTGCTATGTGCTTTCGGCTACAGCCTCCAGAGGGCAACACTTCAGCAACTTTCAGTTGAGGTCATACAGGTGGACTGAGTCAGGATATTCAGAACACAAGTCTAGAAGCAGGTAGGTTCATGAGGCTGCTCACCCAAGACCGAGTGGGATGAGAATCAATTACATAGGACTAAATAAACTGGTGAGGGGTGACTGTGGTTTTTGTTTGGAATACTGTTGATGTTTAATGTTTTATTTTCTGGATATATAAGGAAGCTGTTTCTCTTTACTTTTAAGTTATCTACAACTTATAACAATTTAGTTGACAGTAACTGACCCGTGGGGGTGGAAGTTCAGGTTCTCTGTCAGCCTCTATTGACCCATGTAGGGAAGGCATTCTCATTTCCATTGTGCTGGCCTGGGAATTCAAGCTCTCCACAAAGCCTATTTTGGTACAACTCTGGCTAGAAAAGGAAGGAGCACCTGTTTACTGCTCTCTAGTAAGCCTCTACTGACACCAGCCAAGTACAGAGAGAGAGAGGTACCATTTTACCTCTGGGTGCAGGTGGAAGTCTAGGCTCCCCATTTGGTCTCACTGACGTCAAGGTGGGGGCTTAGTACTGTCCAGTAGGGATGAATGTGACAGACGAAGATTGGAAATATAGGCTCTTCACTGTGCCTTGCTGGTGGGGTTGGGGGTAGGGCTACAGTTCTTCTGTGGTGTTTGCCTGGCGTAGAGTAGTTTACTGACTGAAAGTTTTCTGTTTTGCCAGACTGCCCTTTTCCAGGTCCTTTGGCTGGAGGGAGTAGGATTTTCTTGTGGCTTTTTGTGTCTGCATCTGTTGGTGTTTCCAGGATGCTGATTTCTCCAGAACCCAGTCTAGAATATATAAAGCAAAGCACAAATAAACAAACACTAAGAACAAGCCACAGAGAATTCATCTTTGTATTGTTCCTTGGGCCTTGAAGTCCCTAACCAGACTGCCTTCTTTTCTTTACTTTTCCGAGTCCTCTTATGTTCATTATATTATATAATATTCAAGAATTTTGGCTTTAGTTAACAGGAGAAATAGGAAAAAATATGTTTACTTCATATTTCTGTATGTGGAATTCAGCAGTTTTCTCAATTTCTTCTTAAACATTTCTGCTTTCAGTCTCACTAATCACATCAGCTGTTTATCATTCTCACAGCCCAAAGGCATGTTTTTGTCCTACTTATTCCCTTAACTCTACCCTCTGTCTTTTTAGCCCTTGATATTGAACTTTTCTATCAGTAGAATCTCCATCTCTTTTTATACAAATTAATTTAACTTTTCTAGGTTTCTTCTCACTTTCTTCTTCACCATCAACAACAGAATGCATTACATCAATTACAAACCTAATAACACAAATCTAATAACCAACCACAGAGTCCTTTGCAGAAGACAGAGGAAAAAGGGTGATGAAATCTTATGCATTAAAATTTTTTACTGATTGGACCTCATATTTTTAATCAATTCAAAAATATGAGAATTATTAATTGTTCTTCAATATATCATAATCAAATTTAGTTGCATAGAACAGAATTTTAGGTACTGTTTGCAATTATTTTTGTGTAAGTTTTTGTTAAAGTGTGTAAATTTGTTGTATGTTACCAAAATCCAGATTTAGATGCTGAAATCAGTTTATACTACTAGAAGAAATTCTTAAGTCAGAGGTAGTAAAGTTTTACCTCAAAAATCCTGGCCTTCTATTTTGGGGGGGGAGAGAGAACTATTATTTAAACATTTTTTCTATTAGTCAGTACAGTCCTTAGTGACTAAATCATTTTGATTCTTCCTGGGATGTGGATGACTGCACTGAACACTGGATTATTAAAATAGCATACTCAAAAGGGTTAATATGTTTTTTAAGTCTGCTTAACTTTCTCATATAGTGAAGTAGCTTGTGCTACTTGAATGATTATATTCATCTAAGGCAGGAAAATATCAGCTATATTTAAAATAATATGCAAAAATTTTATTAGAGCAGGATGCTAATAAGGACTTGCTGATTAGTTCTCTTGTTAGAAATACCCTCTATGATTCCATATTGAGAATTAGCACTAAGCTAATGCCAGAGGAAAAAAAATGAGTAAGATATAATCCCTGTCATAGACAAATGTTCAATCCAGTATTTTTTGAGATACTTCAACCTATGAAAATTAAACAGTGAGTAAAGATCTATTTGAGGCTTCTCACAAATATATTTTATTCAAATCCTTTGGATACATTTTTGAGTGATTTCTTAAGCTACTACATTGTTAATGTCCATGTACTGAGAAAGCAACTCAATTTTTGAATAAAAATAAACATGCCTTGTACTCATGCTTCAAATCTTAACTTTTTAAGATTTTCTTAATTTTTTTAGGATTTGTTTCTAGGATTTTCCCTAAAAAAAAATTAAATAAAGTAGATGGAATATCTACTTCAATCTCTTTCACAGATATATATATTTCTTTTATAGCACCTAATTAAATTACCAATTTTATATATATATATATATATATACATATATATATGTATATATATATATATAGTTTGTGGTTTTTGCATGTATCTGTTTTTACTTTTGTTGTATATCCTCCACTGGATCATAAGACCTTTGAATGCAGATACTATGCCTAATTTGTTTACAGCTCTATCCCCAAAGCCTTGAACAGGGCATGGCATCTAGCTCTAGGGGTTCAATAAATAGATTGCAATGTCAAAAAAGCAGGGGAAAATATTTCTTTAATGTAAATTTTCAGCAGATTGAATTGTTTTAATATTTTGTTTTAATTCAACTACCAGTATAATTCTGTGGCAAAGCTTATAAAATTTGGGGGAAAATGAAATATAATAACGAAATACACTCTACAAAGGAAAAAGTAATGGTAACACATATTTTTATGGATCACCTAAAGCTTCCATTGAATACTTTCTTTTATCTTCAATAAGTATTTTTTACCTGAAGGAATAAGGACCAAAAGGCAAAATTCAAATATGTTTTTTAATAGTGATCTAAAGATAGTAATTTTTAATGCCGGTGCTAAGTCAATTGCTTCTTCTTATGTTGACCTACTTCTCCCCTTTTGGTTAAAATAGTCGCTTCCAAATTTTAATAAATGTTTCATTAAAGTAGTTAAATGTTGCAAGAAGAAAAAAAAGTACAGAATATTAACTGAGTTACTGAAAGTTTTATAAAATAATATTTCAACATTAAGTTAATATTATGTCAACATATCAACTATTGTAATTTTAGATTAATTTTTAAAAATATGACTTGTATTCTGCCTTGAAGTCAGATTTCATGGTTTGTTCACTGAACAACTTGTGCAGATTCTTTTCCTACCTTTGTCTGCTAATGTTGACACCATGTACAATAGACTGAGCTTAATTCAAGAGTCATATTGCTGGATAAATGTTTATCTCTTTATGCATTATTGACAAGTGGTGGTTTATTTGTAAATCAGATTCAAAGGAGTCATAAGTCATGTTAAACTTTACTAATAATTCAAAAGAAGCAATAACTTGGGTCAGCAGAAACATTCTTATCTTAGAGAAGTCTTAGACTAGTAAATGTAGTTCTTAAAATAAAATAAAATAAAAAATTTCCCAGATTCAGACATCTTTTTCTTTCAGGCTTAAAAGATGCATTTCTTCTTGAGCAAGGTGTATATGCAGAGGTATTGCTTTTATGGAGGGAGCACTTTAGATTTTGGAACATTCCTGTTATATAATTCATTCATTACACAGCTTACTTAACTAGCCCCCATTCTCCAGCCAGCCATAAATTCCTGGTTTATTTACAAATGAAGTGCCTAATCATCTCTGGTAAATCCTGCTAAAACCATTGCATAGGTAAGAACTCTGTTTCTTCTCCACTAGTAAATAATATTAGCACTTCAGTCAGGAGGTCTGTAGGGGTTGGGGGGGTGGTTATTACATTAGCATGTTAGTTTATGAGAAGATTTATAATACTTATTCCTTCTGATTGTCCAGTTCTAAATACAGAGCAGACGTATTACAGAGCTGCTACTAATTCTTTCCTTCCCACTAAGAAAAGCACTGGTACCTGTCTGGGACCAGGTCTGAGGAATTTTGTTTTCCTAATTTCTTGAAACAATCAGCATATAAAGTCTAAGTAAGAATCGCCTACTTTTCTTGGGTACTCCGTAAAACTCCAGTTTCCTGTTCTTGAAAATACATACATAGTAATTTCATCCTTGTCTTATCTTATAAAAGAGAGATTAAGATTTTCTCCATAATACCAAAACAATATGCTGAATAGCAGACCCCATACCCCAAAATCTGTTCTTCCTAAATAGTGCTAAATAACCAGATTTTATTGAACTATTTAATTCATGTCATTTTAAATTATCTATTCATCTATTAATATATAGATATATCTGTAATTCTGTTTCTACATATCTATATCTATTTTAAGTGCCTTCTCTGATATATCTTTAGATAATCTTTGAGAAAAACATAAGCAAATATTTAATGGAATCAGTGCCATTGGGAGTATGACTGCTCCTATAAAATTTCAGAAATAAGGAAATACTGGGGTTTTTTTGCCTGATTTTACTCCTATCAACATCATTTAAAATCTTTCACATGAAAACTAAGATGCCAGAGCAATAGCCTAGTCCTTTTTTATCAGTGCTTTCTTTTTAATTACTATCTGATTCTAATTCAATGTGTATTTGAAACTACTACTCAAACCTGAACTTGAATATAAAAATATCCAATCACACACATAGCTAATAATTATAAGAAAATTGCTGTCCTCATCCCATACAAAGATACTGCATGAGTTTATAATTTAAGTTTGCGATCAGTAGGTCATTGGGTTTTATTTTTATTATTTTGACTGGATATTCATTTATAGATGAACACAGGTTTTATTAGAAATTGGCATTCCTCATTTAATTCAATTAAATGTCAAATGAATAGCAGATTCATTTTTATATACATTATCTTAATCTTCTGTGGTAGTTTTAAAATGTGTATAAAAATTATTTGACATTTCTCACAGTGAATGGTGAGGTCTTTGTCATCTTTCCTTGCAGTTGGGCTGGATTTTTCTGACTTTTTAAATAAATATAGTATCCTATAACTGAAACTGTGTGAGTTCTGAGATTGGTCATAAAAAATGATGCAGCTTTCACCTTGCTTACTCTAATACTACTTCTTGAAGTCTTAGGCCAGTAGGTAAGCACTCGCACTGCCCTGAGACGACCATGTGTGAGGAAACCCAAAAGCCTCCACTAGGAGAGAAAATAATAGAGTCCCCAAGACTAAATAAGAGTGGGGGGAGAGACAGAGACTGAGAGATAGACAGAAAGACAGTGAGAGGGAGAGATGCTTGCAAACTTGCAGCTGCTCTGGTCCTCTTCAGTTCAAGATACAGTCACCATTTTACTGCATAATACCCTAGTGCAATAGACTAAATGTATGCATCACCCCTAAATTCATATATTGAAATCCTAATGCCCGAAGTGGTGGTAATCAGGGATGTGGTTAGGTCACAAGGGCAGAAACCTTATGAGTAGGATTAGTACCCTTATAAAACAGATCCCAGAGAGATTCCTTGCCCCTTCTGCCATATGAGGTTACAGAGAAAAGACAGCCATTTAGGAAGTGAGATCTCATCAGACACCTAATCTGCCAATGCCTTGATCTTGGACTTCCAGCCTCCAGAACTGTAAGAAGTAAATTTCTGCTGTTTATAAGCCACTTAGTTGATGGTATTTCTGTTATAGCAGTGCAAATGGACTAAGACACCTAGTAAGTCTCTTTCTAAATTCCAGACCCACAAAAGCTGTTACAGATAGAAAGTGATTATTTTTGTTTTCAGCTATTCAATTTGGGAGGGGTTGCTTATTTACCTTTAAAAAATCGGAATATACTTTCAATGTATTTGTGAGAAACGCATTAGGTATATGAGGAAACAAGGCTAAAATAGGTTTGGGTATTAAAATAATTACTCACTGAATCTGTTAAATGAGTAATTATTGAGCACCTACAATGTGCCAAGCACTATTAATATTCAGGGCCAGAACAGTAAATATAGAGACTAATTTTCTGCATCATCAAGCATACTGTCTAGTAGAGAGTAATTTTCCCCAAGGAACACAGAGAATAGGTAAAAGAACGGGATAAACCATTTTCTTTAAGGTGCCAATAGTAACTCATATCAAGATGACACATTGACTTAAAGATGATTTCAAGGGCACTTCAAGTATTAAAAATATAGCAAATAATATCAAATTTTATGTAAAGAGCCCAAAATTAGAGTCGACAAACTCTTAACTCCTATAACTGTACTGCTTTAAATTCTCCATGGGACTAATTTTTCTTTATTCCACATAGTTCTAAATTTACAAAGAAATGCAGTTTGGACAATTGATGTTTCAACTGGATAGTTTTTCAAAGGCCAGGTGCTACCCTCTCTAACATTATAAATGTTTTTTTAAAAAATTTAAGTACACTAATTTTTTAATATTTTTTTAGTCATGAATAGAAAACAAAATCATGTAAGGTAGCCCATGTGCTGTACTTGGCTGTTTAGGTATTAGCAAATCAAGCGGCAGTGATTATTAAGTGCAAAGGAGATGGCAACCGTTCAAATGGAACACTGAGAATCCTCTTAACACATCTGCCAACCTACTTGCATTAATCTAGAAAAAGATTGTGTACTTATCTCGGACTTAAATCACAAAAAGTGCATTCAAAATCATGTTAAAGACAATAATTACGTGCACAACACTTGAGTTGCTGAAGAACTTTTCTCTCATTCAGAAAATTGTTACCAATTGCCACTTTTGCTTTTACGTTCTCTCCAACTCATTAAACTTTGTGAAGCTGCAACTGACAGTTAAAATAGATTTCAGTAGCATTAGCTCCAATTTCAGGAGATTAAATGCTGAGGATCAGAGAGTGGAATATTCTGATTAGGTATATTTACCAGCCTCTTTTAGAAGATGAAATGTGGGAACTTAAAAACTAGAGACTAAAATATGTGTTTACTTTTAGATCTTATAGTGTCTTAATAGTAGATCATGTTTCTAAACTGAAATTGCTTATATTGCTACCTAAATGAAAAAAAAACTTTCTTATTTCTGTTTTCAAATGAAAAATTAACTCCAGTGATTAAACATCTACAAAATGAATAAGATTGGACCATGCCTTTCAGTAGCTCATAGCCCAGTGGGGGATCCATATGTGAGTATCTATAAAGGAAGAACTCCAATAGCTAGAAATGATTAGTTAAGTGGCAAGGAAATGTCTACTAAGCACAGTACTGGTGTATTCATAGAATATCAAGTACTTTATGGGTTGTGGTATTGAGCAGAGGGTTACTCTCATGGAATATGGGGTTAGAAAAGTGTGCAAGATTTAATTTATTTACAGCTGGACTGGAGAATCTCTACCTTTATCTCTGGGGACTGAATGTCCATTTTTTTGTTCTTGGCCAAGTAAAGGGCTATAGGCATTATGATATCCTATTTATGGCACAGAACTTTCCAGGGTCAATTTGTCGTCTCAATGCTCTCCCCACCTGCCTCTGATCTCTCTCTTCTTTGTGCTTCACAGACATTTCCTCAAAAAAATGCTTTACATATGTTATTCCTTATTGATATCTCCTTCTTGGAGAACTTAAGGTCCCACACACACACGCACATACACACACTCTAATAAAACTACGTGATAGGTAAAATGGAGACATTTATACCTGGTACTGTCATATTTTTCAAATACAAGAAAGCTCCTAAAATAACAGAACATTTGAACTTTAAAGCAGTTAGATGTCTTCTCAGTATGCTTTTCGTAATGCTGAGGGAAAGTAATTCCAGCATAAATCTGACCAAATGTTGACCTATTTTGAAATTTGTCACACTCATTTATTAATAAGCATGTATCAGGTATAGGATCAGGCTCTAAAGATACAACAGTAAATAAGAAAGGTCATACTTGTCCTCAAATAATATAGTCTAATGGATGATACAAATAAGAAAGGAATATTATAATCCTAGAAAGATATGCAAAAATAGGAAAAGTACCAGGTATTATGGAAGTACTTAGGAAAGGCACTCGACCTATGGACAGTCTGGGATAGCTTTCTCACAAAGGTGACAAGTTATTTGTAGAGGGAAAAGCAACGTATGAAAACCCAGAGTCCAGAAAGAATATAATAATTTTGACATCCTGAAAAAGATGTTCCTTCTTTGGAATTTAAAGAATAACTTAAGACTGACAAAAGTTGATGCTGGAGAAACGGGCAGTCTGGCCTCATATTCCCACATTCCATATAATGTGGCAAAAAAAACCAACAAAAACAAGGAAAAACCATTTAAGGATATTAAACATACATGTTCAATTTTTTTTTATATTTTTGTTCGAGTAGGAAAATTCATTGAGAACACAGCTTGGGGGAATATGGGTATTAAATATCCTAAAAAAACTCTTCTTTTGTGAAACCAATAAACATGCTGGACAATATATAATAAACATATTTTAAATGCATAGCTTAGTAAGAACTATGAATGAGTATGCAAAATCTTAAATAGCCAAAGTAACAAATGGAAGCTTTAAAATATCCAGATATTTGATTGGCACAAAAATAGTAAAGTAAAATAAAATAAACTGGAGGGATTAATTAAGAGAATACTAAGAATTTGGTGTACCTATACTAATCCCAGAAATAAATAGATTTTAAGAAAATATTATAAGGGGGGAAAAAAGCGTACAGTTTACCAGGGAGATAAAACTAAATTTGTATGTATTAATTAAAATTGTTCTGATATATATAAAACAAAAATGAATTTATATACAAGGAGAGAGTAAAAGTCCATAATGAAGGACTACAGAATAATTTCACATTCCTATCCCAGTAATTAATAAAGGAAACAAAAAAGTGTTCAAAAATTTTATCAGCATGGTTAATTAACTTGAAGTGATAACCGACTTGTGTATATGCAAAAACCTGTATTCAATGCTAATAGAATCCATATTGTTTAAAGCACATAAGTAACATGAATAATTTGATAATATATTAGGTTGCAAATAAAATTTCAACAAATTTCAAAAAAATATAATATTATACAGACACTGTTTTTTGTTCTTAGTGCAGTTTAGAATCAAATCATCAAAATGTTAATTTAAAAGGTGAGTGAAAATTAGAAAATACATTTCTAAATATTTCAAGGGTCAAAGAAAAGTAATAAACATACACGTCTGAGCAATATTGAAAATGCTATTTTATAAAATGGCGTACATCTTAAGCAATATTTAGAATTAAATTTCCTAACTTTTATTAAAATATCAGAACTGATAAATAATGAGCTAAGCATCTCATTTACGAATTTAGAAAATGAACAAATAATAAAACCAAAAAGAGAAAAGTAAAACAGTTTAATCATAAATATAATATTAAATATAAAAAACTTAAAAGATTTAAAAGAGGGCAGTAATAAAGCAAAAAAATGTCTCTTTGAAAAACTATACATACAGCTTGGGCAAGATTGATTAAGAGAAAAAAGTTTGAAAGGGGGACATTAATTTAGAACAATAGAGATTAAAACTAATAAGAGAAAACTGTAAATGACTTTGTGATAAAGTGTTTAAAATTTTGTATTAAAAAAAATGTTTGGAATCATATGCCATCCAAACTGCCTCAAGAAAACACAGAAATTCTCAACTGTCATTAAGAAATTGATTTAGTTGTTAAAAATGACGCCACAGTATAACCACCAGTTTGAGAAAGCTTTATGGCTTAGATCTACCAATCATTCCAGGCATAGATAATCCAATTTTATACAAATAAAGTTTCTTATAAAGTTAGACATACACTTAGCATACAGAACAACATATCTACTCCTAGGTATTTACACAAGAGAAATCAAAACATATAGATAGGCATATATAATATTTTACTCAAATCTTCCCTGCAACCAACCTCAAATCTTCCCAATTACAACCCAATTGTCTGTCAACTGAAAAATGGATAAAAAGATTACAGAATAATCATGCAATGGCATAGCACTCAGCAGTATAAACAAACTACTGATACATTCAACAACATGGGTGTACTTCAAAAATATAAGTAAAAAACCATAAAAAAAAAAGACTACATATTGTGTGGTGCCCTTTGTATAAAATTTCAGAAGAAACAAAAACAGTTGTGTCCAAGACAAGTCAGTTATCAGAGGCTTGTTACTGGAGGACTAACTAGCTGGCAAGGGGCATGAAGGAAATTTTTGATTAACGGAGGTTTTTATATAATGATTATTATGACCATTACATGACTGTATACATTTGTCAAAATCCATCTAGTTGTACATATAAAATTGTTGAATTTTTGTATGTCAATCATACTTCAAAAATGCTGATTTTTTTAAAAAAATCTCAATTTTGAGGAGTGACAGTATTATTTAAATCATTACAAAATGATTTGAACTGGAGAAAATTTTCCTATTTCAACTAATTATTAAGTGCTTTAAAACCTTAGAAAAACAAGATTTTTAAAGAGGGTCCTATAAACTTGAGAAACAAACAAATAAATATTCAAGCATATAATTGTTTATTCTTAAAATAATAGAGATAACAGTATTGAAAATGCCAATAATTGGTTGAATTTTGAAAAAAAGATGCATGAAGGGACATGGGAATCACAAGTCAACAAACTTTAAATTAAAAAGATTTATTCATGAAAGAGAACGCACTTTAAATAAGACTAAAAAATACATAGTCATTTCTCAGCTACCTACATTAATGGAGATGAAAATAACTTGCAGTTATTCAATAATTGATTATTCTTCAGAAGTAAATGGCATCTTATTGATCTGTGGTCAACATCAACTGCTTCTATGTGATGAGTTATATTTAAATGCTATAAATCACATTTAAATAAAAAGTGGAAATGATCTTTATTTCTTTTTTACAAATAAACTCCAAAGATAATAAGCAACTCCCAGTGGATTCCAATATACTTGTATGTATATCCACTAACCACTCATGATTTATTGACAAGGTACCTACTTTCCTTAGCATGTTTGGAACTAATCTATTGTGAAAATTTCTCTATCAGAGAATTCTACAAATTATACAATTTATTGTTATGGTCTCTACCTGCCAAATTCAAGAATATATGTATTACACAGCCTTTTAATATATTTACACTGAGCAATTCTGAGCTCTTCAGTACTGCTCTATGCTTTGGGATATTCATGTGAAGAAGTTTCCCCAAATCTATAGTCTCAAGGAGTTTTTCTAATTAGATTAGGAAAAAAAGTTAAAAATAAATAAACAAATCCATGCATCAATAAGTGCTCTCAACAACATAAAAATAGGTAATGTGGTACACCAGTACATCTCAAACTCTCACTCTCCCCCAAGTCATTGCAGACCAATATTTTCATACAACACAAACATTACAGCAATACCAAATTGTTGTAAATTTTGCTCAGGACATATTCTGTACTTTCTGTACTTATCTTGCCGTTGACTGAATACACACAGTTCTTGTACTGGCATCAGATGATGGTTTTCTTTTTGAATACACAGAGAAGATATCTGAGGAGGGACCCCTTTTGTTGAGGTAATAAAGGAAAGCCACTCTGAGGAGATATATTAAAGTTAGAACTTGAATGATAAAAGGGGATAGGACTGCAATATCTATACACAAGTATCTCAAACTTTAGAAACATCTAAGGAACAAAATGTAGAGAGGATTAAAAGTTTAAGGGTTAGGAAAGGGCCAGTCCTTAGAAAGCCACTAAGAGCCAAATTTGGCGGTTTAGATTTTAAGCTAGCATTTTATTGCCTTTAGAATTCATAATAATATACTAGAAAGTAAAGAAAGGTTGCATAGTTTAATATAGCCTTTATTTTCAAAAAATTTAGAATCTCATAGTATTCTTGAAAGAGATTGTCATTGGAGGAAAACAGAAATGAGTTAGAAATCTGACCTTGTAATTACTTTTGATGAAAAGATAAGCAAGTTATTTAACTTATATAAATCTAAATCTGTAAACTAGAAATTATAATAATATTATTATTATTTTCTCACAGGCAATTCTGTAATTAAAAGATATATTAAAGACATCTAGATGTATGGCATATAGAAGATTCTTAATATGAAGAATTATTGCTCCTCTTTTCACATATATCACATCCCTAACATAAAATTTAACTGTATGACTCATATAATTCTCATTATAATGTGCCTTGTTTGGGATTAATAGCTGAGTTAGTGATTTAGAAGATCAGTTTATGAAAATTTTATAGCACATATTTATTTTGCAAGTACTTGTTATTAAGGGCTGTATGATTCTCCAAGCACTGAGTATACATAAAATCTAACAGGACAAATGTAAATATGGTAAATTGAATAAAAAGTAAAATAATTTCAAATGATAGGTGCTAATAAGAAAATATGACTGGATGATGTGGTGCAGCATGCCCTGGATGTAGTGGTGGGGGAGCTACTTAAATTTGGGTCACTTCTGAGGATGTGACAGATGAGTCAGCAACGGCATTACAGCTATGACCTTACATTGTGATTCAAAGTTTAGGGGTTCAGATATTGGAGAGTTTAGAGAAATATTTAAGGTAAGGAAAAGAGATCTGAATGAGATAAATCTGCTATGTGACAAACATGGCTAGAAGGGGATCTGTGCAGTAGAGATGAGGAAAAGGGAGAATGAATGAAGTTGAGTAAAGGGAGTTAAGGACAAGGATAAACCACCATTAAGGAATGACTAAATTTTGGACAAGAAAAGGGAATTAGTTTTTTTTTAAAAGTTATAGTTTACCAAAGGGAAAAAAAAACTTAATGAAGATTTCAGAGATTAGGCTAGGGATTTGCTGGCAAACTTTGAAAAGTATATGTAAATCTATGTCTATGTAGATAGATATAAATCATATATATGATATGTGATGGGAATGTATATACATGATTAATGCTATTGAGGAGAAAATAATACTGGTTATAAATAGACTGTCTTTAAACTTTATACATATCTGCTCTATGTATTTATTTTTAACCTCCAGTGTAGGTAGCTTTAATTTTCATTTTGGTATCAGTCAGGGATGAGAATTGCTAGGTGTTCTGCAACAACTGATACAATCATATTTTTATTCCAGGAATGCCCATCATCATCCTAACACAAAACCTTAGGTTTTCCTCCTAATTGTCTGCAAATGTGGTCAAGTCTCTTCAGGGTTTTCTTTTCTTTCTTTGCTTTTTTTTTCTCCTCCCCTTAAGAATTCTCTTCTCATTAGAGTCTGACTAGAAACCTTACTTTTTAGTGTCAAGTCATTCAGCTGACAGTGCACACATTCTTAACTTAGTTGGCTGCAGAGTGCCTGGAGAGTGCAGTTAGTAACAGATTCAGCTTCTGCAGAATCATGGAAAGAGAAGTGTCTCTTAATTTGGTTACTTTCCTTGGGGAAAAAAAATGACTTCATTATCTGGAACTAGAAAATAATATTTGAAATAAGTCAGATTTTGTGATGTAATATCCAATAAAATTATGAGGAATATTGTTGTAAAAATGTGGTCCAAAACCAGGAATTTGAGAGCACATTCAATTTCCATTCTTTTTTAAAAACTTTGTTTTTGTCCATTTATTTCTCTATTTTTTATCAAAATTTTTCTTTAACATGATTAAAACAAAACAAAAAATACAGGCAAATCATTTTCCACCTACAAAGAGTAACCATCAGTTACCTGTATTACTTGGCTTTTTAGAATATTTAATTCACAAATATTTCTGGATAGTCAGGTTTTCATTGGAAATTTATAATAGAGTTATCTCTAAACAGAACCAACAATATTTCTTTTTTTCTGGATTTTTAAAATTGAAATATAGTTAATGCAGAATATTATATAAGTTACAATTGTCAACATAGTGATTCACACTTTTTAAATGTTATACTCTATTTATTGTTATTATAAAATATTGGCTATATTCTCTGTGTTGTACAATATATCCTTGTAGCTTATTTATTTTATACATAATAGTGTACCTCTTAATCTCCTACCCCTATATTGCCCCTCCCACCATCCTTCCCTCCACTGTTAACCACTGGTTTGTTCTCTGTCTGTGAGTCTGCTTCTTTTTTGTTACATTCACTAGTTTGTTGTATTTTTTAAATTCCCCATATAAGTGATGTCATACAATATTTATCTGTCTGATTTATTTCACTTAGCATAATACCCTCCAAGTTCATCCATGTTGTTGCAAATGGCAAAATTTCATTCTTTATGACTGAGGAGCATTCCGTTGTACATGTGTACCATATCATCTTTATCCATTCATCTCTTGATGAACACTTAGGTTGCTTCCATATCTTGGCAATTGTAAATAATGCTGCTATGAACGTTGGTGTGCATGTATCTCTTCAAATTAGTGTTTGGGGGCTTTTTGTATATATACCCAGAAGTGACATTGCTGGATCACATGGTAGTTCTATTTTTAGTTTTTTTCAGAAGTCTCCATACTGTTTTTCACAGTGGCTGCACAAATTTATATTCACACCAACAGTGTATGAGGGTTCCCTTTTCTCCACATTGTCACCAACATTTGTTAATTTATGTTCTTTTTGATAATAGCCATTCTGTTATTTTTATTGTTAAATTTATTCACTTGACATCTGCTGACACATTTTTCTATACTCTTAAGAAACAAAACCCAGAATTGCAGTGTCATAAGTTAGTCTTTCATTTTCAGAACTAAATGACCACATTTCAATTTGTAAAGATTATATAAATTGGTATTTTATTCATTCTATAATATATTACATACAATGGTACTGTATATTCAGAATATTATCAGAATGTTTTGGAAATACTATAAAATTTGTATGATTTTCCAAGACAAAATATTACAATATGAATTTAACATACTCTACCAAAGTTCTGAGATGTTTTTAACAGAGTCGCAAATAGAATCACATAGAGTCATTGTAGGTTAATGTCATAGTAGACAAGACTTTTGAGCCAATTCGAAAGATGAGAAATATAAATTATTAGAAAGGAAAGTTTTGAGAAGTTTAGTGCATGGCATAAATGCCTCACAGTGGCAAACTAAAATATATTAAGGTTCCTTTAAAAATAAATAGAATGGGGGCTTCCCTGGTGGTGCAGTGGTTGAGAGTCTGCCTGCCGATGCAGGGGACACAGGTTCGTTCCCTGGTCCGGGAAGATCCCACATGACGCGGAGCAGCTGGGCCCGTGAGCCATGACCGCTGAGCCTGCGCGTCCGGAGCCTGTGCTCCGCAACGGGAGAGGCCACAACAATGAGAGGCCTGCGTACTGCAAAAAAATAAATAAATAAAATAAATAAATAAATAAATAGAATGGAATTTTTCAGTTATCAGTGATATGTTTAGACAATATATCAAAAGGATCTAATCTGAATGGAGTCATAGAAATAACCCTAAATAATGTATACTACATTCACTCTAGTCACTTGTCTATTTTACATGTCACTGGGTCATATAGCTTACAAAAATATGACATTGTAGATTGACAATTATTCTAATAATAATTTAACACTTTTCATAAGTGAAAAGTCAACCTAAGCAATGTTCCCTTGAGGAAAGACAGTCCATGTAGATATATAGGAAGGATATCATGTTCAAATTCTTGTTTTATATTAATACACATTTTCACATTTGTATATTAATTTTCTGTTTCTGATTTTGTAATTTAACCTGTAAATTTCAAATATAATATATACACCTTAAAAATAGTTGCTGTTTATTTTGTGCATGTGCAAGCAGCCAGGCACTAGCCCATTGTATGTTACACGAATTGCCTCAGTTTTCACCACAACTCTCTGAAGTAAGTTCTAATAACCCCATCTGTCAAAGGGGAAAACAGAAGCTCAGAGCTGTCAAGTGTCTTTCTCAAAGTTATACAACTAGCCAATATTCTGGATTCTGGCTGGCTGATTTCAGAACTACCTCTCCTAATGCATACGCAGTGCTACATTAGTATTTACTATGTATATATACCAACCAGTTCACTTCCTTAATGTTCTGCTGTTTGTTTATTTTATTTCGTTTTGGGTCTCATGGCTTGTGAAAAATGAAGTAGAAGTTGGTAGATCTGACATCTCATTAGATATCTTTTTATCTTTTCATTAAAGACTTTCCTGGACTGATACGGGCAATCACCTAAATCAAAAGTTAATGATTTTAGTAAATTCAGCAGAGGAAAATATCAACTGGGACTTTAAATTAAATCATCAAACTAGATGTCCATGTACTGTACATGCTTCCTTGGAAACGGTTGATGTCTATGGAGAAGTAATATAATCTACTGTGTCAAAGCTCCTTATATAAAAATGTATTTAGTGGCCACTATTATACAGTCACTCAAATACAATCAAGAAATATTTATATAATAAATAAGATATTAACTTCTCTCAAGAAGCTTAAAATATAGAGATATAAACACATGAAAAGATTAATAGTAATACAGGGGTTAATGCTAAAGAAATAAAGACAAGATTATTTTATAAGGTCATACCTGATTAAATGTTGAATTTATCATATAAAAGTCAAAGGTTTTGGTTCAGAGAGTGTGTAATCATTATAAATTTAAGTGTTCTATGTAGTTCTCATAAAGAAGAGACAAATTTAAGTTTGACTTTGAAAATTGCATATTATTTCTGTATCAGAGTTGCAGTAAAAAACAAAACGTATGTTTATTTGAGTTAAATAGAATTCAATAAAGTATGATTTACTGTGCAGTGGGTGGAGTTTAAGTGAAAGCAATGGTGAAGTTGGGAGCCATTACCATCCCTAGGCCTGAAGAGACAAGGGAAGGGAACCCTACTGCGTCCCAGGGAGAGGTGTAGCCATGGGTATGGGCTTGCCAGATGGGAGTTCTGCCTTAGGCAAAGAAAGAGAGCAAATATCAAATGGTACACCAGGACAGGAGGGAGCAAAACTCCACCTCTCTACCCATGGTGTTTTATCTCTATCAATCAGTGTCAGTCATTGTCTAAACATACCTGGACTCTGGTTAACCCTGCAGGGCAAAATTCTAGGTAAAGAAGGAAAGTTAATGAATAGGTGGTTGCAAATAATCAGTCCAATTGTCCTTGTCAGAGAGGACCAACAAGTTACTCCTAACCTTGGGGGAGGGAGGGGATGGGATCACAGTATTATTCAGAGTAAAGTAATTAGTTCTGTGTAAAAAAGACAGCTTCTAAAGAAATTCTGGGAATTGTTGGATCCTCTAAATTGCTGAAGTGCACTGTAGATCTCTAAAAGGGGTAATATCCCAAAATGATTTAGCCAAGAAATTCTTTTTTTTTCCCCTGAATATTTCTGAGGACTAGTGTACTATGTGTCACACCTCTAAAAATCTACTATGATGACTGTCTACTCTAAGTTTTTTTCCTGAATGTCACAATTTCAGCTGCACAGAATGGGCAAAATAGGCAAAGTGACATTTATTATGGGAATGTTGCTTTAAAAGAACTTATTTCTGGGCTTCCCTGGTGGCGCAGTGGTTGAGAGTCCGCCTGCCTGCCCTGCCGATGCAGGGGACGCGGGTTCGTGCCCTGGTCCGGGAAGATCCCACATGCCGCGGAGCGGCTGGGCCCGTGAGCCATGGCCGCTGACCCTGCGTGTCCAGAGCCTGTGCTCCACAAGGGGAGAGGCCACAAAAGTGAGAGGCCCGCGTACCGCAAAAAAAAAAAAAAAAAAAGAACTTATCTCTGTATGTATGAGTGATAGCTTCAATTTAAAATCAGTATTTTTGTTTATAATATACATGATATGTTTTACCATAAAATGGTATTTATCAATTATTAATGCACTTAAATGTCCCTAAATTTCCATATTCCAAATGAATATATAATTAAATATTCATTTATACATATGGACAAATACATATTATTAAACAAATACATGTTTTAAAGTTATTTTTCCTCATTTAAAAATTTTTTTTTTAGTTTTCAAAAATTTTCCCAGCTATTTTGATATATACTTGACACATAAATTGTGTAAGTTTAAAATGTACAACTTGATGATTTCATACATGTATATATTGTGAAATTGTAAGGGGAACCACTGACCAAAACCGCCCACCCTCGCCAGGCCCAATAATAACCACTTGCATGAGTTATCCTACAACAGGAGGTCCTGGTAAGGAAAGCAGAACTAACAAGCTACCACCAACAGGAAGAATTTGGGGAAGGTCAAAAAGAGAGGAGGCCAGTTCATATGTCCTACCAACCTCCCAGAATCCTTCTCGCTGGAATCCATCTTGGCTGAGTGATGCTCCTGCCACCAGGAAGGACTCTGGGTCAGTATTATTGGCCAGAGACAACCCATAAACTAACCCCATTACCATAAAACCTAAGACTGCCGAGCCACGTGGCAGAGCAGTTCTCCTGGGTTCCCTTACCTTGCTGCTCTCTGCCCGGGTGCTCCTGCCCAGTAAAGTTTCTTGCTTTGTCAGCACATGTGTCTCCTTGGACAGTTCATTTCTGAGTGTTAGACAAGAGCCCACTCTTGTGCCCTGGAAGGGGACCCTCTTCCTGCAACAAAATAATAACCAGGATAAATAAATGTCCATCACCTCACATAATTCCCTTTTCTGTGTGTGTGTGTGTGAGAACTTGTAGGACCTGCTCTTAGCAACTTTCAAGCATGTAATACAATATTGTTAACTACAGACACAATGTTGTACATTAGATCCCCAGAATGTATTCATCTTGTAAATGGAAGTCTATACCCTTTGGCGAACATCTCCCCATTCCATCAAGTCCCCAGCGCCTGACATCCACCATTCTACTTTGTTTCTATAAGTTTGGCATTTTTAGATTCAACATATAAGTGAGATCATACAGTATTTACCTTTCTCTGTCTGACTTGTTTCACTTAGCATAACACCCTCCAGGCCTATCCATGTTGTTGCAAATGACAAGATTTCTTCCATTTTTATGGCTGAGTAATATCGTATATAGATAATATGATGCCCCATTGTTCACATAGGCTTTCCTTAGGGAACATAGAAAGTGTTTTTCACATCAAAAGATTGCCAATTCTAAGAAATCACTTATTCCTCTGCTACTGTTGCTTTGAATAGGAATTGGGTAGTTTGTTACCACCTCCATCTACTCATCCCCAAATAGCACCCTCGAATTCACAATACTCCAATGATTGTGTTAAAGAAAGAAAAACAATGGTAGAATAATATAATAAAAATTGCAATTTTCCCTTAATGTTATTCTTCCCTTTTTCCTTGTATTCTGTATGGGCTTAATACTACTCATAATAAAGACTGTATTTCCAAACTCCCTTGCAGCTAAATGCAGCCATGTGACTAAATTCTGGCCAGTGAGATATAAGCAAAAGTTTGTTTGACAGAATCTAGGGTATCCTCTATGAGACATGGCTTCTGTGCACACATTGTCCTTCTTCTAAATCATTTCCTTCATCTTGCTGTCTAGAATGCAAATGCTACCATCTTGAACCATTACAATAAGCCCATTCCCTAGAGATGGAGAAGTCTGGGTCATGAAGAACTGAGTGGAACAATACTGCTACACTAATCCTTCCATGTTAACCTTTGGGCTTTTAGATTAGTGGAAATGAACTTCTAAATTTCTGTTATTTTGGCTGAATCGAAGACCGATAAAGATTTTGTCTACTGGAATTTGGACTTCTCATTTTAGAATCAGTAAATGTAGGCTTAGTGGAAGTATTTATGAGAATGGTAGCAAAGATTCAGATTATGAAGGCTGAGTTATTCGTTATCCTTGTCATGCCATAGAAAAACTTGTAGTTGTTTTCTATTGCAACTTGGAAGCCAGACCATTTGCTGACCCAGAAGTAATGGTTCCTACCATTTCAGAAAATATTATTATTGTTATCAACAAAATGCTTAGAGAGATGGACTCACCAGAGAATTCAAGGTTAAAAACTAGGTTTAAGCAAGATATTCTACTAAGGGAACATGAGTATGAAATTAAGTGGAAACAAATAAGTTGCTTACAAATAGATTATATTGATACAGAAAACAAAAGACAGACTGGACTACAAAAGTCAGTAAATTTTCTATCCAATAGCAGTCTCAAGAATTACAAATATGTACCAACAGAAGGTGGCCTCCTAAGTCTGCCCAGTCCCCAGGAAAGACATATTTTCTGATGCCCGCTATAGATGTGGTTATAAAGAATAAAGAATATTGAAGCAGTACTCTGAGGGCACAGATGGTGCTCAGAAGACAATGAAAAAGGACATTCTTCTTAGAGAGTACAGTCAGGGCTGCCAGATGTGCTAACAAAGGAATTTATACTCTGTTAGAGGAAAGAGTGTTCATTGTCCCTGCCTAATGGATTTATTATTGCTATGACCCAGCAATGGCTGTATGTTTTTGTGGTTTCCTGCATATATTTCACCATTGTATATGTATACCTGAAGAAGACTGCTCCACACATTAAAAGCTACTGAACTTTGCAGAAGCTGGAGGAGACATTAGGATTTTTCACTCTTGGGAAGAAGGTGAAATAGTCTATGTGTAGGAAAAATATTCTATGTATAGAAAACTTGGATAATTAGGAGGCCAAAGAGGAGGACAGGAGCAACAACTGATATCAGACCCTCCAATATTAGTCTCCTCTTCTTTTTGATAATAGAATTTACAACTGGACATGTTTCTCAACCTCCCTTTTAGTAAGATGTGGTTATATAACTAAGTTCTAGTGAACAGGATGTATGCAGATAGGCTTCCATGCCCTTAAGAATCAAGTGGAGTGGATTTTTCACGTTTTTTCCCCACTTTTTCTCCTTCCTTCTGGTTGGAAGGCAAATATGCTATATGGGCCTGAAATATCCTCCTTGGACCTTAAAATGATCTTGAAATGTAAGCTTCATACATGTGTATATAAAAGATACGTGGACCCGTAGCATTATAGCCTAGGATATCTGCCATGGACCACCTTCATTCAATATTTTCCACGAGAGAGAAGTAAACTTTTAACTATTTAAACTATTGCAATTTGGGGTTTTCTGTCCCTCATAGCCAAATGTAATACAGTAACTATGTTATTTAAAAATTTAACAAATATAAATGAAATGTGACTCAATTAGGAATACTTATATCTTCAAGTAACAGAAGACCCAGTTAACAGCATATTAATTATAAAAAGAGGGTTTTTTTTTTTTTTCGTGAAACAAGTCCTAGTAGAAGACAATTTGTTTAGACTCGAGGACCTGTGCTCTCTCTTTATTTCTGTTCCTTTATCCTTAGTGTGTTGACATTTTTAACTTATTTTTGTACTTCATGGTTACAGGAAGGCTATCTCAGTTCCAGATCTCATAATTCTTTTGAGGCAGAAAGGAAGGTGAAAAAAACATTAGTTTTGTTTGGTCCTTTTATCAGGCAAGCACCATGTCAGCAAGCCTTCCATGAGATTTCATTGTTCCGAACTGGTGTCACCATAACTTACGAGGTACAGAAAACAGGAAGAGGCTAGAGCTCTAGGCTCCACAGTGGAAGGATTTGAGGGAGAAGTGGTAAAGGAATGTTTGGTCCTACCATGTGCCAGTTTATTTCTAATATGCCAGTCCTCCAACTAAAAGAGGGGACTTGACTCTTGTCCTGGGAGCTTTACTCAGATTCATTTCATTAATCTCATAAGTAAATTGACTTAAAGAAATGGCATATTCAAAATATGTACTATATGTATGGTTAATTAATTGAGAGTATAGAAACATCATATTTCATAACTCAAAGATAAATCATCATAGCCATATAGAAGAACTCAAATTAGGTGGCACTATACAATAATGGACGAGTTCATTCGTGCAAAAGTAGAAATTATATAGAAGTATACGTAATAGTCACATCACATATTAAAGTGCTACCAATATTGCTAATATAATTATGGACAGATGACTTTCAGGTAGTTTTTAAGCTTTAACAACATGCTTTTGCTTTATACTCTAATAGGAAATGTCATTAATTTCGTGTGAAAAATATGCAAGCCTTTTCAGTGACTCTTACATGTTTATCCGTAAGACTGTTTTCTAATGAAATAGTTTCCATTATTAGCTATTTATTGAGTATAGGGAAATTCACTGTTTTATTTTCCTTGGGAGATCAAACACTTGTATAATTTTTCAGTTTAGATTGGATACATTCTGACTTTGTTTAGTAGCAAGAGACATTTCTTGAAGTAACAAAAATTCATGAAAACTTAAAAACATTTTATGCCCACATTTATTGAAACTTTATACCTGTTTTGTTATATAAATAAATCTTTTTTTAAAAATGCCTTAGTAAACATATAATTTTGGCAGCAGTTGCCTACTTGGGAGGTGTTGATGGTGGTTAGAATATTCTGGCAATATCATAGACGATCCATAGAAAATATGGCTTCTGTACATAAGATGGATAGAATAGAGAAACAACTGTTGTGCAAACAGGTGGTTCATGCTTTCCTATCAGATGTCCCCTCTTATTTTTTCTTTATGTGATTATATTTATGATGTGTGGGGGCATATGTGTATGTGCAGATGTTATTTCCCATCAAAACCGATCCCTCAGTATTTCACTCTGCTTTCTAGTCTTCATTAGTTGTGCAGGAAAATAAAGTCCTGGCTGGGGAAAAAAAAACAAAAAAATGATGAGTCTTCCTCACCTGGATTTCTTTCCCAGGTAGCTCAAGAGAGAAACCATATATTTTGCTATGCTAACACTGAAAATAATGCTCAGTATTAGGTATTTATAAAATATCATCTTATTATCCTTACTGACTGCCTTCTAAAAATTGTAAATAAGATATTTCTATTACTAAAATGGTTAGAAATAGCTAGAGAAAATTTTTTCTTTGCTTTTGTATTTTCATCTGGTAAAATTAGTCAAATTCATATCAAAATGACAAATATTAATTCTTGCCGTCCCATAGCTTTGAAGCAATGAAACAAACAAAAAATCCAAAGAAGAATGGGAGATTTGTTTAACTCAACTGACTTACTCTTGTCATGCTATTAAATATTGAAGTTGCTGAATAGAGATTTTGCATTCCCATTGCTCCAGTGATCCTCAGAGGGCAGACAGAATATAAAATGAAGGGGAAAGGGAAAAGTAAGGAAAAATTGCTCAAGTAGATGTTTTTCACTTGCATTTCTGCTTTGTCCCAGGAAATCTAAAATGATCAAATGACCCAGTTTCAAAAAAAAGAAAAAGAAAGAAAGAAAAATCTTGCATGAATATGACAATGTGAAACACCACCAAAGGACAGAGTTCTGCAGTTGCAGATATTTTTACTTTAATAGGGAATAAACATGTAGAAAAGATTTCTATAATTTTCTGACGATTAGACTGAAGAAATGCGAAAAATATCACACCGCCCTGCAATTGTCCATTGGGCATTTCTCAACCGAGTCCTACCTTTAATAATTACACACACAACTCAATCCAAAAATGGGCAGAAGACCTAAATAGACATTTCTCCAAAGAAGATATATAGATTGTCAACAAACACATGAAAGAATGCTCAACATCATTAATCATTAGAGAAATGCAAATCAAAACTACAATGAGGTATCATCTCACACCAGTCAGAATGACCATCATCCAAAAATCTACAAACAATAAATGCTGGAGAGGGTGTGGAGAAAAGGGAACACTCTTGCACTGCTGGTGGGAATATGAATTGGTACAGCCACTATGGAGAACAGTATGGAGGTTCCTTAAAAAACTACAAATAGAACTACCATATGACCCAGCAGTCGCACTACTGGGCATATACCCTTAGAAAACCATAATTCAAAAAGGGTCATGTACCAAAATGTTCATTGCAGCTCTATTTACAATAGCCAGGAGATGGAAGCAACCTAAGTGTCATTCATCAGATGAATGGATAAAAAAGATGTGGCACATATATACAATCGAATATTACTCAGCCATAAAGAGAAACGAAATTGAGTTATTTGTAGTGAGGTGGATGGACCTAGAGTCTGTCATATGGAGTGAAGTAAGTCAGAATGAGAAAGACAAATACCGTATGCTAACACGTGTATATGGAATCTAAGAAAAAAAAATGTCATGAAGAACCTAGGGGTAAGACAGGAATAAAGACACAGACCTACTAGAGAATGGACTTGAGGATATGGGGAGGGGGAAGGGTAAGCTGTGACAAAGTGAGAGAGTGGCATGGACATATATACACTACCAAACATAAAATAGATAGCTAGTGGGAAGCAGCTGCATAGCACAGGGAGATCAGCTCGGTGCTTTGTGACCACCTAGAGGGGTGGGATAGGGAGGGTGGGAGGGAGGAAGACGCAAGAGGGAAGAGATATGGGAACATATGTATATGTATAACTGATTCACTTTGTTATAAAGCAGAAACTAACACACCATTGTAAAGATGTTAAAAAAATAGGTTGCCTCCCCTGCCCAGCTGATATCAGTAGTGCCTTGAAAGGATTTCATAATTATGGAGAAATATCGAGCTGGTTTTGCTTGTTCATCAGATTATTAATATGTGATGGCTAGCACCGTCTAGCTGCAACATATATAGGATAAGGTTAACCTTGAGTTCTTGACCCAATGTAAGCACTCAAATAACATTCAGAGATGTGAGACCATCTTAGCATTAACACAGAAGCAGCCCCATGAAATTACATGTAAATATATATAATGTTAGCTTGAATTATAGCACAGAAGTTTTACTGTTGTTGTTTTTACATTTTCTAAAGTCTTCAGTGAGCATGGGAAAAAAGTATCAACTGTATATCTTGCCTCAAGCTGAGCAATAACTCATTTTGTTATAAATGCAATTTTTCTTACATGAACTATTGTTCATGACTATATGTCCACAAATACAACTGCTCTATAATCTTGAAATTCTCCTGGTTACAGTCAGTGTATTTTTCCTAGCCTAATATTACCAGAATACCTCCTAAATCTTTTCAAACTGTTACAGTGTTTTCTGCTTTAATATTGTGTAAATTCTCATGTCTTTAGAAAAACTAAAAGACTCTTGCAGTTCTCTTGTGTAACTAGGAGAAGAATAAGGTACTAAAAAAATATATGGCAGGTAATTCCTTTGAATCAGCCACTTAATGAGAATTTGCCATAAATTTCAGTTGCATATAACGTTATATTTTCTACTCTTCTAAGATCAAAACATTTGTTTTTCTTATAAGCCTAATGGGGATAGCAGAGTAAAATAGAAATACAGAAAAGAACATACGCAGGGTGTTCCTCTTAGGTAAAATGAAATCTAACACAGGTCCAATGGCTGTTCTTATTCATGACACAGGAATGCACTGATTCTGGAAAGGAGTGTATTTCACTTGGTTAAATAGCCTACCTCTAGTGAATAGAAAAATCCCACAACATGAACTTGGCAAGAATTTGCTAGTAATGAGTTAGTTCAATTGAGAGAGGGATTTAGCATTGTTTCTTTTCCAAGAGATAAATGATTAAAAATACTCCCTATACCAGGTGCTCTATGGTGCTCTTTACCTTCATCCCCATCTATGTTTGCAGGTGTTCCTCCAGTTTCACAGGGATAAACACTGTCTTACTATGTCTCCATGAGGTGTAATTTTAGTGACATGCATTGTGGATGTGTGCAGTCACTTCTCTTGCCATTACAGCTAAATTTTCAGCAAGAGGCTCCAAAATCTCATCCGTAAATTTTGGATGTGTATCAAGGGAACTGAAAGAGGTGCCAGCATTGGTATATACTGTGCATTATAAAAATGGAGCTGTAACCTGATATTTGCATTCAAGTGGACTTAAAGAGAGAATTTAAATTTGATGGGATATGTACATATTGTACCCGATTTCTTATAATGAGTTTAAAAATAAAAAATGGGAAAAATAGAATAATTTTATTTGAACAACATTGCCTTCTGTTAATATATCATTAGAATCTGAATTACATTTGTAAGCTCATATGTTGATACATTAAAAAAATATAACCCAATATTTTCCCCATTGTGCTGCGGAATATGTAAGAGAGTAGAGAGAGACCAGATGGTCTACAAAGAAATGCAAAGTGACTTTACTATACCATTGCTGCTGGGAACAGGAGAAAGAAAGGGCTGCTGATCAGCAAGTATAGGGGAAAATATATTGCAGATAGAGTAAACCCAAACCTATTGGTTTGTTATTCATCTATTATCTATCTAATCTATCTATCATCTATCTATCTTTTATCTATTTACATAGTTATCATCTATCTATTCATCTTAAGAAAGTTCTTGTATTACAAAATACTGCTTAATATTAAGGAGGTTATATGAATTTACAGAAGCTAGTATATACTAGTTTTCTGAGTTGTAACTTTTACATTTGTTCTTCCATATCTGACTTTGATAATTATGGATATTAATTCTGGTGGGTGTTATTGAATCATTTATTTAATTTGGGGAATTGAAATAGAACAATACCGTGATAACATGAATATACAGGGACCTCTGTGATTCTATAAGTAAGGACTTTAAAGCACATGCAATAAGAAAATAATGACACTGGTAGAGCACTATATAAAGGGTAAAAAAATTTGGTTAGTGGGGTCCAAACACAAAAGGCTAGAAGATATTAAGCCAAACTTTGAAAAACAGCATTTTAAAAAATTTTTATTTTATTATTTTTATTGAATTATAATTGAGATACAATATTACATTACTTTCAGGTGTACAACATTCAATATTTTTATACACTGTGAAATGATCACCATAATAAGTCTAGTTAGCATCTGTAAGCATTTGTCTTTATTTATTTATTTATTTATTTATTTATTTATTTTTATTTATTTTATTTTTTTTTTTTTGCGGTACGTGGGCCTCTCACTGTTGTGGCTTCTCCCGTTGTGGAGCACAGGCTCCGTACGCGCAGGCTTAGCGGCCATGGCTCACGGGCCCAGCCGCTCTGCGGCATGTGGGATCTTCCTGGACCGGGGCACGAACCCATGTCCCCTGCGTCGGCAGGCGGACTCTCAACCACTGCACCACCAGGGAAGCCCCAATATTTGTCTTTATTTTTAATCACTGTGTCTTATGAATGTATTGGGTTTCTGTTTTTGATACAATAGTTCAATGTTTGGGGGATTAGTTTACTTTTCAGATGGTTGGTGTTCTAGTGATACTGAAAATAAGTACTTCCTGGAACTGTGTGATTTGGACTCACTTTTAGGATTGTTCAGACCAAAGGGCCAAAACAAAAAATAAAATGGACAACTCGAAATTCAAATTCAAGTAAACTAAAATATGAAATATAGAAAGGAAGGAGTAAATTTAATTACAACATTGGTTTATGATATACTAAAAAAAAAGAAAATTCCTATTTTATCATCAAAAAGGACTGAACCTATTCTTTCTCCTACTTATCAGTGTGCATCCTTGGTATCCAGAGAATAGCTTATCCTACACTCTGGAGCCAACAAAGAAAATAATAAATATATTGAATCTGAAATGTGTTGTTTGAAGAAAGCAAGAATGCTCTCAGATCTTCCTTGAAATTACTAAACAGGACAAATAGGCCAACCTGAACAGAGTTCTGCTAGTGGACAAATATGAGTGATTTGTGCATCAAAAAGGGTAGCAACGTTTACAGTTGATAAGAATAAGTGGAATCTTCTGAAAAATTCATGAAAGTATAATGATGCAAGAAAAAGGTACTATCTTACAAATTACAATTAAAAAGTAATTGACATGCATATATAAATTTCCTGATCAATACAAATTATGAGTCCTAAACTGAAATTTTAAAAATTTAAGTGATTTAAGATATAAACATGGCTCTTGTTTTCTAAATGGAGATAAAATAAGTAAAAAGATTTATGCAAAATTTTAAGGAGGGGTGATAAGGGTTTTTTTTGGCATTTCCCTGTTTTCTTAGTATCAACTACTTTGCAATCTTCTACTTTGGTCACTCAGCCTGCAAAACTTTGGAAATCCCATCTGTGTCAATGTTAGTACTTTGGACTGTCACTCTGACTTCTACCAGGATATCTGGGCCCCAGTTCTGGACTAAAAAGACTGTGCTTGAGATGAAAGTTATACAGGGTATGATCTGGCTCTAAGTGCAGTTGTCAGGGATACGTAATTATGTTTTACGTTCATTTGGAGGAAAAATAAAATTTTCTAAATTTTATATTGGGAAGAAGAGAAGAGGCCCTGAGAATCTTCTCTGGTTTCACTCAAAAACATGGACCATGCAAAATGCATCATGGAAGACTTTTGGTCTACAAGTTAAATTAGAGTGGCACATGGTAGAAGAAACACTGTGGTTATGGCATAAGGGGAAATCACGTGAAATATTGGTGTTTATTGCAAGAGCAGTGAAAAATTGTGAGTAGCAATGTGTAGCAATTACAGTGTTTGGTAAACATGACAGTACTTAGACTAAAAAGACAATGAAATTGATCCGAATTTTCGAAGTATTGAAATGCTAGTACTCCTGGATGCAGCACCAGGGTCCTATTATGAGGATACCACTCTTTAGAGGAGAAATTGAGGCTGTGAAAAAGTTTATGTAACAGTAGCTGTGAAAGAAGAATTATAATAGAAGTGACAGTGGAGTCTAGAAAACAGAGCGTGACTCAAGTTTACTGGCTAAGGCTGAGACCTGCAGTCCCAGGAGGGTGAAGTGAGGAGAGAAAGAAAACAAACACAGATTTTCCTATATGATAGATAAGGAATCTGTCATGTGAAGGTACATGGCAGAATATACATGGAATCATTGCCTCAGGAAAGACCACTGGGTGAGGGAAGGACAGGGTGGCCAAACCCAACCCCAAGAAGTGTTAACCCCTGGTATATAGGGATTATATTACCTTTCCCTTGCAGTCAACTGCCTGGGAAGTTGGAGCTTCCAGACTCTGCTGGAATTGCCAGGAACCCTGCCTGGGAGGCATGATGGAAAACCTGCTACCTCACAGCCTGCACACTGGGGGAGGCTGAGACAGTCTGTGTACTAAGAGTTGAAACAAGAGGGACAGAACTTCCGCTTTGTGACCATGCAAAAGACAGTCCCCCTTTAGGTCCCAAAGCAAGGAAGATGGCTGTGGTCTAAAAGGCAGAAGTGACAAAGCAGATCTGGGGTGTTGTTAAGGCTGGTTGCATAAATGGGGAATCATTATTCTTTGTTAGTGTAATTTGTAATAAATAAATAAAATGAAAGAAGAAAAAGGAAATTAAATATTAAATGATGAAATAAATGTGATAACTTTAGGAAGATATAAATATTTAGAAAGAGACATGTTGGGTGGGTAGTCTTGATTAAAGGGGAATTCTATTATATAATAAAAGAGGAATGAAACATTTACTTTTAAAAATAAATGAAATTATGTAGGAAATTTAAGAGAATTAAATCACACTGTCAATTCTTTACAGGAATGTGAGCCCCAAAGGGCTTGGATTTATGATAACCATGTAGATGGAAAGGAGCTTTTATTCTTTTGAATTAAAGTAGTAAATTTAAGAAAAATTATACAGGTCAACCAGATATTAAGGAGATAGAAATGCAAGGATAAAAAGCAATTTCACCAAATTGTGAAATGATTTGGACTGTTAGTGATCACCAAAAGATTTAAGTAGACAAAACAGAGGGCATCTGATTGATGGGTTCCAGGTCTCTAACAAGACTGAAGTTGGGTGAATGCCACTCCCTGTGGTCCTGGCAAAAGAACCTTCAAGCTAATAACATTAGCATGAGGAAAATATCATGTAAATGAAATAAACAGCAATTAGGAGCTCTTTAGCTCAACCTTGGGTGAAAAACTGGGCGGGGGGGTGGCGGGATTTGCTTTGGGTTGTCCTACTGGCAAAGAATAGATTCATGCTGGGGAAGATTTTGAGTTGTTGATGAAAGAGCAGTTGAATGTACTTCTGGAGACCTCTGGTTATTACCTGAGCGTGGTCAGGCCATTATGTGCAGCAAGTCATACAGCTTAATACCCATGTTGCATTGTCAATACTTCCCATTGGCTTTGCTGCCAAAGGGAGCTATGTCTTGGAAAAAATAAACTCACTTTTATTCTTTCCTGGAATTGGAGAAATCATTGCAAACTGTAATTACATATTCTCCCAGAGCACTGGGCTTGCCTAGCACAGGAATTGAGCTTTGTGTCAAAATGCACCCTTCTCCTATTACCATCAGGAGGCCTTCAAATTTCTTTTCCGGTCTTTTTTACACCTCCTCACTGTCAAAAACATAACACTTTTGAGCACGTAGAACTATCTTCCTTTAAATGAAATGCAATGTCCAAGAGAATACAAACCTCACTGAGCTGCTGTTAGAAAAGCATGAGCCAGAGTATGATGACCATGAGCCATTTTCCTTGTGGATCCATATAATTATACAATGCCCTTATTTCTACTATCAATACAGAGATTTGTCACAGTTTCAAAAATGACAGTTTTAATGCCTGTTCACTTATTGGGTATTTACAGCTTCCCACTATAGCATTCTGTCCCAATCAAAATGGGTAAATCCTTATGTAAAAATAATTCTGATCAAAATCAGGTCATAGAAATCCATTCTAAAATATTATTAATAAGCTGTGAAATACTATTTCTATCTGAGATTTTGAGCAGAACCATGGCATGAAATGACTGAGTGAGGACATATGGATGGCAGTTTTGTCAGTAAAGCAACTTCCAAATATGATGTACTAAGAAGTTCTCAATTCATCTTTAAGGAAACAAAATAAATGACCTAAGCAGAATGATGATACTCTACTTATTGGCTTTATCCTGTATTCTTGTGCTAATAAGATTTCTCATAGCCTTCAGATTCACATAGAAGTAACATATTTTAGGAACCTGTAAAATTATTAAAAGAACACTTTTCAGTAACAACATTACGGGTCCTTGAATTTCACAAATGAAGTCAACAATATAGTTGCAGAATTTCTTATATGGATTTCTTAAATTGGTTCTGTTATAAAAATGGTATGTAGTAGAAATGATGTCTGCAATGGGTTTTCATAACTGTACAAATATATAACTTAATAAAGACCTCCAATTAAGCGACTGTGTATCTTATTCTTGTCAACCCTTACCATTTCCATTTATTTTCTATCCACTTGAACACACTTCACAATGGTTTCCATCTACACACTCGATACACTTCCACTTCAATATGTTCATTTATATCTTAGGTAATGTGTAATCCAGTACAATTTGTTTAGTTCTTATCGTGCTTGACATTTCAGCAAATTTTGACAGTGATGGGCATTCCTTCTTTCTTGAACCGTTATCTTTCCCTGGCTTCCATAATGTTGTAACATCCTGGTTTTCTTCCTATCTATAACACTTCAGTTTGTTTTTGTGGGACCAGCTAAAGGAAGACTGTATTCATGGCTGTTTCAGTACAGAAGAAAGGCCAGAACTCAGTCTGAAGTCAATTTCTCTAAAACGAAAGGCAGGAGGTAGGGTTTTTAAGAGCTGAGGTGAATGGGACATAGTAGGCCATCTGTGTTTGCTAACTGGTTTTACTCAAAGGAAAAATAAACTTTCTAATATCTTTTTAAAATTGAAGTATAGTTGATGTACAATATTATATGTGACAGGTGTACAATATAGTGATTCACAATTTTTAAAGGTTATACTCCATGTATAGTTATCATAAAATAGTTACAATAAAATATCCATTTATAGTTATTAAAAATATTATAAAATATTTATAGTATATATAAAATACTGTGTTGTATTGTACAATATATCCTTGTAGCTTAATTTATACATAATAGTTTGTAACTTTTAATGCCCTGCCCTTATATTTCCCCTTCTCCCTTCCCTCTCCTACTGGTAACCACTAGTTTGTTCTCTAAATCTGTCTGTGAGTCTGCTTCTTTTTTGTTGTATTCACTAGTTTGTAGTATTTTTTAGATTCCATATGTAAGTGATATCATACAGTATTTTTCTGGCTTATTCACATAGCATAACACCCTTCAAGTCCATTCATGTTGTTACAAAAGGCAATACTTCATTCTTTTAATGGCTGAATAGTATTTCATTACTGTGATATATATACAGTGATATATATATATCTCACATCTTCTTTATCCATTCGTCTGTTGATGGACACTTAGGTTGCTTCCATATCTTGGCAATTGTAAATAATGCTGCTATGAACATTGGGGTGCATCTATCTTTTTGAATTAATGTTTTCCTTTTTTCAAATATATACCCAGGAGTGGAATTGCTGGGTCATATAGTAGTTCTATTTTTTTTTTTATTTGTCTCCATACTGTTTTCCACAGTGGCTGCAACAATTTGCATTCCCCCCAACAGTGTACAAGTGTCCCCTTTTCACCACATCCTCTCCAACATTTGTTATTTGTGTTCTTTTTGATGACAGCGCTTCTGACAGGTGTGAGGTGATAGCTCATTGTAGTTCTGATTTGCATTTCTTCAATGATTAGCAGTGTTGTGCATTTTTTTCATGTGTCTGTAGGCCGTCTGCATGTCCTCTTTGGAAAAATGTCTACTTAGGTGTTCTGCCCATTTTTAAATCAGGTTGTTTTTTGATGTTGAATTGTATATGCTGTTTATATATTTTGGATATTAATGCCTTATCAGTCATACCATTTGCAAATATTTTCTCCCATTCAGTAGATTGTCTTTTTGTTTTGTCAGTGTTTTCCTTTCCTGTGCAAAAGCTTTTAAGTTTATTTTTGCTTTTATTTATTTTGCCTTAGGAGACAAATCGAAAAAAAAAAAAATACTGCTTCAATTTATGTCAAAGGATATTCTGCCAATGTTCCCTTCTAGGAGTTTTATAGTTTCAGGTCTTACATGTAGATCTTTAATCCATTTGAGTTTATTTTTGTATATGGTGTTAGAGAATGTTTCAATGTCATTCTTTTACATGTGGCTGTCCAGTTATCCTAGCACTGTTTATTGAAGAGACTGTCTTTTCTCCATTGTATATTCTTACTTCCTTTGTCCTAGATGAATTGGCCATAAGTTCATAGGTTTATTTCTGGGCTCTCTATCCTGTTCCATTGACCTATGTGTCTGGTTTTTGTCCAGTACCATACTGTTTTGATCACTGTAGCTTTGTAGAATAGTCTGAAGTCAGGGAACATGATTCCTCCAGCTCTGTTCTTCTTTCTCAAGATCGTTTTGACTATTTGGCATCTTTTGTGTTTCCATACAGATTTTAGAATTATTTGTTCTAGTTCTGTGAAAAATGCCATTGGTATTTTGAAAGGGGTTGCATTGTATCTATAGATTGCCTTGGGTAGTATGGTCATTTTAACAATATTAATTCTTCTGATCCAAGAACAGGGTATATCTTTTCATATGTTTGTGTCATCTTCAATTTCTTTTGTCAGTATCTTATAGTTTTCCCAGTACAGGTCTAATATCTTAATGAAAGGAGGTATTTCAACAACTTGGAGCTGGATATTCTCCAGTATTAGTCTCTTGTCCTCCCACAAAATTGGGAGCTACTATTTCAAAAGGATGGCTCCCAGGTCCTTGAGAAAAACAAACCTGTACTGTAAAACTAGCAACAAGCTTTTTAAAAGATTTACATCTCAAAGGGCAGGGAAAGAATTTACAATGATAAGTTTTCTAATTTTCTAAATGGGTTAAGAAAAGGGAGATTAAGAGCCTGAAGACAGACTCCTGTCTCCTTGAAGAACCCTGTCAAGCCACAGGAAATGTTGAGGTCAGCTCTCTCTACAGCCATTTGAATTTGGAGTTTTGTTTTTCAGTGCTTTATTTTTTCTTTTAAATTTCTTCCATAGGCATTCTTGTCCTCTCTCATGGCTTCATCATCTGTATACTAATAATGCCCAAATCCTAGCCCAGCACTATCATTTGTACTTCAGACCTCTGTAATCAACTGCCTAAATCCTGTCTCCACTTTAATGTTCCACAGGCCCTTCAACATGCTCAAATTCTAACGCTAACCCTAACCCTTTCACTCATATCTACTAACTCAGCTCCAAATAGAATAAGTTACTATGCTCTATTAATTTTCTCCTCCAAGTGTCTCTTTAAAATAGTTTGTTTTCCACTTTGCCATTGTTTACACACTAGACCAATCAAGCCAATATGGTAATGTTAGGGCAGAAGAAATCCCACTCCCCCCACCCCTTGAGTTCTTGTGGCTGGACTAATACTAGAATTGACACAAGACAGATTAAAATGACAAAAAAGAAACAAGTTTAATTCTTGCACACCGAGGTCTTATAGAAATGGGGCCTACAAAGTGGCCAAAGCAGGCAGCTTTTAAACTTTTTAGAAAAATCAACAATAAAATTGTGAGGAATTGACAAGACATAGAAACTTTGGCTTTGGTGCTTAATGAGTGAGGAATCTAAACAGAGTTTGGGTTTAGGTAGTAAATTAAAGAAATAACAAGTTTTGTTTATACAGGCTTCTGGGCCCAAAATTCTCTATCTCTAGTGATAAGGATGTCCTTCTACCTCCAGACACAGAAGGTGCACCTTTCACATGAGAGATTTATTTCCTGCTCTCAAGGTGACAGAGTAGGATCTTGCACTGGCAGTTTCTTGAGTAACTTTAATTCAAAATGATCAATATGCCACTGAGGAGTATTTTAGGGTGACCTGCCCTGGCCCCAACAGTAACATGACTCCCCTGCCACCATTACCTCTACCAGGTCTCTGTACCTTACCCCTACTTCATTCCAGTTCCTTTCTTTACTTCACCCAATGTGATATTTTTAAAACAAATTTTTTTTTTTTTTTTTTTTTGCTGTACGCGGGCCTCTCACTGTTGTGGCCTCTCCCATTGCGGAGCACAGGCTCCGGACGCGCAGGCTCAGCGGCCATGGCTCACGGGCCCAGCCGCTCCGCGGCATGTGGGATCTTCCCGGACTGGGGCACGAAACCGTGTTCCCTGCATCGGCAGGCGGACTCTCAACCACTACGCCACCAGGGAAGCCCAAAAAACAAATATTTTTACATTGCTCCTCTGCTTAAAAGTCTCCACTTACGTCCTTTGAGGTAAAGTTCAAAATGTTTGACAAGGTTTAGGTGTATGTACCTCTACAACACAGCGTCAGTCCACATTTCTGGGCTTAACATTCACTGTCCATGCTCCAGCTCTAGCGGTCTTTTTTCTAGTCCCTTTGTTATATCATACTTTATAGTGTTCAGTATATTGCTTCCTCTTTCCTCTACAAAATCTCTTAGCTAACGCTTATGCGCTCTTCCAATCTCAGGTTAAGTACTGCTTTTCCAAAAAAGATTTTCCATCTATCATTCTAGGTTTAGTTTCCATTGCATGTGCTTTTGTCCCACACTGTGCTTCCTTTTTTGTAGCTGTCATCATAGGTCATCAAATTCTTTTTTCCCATAGCCAGCATCTCCACGAGAGTAGAGCCAGAGTCAGGCTTAGATATTGTGGTAAACAAACACCTAGAACAGAGGCTGGCAAAAAGCCAGTGTTTGACAAATTAAAGTATATTCAATGTACCACAAATTAAAGTAGTAACTTCTAATACAAATTCCCATTATATACAGCTTGTCAACTACACATCCTTCAAAATAACTGAAAATTGCAGGCAAACTAATCCCTAACATGACTTTGGAATGTTACAGTAAAGAAAATTCTTCAGATTAGAGGATGAAAAGTGCATATTTTGCCAAAGCAAGAACTATCTTGAAAGAGTAGTATATATGCAGTATAATATATTGGACTTAAGGAAATGTCACAGCAATCGCATCACCTAATCAGTTTTCCTAGTCATTCATATCATAATTTAGATCACATTGTATATCACATCCAAAGGTGAAAGGCAAAAAGCCTGAGGATGTTGCCAGATTTACAACAGTATTTATAAATATTCATGAGCCTACAGCATTTCCTCTAGATGTCCTTTGACAAACTTTCCAGGAGAATTGAGACTTTGTCAGGATTTCAAAGATCACATGATTCTAGAAGCTTGTTATAAATGTACACTATGATTTTGGGGGGAAAATTTGTTGAAAGTCTTAGTAGCATGTATGTTCATACTCATAGTAATTAGTCACTAAGGATCCCATCAAACCACTTTACCATAGGAATTTCTCACCAGTTTACCAAGGACATGATCTGAGGGACTAGAATTTAAAAGAGATACATCCATTCACACAAAACTTAAAAAAAATTTAAAAGACTGACCATTTATTCACACATTGTGTTCTGAAAACAACTGTACATATCTGGTTGATTATGTCACTAGAGTTTATGTCAAACCCTATTAATGAAATGACACTGTAAATGCACTGTGAATAAATCCCTTAAGCAGTAATTTCAACCCTCTGTATTTAATCAGATTCTTATGGTTCTGGATAAAGAAGAGGAGATAGGGGAATGCCTTTAAAAAAATACTGGAAAGGTTGATTGAATAATTATTACCTATCAGAAATTACAAATAAGTTTCAATTTAAAATATGGAATGTGAAAACATGCTCATATTCTCCTAGTAATAGTAACATTTGATTTAATCTTCGGGAAAGTATTTCACAGTATTCAACAATGTTCATAACCCATACTTTGTCATTTCACATACAGTAATATATTATAATAAAACAATCAGATGTATAGAAAATGCACATAGAGCATTATTAGAATAATCAACAATTGGAAATATCCCAAATATCCAATGATAGAAGGATTATGTAAATTATTAGTATATTAATATGTATGAATATTTAAGTAATTAGAAAGAATACTTATAAAGAGGTCTTAATAATGTGGACTGGCTTAGGAAAGGAAAATAAAAAACAGACTTCCAAATTATATACAAAATTTTATAAATTCTGTATGTATACAGTATGGTATCAATGACTTTATTATATACACAGAAAAAATGTAATAAAAACTAAGCTTATGAGGTTTTAGACTTTTAGTATTTCACTTATAGAATCAGAAAATATCATTTTAATATTTTTTAAAGCAGACTTTATGTTTTAGAGCAGTTTTAAGTCCAAAGCAAAATTGAGAAAGAAGTGTAGGGAGTCCTCATATACCCACTGACTCCACATATACACAGCCTCCACACGATCAACATCCCAGTGAACCTACAGTGATGCATCATTATCACCCAAAGTTCATGGTTCACATTAGATTTACTCTTGATGTTGTCCATTCTATGGGTTTTGACAAATGTGTAATGACATGTACCCTCCATTGTACTATCATACAGAATAGGTTCATTGCCCTAAAATTCCTCTGTACTCTACCTATTCATCTCTCCCTTCCCCCTAACCACTCTGTCCATAATTTTGCCTTTTCTGGAATGTCATATAGTCCAGAGTGTCGTGTAGTTGGAATCATACAGTATGTAATCTTTTCAGATTAGCTCTTTTCACTTAGTAATATGCATTAAATATTTCTCCATGTCTTTTTGCGGCTTGATAGCTCATTTCTTTTTAGCACTAAGTGATATACCATTGTCTAGATGTACATGAGGACTCGTGACTGCTGCCGACTGTTTTCACTATTGACATTCAGAATTATAAAATAGAAGGCACATCAGTTACTCCCACAGAAAACATAGCAGGAGTTTAAGCTGACACCAAGGACACCTACAGGGTTATTGTACACTCTATAGTTTCAGCCCTTCCTTAAAAAAGAAGAATTTTTCAGAGAATACCCACGTTTTACATAAAATGTGTTCTACTGAAATGTGTAAAAATCAAATTTTTAAAAAGTGTCATTTAACCAGACTGCTAAATATATATTAAAATTTCTAATTATTTTTCATGAAAGCATCTCCTATTCATGGATCCCAAAATCCTGAGAATGAGCATTTTCACAGGTGGATAGAGAATTTGAGGGGAGGGCCATAGAGCTTTCTCGGCTATCCCCAGAGACAGGAGCTGGGGAATTTGATCCTGATATTTTCTCCTCTAGGGTCTCCTCCTTCTGCACTAACTCCAACGTGGTGGTTGGATTCCAACAAAATAATTGAACCTATACATTCAGCTACACTTGTTCTCTCAAAAATAAAGGTTGTTGTGGCATTTTTTTTTTCTCTCTGTTTTTCCCTAGTGACCACAGATCATAGCAACAAAAGGCAGAACCTTACTTTGCATATTATCTCAGTTCCTACCACCACCAGGAAATTGTGAGTTTCCTGAACTGAGAGACAAGCTCAAGGCCTCCTTGAGTTCTCTGTGGGATGTCTTGGAATCCAGGTGTGGGAGAGGAGGAGGAGGAAGTTAGAGACAGGGTATGCTGGACCACAAAGTTTCAGAATTACCACTAGCATTCATCTTTTCGAGGTTTTGTTTAAGCTCTATTAACACATATTTTGACAAGCTGACCCTTACAAAATCCCAAATGCACATATGGATTTGTTCCTGTGATCCCTCAACATTCCTTCATTATAAACTTTTAATTAAAAAAAAATAAATGAAATATAAGTATTATGGTAACCACTACTCAAACCTTTGACCTGAACCAGTCTTCTGCTTAGGTAAATGTGGCAGTAGCCAAGATGGTAAAGCTAAGTCATTTTATCAGATCTGAATCTGTGACTAACACTCTGAGAGTAGATGGTTTTAGGTACCATCCTGGGAATCTCCAATGTAAATAATTCCTATGGTGTTTTAATAAAATTGTTTATCAAATTTAATCAGTTAAAAGCTTCTTTGAAAAAAATATACATATGTATGAATGACAGTTGTAGCAGCTTTGGGCAATGGGAATTTTTAAATATGCAGTTGTAGAACTGGAAAGGAACTGAGCTCTGCACATTTACTATAGCAATATCTACACATCCTTAGCAACAAATAACTGAATTCACTTCCATGCAACATGGGTTCCAGTCTTCCCAGAGCAGGCAGTGTCATCACTGCACAATAACTCAAAGTAATCTTTAAACTGGCATTGTAGGGAAGAGAGAATTCAGTAATTCAAACAGCAGTTTAGAAATGTATATATTTTAATCTATATTGTGTAGGAACTTCAAAGCCAATATTGCAAATTCAGACTTGTCTGAACATATTTGGAGATTTAGGGAGACAATGTTCCAGGGGTTAAATCCATAAGATGATTTGGGACAGAAAAAGATCAGAAGTATTTGGGCTGCTGGCTTCATCCTGACTTCCATGGTACTAAAATCCATTAGCCATCTCTTAAAGTCTCAGTTTGTACAACTATTTCAGAATAAACTCTTCTAAAGAAAGATAAGAGAAGTGCTTAAGAAATTTTAGATAATCACAGAAATAATTGATAGAATGGGAGGGTAAAGGGGAATCTGACTCAGAATATCTTCTGGTCCTGCCTCTTCTATGCCAGCGCCCAGAGAGCATAGACTACAGCAGAGCAGTAGTGAAGATCCTAAATCACAAAGCACTGAAAATATCTTAGAGGTCAAGGATACAGATTTGTGGCCTAGAAAAGCAACAAAGCACAGAATGGATGGAGAGAATCCCTCAACACCAATGGGAAACAACACAGCAAGGTACAAAGCAAGCCATCTGCACGTGACAACCAGGAAGACTGTTAATAGGGCTTTCCCTGCCCCCTTTCCAGTTGGCCCGGACTTCACAGATGAAGATGGCAGGAGCTAAAAAGAGTTTCTGCTTTGTTAAAGAATTACTTACCGGGGGGCTGAGGCTGAGGCTGGGGCTTCAGAGGTCAGATCCCAGGGAGAGGACTGTGGTTGGCTGGGTGAACACAGCCTGAAGGGGGCTAGTGCACCACAGCTAGCCGGGAGAGAGTCCGGGGAAATGTTTGGAACTGCCTAAGAGGCAAGAGACCATTGTTTCGGGGTGCGTGAGGAGAGGGGATTCAGAGCACCATCTAAACGAGCTTCAGAGACAGGCACGAGCCACAGCTATCAGCGCGGACACCAGAGACGGGCATGAGATGCTAAGGCTGCTACTGCAGCCACCAGGAACCCTGTGTGCAACCACAGGTCACTATCCACACCTACCCTCCCGGGAGCCTGTTCAGCCCGCCACTGCCAGGGTCCCGTGATTCAGGGACAACTTCCCCGGGAGATGTTGCAACGTCACGCCAGCCTCTGCTGCTGCAGACTCGCCCCGCATTCCGTACCCCTCCCTCCACCCAGTGTGAGTGAGCCAGAGCCCCATAATCAGCTGCTCCTCTAACCGTGTCCTGTCTGGGTGGGGAACAGAAGCCCTCAAGTGACCTACGTGCAGAGGCAGGGCCAAATCCAAAGCTGAACCCCAGGAGCTGTGCAAACAGAGAAAAGAAAGGGAAATTTCTCCCAGCAGCCTCAGGAGCAGCAGATTAAATCTCCACAATCAACTTGATGTACCCTGTATCTCTGGGATACCTGAATAGACACGAATCATCCCCAAATTGAGGAAGTGGACATTGTGTGATTTTGTCTGTATACATTTGCTTTTACCATTTGTCCTAGGGTTGTCTGTTTTTTTTTTTTTTTTTGTATAGTTTTTTAGCACTTGGTATCATTGGTGGATTTCTTTTTGGTTTGGTTGCTCTCTTCTTTCTATCTTTCTTTTTCTTTTCTTTTTTTTATTACTTTTTAATTTTTTTACATTTAGTAATTTTTTTTATTTTAATAATTTTATTTTATTGTTTTCTCTCTTTCTTTTTTTCTCCCTTTTCTTCTGAGCCGTGTGGCTGACATGGGTGTGGAGCTCCAGCCGGGTTACAGGCCTATGCCTCTCAGGTGGGAGAGCTAAGTTGAGGACATTGGTCCACCAGAGACATCGCGGCTCCACATAATATCAAACGGCGAAAGCTCTCCCAAAGATCTCCATCTCAGCATCAACACCTAGCTCCACTCAATGACCAGCAAACTGCAGTGCTGGACACCCTACACCAAACAACTAGCAAGACAGGAACACAACCCTACCCATTAGCAGAGAGGCTGCCTAAAGTCATAAAGAGTTCACAGACACCCCAAACCAAACCACCAGATGCAGTCCTGCCCACCAGAAATACAAGATCCAGCCTCATCCACCAGAACACAGGCACCAGTCCCCTCAACCAGGAAGCCTACACAACACACTGAACCAACCTTAGCCACTGGGGGCAGACACCAAAAACAATGGGAACTATGGACCTGCAGACTGCAAAAAGGAGACCCCAAACACAGTAACTTAAGCAAAATGAGAAGACAGAAAATCACACAGCAGATGAAGGAGCAAGATAAAAACCCATCAGACCAAGCAAATGAAGAGGAAATAGGCAGTCTACCTAAAAAAGAATTCAGAGTAATGGTAGTAAAGACTATCCAAAATCTTGGAAATAGAATGCAGAAAATACAAGAAACGTTTAACAAGGGCCTAGAAAAACTAAAGAGCAAACAAACAATGATGAACAACACAATAAATGAAATTAAAAATAATCTAGAAGGTATCAATAGCAGATTAACTGAGGCAGAAAAACGGATAAGTGACCTGGAAGATAAAATAGTGGAAATGACTACTGCAGAGCAGAATAAACAAAAAAGAATGAAAAGAATTGAGGACAGTCTTAGAGACCTCTGGGACAACATTAAATGCACTAACACTCGAATTATTGGGGTCCCAGAAGAAGAAGAGAAAAAGAAAGGGACTAAGAAAATATTTGAAGAGATTATAGTTGAAAACTTCCCTAATATGGGAAAGGAAATAGTCAAGTCCAGGAAGCACAGAGAGTCCCATACAGAATAAATACAAGGAGAAACACACCAAGACACATATTAATCAAACTATCAAAAGTTAAATACAAAGAAAAATATTAACAGCAACAAGGGAAAAACAACAAATAACATACGAGGGAATCCCCATAAGGTAAGCAGCTGATCTTTCAGCAGAAACTCTACAAGCCAGAAGGGAGTGGCAGGACATATTTAAAGTGATGAAAGGGAAAAACCTACAACCAAGATTATTCTACCCACCAAGGATCTCATTTAGATTCAAAGGAGAAATCAAAACCTTTACAGACAAACAAAAGCTAAGAGAACTCAGCACTACCAATCCAGCATCACAACAAATGCTAAAGGAATTTCTCTAGGCAGGAAACACAAGAGAAGAAAAAGACCTACAATAACAAATGCAAAACAATTAAGAAAATGGTAACAGGAACATACACATCAATAACTACCTTAAATGTAAATGGATTTAAATGCTCCAACCAAAAGACATAGACTGGCTGAACAGAAACAAAAATAAGACCTGTATATATGCTGTCTCCAAGAGACCAACTTCAGACCTAGGGACACATACAGACTGAAAGTGAGGGGATGGAAAAAGATATTCCATGCAAATGGAAATCAAAAGAAAGCTAGAGTAGCAATTCTTGTATCAGAAAAAATAGACATTAAAATAAAGACTATTAAAAGAGACAAAGAAGGACATGACATAATGATCAAGGGATCAATCCAAGAAGAATATATAACCATTGTAAATACTTATGCACCCAACAGAGGAGCACCTCAATACATAAGGAAAATGCTAACAGCCATAAAAGGGAAATCGACAGTAAGAAAATCATAGTAGGGGACTTTAAAACCTCACTTTCTCCAATGGACAGATCATCCAAAATGAAAATAAATAAGGAAACACAAGCTTTAAATGATACATTAAACAAGGTGGACTTAATTGATATTTACAGGACATTGCATCCAAAAACAGCAAAATACACGTTCTTCTCAAGTGCTCATGGAACATTCTCCAGGATAGATCATATCTTGGGTCACAAAACAAGCCTTGGTAAATTTAAGAAAATTGAAATCATATCAAGTATCTTTTTCAACAACCGTGCTATGAAACTAGATATCAGTTACAGGAAAATCTCTGGGAAAAATACAAGCACATGAGGCTCAACAATGCACTACTAAATAAACAAGAAATCACTGAAGAAATCAAAAGGGAAATCAAAAAATACCTAGAAACAAATGACAATGAAATCACTACAACCCAAAACCTATGGGATGCAGCAGAAGCAGTTCTAAGAAGGAAGTTTATAGCAATACAATCCTACCTCAAGAAATAAGAAACATCTCATATAAACAACCTAACCTTACACCTAAAGCAATTAGAGAAAGAAGAACAAAAACCCCCCAAAGTTAGCAGAAGGAAAGGAATCATAAAGATCAGATCAGAAATAAAGGAAACAACAGCAAAGATCAATAAAACTAAAAGCTGGTTCTTTGAGAACAAAAACAAAATTGATAAACCATTAGCCAGACACATCAAGAAAAAAAAGGAGAAGACTCAAATTAATAGAAATAGAAATGAAAAAGGAGAAATAACAACTGACACTGCAGAAATGCAAAGGATCGTCAGAGATTATTACAAGCAACTCTATGCCAGTAAAATGGACAACCTGGAAGAAATGGACATATTCTTAGAAAAGTACAACCTTCTGAGACTGAACCAGGACGAAATAGAAAATATAAACAACCCAATGAGAAGCACTGAAATTGAGACTGTGATTGAAAATCTTCCAACAAACAAAAGCCCAGGACCCAATGACTTCACAGGCGAATCCTATCAAACATTTGGAGAAGAGCTAACACCTATCCTTCTGAAACTCTTCCAAAATATAGCAGAGGGAAGAACACTCCCAAACTCATTCTACAAGGCCACCATCACCCTGATACCAAAACCAGACAAAGATATCACAAAGAAAGAAAACTACAGGCCAGTATCACTGATGAACAAAGATGCAAAAATCCTCAACAAACTACTAGCAAACAGAATCCAACAGCACATTAAAAGATTCAATATACACAAATATATATTTCAAAATACACAAATCAATCAATGTGATTAAACCATATTAACAAACTGAAGGAGAAAAACCGTATGATCATCTCAATAGATATAGAAAAAGCTTTCAACAAAATTCAACACCTATTTATGAGAAAAACCCTCCAGAAAGTAGGCATAGAGAGGACTTACCTCAACATAATAAAGTCCGTATATGACAAACCCAAAGCCAACATCATTCTCAGTGTTGAAAAACTGAAACCATTTCTTCTAAGATCAGGAATAAGACAAGGTTGCCCGCTCTCACCACTATTATTCAACATAGTTTTGGAAGTTTTAGCTACAGCAATCAGAGAAGAAAAAGAAATAAAAGGAATCCAAATTGGAAAAGAAGAAATAAAGCTGTCACTGTTTTCAGATGACATGATAACATGCATAGAGAATCCTAAAGATGCCACCAGAAACTTACTAGAGCTAATCACTTAATTTGGTAAAGTAGCAGGATACAATACTAACACACAGAAATCTCTTGCATTCCTATACACTAATGATGAGAAATTAAGGAAACCCTCCCATTTACCATTGCAACAAAAGAATAACATACCTAGGAATAAACCTATCTATGGAGACAAAAGACCTGTATGCAGAAAACTATAAGACACTGATGAAAGAAATTAAAGATGATACAAACAGATGGAGAGATATAACATGTTCTTGGAACGGAAGAATCAACATTGTGAAAATGACTATGCTACCCAAAGCAATCTATAGATTCAATGCCATCCCTATCAAACTAACAATGGCATTTTTCACAGAACTAGAACAAAAAATTTCACACTTTTTAATGGAAACACAAAAGACCTCGAATAGCTAAAGCAATCTTGAGAAAGAAAAACAGAGCTGGAGGATTCAGGCTCCCAGACTTCAGACTATACTACAAAGCTACAGCAATCAAGACAGTATGGTACTGGCAGAAAAACAGAAAGATAGATCAATGGAACAAATCAAAGCCCAGGAATAAACCCACAAACATATGGTCACCTTATTTTTGATAAAGGAGGCAAGAATATACAATGGAGAAAAGACAGCCTCTTTAATAAGTGGTGCCGGGAAAACTGGACAGCTCCATGTGAAAGAATGATATTAGAATACTCCCTAACACCATACACAAAAATAAACTCAAATGGATTAAAGACCTAAATGTAAGGCCAGACACTCTAAAACTGTTAGAGGCAAACATAGGCAGAACACTCTATGACATAAATCACAGCAAGATCCTTTTTGACCCACCTCCTAGAGAAATGGAAATAAAAATAAACAAATGGGACCTAATGAAACTTAAAACCTTTTGCACAGCAAAGGAAACCATAAACAAAATGAAAAGACAACCCTCAGAATGGGAGAAAATATTTGCAAATGAAGCAGCTGACAGAGAATTAATCTCCAGAATTTACAAGCAGCTCATGCAAATCAATATGAAGAAAAGAAACAACCCAATCCAAAAATGGGCAAAAGACCTAAATAGACATTTCTCCAAAGAAGATATACAGATAGCCAACAAACACATGAAAGGATGCTCAACATCACGAATAATTAGTGAAATGCAAATCAAAACTACAATGAGTTATCACTTCACACCAGTCAGAATGGCCAGCATCAAAAAATCTACAAAGAATACATGCTGGAGAGGGTGTGGAGAAAAGGGAACCCTCTTGCACTGTTGGTGGGAATGTAAATTGATACAGCCACTATGGAGAACAGTATGGAGGTTCCTTAAAAAACTAAAAATAGTACTACCATATGACTCAGCAATCCCACTACTAGGCATATACCCTGAGAAAACTATAATTCAAAGAGAGTCATGTACCACAATGTTCACTGCAGCTCTGTTTACAATAGCCAGGACATGGAAGCAACCTAAATGCCCATCGACAGATGAATGGATAAAGAAGATGTGGCACATACATACAATGGAATATTATTCAACCATAAAAAGAAACGAAATTGAGTTATCTGTAGTGAGGCAGATGGACCTAGAGTCTATCGTACCAAGTAAAGTAAGTCAGAAAGAGAAAACAAATACTGTATGCTAACACGTATTTATGGAATCTAAAAAAAAAAGAAAAAAATGGTTCTGAAGAACCTAGGGGCAGGACAGGAATAAAGACACAGACGTAGAGAATGGACTTGAGGACATGGGGAGGGGGAAGGGTAAGCTGGGATGAAGTGTGAGAGTGGCATGGACATATATACACTACCAAATGTAAAATAGATAGCCAGTGGGAAGCAGCTGCATAGCACAGGGAGATCAGTTTGGTGATTTTTAACTACCTAGAGGGGTTGGATAGGGAGGGTGGGATGGAGATGCAAGAAGGAGGGGAGGGATATGGGGATATATGTATATGTATAGATGATTAAATGTTATAAAGCAGAAACTAACACACTATTGTAAAGCAATTATACTCCAATAAAGATGTTTAAAAAAAAAAGAATTCCTCGAAGAACTTAGGAAAGCACTATATTCATAATTACAGTTTTATTATAAAGGGGAAAATCAAGACTAGCCAAAAGAAGAGATGTGTATGGTAAGATCTGGGAAGGTACTAAATAGGAAATTTCTCAGTCCTCAGGAAACATCACCTTCTTGGCACATAAATATATGCTTACCAACTAAGGAAGCTCACCTGTGCTCAGGTGTCCAGATCTTTTATTGGGGTTCCATTACAGAAGTATGATTGACTGAATCAATAACCAAGTGATGGAGCTCAATCTGTAGTCTGTATACCAAGAGGTCATGAGGTCAGGCTGGTATCACATGGCTCAAAGCCCCAACACTCGAATTCCAACTTGAAACTATCCACAGGCCCACCATGAGCTACCTTGTCAGTAGAAACTCAGATGTAGTCCAAGGGACCCCCTATGAATAACAAAGACCCTCCTATCACTCAGGAAATTCAAGGGAACCAGAATCAAAGGCCAGAAATTCTTTACTATACAACATTAAGTCATTTAATTCTCTTAACAATGTTTTGAAGGATGAACAATTGTTTTCACAATTTTACACTGTGCAGGGTAGTTTGGTAACTTGCCCAAAGTCCACACAGCTACTGAATAGACAGAAAATCTGACCAAAAAAAAAAAAATTTCTGTGCCCTAATTCTATCTTTGAAATTCTACCTTTCATGCAAATATTGGTTACACTTCGAATTAATTCATTGTTCAATATTTTAAACAATTTTATCATAGTCTATTATCTCTATATTTTTATAGACTGATGTCATGTTTCAGTTGGTGACAACTGAAGGTAAACCATCTTTTCCCATTATAAACCAGCCATCTCCTATATCTAACAGGAAACTACAAAAGCTTGCAGGAAAAAAACCCACTAAACTAGGGAAACATGGGTTGTCAATAGTTATCAGTATCCCAATATTTACTGAGAATATGCTATGAACTAACTTAGTGTTGTAAACAATAAAAGCTATAACAGGATCCCTTCCTTCTTGGGGTTTAGGATCCCATTGAGGATATCAGGCTAATAGCACATGATACAATTAGCAAACAATTAAGTGTGTAACTGTTTTGTACTGACTAAATAATAAACACAATGGAACCAGAGGGAAAGGAGATAACCTGTATAATTTCTCTGCTACTGACAATCTTACAAGTAACTTGGAACAGCTGAGGTTGTGAAAAGCGGATAGCATATAACTGCAGAGCCAGTCATGAGTTGAAAGGAAGCAGAAAATGGTTGACTAGAGATTGGTAGAGCACCGTTACTTCAGATAAAATGCGGCTTTATGAGAGGCAGGGATAAGGATTGCTTTTGTTTGATTCTCTCCTTTCCTTCATACTTCCATCTTCTCTGACCCCTCATATCTCCGAAGGTCTTTTATTCTTCCCTGTACATTTTGATCTTCTAACTTCTCTCTAATGAGACAGTTTTGCCTGCTCCCACAAGACTATTTATCCTGGCTAAAAGATGTGTTGCATTTGTAGGTAGTTATCAACCTGGCAAGGGTTGGCATGTGTAATGGCGTTTTTTCTCTATGACACCCACTATAGGGAGAGGGATTGACAAACTATTTTTAATAGGAATCTATCTTGATTCTCATCAACTTTCTGATGAAATTATATTTGAAGTCGTACAGTTTTAAAATTCACATAGCAAAGCAATACTTTAAGCAGTGAAAGCTTATACTTATAATGTATGTATTTACATAATACAACTGAAAGATAAAGCAAAGTATCTCATAACCATGCCTAACAAAACCTTGTATGTTATATTAGTATAATTGTGGGCATTCTAGTAATTTTCTACATGGGATATTTTCATAGAGAATATTAAGATGAATTTTATGCTAATCCCTATAATAATTTTTAAAATTCTGAACTGGTGGTTTTAAGTTGGTTTTTTCATATTTTTTATACTTTGTAAATGTACATTTATAATTCTAAAAACTATGATAATATTTCTCTGTAATTTTCACATATATTTTCTTTTGTAAAGAGATTTCCTCCAGTTTACCCAACAGATTGCTTCAGTTGTTTCCTCTGTTTCATATACTGTTGAATGGATTTCTGTTTACTGCTTGCTTTCTTGATTGATTCTTTGCATTTTGCTTTTTGACATAACTACAGGGAATCTCATCTTTAGTGCATTTGTAGAGACTAAGATTATTAGGGGAGAACAGCATGGTAGATTATACTCTTTTGAAATAGATGTTCTAGTAGCTAGTCATTGTATATTATTGCCAGATTTAATGTATGTAAAATACAGTTACAATAGAAATGGAAGACTAATAAGAAGAGATTTTCTTCTAACGACAGAAACAGAAACTTTTCAATAAAATAAGAGCATGTGAAAACATTATCAGACTTTTCCACCACGTGAAAAAAGTTGTTTAAAATTTAAGTGACTTTTTCTACTTAATGTCAAAAATATTTCTCTAAAACTGCTTTCAAAGAAAAAATTTATTATATTATAAGTGCAATTTATTTAAATAGCAGAGAGCTACTGTATTTATAAATCATTATTTCCATGCAGACAATTGTTTGAGCAACTTTTACTAGCACTTAACAATGTGTTGCTACCTTAATGGCACAAAGCAATGGTTTGTAATTTTGGGAAGTTTGTATTGATAAATCTGTCATTTACCAGTGGTTAGCAACTAATTTTCAGATATTCCTAATGCAAAGTATATCCAATTAAGTTTAAAAATTCATTAATGTTTCTATGTGCCAGATGACACAATGTAAGAAATGTTTGAAGTACACAGCAATTAAAACACTTAAACATATAATAGCCTAGCTGGCAATTTGTTATATATATTGCATGTTAGAGAACCACAAAATGCTGGCTACAAAATATCTATCTGTGAATATATTGAATTTCTAAGAACCTAAGTAAATGTATCAGGCTCGAGACAAATTCACATTCTGATTTCTAAAGACTACAGAACCTTTCATTTAATTCTCCAAAATCACAAGGCACAACTGCATTTCAAACAGATTGGAAAAGCTCAGAAAAATGTAGACACCAAGCATTTAAAAATTTATCTTCAGAGACCAACTGGGTGATTTGCCTTGGAAAAGAAAATCATTGAAAAACAAAAAATGCTCTTGCTAACATCCTGTTAAAAGCAAGTACAGTTTTGACTTAGAAGAAACAAAAATGCTAAATTTCAAATTTAATGTTGTATTTTATAGGCTAGATTTTAAATCTGAATAGTAATTTATTTAAGTCCACACTGATTGTATTCACGAAACAAATATACTATCTGTTTAAACATGGCAATGCACAGATTACCTCAATTGTCTAGTTAAGAAATATTGCTCATCTAAGACTTATTTGAATGAGTTGAGAATGCATTTTTCACTCCATGCATTATTCAGCACCCTTTTCATCATGAACTAAAATACTGTTTCCCTTTTAACTCTATATTAATAGGTGAAAATGTTCCCCTAAATTCAGAATATGTTCAGTTCCCTTAAATGTTCTGTCTTGCTTAAAAATAATGTTAAATAGATATTTAAAAGCTCATATGTCTTAGAGCCAATCTAATTTTGAAAATGTAAGTTTCTTCATTTCTAACAGGAAAAAATTTAAGAAAATGATAAAACAAGTAAACTATCTACTTAGGTTTAAGATCTACGAGTTACTGTGCACTCATTTTTAAATTTTATTTCTATAACATACTTAAGTCATAGATTTTATTGTTTTACAGAAGAAGAAACTGAAGCTTAGGGAGGTTATATAACTTGCTGAAAGTCACAGAGCCAGTTACTTGAAAAACTAAAATTTAGAGCCTCTTCTCTCTAATTCCCAAAAGGTGCTTTTTTATAAGAATGGTCCTCTAGAATCAGAGGACCTAATCAAATATCCTAAATTCACTGTTCAGTCCTATCCCATTTACATATGATGCAAAAGTAAACCCAGTCTACATTATTATAAAAATTGAGAAAAATCGATAATAAAAAATTATTTTGTAACTCAGACTGTCTAAATATTGGTCACATCTTACAAAAACCATTTTGGTGAGATGTAGAAAGTCTATATGAGACTACCATAAAAATCTCAATTATAGATAGTATTGTCAAATTATAGATAGTTTGATCATTACATTGGTTATTGTTATGATCACACGATTGATTTCAAGACAGTAAGAAATGAAAATCAGTTGTAAACAAAAAAAATCAGTGGTTTTGATTCAATAGAAATCTTTTATCTAATAAACCACATCCAATTCATAAACTTAATGAAAATTTTCCATGTAGTTATATAATAAATTATTGCCCAGCTAGAGGTTATCCTTTCCCAGGATTCCTGGGAATAACTAAAAGCACACAGTTATTTTTTTAAAATAATAAAACCTAACAACCAACCAGTCCAACAGACAAACAGGGAGCTTGTCCTTCAAAGAAAAGTGCCATTATAGTTATAATATATCCCATAAAATAAATACAAAACTGTTCTGTTCTCCTTTGTTGCTGCTCTAAGAGGTATTATAGTGAATCACCATGGAACTACAGTAAATTCAAATAGAAACTTAAATATGTTATACTGAATTTTCATCACAATAACAGTAAAAAACCACATAACTATCTGGAAATCACACTTCTTGTAAGAAATAAAAACTAAGTTTACTGAGGCAAATACTTAGCAAGCTTGTTTTGTTACATTTAACAGTTGAAAATGAAAGAAATTTCAATATATTTTTAAATCTAATAAATTCTGAAAAATAAAGGTGAATAAACAGATTTATTTTTATTAAATTATAGATTTTAAATCCCTAGGAAATCTTAACTTAAATGAATAATCATCTGTTCACATAACTAATCAAGCACAAATATTAGATGTACAAACAATTTTGATCTAAAACATAGCTAAAGCTTCTAGGAACCCTTAGTAATTACATTTATCCCTGTGTGATATAAAAAGTTAATGTTTAGAGGCAGATTGTATTCTCCAAACTGCCCTTAACAGTATTCTCACTCCATATGCTTCTCCAAAAGCCTTGCCATCCCCATCAAAAGGAAGAGGCTATTTCCCTCCTCCTCTATATGAGTGTCTTGTGGTGGTAATGTTTTTGTAAAGATTGAACTTAGGGCCTCAAGTTGTTCTCTTCAGCTGGTCCTTCACATTCTAGTTACAGCTGTTTTCCTTCTCTTCCATCGCCCTGCTTTCCTTTGTGTATATAGGTTGATGCTGATGACCCAGAAGAAGGTGATGCTGTTAACTGATTTCCCCTGCAATACTATATATTGCCTTACACTCATCCATGTCATGTACTGAACTGCATCAGTCATCACCTTCACTTTGGTTTTGTAGCAGGTGTGTGCTCAATTGTGCAACACTAGTTGTTGGATTAATACAGTGTGAAGTTTGTCTCACAAGCAAATATAGGGTCTTTGTATTTTACTTCAATCCCATATTAATGTATTGAGTCCAAAGTTATTACTAAAATTTTTCAATTAAATTCATCTTAATATAATGGAGATAGTTTTGTGATTCAGTGCAGAGTTTCAATACAAGGAAGGTAGATTGAGACACCTAAAAAACTTTTCATAAATACAGATGCCAAGGCCAAAATCTAGACCTACTGAATCATAATATCTGAGGGTTGGTCCTGGGCATTCATTAGCTTACATAGTACTTTCAAATGTTGTGGTGATGCTCATCCTAGTTAAGAATTATCTTTCGGGGGCTTCCCTGGTGGCACAGTGGTTGAGAGTCCGCCTGCCAATGCAGGGGACACGGGTTCGTGCCCCGGTCGGGGAGGATCCCACATGCCGCGGAGCGGCTGGGCCCGTGAGCCATGACCGCTGAGCCTGCGCGTCTGGAGCCTGTGCTCCGCAACGGGAGAGGCCACAACAGTGAGAGGCCCACATACCGCAAAAAAAAAAAAAAAAAAAAAAAAAAAAAACCAAGAATTATCTTTTGGTGTTTTCAATGATATTTAGGATTTGGAAAAACTAGAAATTATATCTCTCATGAATGTCGTGGATCTAGAAGGAATTAATGTAGTACAACATTTCATAGAATATATATATATATATATATATATATATATGTAACAATCCTGTACTGAGAGAGAAAGTATTCCATGCTCCAGCCTGAGCTTTGTGAGTGAATGCTTGGTTTATTTTTACTGGATTTTTTTCCCCCTAATCTGCAAAATGGGGAAGAAACATGTTATATGGTGGTTGTAGTAATCATGTGTGAATATTCAGATTGCATTTCATAAAAGGATATAGGCCCTCACTGTTTGAAGTTGGTTGAAGTACTTGATGTTATAGTACCTGATGGTAGGAAAATTGATTTATACTGGAGAGAAATTCTCCTACTACCACAGCAATAGCAGATTTGCAGGTCCCTATGAAGTCCTCATATTTTTTTAATAGACTCAAAACATTTCACAGTTTTAAGTATACAGAAAAATTGAGCAGAACTTACAAAGAGTTTCCATATACCCCCAGAGCCCCCATGCTGATTTCCCAGAAACCAAACTGTCTTCCAAAGTGGCTATGCCATTTTGCATTCTTAACAGCAATGAATGAGAATTTCTATTTCTCTACTTCCTTGCCAGCATTTCATGTTGACATTTTTGTTGTTGTTGTTGGATTTTAGCCATTCAAATAGCTGTGAAGTGATGTCTCATTGTTGTTTTAGAAATTGAGAGTTTTAGGGCTTCCCTGGTGGCGCAGTGGTTGAGAGTCCGCCTGCCGATGCAGGGGACGTGGGTTCGTGCCCTGGTCCGGGAAGATCCCACATCCGCGGCTGGGCCCGTGAGCCATGGCCGCTAAGCCTGCACGCCCGGGGCCTGTGCTCCACAATGGGAGAGGCCACAGCAGTGAGAGGCCTGCGTACTGCAAAAAAAAAAAAAAAAGATAAAGAAATTGAGAGTTTTAAAAGAGTAAATTGGAAGACAGATTGGCTGTTTCTTACAAAAGATTAGCCATGATCATACTCCTTGGTATTTACTCAAATGAGTTGAAAACTTATGTCCACATAAAAACCTACACAAAGATATCTGAGATTCCGTGTGTGAATATTTGAGACCCTTTGTGTGTACACCTATGTGAGGTCATAGTTTCATGGCTATGTGGAAAGCATCACACTGAATCAAGCTCCAATTATTATTTCATTGAGGTTTTTCAATATTGAGTTTATTTTGTTTTCTCAGGAATAAATTTTCCAGGGACATTTTTGGTTATCTGAACAGATTCTTATTGTTCCTGGGTGAAATTGATTTTGAGTGTTCTAATACCTGCTCCTACTATCTATATGCTTGCCCAGGTCTTGAGTATTGTTTGTCTATAAAAGAAAAAATTTATATGAAGAGGGTAAGCAGAGGAATGGTAAGGCAGTTCTTGAGCTGGCTCCTGGAATGAAAGAGTTTAAAACCCTTGCCTTTTTGACAAACTTTGTCTTGAATTACCATTTCAAAACCTTATAAAGGGAAATTTCTACCTTAACTCAATATATAGGAACAGAGACCAGATTTGCCCTCACATTCGAAAGAACAAAAAACATCAAACATAGAAAGCAATGATTTCAAGACATTCCATCAGGCAATGAAGGACACTGCTCCCTGAAAAATGAGACACAAATGAGGTGAGTCCTGTGATCGTGCCAGCTTACTACATTGAAAGAATTTACAAGAAGGGGAACAAGGAGGGAAAGTACAGGTAAGACTCAGCAGATCATCTAAGGCAATGCATCTGAGAATCTGAAAAGCAAGACATCTAGAGTTCATAGAGCAGGATATAAGAAAGAAAAGAGCTGCATAGAAAGAGAACTCTGGAGATCTTCAAAGGCTTCACCATAAATATTCATCTGACAGCAGATCAGTGCACAAGTGTGAGGTAACTACTCAAGGCCAAGAAGAGAACTCAAGAGAGTTAAAGGTAACAGTGGCTGTACTGACACAGGGCTGGGAAGAGTGCCTGTTCCCAACAGATGCAAAGTAGTAGGAAAATATAAAACTTCCACTCTTTGAGAGATATTAAGAGAAGAAAAAGACTAGTCACTGACTGGGAAAAAATATTTGCAAATCACATATCAGATAAAGAACTTATATTCAGCATACATAAAAACTCTAAAACACTGATTTTAAGAAAACTAATATCCCAGTAAAATATGGGCAAATTATTTGAACAGACACTTAACTAGATACATAGATAGCAAGATAGATATGAGAATGGCAAATATGCTAATCACATGGAAAGATGTCAATATCATCATTAATTGTTAGGGAATTTCATATTAAAATGATAATGAGGGCTTTCCGGGTGGCGCAGTGGTTGAGGGTCCGCCTGCCGATGCATGGGACGCGGGTTTGTGCCCCGGTCTGGGAAGATCCCACATGCCGCGGAGCAGCTGGGCCCGTGAGCCATGGCCGCTGAGCCTGCGCGTCCGGAGCCTGTGCTCTGCAACGGGAGAAGCCACAACAGTGAGAGGCCCGCGTACCGCAAAAAAAAAAAAAAAAAAAAAAAAAAAAAATATATATATATATATATATATATATATATAATGAAAAGATATATCTTTTAGAATGGCTAAAAAGTAAAAGACTAACTATATCAAGTTTTGAGGAAGAGATGGAGGGCCAGGAGTTCTCACAATGCTGGTAGGAAGGCAAAATGATACAACCAATTTGGAAATGAACTTCATAGTTTACAAACATTAAATACATACCTACCATAAGGTGTAGCCTTTCTACTCTAAGGCATTTACCTGATATAAGTTAAAGCATATGTTTGTAAAAAGACTTGTATTTAAAGTTGCCTGATACCTCATATATATGCATGTCTTATAGGTATTGAATGATTTGGGTTTGTATACTGTATTCACATTGTCAGGATACTCTAACTATCCTGCATTCAGATTTTTTTTTTTGATAAATTACATACATTAAGTAGTTAAAGCTTTTTTTTTCACCATGGTAATTGATGTTTTAATCACTTAAATGGCAAAGATACTTCAATCTATTTTTAGTTTTTAAGTTCATAAACCTTTCAGTAATTCAACTCGATTTATGATCAGTTACGAGGAATCAGGAGTAACAGATTCATGTGTTCATGAGATCATCACACTCATTTTTTTCAACTCTTGCAATACTTGATATTATTTGTTTTTCTGTTTGTATATTTTTGAATGCTGAAGTGGCAAAACAAAAGTATACATTTTATGATGAGGATTCTGAACAGTGGAAATTTATAAAGAGAGAAAAATGTCTTTTGAAGCTCTTTGTACATTTGTTATTGTTCACTCAGTTTCAGAAATCATGGAAAGTCAGCTATAAATCAGTATATACTAACAGCTAAGCATAAAAGATGTATGATTTTTTTCAGCTAGTACCAAACAAAGTGATTTAAATAAAAATTTTGGTTAAGACAAATTCAGATGAAGGAGATAAAATAATCACAGCAAAAGATACAATGACCTTCCAAACTGTACATCAACAGTCTCTTAGCCCAAATGCTTGTTTAACATACTTCTTCCAGAAGCATTATGGCTCCAGAAAGCCAAGCCAATTTTCAAGTTCCTGGACCAAAAAAGACAAAACAAAACAAAAAAAAACAACCAAAAACCAAAACAAAACAAAAATCCCTGCAATAATGAAAAGTTGTTATTCCTTGCTTTATGTCATAACCATGGGTACAAGTAATCACAATGCAGAAAAAATTCTGATCTTGCAATATTTTTTTCATGAAAGAGGCTTGCTCATTGTCTATTGCAACTAAAATCTCTTCCAGATAAGACTTCAGAAACAAGAGCAATTTTTGGCATAGACAGTCTTAAGTTTAGAGTTAATGAGAAAAATCATACTGTTTATCATCAAGATAATATAAATCCAAATTTTTGTGGATGCTTGCATAAAGGTACAAAAAATGTTTATTCAAAGACAAAAAAAGACATGAATGGTTCTCTTGAAGGTGTTGGGTGTCCTACCTATATTCTGCATAATGCTTCTCAAATAGTATTCAATGTCCTTTCTATTAACATTGAAGTAATTGTCATGAAATATTACTCTTACTTCATTTATACTGTTTGAACTGAGCAATTATATTTGTGATTTTATTGGTATTCTGTATTCTCGAATCCTCTTGCCTTCAAAACTCTTCTGGCTCTCTAACAGATGCAGAGAATCCTCAGTTTATTTGAAGTACTGACATCATGCTTTAATTCCTAAGGTTCTGAAAATTCTTGTTGACTTTCTAAATAATCCACTGAGTAAAGCCTATTACTTTCTCATAAGTAGTTTTCAACATCTCTTTAGCAATAGGATTATGCAAATTGAAAGAAAAGAAAACTGTGTTGTTGAAATGCTCCATTGCTTAAAAGAAATCGCTGAATGTGTTAAAGAAAGAATGGACCAAAAAATTATCCTTTTAAGTGTCAAAGCTGTCCTTAAAAGGGACAGCATTACTTATAAAGAACAAAAGGCATTCCAACTTTAAGTGAATAATTCTTATGGCATTTGCCATGACTCTTTTGAAATGGATTTTATCTTTTAAAGAAGTTGATTCTTTTACAAGGATATTTCTAAATACTCTTCCAGCATGGAATCATCACATGTGGTGTTGGAGAGAAGGGAATAAAAATTGATGGCAATGTTATTTTTTTATGGCAGTAAACATTATTTTTTTTTATTTACTTATTTATTTATTTTTGGCTGTGTTGGGTCTTCATTTCTGTGCGAGAGCTTTCTCTAGTTGTGGCAAGCAGGGGCCACTCTTCATCGCAGTGCGCGGGCCTCTCACTATCGCGGTCTCTCTTGCTGTGGAGCACAGACTCCAGACGCGCAGGCTCAGTAGTTGTGGCTCACGGGCCCAGTTGCTCCGCGGCATGTGGGATCTTCCCAGACCAGGGCTCAAACCCTGTCCCCTGCACTAGCAGGCAGATTCTCCACCACTGCGCCACCAGGGAAGCCCAGTAAACATTATTTTTAAGAGTCTTGATCAAGAGAGGCAATGGAATCTTGAAGAAGGAACACAGGTTATGGCATGAATGATGATATTATGTGCAAGAATGATATTGTGTGATTTGTACAAATCAAAGATTGATTTTCAGAGTTGTTAATTTTATGACAGAATAATCAGTATACCAGCTCATAATGTTAATGCTTAATGAGTTTTCTATCATGAATGTTCAATGGGCAAGAAAAAAAAAGAGAAATAAGTTGTATATAACCACTTATAATGAAAATGGAACATAGATTATAATTGCAAGGAATTCAATATGCAAATTCAGAAAAAAACTTTTAAGGAGAGTGGAATCTTTAAAGGAATAAAATTAAAGAAAGAAATATGTAGTTTTGATCATTGTAATTTATTTCAAATAAACAAGGAATAATTTTTAGTATAGTGCAATATTATTTTATGTCAATGTACATATACGTAGGCAGTTAGAAATAATTCAAATTTAACTGGGTGCCTTATATTTTTATTTACTAATTATGGTAATTCTACTTGCACGTGAATGTTCATAACAGCTTTATTTATTTATTTATTGTGGTATGCGGGCCTCTCACTGTTGTGGCCTCTCCCGTTGTGGAGCACAGGCTCCGGGTGCACAGGCTCAGCGGCCATGGCTCACGGGCCCAGCTGCTCTGCAGCATGTGGGATCTTCCCAGACTGGGGCACGAACCCGTGTCCCCTGCATCAGCAGGCAGACTCTCAACCACTGCGCCACCAGGGAAGCCCCAGCTTTATTTTTAATAGGAAATCTGTAAGCAACCCAAACATCCATTATATTAGCCTGCTCATGCTGCCATAACAAAATACCAAAGACTGGATGTCTTAAACAACAAAAATTTATTTCTCACAGTTCTAGAGGCTGAGAAGTCCAAGATCACTATGCCAAACAAGTTGGTTTCTGCTGATGCCTCTCTTCCTGGCTTGCAGGTGACTGCCTTCCTCTTGGGCCATCACTTCACCTTTTCTTTATGCTGATGTGGAGAGAGAGAGGGATGACTCTCTGATGTTTCTTCTTAAAAGGCCACTAATCCTATTGGATCAGAACCCAGCCATTTGATCTCATTTAGCCTTAATTACTTCCTTAGAGGACCCATTTCTAAATATGCTCACACTGGGAATTAGAACTTTAGAATATGAACTTGAGAGGAACACAAATATTCAGTCCATAACATTCGTTAATAGATAAATGGACAAACTGTGGTAGAGGCACACAACATGTTATTCAGAAATAAAATAGAACCACTGATACAGGCTATAACAAATGACTCTCAAAATAATTATGCTGATAAAAGAAGTCAGGCAAAAAAATACATTCTGCATTATTCCAGTTACATGAAAGTCTAGAAAGTGCAACTAATCTAGTATAGCAGTAAAAGTGGATTGGTGGTTGTCTGAGAATGAAGAAGGAGGATGTGGAAGTGTGGAAGGCAGGAATTATAAAGGAACATGAGGAAAATTTAGGGGGTGGTAGTTGGGCCCATTATCTAGATAGTGGAGTTTATTCGTTGATGTATATTTAATGTACAGTAATAAAACTGTTTTCTAAAATCTTGTAAGGGCCACTGTCAATCCCTAAGAACCACTGTTGATATTGCTGGCTGGGGTCTGACCTCAAACTGGACAAAATTGGGCTTTTACCAAGTTCCAGAGATACAAGTTTGCACAAGCACCATCCTTTGTGCCTTGTAGTTCTCATGGGGTTTTCTCAGTCAAAACTGCACCTCTCTGAGGCAAAACACCCACTATTTTTAATTTTTTTTTTCTACTGTAAGGTTAAATCATGTGATTCTTTCTAACTGGCACAGTCTCATCAAGGACAATTTGTATTTGGAGTAGTTACTTTGAAGAACTTTTGAATGTAAATAAGATTGTTTATTTGAGAGATGCTTTGGAACAAAAAGAGAAAAGAATATCAGACTATACACTTACCTGTATTATTTAATCAGTATGAGGAGGCTTCCAAATGCAAGTTGAGCTCAAACATTACCTCACTGAACAATTCGTTGTCTGATACCAATGAAGACTGTAAAAGCTTGAAACTGCTTTATTTGTCAGTGTTCCCATATCATGTTCCCTTCCTTGTTTTATCTTTACTTTCTTTTTTTTCTCCTCTTTCTCCTGAGCCAGTTACTACCTCAGTGCCTTCGAAGAATGCAGCCTCCACATGGAGAAGATATTGGTTGTTCTGTAAACTCAGATCCCTGTACCACTGTTTAAGACTTCCTAAATGCCAGGACTTAAAGAACATTGTTATTTAAGAGTTCAAACTTGTTCTGGGCTCAGACCCTCTAAACCCTATTGATCACTTCCAATTAGAATAACTTTTAGTGAGCCAAGTTGATACAGCATTTAGTTGGAGAAAAATTAACTGTCACAACCCTGAATATGTTTATGCCCTTGATGGTGTTGAAGATTTCATAGGTGTATATTTATGCCCAAACTCATCAAGTTGAATACATTAAATATGTACAGCTTTTTACATGTCCGTCATATGTCAATAAAGCAGTTTAAAAAATAAAACTACTGAATCTTTAAGGAACAATTTAAAAATTAAAGTTAACAAAATTCAAGCATTTATTTTGAATTAAAAATTTACATATTATGTGTATATAATGCACATATATAGAAGACTTTATATGTTTGTATATTATTTATAATACATTGAATACAGGTAAACACATTTATGAATAATGGAGAACAAATGAGGTATACTGATAAAAGAACATACAACTAGAATTCAAAAGTTCTGAGATCTATCTGACACTTTCAGGCCTTGTTATCAGGATCACAAAATGTTAATATCTATTAATATTTCTCTTCTCTCAAAAATTTAGTAAAACAAAACAATAACTAATTCCACCCTGATTTCCCAAAGTTCTTTTTAAATCACGCTGAATATGAAAACACATGAAGTTTTCAATAACAAATTATGTAATCCTGTGCAAATGAAGGATACTAGTATTATTCTAATGAGCTGTAAATGAGTATCACTTAAGTAGTTTTGTTTAACCACTAATCATAGTTATGACCATTCTTGAAAAATAAATATGTGTGACTTCCCTTTTGTAATTTTTGCTATACCTAGTAATTTTCTTTTAAATGTAATTTTCCCTTAAAATTTTGTCTTATTTTCTGTTTCTACAGGCTAAAGCTTTAAGACTCAGTCTGAAACCAATGACTGCTTTTTCTTAACTCTGACCTCTGTATCTTCACTCAGAATTCATCTCTTGACTCAGGCATTTTTTCCCTTCCATATTTGTCTCTTTCCCTTTACTGATCCCCGATGATTTCTCCAGGGCTTGCTTAGGTCATCTCCTAATATCTAACCTTATGAGTTACCTCAAAAACTACAAGTTTGTGTGGATTCCTTTGGTCCAGATTCCTTTCAATCACAGGAAGTCTTATTCTTTTCAATTTCTTTCTTCTTCTTGAGTATTCGCTCCTAAACTCTTCCACTGAGTTTCAGCCCACAGTGAGTCCTTCATTCTCTGAATTCTATTACCTTTAAAATCAGTGTCTCACTCTTTAGCTCTTAATTGGTCTTCTCTTATTTCCTCTGGGTCTTGGTGGGCAAAGACACCACCTTATATTTTGGTCACCCTTATAGGTCCTTAGCATCATTCTGGATGCAGAGTTTGCACAAATAGTAGGTGGTTGTTGGTTGATTGAACTAATTTGTTATTTATAATTCTACATATATTCATAACAGTCACTTATAACTGCTTAATGACAAAAAGTACAAATGTACAGATACATATTTGATTTAATATAGATGCAAACTTACTAAAAATTAAGTAGAAATAGAGTGTCAGCTACATCATAAAGAAATGAGCTCTTTTTAGCTGGTTTATGCAGGAGTGAAATGCTATCTGATAAAGGATACTGAATATTCAATAGCTGGACAAAAGCTAGAGCAATAGAGGGCAATCAAATGGGCTGTAAAACTCCCATTTATAAGAACATATAACAGACACTAAATTATCTATAAATCACTACTTAAACTTTATGTTTTAAATTACTTAATATTCTGCTTATAAAGATTTAAAGTCTCCTTTGATCACTAAACCTAATCCTGCTCCTTGTCCCATTACTCACAAATTTACAATATAGTATATAGTCTTCAAAATGTGATGATCAGGTTTAATAACCAATGTTTTGTGACATTGGAATTTACTTTCAATTGAAACTGGCAATTACTGGTACAGGATAGGGAAGAGAATATATAGAAATAAGCTCCAGAATTGAATTTAAATTTGTACATGTATTAATAGCAAAAGCTTTTAAGATATTAAGTATATAATCTAAAACAGAATCTAAAGCAAACATGAACTTTACAAACACTTTTAATATACAAAAATATACTTATTACATAAGGTGAATTAAAATGGTAATATATTTTAATTTACATTTACTTTTAGGTCTATATATACAAATAAATAGTAACCATTTAACTATTAGTCCTTTGCCAGGTTCTTACAACAACTGCATTTATTGTATTCTATATCAGTTTTATAGATGAGAAAACTGAGGCACAAAAACTTTTGGTAACTTGATTAAGACTGCATGACTAAGTAAATGGAAGATTCAGTTCTTGAATCCATACAGTATAACTCTACAATTGTTGTTTAACCACTACCTTATATCATATCCTACACATAGTAAATGCTAAGTTTTACATTATCACTAGGTGTTAGGCTCTGTTTGAGTTTAGATAGATTAGATAGATACATAGATAGATAAATAGGTATTAGAGACAGAGATACAGTAATCTTTTTTCTTTTCTTGGCTGTGTTGGGTCTTCATTGCTGCGCATGGGCTTTCTCTAGTTGCAATGAGCGGGGGTTACTCTTCATTGGAGTAAGTGACCTGCTCATTGCAGTGGCTTCTCGTTGCGGAGCATGGGCTCTAGGCACTCAGCCTTCAGTAGTTGCAGCACACGGACTCAGTAGTTGCGGCATGCAGGCCCTAAAGCGTGTGGGCTTCAGCAGTTTTGGCATGTGGGCTCAGTAGCTGTGGCTTGTGGGCTCTACAGGACAGGCTCAGTAGTTGCAGTGCACGGGCTTAGTTGCTCCGCGGCATGTGGGATCTTCCCGGACCAGGGATCGAAACTGTGTCCCCTGTACTGGCAGGTGGATTCTTAACCACTGCACCACCAGGGAAGTCCCAGATAATAGCAATCCTTTGCAATAGATGCTAATATTACCCTTTTTGTTCAGAAGAAAATAAGGCACAAAGATTAAGTAAAATGCCCAAGTTTGCACAGATAGAGTGTGGTAAATTGGAAATTTGAACCAAGACTATCTTCTATAGAGTCTAGGATCTTAGCCACTACAGTACAGTATTTCACATAATAAGCATTCAAAAAAATATCTGCCAAATGAATTAACATTGTTGTGTTCATATTTTGATATATTGTTTCCCTGAAATTAGTTTTTTATTGGTCAGTCTTTTCATCTTAATATGTTAATTAATTCATAATGCAAAAGTAATAATGCTGAGGATAATGAAGTCAATTGACTGAGCTTTGGCATAAAGTTTTCTGAAAAGATGAGTTTTCTATCATTTGGGTGAGAGGTTTTGTAATACTTCTGATTTGTTCAAGAAGAATATCAAAAATTTCTATTTGGGGGACTCTAAGAATTTCATCTGAGCATCAATTTCAATGACAGTTTGGATCAAAACATCTGTCACTTATTACCTCAATAGACAGTCTTTATGATGCTCCAGGGTAAGCCACTTACAAAAGTTTGATCATGGAAAAGCTGTGGATTCTAACCTGGGCTGTTTTACTGATTTGTGGGGTCAAACTGAAGTGATTTTAGATTTTGCTGAGATGTTGTTTTTATTTTTAATTATCTAATATACAAGGGGAAGAAGAAAGGGAGGAAGGAAGGGAGGAAAGAAGAAAGGAAGAAAAAGATATTTAGAAAGAAAAGAAACTCAAATCTCCCTGAGGTCAAATGCTAGATATAGGTATTTTCCCAAATGATAATAATACACGTTAACATGAACTTGTAGATAAAAAGGATTGGTGAGTACAAAAATAATCTAGTATTTCTAGATTCTTGAGATGATAGCAAAATAGAGGGGTCAGTCTAGAATAGTAATTAAAGGCTCAAAACTCTGAACCAGTGTTTTGCTGGTAACGACATGTCCCTGGGTAACTTACATTACCTCTTTCTGCCTCTGTTTTCATACCTATAAGATGAGGATAATTATGACCCTCTCATGAATTAAATTAAATTACAGTTGGCCCTTGAATAATGCAGGGGGTTAGGAGCAGGTGTGCTGACCCTCCAAGGAGTCAGAAAATCCCGATAGAATTCATAGTCTGTCCTCCACATCTGTGGTTCCACATTCATGGACTCAACCAACCATGGATCATGTAGTACTGTAGTATTGTATTTACTATTGAAACAAAATATGTGTATAAGTGGACTCACGCAGTTCAAGTCCAAGTTTTCACGGGTCAACTGTACACAAAAATATTATTTATAATTGTATCTGACCTGTAGTAAGTATAATATGAGCATTGGCCATACTATTAAGATTTTTTAAGTTTTCACTTGATTATATGAAGCACTATTTGCTCAATGATTTTTACTTCAGGTAGTTCAAAAAATTCCTTTTCATATATAAATTTCTTGGGTGGGTGAGTTTATGATGACTTCTTGAACTAACAAATATTTAATAAATTCAAAAGAAAGTTCCATTGAATGCTTTGGTAGTCTGTATTTCTCCTGAAGCAAAATGTTACTTCTAAATTTTATTTTGTTTAAATGTTCATGGTAGCTGTTGCATAATAAAAGACCTGAAATATGAAAATGAAAACATACAAAAACTAACAACAGGATTCTTAAATTGAAATATCCATGTTCTGTTCCATTTTATATACATGTAAGTTACAAGCACAAGATTTCAACTTCCTATCAGTAATATATCTAGTTCATAGAAATTGTAGAAAAGCTTTTAATTGCTTTTATAAATCCACTAACATAGCATGATAATTGTGTTAAAATCTTGATGATGTTTTAGACCTGATTTTAATTTATTTGACAGAGACAAGGAATAAACATATTTTTTTAAAAAAATGAATGAAATCAATCTCTCTTCTACCTAAGTTGTGCTCACTTCTCTTTGTTTGTAGAGGTGAGGATCAGAACATTGGCAATCTGATCATGTCAGAAATCCTATTGAAGATCATGCTAAGTCACATATTTCATAATTTATGGCTGTATTTCCCATCTCACCTCTCTGATTGAAGACACATAGCAGAAGCAAGGTGTCTGTGATAGAAATGGCAGCCAGCTCTCTCCAGTAGTTCCTTTACTCCCCTGAAAATTAAAGCAATGATGAAAATTTCTCAACAATTCACTACATTGACTTTTAACCATTATGCACATAATAAACACATATACACACACATCATATTAGAAGAAAAGAATGTAAAATCAGGGGAAAAGGATTTTTCTTAAATTACATTACAACAGTAAAAGCTTTTGGCAGTTTATCAAAAGCTCAGTAAATTTCTTATAACTTAAGCAATTCCGTGTAAACTTCAAAACAGTCACAGTGGAATAGATCATTCAATAGTTTTTATCCTGAAAATAAATTCTGTTAGTGAGAAAGAGTTCTAAAATATAAGGAAACACTTTACGAGAGTAGAATTTAAAAAACAAAAAACTTCATAGCACATACAGAAACAACTAGCTTCATGCAATATAAGGCAAAACAGAGAACCATGCCTCATTCATATGTATGTTCATTTATTCATTCGTTTATTCACCACACTTTCTTTCCACTCATTTTTTGACCTTAAGTTCTGGAGTTAGCAGAAGGGACTCCAACCTCACCACTAAGTATTGCTTAAGCTTAACTTAAGCTACTTATTTATCAGGACTTCGTGTTGTAAACATTAAGTGAAACTAATGAACATATAATAATTAGCACAGATTCTGATACATAGTTACTTCCCAATATATGTTGTCCTCTTTCATTATCATTCAATGCATTTTGCTGGCCTGTAAATGACATGAATAAGGACCTTGATCTCAAGCAGGTGAGAATATCATGGGATAAAAAGAAAAATGCATAGCATTAATATAATAGAGAAAGCAAAGAAGAAGAGAATCAGAGAAATATATGAGTTATATTATAACTAACAACTTAGAGGAAATGGAATGTTCATGTTATTTATTTCTGACTTCTACTCTGCATTTTTCCACCCAAATTATTTTTATCCCCTTCCTCATATGAAAGCTTAGACAAAATCAAAACCTCTTCAGAGCCCCATGTAGTTCTCTACAAGTTTTTTGTTTAGTGAAATAAAATCTCATGTCATTTCATTCAACTCCATCAGAGCTGACATATTGAAAACCTCCAAGCATGGTTGAGAAGGCCCTACACTGTGTGTTAATTAATAGAAATAGACCATTTCAGTGTTAGTTGATTTAAATTTTTGATCATTATAATATATGACCAAAAGCTTTTTAGTAACATGTTAATGGTCCAAAAAGTTAATTAGAAACAGAAAATCAGAACATAAGTTTGTTAACTATTTCAAGTTCTCAATAAATAACTTTATAGATCTGATTAAGGAGCCTATATTTCTCAATTCAGATTGCTTAGATACAAATCTCAGCTCTACAACTTACTAGCTCCCAGAATGTTGAGCATGCCACCCACTCTTTGCCTCAATATTTTCATCTATACAATGGGAATGAAATTAATATCAGCCTCAAAGATTTGCCATGAGGATTTAATAAGACAATATGGGGAAAGTACTTTGAAATGTTCCTGGCACATCATTTTAGAATAAGAAATTTTAGCTATTATTATTATCATCATCATTACTATTATTATTGATTAAATATCTGTTTTTGTGGCAGGGAGTAATTGCCCTATTCCCTAAGAAATTTGATGTCACTGAAATTCCGGATTGATAGAGATTTTTCACTCAGAAAAGTAAGTTGTTAATATTTGATTTTTCCTGTAACTTAATTTTATTCTTTTTTTTTTTTTTTAGATTGAAAGTACCCAATTTCGAAAAAGGTTGCTGCTTACTCTATTCATACTTGGTTTTGACTGGGGCATCTTTTTTGTCTTGGCATCATAGCCAGTTATCCTATTCTTGCTAAAAAGACGGGCAAGCAGTCTCTTTCCACATGGTCCATCCTAAACTAATGTTAATTAACTATGAGACCTTTCCCATTCCATAAAGATTCTACATTCTCTTAACCAGCCTTGCAACCTGTTAAACCTTCTTGCCAAACTAATTTCCCACATTTTGCATTTCATATTTACCTTGGTTTAAGTTCCAGGTATACTTCACGTGGATAAAATTTATGCACACACACACAAAGCTGATTCTTTCTGCTTTTTTGTTATTTTTTTATCATAGACATAAAGATAATTTTATGATTACTGCACAAACCTAGGAAAATTTTTAACAACAATGTTGCTAGAAGCAGCTAGCAAATTTTGATGACAGCATACTACATCTTATATGTCCAAGTTGTGACACGTAAGTTGTGACAGGTGGCATAATACACTTGGAATTTTTTCTTTATCACAACATTCAAGGACAAGACCTTACTTTTACATGAGGGTCATTCTGCAGAAAAATTTTAATTTTCTAGTTTCATTGGGAGATAAAAATCACAGTAATGTTATTCAGCGTGTGAGTGTCATAGCCTGTCTCATTTGTAAACTCCCCTCATCATCTTTTCCATATTCATTACAGAATAAAGTGAAATAGGTTAATGGGTAGAATTGAACATGACATTTATTCAAACCTTCTCGAGGTTATGAAAAATAACTAGGTAGAGCAAACTTTGTTTTTTCTTCCTAATAGATTTTCTACTTTTGTGGGAAATCATTTTACTTAATGTATAAAGTTCCAATTAAACTTATAAAAATCTTTAAAACATTTGGCAGAATTATAATTTATAGTAATCTGATTTCTAATCGTAGAAGAAACACAGTGTTTTTATTATATACTGTTATGCAAACTGTGCTACTACATCCAATGCAATGATATAGAGCACACTTCAGCAGCCTGGGTTTACCTGCTTCAATGCAAGATTTCACACATGACAGATTGCAAATTATTATTGTGCAACTCTATCACATAATCAGCAACCATTATCTCATAGTAACCACAGAGAGCTATATTTTAAATGGACTTCAGAAAACAAAGCAAAGCAAATATTCTCATTGAAGCAGCTTTTGAACTATAAGACACTACAGTATTTCTAATGTTTTAATGATTTATTTTAGAAAACCTTAGCTTTGTAGTCTACATTCTAAATATTGTTTTAATCTCAAATACATAGAAAAATAAAAATTTATAGTTAAATATCTTTACTGAATGGGGGACTGGGTGAGGGTATCACCCATGTAAAATTCTAAGTTGTTCAAATCAAGATAAGAGCTCACTTAAATCTAACTATGTTATTCTTGATGTTCCAATAGGGATTTTTACTTATATGGATTAAACTTCTCCCATTGAAAATAACTACACTCAACAAATATACTCTAGGGAAATTGAGAATAACGATTTGCTTTTTACATCAGCTCATTCCCAAACCAGGTGTATAAAAGAACTCACAAAGAAACATCAAAATGATTTGTTGTTAACAAGTTTGTTCTTAGAAGAGTTTGCGAGGGAACTCGTCGGAAAAGACTGTTCAGGCTTCTTCAATCATCTTTCCGTGATACCTACTGCCCCCTGCTGACTCGTCGCAGAAATAGACCCTTGCTTTCCTTTGGAAATTTACACAAATGCTTTGAGTAACTGAGAAGAGTAATAGAATAGATATACTCATTAAGACACGATATTATAGACATCTTTCTCCTCCCATTACTATATGAAAAATGGTATTTCCTTATCTAAGTTCTGAAATGCCCTATTCAACTTGCCTTTGTGTGTTCTTAACTGTTTCTACTACCTCCTTTGACCCAATAGACCAGCTTATGCGATAAATCCAAAGCTAATGAAAACAATTAGAGAAGACCACTTGAAGTGTGAAGAGCTTCATGTTTTAGGGCAATTGAGCAAGATTTATTTGGTAAATCAGAAATATATTTTCATTGACTTTGGGTGTTTTGTGGTATTTCACTTTTGACAGCCTCTTGGACATGATCTCTTATGGAACAAAGGTTATAAATATATGCAGTAGATGTATGTACCTGGCACATTTACACATGACTAATGAGAAAAACAAAATATGCCTTAATTTTCATAAAATAATTTACTTCATATTTTTAAAATATTGCACAAAAATAATCAATTAGATAATTCCTTTTCTGATCATTTATGCTATTTTCTAGTAATGAGCAGATTGAGGAAAAAGTTAAGCTTCCTTTTTATATTTTAAATGAGGATTAATGGAAATTTTGTTTCCTACAGATTGACCAATCTGTAAAATGGAGCTTATTTCAACCACACTAAAGAGTTGTTATAAAAAGAAAATATCATCCAAATTCAGGCTACAAGTCTATGTTACAGGAGAGAAACTGTTCTACCAAATTACTGCTGAGACTTTCAATAACTTGGGCCCAGGAGGAATCCACATACAAAGTAATATTTTAGTAAGGCTTCTGAGGAGTCAGTCATCAGTTTCAAGCTGAGAATATAACTACTTATTCTCTCTTCACCCTGAATTGTCAACCACAATAACTGTGTTTCATTAACTAAATGAAAATAATACTTGTTATTGACAATGATCTTGGAGATCATTTATACTCATAATGTTCCAAACTATTTCACTTGGAAGAACATTAAAAAGAAACAAAATCTCAACCAAAAAAAGGATAATAATGTTAATAATTATTAACTTGTAGGTAAAATGTTTTATTGTATTTATAATTAGATATTTTAAAAGAAATTAAATATTAGTAAGAAAACACTACAACTTACAATACATAAAATCCAATTTTTCTTTATATCAGCTAATTGGTATTTAATTATTATATAGACTGGTAAAGATTATAGAGATTTTAAATAAATACATAATGAAGAATTACATAAATTTTTATTTTTACACATTACAATTATTATATTAAGTACTAATTATTTTTGTTCAAACAAGACACACCAATACGCCGAAGATTACTATTTGCCAGAGGCAAATATTTGAACCCTACCAGATGATACAGCATGTTATGATTCAGTTTTTCTCATGAAATTAGGAGTTATGGCACTGAATATTCCATGCTCATAACCAAAACTTCTGTCCAAATTTATGAATTAACCTTGAAATATCCAGTTAGAAAAGAGCAGGGAGGACTGATGACAGAAAAATCTACAAAACTGTAGTACTTATGTTACCAAACTGAACTTGGATCTGCTTTACCACTTGCACAGCAAAGCCAATCTACTGACATGGGGTTGTGGTGAAGGAAAGCACAACCTTTATTGCATTGCTCCCAGCAAGGAAAATGGGCAGCTTATGCTCAAAAAATCTGAACTCCCCAGTAGCTTTCAGGGAAGGGCTTTAAAGGCAACATTGGGAGTGAGGGTTGCAGAGTGTGAGATTTTATGATTGGCTGGTGGTGAGGTAACAGGACGTTTCAGGAATCTTAATCATCAACCTCTTGTTTCAACCCATCTGGAGTCTATGTGCTTGTGGTCAGTGTGTAGTCACCATCCTCCACCTGGGTGAAGGCCTTAGTTTCTGCAAGCCAACTCAAAGATATGCAACAGATGGTTATGTGTATCCTTTGAGAAGGAATTAGGACTCTGTTTTATTGCTGAACTATTAAGATATCATTCCTTTTCTTGCTTGACTGCTTTTCTTTTGTTTCTGCATTCACTCATTTCCCTATTTAGTTAACTGCTTGAGTCTGTTCTTTGGAACTCAGGGAAGGCCTAGGAGACTAAAGCCTTTTTCTACAAACAAGAAACGGGAACATGGTAGAACTTTTGGACCCAAGAAGGTCCTTCATGGTCCTGCTTGATTTCAGTCCCACCTTTTCTTTGATACTCTTCAATCCTGAGGGCAACAGGGGAAGGAAAAAAAAGGTAATAAAGTTTTGGATAGAGAGGCAAATCGACTCAGCGGGGGAACTCGGTTTTTGCGGGGGCTCAGTTTCACTTATCCCAGCATCCTCTTTACAATAGACTTTTTCTTAAATATTACCAGTTAAGTTTGTTCAACTCAAATATTGAATACAAGATTATGTGTGTGTGTGTGTGTGTGTGTGTGTGTGTGTAAATGGAGCATTTCCAGGGTATTGAAAATGATTAATTTTACATATTTCCTTTCTAGATTCTGGGTATTACATATTATTTTAGTATTTCCCTGTATGCAGGAAAATATGTGTATGTTTACTCAACTAACTCCTTTTTTTCCTGAAGAAAGGATAGGTGATAAAACTATAATCTGAAAGCAGGCACATATCTTTCTTGAAATTAGTTTCAAACTTTTACTTATTTTTTTAGAATATAAAAAATGAAATGGAAAATGAACTAGAAATTTGGATGTGACTCTCAGTAAATATGCTGAGAATTTAAAAGTGGAGGCAAAAAGTGTTTGTTGAAACAATTTTAGAGTAATTTATTATTTTTATTACCACTACAGTTAATGCTATCTACTTAGTAGAATATTTAAAGAAATCCTTTCTAAGCACTGATATAGACATTAAAAATACTGGATTCTAATACTATCATGGTTTTCAATGTTACAACCTTTATAAATCAGTATACTCTATGATCTTTTATTCCCTTTTCAGTAAATGATGGAAAGGGCTAAATGCTTTGGAAAGTCGCTTCCAGTTATGTATTTCATCAATGAACATCAGCGAGCTTCCCTAAATGATCCATCTCCCAACCCCCATTCCCATAATTTGGCATACAGATGATAAATGATGGAACTAGGTATCTACTTATAACAGTGGAAAACAACACTGTTAGTGGAAAACTGGCTTTCTCAAAGAGGCTTTTATGGTAAAGGACATTTTTCTAAGAACAAAAAACACTTACATAGGTGAATCATTACTGTTACATTTTAAAGGTTGCTTTTTGGTTATTTTCTATGTAAACATAGATAGATAGGTAGATAGACAGACTTGCATCACTATATATACAAAAAAATTTATAAAGTAAGCTTGAAAAAAGCAAATAAATTCAGCAAATTGTTTACAGACTTATACATTTAAGTGATAAAATATACCTGTTAATTTGCACAATAGTTCAACAAAAGTTTAACAATAAATTAATTCAATGAAGTAAAGAAAAAGAGTTCTTGGATTATTTGGCTTATTTACATTGATTGAATTGATCAAAATGGACTAGTGACTGAAAAAGATTCATTGTGGTTTTGTGGTTTTCAGGAACCAATGTCAGGATGGAACATCTCTTCTGAATATATGGACTTTGCTGTCTCATCTTATAGAATTTCTCATTGTTTAAATTATTTCTGTCATTTAATGGATTTTCACTTAGGGTAGAATCTCATTACACTAAATTGTCACCAACCTGAAATTTTACCTTTTAAAATAGTCTTTTCTCATCATCCCTGACTAATCTTCTCTAAATTTCCACTTCATTTGCAATTCTCTTTTTGGTCACTGAGGATCTCCAAAATGAAGTCCAGTTCATTATATGCCTCATTATCAGTATTACCATAGCACTATTATTGTTGCTTACTCCAATGACATTTGATGTCTTCGATTCAGTCTTATTCCTAAGAACCTTGGAAATGCTACAGCCAGATAATTTGGACCCTTTTCAAAGCACAAACTAATTTTATTCTGATACGCAATAAATCTCAGGAGTGTGGGGGAGGAAAAATAAATTTCCCTCTCCCTTTCTAGGTTCTTGGCTAAGACACTCTGTAATAAAAGACAGATTAAGGAGAAAAATGAACAGAAATTTAGTGATATGTATACCTCCTGTATACATGGGAGACACCTAGGAAAACTGAGTAACTCCCTGAAATGGCCCAAGCCATGACCTTAAATACCATCTTCAGCTAAAAACAAAAGGACGATATTGGGTATGGGGACAGTCAGTTATGGGAGGTTATCAGGCAAAGCACAGTAAACAAGGGTATGGTTGTTATGCAAATTTAAGTTCCCACCTTCTCCACTGATAAGTTTCTAGACATGAAGTAATCCTGGTACAGAGAGGGAAACACCCTTACAAATGGAGATTTTCCGTATAAATGTAAATGTCTTTTACAAAACGGTAACTTCTACTAGTTTTTCACAGCTTCTCCTGTGACTGCAGTTCCTTAAAAATAACCAGCTCAAAATAATCTTAATGCCAAAGATACCTATTTTGGGGTGGCAAATTCTGCCCCCCTTCAGTGGACCAAGAATAGCACTGAATTTGGAGAGGTGATTTTTTTCTTCTTTTCTCCTTAGTGCTAGAATAATTTAAATAAAGTCCCTATAATTTTGTTTTGTTTTGTTTTTTTCTTTGCTTGATGGGTTTTTTGGTTTTTGTTTTTGCTTCTGTTTTTATGCATAACCTAATGGAGATTGTTTCAATTTACTTCAGAATTACTTAGCTCTGTACTGTTATTCTAAATTTCCATAAAACTTATTTCTTTTTTTTTTTAAGTGTTTTCTTGTCTTTACCAGTTTTAATAATTTCACAGTTAGACAAGCAAAATAACTGAACTCTCCTCACCCACATCACTTATAAAAACAATTTACTTGATCTCACCAGCAAAAGTTAAAATAGTAAACTTGGATAGAATTTTTTTTTTCAATACGCATGTCAACATGTTACTGATCTGATTATAAATACAGAAAAATGAATCAGGGTTATAAAACTATGTAATTGATGGTACCAAATTTTGTGTTGATATATATTTTTTTAATGTATTGAAAATGTAAATCATCACCATTATTGTTTGAACTATCCAGTTTTCATAGTTGTACTCCTCACAAAAACCTATATGGTATGAATTAGATTTCCAAACTGTTCAAAATTCAGTTTTATAGCATTGATAGCAATAACAAAAATCTCTGTCATGTTTTTAAAAATACTAGAAAAACATTCTTCTGCCTTATGTTCTTGAACTAGAGAAAAATATAACCCAACATCCTACTAACTGAATTATTTACCCACTGGCCTTTTTATACATTTATAAGATAGTGGGGAAAAAAAGGAACATCCTGAAATATCACATTTCTATAGTAAATTTTAAATCCTAAAGAAAACATTAAATTTGTTCAAGATAATTTTAATGTTTTTCGTATTATAATTATGTTGTTCAAATTATATACCATATACACTGACCAAGAAGGCCTTACTATTCCCTTCAGGTTCACTAGACTTTAGACAGGTTCCTTTCTGACTATAATCCCCTGACCTCCCTTGTCTTAAAGCACTTACTATAGAAAACTTTCAATTGTAAGTTATTTCTCTAACCTTTTTAAGATAGATATAAAAATTCTACAATGCATGAGTTCTTTCTCTAGGACCTGGGACCATCCTTTTGAAATGTAATCATTAGAAAAGTAAGGCCTCTATCTCCCATTCTGTGTGGAAGAGTAGGAGTCTCACTGAGATAAGCACCAGTTAGCAAACCCTGATAGCCTAATCACATAGACCACTCCTCCACTAAGATCTCCAGTACTTTTCGATTCATCCACCTAGAGTGTAAAAGTCCTTCTGCCTTTTGTTTCACTGGAGTTGAGTTTAATATCTCTTCTCTATAGACTTGACCTCTATTGCACTAATTTTTTTAACATCTTTATTCCAGTATAATTGATTGACAATGTTGTCTTAGTTTCTGCTTTATAACAAAGTGAATCAGATATACATATACATATTTCCACATATCTCTTCCTTCTGGCGTCTCCCCGCTGCCCTCCCTATCCCACCACTCCAGGTGGTCACAAAGCACTGGGCTGATATACCTGTGCTATGTGGCTATTTCCCACTAGCTATCTATTTTACATTTGGTAGTGTATATATGCCAATACCACTCTCTCACTTCGTCTCAGCTTACCCTTCCCCCACCCTGTGTCCTCAAGTCCATTCTCTACCTCTGCATCTTTATTCCTGTCCTGCCCCTAGGTTCTTCAGAACCATTTTTTTTGTTTTTGTTCTTTTTAGATTTCATATGTATGTGTTAGCATACGGTATTTGTTTTTCTCTTTCTCACTTACTTCACTCTGTATGACAGACTCTAGGTCCATCCACCTCACTAAAAATAACTCAATTTCATCTCTTTATGTGGCTGAGTAATGTTTCATTGTATTTATGTGCCACATCTTCTTTATCCGTTCATCTGTCAGTGAACGCTTGGATTGCTTCCATGTCCTGGCTATTGTAAATAGAGCTGCAATGAACATTGTGGTACATGACTCTTTTTGACTTATGGTTTTCTCAGGGTATATGCCCAGTAGTGGGATTGCTGGGTCATATGGTAGTTTTAGTATTTTAAGGAGCCTCCATACTGTTCTCCATAGTGGCTGTATCAATTTACATTCCCACCAACAGTGCAAGAGGGTTCCCTTTTCTCCACACCCTCTCCAGCATTTATTGTTTGTAGATATTTTGATGATGGCCATTCTCATTGGTGTGAGGTGATACCTCACTGTAGTTTTGATTTGCATTTCTCTAATGATTAGTGATGTTGAGCATCCTTTCATGTGTTTTTTGACAATCTCTGTATCTTCTTTGGAGAACTGTCTATTTAGGTTTTCTGCCCATTTTTGATTGGGGTTGTTTGTTTTTTTGAAATTGAGCTGCATGAGCTGCTTGTAAATTTGGGAGATTAATCCTTTGTCAGTTGCTTCATTGGCAGATATTTTTTCCCATTCTAAGGGTTGTCTCTTTGTCTTGTTTATGGTTTCCTTTGCTGTGCAAAAGCTTTTAAGTTTCATTAGGTCCCATTTGTTTATTTTTGTTTTAATGTCCACTTCTCTAGGAGGTGGGTCAAAAAGGTCATGCTGTGATTTATGTCATAGTGTTCTGCCTATGTTTTCCTCTAAGAGTTTTATAGTGTCTTGCCTTACATTTAGGTCTTTAATCCATTTTGAGTTTATTTTTGTATATGGTGTTAGGGAGTGTTCTAATTTCATTCTTTCACATGGAGCTGTCCAGTTTTCCCAGCACCACTTATTGAAGAGGCTGTCTTTTCTCCATTGTATATTCTTGCCTCCTTTATCAAAAATATGGTGACCATATGTGCGTGGGTTTTTCTCTGAGCTTTCTATCCTGTTTCATTGATCTGTATTTCTGTTTTTGTGCCAGTACCATACTGTCTTGATTACTGTAGCTTTGTAGTCTAGTCTGAAGTCTGGGAGCCTGATTCCTCCAGCTCCTTTTTTCTTTTTCAAGATTGTTTTGGCTATTCGGGGTCTTTTGTGTTTCCTTACAAATCATGAAATTTTCCGTACTAGTTCTGTGAAAAATGCCCTTGGTAGTTTGATAGGGATTGCATTAAATCTGTAGAATGCTTTGGGTAGTATAGTCATTTTTAGAATGTTGATTCTTTGAATCCAAGAACATGGTATATCTCTCCATCTGTTGGTATCATCTTTCATTTCTTTCCTCAGGGTTTTATAGTTTTCTGCATACAGGTTTTTTGTCTCCTTAAGTAGGTTTATTCCTAGGTATTTTATTCTTTTTTTTGCAGTGATAAATGGAAGTGTTTCCTTAATTACTCTTTCAGATTTTTTATCATTCGTATATAGGAATGCAAGAGATTTCTGTGCATTAATTTTGTATCCTGCTACTTTACCAAATTCATTGATTAGCTCTAGTAGTTTTTTTGTAGCATCTTTAGGATTCTCTACGTATAGTATCATGTCATCTGCAAATAGTGACAGCTTTACTTCTTCTTTTCCAATTTGTATTACATTTATTTATTTTTCTTCTCTGATTGCTGTGGCTAAAACTTCCAAAACTATGTTGAATAAATACTGGTGACAGTGGAAAAGCTTGTCTTGTTCCTGATCTTATTGGAAATATTTTCAGTTTTTCACCTATGAGAATGATATTGGCTGTGGGTTTGTCATTTATGGCCTTTATTATGTTGAGGTAACTTCCTTCTATGCCTACTTTCTGGAGGGTTTTTCTCATAAATAGGTGTTGAATTTTGTCAAAAGTTTTTTCTGCATCTATTGAGATGATCCTAAAGTTTTTCTCCTTCAATTTGTTAATATGGTTTATCACGTTGATTGATTTGCGTATATTGATGAATCCTTGCATTCGTGGATAAACCCCATTTGATCATGGTGTATGATCCTTTTAATGTGCTGTTGGATTCTGTTTGCTAATATTTTGTTAAGGATTTTTGCATGTTTGTTCATCAGTGATATTGGCCTGTAGTTTTCTTTCTTTATGACATCTTTGTCTGTTTTTGGTATCAGGGTGATGCTGGCTTCGTAGAATGAGTTTGTGAGTGTTCCTCCCTCTGCTATATTTTGGAAGAGTTTGAGAAGGATAGGTGTTAGCTCTTCTCTAAATGTTTGATAGAATTTGCCTGTGAAGCTATCTGGTCCTGGGCTTTTGTTTGTTGGAAGAACTTAATCACAGTCTCCATTTCAGTACTTGTGATTGGTGTGTTTATATGTTCTATTTCTTCCTGGTTCAGTCTCAGAAGGTTGTGCTATTCTAAGAATTTGTTCATTTCTTCCAGGTTGTCCATTTTATTGGTATATAGTTGCTTGTAGTCATCTCTCATGATCCATTTTAATTCTGCAGTGTCAGTTGTTACCCCTCATTTTTCATTCCTAATTCTATTGATTTGAGTCTTACTTTCTTTCTTCTTCAGTTTGGCTAATGGTTTATCAAATTTTTTTATCTTCTCACAGAGCCAGCTTTTAGTTTTATTGATCTTTGCTATAATTTTCTTCATTTATTTTCATTTACTTCTCATCTGATCTTTATGATTTCTGTCGTTCTGCTAACTTTGGGCGTTTTTTTTCTTCTTTCTGTAATTGCTTTAGGTGTAATGGTAGTTTGTTTATTTGAGATGTTTCTTGTTTCTTGTGGTAGGATTGTATTGCTATAAACTTCCTACTTAGAACTACTTTTGCTGCATCCCATAGGTTTTGGGTCATTGTGTTTTCATTGTCATTTGTTTCTAGGTGGTTTTTGATTTCCTCTTTGATTTCTTCAGTGATCCCTTGGTTATTTAGTAGTGTATCATTTAGCCTCCTTGTGTTTGTATTTTTTACAATTTTTTCCTGTAATTGACATCTAGTCTCATAGTGTTGTGGTCAGAAAAGATACTTGATGCGATTTCAATTTTCTAAAATTCACCAAGGCTTGATTTGTGACCCAAGATATGATCTATCCTGGAGAATGTTCCATGAGCACTTGAGAAGAAAGTGTATTCTGTTGTTTTTGGATGGAATGTCCTATAAATATCACTTAAGTCCATCTTGTTTTATGTGTCATTTAAAGTATGTGTTTCCTTATTTATTTTCATTTTGGATGATCTGTCCATTTGTGAAAGTAGGGTGTTAAAGTCCCCTACTATGATTGTGTTTCTGTTGATTTCCCCTTTTATGGTTGTTAGCATTTGCCTTATGTATTGAGGTGCTCCTATGTTGGGTGCATAAACATTTACAATTGTTATATCTTCTTGGATTGATCCCTTGATCATTATGTCGTTTCCTTCTTTGTCTCTTTTAATAGTCTTTATTTTAATGTCTATTTTTTCTGATACAAAAATTGCTACTCTAGCTTTCTTTTGATTTCCATTTGCATGGAATATCTTTTTCCATCCCCTCACTTTCAGTCTGTATGTGTCCCTAGGTCTGAAGTTGGTCTCTTGGAGACAGCATATATACAGGTCTTGTTTTTGTATCTGTTCAGCCAGTCTATGTCTTTTGGTTGGAGCATTTAGTCCATTTACATTTACAGTAGTTATCAATATGTATGTACCTGTTACCATTTTCTTAATTGTTTTGCATGTGTTATTGTAGGTCTTTTCCTTCTCTTGTGCTTCCTGCCTAGCAAAGTTCCTTTAGCATTTGTTGTTAAGCTGGTTTGGTGGCGCTGAATTCTCTTAGCTTTTGCTTGCCTGTAAAGGCTTTAATTTCTCTGTCTAATCTGAATGAGGTCCTTGATGGATAGAGTAATCTTGATTGTAGGTTTTTCCCTTTCATCACTTTAAATATGTCCTGCCACTCCCTTCTGGCTTGTAGAGTTTCTGCTGAAAGATCAGCTGTTAACCTTATGGGGATTCCCTTGTATGTTATTTGTTGTTTTCCCTTGCTGCTTTTAATATTTTTTCTTTGTATTTAATTTTCAATGGTTTGATTAATATGTGCCTTGTCGTATTTCTCCTTATACTTATCCTGTATGGGACTCTGTGCTTCCTGGGCTTGATTGACTCTTTCCTTTCACATATTAGGGAAGTTTTCACCTATAATCCATTCAAATATTTTCTGATTCACTTTGTTTTTTCTTTTTTTCTTCTGGGACCCATATAATTTAAATGTTGGTGTGTTTAGTATTGTCCCAGCGGTCTCTGAGACTGTCCTCAATTCTTTTCATTCTTTTTTCTTTATTCTCCCCTGTGGTAGTTATTTCCACTATTTTATCTTCCAGGTGACTTATGTGTTCTTCTGCGTCAGTTATCTGCTGTTGATTCCTTCTAGAGAATTTTTAATTTCATTTATTGTGTTTTTCATCATTGTTTGTTTGCACTTTAGTTCTTCTAGGTCCTTGTTAAATGTTTCATTTATTTTCTCCATTCTATTTCCAAGATTTTGGATCATCTCTACTATCATTATTCTGAATTCTCTTTCAGGTAGACTGCCTATTTCCTCTTCATTTGTTTGGTCTGGTGGGTTTTTATCTTGCTCCCTCATCTGCTGTGTGTCACTCTGTGTCTTCTCATTTTGCTTAACTTACTGTGTTTGGGGTCTCCTTTTTGCAGGCTGCAGGCTCGTAGTTCCTGTTGTTTTTGGTGTCTGTCCGCAGTGGCTAAAGTTGGTTCAGTGGGTTGTTTAGGCTTCCTGGTCGAGTGGACTGATGCCTGTGTTCTGGTGGATGAGGCTGGATCGTGTCTTTCTGGTGGGCAGGACCACGTCCGGTGGTGTGTTTAGGGGTTCCTGTGACCTTTTTATGATTTTAGGCAGCCTCTCTGCTAATGGGTGGGGTTGTGTTTCTGTCTTGCTAGTTGTTTGGCATAGGGTGTCCAGCACTGTAGCTTGCTGGTCATTGAGTGGAGCTGGGTCTTAGCGTTGAGATGGACTTCTCTGGGAGAGCTTTTGCCGTTTGATATTATGTGGAGCTGGGAGATCTCTGGTGGGCCAAATTCGTGAACTCGGCTCTCCCCACCTCAGAGGTACAGGCCTGACACCCAGCCGGAGCAAGACCAAGACCCTGTCAGCCACACGGCAATCATCTTAGGTTGCATTTCCGAGAAGCAGTCAGAGAAGTTCAAGCGATTCATTAGAAAACAGTGCCTCAGGGGCTTCCCTGGTGGCGCAGTGGTTGAAAGTCCGCCTGCCGATGCAGGGGACACGGGTTCGTGCCCTGGTCCGGGAAGATCCCACATGCCGCGGAGCGGCTAGGCCCATGAGCCATTGCCACTGAGCCTGCGCGTCCACAACAGTGAGAGGCCCGCATAACGCAAAAAAAAAAAAAAAGAAAGAAAAGAAAACAGTGCCTCAGGAGGAGTGGGGAAGGCAGGAGAAGTGAAGGATTAAATCTAAACAAGTATGTGATTGCAGCAGAGATTAATTTCAGCTTAATTCCACAGGAAAGTTCTGGAATCAAAAATTACACCTGAATTATTTCCTATTGCAATAAGTGTTAATAGATACTTTCTTGCTATTTTTCACAAGTGTCCGGTACAATTTCCTTTTCACATTTTAATGTTAATTGATTAACCTTAAAGTTTTACTCCATGATCATGTTATATTAAATATATACAGCATATCCTAAAATATGTATTCCAATTTATTCATATTCTTCATCTCAAAAAGTGACATTCTGATGAAAAATCTCAGGAGGCAATGCTCAAGCAATTCTGATTAAATCAGAGCCCCAAGATGTGTACATAGCTCTCTTCACAGTTTTCCTCTGTTGTCACTTATGTATTTGGTAAACCACATACGGGTTTACCAGGGAAGTATTTCTCGTATTAAAATCATACACAAAATGCTCTCTGTACTCCTACATTCTTGCTTTTTAAAAAAGATTCTGTTTATTTCAGATTTGCTGTTATAACAGAACACGTTTTTGATGTGTTTTACACTTTACATTTTTACTTCACAACAGGGAACAGCTTATTAGTGGGTGGTAGAACTGGGATCCAGACGTGACTGAGCCAATATGTATATATCTGTTAACTTTAGCTCTTTTTCAGGCTGGAATATATTGAATGAAATGACTTGGAAGTCACATATACCATGAAGTAAGGGAGGTTCTGAAAGATAGGGCCTCTCATAGTGGATCAAAAGCATCAGCGTTTCCTGGGAACTTCTGAGAAACTCTTAAAATGGGGCCCACTTCTCTGCATTTTAATTTAACAAGCCCTCCAGGTGATTATTTAGCATGCAATAGTTTAAGAATCTCTAATATAGACTTTGTATTTGTTTGGACCAACATCAGTTGGATGATGAAAAGGCAAATTGCCTCAAGTTTCCTAGATTCTTCTAGCCATTTATGCAATTTATCTGGCCTTGGTACATTTCCTCTTCTTTTTCAGCAGCTTCGCAACTTTTCCTAGAGCTCAGAGTTAGTTCAATGGAAGATCTGAGCGATGTGGACCACTGAGTTTCAAAAGCTTCCCCTTTCTAGCAAAGCCCTTCTTTGATTAGAGAACTTAGATTTTTCCTCATCTACTCCCTTAATTATAGAGAGCTTTCAGCAAATAGAAGGACTTTTCAGGAGCACTCTCCATGATGCTTGCAATCCAGTTAGGCTAGGTATTAAGCATAGGATGATTCTAACCCCTTTGCCTCTCTGCTTGTCAGATTCCCCAATAGCTCCAATATTCTACTTGTACTCAGTGATACTGAGTGGCACCTGAATGTGTCTGTGCCATGCTTTACCTAACACTGAACATTTTGAAACTTTGAGATATTAAATAATGATTTAGGAGAGCAGTGTTTAGCCACAGCAGAAGATGCAAACTAATAGAAAACTTAAGACTTCCTTTGGTGGTTCTTTGATAATGCCAGATGTAAGTCACTATTTTACGAACAGATGCATCGGAAGAAGAAGTAAAAGGTAGACAAAAAAGACTCTATAAAGCTAAGAATTTGGTTAGTAGGGAAAACCCACAATTATATAGAATAAATTAGAATATAAACTAATTTTTACATATCTGAAATGAAATGGCAAATACAATTTATGATATCTCAACTTTTTAAATATAAGCTTGCAGAGTAATGATATCAGAAACATAAATGGTACAGAATCAAAGCGTGGTATTTTATATAGTATCCTTTATGTATCGCAAATATCTAAAGGTCTCGTAAAGTCAATAAAAAAAATAGTCTTTATAAGCCAGGGATGATGGTGTTCCTTCAGATGTTTTCAGATTCGGAAATAATTTTGATGTAAAATTAGTCAATCATGCATTAGAACAACAGTACATTTTAAGGCCAAGGATACTTGTTTTGAAAACCAGTTACATCATTTAACTGTGATTTTTTTGTTTGTTTTTTGGTGTTGTTCAAGTTACCAAGTCTTAGCTGAAAAACTGGAGAAAGATCTACCTCACAAAATTTTGAAAATAATATTTGCAAATTGTGTAGCCTCTGTTATTCCTGGTACATTGAAGTATTTGATATATATTAGTTCTCTTCCCCATGTTTTACGAAATTATTTCTATGATCCAAGACGTTTCTAGTCTTGGCCATGGTCTAGTTTCCTATTGCTGCTGTAACAAATTGCCATAAACTTAGTGGCTTAGGACAATAGAAATTCATTATCTTACAGTTCTGGGGGCCAGAAGTTTTAAAATCAAGGTGCTGACAGGGTAGGAAGTGGGAAGGAATCTGTTTCCAGCTTCTAGAGACCACTTGCGTCTTCAAATCTCTTTCTCTCTGACCTCTTCTGTAGTTGCATCTCCTATTCTGGTTGACTATTCTACCTTCCTCTTTCCATTATTATGGCCCTTGTTACTCTGTTGGGCCCACCCAGATAATTCATGGTATTCTCTCCATCTCAGGATCGTTAATCACATCTGCAAAGCCCTTTTTCTATGTAAGGTATCACATTCACAGTTTTCAGAGATTAGTAATGAACATCTCTTGAGGATCATTATATTGACTACCATGGGCCAACTTTAAAAAGAAAAAGAACTTTTGAAAAAGTCATAATAACTTATTTAAAATAAAATAAATTAAATTCCCTTTATTCCTGACCACTCCCCTTCAGTTTGAATACTTAGAGACCAAGGAGTACAATTATTTTTACTTGTGGCAAAAATATTATACTAAGGAATTAATAATAATGTTTTTAATTATAAAAACAAATAACCAAGCAAATTTAACATAAAACAACACAGTCTTCACATAGCTAAAATATAAAAAACATACTAAACTAAGGGAAGACAAATTTGTCTCTAAAGGCATTTCAGTGGAAAAAATATGCAAATACTTGCAAAGATTTTCTGATTGGTATAAGAGCCAATTTTAAATGTCTTCAAATTGACTTGCAATAAAATCTTAAAGCACTCTGAATTCAAGTTCATTAAGGAGTTTTCTCTTTGCATGACACTTCAGCAAAGAGAAAAATGTGTGTGGTAAGATTACAATATATTTTTTACAGCTGTTGTGTGGTGAGAAATACTGTGCAGAAAGTATAGATCTGGAGAAAGAAACATGTATTTGAATGTAATCTTAGCTTTGTGCATGATTAGTTCATGTCAAAGCATATACTTGTAGCTGTTGTTTCCGAATACCATCCTTACTTTAGGTCTAAGTTAAGGTTAACTTAATTGCAGCTATGTTTATTTCTCCCAAGGCTTAAATTAAAAAGATCTAACTCTTTGCCTCTTTTAACTTTTTCTAATCTCAACAGAAGTAAATTCTTATATAATCAAACAGAGCAGATGAGGAATATGTAATTGAGGAAGTATGACAATTTACAAGAAAGAATCAGCAACTTATTCTGCTTATAAGAAATCAAAGGGGGCTTTATAGAGCATGCTTACACAGCCTTGAGAAATGCAGAGAGGAATAACAAGGAAGGATGAGGAAGATGTTTCAGGAAAGAACAATTTCAATGTCATGGAGATGAGAAAAAACATGGTATCAGTACAAAAAGCAATTTGGTAAGTCTAGAGTAGAGGGTCAAGAAAGCAACAGATGTGAAATGTTTATAAAGGCAAACAAGTGAATATTGGAGGAACTTGTCTGAAATGTTATAGAGCTTAGATGTAAACTTTACAGGGCAGGAATGATAATAGTGGAAGCAGTCTGGAGGATAAATTAGAAGTAGGAATTTGAAATCTTGGAGTGACGATAACCACCTTGGAGATCCTTGGCAATTGCAGTAGGGATATGGAATAGAAAGTAGCTTAATGTTTTTTAATATAACCCTAAATTTAATTTGATTTGTTAGGTTGGTAAAAAAAAAAAAATAGCACTTTAGATAGTTGACAGATTCCTGCCTTGGGGGAATAGTGAATACACTTACTGAATAAGCATGTGCAAGGAAATGAAGATTTTGGAGGTGAGTTCGTGTTAGGTTCTATATTTGAGCTATATCAAAATTGAGGCATTTTGAGGACTTCAACTAAAAATATTGAATCCATAGGTATTATTGGTCTAAGATGGTCATAATGATCAGACATTATCAGTGTATGTGTTAAAATAATGAATTGGATATAATTGTCTAGGAAAAAAATGTACAGCAAGAAGGTTAAGAATAGAACTTTGATGATCACAATGCAAAATAGAAATCATTGGGTCAATAGTAATGTTAGTTACAGCAAAACAATATTCAGAGAGAAACTATTCTATTTAGTTTCTTTTTTTAAAGTCTGTTTTAAAACTCCATTGTACAATTTAATAAGCAACCTTCTAGAATTAGGCAAACCAAATTTGAAAGCACACTGAAATCTCTATAAGTATAAATGAATACATTTACAGGATATACAAAGATTGAATATAATACATCCCTCAGAAAGTACACAGCATTTTCTACGCCTACTTTTCAGCAACATCACAGCTTGTTAGAATTCAAGGCTAACCCTATTTACTTTTCAAAGAAGCATTATCTGTGTTCACATTAAGTATCTAAATTCTTTTTTATAAAATATAAAAGCTGAGATGGTAATTTTTCCCTCAACAATTTTCCCCTTAGATCTGATGTTTGTGTGTCACCTAAAATGCTGCTGATGGGTATGAATTAGGACCATTTTGTTCTTTTATTATTAATCATATTTTTAAGAAACTAATTTTTATCAATTTTTGGCTTACGAAATAAAATCTTAGATGTAGTAATGCTTTTTTGACTTCCATTTATTTATAACTATGTTTTTATTATAGTCTTAATTTTTAAAAAGACTTTTTTTTCACTGCCAGGGCAGGATTGGATCCCTGGTGATGGAACTAAGATCCTGCAAGCTGCATGGCCAAAAAAAAGACAGAAAGAAAAAGAAAAGCACTTTAGGTTTTTAATGTACACAATTATTTTTAATTTTTTTAAAATTTATAAAGAAAAGTTCCATAAATAGCCCATTGAACATATGTTCAAATAGAGATGTAAAATGTGAGTAAAATCTTAGTAAAGCATAAGGATTTGCATATCCGTTAGTTCCATTATGTTGATTGGATTAACCAAATCCTCTGTTTTAAGTTCAGGTATTCTTGTGTAGGGTGAAATAAGGTCACGTGTTAAAGCATTCCAGTAAAATTAGAGCGGTGTTGGTTTGTCTTTCAGTGGCTAACCTTGTTTTTTTTGTTTGGTTTTGTTTTGGCTGCGTTGGGTCTTTATTGCTGCACGTGGGCTTTTCTCTAGTTGTGGCGAGCAGGGGCTACTCTTCCTTGCGGTGCACGGGCTTCTCATTGCGGTGGCTTCTCTTGTTGTGGACTCTAGGTGTGTGGGCTTCAGTAGTTGCAGCACGTGGGCCCTAGAGCACAGGCTCAGTAGTTGTGGTACACGGGCTTAGTTGCTCGTGGCATGTGGGAAATTCCCAGACCAGGAATCGAACCTGTGTCCCCTGCACTGACAGGTGGATACTTAACCACTGCGCCACCAGGGAAGTCCCTAACCTTGTTTTTAATTGCATGCCTATTAATTTGGTGCATTGAAGTTCAAGTTTGATTGGTATTCATCACTGACTGTGCTTCTATTATTTTTTCTGGATATTAATAATGTTGTCTTTTCCTTAATTGGGTGTAGGTTTCTGTAACATATATTTTTGGCTTTAAGCTCTTCAACATCATTCCGTTTTAATCTAATTCTTTAGAAGCAGATTTTTTCCCAATTTTGTATTTTGATACAATCTCAAATGTTTGCTTCCTATAAACAGAATTTAAACCATAACATTTTGCCTTATCTAGTGTATTTGTTCTATCTTTCGTGAATTTTTTGTTCTGTAAATAATTCTGAAATGATTTAGAATATATGTATCCTTGTTTTTAATCAAAACAGACCTTAGGTAAAAATTCATTTTCCAAGATTTTTACAGACATATTTACCTAATTGAAATTTAAAAAACAACTTTTGACTTTTCAAAAGTTACTTATTGTATTAATTTGCTGTGTTTTATACTTTGCTTTCTAATTTAAATATTTTTATTTCATTTTCATTTTCTGTTACAAACATATGACAGCTATTTATCATCATAATCATTCTAAATGTAAGGTAAGTAAATTTATTTTTCTGTTTTTATCTTGTATAATTGGCTTAATTGCTACTGACTATTCTTTCCAGTATTACTTTTTCAATTTTAAGATTTCCATATTAATTTCTCAAAGATTTTGGTGCATTTTTTGTGAGTTTTAAAAATATCTGAGTAATATATTTTCTCAAAAATTTGTTTTTAAACATTTTATCGAGAAGGCACATTTTTTTTTACAACAGGTTATTAGTCATCAATTTTATATACACAAGTGTATATATGTCAATACCAATCGTCAATACCACACCCCCCCACACACACACCCCACAGCTTTCCCCCTTTGGTGTCCATATATTTGTTCTCTACATCTGTGTCTCAGTTTCTGCCTTGCAAACTGCTTCATCTGTACCATTTTTCTAGGTTCCACATATATGCATTAATATACGATATTCGTTTTTCTCTTTCTGACTTACTTCATTCTGTATGAGTCTCTAGATCCATCCATGTCTCAACAAATGGCCTAATTTCGTTCCTTTTTTATGGCTCAGTAATATTCCATTGTATATATGTACCAAAACTTCTTTAGCCATTCGTCTGTCAATGGGCATTTAGGTTCCTTCCATAACCTGCCTATTGTAAATAGTGCTGCAATGAACATTGGGGTGCATGTGTCTTTTTGAATTATGGCTTACTCTGGGTATATGCCCAGTAGTAGGATTGCTGGATCATATGTTAATTCTATTTTTAGTTTTTAAAAGAAACTCCTTACTGTTCTCCATAGTGGCTGTATCAATTTACATTCCCACCAACAGTGCAAGAGGGTTTCCTTTTCTCCACACCCTCTCCAGCATTTGTTTTTGTACATTTTCTGATGTTGCCCATTCTAACCGGTATGAGGTGATGCCTCATTGTAGTTTTGATTTACATTTCTCTAATAATTAGTGACGTTGAACAGATTTTCATGTGATTCTTGGTGATCTGTATGTCTTCTTTGGAGAAATGTCTATTTAGGTCTTCTACCCATTCTTGGATTGGGTTTTTTGTTTTTTTAATACTGACCTTCATGAGCTGTTTATATATTTGAAGACTAATCCTTTGTCCATTGATTCGTTTACAAATATTTTCTCCCATACTGAGAGTTGTCTTTTCATCATATTTATGGTTTCCTTTGCTGTGCAAAAGCTTTGATATTTCAATAGGTCCCATTTGTTTATATTTGTTTTTATTTCCATTACTATCAGAGGTGGATCAAAAAAGATCTTGCTGTGATTCATGTCAAAGAGTGTCCTTCCTATGTTTTCCTCTAAGAGTTTTATAGTGTCTGGTCTTACATTCAGGTCTCGAATCCAGTTTGAGTTTATTTTTTTTATGGTGTTAGGGAGTGTTCTAATTTCATTCTTTTACATGTAGCTGTCCACTGTTCCCAGCACCACTTGTTGAAAAGACTGTCTTTTCTCCATTGTATATCCTTGCCCCACTTGTCATAGATTAGTTGACCATAGTTGCATGGGTTTATCTCTGGGCTTTCTATCTTGTTCCATTGACCTGTGTTTCTGTTTTTGTGCCAGTACCATATTATCTTGATTACTGTAGCTTTGTAGTATAGTCTGAAGTCAGGGAGTCTGATTCCTCTAGCTCCATTTTTTCCCCACAAGACTGCTTTGGCTATTCGGAGTCTTTTGTGTCTCCATACAAATTTTAAGATTGTTTCTTCTAGTTCCGTAAAAAATGCCATTGGTAATTTGATAGGGATTGCATTGAATCTGTAGATTGCTTTGGGTAATGTAGTCATTTTCACAATATTGATTCTTCCAATCCAAGAACATTGTATATCTCTCCATCTGTTGGTATCATCTTTCATTTCTTTCATCAGTGTCTTATAGTTTTCTGCATACAGGTCTTTTGTTTCCCTAGGTAGGTTTATTCCTAGGTATTTTATTCTTTTTGTGGCAGTGGTAAATGGGAGTGTTTCCTTAATTTCACTTTCAGATTTCTCATCATTAGTGTATTGGAATGTAAGAGATTTCTGTGCATTAATTTTGCATCCTGCAACTTTACCAAATTCATTGATTAGTTCTAGTAGTTTCCTGGTGGCATTTTTAGAATTTTCTATGTGTAGTATCATGTCATCTGCAAATAGTGACAGTTTTACTTCTTCTTATCCAATTTGTATTCCTTTTATTTCTTTTTCTTCTCTGATTGCTGTGGCTAGGACTTCCAACACTATGTTGAATAATAGTGGTGACAGTGGAAACCCTTGTCTCATTCCTGATCTTAGAGGAAATGCTTTTAGTTTTTCACCATTGAGAATGATGTTTGCTGTTGGTTTGTTGTATATGGCCTTTATTATGTTGAGGCAGGTTTCCTCTATGCCCATTTTCTGGAGAGTTTTTATCATAAATGGATGTTGAATTTTGTCAAAACTTTTACTGCATCTATTGAGATGATCATATGGTTTTTCTTCTTCAGTTTGTTAATATGGTGTATCACATTGATTGACTTGCGTATATTGAAGAATCCTTGCATCCCTGGGATAAATCCCACCTGATCATGGTATATGATCCTTTTAATGTGTTGTTGGATTCTGTTTGCTAGTATTTTATTGAGGATTTTTGCATCTATATTCATCAGTGATATTGGTCTGTAATTTTCTTTTTTTGTAGTATCTTTGTCTGGTTTTGGTAACAGGGTGTTGGTGGCCTCATAGAATGAGTTTGGGAGTGTTCCTTCCTCTGCAATTTTTTGGAAGAGTTTGAGAAGGATGAGTGTTAGCTCTTCTCTAAATGTTTGATAGAATTCACCTGTGAAGTCCTCTGGTCCTGGACTCTTGCTGGTTGCAAGATTTTTAATCACAATTTCAATTTCATTCCTTGTCATTGGACTGTTCATATTTTCTGTTTCTTTCTGGTTCATTCTTGGAAGGTTATACCTTTCTAAGAATTTGTCCATTTCTTCCAGGTTGTCCATTTTATTGGCATAGAGTTGCTTGTAGTAGTCGCTTAAGATGCTATGTATTTCTGTGGTGTCTGTTGTAACTCCTCCTTTTTCATTTCTAATTTTATTGATTTTAGTCCTCTCCCTCTTTTTCTTGATGAGTCTGCCTAATGGTTTATCAATTTTGTTTATCTTCTCAAAGAACCAGCTTTTAGTTTTATTGATCTTGGCTATTGTTTTCTTTGTTTCTATTTCATTTATTTCTGCTTTGATCTTTATGATTTCTTTCCTTCTGCTAACTTTGGATTTTCTTTGCTCTTTCTCTAGTTCCCTTAGGTGTAAGTTTAGGTTGTTTACTTGAGATTTTTCTTGTTTCCTGAGGTAGGCTTTTATAACTATAAACTTCCCTCTTAGGACTGCTTTTGCTGCATCCAATAGGTTTTGGATTGTTGTGTTTTCATTGTCTTTGTCCCTAGGTATTTTTTGATTTCGTCTTTGATTTCTTCAGTGATCTCTTGGTTATTTAGTAACATATTCTTTAGCCTCCATATGTTTATGTTTTCTATGTTTATTTCACTGTAATTCATTCCTCATCTCATAGCGTTGTGGTCAGAAAAGTTGCTTGATATGATTTCAATTTTCTTAAATTTACTGAGGCTTGATTAGTGACCCAAGATGTGATCTATACTGGAGAATGTTCCGTTCGCACTTGAGAAGAAAGTGTAATCTACTATTTTTGGACGGAATGTCCTATAAATATCAATTAAATCTATCTGATCTATTGTGTAATTTAAAGCTTTTGGTTCCTTATTTATTTTCATTTTGGATGATCTGTCCATTGGTGTAAGTGAGGTGTTAAAGTCCCCCACTACTATTGTGTTACTGTCGATTTCCTCTTTTAGAGCTGTTAGCAGTTGCCTTATGTATTGAGGTGCTCCTATGTTGGGTGCATATATATTTATATTTGTTATATCTTCTTCTTGGATTGATCCCTTGATCATGTAGTGTCTGTCCTTCCTTGTCTCTTGTAACATCATTTATTTTAAAGTCTATTTTATCTGATATGACTATAGCTACTCCAGCTTTCTTTTGATTTCCATTTGCATGGACTATCTTTTTCCATCCCCTCACTTTCAGTCTGTATGTGTCCCTAGGTCTGAAGTGGGTTTCTTGTAGACAGCATATATATGGGTCTTGTTTTTGTATCCATTCAGCAAGCCTGTGTCTTTTGGTTGGAGCCTTTAATTCATTCACGTTTAAGGTAATTACCAATATGTATGTTCCTGTGACCATTTTCTTAATTGATTGGGGTTTTTTTTTGTAGGTCCTTTTCTTCTCTTGTGTTTCCCACTTAGAGAAGTTCCTTTAACATTTGTTGAAGAGCTGGTTTCATGGTGCTGAATTCTCTTAGCTTTCGCTTGTCTGTAAAGCTTTTGATTTCTCCATCAAATCTGAATGAGATCCTTGCCGGATAGAGTAATCTTGGTTTTAGGTTCTTCCCTTTCATCACTTTAAGTATATCATGCCACTCCCTTCTGGCTTGTAGAGTTTCTGCTGAGAAATCAGCTGTTAACCTTATGGGAGTTCCCTTGTATGTTATTTGTCATTTTTCCCTTACTGCTTTCAATAATTTTTCTTTGTCTTTAATTTTTGCCAATTTGATTACTAGGTGTTTCCGTGTGTTCGTCCTTGGGTTTATCCTGTATGGGACTCACTGTGCTTCCTGGACTTGGGTGGCTATTTCCTTTCCCATGTTAGGGAAGTCTTCGACTATAATCTTTGCAAATATTTCTCCTGGTCCTTTCTCTCTCTCTTCTCCTTCTGGGACCCCTATAATACAAATGTTGTTGCTTTTAATGTTGTCCCAGAGGTCTCTTAGGCTGTCTTCATTTCTTTTCATTCTTTTTTCTTTATTCTGTTCCTCAGCAGTGAATTCCACCATTCTGTCTTCCAGGTCACTTATCCGTTCTTCTGCCTCAGTTATTCTGCTATTGATTCCTTCTAGTGTAGTTTTCATTTCAGTTATTGTATTGTTCATCTCTGTTTGTTTGTTCTTTAATTCTTCTAGTTCTTTGTTAAACATTTCTTGCATCTTCTCGATCTTTGCTTGCATTCTTTTTCCAAGGTGCTGGATCATCTTCACTACCGTTATTCTGAATTCTTTTTCTGTAAGGTTGCCTATCTCCACTTCCTTTAGTTGTTTTTCTAGGGTTTTATCTTGTTCCTTCATCTGGTACATAGCCCTCTGCCTTTTCATCTTGTGTATCTTTCTGTGAATGTGGTTTTTGTTCCATAGGCTGCAGGATTGTAGTTTTTCTTGCTTCTAATGTCTGCACTCTGGTGGATGAGGCTATCTAAGAGGCTTGATGTGAGGGACTGGTGGTGGGTAGAGCTGACTGTTGCTCTGGTGGGAAGAGCTCAGTAAAACTTTAATCCACTTGACTGTTAATGGGTGGGGCTGGGTTCCCTCCCTGTTGGTTGTTTGTCCTGAGGCAACCCAACACTGGAGCCTACTGGGCTCTTTGTTGGGGCTAATGACAGACTCCGGGAGGACTCACACCAAGGAGTACTTCCCAGAACTTCTGCTGCCAGTGTCCTTGTCCCCACGGTGAAACAGAGCCACCCCCTGCCTCTGCAGGAGACCCTCCAACACTAGCAGGTAGTTCTGGTTCAGTGTCCCCTGGGGTCACTGCTCCTTCCCCTGGGTCCCGATGTGCTCACTACTTTGTGTGTGCCCTCCAAGAGTGGAGTCTCTGTTTCTCCCAGTCCTGTCGAAGTCCTGCAATCAATTCCCACTAGGCTTCAAAGTCTAATTCTCTAGGAATTCCTCCTCCTGTTGCCAGACACCCAGGTTGGGAAGCCTGATGTGGGGCTCAGAACCTTCACTCCAGTGAGTGGACTTCTGTGGTGTAAGTGTTCTCCAGTCTGTGGGTCACCCACCCACCAGTTATGGGATTTGATTTTACTGTGATTGCGCCCCTCCTACTATCTCATTGTGGCTTCTCCTTTGTCTTTGGATGTGGGGTATCTTTTTTGTTGAGTTCCAGTGTCTTCCTGTCAATGATTGTTCAGCAGCTAGTTATGATTCTGGTGTTCTCACAAGAGGGAGTGAGAGCACATCCTTCTACTCCACCATCTTGGTTCCTCTGCAAATATCATTTCTATTTTCTCTTTGAATTACCTTGTTTATAGTAAAAACAATGAAATAGCATGATGTAACACAGGCGCCAGTGGTCAATGACATAAAATTTAACTTAAAAACTATGACTTAATTTTAGAGTCCCTTGTTATGAGAATGCTATAACATTTAACACTTAAAATTTGAAGAATTAATTCCAGTTAAGCCAGTGACTTTGCCATGAATCAGGAATATCTGATTAATACTTAACTTTCTACTTTGTTAAGTCGCATCTAGATTCTTATCTACTAGATGTCATAGCATTAAAGGCAAAAGCTGAACTGTAATAAAAAACAAAGGAAGGCAGGGAGATTGAGGGTTACAGAAGTGATAATACTTCTGTAAAAATGTCATGCGCAGACCATATTTGCTTCTCTTCTGTTTCTGTACAGGCAAAGGACATCTTTTGTATTTCTCCAGAAAAACCTAACTGGCTCATATACAAATGCACAAATTGTCTTAAAAAGTCAGAATATACAAATGATTTTTGTTGAATTGACAATGTAAAATTTTTAATCAATAGTTCCACTATCTTATATTTCATAGACTTCAGCAACTCCCCAAAGCATTGCCTTATTATTTCTTATACCTTATTATTCCTGCCAGAGAAAAAGTAATCTAACAAAGTAATAAGCTAATTTTTATTATATTTAAAGAGTTTAAATTATGATGTTTTTAAGGGAATTTGCATTTGAAAAGTTGAGACCAATATAATGATTTGCCTCAAATAATGATTGTGACGGAAGAATTACAGGCATGATCAAAATAAGCAGGAAAGGTGTTTTATAATTGTGATTATAAACATTTAAAAGTTAGAAAATCATCTGGAAGAAAATTAAATAATCTCATAATTCCACTAACCAGAGATAAGCCCTATTATCATTTTGCAATATGTTCTTCCTTTTATATAAAGATGATCCCTGAGCAGAATTGTAAGTTGGAATTTTGACTTGTTTCCAGACATTGGGACTTGGAGCATTGAACTGATTTTAAGCTTTTAATTTTTTTATGAAGTGAAGATGTTCATAATTAAAGCTGTTATGTTTGCTAAATAGAACTCATTTAATATGTTATATTCATTAATATAATCATAATTTTATTATTAGTCATAATTAATGTCCATAACAACTGTTTATCCATTTTTGCCGTACATAGTCATTGACAATATGGGAATGAGGCAGGCCAGTAGTACTTAGTGCTTACTCACACTGAGCTAACTGGGAGCATGGAAGAAATCTTGCTTACAGAACTATTTGATCTCCAGTGAAAGAAGAGAAAAAAACGTGATACATCAGTTTTTTACTCTAAACTTGTTATAGAAGTCATTTTTAGGACCATTCAGAAAGACCAAATGAATAAAGGGGCAGAGAGAAGATACAGATGAGATACTCTTGGGGCTTCTTTTACATGGAAGTAGATGTCACAGTTGGGGGAGAAGCAACTAGGTGAAGACATGACCTATTAAGTTACCTTTACATTTCATATTAATAAACCTTGCAATACATTTATTTTTAATTGCTGGACTACACATATATTAATTATATATATACATAAAATTTAAATTAAAGAATAAAAAGGTTATGGTCAAGATCAGTGTAAACTTTTATGAGTCTGTTTTAGTCAAAGAATAGCTCAGTTAAATTAGTGCTTCATGGTGGGAATGTATGTAATCAGATTATCTTAAAAACTATTTATTAAATTTGCTCAGAGGATGAGGTACTGCTTTTGTATTTATTTATTGGATTCTAATCTATACCCAAAGCACTGTGCGTGCACGTGCACACACACACACACACACACACACACACACCAAGAGTCTCAAATTCAGTACTGAAATTTTCAAATAGCGTTACCCATGCCTTAGCCTGGGTTTCCAAGAATGCAGAGGGTGAAGTAAAGAAATATGCTGTTATTGTATGAAAGAGTACAAACCTAGGGATAAGGAGTGAGAAGAAAGGTGAAAAGAAGAGTTAGAAAGATGTTATTGAAAAGGCTGCTGCTAAGTGCTAGTGTGATTTGGTCATGTGGGACTGTATGTTAAATAACCAAGAAACTTCGTTTTCACACAATCCATCCAGTGATATAAAAAAGGAGGGATGGGTCCTGAGTCCCATTGGACAAAAGTTCATCCTATGAAATGTTAAATCCCTTGTTCTTCTGGCTGTTGTGTTCATGGGTACCAAACTACATCCTTTTGTGCCTCAAACCTCATTATGGAAAATGCCCTCAGTACGAGGCAACAACACATGATATAAACATAATATGAAGTGCTGTCAAGTTGCATCTGCATGAAGTTGTGAAGGCCATACACAAATGGTCACCCAGTGTGGCTGGAATAAAGACAACTGAAATAAGAGATCAGAGGTTACCTAAACCAGTGCATGAGAGGTATCTACTATAGTCCATATCAGACTTGATATTTAATCTTTTGTTTATTCATTCAAAAATTGCATTGAATGTCACTAATTGAAAATCTTTTTAGGGAATATATTAATGAATCATTTCTCTATCCATTGAAATATATGCATTGAAAAGGTCTTTTCTACCTTAGGTTCTGAAGTTGACAGATGTCATTTCCTTTAAGAAACTAAAGTATAATTGGTAAGAATACATGCTGTTTTCAAAACTAATACATTTTTAAATTTGGTATACTACTTTTTTCATAGTAAGAGTTTTAAAATTTTTATTTTTCTTTTAGTCACCATTAATACTTTCTTCTTGGGTTCTTGTGCCTAGTTCGTTAATGCTGATTAACCTTTTTAAAAACTCTAAATCTGAATAGTATTTTTCCCCTCCTGATTCAAAAAGTCAAATCTAACAGCTCAGAATATTAAACAACAGTAAAGTAATTAAATCAAAGATACCACACAGCCAGGTACATGGAGTGGATTCAATTCTACCACAGAGTTCTATTGAAACCAGAGGTCAAAGCTCCCTTTAACAACAGATTCCAGTGCAGCACTTAGGAAATTCTTATTTCTTTTCCAGTTTGACTAGTTCCTTAATTCTCCCTGATTTTTACAACATACTTGAGTTGAATGAAAATGTTTTTCGGTAGATACATTGTATAAAACATTCAGCTCTTCCCTAGGGATTCTCTTCATAATTTCACAATATGCTTCAAAAGCAAGTTTCTAGGAGCAGAAACATTTTAACTTTTTCACAACAGTTGTCAACAGCTTCACGAAACTAAAGCCACTGCTTGACAGATGACTCTTTGCTTGAATTGATGGTGACCTGATGGCAGTCAGTATGAGAGCAGGATCCATAAATATGGGAGCTCATTGACAGTGTTTACATTCATCATGTGATGTCGGGCCAGCACATTTCTAGAACTGGCTGCCCCTCTTGTCCATGTTTCTTTTTCTAAGAAACAAATAGTTAGATTTTGTCTCTTCCACCCACCTCTTCCCTCTCTTCCCAATCTTTTAAATTTTCCTTTCATGATTACAAAAATATGTAAACAACTTTGAGCAGGACAAAAAAATGGAAGGTATATGGAAGGGAGAGGTAAAGAAAGAAAAGGAATAGTCAAGAAAGACCTGAAAGCCTAGCTGAGGAGTTGTCTCTTGGACATCCTGGTTGTATCTGTAATTGCATAGTGGCATTGTTTTGTGTTTCTTTGTACATTTGATCAGTTGAAGTCAAGAATATGCCTGTTCTTATTTAGATATGTATTGGTTTGCAAGAATTTTATTCTACCACTCATCCTGTTTGGTAGTATGGTGTACAAAGCCTATTTCCCAGTTATGTTTCATGAGTGGAGTAACAATATGATCTTACCAGGTGTTGATAACATTGATTACATTTTTGAAAGCTTTAGCATGGGTCAGGTAACTACTCATCCCTAAAGATAGCTTCTCTACCAGATTTTTAAGTATCCCACTTACTTAAATTAAAAAAAAAAGATATATATTATTTGATCCCTCAGACACTTTCTGCAATGTCAGATGTCTGGTAAACGTATCTGTCAGTCTAGAATACACATTTCGTCTTTTCCCCAGGCATATTAACATAATCTTCCTTTGATACCAGGAAGTGTGCATTAAGATTGAGAAAGAAGTTTTAAAACTATTTTATTTGAGAGCCTTTCCTGCAATTTTACCCCCATGATCCTTCACAAAACAAACCCACCAGGGAGAAAAATACAAAATGTTGATACATTCATACAAATAAAACGTTCAAATTATGTTGAAGATAGCAATTTTTATTTTTATAAAGTTAAAGTGAGAAAGTCATATTATATTAAGATGTTTTAGTATATATATACCTCCCACTGTGAAAATTTTGCTAGTAAATTGTTTTTATAGATAGATGCTTTTTTGTACATTTGGGGCAAAATTGGAATAAAATGTTTGAATAGATGGGTTACAACTGTTCAGCACATATTGTAAACAGGCCTACTGTGTATTTTAGAGTGAATGGTAGGTAAAATAGTAAATGTAGCTAACTATTGACTGCTACTAATGGCTCACCCCTAGAAGATAGTACATCTGACCAGGCATTACAAAGACATTCTTTGAATTAGTTCACTTCTAGGATTATGAAATACAAGAACACAAAATCCAAAAAGTAAAAATGTCATAAACCAGAGTTTGATGCTAAAATGATGTGTTGTTATAACACAGGCTATCAATTATTTTTCTTCCCAACTGAGACACTTTTTATTGAATAGAAAAAAATCATGCAGAATAGATAAGTAAAATGTCATCTCAACAAATTAAGAATAAATATGTATATATTTCTTTGATTTCAGAAATATGGTAGGTAATGTTTATACATCTCTAAGAGCTTAAAACAAACTGTAAGTTTTTAATCCAAGGAATACAACTTGTAAGAGTCTGGTTGAGTAATTTTAAAACAATGATAAATGCCCAGTGTCTAAGCTATAGATTAAGTAAGCAAGTGACCTAAGGACTTTCAGTGAGCACCCTAAACCAAATACCTTTGACCTAAGTATAGATATATCATCCTTTTTCGAAAGTGCAATTTATGACTAACCTACTATGTGTCATTTTGCATATGATTGGACAGGAATTTCGAAGTCATTTTCTCTAAATCCACAATTTTGTGGATTGTAAGTGTTCTATAATATTTATGCTTATGATAATATCAATGTACGAATAATAAATGTTCCAGTAAAAATTCAGATGTGCCTTTAATAAATATATTAATAGAACTTAAAATAGTGAATATAAAAAATGTAAATATAATAGAAAGACCTAAATATTCTATTGGGGGGCCTTCAAGATGGCAGAGGAGTAAGATGTGGAGATCACCTTCCTCCCCATAAATACATCAAAACTACATCTACATGTGTAACAACTCCTACAGAACACCTACTGAATGCTGGCAGAAGACCTTAGACTTCCCAAAATGCAAGAAACTCCCCACGTACCTGGGTAGGGCAAAAGAAAAAAGAAAAAACAGAGACAAAGGAATAGGGATGGGACCTGCACCTCTGGGAGGGAGCTGTGAAGGAGGAAAAGTTTCCACACACTAGGAAGCCCTTTCACTGGTGGAGACATGGGCTGGGTGGTGGGGGAAGCTTCAGAGCCATTAAGGAGAGCACAGCAACAGGGGTGCAGAGGGCAAAGTGGAGAGATTCCCACACAGAGGAACACTGCTGACCAGCACTCACCAGCCTGAGGGCTTGTCTGCTCACACGCCAGGGTAGGTGGGGGCTGAGAGCTGAGGCTTGGGCTTTGGAGGCCAGATCCGAGGGAGAGGACAGGGGTTTGCTGCGTGAACCCAGCCTGAAGGGGACTAGTGCACCACAGCTAGCTGGGAGGGAGTCCGGGAAAAAGTCTGGAACTGCCTAAGTGGCAAGAGACCATTGTTTTGGGGTGTGCGAGGAGAGGGGATTCAGAGCGCTGCCTAAACAAGCTCCAGAGTGTGGCGCAAGCCATGGCAATCAGCACGGACACCAGAGATGGGCATGAAACGCTAAGACTGCTGCTGCAGCCACCAAGAATCCTGTGTGCAAGCACAGGTCACTATCCACACCTCCCTTCCAGGGAGCCTGTGCAGCCCGCCACTGCCAGGGTCCTGTGATCCAGGGGCAACGTCCCCAGGGGAACACATGGCACACTGCAGGCACTTGCAATGGCACACCAGCCTCTGCTGCCACCGCAGGCTTACCCTGCATTCTGTACCCCTCCCTCCACCCAGTGTGAGTGAGCCAGAACCCCCTAATCAGTTGGTACTTTAACCCCATCCTCTCTGGGCGGGGAACAGATGCCCTCACGTGGCCTACATGCAGAGGCAGGGCCAAATCCAAAGCTGAACACCAGGAGCTGGGTGAACAAAGAGGAGAAGGAAATCTCTCCCAGCAGCCTCAGGAGCAGCAGATAAAATCTCCACAATCAACTTGATGTACCCTGCATCAGTGGAATACCTGAATAGACAACGAATCATCCCAAAATTGAGGCAGTGGACTTTGGGGGCAACTGTAGACTTGGGGTTTGCTTTCTGCATCTAATTTTTTTCTGGTTTTATGTTTATCTTAGTTTAGTATTTAAAGCTTATTATCATAGATAGATTTGTTTATTGATTTGGTGGCTCTCTTCCTTTTTATTTTATATATATATATGTATATGCATATATATATATATGCATATACATACTTTTTCCTTTTTCTCTTTCTGTGAGTGTCTGTGTGTATGCTTCTTTGTGTCATTTTTTATGTATAGCTTTGCTTTTACCATTTGTCCTGGGGTTCTGTCTGTCCTTTTTTTTTTAGTATAGTCTTTAGTGCTTCTTATCATTGGTGGATGTGTTTATTCATTTGGTTGCTCTCCTCTTTCTTTCTTTTTTTTTCATTACTTTTTTTACTAATACTTTTTTATTTTAATAACTTTCTTTCTTTTTTTTTTTTCTCCCTTTTCTTCTGAGCCATGTGGCTGACAGGATCTTGGTGCTCTGTCTGGGTGTCAGTCCTGAGCCTCTTACCTGGGAGAGCTGAGTTCAGGACATTGGTCCAACCACCAAGCCCCATGTAATATCATATGGCAAAAGCGCTCCCAGAGATCTCCATCTCAAAACTCAGGCCCAGTTCCACTCAATGACCAGCGAACTACAGTGCTGGACACCCCATGCCAAACAACTACCAACACAGGAACACAACCCCACCCCATAGCAGAGAGGCAGCGTAAAATCATAATAAGTTCACAGACACCCCCAAACACACCACCAAACACAGTTCTGCCCACCAGAAAGACAAGAACCAACCTCATCCACCAGAACATAGGCACCAGTCTCCTCCACCAGGAAGCCTACATGGAACCAAATTTACCCACTGGGGGCAGAAACCAAAAACAATGGGAAGCACGAACCTGCAGCCTGTGAAAAGGAGAACCCAAACACACTAAGTTAAGCTAAATGAGAAAATGGAGAAATACACAGCAGATGAAGCAGCAAAGTAAAAACCCACCAGACCAAACAAATGAAGAGGAAATAGGCAGACTACCTGAAAAAGAATTCAGAGTAATGATAGTAAAGAATGTCCAAAATCTTGGAAATAGAATGGAAAAAATACAAGAAACCTTTAACAAGGACCTAGAAGAACTAAAGAGCAAACAATGATGAACAACACAATAAATGAAATTAAAAATCTCTAGAAGGAATCAATAACAGAATAACTGAGGCTAAAGAATGGATAAGTGACCTAGAAGATAAAATAGTGGAAATAACTACTGCAGAGGAGAATTTAAAAAAAAGAATGAAAAGAATTGAGGACAGTCTCAGAGACATCTGGGACGTCATTAAATGCACCAACATTCGAATTATAGGGGTCCCAGAAATAGAAGAGAAAAAGAAAGGGACTGAGAAAGTATTTCAAGAGATTATAGTTGAAAATTTCCCTAAAATGGGAAAGGAAATAGTCAATCAAGTTCTGTACAGGATAAATCCAAGGAGAAACACGCCAAGATACATATTAATCAAGCTATCAAAAATTAAATACAAAGAAAACATATTAAAAGCAACAAGGGAAAAACAGCAAATAACATACAAGGGAATCCCCATAAGGTTAACAGCTGATCATTCAGCAGAAACTCTGCAAGTCAGAAGGGAATGGCAAGACATATTTAAAGTGATGAAAGGGAAAAACCTACAACCAAGATTATTCTACACAGCAAGTGTCTCATTCATATTGGATGGAGACATTAAAACCTTTACAGACAAGCAAAAGCTAAGAGAATTCAGCACCACCAAACTAGCTTTATAACAAGTGCTAAAGGAAATTCTCTAGGCAGGAAACACAAGAGACGGAGAAGACCTACAATAACAACCCCAAACAATTAAGAAAGTGGTAATAGGAACATACATATTGATAACTATCTTAAATGTAAATGGATTAAATGCTCCAACCAAAAGACATAGATTGGCTGAATGGATACAGAAATGAGAACCCTATATATGCTGTCTCCAGGAGACCCACTTCAGACCTAGGGACACATACAGACTGAAAGTGAGGGGGTGGAAAAAGATATTCCATGCAAACGGAAATCAAAAGAGCTCTGGAGTAGCAATTCTCATATCAGACAAAATAGACTTTCAAATAAAGACTGTTACAAGAGACAAAGAAGCACACTACATAATGATTAAGGGATCAATCCAAGAAGATATAACAATTTTAAATGCATCCAACATAGGAGCACCTCAATACATAAGACAAATTCTAACAGCCATAAAAGGTGAAATCAACAGTAACACAATCATAGTAGGGGACTTTAACACCCCACTTTCACCAATGGACAGATTATCCAAAATGAAAATAAATAGGAAACACAAACTTTAAATGATACATAAAACAAGATGGACTTAATTGATATTTATAGGACATTCCATCCAAAAACAAAAGAATACGCTTTCTTCTCAAGGGCTCATGGAATATTCTCCAGGATAGATCATATCGTGGGTTGCAAATCAAGCCTTGGTAAATTTAAGAAAATTGAAATTGTATCAAGAATTTTTTCTGACCACAGCACTATGAGACTAGATATCAATTACAGGGGAAAAAAAATCGGTAAAAAATACAAACACATGGAGGATAAACAATACACTACTAAATAACCAAGAGATCACTGAAGAAATCAAAGCAGAAATCAAGAAATGCCTAGAAACAAATGACAATGAAAACACAACAACCCAAAACCTATGGGATGCAGCAAAAGTAATTCTAAGAGGGAAGATTATAGCAATACAATCCTACCTCAAGAAACAAGAAACATCTCAAATAAACAACCTAACCTTGCACCTAAAGCAATTAGAGAAAGGAGAACAAAAAACCCCAAAGTTAGCAGAAGGAAAGAAATCCTAAACAGCATATCAGAAAAAAATGAAAAGAAATGAAGGAAATTATAGAAAAGATCAATAAAACTAAAAGCTGGTTCTTTGAGGAGATAAACAAAATTGATAAACCAGTAACCAGACTCAACAACAAAAAAAGGAATATTCAAATCAATAGAATTAGAAATGAAAAAGAAGTAACAAATGACACTGCAGAAATACAAAGGATCATGGGAGATTACTACAAGCAACTATATGCCAATAAAATGGACAACCTGGAAGAAATGGACAAATTCTTAGAAATGCACAATCTTCTGAGGCTGAACCAGGAAGAAATAGAAAATATAAACAGACCAATCACAAGCACTGAAATTGAACCTGTCATTAAAATCTTCCAAGAAACAAAAGCAAAGGACCAAATGGCTTCACAGGCAAATGATATTAAACGTTTAGAGAAGAGCTAACACCTATCCTCAAACTCTTCCAAAATATAGCAGAGGGAAGAACACCCCCAAACTCATTCTACAAGGCCACCATCACCCTGATATCAAAAACAGACAAAGATGTCACAAAGAAAGAAAACTACAGGCCAATATCACCGATGAACATAGATGCAAAAATCCTCAACAAAATACTAGCAAACAGAGTCCATCAGCATATTGTAAGGATCATACACCATGATCAAGTGGGGTTTATTCCAGGAATGCAAGGACTCTTCGATATGCGCAAATCAATCAATGTGATAAACCATATTAACAAATTGAAGGAGAAAAACCATATGATCATCTCAATAGATGCAGAAAAAGCTTTTGACAAAATTCAACACAATTTATGAGAAAAACCCTCCAGAAAGTAGGCATAGAGGGAACTTACCTCAACATAATAAAGGCCATATATGACAAACCCACAGCCAACATCGTTCTCATTGGTGAAAAATTGAAAGTATATCCAGTAAGATCAGGAACAAGACAAGGTTGTCCATTCTCACCACTATCATTCAACATAGATTGGGAAGTTTTAGCCCCAGCAATCAGAGATGAAAAAGAAATTGAATCCAAATCAGAAAAGAAGAAGTAAAACTGTCACTGTTTGCAGATGACATGATACTATACATAGAAAATCCAAAAGATGCTAACAGAAAACTACTAGAGCTAATCAATGAATTTGTTAAATTAGTAGGAAACAAAATTAATGCACAGATATCTCTTGCATTCCTATACACTTATGATTAAATATCTGAAAGAGAAATTAAGGAAACACCCCCATTTTTCATTCCAACAAAAAGAATAAAATACCTAGGAATAAACCTACCTAAAGAGACAAAAGACCTGTATGCAGAAAACTATAAGACACTGATAAAAGAAATTAAAGATGATATAAACTTATGGAGAGATATACTGTGTTCTTGGATTCGAAGAATCAATATTGTGAAAATGACTCTACTACCCAAGGCAGTCTACAGATTTAATGCAATCCCTACCAAACTACCAATGGCATTTTTCAGAGAACTTGAATAAAAAATTTCACAATTTGTATGGAAACACAAAAAACTCTGAAAAACTAAAGAAATCTTGAGAAAGAAAAACGGAGCTAGAGGAATCAGGCTCCCTGGCTTCAGACTATACTACAAAGCAACAGTAATCAAGCATGGTACTGGGACAAAAACAGAAATATAGATCAATGGAACAGGATAGAAAGCCCAGAGATAAACTCATGCACATATGGTCACCTTTTTTTTGATAAAGGAGGCAAGAATATACAATGGAGAAAAGACAGCCTCTTCAATAAGTGGTGCTGGAAAAACTGGACAGTTCCATGTAAAAGAATGAAATTAGAACAATCCCTAACACCACACAAATATAAACTCAAAATGGGTTAAAGACCAAAATGTAAGGCCAGACACTATGAAACTGTTAGAGGAAAACATAGGCAGAACACTCTATGACATAAATCACAGGAAGATCCTTTTTGACTCACCTCCTAGAGAAATTGAAATAAAAACAAAATAAACAAATATGATTTAATGAAACTTGAAAGCTTTTGCACAGCACAGGAAACCATAAACAAGACAAAAAGACAACTGTCAGAATGGGAGAAAATATACGCAAATGAAGCAACTCACAAATGATTAATCTCCAAGATATACAAGTAGGTCATGCAGCTCAATATCAAAATACAAACAACCCAATCCAAAAGTGGGCAGAAGACGTAAATAGATATTTCTTCAAAGACGATATACAGATTGCCAACAAGCACATAAAAGGATGCTCAACATCACTAATCACTTGAGAAATGCAAATCAAAACTACAATGAGGGATCACCTCACACCAGTCAGAATGGTCATCATCATAAAATCTCCAAACAGTAAATGCTGGAGAGGGTGTAGAGAAAAGGGAACCTTCTTGCACTGTTGGTGGGAATGTAAATGGATGCAGCCACTATGGAGAACAGTATGGACATTCCTTAAAAATCTAAAAATAGAACTACCATATGACCCAGAAATCCCACTACTGGGCATATACCCTGAAGAAACCATAATTCAAAAATTGTCATGTGCCATAGTGTTCATTGCAGCTCTATTTACAATAGCCAGGACATAGAAGCAGCCTAAGTGTCCATCAGCAGATGAATGGATAAAGAAGATGTGACACATATATACAATGGAATATTACTCAGCCATATAAAGAAATGAAATTGAGTTATTTGTAGTGAGGTGGATGCACCTAGGGACTGTCATACAGAATGAAGTAAGTCAGAAAGAGAAAAACAAATACCATATGCTAACACATATATATGGAATCTAAAAAAAAAAAAAAAAAAACTGTTCTGAAAAACCTAGGGACAGGACAGAAACAAAGACACAGATGTGGAGAATGGGCTTGAGGACATGGGGAGGGGGAAGGTTAAGCTGGTATGAAGTGAGTGGCATGGACATATATACACTGCTAAATGTAAAATAGATAGCTAGTGTGAAGCAGCCACATAGCACAGGGAGATCAGCTCAGTTCTTTGTGTCCAAATTGAGGGGTGGGATAGGGAGGGTGGGAGGGAGACGCAAGAGGGAGCAGATATGGGGATATATGTATATGTATAGCTGATTCACTTTGTTATACAGCAGAAACTAACACACCATTGTAAACAGTTATACTCCAATAAAGATGTTTAAAAAATGTATAATATATATTCTGTAAATGAACATGTGATAAGAATCTCAAAAATATCTAGAAATTGTTATTTTGGGGTTAAAGTAGGGGAAATGAATTTTTTGCTGTTTATGAAATTATATATGTATATATATGTGTGTGTATATATATATATGTGTGTATATATATATATATATATATATATATATATATATATATATATATATATATATATATACACGGTGGGGGGAGAGATTTATCTCCTGTTTGTCAAGTACCTACATCACAGGGCAAGAAAATTGTATAGCCATATTTAAACCCAGGAAGTGTAAGTTCTGAATCTGCAGTTTAATGCATTAGACTATAGAGTAAGTATATGTTGTGGAGTAGCCAACAAATTCCCTTTCCCTTCTCATAGCTCCCTCACTCCCTACATTCATTTAATTTTCTTATCGAGGGAATATAGCCACCCGTTTGTTTACATCCAAACTCTACCCCAGCTGCACACATTTTATAACAAATGTTACCTTTTAATGCACTTTGCTAAACAAAAGACCATCACATATCTTCAGAAAGGGATTATGTAAATACTTTAGAAGTAGAAGCAGAGAACACATTCCCCTCTCCCCCCGCCAAAGTCATCTGATATTTAGAAATACTCTGGCTCGATCAGACATTCAAAATCTATATTTATCATTAGACCTGATCATCATGTAGACAGAGCTACTCGCATGTAAACTTGCAACATTTCTTCTCTGACATGAGCAGAGAGGTGGTGAGAATAGCAAATCATCTTTTAGCATTTTGCAGACTAAATTGATGTTAACAGCTGCAGAAAAATACCGTAGATGGCATGGCTTCGAAAAGATGTTTTAAGGTGGAATAGAGATAATATTCCAAATGGTTTCAATTCTTTAGGCATGATGTTAGAGTAAATAATACATTATTAACTGCAGTTAAATAATGTTTGAGCACAGTAGAAACCTATATGTCCTAAATTTAGAACAAGAGCCTTCTAGTTCTGTATTATACTTGTCTCTTTAAAAACATAAATTAAGAATAGCTCTTTTTTCTGTCATTCTGAATTATATCTAAATACTAAAAGTATCATTTTTAAAGGTAGACGTTTTGCAGTTTTCTATAAATGATTTCCATTTGGTTAGAATGGTAACTGGTATGTTTACTTAAAACTTTGAGTGTATTAAAGATAAAATGACTTACAAACTTGAAATTACTCTTTTTAATGAGCAATTCCAACATTATTGTTAGGAAAGATTTAAAGTCTCAATGTGACAGGATATAAACATTATAGCCACTGAAGAAATGAAGAAAAGGACTTGTAGATTATGACATTATTCAAATGTATAATTCTAAGCTTCTGGAATTATTTGCTAGTGCTCTTTATCTTTTTCTCCAATAGTAATTTGTGAATTTTCTCTGCCTCAATCTTCTTATCTACTAAATGGTGATAATAAGCATTTTACTTATTTATTATTGCTTGAGCTCTCTGAGACCTATTTTCCTCCTCTGTAAAATGGAATGTTGGTAAATTTAGTACCTACTTTTGAGAGTTGTTGTGATGTAGATACTGAAAGTATTTATGCAAATTTATCCTGGTATGTCAGTTAAAACCTTTGGGGAAAAATCAATCAGCCCTCTCAAGGAGCCATTTCTTCTCCTAAAAGTGAAAATTGATTAAAAGTCTTTTTTTATGATCCCATCTCTTTCCTTCACCACTTATCACTCCTTCCCTTCTCCTCCTTCCAGGTCAGAAAGAAAGAATTGTTAGAGGAAGAAGTACTCTATACCTGACTACATAGGTTACACAAATTCTGTCTCCAATCCTGGTCTGATTTTCCTTAATTCAGGATAATTTTCTTTCATTAACAAACTTCTAACTCAATTAGAATTTCCCTTCCAAGTAGATAAGATATTAAAAATTCTAAGTCACTAAAAATGTGAAAAAAAATCAAGCAATTCTTGATCAAGTCTTACTAAACATCAACTAAATTCATCAACCACTGACTAAGTTCTTTGTTTTCTATGAAACTAATATTTATTTTGACTGCATTATATGCCAGGTACTTTTTTGAGTGCTTCAGTTTCTTTATCCCATTATTATGTACACTTCTCAAATGAGAAAACTGAAACACAAAGAGGTAAGTTTTATAAGTTCGTAAGACAATAAATAAGAGGCAGAATCGATAACTGAACCCAGGCAATTTGTCTTTAAAACCATGCTAGGGCTTCTCTGGTGGCGCAATGGTTGAGAGTCTGCCTGCCAATGCAGGGGACACGTGTTCATGCCTCGGTCCGGGAAGATCCCACATGCCGCGGAGCGGCTAGGCCGTGAGCCATGGCTGCTGAGCCTGCGCTCCGGAGCCTGTGCTCCGCAACGGGAGAGGCCACAACAGTGAGAGGCCCGCATACCACAAAAAAAAACAAACAAAAAAACATGCTAGTAAGCATCACGCTCTACTGCATGTCTAATGATCTGTATCTCCATTTGAAATCAGCAGGAAATATCTAAATGTTATTTCAAATAAGACATAAACCACAGAATGAATATCCGTATTCAGTCACATATTTATATATTTTTACTCTCACATATTGAAGACTTAAGGTTTTAGGAGTTTTTCAAATCTACGTAGTGACTTTTAACCAAAGAAAACAAGAACTTACCAAAGCCCTTATATCCACTTATAATCACATTTGCTAAGAATAAGAATCATCAGTAAATGTGAGAGCTAGAATCATCAGTATTTTTTCTCACTCAACAGATTTGCCCCCCACCTCTTATATCCAAAACCACCTACCTATCTGTTTAATTCTGTATATATCAGTATCATAGAAATGTAGCCTGTAGAGTTTCCATAGAAATCTCTATATACCACTTTTAGAATTCTCCAAGGCTATATTTCCAGCATCTGTGTTTTCTAAGAGAAAAATGGGTTTCAGTATCACAAAATGAAAAGTATTTGTTTAGTTAAATGTTTGTATAATCAATGCATGCATTTATTCTCTATAAAAGGATTATTTGAAACCACATATGATACAGTTTTCAAGCATTCAAAGTTGTTTTTAAACAATCTATTACTAAAACACTTCCAACAAATATGTATTGGAAAAAAATAAAAGCAAGTATTAAAAACCCAGAAGTTATATCATTCTTGTGAAAACTCCCTCCATATATGGATGCAAAAAGACAAAGATTTTTCAAAGAGTGACCACCCACAAAAGAAAAGAGGAAAAGATGGGCCATTAAATTTTTTTAAATAATGATGAACAGAAAAGTTTACAAAAAAGAAAAATATACCCACTAATATTTTGAATTCATACTTAAGTTTAAGCCTAGCATTATATAAAGGCCACAGGGTATCTTGATTAGAATTTACTTTCCAGAATGTGTTCTAGAAAATCATGGATAATAAGGCTTCAGGATTAAGATTTGTACTTCTTAAAGTAATTTTTAAAAAAGCAGCCCCTGAAACAGTTTACTGCCTATTTGAAATTATGCTAAACCATTAATTTATTCTGGTGCATAAGAAAGGATGTACCATGTAAAAATCTTCTTGTCACTTCTTCTTATCACTTTCTGTCAGTTTCCTGGGAGATATCCCATTCAGAACTAGCATGCTGACATTTAATTCTACCACCTCTTATATATGGGGAATAATCAGCCATAAACCTTTCTTAGTAATCTCTTCCTTTGCATATTTCCTTTTTTTCCATTTCTTTTTTTCCCTCTTATATTCTAATCAAAGTTGTGGTCTCTATAAAATTATATATTCTCTCTTGAAATACTAATATTTTCCTGAGATGCCATTTGAAGTTTAATTCCTAACTTTCATTATTCCTAAAGATAAGTATAATCTTCTTGATAATTGCAATGGTAAACTAAATGGGAAGCTTATGAATCTAATTTTATAATTATTTAAAATTATAAACTTCTCACTTTTTGCAACAAGCAAGAGGAATAATACCCACAAATTTAGGTGAAACCTACCTGCTATTATTACTGATTGAAAGTGCTTGTCACTCTAATAATAAGAAAGTTTCTTTAGTTAGATAGCCTCATCCACCAGAGGGCAGACAGCAGAAGCAAGAAAAACTACAATCCTGCAGCCTGTGGAACAAAAACCACATTCACAGAAAGATACACAAGATGAAAAGGCAGAGGGCTATGTACCAGATGAAGGAACAAGATAAAACCCCAGAAAAACAACTAAATGAAGTGGAGATAGGCAACCTTACAGAAAAAGAATTCAGAATAATGATAGTGAAGATGATCCAGGACCTCAGAAAAAAAATGTAGGCAAAGATCGAGAAGATGCAAGAAATGTTTAACAAAGAACTAGAAGAATTAAAGAACAAACAAACAGAGATGAACAATACAATAACTGAAATGAAAACTACACTGGAAGGAATCAATAGCAGAATAACTGAGACAGAAAAACGGGTAAGTGACCTGGAAGACAAAATGGTGGAATTCACTGCTGAGGAACAGAATAAAGAAAAAAGAATGAAAAGAAATGAAGACAGCCTAAGAGACCTCTGGGACAACATTAAATGCGACAACATTCACATCCAGAAGGAGAAGAGAGAGAGAAAGGACCCGAGAAAATACTTGAAGAGATTATAGTAAAAAAACGTCCTTAACATGGGAAAGGAAATAGCCACCCAAGTCCAAAAGCGCAGAGTCTCAGGCAGGATAAACCCAAGGAGAAACACGCTGAGACACATAGTCGTCAAACTGACAAAAATTAAAGACAAAGAAAAATTATTGAAAGCAGCAAGGTAAAAATGACAAATAACATACAAGGGAACTCCCATAAGGTAAACAGCTGATTTCTCAGCAGAAAATCTACATGCCAGAAGGGAGTGGCATGATATACTTACAGTGATGAAAGGGAAGAACCTACAACTGAGATTACTCTACCCAGCAAGGATCTCATTCAGATTTGATGGAGAAATCAACAGCTTCACAGACAAGCAAAAGCTAAGAGAATTCAGCACCACAGAACCAGCTCTTCAGCAAATGCTAAAGGAACTTCTCTAAGTAGGAAACACAAGAGAAGAAAAGGACCTACAAAAACAATTAAGAAAATGGTCATAGGAACATACATATTGATAATTACCTTAAACGTGAATGGATTAAATGATCCAACCAAAAGACACAGCCTTGCTGAATGGATACAAAAACAAAACCTACATATATGCTGTCTAAAAGAGACCCACTTCAGACCTAGGGACACATACAGACTGAAAGTGAGGGGATGGAAAAAGATACTGCATGAAAATGGAAATCAAAAGAAAGCTGGAGTAGCTATAGTCATATCAGATAAAATAGACTTTAAAATAAAGAATGTTACAAGAGACAAGGAAGGACACCACATAATGGTCAAGGGATCAATCCAAGAAGAAGATATAACAATTATAAATATATATGCACCCAACATAGGAGCACCTCAATACATAAGGCAACTGCTAACAGCTATAAAAGAGGAAATTGACAGTAACACAATAATAGTGGGGGACTTTAACACCTCACTTACACCAATGGACAGATCATCCAAAATGGAAATAAATAAGGAAACAGAAGCTTTAAATTATACAATAGACCAGATAGATTTAATTGATATTGATAGGACATTCCATCCAAAAACAGCAGATTACACTTTCTTCTCAAGTGCACACGGGGCATTCTCCAGGATAGATCACATCTTGAAACACAAATCAAGCCTCAGTAAATTTAAGAAAAATGAAATCATATCAAGCATCTCTTATGGCCACAATGCTATGAGATTAGATATCAATTACAGGGAAAAAAACATAAAAAACACAAACACATCGAGGCTAAACAATATGTTACTAAATAATGAAGACATGACTGAAGATGTCAAAGAGGAAATCAAAAAATACCTAGAGGCAAATGACAAAGAAAACACGACTATCCAAAACCTATTGGATGCAGCCCAAGCAGTTAGAAGAGGGAAGTTTATAGCTATACAAGCCTACCTCAAGAAACAAGAAAAATCTCAAACAATCTAACCTTACACCTAAAAGAACTAGAGAAAGAAGAACAAACAAAGCCCAAACTTTGCAGAAAGAAAGAAATCATGAAGATCAGAGCAGAAATAAATGAAATAGAAACAAAAAACAATAGCAAAGATTAATAAAACTAAAAGCTGGTTCTTTGAGAAGATAAACAAAATTGATAAACCATTAGCCAGACTCATCAAGAAAAAGAGGGAGAGGCTCTAATCAATAGAATTAGAAATGAAAAAGGAGAAGTTACAACAGACACCGCAGAAATAGAAAGCATGCTAAGGGACTACTACAAACAACTCTATGCCAATTATATGGACAATCTGGAAGAAATGGACAAATTCTTAGAAAGATATATAACCTTCCAAGACTGTACCAGGACGAAATAGAAAATATGAACAAACCAATCTCAAGTAATGAAATTCACACTGTGATTAAAAGTCTTCCAACAAACAAAAGTACTGGACCAGATGGCTTCACAGGTGAATTCTATCAGACATTTAGAGAAGAGCTAACAGCCATCCTTCCCAAACTCTTCCAAAAAACTGCAGAGGAAGGAACACTCCCAAACTCATTCTGTGAGGCCACCATCACCCTGATACCAAAACCAGACAAAGATACTACCAAAAAAGAAAATTACAGACCAATATCACTGATGAATATAGATGTAAAAATCCTCAACAAAATACTAGTAAACAAAATGCAACAATACATTAAAAGGATCATACACCATGATCAAGTGGGATTTATCCCAGGGAGGCAAGGGTTCTTCAATATATGTGATTCGATCAATGTGAGAAACCATATTAACAAATTGAAGAATAAAACCATATGATCATCTCAATAGATGCAGAAAAAGCTTTTGTCAAAATTCAACACCAATTTATGACAAAAACTCTCCAGAAAGTGGACATAGAGGGAACTTACCTCAACATAAAAAGGCCATATAACACAACCCACAGCAAACATCATTCTCAATGGTGAAAAACTAAAAGCATTTCCTCTAAGATCAGGAACAAGACAAGGTTGTCCACTCTCACCACTATTATTCAACAAAGTTTTGGAAGTCCTAGCCATGGCAATCAGAGAAGAAAACGAAATAAAAGGAATACAAATTGGAAAACAAGAAGTAAAACTGTCACTGTTTGCAGATGACATGATACTATATAGAGAGAATCCTAAAGATGCTACCAGAAAACTACTAGAGCTAATCAATGAATTTGGTAAAGTAGCAGGATACAAAATTAATGCACAGAAATCTCTGGCATTCCTATACACTAATAATGAAAAATCTGAAAGAGAAATTAAAGAAACACTCCCATTTGCCACTGCAACAAAAAGAATAAAATACCTAGGAATAAACCTACCTAGGGAGACAAAAGAACTGTATGCAGAAAACTATAAGACACTGATTAAAGAAATGAAAGATACCAACAGATGGAGAGATATACCATGTTCTTGGATTGGAAGAATCAATATTGTGAAAATGACTATACTATCCAAAGCAATCTACAGATTCAATGCAATCCCTATCAAATTACCAATGGCATTTTTTTATGGAACTAGAACAAACAATCTTAAAATTTGTGTGGAGACACAAAAGACCCCGAATAGCCAAAGGAGTTTTGAGGGGAAAAAAACGGAGCTGGAGGATTCAGACTCCCTGACTTCAGACTCTACTGCAAAGCTACCATAATCATGACAATATAGTACTGGTACAAAAACAGAAACATAGATCAGTGGAACAAGACAGAAAGCCCAGAGATAAACCCACGCACCTGTGGTCAACTAATCTATAACAAAGGAGGCAAGGATATACAATGGAGAAAAGACAGTCTCTTCAATAAGTGGTGCTGGGAAAAGTGGACAGCTACATGTAAAAGAATGAAATTAGAACACTCCCTAACACCATACACAAAAATAAACTCAAAATGGATTCGAGACCTGAATGTAAGACCGGACACTATAAAACTCTTAGAGGAATACATAGGAAGAACACTCTTTGACATAAATCACAGCAAGATCTTTTTTGATCCACTTTCTAGAGAAATGGAAATAAAAACAAAAATAAACAAATGGGATCTAATGAAACTTTAAAGCTTTTGCACATCAAAGGGAACCATAAATAAGACAAAAAGACAACTCTCAGAATGGGAGAAATTATTTGCAAACAAATCAACAAAGGATTAATCTCCAAACTATATAAAGAGCTCATGCAACTCAATATTAAAAAACAAACAACGTAATCCAAATATGGGTAGAAGACCTAAATAGACATTTCTCCAAAGAAGACATACAGATGGCCAAGTAGCACATGAAAAGCTGCTCAACATCACTAATTATTAGAGAAATGCAAATCATAACTACAATGAGGTATCACCTCACATCAGTTAGAATGAGCATCATCAGAAAATCTACAAACAACAAATGCTGGAGAGGGTGTGGAGAAAAGGGAACCCTCTTGCACTGCTGGTGGGAATGTAAATTGGTACAGCCACTATGGAGAACAGTATGGCGGTTCCTTAAAAAACTAAAAATAGAATTACCATATGACCCAGCAATCCCACTACTGGGCATATACCCAGAGAAAACCATAATGCAGAAAGACACATGCACCCCAGTGTTCATTGCTGCACTATTTACAATAGCCAGGTCATGGAAGCAACCTAAGTGCCCATTGACAGACGAATGACTAAAGAAGTTTTGGTACATATATATAGTGGAATATTACTCAGCCATAACAAGGAACAAAATTGAGTCATTCGTAGGGACGTGGATGGATCTAGAGACTGTCATGCAGAGTGAAATAAGTCAGAAAGAGAAAAACAAATATCGTATATTAATGCATATATGTGGAACCTAGAAAAATGGTACAGATGAACCGGTTTGCAGGGCAGAAATTGAGACACAGATGTAGAGAACAAATGTATGGACACCAAGGGAGGAAAGTGGTGGGGGGGTGGGGGTTGGGGGGTGATGAATTGGGCAACTGGTATTGTCATGTATACACTGATGTGTATAAAATTGATGACTAATAGGGACCTGCTATATAAAAAAATAAGTAAAATTCAAAAAAAATTTTTAAATAAATAAAGTTTCTTTAGTGTGCTAAAGCCATTACTGAAATTCTATAGTTCAACTCTGAAAACAAAACAAGTATCTTACTTTGTATTAGTTTCCCCCTGTAACTTATTACTAGAATTAAATTTTATAGATGAAATATTCAGAATTTTATCTATAAAATTGATATTAATTATTTTTGTTTTTATTTTGCCAGACACACTGATAGAAAAAAATCACTTTTAATATATAGCCGTCAATGCAAAATTAAAAAGTGGTGCTTTTGTTTTGTTTTGGCAACATATCATTGTTATCTGAGTAAGAACACATTGGAAAGCAGTATGGAGGTTCCTCAAAAAATTAAAAATAGAACTACCATATGATCCATCAATTCCACTCCTGAGTATTTATCTGAAGAAAACAAAAACACTAATTCAAAAAGATATTTTCACACCTATGCTCATTGCAGTGTTTTTTACGATAGCCAGCATATGGAAGCAACCTAAGTGCCCATTGATAGATGAATGGGTAAAGAAGTTGTGGTATATATATACACACACACATATACAATGGAATAATAATCATTAAAAGAATTAAATCTTGCCATTTGCAATAACATGGATGAATTTACGGGGTATTATGCTAAGTGAAATAGGTCAGACAGGCAAACAAATACTGTATGATTTCACTTATATGTAGAATCTAAATATCAAAACAAAAGAACAAATACAAAACAGGAAGAGAGTCATAGATAACAGAGAACAAATAAGTAGTTGACATAGGGGATGGGGGTGGAAGATGAGAGAAATAGGTGAGGGAGATTAAGAGATACAATCTTTCAGTTACAAAATAAATGAGTGACAGATTTGAAATATAGAATGTGGGGAATTATGGACAATAATTATGTAAAATCTCTGTATGGAGATAGATTATAACTAGATTTGTCATAGTCATCATTTTGAAATGTACTGAAATACCAAATCACTGTGTTAAGCACCAGGAGTTAACATAGTGTTTTAGGCCAATTATAATTCAAAAACAAACTCAGAAAAAGGATCAGATTTGTGGGTACCAGAGGTGGGGGATGGGAGGAGAGGAAATTGGGTGAAGGTGGACAAAAGGCAGCAACTTCCAGTTACGAGATAAATAAGCACTAGGGATACAATGTACAACATGATAAATATGATTAACACTGCTGTATATGTTACACATGAAAATGGTTGAGTACATTTTAAGTGTTCTTATCACAAGAAAAATATTTTTTTCTATTTATTTCATTTTGTAACTATATGAGATGATGGGTGTTCACTAAGCTTATTGTGGTAATCATTTAATGATGTACGTAAGTCAGATCATTATGCTGTACACCTTAAACTTATACAGTGCTGTGTGTCAACTATACCTCAATAAAACTGGAAGAAAAAAAGAATTAAATGTGGGCCATACTGTTTACTAATATCCAACTTCCATTTCCCCTTTTTCTTTACAAAACTTTGATATAGATCATCACCACCCACCCACCCACAAAACAAAGTGCATCTGAAGAAATTTACCTTTATTGCCAGCTCTGCCAGCTCCAGACAGAGGTAGGAAGAATTGATCTAAAGACAATAGAATTCCCGTTACGAGTGAATGGTTCAGAAATGGGTATGAAACCCAACTTTAGCCTGTAACTGGGAAAATTTACTAAGGTTTCCAGGAAAAGAAAGTTTATATCTGCCAATACAGACCATGTAAAAAGTTGTATATTTTCTTCTTCCTCTTGTGTTATCATCTCTTACTGTAAATTTTGAGATCAGTGTACCCACATTACAACAAAACTGAGGGTAAAGAGAACACTGAAAATAGCAGCAATAAGGAATTGAAAGAATCAGGGTATTTGGAGGGCCCTGCTGGGTGATAAATAATCTGCTTTTAAATCAGCAATACCTTTGGATTTCTTTAAAATTTCTTTATTGTTTAAATCAGTGTGAGTAAAAATTCTTATTACTTGTAGCCAGAAGCTTTCTAATTGAATCTATAGTTTACATTTGGGGGCTATAATTTGGTGTTTTGAAACAAAATTGCAGTATTAACATTATAACCCCAAATAATGAAATTTTATTGGACATTGTAAAATTTGGATTATTGTTCAGCAACCATTCACTCCTCCTTCTCTTCCACTACAGGTGAGGTATATTTTTGTACCTCACTGATTTGGGCTTGGCATAATAACTTGTTCTGGCCAGTGCCATATGTACTTGTTACAAGCTGAAATCTCAAGAAATAATATGTTTGTGTTTGCTTTCTTGAGCTTTTGCAGTCATGCATAGCATGAGAAAAACATTCCATGTTAGTCTGTGATTCCAGAAGAATGAAAGACATGTGGAGCAGATATGGACCAAGTTAACTAGAACCCAACCTAGATCAGCCACTTCTCAGCCACAACATAGGAATGAAGGTGAGAAATAGATGTTTATGTTATATGCTACTAAGTTTTGTTTGTTATGAAACATTAGTCTTTAACTAACTGGGACAACATGAACTACGTTGGTTTTAGAATAATACCACAAAACTAAAAGGCAATGATGGAAATCACTCTGAGAACAACACGATAATTTTGGGACTAGTGTGCAAAATGCAACTGGATGCACTTCTCTGAGAACCAAGTAGACCTCTCTTAATTTCAGTTATTGAAAGCCTAAAAATTCCCTTGTGATAATGAGTATTTAAAATATGTTTTAACACAGTCTCCACAGGTAACTTAGTTCTTAAGAAACCAGTCTTTCTGGACAATGTGGACAATGTTAGACATTCATGGTCTAGCTGGGGTTGGGGGAAACTTTTGTCTAAATCCTATGGGGACTTGGTTCCAATTGTGATAATTGCAATTTAAAATCTTTGGAATATGTTGTTACGAAAATAATAACTGGAAAAACTCAGGATTTACTGTAGCATGGCCTGAAATAAAGGATGGAGAACAGTGTTTGGAACTCATTATGGAAACAAAGAGGGATAACACACTTCAAATGCAGAGCTGTGTGAGGTTCAGCAGGCTATGCCATTGACAGTTTTCATGGACACACAACCACCAGAAACCCCGTTGATCACTGACCTGGAAGGGACATGCAGAAGGACAAAGCATTAAGATACATATGAAGAGTAAAACATTCAAATTCAGTAACCTCTACAGTCGTTCCTCTTCCAGCAAGTGGTTGTGTGCAGTTCGCAGTTTTGAGCCAAATGTAAGAGGAAGAAGAAAGTTGAATGATTTAGATTGAGTTAAGTTGATCTGTGTGACAGAGAGCTAAGCCACAGATATTTTAAGGGAGACGTAAGAGAATTTCCTTGGTCTTGTTTGTGAGTGATTTGATGGAGATTGATATCAAGGTGAAGGCCAAACGAGGGAAGGCAACACATATTTTTCTTAAATTTTTAGAAGCTCTTCTGTGGGTTACAAATGTACTCTCCATTTGGTATTGCATAGAGGCTACATATTTTTAATAAATGAAACTATTTTTCATATTTTGTATTATAATATGTAATTCAGTTGAGATAACAAAATGGGTTGAAAGGATGATTTGCTATATGGAAGTAAGGTCATAATTTGCAAAGAAGAACACAGGGAATTTTCTTACCTTTATTTGTTTTCCAATTTAATTCCTTTTCTGAACTAGATGCTCTATTAAAGTCCACATTTTTTTCCTTCCTTCACAAATTTTACTCTATATTCATCCTTGACACTTTCACATTCTTTAAGTGATATAAAAAATTTAGAATAAATAGCTGCATTTACAGTTTACCTGAGATGTTTGTCATAAACCTATTCAGGGAAAGGCAGATCTAAAAATTATCATGTTGAAAATCCTGGAAAGAAAAAATTAAAAGTGAAATACACATTACACTTTATAAATACCTTTCTCATAGTCATGGCCTAGAAATGCCTATCAGTACATCAGCTGTTCTTAAATGTTGAGCTCAGAAGAAGTAAATGAAAATATTCTCCTATAAGCTACTGAATTTTCTTAAAATATTCTGAGACCTTCTTCTGTATTTGTTAATATATAATACATACATAACGCAGCATGTCAGGAATTAATGTTGCAAATAACAAGATACAAGAGAAAGATATGGCACAGACAGAGCTGAAAAGCAAGAAGAGATGGTGAAGAGGAGGACAAAGGTGATCTGCAGAGAAAACCAGTAACGCAGACAGCAATTAAAGACCCCCTTCAGATCCTCAGAATTCCTAGGTTAAAGTTCTGACCTTCTTAGGGTACTGATAAAAAAATTTATCAGAGGACTTCCCTGGTGGCACAGTGGTTGAGAGTCCACCTGCCGATGCAGGGGACACGGGTTTGTGTTCTGGTCCGGGAAGATCCCACATGCTGTGGAGCGGCTTGGCCTGTAAGCCATGGCCGCTGAGCCTGTGCGTCCGGAGCCTGTGCTCCGCAACGGGAGAGGCCACAACAGTGAGAGGCCCGCATACCGCAAAAAAATAATAATTAATTAATTAATTTTAAAAAATTTATCAGAATACTAAAGAAAAAACATGGCAAGCTGGAAATTTGAGAAACTCTATTTATTTGTTAATTAAAAGTAATCTGATTTCAGAATGGAGTGAGCATCAGGGTCGACACACTGCCTGTTATAGAGAAAGAAAGAGCTTTAGTTTGGACAACAGCTTGGAAATCCTTTGATTCTAGATCAAAACATCCTTTTTTTAAAGCCATCTTTTCTTGTCAAAATTCACAGAAACTCTTTTGATTTAGTTCTCACTCTATCATGAAATCTTCTGTCCTTGATCATGAGAGCTATCTCCTGAACTTTGGTCTATCATACTTTTAAAACTCTGCAGTGTTTGCTCCAAGGAATCTTAATCACATTTTCCAGAAATTTAGCCAAATTTCTTGCCTTCATTGTTACCCTATTTATTTTGTCCATCTGCAGTTCTGCTGGTAGATTTTCATCTAGTAACATTAATAAGTAATTCTCTTTAGATATTAGCTTATCTAAAGTTTCACTTAATTATGAGTAAATCTACCCCAGTAAAATAGGATTAATCTATGCACATTATATTCTTGGTAGAGTTGGTGCTTATTAAGGAAAAAATACCTGAGCATTATCTTGACAGATTATTGAAACTAGACTAGATTGCCATGGAAATAATCATATTTAAAACCAGATGATCAGAAAAGAGAGTCTTATTGAATTATGTAATGCTAGAGTATTTCATTCTGTATAAATCCTAAGAATAAATGAATGCATGTTATTATTAAATTACATAGAACATACTAAAATAGAACTTAAGAAAATGTGAGGTGTAAAATACTACAGATTACATTGTTCTTCAAATTACCTATGAATAGTATACATGTATAACATCAATAACATATACACAAAGATACAAAAATCAATGAATTTATTCACTTGGTTCTGCTTAAGTGTGGATATTATAACAAAACCACAGCTATCCACCAAACAGTATAAATTATAAAACCATGTTGATATGGATATTGATCATTGATGTGTAAAACTTCTTTGTTTCAAATATTCACCTTTGATTACAATATTCAAAGAATTACTGAAATTTTGGAAATGTATGATAAACCATACCTCTTAATTTTTTAGCTGCTCAGTTTGTTGAAAATACTAATGAGTTAAAAACCATAGCTTCAGTGACATATATGGTTAGTTTTCTTTATTCTGTGGCCATACACTGAAATCTTACAATTAGTCAAAGATACAAATGCATGATGCGGTCATAAAGGAAAAAAATGCAAGACTGAAAGCCTTTTAAAAGCAGGGATGATAATCTCATTTATGCTTATTCCTCCATGTGCAATACAGTGTCTATCACAGATAAGCACTCATTAATGATAGGTGAAGAAATAAAATGTTAATCATAGATTAACTCAACATATGTATATAAACCATGACTAGAAAACAAATCAAAGCTTACTGATCTAGGTCAAGAAATCTTTACTCATGAAGAAGTCACAAACATCTATGCGCATATTAAACTAGTTTTGGACACCCACTTTTGGTATTTCCAATACTTAAAGTAGAGGCAGTTTTATCAGTAGTGCAAAATATGTATTTTAGAGATAAAACAGTTAACAATACTACTTAAATGCTATATTTTTAAACAGTTAATTTCAAGTAAAGTTTGTTTTTAAGGCTATGAATAGTAACACACTCAATAATTTAAATTGAGTCTAAAATTCTATATGCAGTACATATTTTATTGGCAAACATTAAAAATGTAAAACTGCATAAAACTAATATATTACAAGGCATGTTACAGTAAACATCTAATAACTTCTTAGGCACACCAAGTTTTATTGAATCTTCTCCTATATGAAATGCATTTATTTGCTTAATCCAGTAGGCATCACAGTACCTAATAATGTAGTTATAATTTTCACATGAAAATATACTTTCCACAATATAGTCTGAGTTTCTTACTGTGACAGAAATGTGGGTCAAAGTTTTAGGATGTTTTAACATATTATAATTTAGAAGCAAAGTATATATTATAGTTTGAGGATTTTTTTTCTGATTTCATTTAATTGCATAATTGGAAAACATCTTAAAAACTAGTGTATATTTAAGAAAATACAGAATCTATTTAATGCAGTAAAGTGTGTAAAATTGTATATTGTGGCATTGATTCCTTCAGAAGCAACACAGAGCTCTCCCTGATCCAGGCTTGTTCAAAATCCATTTGATCAAGATTTTCCTGAGGCAATTTATGAGAGTGGTTTCACTTGCAGACTGTGAACAATGCATAATTCTATCTTCATAAATCTTTGGAATAAAGTTTCTCTGCATCTGTTTTGGGGTTACCACCTCGTTCAAAATGATAACAGCAAATAATTAGTTTCACTCAGTAAACTTACACCAAAAAGTTAATATATTTTACACTTAAGAAGAAGAAAAAATCAAAGGGGATAAACTGAAAAATACACTTATTTGCTAAAATTATGCTTTTAGAAACATAACTAAAACCTAGATGTAGAAATTGGTGATGTATTAAGATTTTTACATATTATAAAATTATTTATTGCAGCTTGACATTTTAGAAGACAGTTTTAAAAATTAAATTATGTTGTCCTGATAATCTGAGAAAATTTTTAAATCTTTGTATGCTACACACTGCCACTTTAAAGGGAAAATAATAATAGTGGTAGAACTGATCAGACAAAAATGCAGTCAATGTGTTTTTAAATGTGGTACAAATTATTCAAAATACTTATATCTGCTAATTTTCACTAGATCATTTGGCCTTTAAAGGGAAAAATCAGAATCTGCTATGTTGTTTGGTTTGTACATATGCTGCTTCCTTGTATTAAATACACATACGCTGCTGCTTGTGTGTATTAAAATATCATCCAGAAGTTATATACCAGTCAGTTATCAAAAATACATATGACATAAATGAAATACATAAAACATTCAAGGAGCTACTATATATTTCTCAAGCAAATACAGTGTGGCTCCCCCAATTCCAGATCATTATCAACTTGTTCTGATTCAGCTGCATCTGTAGTTACTTCTTAAAGTCATGCTTTCAACTTTACCACTTTGGCTAATTAGGCACTTCCTTGCCCAATAAGATTGGGAGCTCACCCTTGGTTACTGCTGCTCTGGAAGTCCAACTTGCCACATTTTTTGACTTTCTGCCATTTGTGATCACTTCTAGATATGGAAGAACAAAACACCTCTGGGCATGGGTGGGGCTTCTGGAGAAGCTGGCAAAGGGGAAAATGTACAAGAAAGCAACTCTGAAGAAGAAAAGAACTAATTCTTCATAGGATGTACTTTGACCAATAAGAAACAATAGTGGAACAATAAAACTGTCTTTTTCCTATGGACTGCTCTGTGACATCTTCTCTCAACTGCCTGTCTGGTGATATCCTGTGGTCTCTTGCCAAGTGACTGCACCTGTTCTACAACTTGATGCAGAATGGTGACCAGTAGAGTAACACATCACTTTTATTTTCTTTTCCATTCTGCCCTCTTCTTTTCCTTTCCTCTTCTCTCCTGCTGACACGGGATTGCATCTATTAAATAACGCATTAGTACTTAACACTTGCCTCACACTCTGTTTTAAGGGAGTGTAGAATAAGACTGTAGAATATCTATGAAATTACCTCAACTATTTATATTGGAAAATACCATTTTAAATTAACCATAGTAAATAACATACAGTTGACCCTTGAACAACACAGGTTTAGACTTCATGTGTCCACTTATACATGAATTTTTTTCAGTAAATATGTACTACAGTACTACATAATCCATGGTTGGTTAAATCCACAGATGAGAAACAGTGAACTGGAAGGCAGCTGTAAAGTTATATGCAGATGCTTGACTATGTAGGGGTCAGCACCCCTAACCCTCACTTTGTTCAAGGGTCAGCTGTATTAATATGGGATTTTTTCTAGAAATATTATCATAAATGCACAAGATGTGTTTTCAATTTCCAATTAGACTTACTAGTTCAACATAATAAAAATTCTCTAAATTAATTATGTCAAAAGTATTCAAAGAAGCTGAAATCTTGTGTGTGTAAATATATATACTGATATATTTTATTAATTCGTCATATTTATATATGATATAAATATATATTTATATTATGATATTTTTCATAGTATCAATGACAGAGATAAAATATATTTTATAAGCAACAAAGAAAATAGTGGAGAAAACTTATCTCAGTTGTTAAAAGTAGATTCAATTTTAAAGGATTTCCTATGTTACACACTTTGCAGCAACCAGAATACACTTCATGACATTTTAGATGTGTGCAGAAATGAAAAAAATGCCTGCTAAATGTTGATATTCTCAGATGCTATGACAATGAATTCCTTCAACTTTTATCACGAAATTTTACTTTTAGTCCATGTTGTCATCCATAAAGATGACATCATACCATGTCATAAACCCCTTATCCCATATTGTTATCAAAATTCTTGTTTTCAATTTGTTGAGTTTTAGATTGAATCATTGTAGTGTTAATTTTTTCATGAATAAAATAATTAAAATTTAAAGAAAACTTTACTACAGACGACTTATTTTGGTGGGTTTTTTTTTTCTTCAAAACCCCCAATAAGATATGACATTACATTATTGGCCAAAGAATTCAGTCCATTTCAAAAAGAGAAAATAAGTGTAGCAAATAAAAATCCCAGACTTTATAAAATTAAGCTAAATTAAATTTTAAAATTTATTTCATAATTCAATTTAGCAGAAATATACCGATAATTTGAAGTTTCAATCCAGACTACTTAAAAGATTAATATTAATCTTATCACATAATAGAGGTAAGTGTAGTATCAGATGGGTAAGTAATATGCTTAAAAATTATCTTTTTATTTTGAGGAAGAATCTCCAGTGAAACAAATAAGTTGTTCATTGCATACCATCACCATTCATCAATGTAAAGACCATCATATTTTATTTTATATTCTTTTTCTTTTTTTACAGGTACCTATTGCTTCCCCTCCATTAGAGTTAGAAGGTATCATAAAAATTATGTATTCTAACACCTCATTTTAGAGAGGAAGAATCAAAAGCACAGAGACTCACTTGATCTACATCTCATACTAGTTTGGTAGGTTTGGAAGTAAAACTCAAGTCACCAGGTCTGTGAGCTAGTGTTCTTTCCTTCCACGGGTGATGTTGAATAGTATACTGGTAAAGTGTTTCAAACAGGAAAGTTTTTTTCTAAGCATAAGGTTTTCACTAACAGTCATGTAACTCTTCTAGCCTCACATTTTTTATCAGCAATATTAAGAAAGTTAAATTAGATAAAATATGATGCCCTTTCAAATTTAAAATTAAATGAAACTGTAAATACATTTTATGTTAGTGGGAGTTATAAAGTAACAAAAGAGAAATATAAAAATCCATTTTATTCATTTTCATTTATTTCTTTTCTAAAATGCTAAATTATTTCCAATTTTGCATAAGAAAAGCCCATCTCCTAAATTTTCTATGTAGCTACTTTCTCTTTCAACCAACCAATTTTCTTTCCAGTAGATCAGGTAAGAGTGGACTTATTACTTTTCATATCATGAGCACAAAATGCTTCTCAAAGCAAATTATCACTGATTTAGTGAACTGCAAAAAATCTCTGCTATGAACTTGCTTTATCTTCAGTTTGTGCATAAGAAAGTACATATTTGCATACAAATCTGAAGAGTAATTCTTAATATTAGCCTTTAATTGACTACTCATAATTAAAATTTTAATCCTGGAAAGTAATTAAATTTTCTTCTGAAATAATTTTCAATTGATTCTGCAGCTACATTGAGAAAATGCTTAGAAAGTATTAAAACCTAAAAAAATTAAGTACATCTTCAAGAAGGTTTGTCATTTTCTGATTTATTGGTTATGTAGAGCCTAAGTGATGCATATTGCCTTAATAATTTGTTTTGCTTTCCACATAAATGATGTCTCTCATACAGCATGAAAAAAAGAGATGATGTGATGGTTAATTTTATGTGTCAACTTGATTGGGCCGCTGTGTGCCCAGATTTTTCATTAAACATTATTCTGGGTGTGTCTGTGAGGGTGTTTTTTAACTGAGATTAACATTTGAATATTAATCTGAGTAAAGCAGATTGCCCTCCCTAATGTGGGTGGTCCTCATCCAATCAGTTGAAAGAATTAATAGAACAAAAAGACTAACTCTTCTGTGAGTAGGAGGGGACTCCTCCTGTCTGACTGCTTTGAGCTGGGACATAGGTCTTTTCCTTTTTCTTGCCTTTGGACTCAAACTGATGCATCAGCTCTTCTTGGATCTTGAGTCTGTTGGCTTTCAGATAGTAACTTATACCGTTGGCTCTCCTGAGCCTCCAGGTGCCAACTGCAGACCTTGAGGCTTCTCAGCTTCCATAATCACATGAGCCAATTCATATATGTATTTATATATCTCATAATGATTTTGTTTTTCTAGAGACTAATACTCTTCTTACATTTATAAATTATGCTTCTTATTGTTTCATAAAGAGCAAGGCAAAAACAAGGCCTAATAAATCAACTAAAATCTTTAGGAAGAGAGCTGATCTTGATATTAGGAAGATTTGAAGAGAAAATGCAAAGTTGAAAAGTAGAGAATAATTGAAGGCATAAAGGACTTAGAAAATCATGGTTGGAGTCCCAGCTCTGGGATCTTGGCCAAAGCTATAAACTATCAGAATCACTTTTTACTCACAGAAGAGTATAGGATTACTTCATTTACCCTACACACATCATTAATCCATTAACTCAGTTATTCAACAAAAAATGTGAATGCACATTTTAAACCCCAATTGCTATGTAAAAATAACTTCTGTACTGACAGAACTAAAAATTATAATGAAAATAAAATTATTAAGGAAGAAGAAATGACAGGAATATGAAAATCTGTCCATATTTTCCATAAATATTGTGGAATGAGTATACCTATGGGTAAAGAAAAGAGTATAGGGAGAATTTCTATAAAAAGTGCTAATTCTGTGTACCCTTCAGAATGAGCATTGTGAGATTTGCTTACCCTGAGATTTGAATACTGAGAGGGACCCTGAAAATTCATAAATATTTAAGTTGTGGCTAATTGTAAATCAATTATGATTTTTTCAATATCTTGATATTGAAAACAACATATTTAACACCTGATTCTGACTAATTAATGAAAATAAATAGACTCTTTGCCAAGTCTAGATCTCCCCTGTCATTCAAACTATTAGATGTCACTTACTTCCTTATCACAATATACATCTGAAAAAACTGGTAATAAAATACCTTCCTTAATGAATTAGCCCAGTAATGCCGAAAGTTAACCAAATTATGAATAAAGAAAGCTTCATACAAAGCCAAATAGTAATTTTTCCAAAAATAGAAATCATGTCTGTTATTAAATAGGGATCAAAGAAATGGCAATGCCAATAGGAAATAATATAAAAACTTCTTTAAAGAATAGCCATCAAATAAAATTGTTTGGGAAGAAAATATGATCCTAAGATGTTAAATGTAAGAGAGGATAATAGGAAAATGTTTACTATTTGTTTGATATAGAAATAAGCAATGATAATAAAAGGGCTTGCAAATACATTTCTAATCTTGTTCTCTATTTTTAAAATACTATGTTCACCATGTGAGAGCATAAAAGAAACCTGTATGATTAGAAGGAAATGAGAAGAGAACTAATATTTATTCAACACCTTTCCTGTAATAAATATTGACATATTTTACTCTTTTTAATCCTCCTGACAATCTCATACTATATCAATATTTTATGGACAAGGAAAGTGAGTCTTATGTAACTTGAATAGTCACAGTGCTTTAAAAAAAATTGTAGCTGGATTAAAATCCAGATATTCATTTACTCAAAAAGTGCCCCTTTACCATAAAGTCTATGAAAGCAAAGTTGAGTGTTCTTTTACAAAAATAATTAAAGACTTTTAGTTCATCAGGCACAATAAACACATAATATATTTGAAGTATTTACTATTACTAATTTTAAAAAGAAACAAATATTAATCAACGTGCTTAGAAACAAATAAAATCCTTAAAAAGATTGATAAATTCTCTTAGTAAAGAAATGCAATCATCTGCATTCAGGGAATAATCTTAATATAATTTAATGATCTGAGAAAGTTGATGTGGAATCATCAGGTTTACATAATTTACCAAGTAAGGTTAGTGGTGTAGTGAGGAGATGCATTTAGCAGTAAGTGGAGTAAAGTGGTAAGGTCCATGACTTGTAGCAGTTTGGAATTTTGCTGAAGCACCTATTTGAATTACCCACACTGATGTGTTGAACAAATCACTTAGCCTTAATAAAGGCATTATTTTAGTAATGCATTTATGGAATCATTAAAAGTCCAAGGGGTCACTTAGGAGTTTCATGTTTTACTGAATTTTATGAGAGAAATTACATTCTATAATAGTATTAGGAGTTTTACAGATTCATGAAACGATCAGTGCAGGTCTCTTAAGGAGAAAGTCAGTGATCTAGTATAAATCAAATGCCACTTCTTAGGACTGGGGCTTTGAATCCTCAGTCAACAGCAAGGCAATCAGGGCAGATTGCTTTCTGAAGATAGTAACCTAACATTATGATGCTGCAAAAGAGACCATTTAAATGATGAACAATAGCTGGAAAAACAATCAGGAAAAAACAGGACTCGTTATTTTAGCCTTGTAGAATATCGGTGGTTTGCACTTAATACTGGGTGCAATTTTGCATATGACCCTAAGCCTAACCCTAAACATAACCCTCACCCTCACTTCATTAGAGAAACAGAGGAACTCTTTAATAGGTTCCAGGAATATTATTACATTATGTCATTTAATCACCATGGCAATCCTATCAGGTATGTATTAGTTTTATTATCATTGTTATTTTAAAGGTAAAGAAACTGAGGGTCAGAGAGGTGAAGTAATTTACTAAAAATCACATGAGATAAGAAGTACCAAAATCTAGACTTGAATGACTCTATATCAGCTTTCTTTTGTTATGCAGTCAGCAGAAAAGGGTTTCTAAAAATTAAAAGTTGAAATGTCAACATTAATGTTATAAATCATCAAAGTTGTGGAAAATATAAACATAAAATCACTAAAAATCATTGATTCCTGATAGGGACACATTTTTAAAAACTATATCTTTATTGGAGTATATTGCTTTACAATGTTTTGTTAGTTTCTGCTGTATAAAAAAGTGAATCAGCTATAATGAATACATATATTCCCATATACCCTCCCTCTCACATCTCCCTCCCACCCTCCCTAGCTCACCCCTCTAGATGGTCACAAAGCACGGAGCTTATCTCCCTGTGCTATGCAGCTGCTTCCCACTAGCTATCTATTTTACATTTGGTAGTGTATATATGTCCATGCCACTCACTTCATCCCAGCTTACACTTCCCCCTCCCAGTATCCTCAAGTCCATTCTCTACGTCTGTGTCTTTATTCCTGTCCTGCCCCTAGGTTCTTCAGAACCATTTTTTTTTAGATTCCATATATATATATATATATATATGTGTGTGTGTGTGTGTGTTAGCATAAAGTATTTGTTTTTCTCTTTCTGATTTACTTCACTCTGTATGACAGACTCTAGGTCCATCCACCTCACTACAAATAATTCAATTTCGCTTCTTTGTATGGCTGAGAAATATTCCATTGTATATATGTGCCGCATCTTTATTCATTCATCTGTCGATGGACCCTTAGGTTGCTTCCATGTCCTGGCTACTGTAAATAGTGCTGTAATGAACATTGTGGAACATGACTCTTTTTGAATTATGGTTTTCTCAGGGTATATGCCCAGTAGTAGGATTGCTGGGTCATATTGTAGTTCTATTTTTAGTTTTTTAAGGAACTTCCATACTGTTCTCCATAGTGGCTGTATCAATTTACATTCCCACCAACAATGCAAGAGGGTTCCCTTTTCTCCACCCCCTCTCCAGCATTTATTGTTTGTAGATTTTTTGATGGTGCCCATTCTGACCCGTGTGAGGTGATCCCTCACTGTAGTTTTGACTTGCATTTCTCTAGTAATTGGTGATGTTGAGCATCCTTTCATCTGTTTGTTGACAATCTGTATATCTTCTTTGGAGAAATGTCTGTTTAGGTTTTCTGCCCATTTTTGCACTGGGTTGTTTGTATGTTGATATTGAGCTGCATGAGCTGCTTGTATATCTTGGAGATTAATCCTTTATCAGTTGCTTCATTTGCAAATATTTTCTCCAATTCTGAGGGTTGTCTTTTCGTCTTGTTTATGGTTTCCTTTGCTGTGCAAAAGATTTTAATTTTCATTAGGTCCCATTTGTTTATTTTTGTTTTTATGTCCATTTCTATAGGAGGTGGGTCAAAAAGGTCTTGCTGTGATTTATGTCATAGAGTGTTCTGCCTATGTTTTCCTCTAAGAGTTTATAGTGTCTGGCCTTACATTTAGGTTTTTAATCCATTTTAGATTTATTTTTGTGTATGGTGTTAGGGAGTGTTCTAATTTCATTATTTTACATGGAGCTCTCCAGTTTTCCCAGCACCACTTATTTAACAGGCTGTCTTTTCTCCATTGTATATTCTTCACTCCTTTATCAAAGATAAGTTGACCATATGTGCATGGCTTTATCTCTGGGCTTTCTATCCAGTTCCATTGATCTATATTTCTGTTTTTGTGGCAGTACCATACTGTCTTGATTACTGTAGCTTTGTACTGTAGTCTGAAGTCAAGGAGCCTGATTCTTCCAGCTCCATTTTTCTTTCTCAAGACTGCTTTGGCTATTCAGGGTCTTTTATGTTTCCATACAAATTGTGAAATTTTTTGTTCTATTTCTGTGAAAAATGCCAGTGGTAATTTGATAGGGATTGCACTAAATCTATAGATTGCTTTCGGTAGTATAGTCATTTTCACAATGTTGACTCTTCCAATCCAAGAACATGGTATATCTCTCCATCTGTTGGTATAATTTTTAATTTCTTTCATCAGTGTCTTATAGTTTTCTGCATACAGGTCTTTTATCTCCTTAGGTAGGTTTATTCCTAGATATTTTATTCTTTTTGTTGCAGTGGTAAATGAGAGTGTTTCCTTAATTTCTCTTTCAGATTTTTCATCATTAGTGTATAGGAATGCAAGAGATTTCTGTGCATTAATTTTATATCCTGCCTCTTTCCCAAATTCATTGATTAGCTCTGGTAGCATCTTTAGTATTCTCTATGTATACTATCATGCCATCTGCAAACAGTGACAGTTTTACTTCTTCTTTTCCGATTTGGATTCCTTTTATTTTGTTTCCTTCTCTGATTGCTGTGGCTAAAACTTCGAAAACTATGTTGAATAATAGTGGTGAGAGTGGGCAACCTTGTCTTGTTCCTGATCTTAGAGGAAATGGTTTCAGTTTTTCACCATTAGGAACAATTCTGGCTGTGAGTTTGTCATATATGGCCTTTTTTATGTTGCGTTAAGTTCCCTCTCTGCCTACTTTCTGGAGAGTTTTTATCATAAATGCGTGTTGAATTTTGTCGAAAGCTTTTTGTGCATCTATTAAGAAGACCATATGGTTTTTCTCCTTCAATTTGTTAATATGGTGTATCACATTGACTAATTTGCATATATTGAAGAATCCTTGCATTCCTGGGATAAACCCCACTTGATCATGGTTTATGATCCTTTCAATGTGTTGATGAATTCTGTTTGCTAGTATTTTGTTGAGGATTTTTGTACCTATGTTCATCAGTGATATTGGCCTGTAGTTTTCTTTTTTTGTGACACCTTTGTCTGTTTTTGGTATCAGGGTGATGGTGGCCTCTTAGAATGAGTTTGGGAGTGTTCCTCCCTCTGCTATGTTTTGGAAGAGTTTGAGAAGGATAGATGTTAGCTCTTCTCTAAATGTTTGATAGAATTCGTCCGTGAAACCATCTGGTCCTGGGCTTTTGTTTGTTTGAAGATTTTTAATAACAGTTTCAATTTCAGTGCTTGTGATTGGTCTGTTTATATTTTCTATTTCTTCCTGGTTCAGTTTCAGAAGGTTGTTCTCTTCTAAGAATTTGTCCATTTCTTCCAGGTTTTCCATTTTACTGGCATATAGTTGCTTGCAGTAATCTCTCATGATCCTTTGTATTTCAGCAGTGTCAGTTGTTACTTCTCCTCTTTCATTTCTAATTCTGTTGATTTGAGTTTTTTCCCTTTCTTTCCTCAGGAGTCTGGATAATGGTTTATCAATTTTGTTTATCTTCTCAAAGAACCAACTTTTAGTTTTATTGATCTTTGCTATTGTGTCCTTCATTTCTTGTTCATTTATTTCTGATCTGATTTTTATGATTTCTTTCCTTCTGCTAAGTTTGGGGGTTTTTTGTTCTTCTTTCTCTTATTGCTTTAGGTGAAGGTTAGGTTGTTTATTTGAGATGTTTCTTGTTTCTTATGGTAGGATTGTATTGCTATAAACGTCCGTCTTACAACTGTCTTTGCTGAATCCCTTAGGTTTTGGGTCCTCATGTTTTCATCGTCCTTTTTTTTCTAGGTATTTTTTGATTTCTTCAGTGATCTATTGGTTATTTAGTAGTGTATTGTTTAGCCTCCATGTGTTTGTATTTTTTACAGATTTTTTTCCTGTAATTGATATCTAGCCTCATAGCATTGTTGTCAGAAGAGATACTTGATATGATTTCAATTTTCTTAAATTTACCAAAGCTTGATTTGTGATGCAAGATATGATCTATCCTGGAGAATGTTCCATGAGCCCTTGAGAAGAAAGTGCATTCTGTTGTTTCTGGATGGAATGTCCTGTAAATATCAATTAAGTCCATTTTGTTTAATGTGTCATTTAAAGCTTGTGTTTCCTTATTTATTTTCATTTTGGATGATCTGTCCATTGGTGAAAGTGGGGTGTTAATGTCCTTTACTATTATTGTGTTACTGTCAATTTCCCCTTTTATGGCTGTTCACCTTATGTATTGAGGTACTCCTATGTTGGGTGCATAAATATTTGCAATTGTCATATCTTCTTCTTGGATTGATCCCTTAATCATTATGTAGTGTCCTTCTTTGTCTCTTGTAAGAGTCTTTATTTGAAAATCTATTTTTTCTGATATGAGAATTTCTACTCCAGCTTTCTTTTGGTTTCCATTTGCATGGAATATCTTTTTCCATCCCCTCACTTTCAGTCTATATGTGTCCCTAGGTCTGAAGTGGGTCTCTTGTAGACAACATATATATGGGTCTTGCAAAGCAACCTGAATTTATGAGCAAGGTGACACAGATTAATTCAGATGTAATTTTTAGGTTTGGCTAAGTTTTTAAGAAAAAGAGATAGCTTTGTAAAGAGTTCCCTTTCTTTATGTCACAGATTCTATTCAAGATCATATTATAAATGGTAAGAAGGTGCCAGGAGGAGACTGAAAATATGTCAATGCAAATTTTCACCTGACAGAATAAATAAAATAAAATGAGGTACCAATTTTACAGATGGTACATCAGCATCATCTTCGTGAAAAAAAAGGTAAAGCTTATTAGAGTTATATATGGATGCATATCATTTGCACTTAGCGTATCTCAAAATCTTTTTACATTCTTTTTTGAGGTAAAATATTTTTGTAAGAGAGAAAGTGTTCTAAAGTCTGGTAATTTCTTTAATACCTATATACCCACCATATTAATTGGTTAAGGTATAATTTAAATTGAATTAAAATGCTCCAAAGTAAACCATTGTGAATTTGACCTAAAACAACACTTATTTATGTATGATACCACAATCTGTTTGTAAATGATTACTTTCAGGAAACCATTGAATCTCTTAACTCTATTTACGACCTTGAGATGGATCCAAAGAACAATGTGAATCACAAAATGAAGTGCTAAATAAATCAGTAGATGAAAATAATCTATGAAGTTAATAAATATAATAACATGTTATAGTCTGTATGTAATACTCTATTTTATAAGCTAATGTGTTTTTTCTAAGCATTCACACATTTTAATGTATCTTTAAAGTAACAATTCTCTTATATCCAACTCATACTTGGCAGTTGCCATCATAAAAAATGAAAAAAAATCTTATTTTTCAAAAGACATTGCAACAATTATTAACTACAAAAAGTTTACTTGTAAACATTTACATGCATAAAAACATAAATATTTGTTTTATGTAAAATAAAAATAATAGCTAGTTGTTTGAAATTTCCTATACTTGTTTTGCTCCATTACCCAAGAACTTACTGTTTATTTTACTAGAGAGTAATAGTAGAAGATGCAATCATGAGATTGAACTGTCAAACTAAGTTTTGAAAAATGAGTAGAGTCATTTAAAACTGCTTTTATCTGTCTAACTTAAGTTTTCTGTAAAAATACAGATGAATAATTTAATGAAATGATAGTAAATTACATGAGGATTTAATTCATTTAAAAAATAGCTACTAGAATCGTTAACATTCTAGAGAAGTGAGAAGCAAGATCCAAGATACATCGTTCAGTGCTTCTTATACACCTAAGTGAATATGGGCAAAAGATGTATGTATGACAGATATTGAAAGGAGAATTAGTGAAATCACTTTCCCTTACTCTTTACCTATACACCAGTCTTTATGAAACAAGTGGATTTATTTTTCTCACATGTGTTAATTTTTATGAATAAATTCAAGTCTTGAAGTAGTTCAATATGTCCGTATATTTTAAAAATACATATATATTTGCACATTACTTCTCAGAAGCAGGGCCATTTTTATCTGACTCCATCTGCTTGACACATATTTGTAGGCTTAGTAATATATTTTTATTCATATGCTGAAAGTCCTATATTAACAGAATCCGTAATATGGCAGAGAGAGAAAGTGGGCAGGGCAATCAGGATATGCCCATTCTACTGATGTGGTAAACCTGAAATTTGGTATATATTATGTTTTAACTGGAGGCATTGACCCTATTAATTGCTAACTCTCCTTGGAGCTTGTTTATTATTTGCTTCCTCCAGTACTTATTCAAAACTGAAATCATTTATTGAATCACAGAATACTAGAATCTAAGACTTAGAACATTTGAAGCCATCTGCAATGGGCTAAATGGTGGCCCCCCAAACTATATGTACACGTCCTAATTTCTGGAACCTGTGACTATTACCATATATAGCAAAAGATGTGTTTAAGGCTCTTGAAAGGAGGATTTTATCCTGGATTATCTGTATGGGCCCTAAATATAATTATATGTATCCTTGTAAGAGAAAAGCCGAAGTTTTGAGACAGATACAAAGAGGAGAAGGCCATGTGAAAATGGAGGCCAAGATTAGAATGATGTGACTGTGAGTCACGGAATACCAAGGGCTGCCAGTAGCCTCCAGAAGCTAAAAGAAAGACATGGGGCTTCCCTGGTGGCGCAGTGGTTGAGTGTCCGCCTGCCGATGCAGGGGACACGGGTTTGTGCCCTGGTCCGGGAAGATTCCACATGCCGTGGAGCAGCTGGGCCCATGAGCCATGGCCGCTGAGCCTGCACGTCCGGAGCCTGTGCTCCACAACTGGAGGGGCCACAACAGTGAGAGGCCCGCGTACCGAAAAAAAAAAAAAAAAAAAAAAAAAAAGTGATGAATCCTCCCCAAGAGCCTCTGGAGGGAGTGCAGAGGCTCCCTCCTTGATGTCGGACTTCTGTCCTTCCAAACGATGAGAACCAAGTTTTTGGTAATATGTTACAGCAGCTACATGAATCTCATACACTATCTACTGTAATCTCACGTATATTCAGGGAAAAGGTTTACTTGACAAATGGATGTCCAGTTTCCCATAACCTGTTCAAGTGTAAGCGGATATCTAGATAACTAAAGAGGGTTTTCTAGTACTACCTGGCTGTAATCGTTAGCATAGTCTTCTTTACACCAAACTGAAATCTTTCTTCTGGCAGTCCCTCAGCCTAGACCCAACACATTTAACAGGTAACTCATTGTTCTCTGGTATAACATAGACCAAGTCTCTTCTTGTATGAAATCCCTTTGAATATTTAAAGACAGTATTAACCTCCAGCTAATCTTCCTTGCATAACCTGGAGTGCTACATATCTCTCATAACCAAGCTAAAAGCAGTCCCATGAACTTCTCTCAATTGTCTTCTCTGCACTTCCCCCAGTGAGAGTGAAGGATGCTTGTGAATCTATATGCCCAAAGGCACATGAAGACTGTGCAAACATGAAAACACAACATTATGAAATATCTGTAGATTTCAATGTGTGAAAATGGAGGAAAAGTAATTTTAGGAGTAAAAAGCAGCAGAGATAGAGATAGAAATAAAGGTGGATAGCTAGAGAGATAAAGATAGAAATAAGATAGATAGGTAGATTGATAGATAGATAGATGATAGATAGATAGATAGACAGATAGATGATAGACAGAAACACAGCATAGCACGTAGACCCCTGAACCTCTCACTTGGGCAGAATCATTGGATCATAATGAATTGAAATGGGGAAAAATAGAATGTGAGAGTGGAAGATTTGTTAAGAAAAGGCTGTTAAAGAACTTTGAATAACAATAAATCATTAAGAGCTTATGAAGTACATACCAAGCTCTGCTCAATGTATTCTAAATAATATCTCCACTATTATTATAGTAAATTAAACATGAAATTTGGTTTTATTATTTTAAATTAGGAGTTAAAAAACCGATTGATATTATTGTTCCAAATTAAAAATGAAAAAGGGATTTAAATACTTCACCAAAATCATCCTTCCTACAATTTTGAAGCTGTTATCTGAACCTATAACTCTCTGGTTGCTAAGATGACTTCTTAGCATTCTGATATGCTGCCTCTCTTGATCCATAAAACCATGTATCTTACTACTATCTTGCACTATCTTTATTACATTTCTTCCTCCCTATTCTCTCTTTCTATCTCTATGCCTTCTCTTCTCTGAACACCAGACTCAGGGCTGCAAAGCTGAGAGAGCTTCCCTTGAGCGCTAAAGGGAAGTCTTTGAAATGTGATTATGAGAAGACCGGAGCTATCAGACCAAAACTAATATTTATAACAATATAAGAAGCAACATATGCAATCTGTTTATGTGTATCTATATCATATATTTAAAAAATATTGCTAGAAAATTCCAGAGCACAATCTTGCCACGCATAATTGTGTGAGTGATGTATATCTGGAAATAGACGTTTTATTAATACTGTTGTTTTCCTTAACCCAAAGCCACATTTTCTTTTTAACCTCTTTCATTTAAATAAGATACAGAGTCTATTTTCTATATCTTTGTTTATAGGCTGTCGTTATTATTACCCTTAATTACTTCCCTGTGTGGTTTTAAATTGAAATTGCCTCTATAATTACTTTCCCCTGAAATTTCTATGGTAAAGTTCAACAACTAAATGTGAATGGCTTCTAAATGAAGACATCTGTTCAGTGCTGTAAGTTGGTTTATTTATATCTAATCATCAAGCAGGTGAAAAGATTTTATTTAGTTTTGGAATGTTTAAGCATTTCATATAGCCCTGTCATCTCTTTTTTATTCACTTATTTATGATTCAAGAAATTAATCTAACAAAGTTGTTTGATTCATTGTGGTATCTCGTTACCGTAGCAATTCTGTTGGTTTTTAATAATTGATATAAAGGTTTTTTTTGTTTGTTTTTGTTTTGCGGTACGCGGGCCTCTCACTGTTGTGACCTCTCCCGTTGCGGAGCACAGGCTCCGGACGTGCAGTCTCAGCAGCCATGGCTCACGGGCCCAGCCGCTCCGCGGCAGGTGGGATCTTCCCGGACCGGGGCACGAACCCGTGTCCCCTGCATTGGCAGGCAGACTCTCAACCACTGCGCCACCAGGGAAGCCCAATTGATATAAAGTTTTAAATGAAGTGTTTAATTGTGTTTGCAGATAGTTTCCTGAGCCATTAATAGCTCACTCTCAAAATCCTCTTTCATTATCATTGACACTAGGTAATCAGCTTGTGCATTTTCTTTGAAATGAGGCACAGGGCACATGGTGCCAGCAAGGTCATCACGACTCCAAAAGAACATGAGGACATTTCAGGTCACCACAAGTCACAGAGGGCAAATAGAAACTTTGCGTATAGCCTTACCCTGGCAATGTATCCAATAATTATTTTCCTTAGAATCTGTTTCAATTCAAAGACTGCACTGATCTCTGCATACAAATCTAATTTTTCTTCCCACTTGTAAGAGTAGGCTACTCTTGCTGTTTCTATTGTTACTTTCAGGTCATAGACATGAAAATAGGATTTAAGTAACTTCAGTGCCATTTGTCAAATATGTCCCAGAGTAATGGTTTTCTTAAAAAAGTGAGTACTTTATTTACAAGTCCACAGTACTCATTTTATTTGTTCAAGAAAGTTATTTGCCAGTTGTAGAATGAGATGAGGTTTATAAAATATGCAACATTTTCATTTTAACATATTGCATGAGTCACAGTTTTCATAGAAATCTGCCTATAATTTTAGCAGAAGACAGAGCTATACGTTTGAAAATGACTGTGTATTCATATTTAAAATCCTAATGTTTTTCTAAGATGAGTTTATTACTCATCAAAATAAAAAACAAATTGTCCTATGAAGGTATGTGGAGGTAGTGCATTATCAGACGACTCTAGAAACACTGTCTCATTATTCAACTTCATGATGTGAAAGGAAAAAGAATTAAAAGAATATATTTCAGTAGAAAGAATCTGGTGATGATATAGAGGCAGTGGTAAAGTTAAGACTGTTTCCTTTGAAATTGTCAGTATAAAAAAATTGAAGACCTTTAAATCTTTATGTGTTTATAGAGAAGCTGAAGCCTGTGTTTCTAAACTACAACAAATGCAAAACTAATACAGAATATGATTATCTGTAATTTTATGAAAGCTGTATCCTGGTAAATGGGCTCAACTTATAAGCTATTTTACTATCTAAGGACAAACTCCAAACCGTGAATCTTTCATAATGTCTGACTCTGGGACCATTGAAACAATATGACTTCTCATTTGTCCTGAATATATACTTAGTGTACTCACCAAGTACTACAGGTGTTACTGTTCCAAAGTGCAAATATTATTAAGTAACTTGAATTTATGTATATATTTCCCAGAAATATATCTAGTGCTACCATATATGGAGATACTTTAAATATGACTTATGAGTAATGAATAGTAAGTTCTTATATCACATATTAGAAAATGGTGAATTTTTATGTAACATAGCATCAGGACATCAGACGTACTGTTAATATTACTATGGTGGTCATAGCAGGTGGACTCTCTTGGCATGCAATAATCAAAGATCACCCAAGTTGTAGACTGGGACTCATCTGATCTGAACCAATCCACTGCCTGATCTGGACTGAAATGGTATTTCTCTATGAACCCTGACTTGTATCCCTAACATAATGAAACAAATTTTAGTAAACAGAGTGGGGATAATAATGAGCTAATCTTATAGTTATTAAAATATACTACTCAACTCTATGAAACACTACTATAAGTAAAACTAACTATGAACATATCAGATCAGATGATTTATCAATTTAGGAAATGATCTTAGTCACAGTGTTTAATTTTAAAAGATATAATTTGTACAAACTTACCCAATTTATTTAGAGGATTAGATATATTGAACATGCATGACTACATTACTAAATTAAGATGAATAATAGATATTATTTTGATTAAAATAATCCTTACAGAGACAAACATCTCTATGAAGTTTATAACTAGTCTTAAACTGGAAGTCATAGTGAAACTCAATTAGTTATAATTCACTAATGAATTATAAATATTTTATTTATTTATAAATATGAATATAAATAACTATAATCCATAAATGGAAGTGCATAGTAGGAAAATATTTTTGTCATTGACTGTGGACAAGATCATAGCTTTCTAGTCTAATCCACTTATAATATAAATTATTGTTTAGTTGAAAATTGTCCTATTAGCATTCTATTTATGGGATAGTATTTTGTAACAATTCTTATTCTTCCCTTTCTTATGAATGGTAGGCCACCATAATATTCTATAAAAAACACCATTTCCTTTGAGAAATACTTTAACATTTGCATTATTAGCTAGAGCTGGACTACTTTGAGGACCCGGTAAACTGTGATATCAGAACATAAATTACAGCTATTGAAGTAACACATTATAACTTTTCTTCTTTGAAATTTATGTCTACTGATTCAAACCATTTTAATAGTACTTATTGGGCAAAGGTTATTTTCAGGGAATTGAGATTCTAATGATTCATAGCAAATGATTATTAACCATCTTTTCATATGTTTCTTTTTTTTTTTTTTTTTGAAGTTCGACTGTTTATTACTTTTTTTTTTTTTTTTTTTAACATCTTTATTGGGGTATAATTGCTTTACAATGGTGTGTTAGTTTCTGCTTTATAACAAAGTGAATCAGTCATACATAAACATATGTTCCCATATGTCTTCCCTGTTGCGTCTCCCTCCCTCCCACCCTCCCCATCCCACCCCTCCAGGCTGTCACAAAGCACCGAGCCAATATCCCTGTGCCATGTGGCTGCTTCCCACTAGCTATCTACCTTACTGCGTTTGTTAGTGTGTATATGCCCATGACTCTCTCTCGCCCTGTCACAGCTCACCCTTCCCCCTCCCCATAACCTCAAGTCCGTTCTCTAGGAGGTCTGCATCTTTATTCCTGCTTTACCCCTAGGTTCTTCATGACATTTTTTTCTTAAATTCCATATATATGTGTTAGCATACGGTATTTGTCTTTTTCTTTCTGACTTACTTCACTCTGTATGACAGACTCTAGGTCTATCCACCTCATTACAAATAGCTCAATTTCGTTTCTTTTTATGGCTGAGTAATATTCCATTGTATATATGTGCCACATCTTCTTTATCCATTCATCCGATGACGGGCACTTAGGTTGTTTCCATCTCCGGGCTATTGTAAATAGAGCTGCAATGAACATTTTGGTACATGACTCTTTTTGAATTTTGGTTTTCTCAGGGTATATGCCCAGTAGTGGGATTGCTGGGTCATATGGTAGTTCTATTTGTAGTTTTTTAAGGAACCTCCATACTGTTCTCCATAGTGGCTGAACCAATTCACATTCCCACCAGCAGTGCAAGAGTGTTCCCTTTTCTCCACACCCTCTCCAGCATTTATTGTTTCTAGATTTTTTGATGATGGCCATTCTGACTGGTGTGAGATGATATCTCATTGTAGTTTTGATTTGCATTTCTCTAATGATTAATGATGTTGAGCATTCTTTCATGTGTTTGTTGGCAGTCTGTATATCTTCTTTGGAGAAATGTCTATTTAGGTCTTCTGCCCATTTTTGGATTGGGTTGTTTGTTTTCTTGTTATTGAGCTGCATGAGCTGCTTGTAAATTTTGGAGATTAATCCTTTGTCGGTTGCTTCATTTGCAAATATTTTCTCCCATTCTGAGGGTTGTCTTTTGGTCTTGTTTACGGTTTCCTTTGCTGTGCAAAAGCTTTGAAGTTTCATTAGGTCCCATTTGTTTATTTTTGTTTTTATTTCCATTACTCTAGGAGGTGGGTCAGAAAGGATCTTGCTTTGATTTATGTCATAGAGTGTTCTGCCTATGTTTTCCTCTAAGAGTTTGATAGTTTCTGGCCTTACATTTAGGTCTTTAATCCATTTTGAGCTTATTTTTGTGTATGGTGTTAGGGAGTGATCTAATCTCATACTTTTACATGTACCTGTCCAGTTTTCCCAGCACCACTTATTGAAGAGGGTGTCCTTTCTCCATTGTACATTACTGCCACCTTTATCAAAGATAAGGTGTCCATATGTGCATGGGTTTATCTCTGGGCTTTCTATCCTGTTCCATTGATCTATCTTTCTGTTTTTGTGCCAGTACCATACTGTCTTGATGACTGTAGCTTTGTAGTATAGTCTGAAGTCAGGGAGCCTGATTCCTCCAGTTCCTTCTTTCGTTCTCAAGATTGCTTTGGCTATTCGGGGTCTTTTGTGTTTCCATACAAATTGTGAAAGTTTTTGTTCTAGTTCTGTGAAAAATGCCAGTGGTAGTTTGATAGGGATTGCATTGAATCTATAGATTGCTTTGGGTAGTAGAGTCATTTTCACAATGTTGATTCTTCCAATCCAAGAACATGGTATATCTCTCCATCTATTTGTATCATCTTTAATTTCTTTCATCAGTGTCTTATAATTTTCTGCATACAGGTCTTTTGTCTCCTTAGGTAGGTTTATTCCTAGATATTTTATTCTTTTTGTTGCAATGGTAAATGGGACTGTTTTCTTGATTTCACTTTCAGATTTTTCATCATTAGTATATAGGAATGCCAGAGATTTCTGTGCATTAATTTTGTATCCTGCCACTTTACCAAATTCATTGATTAGCTCTAGTAGTTTTCTGGTAGCATCTTTAGGGTTCTCTATGTATAGGATCATGTCATCTGCAAACAGTGACAGCTTTACTTCTTCTTTTCCAATTTGGATTCCTTTTATTTCCTTTTCTTCTCTGATTGCTGTGGCTAAAACTTCCAAAACAATGTTGAATAAGAGTGGTGAGAGTGGGCAACCTTGTCTTGTTCCTGATCTTAGTGGAAATGCTTTCAGTTTTTCACCATTGAGGATGATGTTTGCTGTGGGCTTGTCATATATGGCCTTTATTATGTTGAGGAAAGTTCCCTCTATGCCTACTTTCTGCAGGGTTTTTATCATAAATGGGTGTTGAATTTTGTCAAAAGCTTTCTCTGCATCTATTGAGATGATCATATGGTTTTTCTCCTTCAATTTGTTAATATGGTTTATCACATTGATAGATTTGCGTATATTGAAGAATCCTTGCATTCCTGGAATAAACCCCACTTGATCATGGTGTATGATCCTTTTAATGTGCTGTTGGATTCTGTTTGCTAGTATTTTGTTGAGGATTTTTGCATCTATGTTCATCAGTGATATTGGCCTGTAGTTTTCTTTCTTTGTGACATCCTTGTCTGGTTTTGGTATCAAGGTGATGGTGGCCTCGTAGAAGGAGTTAGGGAGTGGTCCTCCCTCTGCTATATTTTGGAAGAGTTTGAGAAGGATAGGTGTTAGCTCTTCTCTAAATGTTTGATAGAATTCGCCTGTGAAGCCATCTGGTCCTGGGCTTTTCTTTGTTGGAAGATTTTTAATCACAGTTTCAATTTCAGTGCTTGTGATTGGTCTGTTCATATTTTCTATTTCTTCCTGATTCAGTCTTGGCAGGTTGTGCATTTCTAAGAATTTGTCCATTTCTTCCAGGTTGTCCATTTTATTGGCATAGAGTTGCTTGTAGTAATCTCTCATGATCTCTTTTATCTCTGCAGTGTCAGTTGTTACCTCTCCTTTTTCATTTCTAATTCTATTGATTTGAGTCTTCTCCCTTTTTTTCTTGATGAGTCTGGCTAGTGGTTTATCTATTTTGTTTATCTTCTCAAAGAACCAGCTTTTAGTTTTATTGATCTTTGCTATTGTTTCCTTCATTTCTTTTTCATTTATTTCTGATCTGATTTTTATGATTTCTTTCCTTCTGCTAGCTTTGGGGTTTTTTTGTTCTTCTTTCTCTAATTGCTTGAGGTGCAAGGTTAGGTTGTTTATTTGAGATGTTTCCTGCTTCTTAAGGTGGGCTTGTATTGCTATAAACTTCCCCCTTAGAACTGCTTTTGCCGCATCCCACAGGTTTTGGGTCGTTGTGTCTCCATTGTCATTTGTTTCTAGGTATTTTTTGATTTCCTCTTTGATTTCTTCAGTGATCTCTTCATTATTAAGTAGTGTATTGTTTAGCCTCCATGTGTTTGTATTTTTTACAGATCTTTTCCTGTAATTGATATCTAGTCTCATGGCGTTGTGGTCAGAAAAGATACTTGATACAATTTCAATTTTCTTAAATTTCCCAAGGCTTGATTTGTGACCTAAGATATGATCTATCCTGGAGAATGTTCCATGAGCACTTGAGAAAAATGTGTATTCTGTTGTTTTTGGATGGAGTGTCCTATAAATATCAATTAAGTCCATCTTGTTTAATGTATCATTTAAAGCTTGTGTTTCCTTATTTATTTTCATTTTGGATGATCTGTCCATGGGTGAAAGTGGGGTGTTTAAGTCCCCTACTATGAATGTGTTACTGTCGATTTCCCCTTTTATGGCTGTTAGTATTTGCCTTATGTATTGAGGTGCTCCTGTGTTGGGTGCATAAATATTTACAATTGTTATATCTTCTTCTTGGATCGATCCCTTGATCATTATGTAGTGTCCTTCTTTGTCTCTTTTAATAGTCCTTATTTTAAAGTCTATTTTGTCTGATATGAGAATTGCTACTCCAGCTTTCTTTTGGCTTCCATTTGCATGGAATATCTTTTTCCATCCCCTTACTTTCAGTCTGTATGTGTCTCTAGGTCTGAAGTGGGTCTCTTGTAGACAGCATATATAAGGGTCTTGTTTTTGTATCCATTCAGCTAATCTGTGTCTTTTGGTGGGAGCATTTAGTCCATTTACATTTAAGGTAATTATCGATATGTATGTTCCTATTCCCATTTTCTAAATTGTTTTGGGTTCGTTATTATAGGTCTTTTCCTTCTCTTGTGTTTCTTGCCTAGAGAAGATCCTTTAGCATTTGTTGTAAAGCTGGTTTGGTGGTGCTGAACTCTCTCAGCTTTTGCTTGTCTGTAAAGGTTTTAATTTCTCCATCAAATCTGAATGAGATCCTTGCTGGGTAGAGTAGTCTTGGCTGCATGTTTTTCTCCTTCATCACTTTCAGTATGTCCTGCCACTCCCTTCTGGCTTGTAGGGTTTCTGCTGAGAGATCAGCTGTTAACCTTATGGGGATTCCCTTATGTGTTATTTGTTGTTTTTCCCTTGCTGCTTTTAATATGCTTTCTTTGTATTTAATTTTTGACAGTTTGATTAATATGTGTCTTGGCGTATTTCTCCTTGTATTTATCTTGTATGGGACTCTCTGTGCTTCCTGGACTTGATTAACTATTTCCTTTCCCATATTAGGGAAGTTTTCAACTATAATCTCTTCAAATATTTTCTCAGTCCCTTTCTTTTTCTCTTCTTCTTCTGGAACCCCTATAATTCGAATGTTGGTGCGTTTAATGTTGTCCCAGAGGTCTCTGAGACTGTCCTCAGTTCTTTTCATTCTTTTTTCTTTATTCTGCTCTGCAGTAGTTATTTCCACTATTTTATCTTCCAGGTCACTTATCCGTTCTTCTGCCTCAGTTATTCTGCTATTGATCCCATCTAGAGTACTTTTAATTTCATTTATTGTGTTGTTCATCGTTGCTTGTTTCATCTTTAGTTCTTCTAGGTCCTTGTTAACTGATTCTTGCATTTTGTCCAATCTATTGTCCATTCTATCTCCAAGATTTCGGATCAACCTTACTATCATTATTCTGAATTCTCTTTCAGGTAGACTGCCTATTTCCTCTTCATTTGTTAGGTCTGGTGCATTTTTATCTTGCTCCTTTATCTGCTGTGTGTTTTTCTGTCTTCTCATTTTGCTTATCTTACTGTGTTTGGGGTCTCCTTTTTGCAGGCTGCAGGTTTGTGGTTCCTCCTGTTTTTGATGTCTGTCTCTAGTGGCTAAGGTTGGTTCAGTGGGTTGTGTAGGCTTCCTGGTGGAGGGGGCTAGTGCCTGTGTTATGGTGGATGAGGCTGGATCTTGTCTCTCTAGTGGGCAGGTTCACATCTGGTGGTGTGTTTGGGGGTGTCTGTGGCCTTATTATGATTTTAGGCAGCCTCTCTGCTAATGGGTGGGGTTGTGTTCCTGTTTTGCTAGTTGTTTGGCATAGGTTTTCCAGCACTGTGGCTTGCTGGTCGTTGAGTGAAGCTGGGTGCTGGTGTTAAGATGGAGGTCTCTGGGAGATTTTCGCCGTTTGATATTATGTGGAGCTGGGAGGTCTCTTGTTGATCAGTGTCCTGAAGTTGGCTGTCCTACCTCAGAGGCAGAGCCCTGCCTCCTGGCTGGAGCACCAAAAGCTTTTCATCCACAGGCTCAGGATAAAAGGGAGAAAAAGTAGAGGGAATTAGTAGAAGTATGAGGAAAGAAAGAAGGAAAGGAGGGTAGGAAGGAAGGAAGAAAGAAAGAAAGAAGCAAAGAAGGAAAGAAGGCAAGAAGGAAAGAAAGGAGGGAGGGAGGGAGGGAGGAAGGAAGGAAGGAGGGAAAGAAGGAAAAAAGACAGAAAGAAAGAAGATACAGTAAAAATAAAATACAGTATAATAAAGTTATTGAATTAAAAACTTCTTATTTAGAAAAAAAAAAAAAAAGGGACGGAAAGAACCTAGGACAAATGTTGGAAGCAAAGCTATACAGACAAAATCTTACACAGGAGCATACACATACACCCTCACTAAAAGAGGTAAATGGGGAAAAATCCTAAATCTTGCTGTCAGAGACCACCTCCTCAATTTGGGATGATTCGTTGTCTAAAGGAGGGAAGGAAGGACGGAAAGAAAGAAAGAAAGAACGAAGGTAAAGTATAATAAGGTTATTAAAATTAATTATTAAGAAAAAAAATTTAAAAAAAAAACATGGGCGGATAGAACCCTAGGACAAATGGTGGAAGCAAGACTATACAGACAAGATCTCACACAGAAGCATACACATACACATTCACAAAAAGAGGAAAGGGGAAAAAATCATAGATCTTGCTCCTAAAGTCCACTTCCTTAATTGGGGATGATTGGTTGTCTATTCAGGTATTCCACAGATGCAGGGTACATCAAGTTGATTGTGGAGCTTTAATCCGCTGCTTCTGAGGCTGCTGGGAGGGATTTCCCTTTCTCTTCTTTGTTCTCACAGCTCCCAGGGCTAAGCTTTGGATTTGGCCCTGCCACTGCGTGTAGATCGCTGGAGGGCGTCTGTTTTTTGCTCAGACAGGATGGGGTTAAAAGAGCCGCTGATTGGGGGCTCTGGCGCACTCAGGCCGGCGGGGACGGAGGGGCACAGAGTGCGGGGCGGGCCTGCGGTGGCAAAGGCCGGCGTGACTTTGCACCAGCCTGAGGCGCGCTGTGCGCTCTCCCGGGGAAGTTGTCCCTGGATCCCGGGAACCCGGCAGTGGCGGGCTGCACAGGCTCCGCGGAAGAGGGGTGTGGAGAGTGACCTGTGCTCGCACACAGGCCCCTTGGTGGCGGCAGCAGCAGCCTTAACGTCTCCCGCCCACCTCTGGGGTCCGCGCTTTTAGCCGCGGCTTGCGCCCGTCTCTGGAGTCCGCGCCCTCAGCCGCGGCTCGCGCCCGTCTCTGGATTCCGCGCTTTCAGCCGCGGCTCGCGCCCGTCTCTGGATTCCGCGCTTTCAGCCGCGGCTCGCGCCCGTCTCTGGATTCCGCGCTTTCAGCCGCGGCTCGCGCCCGTCTCTGGATTCCGCGCTTTCAGCCGCGGCTCGCGCCCGTCTCTGGGGTCCGCGCTTTCAGCCGCGGCTCGCGCCCGTCTCTGGGGTTCGCGCTTTTAGCCGCGGCTCGCGCCCGTCTCTGGAGTTCCTTTAAGCAGCGTTCTTAAACCCCTCTCCTCACGCCCCAGGAAACAAAGAGGGAAGGAAAAGTCTCCTGCCTCTTCTGCTGGTGCAGGCTTTTCCCCGACTCCCTCCCGGCTAGCTGTGGTGCACTAACCCCTTCAGGCTATGTTCAAGCCGCCAACCCCAGTCCTCTCCCTGCGCTCCGGCCTCAGCTCTCAGCCCCGCCCGCCCCGGCGGGTGAGCAGAGAAGCCTCTCGGGCTGGTGAGTGCCGGTCGGCACCGATCCTCTGTGCGGGAATCTCCCCGCTTTGCCCTCCGCACCCGTTGCTGTGCACTCCGCAGCTTCGAAGCTCCCCCCTCCGCCTCCCGCAGTCTCCGCCCGCGAAGGGGCTTCCTAGCGTGTGGAAACTTTTCCTCCTTCACAGCTCCCTCCCACTGGTGCAGGTGCCGTCCCTATTCTTTTGTCTCTGTTTTTTCTTTTGCCCTACCCAGGTACGTGGGGAGTTTCTTGCCTTTTGGGAGGTCTGAGGTCTTCTGCCAGCCTTCAGTAGGTGTTCTGTAGGAGTTGTTCCACGTGTAGATGTATTTCTGGTGTATCTGTGGGGAGGAGGGTGATCTCCGCGTCTTACTCTTCCGCCATCTTCCGCCTTCTCCTCCATATGTTTCTTAATTGTTGCAATTTTTGGCTCTGGAAGGACTAGGGCACAGAATATTTATCCATAACAGCAAGTTAAGAGTACAGTCAGGCTTCATATAATACAGATAACCTCATCTTCCAGCCAGAGGAAAGAATGTTGGACCTACTGACTTAATTAAGATTACATCAACAGCCTGGAGGGGAACATCATTCTGTGTGTATTTTCATTATGATATGCCAGTATGAAATAAAATAACTCAAATAAATAAATATAATTGAATAATTAATTTTAATTCTTAGGCAACATTATATTTTCATTACTAGTTAAATGCTTACTGGAATACTAAAAGGAAAATAATAAACAATATTACCATCCAATGGTGAAATGGTAGCATTTAGAATATATTAAAGATAAAGATGAGAATATAGGGAAATATTTCAAAATTAATAGAAATATCTTCTTGACTCCCTGCATTTTCTGAGAAATATAAATGAAATGTTTGGGTGTTATTAATATAGTGAGTACTGACTTAAAATAAGAAAAATTTGCTAAGGGTGAGTTTTTATTTCTTTCAAGCACAAGAGAATCAATTCATATTATTCGATTATTGAAAAGGTAGGAGAATGGAGCTTGCAAAATTACTCATATCATTATTTTAATTCTTTATTTTACATTATGCTTAGCAAATATTTTTCTTTCATAATCAATTAAGAATCTACCTGCGTCGTGTCCCTCCTAAAAGACTTCAGAACTAATTTTTCGCTCTTCAAGTCCTCAGACACTTTGTACCTACATTGGTCTTTATATATAATTGTTTGATTTACCATAAAGTCATCAAAGTATTTATTGACACAGTTCTTTAATTGGGAAAGGAGAAATTATGTTTCATTCATTTGTAACATCTGTAACTGTTAGTGACCAGCAGGCCAACAGTAAGTAATTAATGAATATAGTAGAATTGTCTTAAACTCTGACTGGCTATAGCTATATGAATTGTGTGTTCATACTGAAATGATTATCTCACTAGTAAAGTGGTTTTATCTCACTTGTGAAATTCAGAGAATCACCTCAAAATTCCTAATATGTGGACATATTTGCTATTTTTAATGGCAAGAGGGGATTATAATACCTAAACATTTGATTATATAATTTACAAATAATAAAGTGTTTGTAAATCACCTATTACTATGCTTATTATGTGAAAAGTGCTCAGTAAATAGTAGTTGGTAAAGTTGTACTCCTGCTGCTAATAATGACAAGGATTATTCAGTCTGCTATAGTTGGACTTTATTAACCTGATATCCCAGATGTATAAATTTAGAAAGAAGAAATATATTTTTACATTCAAGGATTTAATCAACTACTGCAGTAATCAATTTCTTTATGTATTATTAACTTACATATTATTCAGCTATACTCAAGAAATATTTAAAGAACATCTATTTTGTAGCTTATCACTCTGTTAGGCACCAGGAATGCAGGACTAAACCAAATAGATGTAGTCTCTACCCAAATGAAAATAGTCTACTGAGTAAATGGATATTATACATGTAATTACAATTTAAAAAGCTCTATGAACATGGTAATTGTATGGCAATAACAAGAAGGTATGTCCTGGATTGTGAAGCTCAGGAAATGATATCGCAAAGGAGCTAAAGCCCAAAGATGAGTAGTAATTAACAAGTGACAAAATTAGGGATGTTGGGGGAGAGTTTCAGGGAGAAGAAACCACTGAAGACAGTTTGAAGGAGAGAAGAGCCTGGGACTTTTGAAGAACTGAAAGGTTCATTTGGTGTAAAAAAGAGAGAATTCCCTGAAATTGAAAACCTAGGCTGGGCCTTTTATGCTATGTCAAGGACCTTAGATTTACCTTAATGGATGGAAGTCCCTGGCAGTACAAGAAAGCAAGAGAACTGACTTGAGTAGCAAAAATAATGTTTTTATCCACAGATAACAAGTGTCTATGTAGACAATCACAAAGAATATACAAAAAATCTCCTAGAATTAATACATGAATTATAGGAGAAGTAAATCCTACTTAAAAGTTAATTGCAGTTGCTGAGATATTAGGGTTTATTATTGCTATTTTATTTTGAAATTTAATTTACTACATTTTACTTCTTTTTTCTGACTTCCTTTTCATTGATTAATTTTTCTCTATTTTCTTACTTTCCTCTACCCGGTAACTTTCTATTTCTATTATTCTAGTAAATTATACCTAAGTTTTAACATTTATATTTCTTTCCTCCTCACTGAAAGACAAGCAGTATAGAACATAAGCTATAATATACATCTCAGAAGACTTCTAATTCTCATAAGGCCAGGGACATTTTAAATATTCCTACCCACTAGAGCATGCTTACATTTGGATGGGCTGCATAGGAAAGTCATCTTTCTTTATATTGACATTTATATGAGGAACTGGGCACCTAAATAGAAAAACTAATAGAAAAACAGTTGCTGATATAGTCTGTGTGTGTGTGTGTGTGTGTATTTAGGACAGACTACCACCCTCATATGGAGTTGCAGGGTCAAAGGATTCATTTTAAATATGATTGAATTTCCAGAAAAATTTTTCTGCCTGAAATAGTGGACACATCAGGAATACTCTGCAATATTAAATCATATCGCCATCCTAGCTACTAACTACCCTCTGAAGCTCCACAGGGGGAGAAAATCTCATCTTCTTTCCATGCTTTCTTCTAATATAAACAGATCAAATAGGATTCATAAAAGAAGATTAGAGAGCCTGTGTGGGAACCATGTGGTGAAGGGAAAATATCACAAACTGGAAATAAATCTGGTTCCAGTGAGGATCATCCCTCCCTCTATCTCTCTACCCTTGGAGAAAAAGGTAAGTTCCTACCTGTTTGATCCAAAATCACAAATTCAACTGTAAATGTTGTACTAAAATACAATGTAAAGTGAAACAGCTTTGTTGGTCTTTAATGGTGCTTACAGGCTTCTTCAAAGTTGTTTTGCCATTGAATGTCTATACATGAGAGAACAGTCACACACTCAAGTATTAAGCAGGAATCTGTATAATAGGCACCTTAAATCTACTTGGCATCAATTGCATTGTGTGTTTATGGAGAATATTGAGCTTTTCATCTTAGACCCTCTTGCAACCTATGTTTACTGTGCAGTGTAAAAACTGTCCCCCAGAAATATATAGTTTTCATGGCTTTTCAAAGAGTAAAGAGAGAGGAGAGAGCTGACAGGACACAAAAGTACACTCTGAGATCAGATTTTCTTTTTGTGTGCATTTGCTTATTTGTTTGTTAGGTATTTTATCAAATACAGAGAAAGCAATAGGGGATCTACTTTGTCCAGGAGAGATAAGCCATAATTGTAAGGGAAAACCATTGAAAAATGCCAACTTTGTCTAAAGTGTTGACACAAGGAGCCCAGACATGAATGAGGCCAGAAAGAAAAAACCAAAGGGATCTCAACTGGGAGAATTAAAACTTGTTTTCAGTGAGCACTCCTGGGGTGATTGAGCAACTAAAAGAGTTAGGAGCACAGATTGTCATGAAAATTTGTGGAAAGGATCACAGTGTTCACTGCCTTCTCCTGGATGGTATGCCAAAGCATGAAGGAGAAGAGAACACTCAATTCTCCTATGAAAGGAAAAAACATCTCCATTTGAATCATACAATTGTTAAACCTTCATTCATGATCTTTGTAGGGCTTTCTTTTAAAAATATAATTTGTGTTAGAATTCATTCATTCAGTGAATATTTACTGAGCGCCTTCTATGTGCTGGACACCGTTGTAAGTGTTTGTGATACATCAGTTAGAAAAATTAAAAGGGCAAAAAGCCCTACCTTCATAGGACTTTCACTCAAGTTGGAAAAATCATACAATAAACAATGTATATAATAAGAAAATTAGAAAACAAAAACATAATAAATAAGAAATGCATACTGTATATTAAAAGATAGTACATGTTGAAAAGTATAAACTATGGACAAGGTGAGGGGATGGGTTACAAGTTTAAGGTTGGTCAGAGTAGTCCTCAGTGATTAAAGCAAAGACTTGAGGAATACAGGGAATGAGCCAAGGGAATAGCTCTATAAAGAGTATTTCTGGGAGAGGGAACAAAAAGAATGAAGGGCCTATACAATAGCATGCTGAATGTATTCAGTGAACAACAACAGGGCCATGTGTATTTGAACTCAAGTGAGTCAAGGTTACAAATACTAGAGATGAAGTCTTACAGGTGATAGGGTTTTAAGTGATACAGTCATCTGCATCACTTAAATGATACAGTGCTCTGTAGGCCTTTGTACGTACTTTGGCTTTTGCTCTGAGTAGAATGGGGATTGTTGGAAGATTTTAAATATATCTTTTAAATAAGGAAAACTTCTTGTATAAAATTGTTGGATTCCCCCTTCCATTAATGTTTCAATAAGAGGCTTAAAATAGTTTTCTTTTCAAGGATGGAATACATAATGAGAGGCTTAAACTGTTCCTATTCAATGTTGGTTCCCTTTTATGAATAATTAATGTTTTTCAGAATTCATGTCTGAATGGTTGACTCTTTATTCCACTCTTGCTTTATACTCTTCCCAACTTCTGTCTAAGGTAAACTGACGTTTGAGGAGGGATTCTCTATTCTTGAATTCAGGGTCTGTAATAGAATTCTCCTTGACACTAAACTAGTCTTTCTGGTGATTGAAATTGATATCTTTCTTTTAAACAGAATATAATATTTAAATATGCTTTAGGTGGATGAAAAATTTCGTTTTCTATCTGTGTACCATTTAGAGTCTCACTGACATTAAGGTACTTGGAAATATCACTGAAAATCTTGTCTGTGACATAGAAGGGTCACTGACCCTGAGATGATGCTTCTATCCCCACCTTGATCCCAACTGCTTTCTTTACCTCATTATACAAGAAACAATAGTAGGAATGTGTAAAAAACTACTGGCTATTTTTCTGCCCGTCATCTTTTGCATTTTATTGATCTGCCTGGTGGTTCAGTGTAGAGCATCAATCCAAGGATGGTAGGGGAACCCCCTCCGCTACTGAATTCAGGCACACACACTGATGTAACTCTCATCCCAATATCACCTGGTGATATCACCTCATGATGTCAGGACATGCTAATTATTTCCAGATTTTATGCAAATAATTTTCTTCTATCAACCTAGAAATTTGGACTACCTTACTCTTTATTTCAAGCTAGTATAAGATACTCTTAACCAGGAGATGATTAAAATTCAGATTATGGCACACATTCTCCCACCAGAAACCATCATATTCTGGACTCTTGGAAAATGTTGATATCAATGATTTGTTTCTGGTCTAATGTCACTAAGAAGACATATATGACCTAATCAAACCTAGCATAAATTGTGTAGATATGCTTCATGCTTACTAAAATAGAAGGTGTAGTTATAATTAATGATGGGACAATAAACCTTGAAATAAGTTATGTAAATTATATGTACAGGCTCAGTGGAGACATACAAATTTGCACTAAAATATATCAATAGATCAATTTTAAGTGTACCAACAACTTCCTAAAAAATATGACAGATTTGGGTTTAACCAAATAATCAGGTATTTAAAATGGTTTTGTCCCAGGTAATACCAACATGAATCTTTTTAACTCCTATTTATAAGTAGAACACATGGGTAAAAAAATAGCTAGATTATATAATATCATGACCATATTTTAATATTAATTTGAAGGATTCAGTTTTCTCTAAGATTCATCTAATAAACACTTTTACACATGTCCCTTGCTTTGCTCTTTGTTAAGCAATCTATATCTTTTTGGCATCTTCATAATAAAGTAATGTAAGATGTTCTATTTTTAAAAGCTTTTTTTTGTTTTGAGACTATGGGAAATGTCAGAAAAGTAATTATAAAATATAAAGAAAGGGCTGAGATTCTGATAACATCAGAAAAAAATTACTATTGTGACTGTATGTTAGCCAGAATTTTAGCATCAATAAATTGAAATGTCAATCTAGCATTTGAAAATAATATGAATAATAAATACAATCTTTAAGAATATCTACTCCTGAAAAAACACAGTGGTCATAACTTAGATTGTTGGAGAGTAAAAGATTGCCACTAGAAAGTAATTTTTTGGCTTCTAAAAAAATTATTTCTTAACGTAGGGAAAAAGAAAACAAAACACTTCACAGCCTAGAGACATGCTGTTTGAAATTACCTCGTGGGAAGAAGAAAACTGCAAAGGTGTTCTCTGGATAGATTTTGATCTCTGCAAGGATATGAACTATAATGATCAGAGGGCATTCTAAAATGCTTCAAAAATTGTTAAACTAAGGAATAACTCAGCCTAGACACCCTTTATCTTTTCAAGGTTAAATGCTAGTGAGCAAGACCTATAGGCTGTCAGAGCAATAATAGCATTCGAAGTGTAAAGATGAGACATTAAACAATTGGAAGTCCTTTTCCATATATTTGTTAAGCTAATTGTACATCCTTCAAGCTTTAACATATAATCCATGCCTATATACAGCTGTGCATGTTATATCATGTTATAATTAGGTAAGATCAAATTTTTGTCAGTTGAGTAGGTTCTATAGTTTCATATTAAATAAAAACTATAGCTCTGAAAAAAAGACAGTATAAGGTTTATTTTCTAAATACAGAAAACTGTAAATCTTATTGTAGATACATACCATATTTGCTAAATTTATGTAATTATTTTGTTTACATAACAAATAATATATAGCATTATATAAACGTCTTAAAGTAAAATACAGGATAACATCCCACAAAGGGAAAATTCACAATTAAGAAAAAGATTCATAAATAGTGCATGCAACACAGAAGGGTTCAGAAAATTAGATTTAATCATTTCTCCTCTTTGTTCTCCAGAGTCTAAAATGTATTTCCCATGTATTTTGCACGTCCTGTTCTGTGTTACTTCTCTTTATGCACCAAAATGCTGGATAAACCCATATAAAAGAAATACATTTCAATAGTTAGAATAAAGTTTATTTTCCTGTTTAAGGATTTGATATTTACTCACCAGTGTGGTCTTTATGTTGTTACATGTTGGCTAGGAATTACCGCTTTGAATAGCAATTATCTAAGTTGGTTCCCTACATTTGCAGGACATTTGGTTAGAGTTAGAATTACAGTTTATATCAACCTTTCTCCGTATGTGACTGGAGCTTTGTCACATGAGATTAGAGTTTCAAATGGCAGCAATGCATTAGAAGTGTTTTACCTAACATAGACAACAAGTAGTGGCAATATTCAATTGACCTTTTAACTAAATATATTCTTTGCAAATGTTTATCAGTTCTCCTTAAAGCAGAGCCTCTTTCTAAACACTTGTCTTGAAAACAAGACACTGACTTCTCATCATACTCTGCCAGCAGTAATAGAATCTACTGCGAGCCTAGATTTCCTCAACTTTAAGGCTATCATAACATCAACCATTTTTTCTATTAGTAGTAAGTTTATATATATTTATATAAAAATAAAATAAATAATATTTATATAATAAGCATATTTTATATATTATATATTTAATAGTTTAAATGTAAAATGCTATTTAAATAAATTAAAATAATTATTATTCTAAAGTGGCACATAATATTGTCCTCAATATCCATGAAAACTTAAAAAGTCTTTTGAATTTATCATTAACCAAGAATAATGTCAAAGTTAATCTTCTTCAAAGAAAATTCTGCTCTGTACTAAAAGGTGTTTTAGTGAGTTTCTGGTGTGTTTAATACTAAGACAGAAACTGATACGGCACCAGGCTAAACACTAAGACAGCAGAGATTTTTAAAGCACATTAGATTGTAATGTCATTGACAGCAGGGAACAAGTATTTTATTTCCTTTGTAACCCCCTGCCTTTAACTATGTAGGACAGGATTTTGCACAGAGTGAATGCTCAATAACTCTTGTGGTGGTGACTGCTAAGATAATGAGTCATGAAAAATAGCTAAATTAGAGTCAGGAAAAATCCGTCGAGCTGTAGCAATGAACATCAAGAGACTAGCCAAAGGATGACAGTGAGAGAATAAGATTTGTACGCCTGGTAAAAATGTTGCCATGCAGCTACTATGTACGAAGTAACAGACTGACTTAATCTGATATTAGTGTGAACTCAGGAATATAAAGTAGAAAACTCATGGTCTGTTATCACAAATTTCAAAGCAATAATCACAGCTAGAAGATATGAAATCTCACTACATATCTTTGAAATTTTACCTACAAAAAACTTTTCTATCTTCACCTTTATATTCAAGTGTTTTAGATAACATTTTTAGAGTTAAATTGACATTATTCTTGGTCAAATTATCTCTTGTCAAATTGAACCTGGTGGAGAAAAAGGAAGCCCTGAATTTTAGATTCTCACATAAACCAGCCAGGGAAGTCTCTCAGAGAAGCCAAGAACAGATTATAAGTTCTACCATTAGATAACTTTAGCCTTAAATGCCAGGAAGGTAAGCAGTGAGGAGAGGACAGAAATAGAGCTGAAAGGAGTAAAGGGGACCAAGTGACCTCATGGTGTCTCCTTTCCCCATTCAGCTAGATGACATATGGAGAGTGTGTGTGGAAGAGAGGGGAGGGCACCAATTCACTTACCTGGTCCGTCCTGGCAAAAACTGAGTGCCCTAGAGAGAACATATATGATTAAATCATGTTGAAGTGATCAGAAGTTAACTGTTTTTTTCCACTATCAAACAGGTAGGAGCTAATGTGGAAGACCTGAATTTTTTTCACAACATAATCCTGCTATAATATTGTCCACATCAAAGTATTACTTACATTTGTATTCCTGCCCTGCCCCCAGCCTTTAACCCAAAATTCACCTGATACACATCATCATTCTGCACAGAATAGAAAAAGATTTGTAAAAATATGTGTTTTCAAGTTAACTGGGCTATGATGAAATAATGAAGATTCCATAACTACCTTTATAAAGTGTTTACATTGTAGAAGAAAATACAACCAGAATAAACAAAGCCAGAAAAGTTCCTGCAACATTGATATCAAACAAAATGAGGAAATAAAATGGCTGTGATTACTGAATAATTTTTCCAAAGTCATTTTTTTATACTGTTTACTTTTATTCATATTCTAAAAGGAATGGATAACTATTATTTAAAAGTTTGGGAAAAGGATGAAGTAGTAAAAATGAAATGAGAAGTACCTATAATACCAACACATATATAACCACCATATGTGATATTTGTGAATTGCATTGTAGTAGTTTTCAACTAATATCTAGGATTATATTTAATGTGTAATAATATATTATTTTATTATTTAAAATAAATTTAACTATTATTAAACTTATTCAAAAATATTTTAAAATGTGTAACATCCTGTTCTATGCGTGTACCAGGATTTATCAATATTTACTTACTTACTCTTGTAATTTGGGCATAATACTCCTTTCTATGGTTGTTGTATTCAGTGAGGGAATTATCTCTATGGCGAAATAAATACCCTTATTTCTATAAATATATTTTCTTCCATACGTCCCTAAACAAGAAAATTGAGAAAGTGTCAAAATACAAAATTTTGTGTAACTCAACATTTTTAATGTATATTCTCTCCATCTTACCACCTGTCCTCTTCCTCTAACCCATTTCCCACTTCCTATTCAACTCTAAACCCGGTAACTTATTTTGGAACCCAAACATCAGTGGGCAGTTCTCTTTGTGCTATCACACTTGACTCAAAATTCGTTTTTCCCCAAATTGCACTAAAACTATTTTCTGTCTACTGTTCCCCAATGATATAGACATCTTGACTCCTCAGATGCTCACAACTTACGAAAATCTGCAGAGTCACTTGAGTCGATGGTATTTCAGTACTGTTAGAGCAGTCAGTAATAAGGACATTTGTTTAGGTATTCTGAGTGTCTCCCCATGCTTACTAATGTTCGTTGTACAATTATGCATAAAATACTTTTGCATCAATTAATAATGTATATCCTTTTCTAGTTAGCCATATTTCATAAATTAAACTGTTAGAATCATATTATAACTTATGAAGCATTTCTTTTCATTTTTAATTAACTTAAGCACTTACAATATCAAACTTCTCCACTGTTAAAATGAAAATTTTTCTGTAGTTCTCACATGGTGGCTAGTAATGTAACTCAATGAGGGTATTTGACAGGGAGAGAAGATTTCTAATTTATCATTATTTCTGGCCCAGGGCACTAAAATATTGTTATTCTGTTTTGGCATGCTTCATTATTTCTGTGTTAGAATTATGTGACAGAGCAAACTGCCAATCTTTTGGCATTAAGATGAATTGTTGAAAGCTAGTTCTGTGTATTTCATGCTACATATCTAGTGTGGTATGGTCATTTATACCAAATTATTGTTTTCATTTAATATGCTTAAGGCCATCTCCATGCATGCTTCTTCATGGGGATATGTTACCACCATTAAAGTGCAACACCATTTTATGGGGTTTGGTTTCTAGTACAAGAGAGTGAGAAATTTCACTTGGTATGCAAATTGCACAAAGATAAAACTGTGATGAAAATCAGTATTAAAAATTCCAGTTATAATTCACTCATATTTTCTATTATATCCAGTGATGATTAATTCTAATATGAATAAAGAACATTTTTGGCAAGTAGAATACACACGGAAAGAGAAGTCAAATGTTCAGACTAAATGAAATTCTACTGTAATAAACAAACACTGTTTAGAATCACTCTGTTCAAGTTTACTTTCTTTTTCTTTGTGTTTATCAAAATTTATATTACAGTCAGTAAACATAAAAGATTCTATAAAGTAATTTATTATGGAAAGTTACAGCTTTTCAAGTAATTTTCTGACATACTGGGCAGTAAAAGTGCAGAAAATGTGTTATAAACCAGAACAACCTAAGAATCAAAAGTTCTCTGCCATGTTTCTTCTTTCAACAAACACTTTCCATTTAGGAAGTGAGAAATTTTAAAGTAGATCAGGGTATTAGACTTTTTAAGCGGGACAAACTCTTCTGAGAAATGTCGTTTATTGAATACCTCTTATATGCTAGGCACAGACCAACAAAAAAGAACATGAAACTCATTCACTATTGCTATATAAAATTTAAATCTCTACATATTTTCATTCTTGTTTTAGGAAAAGTCCTGGGTATTTCTATGATTATTTTCTGGATTTCAATCTAATGTCTCTACCCAATTCAATTTCAATGAACTTAATTTATTGAGCAAGAACTATAAGGACATAATTAAGCTGTTCTGAAAGGAATATGATAAAAAATTACCTCTTCCATGTAAAACATACATTTTGAGGAATGTTAATAAAGCAGTCATGTAGTTAAGATAAATGTGAGCTCTTAATTTGGGCAAAAACATTGCTTCATAAAAAAATGGCTTTGAACAATGCCATGTAAACTGGAGAGCATGGGAAATTGACAGTGAAAATGTGGAAGATAGTATGAGAATATTCTGAGTAAAGATTAAGCATGAAGCAACATGTGGTTTAATTATATCTATTTATCTTTCTATCTATCTACACATAGAGATTTCTATCTATCTATCTATCTATCTATCTATCTATCTATCTATCTATCATCTATCTATCTGTCAAGTTGAAGAGAGAAATAAATCTGAGGTTAGAGGAAACTATGGAAAAGAAAATATCCCATGGCAGTGACAAGAGTTGATAATAAAATATATAATTAGGTAGAAAATAGGTTGTTACAGTATGCTTTTGAGCAGACTGATAATATGGGGAGCATAATAGTTTAGGAGTGTAGTGTGGCTTTCAAAAATTTTGACTGCGATCTTCTGTAAGAAATATATTTTACATTAGACTCAATCCCCTTACCTTTGAAAAAATATTTCATGAAACATTACTTATTCTTACTAACTACAAAGCACTCTGATTTTTTTTATTCTATCCGCTTACATTTCTGTTTTATTACAAAAATGCTGGTTTGCACCAATTACATTTATTTCATAATGTGTTTCTGGAGTTTGAAAAATACACTGTAGCAGTATCAATTATCAGTGGTAAACAGGAAAGATTAACCTAAAGAGAGGCTATAGGTGGGAGAATTAGTTATGGAATAAAAAAGACATAAATTAGATTGTGGTGAGCTTTAATGCTATGAAGGAAATCATGAAATACAAGAGAAAACATACACAATAGGCAAGATAGTTTTGTCTGAGACACTAATGATTATTGCTAGTGGAAGTAAAACAAAATGTATTTGTGTGTGTGTATTTGTCTTTGTCTCTCTCATCAGGATATAAGTTTCACTAGGATAGAGACTTTATCGTTCTTGTTCAGTGCTGTGTCCCAGTCACTAAAAAACTATCAGGTACACAGTAAGTGCTGAATTAGTATTTGTTGAATGAAGGAGACAACCAAGTAGGATAACTGAAATATTAAAATAGTAAACCTTATCAGCCTAAAAACTCCAAAGACGTTACATTTGACAAGCCAAATTATTATATGTGTTTTGTCTTTTTTATGTGTCCTTTTATGAAAAACTTTGTAACATATTGATTTCTTTCTGTTAAATAAAGTTTACATACTCCTGTGATGAAAATATAATATTTGAAAAATATAAGCTGTCTTGTAATAACGTAATCAACCTTGGGGTCTCCACATATGATCATGCAGGTAGTCAAGGGATTATCTTGAAAAGAAATAAAATATATTTATAAAGAGGTAAAAACACTATCTTTTCATTTTAACATCCTCCAAACCCAGTAATGTTCCTGGCACACAATAAGGACTTAATAAATGCTTTATATAGACAAGACTAAATGATCTTTTGCTTAACTTTTTCTTATTAAACATACCATATATGTTTATTGTAGAAGATCAAAAATACAAATTAGCAAGAAAGATAAAATGAATATCATTCTACAATAGAGGTAATCGCTAACATCTGTGTATGTGTGTGTACACACACACGTGTGTATTTTAGTTTTATTTATTTTTAAAAACAGAGAACCATTATTGTACAGATTTTATAACCTTGTTTAAAGTCACTTAGATTCACCAACATTACCGATTTCACGGGGCTATTATGGAGAGCAAATGAGAAAAATGCATGAATAGCACTTAATACAGTGCCTACCACATAAAAAGAAATCAACAAATGTTAACGACTACTATTGCAATCATACTGTTTTATAATCTGTTTTATATTCACTTAACAATGCATAATGAGCATTTCTCATGCCATTAAATAATATTCCACAGTTATTTTGATAGCTTCAGGATATTCCATTATATATAATTATATTTACACTGATTTTGTCTTGTTGGGCATTTAGATTGTCCCTTTTATTATTAAATCCACGCTTCAAAGAACATCCTTATAGATATATATTTGTATACATGTATATTTATTTGCTTAAGATATATTTTTACATTTTTTTCTTATTTAAAAAATAATATATACACACTGTTTTAAAAGGAAAGTGGTATTGCAAGTTTCATACTACTAATAAAAAGTATCAGTAGCAGTAGTAATATAAGTAATATTTTTTATAATAAAATAACAAGCTTATGTCTCATTTTTCCCATTCTCAGTTCTTAAGTCCATAGGCAATCATGTTCATACTCATTAGTACCATATTCTAAATAATTCTTTTTAATCAGAAATCACTTGACTTCCTAGAAGGGAAACTTTTTCATTTATCGGTTGGCATTTGGCACACCAGGATTTTAAAATACTGAGTGCATTAGAACATCTCCATTCAGTAGTATGGCTTTTGATGATGGAACAATATTAATCAATTTTTTAATTTATTTTTTATTTTATTTTTTTTAATTTTTTTTGCGGTACGCGGGCCTCTCACTGTTGTGGCCTCTCCCGTTGCAGAGCACAGGCTCCGGACGCGCAGGCTCAGCGGCCATGGCTCACGGGCCCAGCCGCTCCGCGGCCTGTGGGATCCTCCCGGACTGGGGCACGAACCCATATCCCCTGCATCGGCAGGCGGACTCTCAACCACTGCGCCACCAGGGAAGCCCAATATTAACCGATTTTGATAGATATTGTATTTGATTTAAAATTTTGCCACCACTCACTAATGTTTAAGGCTACCTGGTTGGGCACTTTAATTTGTTCATGAGAAATATATACAGAATCCTAAAAATAGCTATTGTCTATTGTTTGTGCTTATCCAAAACTTCTTTAATCACTAAATTTTCTACCATGAACATACATAATTTTTCTAATAACAAAATGAAACTTTTAAAATCGTGTATATTAATAAAGGTATACATGCCACTATAAATAAATCCTTTTATCATTATTACTTCTGATGATCAATTTTCTGTGCCAGGTTTTGTTTTCCCTATGGATGTATACCCCAAGCCATTCCATCCTCAAGTATAATTATCTGCACGTAGGGCATATAAGGTAGTTAATACCTCAAGCAAGTTTCTCTGTCTCGCAAGAAATTCCTTAAGGCATTAAGTGCTGCCCCAGCCATGCCAATGGGAGTGTGAACTCCATAAAAGATGAAGCTTGATGCCATTCATTTTCATAATGACTTCAGTGCCACATGCAATGCCTTGGGCATATATACACACTAAATGCCTACAACATAAGTAGAATACTTAGAATAGTCCATGACCAACATTATTTTCAGAGCAAAAGAGTAAATAGTTATATAATGTTATGTTTCTTCCCAGTGTTACATTTTTCTGCCTTTAAAAGAATGTCCAGAGAAAGGCATGATTTGCTTGCAGTTCTAAAATATATAAACTCCTTTGGGGTTGTTAAGAACTGAATTCCAGTGAAGTGAACTGAAAGTTCAACTTACAAAGTTTCCACTTCATACCCTGCTTAACTTCAGTTATTTTTCCCAAGTTGTATAGCAACTGCCTTGAAGAATTTACAGATATTTTCTCTTGAGAGTTAGAAGTTCTTGCTCTTGTAGTAAAAAGAAAACTAACTCAAAAACCATCTTGAAAAAGAACAAAAATAAGTACTCACAAAAATATAGACCAGGGGCTTCCCTGGTGGCGCAGTGGTTGAGAGTCCGCCTGCCGATGCAGGGCACATGGGTTCGTGCCCTGGTCCAGGAGGATCCCACATGCCGCGGAGCGGCTGGGCCTGTGAGCCATGGCTGCTGAGCCTGCATGTCCAGAGCCTGTGTTCCACAACGAGAGAGGCCACAACAGTGAGAGACCCGCGTACCGCAAAAAAAAAAAAAATATATATATATATATAGACCAAAATCTTGAGTAGCCTAAAGAGGATTTATTTAGTTTATTTACTTATTTATTCATTTATTTATTTCATTCATGAAATAAATGTTATTTAACTTGTATCACCTGCAAGCTTAGTGTCTGAACCATGACAGCCCATGTATTTATCCCAAAATATTTATTAATTTATTATTACATGGGCTTCCCTGGTGGCGCAGTGGTTAAGAATCTGCCTGCTAATGCAGGGGACACAGGTTCGAGCCCTGGTCCGGGAAGATCCCACATGCCGTGGAGCAACTAAGCCCGTGTGCCACAACTACTGAGCCTGCACTCTAATGTCCATGAGCCACAATTACTGAGTCCACTTGCCACAACTGCTGAAGCCTGTGCGCCTAGAGCCTGTGCTCCACAACAAGAAGCCACCACAATGAGAAGCCTGCGCACCACAACAAAGAGTAGCCCTTGCTCGCCACAACTACAGAAAGCCCGCATGCAGCAAAGAAGACCCAACGCAGCAAAAACAAAAAAAACAAAAAATTTATTACTACGCATCATGAACTATTATTCTTTGTGTTAAAATAATCTCATAGATATTACATTCTAATAACCAAGCAGATAAAAACAAAATAGTTTTAGGTATTAGTAAGTCCTGTGTAGAACATAAAACATGATAATGTAGTAGAGACTTGGAGAGCTAATGTAGATTGGGTGGTCAAAGAAAGTCTCCTTGCGGAGTTGGCATTCTAGCTGGAAAGGTGACATTTGAGCTGAGATTTGCATGAGGAGAAGCCTAGTAGTAAAAATCTTCATGGTTGGAAAAATACAAAGGAGACCATGCAGTGTGAGGGGTGTGTGTTTGTTGGGAGGAAAGGGTGTAAATGAGTAGAGGACGTTAGAGAGGGAAATAAAGAGCAACTACCAAAAAAAAAAAAAAAGAAAGAAAGAAAGGAAGATAGAATGGAAAGGAATAGAGCAATAATCAAAGAGAATCTGTGGAGGAAGGAGAGGGTGAAGTTAAGTTACAGTAAATTATAACCAGGATGAAACAAGTTTATCAAGTGATCAGCATCAATCAACATGGGCAGTAGTTACAAACAAGAACTTGAGTGATACAGCCCCTTGAGCTGTGTGGCCAAGGGGCAAGTTACTTATTTAAGACTGAGTGTACTCATCTATGAAATGGGAATAACAATATCTATGTCACAGGGTTATTGTGATAATGAAAATAAAAATGAGTTAATGCACTTTAAAATGTGTAACATTTTGTCCTGTCTGGTAGTAAGTTTAATAAATGCTGTCTATCACTTTTATTTAAATGAGATAAATACCATTTAAGTAAAAGCAGATATTTCTGCTCCTCTTTGTATCTATAAAATCACATGAAACTAAAGCCTATGTAATTTAATCCTGCTTTGAAGTGGATTTATATTTATTTACTTAATTATTTTTGTTCATCGTTTTTGTATTTTACTTTGTTAAATCTGATTACTTTGGTAATTCCCTGTCCTACAACCACTTTGCAGCAATTTGAAGTGCAAGGCTCTATGTGGATTTATTCTAATTTGACTAGATTGTACTTGGAAGGCTGCAAAAAGCTCTAAGTTCCCAGGACCAGTTTTATTTTTCCTCTGGGCATTGGCCAGCACAACAAGTCTTTTAGCTTCATAGTCACAGCTATTTTTTCCCATTTCTTTTTCCTAAGTCCCTCAGCTATAGGAATTACAATCCCTGTCTGTTTTAACCTGCAAATTCTTCCTAATTTCTTGCTGTCTTTGTGCTCCGGAGAGGATGTAACACTGCTATGCCCTCCTATTAGAAGCGAGACCTCTGGAGAATGACATATTACAGAGCAGAAATGCAGAAGCCAAGGAAACATTGATTTCTAGTACATGGATCCTGAGCCTAATGAAATTTTGGTAATATCAATACGTGACCTTTTCTCTGATTAGTGAATTTTGCACAGCTTAACGCCCTTCTCCCTGATCAATTTATGTATGTCTTTGCTTCCTGCCAGCATAATTATTGGAAAATTTCAAATCTTTAATTGGACATAACTGTATTTTGATCATGTTTTTTTCTATAGGAGAAAAAAGTATATTTGTCTACTGTCTATTTGACCCATTTTAAAGGAACTATTTGTTACTGCGTTTCTTGTTTCCTTCTTACTGATATGGCCAGTACTTTCAGGAAGATTTTTGGGCTCATTTAATAATGCTTTCTTCTCCACCCCACCTCACCCACACTGCCTCTACCAAGTGAATGCACTAATGACAATTTCATTACAAGATATTATTTTCTATTATAAATAGAATAGAATAAAACTCTGTTTGCCTTTAACCTCAGTACTTTATATCTTAATTAAATATAATGAGTCTTAATTAAATCTAAAAACCCTCTGCAAGTTAAGCAAATGAACTGTTCTTTGTTCCATATGAATACTTCCTCATTAAAACAGAAAAATTAAGGTGATAACATTTCATCACTGATATTTATTTTTCTATAAAAACAAGTTAGGATTCTGCAGAAATAATGTCCTAGTTAACATTTTGCCTGTCGGTTTAGAAAAATTCAAAATTGTCACTCATTATATTTGACATTTTGAAAAGTAATAAGTCTTCTGAGACAGTGTATGTTAAAATACTGCTGAGTTTCATATGCTTTAAATTTCTGTGACTTTTCATAAGATATTCTTACAGTTTCTTGCACTTCAAATAATTTCATCGTGGCAATAATGATAATAGGAAAGAAATAAAATTTGGTGGACATAAAATTATAAATAAAATTTCATATATAATAACATGTATCTTTCATCTCACCTACATATTTATGATAGTTATATGCTAAAAGTATTTAATTTTACTCAAAATATGAAAAGTTAAATTATTTAAATTTTAATAAAATCATAAATGTTTATTACAAAATGCTACATTTTTGAGCAAAATGTCTAATCCCTTAAACCTTGTTGACCTGAAACAAATAGACTTCCAGATGCTTCTCCAGCAAAAATGGTTTTATTTGAGATCAGCAGAGAATTGCAATTCAGCATCTGCAAGCCTGGTGAGCCACATGCGAGTCCCTCCCACAGCAAGGGAAGGAGAACACTTTTACAGAGGTGAAAAGGAAATTGGGAGGACTTTTATAAACAAAGAGTCTGTGGCTTTTCATTGGCTATGTCCGTGACAGGAAAGAAGAGGAGTCCTTCTTTCTCTTGGGCTCTGCTATAGTCACAGGGCATGAGAGCTCCCCCTTCTGGTGTCCACTCTGTTTAACTGAGGTTTCTGTTTATTAATTTTTTACAACAGATACAAAGGTAATCTTTGAGTGTAAATCCAATGTAACTTGCAACTTCTTGTTTTTATTAGATACACCCTAGACTTTCTATAACATGGAAAGATTTTTGAAAAGACTAAATATAGAATTTTCTTGTTCTCGCTTGATGTCAAGCTTAGTCATTTCTCCAAATTAAAATTATATCAGCAACTCCTACTTTTCAGACTTTCAGCAACACTTCCAAAATACCAAGATATAATATAAAATAAAATGACAGAGGGCACTAACTAGGCTCTATTTCTGGTGAAAGAAGGCTGTTAGACTTGGGCAACTAATGTGTAAAGACTAGATCAGATAAATTTATAATTTAAAAATTCCAGCATCTTATGCTCTAATATGGCAACATTTTTAATAAAAAGATATAACAAATAAGTTTCACATTGTCTTTCCCTATATGCTTATCCTCCTTTGTAAAAATACAGTCTCCATAATTACTTCTTAATATTCCAACCAATCCATCATAGCACATTGCAAAACATGTTGTGAATTCACATTAGTGTAACTTAAGTGTTTATAAAGAAAAAGAAACATTTATTTCATCTGCCAAGATATTATTATTATAATTCTTTATAATTCACCATAGTTGTGAAGACTAATGCAGAGCATTAAAATATACTAAAAAAAGAATTGACTTTTTAATAATAAAATCCAATCACCTCACAAATATCTACGGTTTGACAAATTTCTGAAAGTACATGGAAATGTTCTTGAATGGTGCATGAGAACCCACTGGCACCAACATTCCATGATTGAGTCTCTCTTGTGGACCCTGGATGGAGTCAATTGACTGGAACTATTATTCTTAGGCAAGTTAAGCAAGGACCTATGTTTCCTTGCCAAGATGTCCTTTTTCTGTCATCATAGTGGAAGATATATTATACAAGTGTTATGCTGACTTTATTGAAGTTCCCTGATATGGTTACATTGTTCCTAAAGAGTCTATGCAATAAGTCCTTCTTTGAGAATTACTATTAATACATTATTAATTAATCAGTTATTAATTTACTAAATTAAGTATCTTGTTTTCTAGTGTTCCAAATGTGGGAGAGAAGAGTTGTTATTGGATGTGAGAGGGACCCTAGGATAGCAGAGTGAATCTGAGAATGTATCCCCAGAAGCTGTGTTGCATTGTATGAACAACACCCTCTGCCATTTTTATCCTTTACCAGGTGTGATCATTTCACAGCATTTCAGGGATCAAGTTGCCAAAATATTTGAAAACTTCCTACTTTAAGCAGAAGGACAAGCAACAGTGTGAGTAAAACCAGCAATGGGAAATGAAATAAATGATAAATAAAATTCATATTATGAACTGCCTAATTATTAGCAGAGGAGCTAAGATTGGTAACTATGGCACTGAAGAGATAAGGGGGAAAAAAAACCCTTTCATTTGTCCCATTGCTGGAGATTACTACAGCTGAGGTTTTCTCATGTAGGTAGTGAGCCATTTGCCCCAATCAGATGTGAATCTGTGGCTGCAAATGACAGAAAAGTAGGAAGAATGGTGAACAAAAGTAAAACTAAGGTAAAAACAAAACAAACAAAGCTCAGACACATGACAAACTGCCAGTTCAGCTCTGAAGGATCTATTCCAGTCCTGGCTCATAATTTCTCTCACCAAGTATCTCTGGCTCAGTCACTGGAATCTGTACAGTGCTTTGGGGATTTATAAATTGCTCTAATGAGCATTATCTCAGATACAGACCCTTGCAAAATCAATTTTATGATACCCCAGTATTAATTAGATCCCTGGTTTCTTTAAAATTGCATATCTTGCCAGCTACTCAGGTGCTTTTGAAAGAATATGGATATGTCTTAAATCAATGTCAAGATTTGAATTTTCTAAGCCCTAAACATAGAACTCACCCTTAAGCTGTCTGCAAACCATTTCTGGTTATATGTGGTTGAAGGAAGTAATGATATGGACAGATTGACCCATAGTTTTCTAATGTAGTAAAGTAGGAAAAGCATAGACTCAATAGACAGATCTTAAGTTTTCTCATCAGTTTCTTCATATATAAAACAACCATCTGATTAGAGCTTCCAGTGTTCTATAATTTAGGGCATTTTGTTAAGGAGAAGATTTTTTGTTTAGTTTTCAGCAAAATTAGGAATTTCTATTCCAAAAAGTATACCAAAAGCAACATTTATATAGAGATGAGAGAATGGGGAAAGATATTTGAAATTCTAAAACTTTCTGTGACAATGTAAATTCTGCTCTTGTGCATTTAAAATGTGACTAGTGAAACTAAGGAACTAAAATTTTAATTTTATTTCATTTTGAATTATTTAAATTCAGATAATTGTAAAATTGGTTAATTTCAGGAGTAATTGGAGAGAGACACAACTCCACATACTGTTGATGAAAATGTCGTTTTGCATCCTTTCTAGAGAACGATCCAGAAGAACCTCGGTAATTTTAGTGTATTTGTACTCCATGTTGAAGTAACTCTGTTCCTCAGTATATATATGAAGAGAATATCCGAATGGACGCTGTAAGGATCCAAAGTTATGTTTATGGTGGCAGAATGTTGAAGGCAATCTGAGGATCCATTCCTGGGACTGTGGATAAGTTATATGTTGTTGATCCGAAACAAACAGACTAACAGCTATTTCTCCAGCAAAGATGGGTTTATATAGGATCAGAAGAGAATTGCACTTCAGGGTCCACAACCTTCAAGTCCCTACACAGCAGGGTAAGGAGAAAGCTTCTATAAAGATGAAAAGGAAAAGTTGGGAGGGCTACAGTGAACAAAGAGTCCATGGCTTTTCATTGGCTGAGTCCTTGACAGGAAAGAATAAGAGTCTTCTTTCTGTTGGGCTCTGCTGTCATCACAGGGCAGGAGAGCTCCCTGTTGTGGTCTCCCAGCTCTGTTTATTTGAGGTTTCTGTTTATTAATTTTACATATGTAGTGTGGATGCCTACATAACACACTATGAAGCAGCAGTTGGAAGCACAAGAGTAGCTGTTCACATGACAATACATACATCTTAATAATGGTCCTTCAAAATATATCTAAAACCTAACCACCCATGGGGTCCAAGCCAGCATTATTATAGTGATAAACTCTTAACTATCCTTCTTCATTCTATGTTGGCCCCCAAGAGTCTATTCTTACCACACCAGCCAGGGTGATCCTTTTAAAACTGACAATGTTGAACTTCACCTGAGTCCTGTGATCCCAGAAAACAGTGAGGGTTTAATACACCCACTCTTTTGTGTTCCAGGAAATGGCTAATGCAAAGAATCACCCTTCCCCATGAGACTGAAACTCACAGACACCCTCCTTGTTTACCTACGACAAGGCTAGACACAGGTCCTCCAACTTCCTTTTCTTTGCCTCATAAGTGATTGGCTGAAATGTCTGTACACACTGGTCAGTCTGGACAAAATATCAGACTTGACCAAACTTAAAATAATCAAAAATTATTTTGGGTTAAAGAGGGTGGTTTTAAGTGAAAAAATAGCAGAGAAAAATTAAGAATTAGTTAATGAGCTTTATTAAGCTCTTTTAAATACATTTACCTAAAATTAAGAAAGAGATGAATCTAAGAACTGGACAACATGTTCTTACATGTCAAACGGTATCCAATTCCTTGCTTTTCAAAAATTGAAGTTATGAAACCTCTGGTTCTACCAAGATGGAGTAGTTCCATTTCTTCTAGGCCCTCCCACTTAAAACTTTAAAAAGTCTGGAAATAATACATCAAACAAGCATAAGAAGACTCTGGAAGGTGGAAAGAAGATGGACTGACCTGAGGGTCTGAGGATTGACACTGCTGAGTCAGTGTTTCCTCATTGCCTCTGCTATATGCGAGACGGCACTGCCAACGCCTCCAGCCTAGGACACCAACAGGCAGAGATCAAAAACACTCCGGGGAAAGACTGTTCTCCCTGTCCAGAGACACAGGAAAAGGGAGGCCTTACAACAGGACACATTTTTAGCAGTACCCACTGTAGCCCATTAGTGGAAAAACACCACCACAGTCATGATTTTAGCAGCGAGACGCAGGGAGCTGATTTCCTACCCCCCACCTCACACTTCTTACCCTGTCCCACCCACCCTTGAGGAGAGGCTGAGCAAGAAATTGCTCTTCCATCCTCTTACCTGGCAAAAGCAGGCTATTTTCAGAGTTTCGTCCCAGTTTGCTCTCAGTGGGGTCCATCAGCAGAAGAAACAAAACTTGATAAGGTGGTGGAAGGCAGGGCTACCAGTCACCAATGTTTCACCCCCTCCCCAATGTCAGCAGGGTTCAGAGTGAATCAGCCTCCACCTCCATCTGGCGTTAATGAGACTGAACAAGGTGCTGTAAGTTGACCTGACACAGACTCCACGATCTGCAACTCTTGTTGTCAGTTAGAGCCAGTGGAGAACTGGACTTCCACCTCTACCTGACATCAACCTTCCTATTCATCCTGAGACAACAAAGGAGTTAGCGTTTCCCCTCTGCTTACCTTTGCTTGATTACCTCAGGGCTCAGCAAGGACCTGCTTTTACGACACACCCCTAGTCCCCACCAGCAGGAAACAACGAGAAGTACAAGTCAGTTTCCCACCTTCTGTAGGAAAGAGAGGAGCTGAATTTCCAAGCCACCCTCTGCAACAAGGTGGCCGGAATCAGTGAGCCTAGCATACACACCCACCCAGCTCTCATGCTGCACTTCAAAGTGCAACCACTTGCTAAAAAAAAGAAGACTGGAAGGAATCCAGTCTCATAATGTAATGTCCAAAATGTCCATGAAGCAATGGAAAAAATCACTCTTCATACCAAGAACCAAGAAAATCACAATATGAATGAGAAAAGACAGTCAACAGAGGCTAACATCGAGATGAATCAGATGTTGTAATTATCTGACAAGGATTTTAACGCAGCCATCATAAAAGTGTTTCAACAGACAATTAAGAACTCTCTGGAAACAAAGAAATTGAAGCAAAATCTAATCTAGCTGTCAGGTGATAAGTCATTAAAAGTAATTTTTCATGATAAATCATTTTATGATTTTTGACACATAGATTATTATATGATTTTTGGATGGAGTTCAAATAATTAAGTTACACTTCTATAATAAAATTCCTTCCATTCCCATCTATTTGTTTATGTGAATGCATTTTCTCAGAGCTTACACATTTTAGGGGAAAAAGCAGAAATAGAGTTGATGCTAAACCATTTCACATTCATGCATTGAAAAATGTTCATTCTCAAATAATTAAACCAATTAGGAGAAAACAAAGCCTCCTATATCTTATTAGAAGGCTCTTTCCTAGAAATATTTATTGCTTATGTTTAATAATCATTTATCCAACTTTGTAATATACTGTATTTTTGATCAGTTGTTTACTAATAGATATCGTAATGAAAATTTAATCCAGAATAATTTTTAGCACATAAGTAAAGAGATCATTTCAATGCATTAACATATTATTATAAAGAAGTATGATAGAGTAAAAAAATAAACTATTTTCAAGTATAAAATACATTGCTTTAATATAAAGTTGTATGGAAGAATTGAAATAGATACATGAGTTTAAAGAAAAAAATGTAAAATTTCTGAATTGATAAAGATGAGATCTTTTTCTTTTCTTAAATGGATAATGTTGGGTATAAAATTGCTACATATTTAGATTCCACTGGACACATTTAAAAATGAACTGAAACTATTTAAAAATTTTAAGATTTATAATATTCTGTAAATAACATTATTTGCAACTCTTTAAACAACTTATGGAAAACTTTGGAAATCAAGTTCAAAAAATATGACGGAATGGATAACTTTTCAAAAATTTTAGGAGAACGTCGGGATGTTTCATGGGTGCTGGCCTTTACTTCATTAGTAAAATGTAAAGGCGTAAAAACTGTTGCCAGTAAGAAATAAAGGGAAAATGGAATAGAGAAAGGAAGGAAGGAAGGAAGGAAGGAAGGGAGGGAGGGAGGGAGGGAAGGAGGGAGGAAGGAAGGAAGGAAGGAAAATAATTGCAAACCATTTACATAGTGCTAAGCAGATGCCAAGCATTTAATCATCAGTATAAGCCTATTAGATAGGCTGCATTATAACTGTCATTTTGAAAATTAGAAAACTATGGCACAGAGTTAATATGTATGACTACTAAGTAGTGGACCTGGTTTCAAACCTTGGCTATATGACTCTAAAATCTATGCCCTTAATCACTGTGGTATGCACAGGGGATTCAAAACAAGAAAAAAAATAGAGGTTATATAATGGGGAACACATAATACACAAATGAATATAGTAAGTGATTTTAGGTATGGTAAGAGCTAGAAAGAAAAATAAAGTGTTAGCGATTTAGTAACTGGCAGGTGTTATTTTTGATGGTGGATCAGGAAAAGCCCTTTTTATCTTAAACCTGAAAGAAGTGAGAGAGAGCAAGCCTTGTGAAGATCTGCAGAGAAGACAGTAATTTCAAATGTTTGTAATGTTTTAAAAAACTTTAAAACACAGTGCAGGAAAGAGAAATCTTATCACAGATATTCCATCTGGGGCTCTGTCCCGGGAATTTCTCATCTTCCATTTCAAGCCCTTAATGAAGCTTCTGCTTTTGAAACAATCCAATGGTATCCCTAAAACTTGGTGAACTCAGTAGTCTTCATTTTATTATTTTTGCATACTAGTGATATAGAAACATATTTTAATACATCTCATTTACGAGAAAAAGTAGGCAGAAAGAAAAGAAACAGTTTGAATAATCATCTAGAAAAGTAACATAAACTTCAACCCTTAATTCAGAATCTCCATTTTTGTACTAATTATTTTAATCAGTTTATAATTAAATTCTGTGAAAATGAGCTGTGCAAGATATCTGAAAGATAAAATGTGTATTATGAGTCTGTTTTTTGTACCACTCTGTTGTTCATTTTGTTTGGATGTTTTGTTTTTCCTGAGTTTCCATAATATTAAACTATTTCTTAAGGACTGATTTGTAAGTTTTGTAAGTGAGCTTTGAACTCACAGTATACTCTTAAAATATATTCATTAATATTGTTCATAACAAAAACAGGAATGACAAGCCAAAAATCATTTATAGATATACTTTGAATTTCTCTGAGTATACTGTACAATTAATAAAATGACTACATACATTCTTGTTGGTTGTTACTGAGATATAAATGATAACACAGTTTACTCTATAATTGACTTTATACTTTACTCTAAAGGATAAAAGGATTGGGATATGAAATATGAACATTGAGGGCTTCCAAAAAATTACGAAATTCACAGTTGCAAAATTATTTACATTTGTTTCATTTTCTTAGATGCCTTTCTTCCCAAGTTCATCTAAAAACATTAAAAACAATAGGAGAATTAACAGCTAATACCACACTAAGAACTCATCACTTGTTAATTTATTTAATCCCCACCTATGCTTTATTTCACCACATAGGTTTGACAAAAATGAATAAAGAGTTAATTTTCTCTACCCAAGTAGTGAAGGTTGTATATCTTAGATGTCTAAACTTTGAAGTTCTCAACAGACAGTGAATAGATCATTGTTTTCAAAGATCTGGGCTCTTCCAGTACAAAAAAATCAAGCATTCTCAAAGGAGAGAATAGAAGCACATGATTAAAATGAAACAGGGATTGTCACCTTTGAGAAGAAACTTGTCTGAGATTGAAAAGGACAGGGGCATAGGTTTCCCAGGTGACAAAATCTGGAAACTCTTGAATGCTTTGCAATGAATGTAGTAAACTCCCTAGATAAAGTCTACGTGTGCACCTAGGATGGACAGGTCAGTAACTACAGCAACCTTAGCACCACCTCCCCGGACGACCATTCCTCTGAGTTCCACGTTGCTGAGCACATTTGTCCTTGTGAATAATTTTAGAGTTCTTTTCGTGGGAGTAGCCAATCAATATTTCTTTTCAGTGAATTTTGGAATTTTGGAATAACCATTCTTTAGATGTTACTGCTTTTCATTTAGTCTTATTTTTTTCTTTCATCTCTTTATTTTTAAATGTATCTTTTAAACATATATCCTAGGGCAAATTTTAGTGTCTTGACCTCATGATGTGAGATAATTATTAATTTATGCTGTCTATTGATTCACATTATATGCTGTCTTTCATTTAGAATACTCTTTGTTGAAGAATGTTGATTTTTTCTTTTTTTTCATGAATTCTGAACTTATTGAAGTTGCAGTCTGTTTGGAGCTTTAGATTGCTACTTGAAAGAATGTTCGCAGAGTTACGAAGGTAATGCTGATTCAGCTCTTTAGTTTGTAAAGTCATGTAATTTTTCGTGAAGTTTGTAAAAAGCATGTCATCAAAGATACTGGATTATATTCAGAATTGAATTTGCTTATTTAAAAAGTCTTGTCTAAAAAAATCTTGATTTTTGCTTCCTCAAGGACACTTTTGGAATTTATCCAAATTTATGCTAATAAACGGGTTATCAGAGAAGGAGACTTGTTATGAAGGTGTCATAACAGATATCTTCATTGACAGGTAAGCAATGCAAATATGATAGCAAAATAGCCTAGGAGTTTGAGTCATTGAGATTTATTTCCAAGTGTATCAGTCTTAAATGTATCTAAAATTTGTGTTCAGGGTAAAATAGATAAAGTATGAGGAAAAAACAAACCCACAGTAGGCTCACAGTTATCTTGCCATAGAATTATCCAGATCTTCATTTCAAAATGGGAAACCTGGACATAATGCTCTTAAGAAACTGGCTAAAATCACATACAGTTAAGTACACCAAATACCATCTCAGATCCTCATCTCTTCTCATACAAACTCCTGCTATTTATAGAATGACTCCTGTACCTCCTTAACAATGCTTCAACATGACTGTGCAAGTACGATCACGAACATGTGCTTCAACATACAGATGACAATATACAAATGTCCTATACCAATTCCTGAATTTATTTTATAGTTTTCAAATGTGAACCAGTATTGTGCAAGGATTTAAAAAAATAATAAAGGCTCAGTTCCTATCTTCCAGGCTTTTAGTGACAATTGTTGAACAAAACGCATTAAAATATTACAAAAAGTGGAATTAGGAATATGTGTGGTATTCTTAGTAAATGGTCCTCCAAAGATGCCAAGACCTGGACCCCATGACAATGTTCATTTATATGGCAAAAGGGACTTTGTAGATGTGAATAATTAAGGATTTTGAGATGGAGAGATTGTACTGAATTATCTAGGTGGGCCCAGTAATGTAATCACAGCTGTGCTGATAGTATAAAGCGAGAAGAAGGAGATGTGATGATGAGAGCAGAAACTGGAGTGATGTGTTTTGAATATGGAGCAAAGGGTAACTAGACAAGGAATATAGGTGGCCTCTAGAAATTGAAAAAAGTGAGGAAACAAGACTCTTTCATCAGAGCCCCCAGAAGAAAACAGCCTTGACAAATCCTCGACTTTAGCCTAGTGAAAATGATTTCAGGCTTCTGACCTCCGTGACTGTAAGAGAATACATTTTGTTGCTTTAAGCTGCTACATTTGTGGTAATTTGCTACAGCAACAATACAAAATGAATACAATATATTACAACAATTTCAAAAGCAGAATGTCATTTGACCATGGTGAAAGAAGAGATTGGTTCACTTGAGAAGATAAGAAAACAAATTGGAGGATACAGAGAATTCTGGCTAACATGGGAAATAGAACATAAGCATTTACCTTCTAATTTCTTAAACCTAACTAAAATGATAGTAAAGGAATAAAAGAAGAATTAGTGTAAACTCGAAAGGACTAAACGGATGAGAGAGCAGATAACAGATCAGAAATATAATTTGGAAAATGAAAAGCCAAAGATGAGTGATAACTGCTTTAGCAACCTGAGAAAGATAAAATGCCAGATAGGGATTTCCAGGGTTTCCCTGGTGGCACAGTGGTTGAGAGTCCGCCTGCCGATGCAGGGGACACGGGTTCGTGCCCCGGTCCGGGAAGATCCCACATGCCGCGGAGAGGCTGGGCCTGTGAGCCATGGCCGCTGGGCCTGCACGTCCGGAGCCTGTGCTCCGCAACAGGAGAGGCCACAATAGTGAGAGGCCCGCGTACCGCAAAAAATAAAATAAAATAAAAAAATAAGGATTTCCATTCTGAGCCACAAATCAGTAACAGTGTCTGGAAATACCCTTTCATCTTAAAGAACAAGGAAACCTAGCAAAATATAGCAAAGAAATATCTTCAGATATTACACAACAGGCAGCACAGGTTGAGAGAAGTTCTGTCCTGGAGAAGATGATGCTTTTAGGTCCTGACACAGTATAAACACTGTAGAAGTACCTTTGTAGTTCCCCACTCCAATATTTTGCTCTATTTCGTGTCCTCCGTTAGACAGCAAAAAGTTTGAGGGATTTTCATTCTTGTTCATCCTTGTAAGTCTAAGATTATATCTAGCATAAAGTACATAGTCAAAGCATTTTTCCCAATTTTTTTTGTTGTGGTAAAATATACATAACATAAAACTTGCCACCTTAACCATTTTTAAGTGTACAGTCCAGGGGCATTAAATACACTCATAATGTTATGCCACCATCCCTGTCATTCATCTCCAAAACTTATACTTTGTAAAACTGAAACTCTATACCCCTTAAACAATAACGCCCTACTTACTGCTTTCCCACAGCCCCTGGTAACTACAATTCAACTTTCTGTATCTATGATTTTGACTATTTCAAGTACTTCTTATCAGTAGAGTAATACAATATTGGTCTTTTTGTGACTGGCTTATTTCATATAGCATAATGTTCTCGAGGTTCATTCATGCTGCAGCATATGTCAGAATTTCCTTCCTTTGTAAGGCTGAATAGCATTCCATTGTGTGTATATACCACATTGTGCTTATCCAATCATCTGACGATGGATACTTGGGTTGCTTCCACATTTTAGCAATTGTAAATATGCTGCTATGAACATGGGTGTACAAATAGCTCTTCCAAACTTAACCTTCAATTCTTTTGGGTATATACCCAGAAGTAGAATTGCTAGATAATCTGGTAATTTTATTTTTAATTTTTGAGGAACTGCCATACTGTTTTCCACAGTGGCTGTACCATTTTACAATCCCACCAACAGTGTGCAGGGTTCTAATTACTCCACATCCTCAATACTTGTAATTTTATGATTTTTTTAACATCTTTACTGGGATATAATTGCTTTACAATGGTGTGTTAGTTTCTCCTTTTTAACAAAGTGAATCAGTTATACATATACATATGTTCCCATATCTCTTCCCTCTTGCGTCTCCCTCCCTACCACCCTCCCTATCCCACCCCTCTAGGTGGTCACAAGGCACCGAGCTGATCTCTCTGTGCTATGCGGCTGCTTCCCACTAGCTATCTACCTTACGTTTGGTAGTGTATATATGTCCATGCCTCTCTCTCGATTTGTCACAGCTCACCCTTCCCCCTCCCCATATCCTCAAGTCCATTCTCTAGTAGGTCTGTGTCTTTATTCCTGTCTTACCCCTAGGTTCTTCATGACATTTTTTTTTCTTAAATTCCATATATATGTGTTAGCATACGCTATTTGTCTTTCTCTTTCTGACTTACTTCACTCTGTATGACAGACTCTAGGTCTATCCACCTCATTACAAATAGCTCAACTTCGTTTCTTTTTATGGCTGAGTAATATTCCATTGTATATATGTGCCACATCTTCTTTATGCATTCATCCAAAGGTGGGCACTTATGTTGTTTCCATCTCTGGGCTATTGTAAATAGAGCTGCAATGAACATTTTGGTACATGACTCTTTTTGAATTATGGTTTTCTCAGGGTATATGCCCAGTAGTGGGATTGCTGGGTCATATGGTAGTTCTATTTGTAGTTTTTTAAGGAACCTCCATACTGTTCTCCATAGTGGCTGTACCAATTCACATTCCCACCAGCAGTGCAAGAGCGTTCCCTTTTCTCCACACCCTCTCCAGCATTTATTGTTTCTAGGTTTTTTGATGATGGCCATTCTGACTGGTGTGAGATGATATCTCATTGTAGTTTTGATTTGCATTTCTCTAATGATTAATGATGTTGAGCATTCTTTCATGTGTTTGTTGGCACTCTGTATATCTTCTTTGGAGAAATGTCTATTTAGGTCTTCTGCCCATTTTTGGATTGGGTTGTTTGTTCTTTTGTTATTAAGCTGCATGAGCTGCTTATAAATTTTGGAGATTAATCCTTTGTCAGTTGCTTCATTTGCAAATATTTTCTCCCATTCTGAGGGTTGTCTTTTGGTCTTGTTTATGGTTTCCTTTGCTGCGCAAAAGCTTTTAAGTTTCATTAGGTCCCATTTGTTTACTTTTGTTTTTATTTCCATTTCTCTAGGAGGTGGGTCAAAAAGGACCTTGCTGTGATTTATGTCATAGAGTGTTCTGCCTATGTTTTCCTCTAAGAGTTTGATAGTTTCTGGCCTTACATTTAGGTCTTTAATCCATTTTGAGCTTATTTTTGTGTATGGTGTTAGGGAGTGATCTAATCTCATACTTTTACATGTAGCTGTCCAGTTTTCCCAGCACCACTTATTGAATAGGCTGTCCTTTCTCCACTGTACATTTCTGCCTCCTTTGTCAAAGATAAGGTGACCATATGTGCGTGGGTTTATCTCTGGGCTTTCTATCCTGTTCCATTGATCTATATTTCTGTTTTTGTGCCAGTACCATACTGTCTTGATTACTGTAGCTTTGTAGTATAGTCTGAAGTCAGGAAGCCTGATTCCTCCAGCTCCATTTTTCGTTCTCAAAATTGCTTTGGCTATTCGGGGTCTTTTGTGTTTCCATACAAATTGTGAGATTTTTTGTTCTAGTTCTGTGAAAAATGCCAGTGGTACTTTGATAGGGATTGCATTGAATCTATAGATTGCTTTGGGTAGTAGAGTCATTTTCACAATATTGATTCTTCCAATCTAAGAACATGGTGTATCTCTGCATCTATTTGTGTCATCTTTAATTTCTTTCATCAGTGTCTTATAATTTTCTGCATACAGGTCTTTTGTCTCCTTAGGTAGGTTTATTCCTAGATATTTTATTCTTTTTGTTGCAATGGTAAATGGGAGTGTTTTCTTGATTTCATTTTCAGATTTTTCATCATTGGTGTATAGAAATGCCAGAGATTTCTGTGCATTAATTTTGTATCCTGCAACTTTACCAAATTCATTGATTAGCTCTAGTAGTTTTCTGGTAGCATCTGTAGGATTCTCTATGTATAGTATCATGTCATCTGCAAACAGTGACAGCTTTACTTCTTCTTTTCTGATTTGGATTTCTTTTATTTCTTTTTTATCTCTGATTGCTGTGGCTAAAACTTCCAAAACTATGTTGAATAAGAGCGGTGAGAGTGGGCAACGTTGTCTTTTTCCTGATCTTAGTGGAAATGCTTTCAGTTTTTCACCATTGAGGATGATGTTGGCTGTGGGTTTGTCATATATGGCCTTTATTATGTAGAGGAAAGTTTGCTCTATGCCTACTTTCTGCAGGGTTTTTATCATAAATGGGTGTTGAATTTTGTCAAAAGTTTTCTCTGCATCTATTGAGATGATCATATGGTTTTTATTCTTCAATTTGTTAATATGGTTTATCACATTGATTGATTTGCGTATATTGAAGAATCCTTGCATTCCTGGAATAAACCCCACTTGATCATGGTGTGTGATCCTTTTAATGTGCTGTTGGATTCTGTTAGCTAGTATTTTGTTGAGGATTTTTGCATCTATGTTCATCAGTGATATTGGCCTGCAGTTTTCTTTCTTTGTGACATCCTTGTCTGGTTTTAGTATCAAGGTGATGGTGGCCTCGTAGAATGAATTTGGGAGTGTTCCTCCCTCTGCTATATTTTGGAAGAGTTTGAGAAGGATAGGTGTTAGCTGTTCTCTAAATGTTTGACAGAATTCGCCTGTGAAGCCATCTGGTCCTGGGCTTTTGTTTGTTGGAAGATTTTTAATCACAGTTTCAATTTCAGTGCTTGTGATTGGTTTGTTCATATTTTCTATTTCTTCCTGAATCAGTCTTGGCACATTGTGCATTTCTAAGAATTTGTCCATTTCTTCCAGGTTGTCCATTTTATTGGCATAGAGTTGCTTGTAGTAATCTCTCATGATCTTTTGTATTTCTGCAGTGTCAGTTGTTACTTCTCCTTTTTCATTTCTAATTCTATTGATTTGAGTCTTCTCCCTTTTTTTTTTTTGGATGAGTCTTGCTAATGGTTTATCTATTTTGTTTATCTTCGAAAAGAACCAGCTTTTAGTTTTATTGATCTTTGCTATCGTTTCCTTCATTTCTTTTTCATTTATTTCTGATCTGATTTTCATGATTTCTTTCCTTCTGCTAACTTTGGGGTTTCTTTGTTCTTCTTTCTCTAATTGCTTTAGGTGCAAGGTTAGGTCGTTTATTCGAGATGTTTCCTGTTTCTTAAGGTGGGCTTGTATTGCTATAAACTTCCCTCTTAGAACTGCTTTTGCTGCATCCCATAGGTTTTGGGTCGTTGTGTCTCCATTGTCCTTTGTTTCTAGGTATTTTTTTATTTCCTCTTTGATTTCTTCAGTGATCACTTCGTTATTAAGTAGTGTATTGTTTAGCCTCCATGTGTTTGTATTTTTTACAGATCTTTTCCTGTAATTGATATCTAGTCTCATAGCGTTGTGGTTGGAAAAGATACTTGATACAATTTCAATTTTCTTAAATTTACCAAGACTTGATTTGTGACCTAAGATATGATCTATCCTGGAGAATGTTCCATGAGCACTTGAGAAAAATGTGTATTCTGTTGTTTTTGGATGGAATGTCCTATAAATATCAATTAAGTCCATTTTGTTTAATGTATCATTTAAAGCTTGTGTTTCCTTATTTATTTTCATTTTGGATGATCTGTCCATTGGTGACAGTAGGGTATTAAAGTCCCCTACTATGAATGTGTTACTGTCAATTTCCCCTTTTATGGCTGTTAGTATTTGCCTTATATATTGAGGTGCTCCTATGTTGGGTGCATAAATATTTACAATTGTTATATTTTCTTCTTGGATCGATCCCTTGATCATTATGTAGTGTCCTTCTTTGTCTCTTCTAATAGTCTTTATTTTAAATTCTATTTTGTCTGATATGAGAATTGCTACTCCAGCTTTCTTTTGGTTTCCATTAGCACGGAATATCTTTTTCCATTCCCTTACTTTCAGTCTGTATGTGTCTCTAGGTCTGAAGTGGGTCTCTTGTAGACAGTATATATATGGTTCTTGTTTTTGTATCCATTCAGCCAATCTGTGTCTTTTGGTGGGAGCATTTAGTCCATTTACATTTAAGGTAATTATCAATATATATGTTCCTATTCCCATTTTCTAAATTGTTTTGTGTTCATTATTGTAGGTCTTTTCTTTCTATTGTGTTTCTTGCCTACAGATGTTCCTTTAGCATTTGTTGTAAAGCTGGTTTGGTGGTGCTGAACTCTCTCAACTTTTGCTTGCTTGTAAAGGTTTTAATTTCTCCATCAAATCTGAATGAAATCCTTGCTGGGTAGAGTAATCTTGGTTGCAGGTTTTTCTCCTTCGTCACTTTAAATATGTCCTGCCCGTCCCTTCTGGCTTGCAGAGTTTCTGCTGAAAGATCAGCTGTTAACCTTATGGGGATTCCCTTGTGTGTTATTTCTTGTTTTTCCCTCACTGCTTTTAATATGCTTTCTTTATATTTAATTTTTGACAGTTTGATTAATATATGTCTTGGCGTATTTCTCCTTGTATTTATCTTGTATGGGACTCTCCGTGCTTCCTGGACTTGATTAACTATTTCCTTTCCCATATTAAGGAAGTTTTCAACTATAATCTCTTCAAATATTTTCTCAGTCCCTTTCTTTTTCTCTTCTTCTTCTGGAACCCCATTAAATGTTGGTGCATTTAATGTTGTCCCAGAGGTCTCTGAGACTGTCCTCAGTTCTTTTCATTCTTTTTTCTTTATTCTGCTCTGCAGTAGTTATTTCCATTCTTTTATCTTCCAGGTCACTTATCCGTTCTTCTGTCTCAGTTATTCTACTATGGATCCCATCTAGAGTATATTTCATTTAATTTATTGTGTAGTTCATCATTGTTTGTTTCATCTTTAGTTCTTCTAGTTCCTTGTTAAATGTTTCTTGCATTTTGTCTATTCTATTTCCAAGATTTTGGATCATCTTTACTATCATTATTCTGAATTCTTTTTCAGGTAGACTGCCTATTTCCTCTTCATTTGTTAGGTCTGGTGGGTTTTTATCTTGCTCCTTCATCTGTGGTGTGTTTTTCTATCTTCTCATTTTGCTTATCTTACTGTGTTTGTAAGCCTTTTTGCAGGCTGCAGGTTCGTAGTTCCCGTTGTTTTTGGTGTCTGTCCCCAGTGGCTAAGGTTGGTTCAGTGGGTTGTGTAGGCTTCCTGGTGGAGGGTACTAGTGCCTGTGTTCTGGTGGATGAGGCTGGATCTTGTCTCTCTGGTGGGCAGGTCCACGTCTGGTGGTGTGTTTTGGGATGTCTGTGGACTTAATATGATTTTAGACAGCCTCTCTGCTAATGGGTGGGGTTGTGTTCCTGTTTTGCTAGTTGTTTGGCATAGGTTATCCAGCACTGTGGCTTGCTGGTCGTTGAGTGAAGCTGGGTGCTGGTGTTAAGATGGAGGTCTCTGGGAGATTTTTGCCGTTTGATATTATGTGGAGCTGGGAGGTCTCTTGTTGACCAGTGTCCTGAAGTTGGCTCTCCCACCTCAGAGGCACAGCACTGACTCCTGGCTGCAGCACCAAGAGCCTTTCCTCCACATGGCTCAGAATAAAAGGGAGAAAAAGTAGAAAGAAAGAATTAGTAGAAGTAGGAAGGAAGGAAGAAAGAAAGAAAGAAAGAAAGAAAGGAAGGAAGGAAGGAAGGAAGGAAGAAAGAAGAAAAGAAGGAAAGAAGGACAGAAGGAAAGAAAGAAAGAAAGAAAGGAGGGATGGAGGGAAAGAGGGACGGTGGGAGGAAGGAAGGAAGGAAGAAAGGAGGGAAGGAAGGAAAAAAGCAAGAAAGAAGGAAGATAAAGTAAAATAAAATAGAGTAAAATATAATAAAGCTATTTAATTTAAAAATAATTATTAAGAAAAAAATTAAAAAAAACAGAATGGACGGATAGAACCTTAGGACAAATGGTGGAAGCAAAGCTATACAGACAAAATCTCACACAGAAGCATACACATACACACTCACAAAAAGAGGAAAAGGGGAAAAAATCATAATCTTGCTCTCAAAGTCCACCTCCTCAATTTGGGATCATTCCTTGTCTATTCAGGTATTCCACAGATGCAGGGTACATCAAGTTGATTGTGGAGCTTTAATCCGCTGCTCCTGAGGCTGCTGGGAGAGATTTCCCTTTCTCTTCTTTGTTCTCACAGCTCCCAGGGGCTCAGCTTTGGATTTGGCCCCGCCTCTGCGTGTAGGTCGCCGGAGGGCGTCTGTTCTTCGCTCAGACAGGACGGGGTTAAAGGAGCCGCTGCTTCGGGGGCTCTGTCTCACTCAGGCCCGGGGGAGGGAGGGGCATGTAGTGCGGGGCGGGCCTGCGGCGGCGGAGGCCGGCGTGACGTTGCACCAGCCTGAGGCGCGCCGTGCGTTCTCCCGGGGAAGTTGTCCCTGGATCCCGGGAACCCGGCAGTGGTGGGCTGCACAGTCTTCCCGGAAAGGAGGTGTGGATAGTGACCTGTACTCACACACAGGCTTCTTGGCGGCGGCAGCAGCAGCAGCCTTAGCGTCTCCTGCCTGTCTCTGGGGTCCGCACTTTTAGCCACGGCTCACGCCCGTCTCTGGAGCTCCTTTAAGCAGCACTCTTAATCCCCTCTCCTCGCTCACCAGGAAACAAAGAGGTAAGAAAAAGTCTCTTGCCTCTTTGGCAGCTCCAGCCCTTTTCCCGGACTCCCTCCCGGCTAGCCGTGGTGCACTAACCCCTTCACGCTGTGTTCATGCAGCCAACCCCAGTTCTCTCCCTGTGCTCCGACCAAAGCCCGAGCCTCAGCTCGCAGCCCTACCCGCCCCGGTGGGTGAGCAGACAAGCCTCTCGGGCTGGTGAGTGCCGGTCGGCACCGAGCCTCTGTGCGGGAATCTCCCCGCTTTGCCCTCCACACCCCTGTTGCTGCGCTCTCCTCCGCGGCTTTGTAGCTCCCCCCTCCACCACCCGCAGTCTCCGCCTGCGAACGGCCTTCCTAGTGTTTGGAAACCTTTCCTCCTTCACAGCTCCCTCCCACTGGTGCAGGGCCCGTGCCTATCCTTTTGTCTCTGCTTTTTCTTTTGCCCTACCCACGTACGTGGGGAGTTTCTTGCCTTTTGGGAGGTCTGAGGTCTTCTGCCAGCCTTCAGTAGGTGTTCTGTAGGAGTTGTTCCACGTGTAGATGTAGTTCTGTTGTATCTGTGGGGAGGAAGGGGATCTCCGCGTCTTACTCTTCCGCTATCTTCCCCTCGTCTCGCTATTTTATGATTTTTGATAGTAGCCGGTCCTAATGGGTATGACATATTATCTCACTGTAGTTTTGATTTGCATTTGCCTAATGATTAGTGCTGTGGAGCATCGTTTTATGTGCTTATATTTTTTATACCTTCTTTAGAGAAATATCTGTTCTAGCCCTTTATCCATTTTTGAATCAGGTTGTTTTTTTGCTGTTGAGTCAGTCAATAAATTTTTAATGAATGAATAAAGTGGGAGAGAATCCCTGAAGATTTAAAGATTAACATATACACACTACTATATATAAAATACATAACCAAAAAGGACCTACTGTATAGCACAGGGAACTATGCTCAATATTTTGTAATAACCTATAAGGGAAAAGAATCTGAAAAAATTGACATATATGTATGTATAACTGAATCATTTTGCTGTACACCTGAAACTAATACAACATTGTAAATCAACTGTACTTCAATAGAAAATAATTAATTTAAAAAATAAAAACTTTAAATAGACTATATGCCTTCCAAATTAATGTACAAATTCAATGCAAAAACATAAAATTACCAGTATATATTTTTTTCACATGAAGAAAAATAAAGTAATGCTTAGGAAGCCAGGTTAAAATTTAAAATTTTTCAGTGATTTTTGATTTGGGGCCTTAAATGCTGAATAATGGCTTGCCTGGGAGAGAACAAGACATTTGGGAAGGAGAGAAAAGGGCATTCTAGAAAAGCGCAAGTTTAAAGGAAGCTTCAAAATTTCCTAGGCCAGTATCAGGGCAAGAAACTTCTAGATTTCTGCTTACCTTCAAAGCTCTGTAAGTATTTTTAGTACAACTAACAGTTTTATGGTTTGGCTATGAATAATCAAACTGGATGTGTTCTTTTTACTCCTAAATAAATTATGTTTTTATCATTTATGTTATCTGTTTCACTGACTACATTACATGTAGGTAGTATGAATAGGTTTATATGTAAATAGGACTAGTGAATTCCTTCTATTAGCCTTAGATATAATTTGCCTTGACAATTATCCTTTTTCTGATTTAAAAAATACATACTTTTGTATGAGTTGAATATAGTAAAAAAGGGAAGGGTTACTTTTATAGAGGATTTGCAGTTAAAGTTAAATAAGTATGGCTTATCTTCTTTCTTTTGTGTAATAAGGATAAACTACTCCATTCCACTTGGATGAATGGTTAAGATTATTTCCTTCTTTTCCTTAAATTAAGTCTGAATTAGTCTCCATTTGCCTAGGTAACTGAACATCTAATTTTAGACATGTGAGAACATATCTCTTTATTGTAGGACAGAGGTGAGAAAGAGGGATGTAGGGTCAGTACTTAGGAATGTTTTGTGGACCCATCAACTGTAATTTTCATTAGGATGCTCTTTTTGGTCCATTACTACATGGTGGCAGTACGTTTACCCTCTTCCCCAAATGAGGCTACTGGACCTTGACTATCATTTCAAAGGAAATGTCATTTAACAGATCAATTATGGGCAACAGTGCAACCACCATCTTCAGAGTACCAGCTATTCCCAGGGAGCTACATATAAATGAGGTATCAATATCCATCCTCTTCCATTCTTCCAATATCAGAGTCTTATCCATGGAACACAGCCATACTTCTATTACACTCAGGTATTAGAGTTCCCTATAGAAATAAAATCAATAGGAGATGATAGGTGATAGACAGAAAAAGAGAGAGAGAAAGAGATAATAAGTATATATTTATCATAAAGAATTGGCTGACGTAATTATGGAGTCTGGTAAGTTCAAAGTCTGCAAAGTGGGCTAGTGGTGTGGGAGCCCCAGGAAAAGCCAGTGTTCCAGATCAAAGGCCATCAGGCATGAAGATCCAGTGTTGATATGAAATCTGAAGACAGAGGGCTAGAGAGTCCTCTTATGCAGAGAAGGGTTGGTCTTTATTGTCTATTCAGGCCTTCAACTGGTTGGATAAAGCCTAACCACATTATAGAAGGTAATCTACTTTATTAATTAAAATGTTAATTTAATCGAATGGTGAGATCTACCAATTTAAATATTAATCACATCCCCCAAAAAACCCTAGCAGAAACACCGAGAATAGTCTTTGACCAAATATTTGGACACCCCTGGCCCAGTTTTATTGACACATAAGATTGTCATGTTGTAAATAGAAAACTATTTTCTTACCTCATAACTATTCTTTATGTATCTTGATGACTCAATTTTTGAGCAGTGTAACCACAAAAGTGGTGTCTTCTCTCCTGTGTCAAGGAATCCCATGGCTAGAAACGTGAAGTTTTGGCTGTTTTTTTCAGAAGAGACTAGATAGGGGAAGGAAAATGGTTGTGCATACAAAAGGCACAAAAATAATCATCATTTGTAATAACAATTTCCTCTTTTTCTTTATTCTTTTACTAAATGGGCATTCATCCATGTACAATTTAGTTTAACTTTATACAAAATGAATTTCACATAATATAATGTTTGTATCTTGCTTCTTTCACTCAACATTATGTTTGTAAAAACACCTATGCTTTTTTGTTTAGCTACAATGCATTTATTTTTATAGTACTCTTACTTTTCTATGAATACACTACGATTTATTTATCCCTTCTACAGTTGATGTCTGGACATTTGGATGATGTTTAGCTTTGAGTATTGAGAACATCACTGATGTGAACATTCTTTTTTATCTATCCCAGTGTTCTTATGCACACATAACTTTATGATATATACCTAGGTTTGAAACTGATGGGTGTCTGGTATCTGTTTACCCAACTTTACTAGGTAATGCCGAAGTATTATATAAAAAGGTTGAATCAATGTATATTCTCACCAGCCCTGAGAGTTCCTGTTGCACTGTTCTTTGCCAACAGTAGTTAATATAAAATTTTAAATTTTGTCTATTTTATAGTATGTCATTAAGGCTTTAATTTTTCTCCCTTATATCCAATGTGGTTAACCATTTAGATTTTCTCTTTAGTGGCATGTCTAAGCAAGTCTTTTGACCTTTTTTCTTTTTCCAGTTTTTTTTTTTTGAGATATGATTGACATTGACCATTTATCTATTACTTTATTTTGTTATTGAGGTTTAGAAATTCTTTTCATGTTCTAGATCTAGTCCTTTGTCTTTTTTCTCTTTAAAAAATTTATCTTTGTCTTTGTTTCCTTCAGCTCAACTACCTCTATCTAAAGTTTATTTTATTTATTCTAGTAAGCCATTAGTTGTTTTTTCTAATGATTTATCTCATCAGTTTTGGAGTCAGCTTTTATCTCTCAAATACTTTTATTGCCTTATAACCTTATAATTTCTCTCTTCTCTGTTTTAAACTTATATTAGTGAATTTCTGCTTCCAGTAATGATGGAAGTCAAGGTTGCACCTACTGTACTTCTTGCTTCTGCTGAACACATTAATAGTATTTTTGATTGAGTGCTGGTGTTGGTCACTATGCTTAAAACTCAGAATTCTCTGGGCCTAGGATAAAAGATCTTCATCCACAAAGGATTTACGTTTGATTCTTCCATGCAACTGTGCATAAAATCTGTTGAGAGCCACCTCAAACCAAGTGTGGTTTTAAGCTACCTAGCTTATCCAGGCTACAGATGTCTGCTAGAGGAATGGTGGCTGAGCTGTGACCACAACTTCTCAGGGACTTTGTTTTTACCTTTACTGTTTTGTATCTAGCCCACTTAATGCCAAAGAAAACAATAGCACAAAACTAAACAAGCAAACAAAGAACAGCATCGACAGAAAGCCCTTCTTTGTAGACTATTACAGTCAAGGTTCACGGTGGAAGGTGGACATCAGTTTCACATTTACCCTGAGTGTGGACCCTTCTGGATCCTGGCTTCATGTGGTGAAGATTTCTGTTAAACTTCCCTCCTGTGTTAGCACTGAGCCTTGATTTCTTATCTTCTCATTTTGTGAAGCACACACACACAACCCCTTACCGGTAAAGGCTCTCAGGGCAAAAGTGAGACTCAACTGTCTGAAACTCTAACTTGAGCAGAACCCTTTTGTTGAAGTCGGTTTTCTCTCATACCTTTCCCTATTACCCACCTCCTTAGCAAGTCAGTGTTAATGCCAGGTATTAAAGAGATTCTTCCTTCTAAAGAATGTTCTGGAAATGATCTGTTACCCAGGAACGACACAGTTCTTGGCCATTAGTGATAGAGAAGCAATAGGCTGACTTTGTTTTTGGTGAGAAATGAAGGATATTTTCCAGTTTGAGTGTTAAACAATATGTTTTCAACCCTGTTGCCCAGAAGGCATTTATTGAGTGGTCATTACCTGTGAAATACCTTTACCTGTTCTCTTACACCCTAACACAAGCCTTCCTTCCCTATCACCGTTTCATCAGTTGGACTCCATATACCAATATTGGCATGATGATAACATGTCATTATCATTATATGCATATTAAGAGGTGTTTAAAGACTAATTGGGTTCTTTCATGGTTATCTGGGTTTTTCATCTGAAAGTTTTAAAAAATATTTAGAAAAAGCTTGTTCCTACTAGAGTTAAGTGTGATATGTCCTCAAATATAAGTAATATATATTCATTGAGAATAATAAACTGAAGTTCTCAATTCATATGTATACCGATAACATCCACAGCTACCCTTTGAGTATCATTGGACACACTCCTAGTATATTTATGTTTGTTGAATGAAATAGATGTTCTGCAGAGTCTTCCATCAGTTACTTTGATCTGTTGGTATATTACCTGTTATAAGAATCTCCTTACTGATTTCTTTGGTATTGCTGTTTTATCACTTGAGAAAGGAATCACGCTACAATTGGGCTGCATAAATTGTCTCTTTATTGTATTCCACTTCTGATGGGCTAAAACTTTCTTCATTACTCTTCTTTTTAACAATATATTTTTTTAAAGTACACATACACACACACTAACTCATCCTTGTTCCACTTTTGATGTCTCTGTGATGGTGAAGTTGCTTAAGAGAGAAGCAAACCATTTAGCAGTATTCCAAAGTGACATAGTGCTCTCAGGAAAACTCCCCTTGATAAAGGCATGACAGTTTTTCTGCCCCATAATGGCTGGCGGCTATAAAAGACACACACCATACCTGGAGAAGGGCAATATAAAATAACTGACTCCAGGCCAAACTAAGCTGCTTTATGCCATCAACCTTTTCACATTTGGATCCAAATTAAAATCTAATTTAGAGGGAGCTTAAACTTTAAAAAGCACACTTAATTCCTTCAATTTGCAGAACTATTCCATTCCATTAGGCAACTAATTTCTACCTGTCAGATTTGGAATGAAAGTGGTCTCTCTCAGGAGGAAACTTTTTACTTGTAGTAATTAGGTATGGGGAGTCTGTGATGATGCCTGTGCTTTGATAGCTGCTTGTGTTTAACACTCCAAGCTTATGAACCCTTGGGTAAACTCAACTGAAGTGTCAGCTTCAATACTTGCCTGATAGGAAAGCTGAAATGAGGTCACATCTTTCATAATTAAATAACACAACTACTTTAATTTTTATTAGAGAATCATGAAAGGTTACCTTATATAAAATCCGAGAGCATAAATTCCTTTGTTGATCTATTATTCTAATAAGCTCCTGAAGAAAATCTGAAGAGGTCTTGATTACAATTAGATAAAAGCAGGGAGAGTGCACGTGTTCACCAGTATCAAAGTAATGACTAAAATCAGCAAGCAGGATGAACTGTAAGAGCTACGTCAAGCTCCTCTCTTTGATGTTATTCTTGACTTGTGCAAGGTAGCATGTTACAGTGGAAGTCCCAGGCTGGTAGGCGGAATACATGAGTCCCAAGCCTTGCCACCCACTAGCTATGAAACCTTGACCAAAGCACCTGCATCACTTAGTTTCATTATTCTGTCATTTACAAAGTGATTTTTTTCTTAAATTCATGCGAGACTTAACATTTTATAGATGTACATATTTGAATGCTTCTTCCCCAAAGCATTTATCATATTCAGTGATGAATATAAAAGTTCTTGTTACATTAAAGCTACATTTTACCATAAGCTATTTTTATCCAAACTGAATCAGCAACAAAAAAACTGTTGTCACCATTACTCAATCTTCATTACAGAGCAGTTTATTTTCCCTTCCTTCCTTCCTCACTTTTTCTCACTCTTTCTTTTGATATTCTGATATAGGTATATGTGAGATATAGGGATTGTCAGGAAGAAATAAGAAAATGACCTTTTGTGGAATATATTAGGGAATTTAAATATTCACATTTAAATTCACACAAATTATTCCAGAAAGAAAAGTAAGTTTGGTGATGCTTAAATTCAAGCTTGTTATTGTTTCAGATTAAATGTTTCTTAAAATACAAGTGGGTATAAGTTACTTTAACTTAAAGAATTTATAAATATTAAGACAAACACATGTGAAAGATTTGGGGACAAAGGGTAAATTTGTGAATTCAAGAGACAAGGAAACTTTTCTCTGAGGCCTAAATGTTTTCATAGTTTTTAAATGTAAATTAAGAATATCTAAGATCCACATAAGACTAGAAATGGACTTTTCAAACTCTAAAGTGTGCAAGATTCCTCACTTGCCAACTGTTGTAGATTTAGTTTTCAACACCTTCATATCCTAACTGATTCTCTGAAGGAAGATGAAAAGTTAATTCATGATGTTCATGCAGAGCTCTTTAATTTCCAAATTATTTTTGCATAATTCATTCAGAAATAAATGACTATGTTAAAAATACAGGCAACCTAAAAACATCATTGGCATCATTTAAATAATAACCCACAAATATAAGATAGAAAGAGATGTCTTTGGTTTTCTTGTAGTATTAAATATATTTATATCTCCAAAGAAGATATCAAAATGGCTAATAAGCAAGTGAAAAGATGTTCAACATCATTAATCAGTAGAGAAATGCAAATCAAAACTACAATGAGATATCACTCCATACCTGGTAGAATGGCTGCTATCAAAAACCATAAATAACAAGCACTGGGGAGGCTGTGGAGTAATTGAGATCCTTGTGCACTGTTGGTGGGAATGTAAAATTATATAGTCACTATGGAGAACAGTATGGCAGCTCCAAAAAATTTAAAAATAAAATTACCATATGATCCAGGATTCCACTTCTGAATATATACCCAAAATGATTAAGAGGAGGATCCGGAAGAGAAATTTGTATACCAATATTCCTAGCAGCATTCTTCACGATAGCCTAAAACCTAACTGTTTGGAAGTACATTGACATCCATCAGTGGACACTTGGAAGCAACCTAACTGTTCATTGACCAATGATTGGATAGGCAAAATGTGGTATATACATTTAATGGAATGTTATTCAGCCTTAAAAAGGAAAGAAATTCCTATATATGCTACGACATAAATGAGCCTGGAAGACATTAGCTAAGTGAAATAAGCCTGTAACAAAAAAACAAATACTGTATGGTTCCAGTTAATAAATTACGTAAGTAGTCAAAATCACTGAGATAGATAGTAGAATGGTGGTTGCCAGTCCCTGGGAGAGAGAGAAATAGGGAGTTTTGTTTAGGGTGTATAGAGTTTCACTTTTACAAGGTAAAGAGAGTCCTGGAGATAGATGGGGATGATGGTTGTACAACATTATGAATATATATAATACCATTGAACTTACACTTAGAAACAGTTAAGATGACACAAAAATGTTTGGCACAAAAATGATATACACTTAGACAAGAGTAAATCATTGCATCTTTTGGGAAAGCCACCAGGAAGCTGAAAAATCATAAAATATCCACAATAATTGTTATTGCATTTTTATGTCTCAAAATTTATTTTAAGGGAAGCCATCCAAAACATGTACAAAATTTCAGCAAAACAAATATCCAGCAAAGTTATATTTATCTCACCATTATCTAAAATAATAGTATAATTTTTTAAATTACAGAATATTGTTAATTGAGGCTTAATAATTCTAGAAGTAGGTTAATAAAGAAAAACTTTTTAAAAGAAGAAATATTTTAACATGATCTAATGTGAACTAGAGTACCCAGTAGAATTTTGGAAATAAATATATCCAAATGCTAACAGTGATTTTCCAGGGTATAGAATCATGACTTTTTGTTCTTCATACATTTTCTTGTTTTCCAAAGTATTAAAGGTATTTCAATTTTTTTTAAAATTTAAATGATAAAAGCCCCCAAATAACATATTTATATATGTGACTAAATTAATTGACCTGTGTTACACTTACGAACACAGGAGTTTAAACATCAAATTTTAAATAAAATATGTACATTTAAATGTACCCTTGTTATGTATACTTATTTCCATTGACATTTAATATGTTTCACTAATATTGAACAGGAGATCATTTACAATGAGAAACTGTATAAAAATCTAAATTAAGACACATTTTTGTTATTGCTAAGAGAACAATGCAAACAACTATGGATATTTGAGATGATTCCAACTTCTAATAGCCTTGGGCTTTTTTGGCATTATGGCTTTGGTGATCACTAAATGGAACGTTGAGATGTTGGATATTTGGAATAAGATCAAATAAGAAAAACAGCAGTATACTCCAAATCATCAAGAAAAAAAATGTCTTCCAAAATAGTATATATAATTCCACCAGTATCCTGTGCAAACCACATATAGATAAAATTCTTCTTTTGGCATTTTTAAAAATAATGAAGTTAAAAAGGAAAGAAAAGTTGCAGCACAGCAAAAAGTATTTTTAACTTAACTAAAAATCACAGTAAAAATCTAATTATTTTGAAGAGAGAATTGACTGTTATTTTGAAAATCACAATCATGTAAAGCAGATTCTTTTTCATAGCTGACTATTCATGAATTTAAGAAAGAACTGTATTAAACTGCTATCTGTGCCTACTGAAAGACAAGTTTACATAGAAGAATCTCATACTGGCTTTTTATTAGGCCCTTAACAATAATGAAATATCAAAGATCATATCAGATCTTTAAAAATAAACTGTCAAACATACAACCTTAGCTTAGTTTAATATCTGAATAATAGATAACCTTAATGAAGAGAACATGTAAATATGCTCTAATATCATAGGTACTCATCTGTTTGTGAAATTTTTGCCAATATAAAACATGAAAAAAAATAGTAGCAATGCTCATAAAAGTAAAAATTTATTATTGAGATGCATTTTTATTATTCCATAAGAATGTAGACAAACACAAAAGAAAGTAATCAGTCGTTATATTTCACTGTTTCTAACCTTACGAATTTCTCAGATAAATTTGTCAATTGTCCTTAATATAAATATATTTCTGGGAATACCTGGCCTTTAAAGTCAGGTATCTATTTCTTTTTTCTAAATTTGATCACATAGCACAACTAAAACTAAGTCAATTTTACCATTCCAATATATCCAAATATTTTAAATCATATTTGTCAGATTGGAGAACAATGATTGAATTCAAAATACGTTTTGAAACAATTTAAATTGGTATTAAGATTTACTTCTAATATATCCATAAACCTATGTAAAAACAACAGAGACTTAAAAAGTATTTTAGTAGGTATTGTCTTTTTTTTTTTTTTTTTGTGGTACACGGGCCTCTCACTGTTGTGGCCTCTCCCGTTGCGGAGCACAGGCTCTGGACCCGCAGGCTCAGCGGCCATGGCTCACGGGCCCAGCCGCTCTGCGGCATGTGGGATCTTCCTGGACAGGGGCACAAACCCGTGTCCCCTGCATCGGCAGGCGGACTCTCAACCACTGCGCCACCAGGGAAGCCCAGGTATTGTCATTTTTGCCTTTGTACTGAATAGTTTTAAAATCCAGATCACTTTTCTATAGGAGACGAAATTATAAGAATGACTTAATTAAAAACATGTTTACATGGCATAATATGGTTTACAATTCTGGGAGATTTTCACAAGAGGAAAGTCTAAAGTTTTAAATTCTATAATGCAAGATTATATTGTAGGTTTTGTGGGGTCTTTTTGCAAATTTTTGAAAGAATACAAAGATTTGACTTGAAAAGTACATCTTCAGTTGCAAATATTGGCCATGAGACTTACTCAAGTCTCCTTGATTATGTGACAGATATACAAAATTTTATCAACATAAATTCTTATGACTAAACATTCTGTAATTTTTATACATCATTTTATTTTAGTAAATTATAATGCTGTAAATCTGATCATTTATATTTTAAACTGTGTTAAATATAAAGACTAAGTACATAAATTGACATTATAGCTTAATGCTTTCATGTAGTGGTTTCCTGATAACAAAAATCAGTAATAAGGTCAATATAAGGCTTAATTACAGAAGAAATTTCAATGAACTAATACTATATCAACTTCAGTGAAAACACTTGACTGATGTGACTCTGGAAAATGTTAATAGGAATAATCAAATGCTGGGTTTAATAAGTGTTTTTTACCTTTTGGCTAGTGTGAATAATGCTTCAGTGAACATTGACATAGAAGTATCTATTTGTTCCCTGTTTTCAATTCTTCTGGATATATACCTAGGCGTGAAATTGCTGGGCCATATGGTAATTCTATGTTTAATTCTTTGAGGAAACACCATACTGTTTTCCACAGTGCCTACACCATTTTCCCTTTCCACCAGCAATACCTAGGGTTCCAATTTCCCCATATCCTTGACAATGCTTCTATTTTTTGTGATGATGATGATGCTTACTTATAGCTATCCTAGTGGCTGTGAAGTGATACCTCATTATAGTTTTGATTTGCATTTCTCTTATGGCTAATGATGTTGACCATCTTTTTATATGTTTACTGGCCATTCATATATCTCTTTGGAGAAAAGTCCATTCAAGTCCTTTGCCCATTAAAACATTTTTTGTTTGTTTTATTGTCATTGAGTTGCAAGAGTTCTTTATATATTCTGGATGCCAGATTCTTAGCAGATATGTGATTTTCCTATATTTTTTTCCAGTTCTCTAATTTGCCTTTTTACTTTCTTAACAATGTCCCTTAATGCCTCAAACTTTTTAATTTTAATGAAGTCTACTTATTTATTTTTTTCTTTAGTTGCTCATGCTTTTGATGTCCTACCTAAAAACTCACTGCCAAATCCAAAGTCATGAAGATTTATCCTATTTTTGTTTTTGCTGGGAGTTTTATGGTTTAGTTCTGACATTTAGATTGTACCAGGTTATTATTTTTTATTGTGTAATGGACACCGTATTTGAAAAGTCGTTTGTATGAATAATTTAAATCTTAAAATGATATAATTTTGCTTTTGCCAGGTATCCATTTCTCTTAGCTTTCTGAGATTACCTTATTCCAATTTCAGTAATTGAAATGATTTAATTTGCATTTCATTTGTATTCCTAAACCTTCCACACTTGAGTGTACCAATCTTAAGCACAGTGATTTACCAGGGAACCTCCTTATGATCCCTGGACTCCACATTTTGTCCCCCTGATTACTGAAGTTTCAAACTATTGATTCAGCCTCTCAGTGTCTTAGTTGATTCTTCCAGAACTCGCAAAAGTCCATGGGGGAGATACATCTCAAAGGTAGGGCTCATTTATTTGGATTTCTTTCTCCTTCAGGATCTTGAACTTGCAATTCTTCATTATCTTTTAGCTCCTTTGTTCTTTCGAACAGATTTTTTTTCCTTAATATATTGTTCAGATGTTCTGTGTGATCTCAGGAGGAGGGTTGGTCTATATATCTTATTCTTCATTACCAGAAGCAGAAGCCAATATAATGTTTGCTAAAAGTTTATTTTTTTACACTATATGTTTAATCAAAAACTAAGATAAGTTTCCTCTTTGAAAAATGGGTGATGCTCAAAGGAACTAACATTTCAGAATTCATAACTCCCTAACACCTACTTTTCTTTAAGGGTCAGCCTGTGTGCCCAGCAGTGCCTGCTGAAGTAGTTTGTTTCCTCAAGCTGTAGCATAGCTTCTGTAGTACTGAACACACAGTTTCTTTGCTAATAGGAACTCTGTCTAGTCACAGCCAGATTTTAGAGACTGATCCTTTATTTTACTCTCAGATCATTAAAGGAAGTTCACTGGTGTTGTCTTCCAACATACAATGATTAAAAACTGACTCTATTCTTAAAGAATCCATTTTCTTTACCCAAACAATTTTTAGACATAGAATACCTTTCTATGTCCTAATTATTAAGTCAAATCTCTACTGGAACTGATTGGGTCATCAGGTGAAACAAATTTTTTTAAAGAATAATTTTGCAGTTAATACCAACGAATTTTTTGTTATGTGTTTTATACTTAAAAATCAAATTATCAGCATCATTCTTACACTAAACTCTTTCATATATGAACAAGTTATAAACAAATTTAATTCTGGTTTTATTAAATAGTAAACTTAGCTCAACAGATAAAGAAATTTGCTAGGAGAAATGAACAACTGGTTGAAGAGCACTGTCTTACATGTTCACCCTAACTAATGTATTAAAAGAAAAACAATCTCCTATTTCCTGACTGTGACTTTTTCACATTTATTAAATTATACCATCTGTTACTTGACTTGAAGCTATAGTGTATGATATATTAGAGTCTCTATCTACGTCCAGGTGAATGATACCAGCTAGGAAGCTGACAGCAATGAGAAAAGTAGTCCAAACATGCCGCACTTCCCCTTTAGATGTCTATTTCTATTTAATATTCTCAGGAGAGCATGTGAATGTGCAATATGATTGTATGTGTTTGATAGAGAAGGTTCTATGGGAGGATGAGGGAGGTACTTCTAAATCCAGAAAGCTTGGTCTAATAGAATAATGCTGAGATGATGGGGCTGAGTCATCTTTGCTGCATTTTTGTAAATTTCACAAATATTTTCTTGGATCATCAGACCAGAGACTGTATATTTCTCTTCACTCTTGTCCTCCTACCTAGTTTCCTGAAAACTGCACAGCATGGCCAATCATTGCTCTTGACTAGCCCTCAGGACATAACTCCTTATGATACAGAATCGGAATTGTTAATCCTCCAGCCGGTTCCAATATACATTGCTCCAGCAAATACCCGAATAAATTAAAAGAAAGAATTAAGAGCAATAATGGAATAGCACAGCTTTACCATAAAATAGAGTTTATCTTTGCACTGAATGGCTATCAGTATCAAGAGGCACAAACTAATGGACAAGTGAGATGAGGTACACAAGAAGATAAGGCCAAGAAGAATCTGCATCCTTTCATGGAAGGCACAATGCACAGGTGAGGTGGAAAAATCATTCAGTTAATTTGTTGAGCATCTGCGAAAACATACCCCAAAACCTAATTTGAATGCTAAAACAACCCATTCCCAATCACATGCTTCACTCCATGTTTGGCTCTGCTGTTAGAGCCATAGCAACAAGAAAATGGAAAAAAAATCTAACTTTTCCTTTCCCACACTGTTGAATTGTATCAGTTTTGTTGAACATTTGGGACTATGTACCTTTTGCAATGACAGATTGGCAAATCTGTATTGCTACAGCTAACATAAATGTTCAATTTAAAATTATGTGTTGAACAAAGAAATATTTCTATGACATTCCAATAAGTAGGTTATAAATCTGATTACCGTGATATTTTTGTGACACTTTCCTAGGTATGGTACCAAGTTGATTGTCATAACTCGAATTGATTTAGAATTTAGTTGATTTCACTTAATAGATTACTTTTATTAAAAGAAAAAGCTCAGAGTCAAATCAAATACCATAAATTTTCAGGATTTTTAAATAATCTGACAGCTCATGTTGTATTATTAAATTTGAATGATTTTCACAAGAAGTTAACCCTCCCTCCTCCATCCATCCAAAGCAATGGCCCTGATAAAGAAAATGGTCCCAGAAATATACCTGATCTATGGGTACACTATGATGAATCACTGCCATACTTTTTTTTTTTTTTTTTTTTTTTTTTGCGGTACGCGGGCCTCTTACTGCTGTGGCCTCTCCCGTTGCGGAGTACAGGCTCCGGACGCACAGGCTCAGCGGCCATGGCTCACGGGCTCTGCCGCTCCAGACCGGGGCACGAACCCATGTCCCCTGTATCGGCAGGAGAACTCTCAACCACTGCGCCACCAGGGAAGCCCCCTGCCATACATTTTAAAAGAAGTTTTAAAGCAAAACCACTTAGTGAACACTTTACACTCTTTCCAATTATCTGTTTCATCTCAATTTCATCTCTTCTCATCGTCTTCCCTCATTTCCTCACCTATCCCTCTTGATTTAAAAGAAGTGTTCATAGTTCTGTGGAAGGTTATTGTACTGTGCGCAGAAACACTTATGTAGTGGATTTGAACCAACATGCTGTACCACAGACTAATTAAAAACCTCCTAGGGTGGACACAGACATCAGTACATTTTTTTTTAATTAATTAATTTATTTTTGGCTGTGTTGGGTCTTTGTTGCTGCCCGTGGGCTTCCTCTAGTTGCGGCGAGCTGGGGCTACTCTTTGTTACGGTTGCAGTGCACGGGCCTCTCATTGCGGTGGCTTCTCTTGCTGCGGAGCACGGGCTCTAGGCGCGCGGGCTTCAGTAGTTGTGGCTCGCGGGCTCTAGAGTGCAGGCTTAGTAGTTGTGGTGCACGGGATTAGTTGCTCCACGGCATGTGGGATCCGCCTGGACCAGGGATCAAACCCGTGTCCCCTGCACTAGAAGGCAGATTCTTTTTTTTTTTTCACACACACACACACACACACACACACACACACACACACACACACTGTATTTTATTTTTACAAGAGATAAATAAACTAATACCAAGCATTGTAAATGGATGACCACAACAAAAGCAGCAATGATTGCAATTACCAAACACGAAACACACTCATGACATCAGTACATTTTTAAAAGTGCTCCAGGTTATTCCAGTGTAAGGCCAAGGTGGAAATCTACTATCATCTGTCATGAATCATAGTTCATAAAAACAATGTGAGGAACTGGTTAAACTGCCTATTTTCAATCTTACCTTCATAGATTCTTTGTCTGAAGGGTAGGGTGAGGCATAGGAATCTGAATTTTTAAAAATAATCTCCAAGTGTTTTCAGTACAGGTGGTACATGGTCCACATTTTGAGAAACACTGCCATATGGGGACGGTACTTACTCTGCATTTTACTTTATCAGTTACCCTTCTCTCACTTGTGATTTTAGACTCCCGTTTCACATTTTAGTGAAAATAAACTTGTTCATTTCTACCTAAACAAAGTGCCTTCCTCCATAGCCCTATCTCCTTTACATACTGCTCTCTCTCTTGCAAGAAAAAAAGTTTTAAAACACAAGTCTCAATCATGTATTTGTTCTTTCATACCCCATTCATTTTCCACCCTGGACCAGCTTCATAGACATGCAACCTATATAGGCACAAATGGTCATGAGCTTGGTAGGGAGATAGGTAGTCTGAGACGTAAGAGAAAAAAGAAAGCAGAGTAAAGGTAGATACAAAAGCATTTCAAAGACAAAATGATCAATGGTATTAAACGCTACACAAGTCAAAAAAAAAAGAAATAAAAACTTTAAAATGCCCATCAAATTAAAATATCAAAGAGATTTTTACAATGGTGAGATAATGAAGAAAGCAGAACTGGCTACGTAATTTTCAGAACCCAGTGCAAAATAAAAATGCAAGGCCCCTTGTTTAGAAAGTACGAAGAATTTTCGGAGACCAGGGCACTAAGCCAAGGGCAAGACCTGGAAATGAAGGTCTAATGCTCAGCTATATCAATACCAGGAAACCCAAAGAAACCCCTGGGTTTAAACACTGGACAATCATGCTCATCTTCTTAAACACGTGGAATGTTTTCTATTTTCCTACAATATTTGGTTCAGCCACAATCTCTAGAAGTCTATAAATAGTTTATGTTATAGGAAACTAGTTTAAAGTTTACTCCAAGCTTAATTATTAGGAAATTCAAATGATATGAAAGTTGTAGTGTGTAAGCATCATAGTTAAAACTCTTCAGAGTAGGATATGAGAGGCTTAAATTAGAACAAAAGTGCATGTCTATTGCTGATTTTCATTCCTCAAATAAAGCTTTTTATCACTTAGATATTATTAGTCACTGCTAAATTAGAAATCCATGCATAAACCTGTAATAATCATTTCCATCAGGAAAGTTATTTAGATATTTTAGTGATGTATCTTTATGGTCATTTGGATCTGATAAGTTAGCGTTTCACAAAGGGAAGGCATGGAAAAAGAATCTTTTAAAAAAGAGGTTTTCAACCAAGATTTTTTCCCCACATGTATAAATATGAATGATGGAAACATTTATTGTATAGGGAAATTAAGAATAAAGTTTCCATAGTGATAAACTTAAGATCCGGATCGGTAGAAATGGCCGCAAACTCAAAGATGGGAAGACTGACAAGTCTAATAAACAATAGTAAAGTAACATCAAAAGAACATGAGCAGTAAGACCAGCACATATCCCCACAAGCTGGATTAGTCCTCTTCAGGATGATTGACATTTCCAGCAGCTCCATGCTACTCATTGTGCACCTAGCATGGAATGAGTAGAACCCCCAGAAAATGTGGTTATTCTCTCTTCTGATTTTGTCATGAGAATCCATATTCACTGTAGGAAAAATAAAACCAGATAATAAGAAAATATTAAAAGCCCCAAATTCTACAATCTAAGATACATGCTGATGTAGGTCTATGTAAATATATATCACTTATATAATTGATGTTCTTTATAATATAGTCTATTTCACAGTTACTGTTTTCAGATGAGAATATATTGAATTTCCCGTATCAAAAAATATAGTCTATATTATCTTTACAAATATAGTAATATATAGCATTTATTATAGAGAAATCAAATACTTTTGACATTTATTTGATATCTTGCCATTTTAAACAATGTTGGAATAAATAGCTTTGTACATATATTTTTGGGTACATTTCTGATTTCTTTTCTTAGAATGAATTCCTAGAAGGTAAAACACTGTATCAATTTAAGGAAACGTTTAAATATGTTTCCCTAATGTACCATTTGGAGACACTAATGGGACTATGGATTTGACATAGAAAAATGCATATTTGCAAATAAACACAAATTTCTGTGAAGTTCAGAGAATGCTTGTCTCTCCAGAAAGCCCATGTATAGATATTTATCCAGGGAGTTATTTAGCCCATGTTAAGAACACTTATGCTATATTTTAACCCCATTATTATACAAATATATTTATACAAATATCAAGAAAGATCTATTATAAAGAGTTACTGATGATTTTGCTGGTGACGTGGTGATAGAGGGAAATGTAGTGTTCTATTGTTTTCTTTGAGCATCTTATAAAAAACATGCTCCACTTTTATAATCTGTAAAGAAAATAATATTTCTCAGTATTTTTATTGGACAAACAACAGACCTTCCCCTGTCCTTCAAATTTTACTCGATTTATAATCATGTCCCTACCCACTCACAGTCAAAATTCTTCACATATTATTTTTATACTAAGTGCATCTACTTAATTAAAGGCTGCTCAATATTCTTGTGTGTGTGTGTGTCTGTGTTTACATATTTATTTATTTTTAGCATCTTTGTTGGAGTATAATTGCTTTTCAATGGTGTGTTAGTTTCTGCTTTCTAACAAAGTCAATCAGCTATACATATACATATATCCCCATATCACCTCCCTCTTGTGTCTCCCTCCCACCCTCCCTATCCCACCACTCTAGGTAGACACAACGCACTGAGCTGATCTCCCTGTGCTATGTGGCTGCTTCCCACTAACTATCTATTTTACATTTGGTAGTGTATATATGTCCATGCCACTCTCTCACTTCATCCCAGCTTACACTTCCCACTCCTCATGTCCTCAAGTCCATTCTCTCCATCTGCGTTTTTATTCTGGTCCTGCTCCTAGGTTCTTCAGAACAATTTTTCTTTTTTTTTTTTTAGATTCCATATATATGTGTTTAGCAAACGGTATTTGTTTTCCTCTTTCTGACCTACTTCACTCTGTATGACAGACTCTAGGTGCATCCACCTCACTACAAATAACTCAGTTTCATTTCTTTTTATGGCGGAGTAATACCATTGTATATATGCGCCACATCTTCTTTATCCATTCATCTGTCGATGGACAGTTAGGTTGCTTCAATGTCCTGGCTATTGTAAATAATGCTGTAATGAATATTGTGGTACATGACTCTTTTTGAATTATGGTTTTCTCAGGGTATATGCCCAGTAGTGGGATTGCTGGGTTATATGGTAGTTCTATTTTTAGTTTTATAAGGAACCTCCATACTGTTCTCCATAGTTGTTGTGTCAATTTGCATTCCCACCAACAGTGCAAGGGTGTTCCCTTTTCTCCACACCCTCTCCAGCATTTATTGTTTGTAGATTTTTTGATGATGGCCATTCTGACTGGGGTGAGGTGATATACCGCGTTGTAGTTTTCATTTGCATTTCCCTAATGATTAGTGATGTTGAGCATTCTTTCATGTGTTTGTTGGCAATCTGTATATCTTCTCTGGATAAATGTCAATTTAGGTCTTCTGCCCATTTTTGGATTGGGTGGTTTGTTTTTTTGATACTGAGCTGCATGAGCTGCTTGTAAATTTGGAGATTAATCCTTTGTCAGTTGCTTCATTTGCAAATATTTTCACCCATTCTCAGGGTTGTCTTTTCGTCTTGTTTAAGTTTTCCTTTGCTGTGCAAAAGGTTTTAAGTTTCATTAGGTCCCTTTTTTTTTTTTTTTTTTTTGCGGTACGTGGACCCCTCACTGCCGCGGCCTCTCCCGTTGCCGAGCACAGGCTCCGGACGCGCAGGCTCAGCAGCCATGGCTCACGGGCCCAGCCACTCCGCGGCATGCGGGATCTTCCCGGACAGGGGCACGAACCCGTGTCCTCTCCATCAGCAGGCGGACTCTCGACCACTGCGCCACCAGGGAAGCCCATTAGGTCCCATTTTTTATTTTTGTTTTTATTTCCATTTCTCTAGGAAGTGGGTCAAAAAGGTTCTTGCTGTGATTTATGTCATAGAGTGTTCTGCCTATGTTTTCCTCTAACAGTTTTATAGTGTCTGGCCTTACATTTAGGTCTTTAATCCATTTTGAGTTTATTTTTGTGTATGGTGTTAGGGAGTGTTCTAATATCATTCTTTTACATGTAGCTGCCTAGTTTTCCCAGCACCACATTGAAGAGGCTGTCTTTTCTCATTGTATATTCTTGCCTCCTTTATCAAAGATAAGGTGACTGTATGTGCACAGGTTTGTCTCTGGGCTTTCTATCCTGTTCCATTGATATATTTTTCTGTTTTTGTGCCAGTACCATACTGTCTTGATTACTGTAGCTTTGTAGTAGAGTCTGAAGTCAGGGATCCTGATTCCTCCAGTTCTGTTTTTCATTCTCAGGATTGCTTTGGCTATTCAGGGTCTTTTGTGTTTCCATACAAAATGTGAAATTTTTAGCTCTACTTCTGTGAAAAATGTCATTGGTAGTTTGATAGAGATTGCATTGAATCTGTAGATTGCTTTGGGTAGTATAGTCATTTTCACAATGTTGATTCTTCCAATCCAAGAACATGGTATATATCTCCATCTGTTTGTACCATTTTTAATTACTTTCATCAGTTTTTTATAGTTTTCTGCATACAGATCTTTTGTCTCCTTAGGTAGGGTTATTCCTAGGTATTTTATTCTTTTTGTTGCAATGATAAATGGGAGTGTGTCCTAATTTCTCTTTCAGATATTTCATAATTAGTGTATAGGAGTGCAAGAGATTTCTGTGAATTAATTTTGTATCCTGCTTCTTTACCATATTCATTGATTAGATCTAGTAGTCTTCTGGTAGCATCTGTAGGATTCTCTAGGTAGAGTATCATGTCATCTGCAAACAGTGACAGCTTTACTTCTTCCTTTCCAATTTGGATTCCTTTTATTTCTTTTCCATCTCTGATTGCTGTGGCTAGAACTTCCAAAACTACGTTGAATAATAGTGGTGAGAGTGGACAACCTTCTCTTGTTCCTGATCATAGAGGAAATGCTTTCAGTTTTTCACCATTGAGAATGAGGTTGGCTGTGGGTTTGTCATATATGGCCTTTACTATGTTGAGGTAGTTCCCTCTATGCCTACTTTCTGCAGGGTTTTTATCATAAATGGGTGTTGAATTTTCTCAAAAGCTTTTTGTGCATCTATTGAGTTGACCATATGGTTTTTCTCCTTCAATATGTTAATATGATGTATCACATTGATTGATTTGCATATATTGCAGAATTCTTGCATTCCTGGGATAAACCCCACTTGATCATTGTATATAATCCTTTTAATGTGCTGTTGGATTCTATTTGCTAATATTTTGAAGAGGAATTTTGCATCTCTGTTCATCAGTGATATTGGCCTGTAGTTTTCTTTCTATGTGACATGTTTGTCTGGTTTTGGTATCAGGGTGATAGTGCCCTCGTAGAATGAGTTTGGGAGTGTTCCTCCCTTTGTTATATTTTGGAAGAGTTTGAAAAGGATACATGTTAGCTCTTCTCTAAATGTTTGATATCATTTGCCTGTGAAGCCATCTGGTCCTGGGCTTTTGTTTGTTGGAAGATTTTTAATCACAGTCTGAACTTCAGTGCTTGTGATTCGTCTGTTTATATTTTCTATTTCTACCTGATTTAGTCTCGGAAGGTTCTGCTTTTCTAAGAATTTGTCCATTTCTTCCAGGTTGTCCATTTTATTGGCATAGAGTTGCTTGTTGTAATCTCTCATGATTGTTTGCATTTCTGCAGTGTCAGTTGTTACCTCTCCTTTTTCATTTCTAATTCTATTGATTTGAGTGTTTTCCCTTTTTTTCTTGATGAGTCTGGCCAACGGTTTATCAATTTTATTTATCTTCTCAACAAACCAGCTTTTAGTTTTATTGGTCCTTGCTATTTTTTCCTTCATTTCTGTTTCATTTATTTCTGATCTGATATCTATGACTGCTTTCCTTTGCTAACTTTGGGGGTTGTTTTTTCTTCTTTCTCTAACTGCTTTAGGTGTAAGGTTAGGTTGTTTATTTGAGAAGTTTCTTGTTTCTTACGGTAGGATTGTATTGCTATAAACTTCCCTCTTAGAACTGCTTTTGCTGCATCCCATAGGTTTTGGGTCATCGTGTTTTCATTGTCATTTGTATCTAGGTCTTTCTTGATTTCCTCTTTGATTTCTTTAGTGTTCTCTTGGTGATTTAGTAGCTTATTATTTAGCCTCCATGTGTTTGTATTTTTTACCAATTTTTTCCTGTAATTGATATCTAGTCTCATACTGTTGTGGTCAGAAAAGATACTTGATATGATTTCAATTTACTTAAATTTACCAAGGCTTGATTTGTAACCCAAGATATGATCTATCCTGGAGAATGTTCCATGAGCACTTGAGAAGAAAGTGTATTCTGTTGTTTTGGGTGGAATGTCCTGTAAATATCAATTAAGTCCATCTTGTTTAATGTATCATTTAAGGCTTGTGTTTCCTTATTTATTTTCATTTTGAATGATCTGTCCATTGGTGAAAGTGGGGTGTTAATGTCCTTTACTATGATTGTGTTACTGTTGATTTCCCCGTTTATGGCTGCTAGCATTTTCCTTATGTATTGATGTGCTCCTATGTTGGGTGCATAAATATTTACAGTTGTTATATCTTCCTCTTGGATTGATTCCTTGATCATTATGTAGTGTCCTTCCTTGTCTTTTGTGATAGTCTTTATTTAAAAGTGTATTTTGTCTGATATGAGAATTGCTACTCCAGCTTTCTTTTGATTTCCATTTGCATGGAATATCTTTTTCCATCCCCTTACTTTCAGTCTGGAAATGATAAATGTAAATAATTACAAAATATTTATTTATTTCTTAAATGCTTTGAAATCAATTGACTCCTTAAAACAAAAAATAGTAACAATGCATCATGGAGTTAATATCATAAATAAAAATAAAATATGGCAACAAAAGGATAGAAATGATGTAAATGGAATCAACTTGATGTAAGGCTTGTTTTAAAGGGATATATTGTTAATTTAAGGTGGATTTTAATAAATTAAAGATGAATATGGCAATCGTTAGAACACTGAATAAAATTAAAAAATTATAAGTAAAGTGCCAATAGAGACGATAGAATGAAATATTTTAAATATTCAATTAGCCCAAATAAAAGCACAGAAGGAAAAACAGAATAGTGGGGCCAGCCACTACTGGCATAGCAAGATGCTTGACTTAAACGCAAGCATATCAATAATTACAGTAAATATAAATAATTTAAAGTTTTAATAAAAAACCAGAGATTGTGAGACTGGAGAAAATTAAGCAAATTCCAACAATATGTTGTTTATAAAGAGATATACTTTAAATAAAAATCCAATTTTGTAAATTGGATTTTTAAAATTTTTTACAAGCCAATTCACATCATGACTGAACTATATTTTTAACTATAACTAACTATAAATTAATTATCTTAGTTTTTTCATATAAAACACTTCTAGCCACCTAAATAATTTTTAAAAGAGCTATTCGGTAGTTAGTAGTCATAATAGCAATGGCTAAAATTTATGGAATGCTTACTATGTATTCCTGGCATTAAGAGTGGTTTATAAGCATGATCTCATTTAATAATTACACCAAATTACTATGTAGTAGATATTATATCATCCTCATTTCAGAGCTGATGTAACAGATACATAGGAGAGAAGTGACTTCTGTAAGGTCACACATCTAGTAACCGAGGTCAAATGATGTAACTCCAAAGCTCTCCAATTTTGTAAGTTCTATCCACCTTTCCATGAATCTTTCTGACCTCAAATTTGATCACATCACTTGCTGCTGAAACCCTTTTAGTGGCTTCCTATTGCTCTTGGTATAATGACAAAACTATGAGATACAACTTTCCTTCCTTTTACCTGTTCTCTAGTCTTTCAATCATTATCCAATTCCTAAACCTGCCTTGCTATACTTCAACTATGATTCTTTATCACCTGTTCTTCCTACCAGCTGAAACCATCTTATCTTTGAGTACTTACCATGTATTTATCCCTTAAGCCTCCATACAGTAAAATTTTCTTATGAAAAACCTCTCATACACCCAATCTTCAGTTTTCAGTTTAACCCAAGACTTCAGTCTGGGTTAGAATCCATTCCATGTTCTATGTCTTGCTGGCTTCCTCTTCTCATAGTGCTCATGACTCACTATAATTGCTCTGTGCAATTATATTATGCAAAAAAAATCTTACAAGAATTTGGTTGATATTGAGGGCAAGGCTAATATTCAAAATTTGCCTTTCTTATTGATATTTTTTCTAGCATAGCCCTTGAACAGAAGCTACTTTATATTGTGTTCTCTTTAAAAAGTGCTATAGTATTTAAAAACTGAAGGAAAAAGAAAACAACTAGCTCTGTTACTCAGAACCATCAAGAGTATGTGGGGCCTCAGTTAAAACATACATACACACACACACACACACACGCAAACAAAACCACTTCTATGGTTGTCCGGATAAAAAATCTTTATGAAGATTAGTATTGACTTTTAGCACTGTTGACACTAGATAACCTTCTGTAGCCTCTCACCTCCTCACTCATCATGTCTATACTTCCCCCACCTCTCCTCCTTTCTTCTGTGGTCCTGGTTTGCTTGCTGAGCAATGATACATTTGTATAACTTATGTTATGGGCTAGTTAAGTTCTTTTCTTTTTTTCTTTTTTTGTAAAGTTTACGTTATGTGCTTATCCTAAGTGATAGTCTCCAAATATAAGGTTGCCATATAATTTGGGGTTGCCTTTTCTATGTTTTCCATTAGACAGTAAACCACAGGAAGGTGTGCATATTAATATTTGTATCATCACAGCTTTTCTCATCACTCTACTCCCTGGCCAATATCACCAACAAAAACAAAAGTTTTTATATTCTTGTTTGGAATCCTGTGATTTCTTAATAGAAAATTAGGGCAAGGGATAGGAGGAAGCACACGTGATGGAAGCTCAGGTAGTGATTTACAGTGCAAAATGATATGTTTGCATTTAGTGAGAGAACTAAGAATGGTGCTTTAAGGAAAAGTTAAGGGGAGAGAAAACGCATCTGTAACTTGTGACAGAAGTTTTGTTTGGGAGTAGAGAGATTTGGAGGAAGAAGATGCCATTTATATAGGGGATAAGTGAGCAGGCAGGGATAAAGACAGAATATAAGCTATCCTGAAGTGCATTTTAATGTATCTCCCATCCTTGCACTGATATAGTTGAAAGACCACTGTAGGTATGCTGTTTGTTTGAATCAGCATTGGTTGCCATTGGATCAAATAGATTCTAATTTTAAGTTCCACCATGCTTGGAAAAAAAAATTTTCATAGAATTTTTTCAAAGAAACCAATAACTTGGTTACCGCTAACATCTTTAACTTTGGTTGGGACCTCTTTTGAAATGAATGTATATACTTTGTATAAAAACTGAGAAATATCCATTCAACATAAAACTGTTCACAAATTGTAGAAATTCTGTGTTGTGTAACCAACTCTCCTCTCTCAAGGAGTTCTCAGTACTTGGGTCTGTATCCTGTGGGTATCTAAACTTTAATTGATGATTATATGCATTTCACTTGCATTTTCACATTCTTGCCCCAACTCACACTAAAAGACATTAAATGTAATCATTGCAAATGTCCCTGGTCTCAACTGTTTTATCATACCTTTTAAGTTTTAGAAGATTAAAATAACAAGAGCCTCTTTGAGATTTCTGTATCTAGTTTGGCAGGTGGGTAAATGGTTCTCTGGAGTAAAGTTCTTTCTTATTGATGAAATAGCTTCTATTATGTAAGCACCTGTTAGATATCTGGCAGTATGGATTCAGATGACGGTTTCTGTGATACCTATAGAAAGTTCAGAAGATATCCCCTGGTGCTTTCCCCACCCTATGGAAAAGAAAACAGTGAGTGGAGAACCATAAAGTTATTTCTCTTTTAAATTGTCATTTACTTCTCAGATAATCATATGTAGTGATCTTAATAGGTGCAGGTTACCTTGGATGATGTGTTTTACCTGGTTTCCCTCCAAACCAGAAAGGTAATCTTAAATTGACTCAAGATAAAATTGCATCCGGATAAAAACAATCTCATTACACATTTCCTATTTATATTTTTTATAATTTCTTTTTAGTTACAATTGGTGCTATTTTTTAAGTAAACAAATATGCCACAACAATAATATTGTGTTGCAACCAAAGCAACAACTTTCAAATTTGTTAGTATAAAGAACTGTTACTTACACTCCAAATTTTATATCCTCATATTTTACAAATGTAAGTAAGTAAACCACACTTCTTGAATCAATCAATTAGTATATAGTAAAATACTTAGCACTTTAACTCTTAGGCAAATGGTCTAATAACAAAAATTGGTTAATTTCTTTTCTTTTTCTCTCCAGTGTTAACCTTCAGTGGGGGCTTTGCATGCATTTTAATTTATCTTAAATTTATGCAAAAATAGGTTAGCATTTCCTAGCAATCATTTGTTTTGCATTTTTGGCGTTCAACCACCTGCTGTATTTGCCTTATGCTCAAAGTATGCTGTTGACAGTTACTAATAATGCAGATTAAATTTGCTTATGATGACAGGCCCTACACTAAGTAAAAACAAAACAATATAACCCTCCTTTTGTTTTCTCTGTTTAAGTGGTGGTTTAAACACATTTGATTTGCAAGAGCACTAATTTATTACCATTTGGAGAGACTTATTGAACTGATAAATAGACAGTATGTGAAAGTGAATATAATTACACAATTTTTCAAGTATTGCTCTGTTTTATAAAGTTAAAAAGTATGTATGTGGTCTAAAACAAATATCTTTAGGTCCTTTTTATATTTTCAGAAGTCATTAGTATTTGCCACTAAGATATATTACCATTAGTGGATGAAAACATCTAAGCTGAAGAGAGAAATCTTTTCTGAAGGTAAAAATTATCACGGCAACCATGGATTTTCCATTTTGCATGTATTTCTGCTTTATTCTTCTTGGTATACATCTAAAAACAGCAGCGCAAAACAAGTGCTTTTAAAACTTAAAAGATGGTGATTAAGACCTGACAAAAGGGACATTTGTTATACTTTATAGGCCTGTATTTGGAGAGTAGCAAAAATGATGGATGTGGTAGATAATTGTCCCTGAGACCCATGTATTTCGACCTGAAGAATTAGCCCTGCTTTCACAGACCTTCACTGTGAATTGTGGCTATCTCTGATGTTTCCATTTATTTAACAAGAAAAATATATGGACACTCATGATCCCATAGTCCTTGCTGCATGATTGCTTCTTGGATGCTTTTAACTCAGGGATTAATTCTTTGAATTTATTGAAGAAAAAGCAATATAAGCAAGTTAGATTCAATTTATCCTTATAAATAATGTAGAAATTATAAATTTTTATGTTCATCTACATATGTCTATATATGTCAAAATTTCGTTTTTCATTTTATATTTAACATATTGAATTAATTTTTGCCCATCTATTGGTATGTTATCCTGATCTATGTCTTACAGATTTTTGTTTCAAGGCCATGCATAAACAGACTCATATGAAAGATTTGATTTGGCCAATGCAGTAATCAGTCAGTCCTACCAGGAGTAGGAAAATTAAGTTACATTCAACATAATGGTTTCTCACATTTGAGCATTATGTGCCAGACTTTGTGCTAACCATTTTTATTCATCATGTATTTAATTCTCATATGTATTTAATGTCTCATAGATGACATTATTTATCCCCATACTGCAGATAAAGAAACCAATGCACAGAGATTTTTTTGCAAGGGGCAGAATGTGTTAAATTGGAACTAGAACTCAATTGCAATCAAATGATTTCAGAGCCTGTACTGTAACCAACCCACTATTACCTATGTTACTCCCAGTGTGAATAGGAAGAATGGAAACACTCATTAAGACTGCAGTAGGGCCACTGTAGCCACTCGTTGATCTAGACCTTTTCCTACTTTTACATGTGACAAAAGGCAAAGGGGCAGTATCTGCAAGAAGAGAAGCTGTATCCATATACTAGAGCCAAAGATTCTGGCTTTAAAAGAAGCATTTGGTTGTTAGCCCTGTGATGTTTAACTTTTCTGAGCCTCTGTTGTCTTATCCATTTATGGGGAAATAATATCTATCCACAGATTGGCAGATGGAATAATATTTTTAAGGTGTTGAGAGAAAATAGTTCTAAATAAAAATATAAAAGTATATCTATAAATATAAAAGTATATCATAATAGAAAACAAAGAGAATATGACAGCCAACTTCTAACAAAAAATGAAGCTAAATAACATTCTTGTTGAGGATCCACAATAATGCATAGAGTTTACCACTAACAGATCCTCATTGAAGAAATTCTGGAGAAGGCAATTCAGAAAGAAAGAAATGGAAGGCATAGGAAGGAATGTCATGCCAATAGGAATGGTACCCTAGAATTTTAAACTTGGGGGCAAATCTAAACAGCATTGACTATATGAGGTTTGGCCCCCTTCACTGAGCTTAAAATCTAACAAGGAGGTAAACCATATACAATTTAATACAATTCTCTTGAGTAGAAAAGTTGGTGTGGAGTATACAGACTGAGATACAACTAGCATTTCTCTTTCTGAATGTTAATGAGATAATGTAATCTAATATATGCTCCACGTGCATAATCTAAAGGCCATTAAAACGTTTGAACATTGAAATGGATGCTCTTTCACCACCAACCTCAACCCCTATCACTAGCCATCAACTCCTCTTCTTCCATAGTTTATGTTCACTTGTAGCTTCTGAAGTGCACCAAACTGTTGCTTTCAGTCTTTATTCCTCTGTCTGCGGGGAATCCACACTTTCACCTACTTAATTCATCCATCTCCTTCAGATTCAGCTCCACGATCATCTCTTCCTGGAAGCCTTTCCTGCTTATGCCTAACCTATCCTAACCTGCCTCTTTCCAACCTTATTCAATTGAGTTAGACACCTCTCTTTGGTGCCCTCAGAAGTATACTCTATATAACTCCTTCTTAAGTATTCACAAATCATATCAAACATATTTGTTTATATGTTAGTATTCCTGAATAGATGTTAAACCACTTTAGGGAGGATAATACAGTATTAATTTCTTTTTCAATGATCACTCTTAGCCCCATTTGGGGGAACATGGTCCTACACAATTATTCAAAATATAAGGCAAAATATCATTAGTGCTACAGATAGCAACAAAAATGCTAAGTTACCTGGATGGTATGTCATGTTACATATCTGTAACAAGACAATTATATGGCAATGCTTAACCAGTAATTTAGTAAGTTGAAGCGCAAACTGCAGAAACAGCAATGTGTAAACATTGCTGAAAGTTCTGATGTAGTTCCAACAAGTTTCTGAAGATCAGTCTGCTGACAAAGTCCTTGGGATTTGTAGTGGAGATTGTTTTAATTTTAATTTTTGATTTTGAAGTAGTTTCAAACTCACAGAAAAGTTGTAAGCACAGTTAAAAGTACTGCCTTTTATCCTTCATATAGATTCACTAATTGTTAGCATTTTGGCACATTTTCTTTTTCTCTATTTATTTACATTATTATTAGTCCTATTATCGTTGCTGAACTATTTGAGAGTAACTGGAATATGTATCTCTTAAGAATAAGGACATTCACTTATATACCATCAGTATGACTATCAAATTCATTTAATTTAAACTGTGTGCATTTTATTACCTAATGTAGAGTCCATATTATATTTTCCTGATTGTCCAGTAATTACCTCTATGTATTTCTTTTTCCAAGTCAGAATCCAAACCAAACATACCCATTGCATTGAGCTGTTATCTCTTCAGCCTCCTTTAATATGGAAACTGTCTTTCATGGCATTTCTGTTTTTGAAGATACAGACTTGTTCTTTTGTAGAGTGGGCTTGCCTGATGTTTGTTCATGATTACATTCAGGTTACGCCGTTTTGGCAAGAACACAGCATGAGTGGTGTTATCTTCTCAGAGTATCACATTAGGAGGCATGTCATGACAGTTTGTACTCAATATTGGTACAATATTGATGTTAATTTCACACTTGTAAAGTTGGTGTCTGCCAGGTTTCTCATCATAAAGTTACCACTTTCCATTTGCAATCTGGGAGAAAGCAACTTAAGACTTAGTAAATGTTTTTTCTCCACCAAATTGTCACCCAATATTATTAGCATTTATTGATGATTCTCAGCTAAATTAATTATAACTATAATATTGATGATTATAGATGATAAAAAGATGATTTTATTACTATTTAACTCTTTCTACAGTTAGTAATTTATATGCCGCTGTAAGAAAGAGCTTTCCCATCTTTCTTACTAATTAGCTAATTCAATTATTTATGTACTTTTTTATAAGTTTGAGCTCATAGATTCTTATTTCTTTCCCCTTGGGTTTTCATTACTGTCAGTATTTATTTTGGTGCTTAAATGGTCTCAGATTCGACTAGTGGAAGCTCCTTCAAGTAGGCCTTTTGTCATGCTCTCATTAATTTTTCTTACTTCCCTATTTTCTAACACCCAAGAAATGCCACAGTCACTTTTTACACTCCTTACCCCAACCTTAGAATCAGACAACCCTCCCTGGATCCATCATTACTTTTACTGAGGACAGTTATTTAGAAACGGAGGTCTACGTGTTAGGTGTGCTCATATATGTATATATTTTACATATATACATGTAAATCAGAAATTCTTACTGATAACTCTATTTTAAGTGCCATTCTACTGAATTTTTCATGGCTTCTCCCATGTCGTATCAACGTGTTCATTCTACAGTGAAAACTCTGGCTCCCAACATCAATATATTTATTCATTTGCTCAGTCCTATAAAACACAATGCAGTTTCAGAATTATTACACCCTTACCACTATGAACAACAAGCTTACTAATTAGGGCTCCATATTTTTGAAGTTCTTTTTACCTGTAGACTGAGGGAATATAGTCAAAGTGCTGTGTTCAAAATTATTATTATTATTTTTTTTTTTCTATGTGATGAGCTGTTCATTGGAAATACACTCAGCGTTTTTTATATTCAATCTTTTTTCTCCATTTTTGTTGATTTAATTTCTTTTATTAATATGATATTGACAAATTCCAAAATCAAAACTATGCAAAAGGCACATGTAAAGAAGTATCATTCATTCCTCATTCCTTTCTCCTTATTTACAAATCACCCTCTGTTAGTGACCAGTTTCTTATTATAATACCATTCTAGTTTTCATTTGCAAAAATAAGGACTGTATATGTATAAACAAACATGCATACATACATATTTCCTCTTAATTTCAGACATTAAAAAGCATGCTACCTTTACTTTTTTAAAAAAAAACTTAACAGTATATCCTGAAAATCACAAATAATTAATAATTCATACACATCACCCTCTTTTTTTGTATAGCTTGATAATACAACAATAACTTCAGTATGGGATTCAGATTATTTTCGATGTTTTGCAATTAAAAGTAATGCCACAATAAATAAACTTGTGCATATGTATTTTTGAATTATGGATGATGTATCTTTATGAAAAAATTCTTAGAAGTCAGGTTGCCAGGTATGACTATGTAATTTTGTTAGATGCTGCCAGATTCCCCTCCATAGGTATTGAATCACTTTGTATTCCTACTAGTGATGTATAACAGTCTATTTAGCCGCATACACTGTATTCCCTATTTGGCAAGTGAGAGATGGTATGTCAGTATAATTTAAATTTTCATTTATCTTATTATGAGTGTTATTTTGGAGTCATCTGTAATTGTCTTTTTCTTATAGCTTACACTCAGTATGTCAACAAATCCTATTAGATCTTCAAACTTATTCCAAATCTTACTTCTTACCACTTCTGCTGCTAACATCTTTAATCCAAAGTGCCATAATTTCTCACCTAGTTTGTTGCAGTTGGCTCCTAATTCCTGCTTCCACCTTTTCACCACTACGGTATATTCTCAACAAAGCAGTCAAAACGGTCCTTTTACATTTTAGCAGATATGTAACTCTGATGGTTTCTCATCTCACATTCTTCCAGTGACCCCAAGGCCCTAAAATCTCTGACCTCATTTCTCCTGCTCATCCCTGTGCTCCAGACAGACTGCTTTCCTTCTGGTTCTAGAGCACTACGGGCCTGCTCTCTCCTCAGGGCTTTGCACCAATGTTTTCTCCATCGAGAATCCTCTCATCTCAGACAATAATGTGGCATTATTGGACTGCTCACCAACTGTCTTTGTCCTAAAGTCCCTGTCCTGGTGAGGCTTCATGACCCTACTTCAATTACCTCTCTCACACCTAGCTCCCCACCTCTGTCATCTGTTCCCCACCATAGAACATGGAAAGTCTAGGAGAGCCGAGAATGCCTGGTTCTACCAAGTATTGTTGAATAAATAAGATAAAGTAAATATAATACTAGGATTGTGGGCTTTATTTATTCGTTTTTTAAATCCAATGATCAGGGTAATCACTAGGATCATAGGTAACATCCACTAATTACTCAAAGACAGAAAAGAAAGATTATTTGAGGACAATGTTTCATAGACTATTAACATATACACAAATACTGACTAAATGCTCCCTCCTCCCTGTTAAAAGCAAGACCCTTGTGGCTAATACTGATGAAAATGTCATTTTAATATTTTAAGTAAAAAATTATACATATTTAACATATTTATTTTGCAGTTAATTTCATTGTTATACACTATATTTTGAATTACATTCAATTGATAATAGGGTTAAGCATATTTTTGTGTATTGTTTTTGTGTTTTTTACATCTGGGGTGTTTTCTAATGTCACCAACCAATCTCTGATTCTCCGGACACCAACTGGATGTCCATCCTTTCAATTTGATTCTGTCACTCACTACCTGGAGTTAGCACAGACCCCACAGGTTCAGGGCTCAGTCCCGCAAGGCTGCCCCCCACTTCAGATTCAATTGCAGGTCTGGATCACCAGCTGTAAATAGGGGTTGCCAATTCCTCCTTCAGGTTCAATAATTTGTTGGAACAACTCACGAAACTCAGGAAAGCATCTACTTACATTTACCAGCTTATCATAAAGAATATTAAAAAGGAAACAGATAAACACCCAGATGGAGAGGTACATAGAGAATCCCAAGCATAGGAGCTTCTGTCCCCATAGAGTTGGGGTGCACCTCTGTCCTGGCACGGGGCTGTGTTCTCCAAACAGCAAGCTCATCAAAATCTAGCTTCATCTCAAGTGTCCCTTCCTTCTGCAGAGGTCTGGGTGGGGCTGAATGTTCCAGCCCTAGGATCACCTAATTTTCCTGACAACCAGACGCATCCTGAGGCTATCTAGGAACCCCACCCTAAATAGCATAAATGCAGGTATGTACAAAAGGAGCTCATTATGAATAACAAAACACACTCCTTGGGCTTCCCTGGTGGCGCAGTGGTTGAGAGTCCGCCTGCCGATGCAGGGGACACGGGTTCATGCATCGGTACGGGAGGATCCCACATGCCGCAGAGCGGCTGGGCCCGTGAGCCATGGCCGCTGAGCCTGCGCGTCTGGAGCCTGTGCTCCGCAATGGGAGAGGCCACAACAGTGAGAGGCCCATGTACCGCAAAAACAAACAAACAAACAAACAAAAAAAACCACACTCCTATCACTTAAAGGTTTTAGAATCTCTGTTCCTGGAACCCAGGAAAAGACCAAATATGTTTCTCATACTACAAGGTCCTTTTACAAACATTCTATTTTCAACGTATTTGCAACAGATATTGTTTAGGGGAAGAGTTTATCGGCACTTTATCACATAGGTGGAAATTCATCCCATTAGGAACTTACTTATTTTTTTCCAAATATTTAGCCAACATTATTTACTGGGTAAACCCTGCTGTTACAGAGTTGGGCCCCAACAAAGGTCCTCCGGCCCAGTGTCACTTGAGTCAATAGAGGAAGACCGAGTCCAGTTCAGAAGCAAAGGAAAAGTTTTATATTTTGATCAATAAATGGCAAGGTTCGGAATCCCACCGCTAGAGCGCATGCTCTTCCCACGGGTGTGGGCGGGGCTGCTTTATAGGGATCACGCCGTGGGGTTGGGCGGTGGTTGGGTGAGTTCTCGCGGGACGGGTGCAGCGGTGCTGCTCGGGGCTCCAGATCACAGTGCCCGGCTCAGTGGCTCTAAGCACTGCCCACCAGCTGTTGGCTTGAACTGAGTGAATTGCGCAGCCCTTTTGCACACGGCCCACCAAGCTGAGGAGATTACGTGTCGGCGCAGCCATTTTGTTTTTGTTTTTTTTGGCGGTACGCGGGCCTCTCACTGTTGTGGCCTCTCCCATTGCAGAGCACAGGCTCCGGACGCGCAGGCTCAGTGGCCATGGCTCACGGGCCCAGCCGCCGCGCGGCGTTTGGCATCTTCCCGGGCCGGGGCACGAACCCGTGTTCCCTGCATTGGCAGGCGGACTCTCAACCACTGCGCCACCAGGGAAGCCCGGCGCAGCCATTTTGCACCAGGAACGTCGGCCTGAAGTGCCGGGTGAGAGGCTTCCGCATGCACCCCCCTGCGAGCACATGAAACTAGACTACGCACAAAGGAGGAGAAAAAAAAAGGTTAGACTTTTTTATTATCCAGATTCTATTTTTGTTTCCCGGGTATTGTTAATGGACTTTGTGGGTGACACTCCTTCCCTCTTTATTTCATTTATCATTTTATATGGCTGTATTATTGGATTTTATATTCTGTTTTATTAATATGTTTGCCATTTTTTAAGAAGAGCACCTCTTTTAATTGCTGTCATTTTAGATTATATATTGATATCTACTCATTCAAGGCTCTTGACACACCTGTTCAAAATTTTGGGCTACTTTCATAAGTTTACACTTTCAAATGGAGTTTTTATCTCCCAATTCCAATAAGAACATTTAGGATTTTGATGATAAGTGCTTTAAATATATGTATTATTTGGGGAGGAACTAACAGCTTTACAATGTTGAACCTTCATTCCTATGAACATAATTTATTAAGTCCTTAAAAATATCATAAAGTGCTATTTATTACCTTATGTCTTCCGGAGAAGTTGTATTTTTTCTCATTTAATGGCTCTGATGGATTTTCTAAATTTCAAATGTTTGTTCTATACCTACTGCTCCCAACTTAACTTTGTCCTGCAGATAGATCCTTCTCACCTTCCGTCCGTTTAGAGAAATAGTTGTTTCTAGCCAATACTAAGTCCTTACTAAGCTCAAAAAAGACAAGGACTATTGTGTCTCTAATGCCTAGTCATGTGGTTTTTAATGCATAAATATTATGAATAAATGACTACGTGGTAAATGAATGAAAGAGGTTAGGGATTCTATCATTCAAATTATGCCCTAGATGTAATCGGTAAAGCTGTAAGCACATTCAGTCAACATAAAAGGCAGACTTTTTCATCCCCATATTTTAAGGAAAGGATTGAATTTAGCTAGTGTCTCTTGATAAGAATAAGAAAATCTCAAAGATTTTTGTTCTGAGCCGAAACAGAATTAAGTTCTGTAAGTTGGGCAATTGGAGTCAAAGCTTCTAAAAATCTGTATCTGTGTTTGTGTCTGAGTGTTTTTGGTCTCAATATAGGTATGAAATATTTCAATATAGAGTAAAAAATATTTTCCATGTATTTTAGATATCATTATGTTATCAAGTTAGAACAGGTATTACTTGTATGTATTACCATGAAGAGCAGAGATTATTATAGCTATGATAACAAAACTTAAAAGTATTGGAAATGGTAACCAATATATCCAGACAATTTAGATTTTGCAATTAATAAATGTGCAAAACTTTTTATGCAGAATACAAAAACTTCTGTAATATTAGCCTAAAGCAGATTTGAACATTTACTGAATAGGGTATAGAATCTAATTGCAATCTAAGTCTAAGAGGGAAAATTAAATTATGAGTTCAGTCCTTTAAATCCAGGGGAAGTAAAGCAGTTATTGATTATAAATTTTAATTTAAAATCAAGTCTTTTTTTCTAAAGAAGAAAAAGCTTAGCATTGGAGTCACCTGAGAAATATCCAAAAAGAACTCTGTTCCTGATAACAACTTTCAGATCCCTTAATAAATAATATGAGAACAAAATTAATCTGTCATTATAGTAATAAGACATGTACACCTGTAGAACTTCTCCCATTCTTGGATCCTGTTTTTTTTATGAACTGTAATATTTCCCCATCAATTTATTATTTATCATCAGTTGATAGACATTTAAATGTAAAGCTGACTCCATGACTTAGGACAGTAGTTTACAGCCCTGACTTCATATTAGTATAACCTGAAGGGCTTTTAAAAAATACTTGTATCTAGGATCCGTCCCAAACTAAATATATCAAAATTTTCCTCAGGGCTTAGGCATGGGTAATTTGTAAAAGTTCTTTACGTAATTCCAATGTGCATTTAAGGTTGAAATCCATTGATTTGGGATAGAAGATAGATATGTGAGGCATAGTCTAGAAAATTCTGGAGGTGGTCAAAGTCAGCCTCTCTTCTCATTTTACCTAAAAAGCTCATTTATCATGCACAAATGGTAAGCTGTCTCCATGAATCCTTCCCAAAGGTGGCTCACTCAGTAACAATGTAATTGGGAGAAAGTGCACTGTTCAGAACCACTCAGTCAATAAGATACTTATTGAAAACTTAGTTTATTCCAGATACTGATTTTGTCAGTGGGACTTTTGTGGAGAAAAGATACGGATTCTTGCCTTCAGTGAATGCACAGTCTACAAGGGAAAGCAGTCAATGAAGCTTTCAGTGACAAAAAAGTTACTGGGTTCTTAGTTTTCACAGATTTCATAAGAAAGAATAGTCATTTTAACATTCAGTCTGTGTTAAGAACTGTAAAACTTAGAGGGAGTGCAATGCTTTGATGAAATAAGTGAGATTTCCATCATAAGTGAAAAGGATAAGGGCAAGAGAAACTCCTTCTCTTTTGTTTCTACCTTGACTCAGAAACATATCTCTTCTTTTAAAAGTTTTAAGAGGAAGAGTGAGTAGCTGATTGGTAAGATCGGTGTGAAGGAATGGAGAATTTGTGGCCGACACCTTCCATTCCCTTTTAGGATTTTTCCTTCTTGAAGAGAGTATATGCTGTGTCTTGTTACTGCTTCCACTTGGAAAAATCACTTGACTCAGGGCCCAGCCTGCCTTCTTACACCAGTTTTGGGCACATTTTTCTCTCAGTCCTTTTTGTAAGCACGAACAAGCTGCGAGACAGTGAGTCTCTGTTCTGTAGACCTAAAGTCTACTTTACACATGCTATGAAAGGCCTAGACCAGGATAACAAATGTTAGAAAACTTGATGATGACTTTCTACCCTACCCTTGGTTTCCGCCCCAGCCTTACCAATAATAAAACTGGTAGTGTGATTTTGAAAACAATACTTGATTCTTAGATTTTGTTATTGGGATGATGGTGGCCAGAGGGGGGCAAAATTATGGTGAATTACTATTCTTAAAAGCTCATCAAAAAGAAAATATAGGGATTTAAATAGCCCTGAGAAAACCATAATTCAAAAAGGGTCATGCACCACAATGGTCATTGCAGCTCTATTTACAATAGCCAGGACATGGAAGCAACCTAAGTGTCCATTGACAGATGAATGGATAAAGAAGATGTGGCACATATGTACAATGGAATATTACTCAGCCATGAGAAGAAATGAAATTGAGTTATTTGTAGTGAGGTGGATGGACCTAGAGTCTGTCATACAGAGTGAAGTAAGTCAGAAAGAGAAAAACAAATACCGTATGCTAACGCATATATATGGAATCTAAAAAAAAAATGGTACTGATGAACCTAGTGGCAGGGCAGGAATGAAGATGCAGATGGAGAGGATGGACTTGAGGACACAGGGTGGGGGAGGGGGAAGCTGGGGGAAAGTGAGAGAAGCATCGACATATATACACAACCGAATGTAAAATAGATAGCTAGTGAGAAGCAGCAGCATAGCACAGGGAGATCAGCTCTATGCTTTGCTATGACCTAGAGGGGTGGGATAGGGAGGGTGTGAGGGAGGCTCAAGAGGGAGGGGATATGGGGATATATGTATGCATATGGCTGATTCACTTTGTTGTACAACAGAAACTAACACAGCATTGTGAAGCAATTATACTCCAATAAAGATGTTAAAAAAATAATAAATAGCCATTAAAGTACCAATAATAGAAAAAAATGGAACAAGAATTCATCAGTGTTTCTGCTAAAAGGTCTAAGACACCAAATGGTCTGAAAACAGATGATTAACCCCAATGCCTTAGATACAAATATCCCTACAGTGGAAAAGGACAATTCGTTAAAGAACCAGTATTGCATAATAGCACTGAAAAAAATAGTCATCTTCTATCTAATTTTTATTCACTGGAAAAAATACTATTCTAATAAATTGTTCACCTAATCAGAATTTTCTAAAAGGAAAGAAATACGGTTTTACTTGTGAGAGGTTTTTTTTTAGTTATTATTTTAAAACTTTTTTTAGCTTATTCTGAATTATGGAGGAGGCCACAGAATGTGTTTTTGGATAAGACTACACTTTGTTGATTTTTGAGGGTAGAGGGGGAAGTGCACCCCAGGATTGTGCAAAAGCATAGAAGTAGTAGCCAAGTCATTTTTGTTGTTGTTAAGCCTTGATGTGGTGGAGGTTTTTTGCATGAATAGAAAAAAAAGCCGAGAGAAAAGTATAGTAAGCATTCATTTGGCTACTGCACAGAATTAACTAATTTTTTTGTAGTGTTTTCTTTGTCAAATGAAGCAGTACATTATTAATACAGTTGAAGCCACTTTATACCAGTCATAATCCCTTTTATTTCCTTCCAGTGTAAGATTTATATAATTTCCTTCCATATTTGTCATTTTTATTAGATATATTCATATATCATTAAAAATGAGTATGTTTTGTTTATTAATTTTATATAAACTCTACATATTATATGCATGATTCAGCAACTTGCTTTAACCACTAAAGTTTTTTTTTTCCTCAATCTTGTCAATATATGAAGGGATTTTTCAAATCTATTGTGCAGTTATTTAACATTTTAATATATTTGAGTTTATTTATATGCCTATTGGCAGATTTTAGGTTGTTTCCAACCTAAAAGGTTGTATCTCATTTCTATTGTTTTTGTTTACAATCCTTGAACAAGTTTTCTGGTAAGCAAAAAAGGTGTTTTCTGAGATGAATAGCTAGTTAGCTAGTCAGAGAAAAAGAGTTAGGTTATATCAATAGTATATATATTTTTTCAATTTTATTAGGTTTCCCTAATATTTTCAAGACTGGTGAAAGCTGAAATGTATGCAAGCTCTTGCCATACCACATTTCTTTCAACATTTGATTTTTTATGAGTTATGAATACTGACCAGTGTAATGGGTATGCAATGTATTTATTGTTTTCTCAATTTTGTTTACTAGTGAGTTGATCGTGTTTTCACAGGTTAGTTGGTCATTTGGATTTACTCACCTATGATTTGCTTTTTGTTTTTTTCTGCCAATATTTTGTAAGGATTTTTTTGGTTTTTATTATTACTTTATAGGATTTTTTTCCTTGAAATATACATCTAAAAAAATCTGTGATGCAATTATGTTCATTCAGTTTGCTGCTTATCTTTTAACTCTATGCGTCTTATGGTATATCTGGGGTACCAGACTTCTTAATTTTGGCCTAGTCAAATATACTTGTTTGTTTATCCCTTTGCCTTAGTGATTTATGCTTTTGTTCTCTTATGTAAGAAATCTGTTTTTATACTGAAATCATAAAAATACTTATGCACTTTCTTCTTAGTTTCACATAGTTTGGCCCTATATTCTGGGTTTGTAATTAATTTTAAGTCTTTATTTACTATAGCATGTAGTTGGGAACCATTTATAGTCTTTCTGCAGATGAACAGCTAATAATCTGCCTAATAATTCAGTTAATAGTTAAAGCCCTTTCTCCAGCAATTTGTCCACCACCTTTTATTTTTGTATATTGTATCCATAAGACAGGCATGTGTTTCTGGGCTCTCTGGTTTATATATTAATCTATTTGTGTCTTTCTATGTACATATCAGACTGTTTGGCAATTCTGGCTTTGCAATACATGTTGACATTTGTATCTTTAGTTTTCTGCCTGAGAGGTTCTTTAGCAGAATTTTGTTTTCAGGTTTTCAGTTTGTTTGTCCTTGCAATTTGAGGAATTTCACTCCAATTTTTAAACTTATTTGTCAACCTCAAAAAATCCTATTAGAATTTGATAAGAATTATATTGAAATTATATACTAATATAATGAGGATATTTTTAGGATAGTAATTCTTCCCAGTCATGAATAAGTACTAATAACTCTCAATATTCATAAATTGAAAGATTCAGTATTAAAAGATGTTAACTCTCATAAAATTAGTCAATAAATTCAAAGCAATATCTGACAACCAGATTTTGGGGTGGGGTGGGGAATTCTATAAAGTGATTCTAAAATTTATATGTGAATATAAAAAAAGGAAAGCAAAGGCAAATCTTTCAAAGAATAAGAGAAGTTGGAGGATAGACTTTATCAGATAGAAATGTGTATTATAACACTGAATTCATTAAGACAGAGAAGTTTTAGTGTAAGGAATATCAAATAGACCAGTGCAATAGAATAGAGACAGACAGATGTATGGTCTCTTAATTTATGACAGAGGACACATTGAAGTGAAGTTAAAAGGATAGTATTTTCAAAAAATATTGGAGGACCAATTTGTATTCATATTGGGTAAATGAAAAGAATAATCTATTGATATATCACATAATATAATTATTCCTGACAAAAATTGGAGAAAAAATTTCCATGAACTTGGGGTAGAGAAATACGTATTAAATAAGACAAAAACAAGAACATAAAGGAAAAAATCAAAGTTTATAAACTGTCTATATAAAATATGAACTATTTTTATGGAAAGGCAAAATTAAGACAGTGAAAAGATAAGCTGTAGAGTTGAAGTATATATGTATGTATACATATGTAAAATCTTATAGAGCAATAAGAAAAGGGGGGGAATCAAATGGAAAATTGGAGAAAGTAGTTGAGCTCTTAAAGAAAGGGAATATCCAAATGTCCACTACAAACTGAAAAGAGGCTCTAACTCATTGATCATTAGAGAAAGTAAATTCAAAGTATAGTACTACTCTATACCGACCAAAATTAATAAAATGAAAAGATAGATAAGAGATGTATTAATAGCAATGTGGAGTTTCTGGAATTGCTTGCAGTTGTTTCACTAGAAAAGCATTTGCCAATATATAATAAAGCTACCCGTGACCCAGTAAGCCTACTTCCTAGATATATATATATACCCCTAAAATATTTGTGCATATATTTACCAAAGTCATATACAAGACTGTTCATAAAACTATTCATATAAATCACCTCAAATTCCATTCATGAATAAATTGTGATACGCTCAGATGATGGAATAATGTATATTAATGAGGATAAGTAAACAACTGTAGTCAGTAACATGGATGAATCTGAAGAGCAGTATTCCGTAAAAGAAGTTACTAAAAAGAAGCACACATTACATGATTCTGTAAAGTTTAAGAACAGAGAAAATGCATCCATGGGGTTAGGAACCAAAAGAGTGGTTATCCTTATGGTGGAGAATTTAGACACTGGAAGGAGACATGAGAGATGTGTCTTAGTTGCTAGAAATGCCTGTTTCTTGTTCTAGGTGCTTTTTACACAGGTGTGTTCACTCTGTGAAGGTTTTTGCACTCTTTTTAGATCACCCTTTGTTTTGATGTGTGTTCGTACCAGCATGCAGTTAGGAGACAGCTCATCAACTATTTTAACAGGAGTGCTTTACTAAAATGAATTGTTTACTTATTGATGACCTAAAAAATGCAAAAAGAAGAATCACACCATAGAATCACAGCAGCAGCAACTACAAGGAACACTCTCCCTTCTATGAATGAAACACAAGGGGAAGACATTGGCTTTTTTAAATCATGGAAGATTGAAAGAATGATCTCAAGGTACAGAAACCCAGACGTCTGGGGAGAGAGTATTGCTCTGTACTTGAAGAAGGGACCTGTGGAGCTGGCACCCAGATACCAGATCTGGAAATTCCCCATGGTTGATGCTGGTGTCTCTGAGAGACACGATGCAGCTGGTTCTTTAAATATTGCAAAAACTGCTAAGAGTTGATACAGGAAAAAAAACTGCAGTGGTAGAATCATTATGCGGGGAAATGGACAGGAATAGAACAAACAGGGAAGCAAGCAGTAAGGGGCAAGTGTCTTCCTCCTCCAGATCTGCAGTATCCCTCTAGCACTCCTACTGGCAGAGCTAACAGGGAGCTGGCAGAACAAAAATGGAGTTTCAGCATCTCTGCCACAGCATCACTAATCAGAGTACAGACTAATGAGCTTAAAGTAGAGAGGCAACAGCTTGACAACTGGCAAAATATAATACTTCAACAAAAATCATCCTCCTCCCAAAAAGGAAAAAAAATGTTATATAAGAATTAGAACAAATAATGAAAGATTATTTTGTGCCCATAATTTCTAGTTCAGACACAAAACTCAGAAGCTATAAAATAAAGCGCTTGTAGTCATTCATTAATAAGTTATGACTGCAATAATCAATATAATCAAGTTTAAATTTTAAGTGATAACCTGAAAAATAAAACACCCATTTCTCAAAGACCTAATTTTCCTAAAATATAAATGGCATCTATGATTCACTGAAAAGACCAATGATCCAATAGGAAAATGTGTGCAAATTATTTGAACATATAGTTCAACAAAAAGGAAATACATATTTCTCTTAAATATGTGCACAATGCCTAACTCATTTTAAATGAAAGTAAATGAAATTTAAAATTATACTAAAATTTTATCAGGTTTTTAAAAGTTTGACAAAATACTGTGTTGATATGGAGAAATAGGAATTATATATTCCCGGTGGGAGCCTAATTGAAATATTTCTAAGAATAACAAATGTTCAAGCCATTTGACCAACATTTCCTCTTCCAGGAACTGATCTACAGAGCTAATCAAATCTATGCAACATGCCATAAGAGAATAAAAATATATTTATGACTGTTGAGGAAAAAAATCATTATTGCTAATAAAAAGTTATGAAAAAAGTATATTATACAATTTTTATTTCTAAAAAATTCATTTATTAATTTACCTATATTTGTATAGAATATCCTTTAAAGTATATTCAAAGAAACCTGCTAATAGTAATTGCCTGTGGGGAGGGTAAGTGCTTGGATTGGAGACAAGGTTAGAGACACTTCACTATATAGCTTCACACTATATTCAAAAAATAAATAAATAAGGATATTTTGCATTGTTGATATCCATAGATTGACAGTACTTTCAGCCTCCTCACAGGTCACTTAATTGATTAGGGTCATTTCCATTAATTTCCCTCATCCATGGAAGAAAGATATGGAAAACAGAATGACATTATCCTTCAGAAACAATATTAATGTCAAGCCATTGTACTGTAAAGCAGTGATTTATGTAATTGCACTGATTTGAAATACTATTGACACTGTATGCTATTGACATTGGTTCCACGTTTTAAGTTTTACTTGAACATTTTAAGTATTGAAATTCTTATGTATGTGAATAATAATAATGGTGATAATAATAGATAGAACAGTAGTAATTTGAAGCTCTAAGAGACTTGTTGAGCTCTTAAAGGAATATTGCATTTTTCATGCCAGTTAGGTTTAGCACAGTTAATATACAAATCTATAAACCACCTTTTTATTCTCCTAATGACAAATAGAATTATTATAATTAAGTTAATGATCAGATTTGTAGCTACTTCAACCATCTGTGAATGAGCCACAAGCACAGAAATGAGCCCCTAGTAGAGATTTAACACATTTTGCATACAGGAGAGCCTCACATCAGTTACTGCTTTCAAATACTTATGCATAACAGTAGTTAAAATAGCTATCCGTCATTAATTCTTTTTTTCTTTTTTACATCTTTATTGGAGTATAATTGCTCTACAGTGGTGTGCCAGTTTCTGCTTTATAACAAAATGAATCAACCATACACACACACATGTTCCCATATCTCTTCCCTCTTGCGTCTCCCTCCCTCCCACCCTCCCTATCCCACCCTTCTGGGTGGTCACAAAGCACCGAGCTGATCTCCCTGTGCTATGCGGCTGCTTCCCACTAGCTATCTATTTTATGTTTGGTAGTGTATATATGTCCATGCCACTCTCTCACTTTGTCACAGCTTACCTTTCCCCCGCCCCATATCCTCAAGTCCATCCTCTAGTAGGTCTGTGTCTTTATTCCTGTCTTACCCCTAGGTTCTTCATGACATTTTTTTTTCTTAAATTCCATATATATGTGTTAGCATACGCTATTTGTCTTTCTCTTTCTGACTTCACTCTGTATGACAGACTCTAGGTCCATCCACCTCATTACAAATAGCTCAATTTCGTTTCTTTTTATGGCTGAGTAATATTCCGTTGTATATATGAGCCACATCTTCTTTATCCATTCATCCAATGATGGACACTTAGGTTGTTTCCATCTCCGGGCTATTGTAAATAGACGTCATTAATTCTTTATGAAAATACAAATAATGTATTGTGCACTTTATACACAAACAGCACTGTCCAGTAAATGACCTTGGGAGCACTCTCTGGATTGCCTGGTGAAGAGCTGGTTGGAAAACGGGGGTTCTCCTTTCCAGGAGGAAAGGCTATTCTTGACCTCAGCTTTAAGGGAGAAAGATCCCAGTTCTTTAATCTCCAGGGACTACAGCCAGCTCTCCCATCCTTCCTTGAAGAGTTTCTCTCCAAGATTTTTGTTGTTATAGCATTCTCTTTGTCATTGAGTCCCGTAAGTCCACTCCCATGCTCGATTCGTTAAAAACAAAACAACAGTGGAGAGGCTTTTCTCTGCTGGAGTCATTCTGCAGAATTCCAGACTCACTGTGTGGCCAGCTGTGCCCTAGGCGAACCACATCTCTCCAAAGGATGCCAAGAGAACTTGTTCTGTTTTATAAATTCCTGCTTCAAATGCTGGAATTTCCATCGTCATAGAGAATTATATTACATATAATGACATAGTAGTTGTTATTGTACAAATGAGAAAAGGGAGTCTTAAAAAAATTACATTATTCAAGATCACGCAACCTGCTAATTATAGAGTCCATATTTGAGAGAGGTTTGTCAGAACCTTAATCCTTAACTTGCATGACTGTTTATGTGTTTTCATTGTTGTCACTTTTCTGTTATAAATTGTCAGTAGAGGGGACTTCCCTGGTGGTCCAGCGGTAAAGAATCCGCCTTCCAATGCAGGGGACTCAGGTTCGATCCCTAGTCAGGGAACGAACTAAGATCCCACATGCCTCGGGGCAACTAAGCCCGCGCGCCACAACTGCTGAGCTTGCGCACCTCAACTAGAGAGCCCACGAGCCCTGGAGCCCATGCGCCACAACTAGAGAGAGAAGACCCTCACGCCACAGCTAGAGAGAAGCCCGTGCACTGCAACGAAGACCCGAAGCAGCCAAAAGAATAAATAAAATAAATAAATAAATATTTTTAAAAATTGTCAGATCGGTTTAAAACCAGGTGATAAGGAGATCCTAAGAAGCCTACCAAAAGTAAACTTTTTTTATAATGGAAATACATATCTCACAGCTTTATTGCATGGTAGCTTTTTAAAATACACTTTTTTTTGGGGGGGGGGGTACGTGGGCCTCTCACTGTTGTGGCCTCTCCTGTTGCAGAGCACAGGCTCCGGACGCGCAGGCTCAGCTGCCATGGCTCACGGGCCAGCTGCTCCGTGGCATGTGGGATCTTCCCGGACCAGGGCACGAATCCGTGTCCCCTGCATCAGCAGGCGGACTCTCAACCACTGCGCCACCAGGGAAGCCCTAAAATACACTTGTTTAATCATCATAAACTTTTCATTGAATATATAAAAAAATTATTGCAGGCTTTTCCACAGATCTGGAATATAACCAGAATCCTTTAGTAAGGATAATTTTGCTTCTCTCTATGGAATGTCTAGGCTGTTTACCTTCCTCATTTTGGGTGCTTAGTAAATTGTCCTCCTAGAATCATGGATTATTGCTTTCCTAGATTTGACTTCAAGGTATTCTCCAGGTTATGACATCCAGTATTATACTCCCAAACAGAGACAAACGTTTCCCTGTCATCTACAAAAACAGTTTTCCATACATAATCCTCACCTATTGAGCCCTCACTCTCTCATGCCTTGAAATTCTACTCATCCTTAGCAGAAGATTATAAGATTCTACATTTTTGTAAGTAAACACTTCTTTTCCCTTAAAATGCAGAGGTTAAACTAAACTCTTGAGTTAGAAATCTTGATAGTTTTGCATATAATTTTCCTCAGTGCTAAAAAAAGTTTACAGTATCATTGGTTCATTGATAGATCAATGAAATAGGATTGTTTAATTATGGAAAAGCAGACACAGTCATAAAATAATCCAAATTTTGTATTAAAAATTTTGTACATGTACAATACATTCTCTTTTCTTAAGTATCACAATATCCTGTCTCACACTATGATACTGAACAAATTACAAGACACTATTTTAATCATGAGCAATCTCATACTACTATTTACTAGTGTCCCCCAAACATTAGGCTTTCTTTTCGATTTGATTGCTGCCTGAGAAAACTCAGCTCTCTGCCTTCAAAATCACTAATGTAAGTTGGAAGAAAATAATCATCCTTACCATATGATTTGATGATTTGTTTTGTCAATGTATTCAAATAGCATAAAGGATGATGCAGAAAGTTATCTTGATATAAGATTTTAAAGTTTCTGTTTAGTTATACCCATTATAAATATAATTATATGAATCATCTCAAATTTCAATTCAGTTTTTGAATCATCTACAATTTGTACATTGGTTTTATTGTGTCAAAGTATAGCTTTTTAATAAATCAACAACAAGATTATTGCCCTGGGAGAAAATAAAAGCATGGAATATGAACATACAATATAGGATATTTCAAAAGTTTGTGTTGTTTCTGTCTACTATTCAAATAAGGAGTCTTGAACACGTTATAAGCATAGGAGACAACAGTGCATCTGGACTTCATTAAAGTTAAAAACTTCTGCTATGCAAAGGGTAATGTCAAGAGAATGAGAAGACAAACCACAGACTGGGAGAATATATTTGCAAAAGACATATCTGATAAGGATTGTTATCCAGATCATACAAAGAATTCTTAAAGCTCAAAAATAAGAAAACAACCCCCCCCCAAAAAAAATGGGCCAAAGATCTTAACGAACACCTCACCAAAGAAGCTATACAGATGACAAATAAATATAGGAAAAGATTCTCCACATCGTATGTTATCAGAAAAATGCAAATTAAAATAACAATGAGATATCACTACACACGTATTAGAATGGCCAAAGGATATGGAGCAACAGAACTCTCATATGTTGCTGATTGAAATGCAAAATGGTACAGACCCTTTGGAAGACAGTTTGAAGATTCCTCACAAAACTAAACATATTCTTCCAGCAATCGTACTCCTTATTATTTACCCAAAGGAGTTGAAAACTATGTGCACACAAAAATCAGTCCACAGATATTTATAGCCACTTTATTCATAATTGCCAAAACTTGAAAGCAACCAAGGTAGGTGAACAGTTGAATAAAATGTGGTTGATCCAGACAGTAGAATATTACTATTCAAGGCTAAAAAATGAGCTGTCAAGCCATGGAAAGACATGGAGGAATTTAAATGCATTTTACTAAGTGAAAGAAGCCAATCAGAAAAGGCTACATTTTGTAAGATTCCAACTATATGACATTCTGGAAAAGGCAAAATTATGGAAACAATAAAATCAGAGGGGCTGGGGAGTAGGAATGAATAGGCAGAGCACAGAGGGTTGGGGTGGGGGGTGAAAATACTCCGCATGGTACCATAATGATGGATACATGTCCTTATCCATTTGTTTAAACCCACAGAATGTACACCACCAAGAGTGAACCCTAATGTTAACTATATGAGTGCTTACCATGTGTCAGTGTTTCTTCAGTTATAATAAATGTACCACTTTCTACTCTCATGGGGGATGTGGATAATGGGAAGCTACACATGTGTGGGGGCCAAAGGTACAGAGAAAGTCTATCTTCCCCTCGATTTTGCTGTAATCCTAAAACTGCTCTAAAAAATAAAGTCTTAGTAAAGAAAAAGATATTTAAGACATGCAAACATTTCTAAGAATGTATCATAAGAAAATAAATTGCATAGCTCTATGTATAAAAATATAGAAAGGCACAGTTTAAAATATCTAAATTTAGGGGAAAAAAGCCAGTTAATATTATCAACCTAAGATTTATTAAGCAAATTATGACATAATACTTCCATGAAATACTATCCAGCCATTAAAAATGGTGATAAAGATATGTGTATTTGTAACACATGGAGTCACGTTACTGTCATATTTTTTCTAAAGAATCGTTGATGTAGGTTTATATATGTTATGTATTTTCTTAAAGAAACATACATATAGACAAAATTTGGAAGGTTATACAGCAAGACATATGATTACAGATTTATTTTGCATTTTAATTTGTGCATTTAGCAGTATATTACATTTCTTCTTCAAAGAACAAATATATGTTGTGTAATTAAGTAAAGGTTTTTAAAGAGAATATAAGGAATCACGTGTGGCAGAAATAAATTATTTTTAATTACTTTTGGTAAATGTTGGTAATTTATTTTCATCATATACCTGAGGCTCCCAAAGTTATTTATTATACCGAGCTGAAACCAATTTGAATGCCATGATTGAAATCAGAGGCATTGGTCCTAATATTTTATCTCTAACAGTTTGCTGATAAAATGATGTGGAAAATACATTACTTTTAAATTATAGGTTATAAGATACAAAACACGAAACACATCCAGTCCTATTGGATCAATGTCTTGTTAGTTCTCTGGATATGGAGGTGCCTAATTTCCTTCATGCATAACTGTTAATACTGAAAAGGTCCCATAGTTAAATTTTATTTCAAAGAACACTGGCAATTACTTAAATGTATATATGAAATGGTATAGTTAAGCTGTTTTAAACTATATAATCAACTGGTACCTTGAAACAGCAAATATCTTTTTTTTTCCTTTAATTATCACGAGGGAAAAAATTAAAGATTTTGAGGAAGAAACATTTTACTATTTAGAGTGCTATAACCATCTCTTTCTTCACTTTGAGCTCAGAAGCAAAACAAAACGAGAACAGAGTGAAACAAGCAGCTACTACTCCTACTTTTTCTCTTTGAGTACTTTTCTGCATGATTTCAAATTGTTTCAGGAAAATAGAACAATGTTTTTCATAATAATTGTGGCTAACGTGCATCACTACCATTTTGAGTTGGATTGAGATACTGCTGAAGGAATTTTTCTTTATCATAGTAAAATCAATTTAAAAATAAGAATATTTCTACCATATAATATGAATGACTAAATAAGGGCAGGTTTTATTTTAGAAAGTATTACAATCAGACTGTTTGTATTGACACACAGCTCATCCAAAGATAAATACCCAAAGATAACCTTTGTCATTTTTTTCATTAAGAGTAGTGAGAAGAAAAATATGACAATAGCTACTGTATAATGCATTAAAAAGCTTTATTAAATTGTCAATGTTTGTTTCCTTTTTTGGAGTTCATCTGAAATATTAAGTTTGGTATCTGATAGATATATTTTGGCAAGTGACAGAGATTCACAGAAGACGTAACTGCTGATATAAATATAATCAATTAGGGAAGATAGACCTGCTACCAAGTAAATTACAACAGAGTGTGAGGTGCATCACCAGAAGCAGAGTTGAATGACTTTTGGTTTTCTTTTACCGAACTGTGCAGGCTAGTGGCGGTTTTCAAACTTTAACATGCAGCAGAACAGCCTGGAGTGTTCACTATAAAAGAAGTTGCTGGGACCCCTTCAGAGCTTTTGAGCCTGTAGGTCTAGGCTGAGGTTTGAGAATTTTCATTTGTTACAAGTTTCCAGGTGATGCTGTTGGTGCTATGCTGGGATCATACTTTGAGAATTTGTTTTTGAGTCTTTATTGCAACCATTTCCAATACATAATACAATATACATACTATATAATGCAACCACATCCACCTGTCTCTAAAATAGCCTTAAAATGTCTTTACTTTTTCCTCCTCTACTTCTCTATTTTTTCTTTTTAAAGAACATCGACACAAGTGTTTAGGAAAATTACATTTTAAGACTCAGGATGATACGTAGAAAGCTATTCCAATTTCCTCACCTTCCTTCTTGTGATTCACACAAAAGCTTAGTGAACTCTATTCAAATTGATAGATAAAACTAATCTGCTTTTGAATCGAGCAAGTTTTCATCATCTTCTACGATAATAACATCAATATTAGTAAAATAGCTAATATTCTTACCTAAGTTTGATTTAAATAAAACTGGAAACAAAAGTAGATAATATTATGCTATTTATTTTTTTTAAACTTTCACATTTTCAATTTTTCAAATCATGAAGTATTCCATGAACAATAGGATTAGAACACAGTTAATAGAGTCTAGGACATAATTTTTACAAATAAAATCTTTAATCTGCCTTACATTTTAAATTATGCATTAAAAACTTTTAGATGTACTCAGATGCTTCTTAACTGCAAATAACAGAAATCCCCTGTGGCTAACTTAAACATATCAGAAGATATGACAGCTTTCGGTCTAAAAGGTGCAGTCAAGACAGGAGCTCTCAACGAGTGGGCTGTAGAAAGAGGTGATGCCATTGCTCCCAGACACTAGTCCTGGCTGCCAGACCTTAACCTCTCCACAGCTGTGTCAGTAAACTGACTACCCACGACAGTTCAGTTTCACTCTTGACGAATCCAAGTCCTAGTGAAAGGATCTAATTGTCCAAGCTCTGTCATACGTGAGCCTGTAGATGCCAGAGAGTGGGGGCGATACCATCAGACACTCTTGGGCTACTAATAGAGGGAAGCAGGGCTCCACCGCGCCTGTGCGTGATTCCTTTCAAACCAAAAGGTGTTTAGATGCCTTTTAGCCCCACTATAACAGGGGTAATAGAAAAATAGAAACAAAAACCCATTATTCCTGCTGTTACCTTTTTGTTCACATTTAATGACTCACATTCTCCTTGCCCACATAGAATTTCACGGCTGATTAAATTCAAGGAAAAAAAAACTTTACATGTGATGTTATCATTAGATTTCACACCTTCAGGGATGGGAATTCAGAAGAGGTATTATTACTACTTTTTGAAGAATTAAAAAATTAAGCCTCAGAGAAGCTATGTAACTTCTTCACAAACACAGACAAAAAGTTTCAAACAGATAGGCAGCACCTTTTGACTTCCTTTTTACAGTAACATACTGGTAAAATGTTTGGTTCAAAAAAAATTATTCCATGTCTGTTTCTTTCAGTAATGGTACTATATCTATTAGGATGCATTTGATTTCAAGTTACAGAAAGCAAAACTAGCACTGGCCTACAAAGGTAGACATTTATTATATCAGAAAAATGAGTCTCAAATTGGGGTTGCTCCAGGTTGGATAATATACTTCAGTGGTTTCAGACCCTTTTCTCTTCCAACACTCTTAGCTTCTCCTCATGGCTACATCTTCATGCATAGTGCACACAAACAACCCCACCTATGGACAGGGAGTCACCAACTTGGCTTATAAACATCTTGAATTGAGAGACCCTCCCCAGAGTTCCACAGCACTCTTCCCCTTAACAACTTAACACCAGTATGGTAGGGGATGTCTAAGCCAATCATTTTTGTTTGAAGATATTGAAATATAGGTCTTCCTTTCAAAAAATTTCTTTTACATGTGTTGATGATTAGAAAGATAGCGGTGTTGTGGGTTTTGTTTGTTTGTTTTTGATTATGGCCTTTGTATTGCAGTTATTGCAAAAGTTTTCAAAGCAGTAGACAACTGCAGCATTCTTGGGCACATGCCATAAAATGTCATCCAAGACAGCTGCCCGGGATCTGTGTGTGAGCTTGACATGGCATGAAAGCTGTCTAGTAACGAGTGAATATTTAACACCTTGTGTTATGTTAGACATGGTATTAGTCCTTTCAGAATTTTTTATTTTGTTTTGTTTTTAATAGTGTGAGTGCTCCCTGTTTGACATTTAAATTTATGATTAGGAATGCTGGCAGTTGTTTGATTCACTATCGAAAAGAAACTCTCCTAATAATTTCAAATCAATCCAGAGATTGATTTAATTGAACAAGACATTAAAATACCAAGACAAATTTGTTTTTAAAGACTATCCATTTGCAAGTGCATATGTGTGAGAATCGGTCTGAGAGGTGACAGGTGGTGAGGGGAACAGGGATGGAAAGTGTTTATGTGTTTGCTTTGAAAATATAAGGAAATATGTTTTTAATAATATGCAGAGATACAGAATCATAAGTTTCAGTTATGAAGTAAGGCTTATGAAATCCGGTGCTAGGCTACCTCATCAAGATGAGAAGAGAAAGGTTAGAGAAGTTTTCTGTTTCAGTTACCTCAGGGGAAAAACTAATAAATAGAGTGAAATTTTTCTAGAATTAAATTTTGTATTTTTTTCCTATCACAGATACAAAATTTTCTCCCAAATTTTATTCATTAGTGGGGAGATGTAAGATTGGTAAATGTAATAGTATAACCATTTAAATATTTAAGCCATGCATTTTTTCAGAAATTATATTTATCTATTTATAAAAGTTACATGTATTATGGTATACTAAGCATGTTTATTTAAGATGAAAAGTGATCACATAGGCCCTGTTTTTGTTTGCCATGGATATATGTTATGTGGATTTTTTTTCCTCTTACTACTCAGAAAAATTTTATTTTTCCTTATTTATCAGTTACTGTGAGAGATTGTTCAAAATCTGCCACATGATTGTGGATGTGTCAGTTTCTTCATTGTAATTCTGTCATATTTTTGCTGCACGTAAATTTCAAAATATTTATGTTCTTGTTATATCAGGAGTTTTATTTTTCCTTTAATGCCTTTAATACCTATTTTTCTGTTATTCACATATACTAGCTTTCAATTTGTCTTTTTTGGTATTCCTTTAGTTTTCTTTTTAGTGACAAATTTTCTTTGCTCTTAAATTGTAGTCATGTCTTCTGTAAACAGAATAAAGAAACAAATTTTGTTTTTGATCAACCTGAAATGTATTAACTTTCACATTTCTGATGTATTTAGACACCACCTCATTTTGTGCTTCCTTTCTTTTTATTTTCTTTTGTAGGTGGGGGGGCTTCTTTTTTTTTCTTCTTAACACTGTTCACATCTATTGGTTAAGTTGTCATTCTTTTTTTTTGTCACGTACACATACTTTCTCTATTATTTTAATGAGTGTATGCATATTCAGCTTATTTTGTCTGTACTTGATCAGTATCTTTCACGTTATCCTCACAAAACTAAGAAATTTATGACATGATATTCTAATGTCAAATTCTGTCATTCCTTCTTTTACAGATTTCTATTTAGTATTTAGTTTGACCTTGATCCTGATTCATTCTAAATTCTACTTAGTTTCACCAAATAGTCATTATTATTACACGTTTATGAATTCTAAATTAAATATTTATTTTCAAAGAAGTAGCTTTATTATTCAGTTTTAAATAGCAAAGTGTTATTTACATGTGCCCATTTGTTTGCCAATATCTTTACTCCCACTGCTTCTGGCAGTTCATTTCTTCTGGGATAAATCCCCTTCTTTCTCAAATACATCCTTTAGTGATTCTCGATAACAGCTGCATTTGTTTCCCTGAAAATGTGTTTTATTTCACCTTCAGCTTTGAATGATCATTTAAATAAATATGGTGTTCCACACTGAGAATGATTTTTTCTCATTGTTTTTAAGATAGTATCACAGTATCTTCTGTTTTTTTCCTGTTGCAGAGTTGGCAGTCAGTTTAATTTTCGTATATATGAGAGCAATTTTTAAGAAACTTTGTCTCTGTCATTCTAGAGCTGCAATTTCTATCCTGGAAATGGCTTTATTATTATTTGTGGAATTTAGGAACCTGAAAAATCCTTGTTTATAACTCTTTGAATATTTTTTCCCCCTCATTTTCTCTGTTCTGTGCTTCTGGAATTCCTCATTATTATATGCTGAACCTTCTTACCCTATTCTTTATGCCCTTCATTTCTTTATTTTTCTGCAAGAACTTTTGGTAAACATCTTTTAATATTTCCCAGTTCATCACTTCTCTCTGCAGTTGTCTCAGATCTGCTGTTTAATCCTTTTTCCCCACTGAGTTTTCATTTCAATAATGACATTTTTATTTCTAGAACATCTATTTTGTTATTTGCAAAATCACACATCTGGCTTCACAATGTGTTATTATTTTCTCATGTTTTTAATTTTATACTCATTATCAGAGACAGTTCTATTATCTAAAGTTCCTTGGCATATAATACCATGTTTGTAGTGTCTGTCGGTTCTTAGTTATTGAGGATTGCTTCCTTATATCTTATGTAATTTTAGCTAGGGTACATATATACAGCGGGGCATTGATTCGTTGAAATCCTGTAGGGCTTGGGTTCAGTGTATGTCACTCCAAAGAAGTCTTTGTTTTTCTGCCTGGGGAGCACTCAAGGGTAATAACAACTGTGAAAAATAAAGACTGGAGAAATGAAAAACGTACCTCAAAACCACATACACTCAAAAACAAATAAAATACTGAACTAAGAAGAAACATGGAAAGAAAGTGAATGATAAAACTTGACATTTTTCTACTTCACAAAGAGTAATGTCTGACTCTTTGTTCACCTTGGCCAATTATTTCCATTATAGGTTCCACATTAGTCTGCCCCTTTTCATTTTAAGTCACTGAAAAGAATCTATAACTCGCTAGCTGCCTTTACGAGAACTGAAGTTTGTTTACATTAAAGAAAATTTTTAAGTGTTTTTTGTTGCTGTTAAAACTTGTTTTTTACCTTGCACAAAGGAAAACTGTTACATATTTTACAGCTCTTTTAACAGTTTTATTTACCACTACATTATATGGCAGCAGCATTATCTAGCAAGTCAGTGTACATTTATCAAGCCTCTACTCAATACACTATACTAAGTATACTTTTGAAATGTGTACTGACATTGACACTGACACTTTCTATTATTGACAAGTGGGTTATTTTAATTCAAAATGATATAATCAGTTGGAGGAGAAGCTCTTTCACAGAGAGAATAAGTTACTCCTTTTCTAGTAGAATGTGTTTTTGCATATCTTAAAAGTTTAAGTGTATTCTGACCGTTTATATTCGGGTTTGATTAACCTTAATTTTTTAGATTCTATTGAAGGTTGTGTTTTCTAGAAACTGATTCTGGAGTGGAGTTTAGAATGCAAGATGTTTGTTAGGGTGTGACATTGGTAGAAATCAACCCCAGGGAAAGGAAGAGGAAGGAAGCAAGAGTGGGCAGAAGGACAAGTTCAGCTGCAGTGCAGGTCTGGCAACAGCCTTGACTGAACCTACAAGAGAGCTGGTGCTAAATGACCCACCAGGGTTGTCCCAAATATAATGACATATAATCCAGGATTTTATAGCCTTCTTCCATCAGACATTGGCTATATACGTCCTGGAAAGGGCATGACTTCTCAGATTGGATTGGCAGCTGAAGGCTGTCATTCCTGGAAGCTGGTCATTGAGCCCTTCTATGAGGCAGGATTTGGGCATCACGTTGCCATGTCTACTATAGATTCCAAATATTCTTAGTTGGCAATGTACTTAAATCATGTAGAATTCATTGTCTAGAAAATGATGTAATTGTCATGGTGTCAATCTTGAGGTTATACTATAGAGAATTAAATGTTAGGAGCTTAACTGAAGAAATAGAGGTAAATGTATTATAATTAACACAGTCAGTTGCTCTCAGTATTTGCATTCCAAATTGGATGTGAAGCGTTTGAAAGGATTTTGTAGTCATTTTAGCCTGATTTAACAAACTATGAAAGGAGTTAGGGTATTTCCTATAACTGATCTGAATAATCAAGGATTTTACCACAATCACAGTGTTAATTCCCATCCTCCCTAATCATGAGGATGAAAGCACACTTGCTGCTACTTGTTGCCTTTTCATCCAGGAGAGTCTTGAGCACGCATTTGAATGTAATCTCATTCCCCTTCACCAAGATACAGCAGAAGACAGGTTCTAACATTCACTCTTGTACAATTTAAATATAAAAGGTTGCTTAGTTCAGTCTTGTTTTTTACTTCTGTAGGTGCCTAGTACTCTTCTACTTCTGGCCACCGAAATCTCCTGCTAGTGGCAATTATAAAAGTGTTTCTCTTTCCTTCACTCATGATTTTTTGATATAGTGAATTTTTTTTCTTTCCAGTACATTTCACCCTCCAACCCAAAATAATTACTGTTACTTTACTGCCCACTTTACTTCCCTTTTTGTTTGTTATTGCTAACGAATGCATACGACCCATACATGTGACATGGGTCATATGCAACCCTAAGAAACAAGTAATATGATATGAAACTAAGTCTCATATGGAGCTAAGCTTACCCTCCTGGACCTTGAAAAAACATTGTTTCAAAGGGGGACAATATGAAAGTAAATATCTTTACTTTGGCAATCTTAACTGTCTCTATTACCATTAAAATTATGAATTGGCTTATCTGAGAGATTTCATGGTCTAAGAAATTCTTCAGGAGACTACTAAATTTTGAAAGCCTAGAACTAAAAGATAAATTATCAGCCTAAAATACTCTCTGAAAGAGAAGATACTGGAAAGATACCAATAGGCTTCTTTCACAATTCCAGAGTGTTCCACCTATGAGAACTAGTGATGAGAATGAACTTCTTCCCATGAAGTGCTGCTCGATTCAGTTAAATTAGTAATGAAATCAGATTGTGCTTTCAAAACTTTCCATTAACTTTAAATGTATATATATGTTTAACTTCAGTTAAATAAAAATATATGTGGATTCATTGGGAATAAATAAATAGACTGTAAGACTAACTAAAAGTATAATTTCTTAAATAGAAGGGAATGCTGCTTTTAAAATATGGCTACAAATTTTTTGACAATCATCTTATTGCGAGGTGGGCCCTCCTCCCTTTGTATCTGAGTGGGTTTGTAATTTCTTTGACTAGGAGATTATGGTAGAAATGACTGAGGTTTTCAAGGCTAAGTCAAGAAGTCATGTATCTTCTGCCTTGTTCTGTGGAAAACTTGCTCTTGGAGTCCAGGGACATGATGGAAGAAGTTTGACTATCTTCAGGCCACCAAAGTTTGAGGAAGCCCAAGCCATGTGTAGAAGACTCAGGTAAGAGCTCAGGTCTGCAGAGCAATCTGAGCTCAGGCTGAGTCACCCCACCTAGGTGCCAAACATGCAAGTACAAGATCCTCGAGATGATTCCAGTTCTGGTCCTTTGAGTGATTCCTCAGTAGCTGAGGTTTCCAAGTTTAGGCTCAGGCCTTGTGAAGCAGAGATATGCTGTCCTTATGGTACCTGTCCAAACTCCTGACCCACAGGACTTCTGAGCATAATAAAAGGATTGTGGTTTTATGCCACTAAATTCTGAGGTGATTGTTATACAGCAGTAGGTACTTGGAATGCTCAGGTGCTACAATTGTATGTACAGTCTTATTCCAATAAGAAGGAAAAGAAGTGGAGTTCATGACAAAGCCTTAACTTCAAATATTTCCAGCACAATTCTCTAATTACAGGATGTTCCCAGAGTCAGACCCACATTAACTGTCAGTAATTTTTGTATGCAAATCAATGCTCAAATTTATAAGCTATTTTTACTTTTAAAATGTTCTGTACCAAGTTTACATTTAAGCAAGAAACTTTCTATTCTTTTAAATTATTTTATCTATTAAATATGCACTAAATGATTTCCATATATATGTAAAATAAAAATTAGACAGAAAAATGTAAACCTTTTGTTAGCAGTGATTTAACCAATATTTCTTGATAACTCTATTCAGAAGTACTGGGATGTATGATACCCACAAGGATAATATAGCTACTTGATAAATTGATTTTGTATGTGTTACTTAGATGTTTCAATAGGCCTTCTGTTGAATGAAAATAGACATTTAGTAAAACCATTTTCAGGGTAAGATATTCAATAGCTTTTCCTATTGCTCTAAATAAGAACATTTCCCCTTGTATTAAAAAAAAAAATCCTTCCTGACTTAGCATTTTCTTTTTTAGGCTTTTCCTAAGGCTGAGAGTTTACTAGCTAATCAGCAAAATTCCCGTAAGTACTTATCTAAGAGGAGAGAGACTAAAAAGACTATAAAATTGCCACATACATTCAAGCCCATAGTGATTTGGAACTTTCATTAAAAGTTTGCTGAAAGTTCCAAGTATTTACAAGCCTGAAGTAAGACCAAGCTACTGATAGGTTCCCTGTTCAACTCTCAAATGGCATTAGCTTTGGCCTCTGTTATTAGTGTGTTTCATAAAATGCCATGGATTATGTGTAATATTATGGACCGATCCATGCACTGTCTGAGCTGGAAGGAAACTTGGTGGTCTAGTTCAAACCACCAACTTAAAACCTGAATTGAATTGCTTCACTGACTGTGTTACTGCTTCAACTCTCTTAAAAAATAAGTTGCTTATATCCTTTTCACTGAATCAGGTTCCAGCAAAGTCACAACCAAACTCCTCTCTCTATATTTCTAATATAGGAAATCTGTCTGGCATATTTTAGAAAGTTAACTACAGCACAACCAGAAATTTGATACCTCACTTTTCCATAACTTTTGAGATAGCTATCAGAAAAACTTACAAGGTATTAAACATAGACATTTACATCTATCTGAAAGGGCTCATTTAATAGTGTTGTCATATAGAGATTTATTATCTATTTACAGTTATTTGAGTAGTTGACAATTTCTGCTCGATTCTGACATCATAGAAATTCCTTTGTCAAAATCATATCACTGAAAGAATGACATCGACCACAAGGCTAATCTTTCCTAGTCCATTTTATTTCCCTTCCTAAGTCTCTAGGTTAGTAAAACTTTTAGGGAGAAGTTTGGCATGAAAATTGCAAGCAGCTCTGAAGGTAGAATGTTATTATACAGTACCATGAACAGAGAATAAAAAGTGAATCTGATGGGACATACCAGAAATCTGAGACATAAAGCAAACATACATTCCCCTTTTCAGATTTTATTGATATTCTGGACCTAAGAGCTCCATAATGCTATATGAGAATCCTTCATGGATTATGGAGTATTAGGGGCCCATTCTTCAGGGAAAGAGTTATGAGTAGACTTCATTACAGCAGCTGAGGATATCATATTTTATCAGCCACAACAACCTGAAGTGCTTAGCCAAAAAAGAAAAAAGACATGGTATTATTCCCTGGAACTTGTCATTAATAAATAAGTAAACAAATATCATTACACAAAACATAAGAAATTGAATACAAAATGCAGATATGTTGGATGCCATATAATCAGTAGTAATTGCCATTGTACTGTTAGGCGGTTGTGTTTTTCTATTAAAAGCATGTGTTTTTTAAGAAAACACATAGAACTTGCTTCTCCTTCATTCTAATAAAAATTATATATTTCAGTGGCTAAATTTCCACTCTTCAAGCCCCGAGGGTAAAAACACGGGATTTCTTTATTCCATATCTGATGGAGTGATATGTTGTATGAGAGCTCAAACTCTGGCAATAATAACAAGTAAAACTCAGAAATGCATATAATGCTTCTGTATTATCCAATCTAAAGACAAGGTAAATGTTTTGTTCTCAAAAGGCTATCCCAAAAGATATTTTTTCAAATAAAGAGCATATAACCCTCTTATTTGTGATTTCTCAAAATACAGAGTCTTTTCCTACATGTAAAGGAAAGGAATGTTCAATCAATACATTTTTGACGATATTATTGTCTATATATATCATATGATATATAGATATAGCTGTATAGTGAGTACAGGCTACTACTGAATTTTACAGGTTTTATCTCAGGTCACATGTATGATAGGAACAACCTATACATAATGTTTAAAGGACCACATAGTGCCAGACCATGGGAATTCAGCAGTAAGCAAGACAGTCTCCTTCTCCACAGGGGGTTAATAACTTAGTAAGGGGAGGAAAACTTTAAGTAAGTAAAACTTTAGCTATTTAAAACTTTAAATAGGTAAACAGAAAATTAACTATTTCAAATTATAACAAGGTCTGTTTAAAATGTTACCCGGATCTATAATGTCACAGGGTAGAGAAGACCTACTTTGTTTGAGTAAGACAGGTAGTGAGTCTTCTCTGAGAAGGTAGTATCTGAGCTGTAAGCCAAAGTGGGAAAGATCACTGATTCAAAAATCCTGACTGAAAAAAGTTCAGAGAGTAGTGTGAGCCAGTGCACAGATACTAAGGTAGCTGAAATGGGTAAGTGGGAGCTAGAAAATGGGGAGAAAAACAGGATCAACTGTGACTGGGATACTGGTTACTCATCTTTTTCAGTGCTCTTTGAGAAGTAATTTTCAGCAAAGAGGATTAAAAGTTCTTGATCTGTCATAGATTTAGTGATTAAATGGGGATACAACCTTATGTATAATCACAGATGAGTGAGATCCGTGACATCTGGGCTCTACAGAGTGTTTGGGTGAATATACTTATCTTAGTTTTGGACAGCGTCTTAGGCAGCACAGCACTGAGAAATGTGTGGTAATTTTCTTCAAAAGTTCCTGTCTTTGACACAGCTCTATGAACTACAAACTTACCAGGAAAATTTAGGAGTTTTCATGTTCAGAAGGAAGAGCTGGATTGGTCAACCCAGGACCAGAATTGTACCCATGGAGCCTTGCTCATGATGTAAATCACAGTCCATAGCTGATAAATGGCTGGACTGAGATCTGACTGTTTGTCTAAATAATCTTTCTTATTTTCCTCCTGCGTTCTGTCTTAGTTATTGTATTCTTGCTTGCTTGCTTGCTTGTTTGCTGTTTTCTTTTTCTTTTTCCTTTTGTTTTTATTTGATTTTTTTGCAGGTTATTTCACCATTTTTCCTATAACTGTCTTCCCTTACATAAGTTGTTTTCATTAAAATCTCTTCCTATGAATCATAAGGGGTGATAATGTTTCCTGTAGAGACTCCAATTGATAGACTTATGAAAACACTAAATGTCAAGATGTCAAAAGGCACACCCACATATGCGGCAGAGTCACAGAGAAAAAGAGTGGGGCAGGAGCTAAGATCTTCAATGAATAAAGTTGTGGGACCAGGATGTAGGTTGTTGATGGGACTTTGTCAGATGTCAAAGGATCTATGTTTTTTGGAAAGAGAAATGAGGAGAAATGACTTGAAAGTGACAATGGGGAGCAAGGAGATCATTTTTCTTTTCCTGACCCTGTGTTACTTGAGAGGCATGCAGGCAAAGAAGTTTGTTCAGGAAGCAGCCAGATTTAAATTAGGGCTGGAAGTGACTAGCAAAACGATAGAAGATGAGACACCAAAAGCATATACCCTAGGTTATATACAAGATTCCTAGGATTCAGGCAAATAAGTGGCAGGAAGGAATATTCAGCTGCTATTGAAATAGACCAAGTTATTTGAAACCTGTAAAATTCAAAACCTGCAGAAAGGCACGTTTGTGGAAAGGATTACGTAAAGGCTGGGCAGGCATTTTGGAGATATTAACAGCAGCAGCATGGTAGATTTCTATGAATAATTCAAAGGAAGACACAAGACAAGGGGGAAGTTTCAGCACTTGGCATTATCTAAGGGTTTAAGTAGCAGTTGCCATTCAAGTACCGGACTTAAAAAAAAAGAAAAAAAAACCCCTGAGTTTTAGAAATTCTGGGACAAATCAGGATATTTATACTCTGTGGCCTATGTAGATTTATGGTACTTTTTAAAGACCATAGAGGAGACTTCCAGCTTTCCATAAAACCTCATTCTCATTTTCCATCCTAATGAATAGCTGGATTCAAGGCTGTCCAGCTAGCCAACATTTTTCAGCTCCCCTGGCAATTAGGTATGGCCATGTGACTAAGTTCAAAACAATGGGTGTGAGAACAATTATTAAAATTTTTAATATCTTAATGTATGTCTAGGGTTTTTAAATGAAAATGCAAGCAACTATAAATGAATATATTCTTTTTCCACAATTTATACAAATGTAATATATACCACTTTCAGTATCCTTTTCTTTTTTCATTTAACATGTCTTATAGATATACATAAAAAGTATAATCATTGGGCTTCCCTGGTGGCGCAGTGGTTGAGAGTCCGCCTGCCGATGAGGGGACGCCGGTTCGTGCCCCGGTCCGGGAAGATCCCACGTGCCGCGGAGCGGCTGGGCCCGTGAGCCATGGCCGCTGAGCCTGCGCGTCCGTAGCCTGTGCTCCACAATGGGAGAGGCCACAACAGTGAGAGGCCGCAAAAAAAAAAAAAAAAGTATAATCATTGTTTGACTTTTTTTGTAGTGTGTAGTACTATGTTTTAGATATTTACTATATTTTTTTAAACACCCAGCTTTAAAGGATTATCTGGGATTATTCATTAATTCAACAAACATTTATTGAGTGCCTACTGTGTATCAGGATTACCTCAGAACTTTATCAGTGAACAAACCCAGATAAAGATTAAAACCTTCATGGAATTTATATTCTAGATGGAAGAGACAGGTAATATGGGAACGCTGTTCCAATCAAAGGGAAGGGGCTTATTACAGCACATACCTCCTATGTTGGAAGAAGAGAAAGACATTGTGCCTAGAGCACAGTAAGTGAAGGGAGAATGGTAGACGATGAAGAAAAATCCAAGGAGCAGCCACTGGCAATACTTGAATAATTCTTTGAGTGAAATGCTAGAACCATTGCAGGCTTTAAGCAGTAGATTGATTTGACTCACATGGTTTTATCACTGACAATATTGCAATAAATAAACTTGTGCATAGTTCCATTCATGTATGTAAAAATATTGTATGATCATTCCCAGATTTAGGATTACAGGGAAAAGGATATACGCTTTTGTAAATTTGACAGGTATTGTCAAAAATATCTCCCAATGGAAGTTGAATAATTCACATTCCTGCCAGCAATATGAGTATCTGTTTCTGTTTTTATTTATTTCTGTACTCTTTTCCTGATGTTTGTGTGTGTGTATTATCATTGTTGTATTTTTTTTTTTTTTAACATGTAAGAACTTGCTTTTTCCTTTTTTCTATTTGCTGTTGTTTGGGGAATTTGAACAAACTCACATGAAGATAGAAAAGTTTCCTGGGTAAAAGGGGAAGTTTGATATTCTAAAGGAATGTGGGTTAATTAATAATGTTACATCCTAAAGAGTCAGGGCAGGACAACACTCATAAATACAGGAGCAAATATGGGCCTGATGTTGGTGAGAGAATTTCCATTTTTAATGAAAGGAACGTGTGTGCTGGTGCTTATAGGGTTGCTGGTTTTTTGGAAGCCGGAACTAGGCTTTACTTGTCAATGTACTCTATTTTCATTGTGAAATGAAGGCCTAGCTCATCTATTGAGAATAAAAGAGATTTTGGAAGAAAGAGAGACAAGTGTATAAGATAAAATACCTCTTGTAGGAAATGAAAAGAAACATTGCCTAGCAAAACATAATTCAATTGAAATCGCTGTTAGACAGTGATCAAACAGGTGACCATGAATGTGTAGTGTCACCAGTTGGCTCAGGTGTATGATTTTCTCCAGCAACCTCAGAAGTCAGTGTACAAAGAGATTTACCCAACATTAAATCCTTGCAGGGCAGGTGGGATGAAAAGATATCAGGTCAAGTTTGTTTAGAAATTCTTCAGGGAGAGCTTGAATTATTGGGTTGTGAAATCTAAGCTAGAAGGAAAGAAAATGTATTGTAAAAACTTTAGAGAAAATTTTAATTCCGTCCTTCCATTTAGCACTGTATTCCATGGCCTGTATCATGCTATGTGTTAGCAAAGCATAACCTCTGCTATATTAGTTAAAACATATTTTGGCTGGTATCCCTAATTAACAAAACTCAAGGAATGTAACCAAAAGGAATTCATTTTTTCCCCCACATACTCTTGAAATCTTTTAAAGAGTAGTTTGTCTTTCATCACAGGATGACACTCAGGGAGCCCCTCAGCATTACTGATCACTCTCAGTTAAAAAAATAAAAAAGGTTTTATAACTCCCATTTTAAGTTACAAACAGTCTCAATTCAGCAAATAATTAACAGGATGAAGGTGACTTTTTTTTTCTCACCTAGGTGTGGCTTGGTCTGTATGAAGAGAGTGTTGATTTTCTTTTTTCATGCTTATTTCCACCTTTGCTACTAGATGCCATTTTCATCTTCCTGGAAAAAGCAAAGGGAGGGAGCAGTAGTAAAGGTAGCAGAAAGTTCTTTATTGACTGATATTTTCAAATCTTATTTGTGACCTCTAGGCCTGATGCAAACTTAAATCTCACACTCTCCCATGGGGTATTTATTACTTACGGTCTTTGGAGAAATTAACATTGTTATTGGTCTTTCATTATTTTTTCCCTTAAATGGAATGGACCTGTTTTTTTGGTGTTTATTTTTTTGTGATTGCCTCTAGGAATCAGATGCTCAATGGTCAACCCCTAGCTTCTTCTCTGTTAAGACATGAAATTCCTAAATGACTCCCATGCAGCTCTTTCCTCTCTCCTGCAGGTTGTCATAGGGCCACAGAAAACTCTAAATCAATCTTTATTCTATATTTTGTGGGAGTTCAGTTACTTCTCAACAAAGTCTTGTTTCTCTCTGAATCTCTCTCTCTCCCCCTCTCCCCATCTCCATCTCCATTTCCATATCCATCTGTATCTCTATCTATCATCTCTTTCGTGCTTGCCCCAGGCCAATGCAAACAGCTTCTTGCTTTCAGACTCCTCAACCATATATCAGACACAAGTATGCCCCTCCAAAATCTAGAGGATATGTACTAAGCTCTTCTATTTATCACATGGAAATCCAACATCTTATCTTGAAGAGAAGGAGAAAATGGTCTTGTTTTCTGTTGGAAGTTTAGATGGGTGAGTTGTAGGGGACATATCTCTTCAAACAACCATCTTTACAAATTCTCTTTCCCCCTAGTTTCTGGTATTTAATATGGGTGTGGCTGGGCCATTCCTAGGCTGTGTGGGTCCCCGAGTCAATAGTTTTTCAGAGAGTTCTGTCTATAAAACCGTTTCATTATAAATAATTTACAAAATTCATGGGTCTATGTGATATATCAATACAACATTTTCTTCTTTTTATAAGGACACCAGTTATATGAGATTTAGGGGGCACATGCTAATCCATTATGATCTCAACTTGATAATATCAGCAAAGACCCTATTTACAAATAAGATTACATTCTGAGGTTCTGGCTAGACATGAATTTTGGGGGGATTCTATTCAACTCAGTGCAATCTCTGAGACATACAGCCCTAGATAAAGGCTCCCCCTCTCAGGGTCTAAGGACAGTATATGGGTGTGAGACAATGAGTTGTATAAAGGAATTTGGGGTATTTCTTTTATAAACTCAGTGTAATGTGATCTGACTCATATGCACTTTGACATTTCACATCTATTTTACCTTGTTGCTGCACTCAGAACTTCCAATTAAGTATCCCCTTATAAGCATATATGTCCAGCCAATAATGAACTTACAATCATGTTAAGAATGTCTGTATAAAGTAAGAAGTAAATATACAAGTTATAATCAATAGTATAGTCAAGTAATATTAAAAATGTTGCAACAACAGCATATGAAAGTTTATAGGGTACAGCTAAAAGATATGGAATATATATGGAAAAAAACCCCTGAGTTGTACATTTTAACAGGGTGAATTTTATAACATATAAGTTTTATCTCAATAAAGCTATTTCTAAAAAGGGTGCAAGAATTGTCAACCTAAAATGAAGTTAATTGAAGCCCACCTTTCAGAGTAAATCCACCTTAAGGTGTCTTCAAGAAATTGAAAAGTATAAATTGAAATTATAAATTAGCTTTAAAAATATCTAAAGTGCTGTGTGTGTGTGTGTGTGTGTGTGTGTGTATGCATGTGTATGAAATACCTTTTTTTTGGAAATAAGGTTCATATTTTAAAAGCTGAATAATTAAGAAGCTTAATTTTATACAAATACTAATATAAATTTATATCAATTAAATAAAAGACAATTTTACTCTCAACTTACACGTATCATATCCTGAAGGGAGATTATAAATCTTCAAATTATCTGAGACAAACAGCCTAATTCTTCACAGGACACAGGCTGAAACCATGTTTTGCTTCCATCAAGACAACATATTGTTACCTAGTTGAGGAGAGATGCTGTCAGGGTACAGAGGGCATTTTTATTAGGTTGTAATCTTATTTAACATCTTTGTTAATCATCTAGTGGGGAAAGAGATGCAAGCTAATGAAACTTAAATCACAATAAATTGTCAAGTGTTTTAATACCAATTAGTGCAGAAATGATAAAAAGGGACCTTCAGTGATTAAAGGGCAACCACAAAACAGAATTCAGCTTGGAAAATGGAAAATGGTTGACAAGTAGCCCTTGAAAGTAAAACCAAAATGTGTAACTGTTTTTAAGGTCACCATTCTAAAGATAAATAAAGGATATTTAGGGCTTCCCTGGTGGCACAGTGGTTGAGAGTCCGCCTGCCGATGCAGGGGACACGGGTTCGTGCCCCGGTCCGGGAAGATCCCACATGCCACGGAGCAGCTAGGCCCGTGAGCCATGGCTGCTGAGCCTGCGCGTCCAGAGCCTGTGCTCCGCAATGGGAGAGGCCACAACAGTGAGAGGCCCGCGTACCGCAAAAAAAATAATAATAAAAAAAATTTAAAAAATAAAGGATATTTAGTGAAATTCAAGAAGTCCTTATATTTTGCAATGTTAATTTCAACGACAGTTTTTGCATTTTAACTTGGTTTCACTTTAAATTTTTAAGTAGAACATCTTTTCTCACTAGAAAGCTTATGGAATTCATGGACAAAAGATTTTGCCTTTATGTTCATAGTTTCCTTGCCTTAGAATAAAAATTTGAGAAGGTAGGAAAAGAGAATGAAGAAGTTTAAAAAAATGAAAAGGAATTTAAAAGGATTACAAGTAAGTTACCTTCATTAACCATCTTTTAGAAGTTAAAACAAAAATTTGTAAATATTTCATGAAATCTTTCAAGTCAGTTTTTCACTACAATGTGTTAAGAGAAGTCTTATAACTGGAGATATCCCAGATATCCAGGAAAAGGGCTTTCATTAGTTCACTAAAAAATTCCTGACAGTTTCACAAACTATTCAGAGTGGACCTAGAGGTGAAATTTTAATATAATATCTCCAGTTAATAAAAATGGTACTAATTATTATTTGACATATAGAGAATAATAAATGTAAGTACAAATGGTAATTTGAACAAACAGTGTCTCACAGATAACTCCTATAATATGTGAGGAAAGAGTAACTACCCTTTTCGTGTAATTATTTCAATGTGATTTTAATCATTAGCTTTAGGAAAGTCTTCAAATATTAAACTTCACACAAGTTTATTGCATATTTTGTTATAAACATATAAAGTAAAAGAGCTAGTTTCAAAACAGAAGTTGCTTTTGCATGCCAAAATTCTTGTCTCTGCAATTAACAATTTCATGCCTAACATGTCTGAGATGACCAGCCTCAAGAATAACTTGTAAAACATACAATGATAAAAAATCATCATGTATATTGTAGGGAAGGAAAATTTGCCACCCTAAAATGTCTGTTTGGATTACTTTGAACTGAAACAATCAAGGCCCCAAAGACTCAGGATAAAACTTTGACCTTCCCCTTAACTGCCTAAAAGAATATAGACAGAGGACCTGTCCCAGGGAGGGAGCTATCACCATAGATAACTATAGCATGAGCTAGGTATGTTAGACAGGGAGGAACAAAGCAAAAAATTTCCTGTTAGAATTACTTTTTCTGTTCAGTTTTCTGTTCAGTTTTCTCTTCATGACCCAGTAAACATTTGTTTACCAAACATTTGCTTTCCATCTCCATCTCAATGCCTTCCTCCCCTTTGAAGTCCCAAACCACTACCCCCGACATCCTCTTTTGTCTTTAGGGGAAGATGATATTTAAGGTGAGAGCTTTAACCATTTTGGTGAGTTTCTGTTTTTCTGGATATCTCCCATGTGTACATGCTGTCAGACTTTCGTTTGATTTTCTCCTGTTAATCTATACCATGCCAACTTAATTCTTAGAAGAGCCAGAAGAAACTAGAAGGGTAGAGGAAAATTTCTTCCTCCCCAACAATATGAAATGTGCCATTTTTTCACATCTGGATATTTTATATTTGATAGGTATGAAAAAATATCATCTTTATAAAAATAACAAAGTAATTATTTCATCTTCAGTGTATAGACAACTTTTAGAAATCTTAAAATAATATGATTTTATAGGAAAAGATTACAAACTATAAAGAATAAAATGTTTTTCTGTAGTAATCAATCTCAGGAATATACATACTTTACTGCTTTGCACAAAGCAAAAAACAGAAAAACCCACAAAATTACCACTTTTAAAAGTGAGAATAATTTCACTGAAATGAAAGTAAAATATTCAAATGGTTGAAATAGGTAAAGTTTGAACTCTCTTACCGGAATCACTTAAATTACTGACTTTCATAATTTAGTTTAGAAAAATACAAAAGTACAATGACTGTATGTTGTAAAATTGAGTAATAGCTGTATCTAAAAATCAGTACACGCTGGGCCTGATTTACATAAACTTCTGTATCCTTTGCATATCTTTACTGTGTAAGGTCCTCACTTTGAAGTTGATGACAGCATGAAAGCAAGGGAGAAATAAAATCACAGTAAAAAGGAGCAAATTTTTCAAAGACAACAGCAGATGGGTAATCTGTATTTATACACCTGGGTATTTGAGGAACTTTATAAACTGAAATTATTTTTGAATAATAATTTTGCTTTGGATAATATCTGTTGTGCACTTTTCAAAGTTTAAAACTTAATCTACACTTTTGCCCTAAGAATGGAACTTTGACAATGTCAATTATATCAAAAAAAGAAAAGAAAAAAAAAAGTAGCAATGGCCATGAAACAAAACAAAACAAAAAGAGGCAAAAAGGCAAAACTGTTTTGACCCTAAATTCTCATTTTGTCCCACTCATTCTATTTCCATGTACACGTATTCAATCCATAATAACATCAAAATATGGTCTAGTTTCGCTTTTTAAAATTTTTTCTTGAATTGTAGGTGTATTTCAGCCGATTATAAGATATGCTTCCCCTTTAGTTTCATGTGTGATAAGACATTTAGTGGTCTCACCTTTTCCCCATAGCACACTTTGGCATGAATCTTCGCTTCACATCTAAAATGAGGTGGTGGTCTCACAGTGGAAATAGAGTATTATCAGCATGGAGTTAAGGCATATTTAAGCTCAAAACTATTGCCATCTTTCTGGAGCAAATTCATTGCTTTCTCATGGGTTCTGAAAACTTTAATAGGGTTTGAGTTTAGGATAAATTCTCTAGAGTAGCTGAAGATTGAACTTCTGTCAATTTGTGTTCATCCTAAGTGAAGCACCAGAACTCTCACACAATTACCAACGTTATTCTTGGTGTCTGTAAACAGAACATCTTGGCATACTATCATATGAAGGGTTCCAAAACACTCTAATTTTATCTGAAGCCTATGTTAGGGGATTTTTCTTTCCCAGAAAATTTAAAAGATGAAGTAATATAAGTAAAAATTAGTTTGTAAGTATAACATGAAGTTAATTATTTAAATATTTACACAAGATGGAAGTAAAATGAGAGTAAAGATTCCACATTCAAAAGTTGGTAACGATTTTATGAAAATCAGAGTAATACATTTTACTTATTGATTACACTGTTACATGCCAGGCACTATACCCAATGCTTAGATGTTATGCCACATTTAATCCCTACAGCTACTCTGTGATGTAATCATTGTTATCTTTAACAAATAAAATGAGGAACCTGAGTTTATGAAGCACATTGGACTAAATTATGCTATAGTAATAAACATACGACATTACCAAATCTCAAAGCCTTAAGACAATAAATGCTAAAATCTTGCACACAGAGAGTCCAGGGTAGATCTGGGTGTTTCTTTAGGGCAGCTGCCCTTGGTATGTCCACTGAGTGATCCATCCAGCCAGAATGAGGCCGGGAAACAGTCTTGCATGTGTCTGTTAGTGGAGAGAATCATGGATGCTGGAGAGCACACTAACTTGGTGGGTCATGGTAGAGCTCAACTCTGCACCAAACCCGATTCCTTTTCTTTGTGGGCATGTGCCTTGATGAAGTTGCCCAGCTTGCTTTGTGACATTGTGAATGAATTCCAACAATGAGATGTGAGTGCTAGTGATAAATTTCATTCCCAGCCCTGGTTCATACACAATTCTCAGGCATAATCCCCCAGGTTCTTTTCCCTCCCACCATCTTCATGCAGATAATCACCAGGATCCTGGAAGTCATATATTAAAGATGGGCCAGACCCAAGATGGAAAGAATCTGGATCCCTGAATCAGTTCTCAAAAGGAGACGACAGCCACAATAAGTAACAACCATTATGTACATTAGTAACTGAGGAATAAATTTTTATCTTGTTTCAGCCCCTATAATGTTTATAGTTTATATGATATGGCTGCCTCATGCCATCAATTCTGCATTCATTCTTTTTTTTCCCCCAAATTGAACTCTTCTGAAGTCAGGATGCATCATGCAATCAAAGGTATCTTAAAATTATCTGCTGGCACTTTTTCCTTCATTATAAAGCAATGTTAGTTTTCACAGTCAACAGTGTCTTAGATTTAAAGAAATATAGTAATCCACAGGTCATCTTGATTTCAAAATCCATGACCTTAATCACTACCTACAATGTGTATCCCCTTAAGTTATGGACTGCATTGGGTAAGATGGCTATTTGGTTCACGGTATCATGGTTTGTTACCAGATTTCATTTCAGTGCTTCTTCCTTCCTGCTCAGCAATTCACATGGAAAAACATGAATGTTATTGTAGACATCTTTTTAAATTGCATTCCAGGTGTGTAGGCAAAAATTGAATTTTAAGTGTTCTGTGCTCTTTAGAAAATCCAAAGAACATGATACAAATTGAAAATATTCCACATATTTTCCAGAAAAGAAGCTGCCGTGTGGTCACAAATGAAATAAGGTTTGGCACAGATTAAAATGACTTCTATCATAAATTAGAGTTTAAGTACACATAGTGGTAAAGACCACAAAGAGATAAAATACACATAGAAATAAAGGTCGAATGACCATTTGTTACAGTGGACTAATTCTACAGTAGGGCAGTAGCAGCATGGTTCGCATTATAAGAATACAGACCTTGACTCCTGCCTCTGTAATGTACTAGCTTTGTGAAACTGGGGGTGGTATTTAAGCCCACCGAACCTACTTTACTCATCTGTAAGATTACAATAATATTTATTTTATAAGATTATTGTGAGGATTAAAACAAATATATTAATAATAGGTACCCAGTAAATGCTAGATCCTTCTCCCTATCCCTTTTGTCTTACAGGATTTTCAGTTGACTTTTACATTTATCTGATTTATGACTTAAATAGATGAAAGTGATTACAAAATTAGCTGCAATCTCACGTTGCTTGCTTCAATAAAAAAGTGAAAGCAAAACTAAACCTTTTACTGTGTGCCGCATTAGCTCAGTAAAATCTAATTTTCTCTAATTTCTTTCACTTCCTGTGGGAAAGACCAAGTGATTATTGTAATTCATAGTCACATTTCACAATTTTTTCATACCTCTCTGGACTTTTACTTTGTAAGATAGAACCTGAATTTGAGTTCTAATTTAGACCGCATAGGTGAGGGGAACGTGATGGTATATTTTGAGGAGAAATGGCAGAAATTTCCTTCACTAATTTGTGAAATTTTCTCAAAGTTGCTAAAATCTCACAAAGGAATTGGACACATTCTCATATCTAAGGACAAAGAAATAGGCCATTTGCAAAAGAATAGGCCATAACAACTCCCCTGGGGTAGCTATACTTCTGTCTTTCTTAAATGGGGAAAAATAAACTGCTGAATTGGATGGTAAGATATCTGTGAGAATATCTTCTACTTACTATGGGCTGGCGGATATAACTAGAAAATCCATTTTTACAAATAGTATGGTGGTGTTTTTCCATAGTGCTAGCAGTTCCCAACCATCTCATATCCTGTAATATACTGGTGCTAAGAAATTCAAGAGAGTGGCAACGTTCTTTTACAAAATGTATTAATGGAGGAACAGTCCAGCAAAATTTTGCTGGAACAGTCCAGCAAAATCTGGAGAAAGAGATATCACTGTGTGATGAGTGTGATTTAAGAGCAAAACAATGATTATAGAGTTTCTTCTTTCAGAAGTACTGATTTAAGAAACAATGTAAGTAAGCTTGTGAACTTTCAATAATACTGGAAGCAGGAAACACTAGGAAAAGATGGCAATAACAGAATTCATTAGATGAGAACTTGAGGGTATTATCATTTGGATATTAAAAGAAATGAGACAGAGGCTGAAGAGGTTAGTTGTATCATTTTTTAAAGTTTCTATTAAAGCATAATATGTGTATTCTATATAATAATTATATTTACATACAGACAAGTACAAAAATAATAACTGTACAGATCAGTTCGTTTTCGTGACTGAGTAGATTCATGTGATCAACAGTCAGATTGAGAAATAGAACATTATTAAATATCCTCCATTATCCTGCTTGGAGTCACTGTCTCCCCTCAAAAAACACCTTCCTTTTAGCATCACTTAGTTTTGCTAGTCTTCAGCTTCATATAAATGGAATTATATAGTTTAATATTATATTTTGAGATTAATCCACTCAGTAGCTTATTCACTTCCATTGATTTCTAACATTCCATTAAATAAATACACAATATCTCTATCCATTCTTCCATTGATAGGCATCAGGGCTGTTTCCATTTTGGGATCCTTTCAAATAGTATTGCTATGAATATTCTTATGCATGCCTTTTGTGAGGATATATGCACAATTCCTGGGCTGTATACCTAGGGATATATTACTGAGTCATAATATGTACATATGCTTAGTCTTCAAGATATAGTTAAATTTCCAATGTATTTATACTTCTGCCAGCAGCATATGATAGCTTTTACCAAGAATTGATGACATCATTTTAAAAAAATGTTATCCCGTTTAATGGAAATGTGATAATATACTTAGTTTTTACTTTGCACCTCCTTTATTACTTATCATATTGAACACCTTTTCTATTATTTATTGACTCTTTGAATATACTCTTTTGTTAAGTACCTATCCCAGGTTTTCACCTATTTTCCTATTTGGTTGCTTGCTATGTACTAATTGATTTGTATTCTTATATGTTCTGGATATAAAATTATGTTTGGGACTGCTGAATTTACTGATCAATTTAGGGAAATTGGCATCTTTACAACATCAAATTTTTCAAATTATGATTGTGTTTCGTGGTTTCACTTATTTAGGCCTTTTAAAATTTCTAGAGGGTTTGCACATATTTCATTGGATATGTCCCTAAATGTATGTGATTTTTAAATACTATTATAAATGGTAATTTTGTATTTGATTTTCTTGTCATTTTTTTCTGTACTATCCTTGTATCCAAATACTTTGCCAAATGTACTGATAAATTCTTATAGTTTGTATATTATTCTGTATTTTCTAAGAACATAGTATCTTATGTGACTAATGGCAATTTTATTTTTTCCTTTTTAATTCTTGTGCCTTACATTTTTCTCTGTGTGTATTGCCTTGAATAGAATCTCCTATGAAGTGTTGAATAACAGTGGTGAGAACAGGCAACTGTGTCTTTTTTGCCCAGTCTTTAAGGGACGTTCTTCATTATTTCACTAGCAACTGTATTTTTGCTAATTTTTCTAGATATAGTAATATGGTTAAGAAAGTTCCTTTTATAATGCTTGTATGCTGTTTATTTTTTAATATAAATGACATTTTATCAAATATTTTCTTATATCAATTCAAATTATCATATTTTTTTCTTCAATATGTCTGCTACTGTGGTTATGTTTGTAGAGTTTTGACTGCTAACCCCAAATTTTTCTTTGATATAAGAAATGCAAAGAAATTATGATATATAATCATGTTTTATATATTACTAGATTCTTTTTGCTTATACTTTATTTAGGATTTTGTATTTATGCCCATGAGAGAGACCTTGGCTTCTAATTTTATATCTTTCTATGTCCTCATGAGACTTTGGCTTCAAAATTATGCTGACCTCATAAAATGGGGGAGGAACTGTTCCCTGTTTTTCCATTCACCAAAATAACTTTCCAAAATATTGATATTATTGTTATTTTAAATGTTTCACTAAATCACTACTAAAACTGTATGGGGCTGATCATATTTCATAAAAATGTTTTAAAATACAAATCTGGTTTCTTTAGTAAATACAGGATAATTATGGTTTTCTTTTTACTTCTGTTTCTGTTTTGGCAAATTTATCTCTTTTGCTCCTCATTCTTTCTTATATTTCTCTGTTCCCGACTCAAATCATGTTTCTTCTGCCTGATAATTACTTTTAATATTTTTAAAGTATAATTCTTGTACTTGTGACAGATACTACCAATATATATATTGTTGTATATATATATATATATTGATACATATATATATCTTAAAAACATTTCATTTTGCTTTCAGTTTTAAAACTTTTTTCTGGACATAGTATTATAGTTTGCCAATTATTTTGATTTAGCACTCTAATGATTGCATTATATTGTCTTTTGGTTTTGATAATTTTTTCTAAAAGTCAGTTGGTGGTCTTATATGTTGCTATTTTAAGGTTAGTGTAGCTTTTTTCTCTTGCTGCCTTCAAAATATTCTTTCCTTCTCTTTGGTTCTCAGCAGTTGGACTAGTGTATGCCTAGTCATGATTTTCTTGTATTCATTAACAATTAGAGTTTGCAGTTTCTTGGATCTATGGGCTGAAATTTTTCATCAGTTTTGTAAAATCTTAAGTTACTATCATATCTTGAAAATTTTCTTCTGCCTAATTTTGTCTTTCCTTCCAGGGACTCTATTACAGATATATTAGACATTTCAGTGATATATGTACACACATTTTTGTGCACAGACACACACATTCTTTTTGGTCCATTTAATTATTCTCCTTTCTGTGTTTTAGTCTGTATATTTTCTGTTGATCTATATTCTAGATCAAGGACACTCTCTTCCACTAACTTGTTAAATCTATCCACAGAGTTCTCTATACTGGTTATTGTGTTTTTTAATACCAGTATTTTACTTTGATTCTTTATATAAATTTCAATTATTTGGGGAATTCTCCATATTTCATCTCTTTTCCCCATATATATCTACATTTTTCTAATTAAAATACTTGTCTGATTACTCTAAAATCTGTTTCACATAGGTCTGTTTTTACTGTCTGTATTTATTTTATCCTATTGACTTTCAATCATTTAGTCTTTTCTCTTGGCATGTTTTGTTAATGTTTTTAGTGATTCCAGACATTATGTAAAGAGCATTTTTTATAGCATCTGTAGCACCTTTTCTCGGGGAAGTTTACTGTCTCTCTTGCTAGGTGGATAGGGAGGAAGCTGATCACATTAATCCAATTAGGGGCTGACTTGGCTTGAGTCTAGGTTGTAGGTTTGATAAGACTTCTAGCTCTGGTCTGCTCAACCTATTTCTAGGTCATAAACTTTGAGAGGTCCCACCTTAGATTTTTGGTCTTTCAAAATCTCCACTTCCTCCACTGACCTCTGAACTATTACTTTGTTAATCACAGCTAAGCTTCTGCTGAAAACTCCACTCTTCTTTGCTCAGCCATGCTTGGTCTACTAATAAGCCCATCAAAGTCATTATTTTTGTTGCAGTGCTTTTTTATTGCTAGCGTTTTTTTTTTTTTTTTTGGTGCTTAGGATTTCCATCTCTCTGCTGACATTGCCCATCGGTTCCTGCGTGCTGTTTACTTTATCCATTAGAGACCTTAGTGTATGAATCCTAGTTGTTTTAAATTCCCAGTTTGATTATTCCAGCATCCCTGTCATGTCTGGTTCTGATGCTTGCTCTGTTTCTTCAAATTGTGGGTTTTGTTGCCTTTTGGTATGCCTTGTAATTTTTTCTTGGTAGTTGGATATGATGTTCCAGGTAAAAGGAACTTCTGTAAATAGGCCTTTAGCAGTGTGGTGATGTGTAGGGAGGGAATGCATTCTACAGTCCTATGGTTAAGTCTCAGTCTTTTAGTGAGTCTATGCCTGTGGACTGGGAACATCACAAATGTTTCTCAGGGATTTTTTTTTTTTTTTCTTCCCGATGAGGTAGGACAGCATGGCTAGAGTGGGTAGGGAGTTTAGGTACTTCTCTTCCCTAGGTCAGTTAGGCTCTGAAAATACCCCAGCAGGCTAGGCTCTGGTTAACTAGTTTCTCCTGAGTATAGGTCATGTTAAGAGTGTTCGGGCATATTTAAAAATAATTCCTTTTCCCAACCCCCAGCATGAAACTCAATGGGAATTTTTTCCTCTGATATTTACTGTGGGAATCTGCTTGAACTCCTGAAGGTAAATCTCACAGTATTGTGGGGGCCCTCCTATGATAAGATCCCCCTGGGCTTTTTAACTCTCAACCTTGTCTACACTGTGTCACCAGCAATTTGTCAATTACAGCTCAGATTTTCCTACTGTGGCTCTGGTTCCCACAGTGGTTTTCTGTCCTTGGGTCTGAGCCCTAGGAAGCCATGATCCCCTGTATTTACCTGTCTGTCCCTCTAATCTTGGGGGCAGTGGTTTGCCCTTGTTCCCCCCTCCCCTCTCTTATGGGTCCAAGAAGAGTTGACAACTCAGTGTGTTCAGTGTTTGACTTGTTAGGATGGAGAGTGGTGATTTCCAAGCTCATTGCATGAGGACCCGGAAACTGGAAGTCTTTAGTTTGTGTAAGATTTCATCTTAGCTTCCTAGATGTTCCCTTTGACTTTAGAATTCAGTGGATTTCACAAACAGAGAAGCTGAAGAGCTTGGGACTCAGTTCTCTTCCTCTCGTTTTTTCCTTAGAATCTGATCCTGATTCGCAAATACTCTAATTTGTGCTTTTTTTTTGTCATCTATCCCCGTGAAACTCCCTAACACTATGCTGTTATTCAGAATCTTGAGCACTTTGTCTCACCTTGAGTGTGGTTCCCACTCAAATGGGAGAAAAACAAACAAACAAACAAAAAACAACTGCAGAATGTTGTCATACCTCTCCAAAAGGTTTTGCCTTCTTAGGCATTTTGTTCCCTTTAAGTCCAGGTTGCTTCATCAGCTGTCTAATATGTTAAAATACACACACACATTTTAAATTTTCTCTCTCTTTTCTAGTCTTTGGTAGGAACATGGAATTGCTAGAAGTCTTTTTATAACTTTTAGAAGCTGCTACTTAAATCGTTTCTAACATATTCACTGACACATTATATTTTTTTCTCAAATTTTATCGTCATTGCATCCAAAAAGGCCACCAAACCTCATTTTCATTATCATACAGTTAAAAATATTTGAAATTTCCATTGTGATTTCTTTTGACCCAAGTTATTTAGAAGAGTTTTCTATTTTTTAGATATTTGAGGATTTTTCAGCTTTTTAAAAAAATTATTGCCGTATAATTGCTTTACAATGATGTGTTAGTTTCTGCTGCATAACACAGTGAATCAGCTATACATATACATATATCCCCATGCCTCCTCCCTCTTGGGTCTCCCTCCCACCCTCCATATCCCATCCCTCTAGATGGTCACAAAGCACTGAGCTGATCAGCTATCTTTTTGTTATTGCTTCTTATCATAGTTCCACTGTGGCCAGAAAATTTATTCTGTATTATGAGAGATCTTTTAAATTTGTTGATACATGCTTTATTGCTCGGCCTATAATCAATTTTGGTAAATGTTCCAAGCACGCTTGGAATGAATACATGTTCTTTAGTTGTTATTGGTGGCATTCTGTGTGTCAGCTTTAGGCTGAATTTTTTTTTTTTTTTGCAGTATGCAGGCCTCTCACTGTTGTGGCCTCTCCCATTGTGGAGCACAAGCTCCGGATGCGCAGGCTCAGGGGCCATGGCTCACGGGCCTAGCCGCTCCGCGGCATGTGGGATCTTCCCGGACTGGGTCACGAACCCGTGTCCCCTGCATCGGCAGGTGGACTCTCAACCACTGCGCCACCAGGGAAGCCCTAGGTTGAATTTTTTAAAAATAATTTTGTCTCATCTTCTATAGCTTTAGTGTTTTTTTGTGTTCTTGTTCTATTACTGAGAGGAATACCTGAAAAATTTCCCAATATATTTGTGGTAGTGTTTATTTCTTTTATATTTCTATCAATTTTTGCTTTACATAGTATAAACCTAGGTTACTATATGCATACGAATTTAGAATTGATTACCCTCCTGGCACATTGACCCTATTATCATGTTGAAATATCTCTCTACAGCTCTAGTAATTCTTACTGCCTTAAAGTCATCTTTGATGTTAACATAACTATACCAATTTTCTTATTGTTTTTTTCATTTTATTTTGGCATATTTCCCATACTTTTATAATAACCTTTTCTTTACTTTTAAATGTCAGGTGTCTTTTTAAAGCAGCCTATACATAGATTCTATTTTTAAACGCAGTGACCACTTTCATTTCATTATTTATTCCTCATCAAATTACTGGATTTGTTTATACATTTGGATTTATGTATATCTATTAGATTACAAGTTTTTTTTCCTGTTTCTTGCACACTTTTGAATTGATCAAGTTATTTTAAAGTTATTTTTCTTCTTTATGCGATTGTTAGTTGCAAGCTCTTTTTCTACTTTATTACCCAAGAGACCACAACAAGAATCTTTCACTTAGTAAGATTTAATATCTCTGAATACTCTCCCTGCTACCTCCAAGATGCTAAAATTTTAAAATAATGTGACATTATAGACACCCCTGCAACTTTTGTGCTATTGTTTTCAAGCATTTTCATTTAATTATTATAAATATATTTATGTAATTCAAGCAACACATTGTTATTAACATTTTGTAAATTTAGCATTTTCATTGTTCTTTGTATTTTCCTGCATTTCCATGATTCTGTTCAGTCGTAGCTTTCAGAGAAGCTAGGACTTCAACAAAGGAGATAAATCAAAGAAATTGGGAAGGAAAGGAAAGAGTATTAAAATCCATTGATTTACTACTACATGTCAGGGCGTGTGCACTATGTTGGTAACGATAAAATTAATGATGAATTTCCTGCATACCATGAGCCAGGCACTATCCTAATTCTCTATATGCAGTACACCTTTAAAGCTTCAGAAAAATCTTCTGGAATTTGGTTTAGCTCTTTATGATATATGGAAATAGGTAAAGCTCACCTTTCAGTCAACAAATATATATTGTATCCTTTTATGTGCTAGGAACAGTTTGAAATGTTGGGGATACAGGAAAGAAATGACAGGCAAAATCCTGGTCATTTTGATGGCTACCTTCTGGCATGAAGAGATAGGCAATAAAAATGGACAGGTTAATATATGAAGGATCATATGATGTGAGAGATGATATGTGCTGTGCAGAAAAATAAAGTATACATTTGATGTGCTATACTAACAGGGTGGTAAGAGATGGCCTCAGTGACAAAGCTGCATATGAGCAAATTCCTGATGAAAATATCAGACTCTAAAAATGAATTAGGGCTCAGAAAAGTTAAAAATTATAAAATTTATAAAACCAATGGAATGCTGAGTCAGTCTCCCCAGTTACGAAGTCTGGGCTTATTCCACTGGTCCACAGAGGTAGGAAGAGTAGAAGTAGGGAATACTGAAACAAACAAACAAACAACAACAAAAAAACAGCCCTCAAGGCCTTTTCCAGATAAATATTTTCTAACCCTATCATTTTTTGTTTCCTTAGCTCATCTATTCTGCTTCCTTCCTTAATGGCAAAAAAATTCTTATTTCTTAAAATTGATATGTATGTATAAGATGTCCCAAAAATATTAATGCAACTTTAAATTTGATAGATAAATCTACATACCCTTCATATAAATAATCAATCTTTTCATGCTATATATGAGGAAACAAGTACAGACATTCTAAATTTACTCAAAGTTGCATTTAAGAATCTCTCTCTCTGTTTCCTTGTAATCAAGAGTCAGTCACTACCAATTAAAAATGCATACACTGGTGATAAAGAGCAGTGAATTTTACTTTCATGTTAGGAGGAAAAATAAATTGTGTTTTACAACATCTCCTATTGTTCATATATTTTTTTCTCTAGCTCTCCTAAAACTTAACTGAAAACTATTTCATGAAAATAATCTTATTGCAGTGGGGTGGGGAGAGAAGGAGCAACTAATGAAAAGAAGCTGAATTTCATCAAAGACTAATCTAGTATGCAATAGGTAGCATTGTCAGATACAATACAGACACCTAGTTAAATGAATCAAATAAATAACAAAATAAACAATAAATAAGTTTTTTGTATAGGTATGTCCCAAATAGTGCATGGAACAGACTTATACTAAAAAAACCCACTCATTTTTATCTGAAATTCAAATTTAACTTAAAATGCTGTATTTCTGTTTGTTAAATATGGCAACCCTAGTAGTAGGAACAACACATAAGATGATCCAGAAATTGAACCAATTCAGCAGAAAGAGAATTTGGAGCCAGAAGGAAAATAGACTCCCAGGAAGTAGGCTGCCTTACTACCTCTGTTACTTCAGGAGTTTTGTATGTCCAAAAGAAGAGGTAGGATATTAGGGGTGGGGGTTGATACAATTTAATCTATTGGGGTTGGGGGCAGGAAATCCCACATGAAATTTGAATTATTTTTACATAAGAAAACTTTATAAATACATTCCTTTCTCTGAAAGCAGTATGTTGACTGAGTTTCCTAGGTTAGATTAATTGATTGAGACTCAATATCTCCATTGTCTTAATCTCCTTTCATAAATACTTTATGAAAGATCCTTCTAGTTATATTTTTCTATTTTCTAGAGGAAATCCACACATAACTGCTACTTGCAGCTGCCAGAACATCCTTGAAAGCCACCTAACTACCCAATCTCCAAAAGATTCTAAAGAGAACAGTTTTTTGGGTTTTTTTTGGTTGTTTTTTTTTTGCGGTACGCGGGCCTCTCACTGTTGTGGCCTCTCCCGTTGCAGAGCGCAGGCTCTGGACGCGCAGGCTCAGCGGCCATGGCTCACGGGCCCAGCCGCTCCGCGGCATGTGGGATCTTCCCAGACAGGGGCATGAACCCATGTCCCCTGCATCGGCAGGCGGACTCTGAACCACTGCGCCACCAGGGAAGCCCTAAAGAGAACAGTTTTAATGATCATTGTTAATCATCACGTTGATTCTTTTAAAAATTAATTATCACTTTCATGGTGTATTTTAGAAAATATCCCATATATGCTTACCAATTGGTATTTTCAAATGTAAATAAATATATATGCAAAAAGCCATGATGAAGTTATACATATAAAGTAAAAATGGTTTTATTATATTTGTGGGCAAACTCTTCAGTACTTGAAACCATATTATGCAATGTGTTATATAGATATGACTCCATGTTAAAAAGTGTTTATTAGCATTACTAAAGATATAAGAACAAAGCAACACAATAAAGAAATACAGAAATAATTTTACAAAATTATAAGTGTATACTGTTACCGTGTAGAAATGATTAAAACATTGACACAAATTACTATGACATGCAGTATTATTTGCCAGTTAAGTATTACTTGGATATATTTGTTGATTGTGTTTCTTTATCATTTAGTCACTTTTACTGAGAATAACTAGAAGGGTGATCCAAATCTATGAATTAAAGTTAGATTACTCATTTTTATTTTGCCGTGTCATAATGTATTTCTCATCCATATAAAATTTCACCAGTTGAGTAAATTGTTTAAAATTCTTCACAACTATAATAAATCTATACAACATGATGAAATCCAAAGCTATATGGAGGTAACAATAATTATTAGCAACTATTAAATGTAAGTTATTTAACCAACTTGTTTTTACACAGCAGTAGAGGCTTTAAGTGCACTAAGCTTGTCAAAAATGTTTAAAGGCAGTTTGCATTTATATTCCAGTGCACTGCTTCTAAAGGTCATTTTTCTAAAGCATGCACAAAGAGACAAAAAGACAAAGAAGATCCATTTATTCTCATATTACCCTTTCATCAAAACTAGGACTGAATTGCCGTAGGGAAGTATGGTATTGGTGACATTTTCTAAGACGATATCTATTTTATATGGAACTTTTAATACTTTAGACTTAAGAGGTAGAAGAAAAAATAATATACAACATTTAATATTGTGTCACTCTGTATTTGTATCATTCAGGCTCTCCACAGGAAACAGTTTTCACACACAAACAGGGTGTATTTAAAATATATCTGAGGAGATATTAGTGAAAAGACTATTTACAAGTGTGGACAATTAAGCAAAGCAAAAAGTTTGGGTGAAGCTACTTGGGGCTAGCAAGAACTGTTAGTAATCATATATCTGAAGAGGTAAGAGGATTGAGCAGTTACTAGAACTGGAAAATGTAACTATAGCTAGCTGTAAGAGGGGGCTCCCAGGAAGGAACTGTGGTGTTTAATAGATTCAACAGGAGTCAGTGTAATGTGTATCCCAGTCTCAATGCCCCCCTTCCATCCTGCCTTTTGCAAGTGTTTCCCACTGATTAAATCCAACCGTATGGGAAAGGAGCTCATTGATGCATTCTATAAAGTTAACTTCTCAGGAAACAGAATATGGTGGGAAAGGGTGAGGAGGAGACCTGGAGATGCAAACAAAAATACCCAGCACAGTCCACCCCTTTTGCTTCTCAATTTCTACTCTTATTCTTTTTCTTGATGAAAAATGTGTGAGCCCATGCAAAATACCATAAGCTCTCATTTAATCATGGGATGATAGCACTGTAGATATATTCCCACCTAAAGTATGTCTTTAGCCACCGCCATTTCTTAATATAAGTGGAGAGAAACAATTAATATAAGTGGAGAGAAACAATTAATATAAAACCTAATATTATTTCTTAATATTAAGAAATATTAATATTTCAATTAATATAAAATATTAATATTTCTTAATATAAGTGGAGAGAAACAATTAATATAAAACCTGACTTTAACAGTCCCATTTCTGCACCTTCTGTGTTTCAACACCCATTTAATGTTCCTTTTACCCTATGTAAAAGGGTAGAATGGATAAGACTCTTTATCAAGTGCGGTGACCCAAACGTTTATTCTTGAGATCTGAATCTTTTTGGCCCCATCTTTATTAGACTGAGTGTTCCATTGATTACTATTGGGAAAAAGTGTACTAAAAGGTACTAAAAGCCAGTGAATCCTCTAGTTCCAGACATTGTGTTTCTTGTCCTATTATGTAGCAGCCATCCACTTTCTCCTTGATAATGAATATCAATCACTTCATCAGGATACTGACCCTTTTCACTGAATGACGTGAGGAGCACAAAGAGTAATTTCAGGTTTTTTTGTTTTGTTTTGTTTTAATTTAAAGGAGCGTAACTGTGTTCTCTAGTAGAAGCATTTCTACCTTGGACACTGAGACGTCTAAGGCACCAAAGTCAAGGTCATGGAAACAGAAAGCAAAAAATGCTTCTGGTGATTTATTTTATGCTATAGTAAAAAAAGAACACCCCTACCTCTAACCCCTTAGTTTCCCCATTCTAAGTACTCTAGCTGTAGTAAAGGGAGAACCATATAGTGGCTTCTGGTTTATGGCATATATTACATGATAAATGGAGAATGTCGTGACCTTAAAGAGACTTGTCTGTCCCTCAGTGGTATAACTAAACTTTCAGCAGGCTGTTCCACAATTCTATAAAGCCAGCTGCAATTGAATCATGAGGACGTGCTAAGTAAGTAAACTTCATGGATGCCAGCTCATTGCTTCACTTCTTTGCCATACAAATGAATAGCATACACTTTGATTGGTGGTGATGTTATTTGACATGTTAGGATATCTGAAATTCCCTGAATAGTGTCACTGGCAGAAGTGTTACAGACAGGAAGGCATATTTGCATCCCAGATTTTATATATACATATCTACCCCTGTGTGGGGATAGATCTGATAGATACGATGAAAGGGGACAATGTAATTAGCCTGCTACCGGGAGGATGGCTACTCTTTGGGGAAATAATACATTATTAGGTGCTCAGCATTAGCCTCTGGGTTCTAGCAGTAACCAGATCAGCCTTGGTGAGGATAATTCTAAGTAACCAAAGTCATGCATGGCCTTTATGCCATCCTCCATGGCTACTTCATACGCAGCTCTATCAAGCAAGCAGAAGGATGTTTGGAAAAGAGTCAGTGACATCATCTGAAGGGTCATAGTCTCTCTCCTTTTATTTAAAGCCTCCTCTGAAATGAATCTTCTCTGACGATCATTTACAGCAAACACAGTTACCTTCATCACTGATGCCTATATCCAGAAGTTCTTTCAATTATTTCTTGTCTAGACTTATCACCAATCATGCAAATCTTGTTCTTTTCGAAACCTTGATAGGTCATCCAACCCATTAGCTAGCACAGGCATTTTCTTTAGACAGACTCTCCTTTTACATGAAGGAGACAAATAGGTGTACTGCCCCAAGTTCTGTCCACTAGGAGAATTTCCCTTTACTGAAAATTTCAGTCTTCCCCTGAGTGGGGCCATAATACAGTGGCTATCCATTGCCAGGTGGTGTCAGTATAGTATGTGGGTGGCAGCTTTTTCCTCCAGCACAAGGTGCTCATAGAGAACTCCTTCTGAAGCTTGAGATGTGATATGAAGGAGAGAGAGTAAAACAAAAGGAACAGCTACCATGGGTGTCTAAGGTACATGTTTGTGTAGTGTACTTGTTTCCTCTGATCCATCTTTGTTTTGTTCTTACACACTTTATCTCCAGTTTTCAGTGGAATGTTGAGATATACACCCAGCTTTGTGACTTAGTGAATTAGATAATGCCCAAATCATCATAGGTATTTTAGGTCACACTTTTACTTGGTGCTTTATTATCAGGAGTTTGGATACTAGAAACACCTCAGGAGCAACTTTTCAAATGACCTCTGAGATTGGCAGGTGAAACATTTAATAGTGGCAATATCTAGATCAGTCTGGGTGAGGGGACATCTATGATGTTGAACCCACAGTTTTATCTTTGAGAAAGAGAGCATGGCCCTAGTATAAAACTCAATCTGAGTCTGAGCCATGGTTTCTTCTTAAGTGCTGCCAGAGGCTCCACTACAAGTTTCTGTTTTCTTCCTACTGCAGGGAGTGGCAACTTTTTCTATAAAGAGACAGGTATTAAATATTTAAGGCTTCATGGGCCATACAATCTCTTTCACAACTATCCATCTTTGTCATCATAGCACGAAAGTATCCATAGACAATAAGTGAAAGGAGAAGTGTAGCTATATTCCAATAAAATTTGCTTTGTGGGCATGGAAATTTAGATTTCATGTAATTTTCACGTTATGAAATATTACTCTTGATATTTGTTTCAACTATTTAATAAAATAGAAACTATCCTTAGCTTACAGGTTATACAAAAATAGGTGATGGGCCAGATTTGGCCAACAGACTGTAGTGTGGCACCCCTGGTCTACTGGGATGTGAGGCCCAAGTAGCAGGGCAGCTTGAACTGCAGGCTGGACCTGCTGAATAAGTGGTTCTTGCTTCAGGTCCTCTCAAACTAACAGTTTTATGGATTACCCAGTAAAAGTATTGATGTAGCATACCAAATTGTGGTATAACTTGACTTCAAAATCCAAAAACATAATGACATACGGTCACTTTCTCTTTGTGGTGAATGGTGAAGTAACTTATCTCTCACTTTAGAAAGGATATTCTGATATGAATCATAGTCTGCTAGCAACTTTACCAATGTGTCAGGCCCCTAAACATTCACAGAGTATATCTCTCATCCTTTGGCATGCATAAATCTTACTGGGACATCTAGAATATTTACTGCTCCCTGATTACCATATCTATCTGGCACAGCATCTTCAATATAAATGAGGAACATGATGTTCTATTGATATTTCTTTTCAAGATGCTTTACAGATGCTTTTTCCAGTTACAACTCTGTTGAGCGTTATTAGGCCCTGAATATTAGTTAGAATATTGGTTTAGCTGATGTAATACTGTTTTGTTGTAACAGAAATTATTTCTCTGTTTTGTGTATAATGACTCTTAACACAGGTTTGAACTGCCCGGGTCCACTTACATGTGGACTTCTTTTCAATAGTAAATACTACGGTACTACACAATCTGAGGTTGGTTGAATCCACAGATGCAGAACTGTGGATACACAGGGCCAACTATAAGTTACTTACAGAGTTTTGACTCCGCAAACGGGTCAGCACCCCTAACCCCCATGTTGTTCAAGGTTCAGCTGTATAAGCAAGTACAGGCATATATACTGTACTGCTGGGTTGGGAACCTACATCTCCCTATTTTGTTAAGTAACTCTTCTTGAGTCCTGCTCTTACCTGCATAATTCACCACTAAGTCTGTATCCCTTTCAGCAGGAAGGAATATGAAGAAAGTGATGGGCATGTCCATTCCCTTTAGTGGGACAACCTGAGAAATGAACACATTGCTTCTATTAATATTCCATTGATCAAAACCTAGTCACCAGACCAGAACTAGCAACAGCAAGGAAGGCTGCATAATGTATCTTTAGCTGGCTCCCCATGTGCTCAGATTTAGGGATTCTAACATTAATGAAAGATGGATGAACAAATGCTGGGCTAATATGTAATTTATTATTCTATAGAGACAAGTTATTTAAAGAATTCTCTGTTCTAGTCAAATAACCATGACTCATTCATAGAGATGACTAAATTTAACATAAACAGTTGTCTCATTGAATAATAGAATATTAGAACTAGAGAGAAACTTGAGATGATTTAACCCTAAACACTTATTCACATAAGAATAAAGTGAATCCCAGAAAAAAAATTAGTTAAGGTAGCAGAGCTACTTCCTGGCAGACCTGGCATTACATCCAATAATCCTACTTTATAGTCTTTCTTCTTTCCACTAGTTCATAGTATTTATCTTATATCTAGGGTTTGTGTAGGAATGAAAAGATGGGTGAGGCACAGTCTGGCAGATAGACAGTAGCCCACTGGAACCAACAATATAATAAGAAAATATATATGCAAATAATTAAGGATAAACCAAAATGGAATAAAACAAATGATGTCATAGAATGCTGAAACAAAGAAAAAGCAATGCATTCCCGTGTGTGAAAAATAGGATATTTTATGTATGAAGTATCTTTTGAATTAAATATATCTTCATAGTAAGATTATATTAATAATAATTTTTAAAATAATAAGCGAAAAACTACCTCTGTTATCTAGAATATTTCAAATTGCTTTAAATTGCGCTACACTGGATTAGAAATGTAAGCACCAAACTAAGACAAAATTTAATTTATAGTAATACATCAAAGACTTAATTAGCAGCAAGCCTTTATATGTCTCCAAAAATGCTAATAGAATGTATTTATATGATCAGCATCTACTGTGGTCAAGTGCTATTCAAAGTACTGGGTTTAAACTGATAAATGGCATAGAATTGCACCTCCAAGGAAATGAATGGAGTTTAGAGACCTCAATGAATCAATACACAAAAAGCGCTTAGATTTTGCCTAAGCTTATTGAAAATGTTGTATGATTGTTTGATATTAGTATTGCTTTTTCTCATAATGGATATTCACTTCTGCAATTTTGCTGATATTTGATAGAAATGTCCTAATCATCAAGACATCTATAGTGTTCCAATGCAGTAACAGTTATTCCCACATGTAAATTTTCTTGTATGAATAAATATATTCATTAATAGGTCATGTTTGACTAACTTTTTTGTGATGGTAACTGTACTATATCATGGATGCTAAACCGTGTAGTTACAGCAGCCATGTGGAATAGGGAATGAATTATAAAATTATAAATGAATTATAAAATTATAAATTATACAATGTTGTAAATACAGTGTATGTCAGATCTGTGGAGAAAGTTATGGCTAAATTTCTTTAGGAAATAAGAAATTTCTTTGGAAATAAGAAAATTCATCATATATTTTTCTAGAGTGTGGTGCATGAACTGAAACTTAAAAGACTAATAGAATCTTGCCAGACACATAGGTGAGGAAGGGGAGGAGAGCAGTGGGACGGGAGTGGAGCTTGTACATTCCACAGAAGAAAGCAGCAATGAGGAGAAGCATAGTGACTTTGCAGAGCTTTATAGTATGGCTTTGGATGCAGTTCTGAACACGGTGAGGAGTGAGTGAGGAGTGAAAGGAATGCAAAACCCAGTTCCAGCCAAGGTAGAAAGTTTGACTTTCTCCTCTAGTCAAATGGAAGCCATTTAATGGGGAGTAAAATAACAAGATTGGCCTTTTAGAAAAAGTCTTCTATATCCATGTAAGATAAAGATCATAGAGTAGCAAAACTTGGAGCAAGAAAACTCGTTATATGACAGTATTGAAGTGTAAAAGTGCACAAACCAAGATAGTAGGCAAGAAACGGAGATTTTCTTGAAGAAACATATGGCTGCCAGGTCTCAGGTTGAATTTAAGATGCGTTTCCAGTCATTTTAGGAACAAAAGATAACATGTAGAATATCTTATATATAAACTTTGGTGTTAATTTGGATAAAAACAAACAATATATATATGTATAAGTTGCAGCATGTTAAGGAATATATATTTTCTTTTCAACTATTTAAGAAAATAGAATGCTGTTCAGTTTTAGCAAAAATAACTTTTAGGATAGTGGGTAGGCAGTATTTGATCTGAAGTGTGTGTCAGCTGATTTTTTTCTAGACTTTCATAATTTAAAGCAAAACCATTTAGGGTGTACGGTTACTGCCACCATTGTTTCCTACAATTTAACATATTGTTAATGAATTTATTCTGAACACTAAAGACTTGAGTTTTGCCTGTAGAATTGATAAGACATGGTCAATCAGGTCACATTTGTCATCATTGTCACTGATCTTTAACGCTGACCCCAAGGATCTCCTTCTTTGGAGAAGAGAGAGATGTTCAGCCTGAATGCTCATCTGATACTGGCTTTTGTACAGAAAGCAATAAACACTTTGTCAATTATAGTCAACAGAAATTTTCGCTCTTCATACCTAATAAAAAATTTAGTTTCCAAATTCCTAAGGAATGTTCTTACACTCCCTCCCCTGCCCCTAGTTACTTTTTAAGGATGCAATTATATACAGAACTAGATTGAATTGTCTGATGAAGAATCATGTTATCTGAAACCTAACATGAAAGTTTGGAACCAACAGGCCAAGTTTGTATGTAAGAATTTATCCAAGAATCATTGAAGTTGGATATTATGATAGAAAAATATTTTCATCTGAAATATTCAGGGAAGACGTTATTGGATCAGATGAGATTTGAAATGGATTTTGGAGGAAGAAAAGAATTTTGCTAAGAGACATAAAGTCATCTCATGTATAAATCATCCTATAAGCCAAATCAATATGTAACAAACATAAGGTAAATTCAGTGGACAGTATTTAATACGTTATAACTTGACTGGATTAGAGAATTCAAAAGGGAAATTTTAGATAAACTAGGAGGACTGCAGAAACTAGATTATAGAAGCTTGTGAATTGTCAACATAAGAATTTAAATATCTTTTAGACGAGAACTCTGGGTAGTTTTGTGAGCAAGAAGGCAATTTTATTAGAGGCTTTTTAATAATATGACACTGGTGGCATTTATGATGATTTGATAGGAGAGGAAAGCTAATGATGGTACAGCTCTTCAGAACTTTTCAATTCTCTAGGTATGAAGAGATAGGCCCTAAAGGTAATGTTTGTAAGAGATAAGTGTGAAAAATAATTCAAAGGAAGTAGTTAAATATCATGATTAACTGTTTACTGAGAAAGAGTAGAATTAAATATGATTTTAAGTAGAATTAAATATGATTTTAAATATGATTTAAAATCAAAAGTCTGGCTGGCTTAACTGGTTTTTCTGCTTAGGCTCTCACAAGGCTGAAATAAAGGTATCAGCCAGGGTAGAAGCTCTTATTTGGAGGCTCTGAGGAAGAATCTGCTTTAAAGCTCATTTGAGTTGGCAGAATGCAGTTCCCTGTGGCCATAGGTTTGAAGTCCCTGTTTCCTTTTGGACTGTCAGCTAGCAGCTGTCTGAGCCCCCCAGAGTCACCTCTCTAGTCCTTTCCACAAAGCTTCCTACATATTCAAGCCACCAGTGGAGGACAGACTCCTCTTCATGCTCTGGAGTCCTGGCTTGCCCTTCCGCCTCTAGCTGGAGAGAGAACTCTGCTTTTAAAAGGCTCATGCGATGAAATTGCAACTTCTTGGATAAACTTCCTTTTGATTAATTCAAAACTAAGTGCTTAGCAACCTTAACTGAATCTACAAAATCCTCTTTGCCATCAAAAGCATAATCACAGTTTCTGAGATTACAAAGAAACCAGGGTGGGAGGGTCACTCTAGAAAGCCGCCTACCACCTGGAACATTTGTTTTACTTTTGTAGTAGAATTTTTAAATTTTCAAGATCTCCTAAATGTAATATTTTTCACATTTCTCTCATTTTATTATGTATAGTTGTCCTGTGGGCGTTACGAATTCCATCTTCTCAGATGTTAACACTTTTTTTTTTTAAAGTTTGGTATCTCACTTTCATAGTAGTTTGCTATAGCTCAAAGATTTGCCGGCAGTTTATGTTTGGTTTTGAAAATGCCTGTTCAACAGGTGAGGGTTTGTGGGGGATGCAGGTAATGGTGGTCTTTGTGGTGTTGACAGGACCCCTCAAGATAGTTAGCAGTAACCTTGGATCATCCCCTTAGGCCTTAGTCCAAGCATCCCACTCAATGCTTTAGTCTTTGGCCAAATGCCCTGGTCAGTGAAGTCACAGAGGGACAGGCTGTGAAGCTCCCAGGCTAAGTGGCTCTAAGTGGCCCAGGTGACTCTTCCTGCCCCAAACTTACCCTTAAGCATGTTCTCCTCTTGCTTATGACTACTTCCAGGTTTGTTTCTTAGTATATCTAACAGTACCTGCTTTCTAGCTTTCAGGAATTCCACAACATAGCTTTCTTTCTTATTTTATTGTGATAACGGGTTTATTCTGTCATTTCATAGGATTTTAACAGGCTTGTCATCTTGATCCTCTCACAGAGCATTCACTTTGTAAAAAGCACCTTGTTGTACTGAGAAGTACAAAGATGTATAGGACATGATTGATTCTTTGATTTTGTGGGGAAGAAGTATTAAATAAAGAATTTACTCAATTTGTCATACATTCAATAAACACATATTCTAGTTCTTCAAGTTACCAGATATTGTGGTGCTTAGATAAAAGGGCAACCAATATGGGCACAGTCTCTGCCCTAACAGAGGTGACAAACTAAAGATGATATTTAAAAATAGATGAGCATTCATAAGTAGGAATGATAAGTATCATGATAGGTGGAGGAAACACAATATAGGTTAAACACAAAATAGGTTAAAGAACTCTAGATGTGGTGGGGAGGGAAGAGCTGTGAAAGAATTGCCCTCCTCTGAGATCTGAGAAAAACAAACTGACAATAAAAAAAGGAGTCTGATAAAGCTGGTATTCTATGGAGATATGTGTCTCTGGTTTGAAGTGCTATCCTTGTAGCTACATATGTTTTTTTGGCCCTGGCCTTGGGGCTGCAGTCTTCAGGCCCATTTTCAGTTAACCCTCAGATGAGAATATATCTTACTACAATTTGTTATGTGCCAAGGCCATACTGATATGCATGACATCTACTTATGTTCCTATACAAAAAGTGAATCCACAAATCCTTTTAATCAATTACTAAGTACGTGGGAACAATTATATGCTAAGTATTGCATAACTGTATGAATATGTGTGCTTATATAAATACTTGGCACGTTGGAATATAAGAAAAAATAGACACAAAAAGGAAACTTTACGCCTGAAAATTTAGTCAAGCAGTAAATTATAATCTATTGATTCTTTTGTATCACCTTCAGTTTCTAAGGAAAGTAAAATTTCTGAGCATATTATGGAATTTTCTGAGAGGATCCCAATAGTTCCCAAAGGAATCAAATTACATCCTAACTACAAGGCTGAAAAATAAAATCAAAATTCCTTACTAATTGAAGAAAGGAAATACCTTTACAGAAGAATTTCATCAAGTAAACGTTTTCTTTCCTTATTGAATCAGAGCTGTATTTAATCAAGGCATGAGTGGACTGCCAAGTTCTCTTCTTATGTTTTACAAGAAATAAAGCATCCAAAAATAGATTTCTGCTTCTTAGTACACTCTAAGTCACTGATGTTTCAAATCTCAACTAAGATTATACTTTCACAGATTAATTCAAATGGAGGGATGAAGGAATATTCCTTATAACTGAAACAAAAATAACATGAATGTAACGTGAAAGATCAGCTTGGGTTCTATGTATGGCAAAAAAGAAGATGATAATAGGTCCGGTTTCCTTAATAGCTTAATTGTTGTATAATTGATATACAAAAAACTGCAAATATTTTAATGTATACAATTTAATGAATTTGGACATATGCAAACACCTGTGATACCATCACCACAATTGAGGTCAAGGATAGATCCAACACCTCCCAGAGTTTCCTTGTGTTTCTTTGTTGTTGTTGTGTTTGTTTGTTTGTTTTGATGTGTGTGTGTTAAGAACACTTACCATGATATCTGCCCTCCTAACAAATTTCGAAGTGAAATAGGTCTGTTTTTTCAACCTTTGTAGAGATAGAAGACCCCCTCCAAAATCCTGCCCAGAGTGTGACTAACTGTTGGACTATCTCTTGACTGCCTTTCAATGACAAGTAAAACTTTGCTTTCCGTCACCCTCCTATAAGTATACTGGAATGAAATTGCAAGACTGCTCTTAAATGAACATATGGCTAAATGAGCTCTACAACAGAAATAGACTCGATATTGAGCTTTGTGCAACAATAAATTGCACGTTTAATTGCCTGAAGCAGTAGTACATATGACCTTATTTTATGGCAATTATATTTATGGAATCAATTCAAATAGGAAATCCAAGATATCTTTTTCAATGAAGAAATTGCAAGAATAAACTGCACAAGTCTTCAAATTTGGTTTAACCTTGCAGAAATGTACTGACTGTTCATAGATTTTTTTTTTTCACGTATGAGAAATATATATGGTTAAGAAGGTGTCAGATTCAATAAGCAAAAAGCCTTGCTGTGGTTCTTCCCAAGAAGAATATTATTTCTCAAAAGAAGCAAAAAAATTCTACTCACAAATAACACTACAACAAACCAAAGAGATTAACTTTTGAAGCACATAATGCTTTGGTTGGGTTTATTTCATTATATTTCATCTACCTTAAGCCATTCATTGTAAGACACACCATTATTTTACCATCTATACCAACAATAAGGAAAAAATGCTGCCAATTAAAGGATAACTCAGTGTTTTAACAATTGTCTTACTCAACGCAGGAAATAGTCACACTAACTTTTCCTCTATTCTGGGGTTTTAGTAACGGCTTCTGCCTTTAGCTACATTGTGGTGAGCAATAGTCTACTACTGATCTTAACAACAAAAGTTAAACTGCTTCTTGAGGATATCTTTCTCCCTGAGATCCTATAAGCACTTGGCTGCTGCTTTGCAAGAAAATGAGGAATTATAGCCAGTTCCCTAATGATGAATATTTTTTTCACAAATATCAAATTTACCCCCCATTGATCACTTTTCACGCCTTCCTGATTACATAGTAACTTTTTCATTTAATGCCAAATTGTGGTGTAATCCTTTAAAGACATTTTAAATGGCAATTACACTTAGCATGTGTTGTAACAAGAGGACACATAACTCTTTTGAGAGAAGAAGAATATGCAGCTATGGCTAAATGTGTCCACACAGACAAGTAATGAAACTACATCACAACTGCCCCCTGCCCAAAAGTGATAATAAGAGGGTATAATTGTAATTCACATCAACTTAAGATCAACACACACACACACACAGACACGCACACACACACACACAAATATACAGCTAAAAAGGAATAAAGTATGATGGAAAAACATCCTGAGTTTCTTCCTTTCTCTGAAGTTCTTTATAGTTAATTTTGGTGCTCACTTCCTAGAATTTGTTATGTGGTTACAAAACTTTTATCTCAAATCCTGTCTTTTTCATAATCTAAGTACCTAAGCACCGAGATGAGGAAGAAAACATTTCAAACACTTCCTAGGTAGTAAAAGCTATTGGTTAAAAGTTTTTATTTTTTTTTTTTGTTTTTTTTTTTTTGGAGAGTATAGGAAACAATAGAATTTTAAGTGTGCATCACATTTGAAAAGATGCTACTTGAAAAGATTCAACTAAGCAAGTTAGTCACCCCCTCTCTCTCTCTCCCTGAAACCTCTGATAACCTCCATTGAGTCCTGTGGGTGAGAGATTTGCAGCCTGCCCCCTAGTGGCCTAAGGCGTTTGCTTACTGTGTTAGCCTGTTGGGCTGCCATAACAAAATATTTACCATAGACTGGGTGGCTTAAACAAAATAAATTAATTTTCTTACATTTCTAGAGGCTAGAAGTTCCAAATCAAGGTTTGGCAGGGCTGGTTTCTGTTGAGGACTCTCTCCCTGGCTTGCAGATGACTCCTTCTATGTCTTCACTTGGCATGTGCATGTGCATGGGGGTTGAGTGAAGAGAAGAGAGAAAGGGAGAGATAGATAGATAGATAGATAGATAGATAGATAGATAGATAGATAGATGAGAGAGAGAGAGAGAGAGAGAGAGAGCGCCTCTTCTAACAGGGACACCAATCTTATCAAATCATGGCCTCACCCTTAAGATCTCTTTCACCCTTAATAACCTCTTTAGAGGCTCTATCTCAAATATAGCCACAATAGGGGTTATAGCTTCCAAATATGAGTTTTGGGGGTCGGTGGGGCACAAAATTCAGTCCATAACCCCCCCACTGGTTTAAAACTTCTACTTCCCATGTAACTTAATAGCAACAAGTATTGATATGCCCCTGACTTTTTTTGGGGGGGGGAGATGAAGCTGTTTAATGAACCCTACCCCACCTACAATTATTTATTTACTTTTTATTGAAGTATAGTTGATTTATAATGTTGTGTTAACTTCTGCTGTACAGCAAAGTGATTCAGTTATACCTGAATATATATACCTTCTTTTTTATATTCTTTTCCACTATGTTTTATCCCAGGATATTGAATATAATTCCCTGTGATATACAGTAGGACCTTGTTGTTTATCCATTCTATATGTAATAGTTTGCATCTACTAACCTCAAACTCCCAATCCATCCCTCCCCCCTCCCCGATGTTTAATAGAACTAATTGTAGAAAAGATTTTCCCTAAAGCCAAGTAGTTGTCTCAGCCACTTCTGTTTAGGGAAAGTAGTGCTTGCATAGTTCAAGGTCAGTTGAAAGAGTTTTTAATCCTAAAACCCCACATAGCTGACAAGGGCCACAAACTGACATTTGTTTCTCTTAGAACTGGCATGTGGCTAAGACAATTCAAGACCAGTGACTTTGCTGAGGTTTGAACAGAACAGGGACCTGGCTCTGAAAATTTTATGGCAAGAAGGAGAAGAGAAGAATGCTTTCTTCCTACAGGCAGCTCATTCCATAGAAAAGAAATAAGAAGGAACTGCTTATACATGCCAATTTCTCCTTCCAGCCTCACATCAGATAAAAGGGCAGAGAGACCAGAAGTGATACTGTTAGTTGAGTTCCTTCCACATGAAAGGAAATATCAGGAGGAAGAAAATGCATTCCTTCCAAGAGACCTCAAACAGAAAATTCTAAATATTTCATTTGTAATATTTTGCTGACAATAATTAAGACAAAAGACAAAAATCCCAATATCAGTATTACCATATGAAGTGATATCATAGAGAATAATTTAATAAAAAATCTCTATACCACTTGATTGATATCTCTGTAAAACATTCTTGTTGCAGAAGACATGCAGAGTTTTTGTGCATCCATCATCCCTGTTTTTAGTTAGACTCCTGAGTTTCCTTTGGGAAAAACTCCCTCCTTCATGGCCTGAAATCTTGGGAACTGTCAAATAAAGTGACCCAAGGTTATATAAATCGAATGCCAAATAAAAGTCTTTAAGGGTCTTTGAATCTTGGGTAGGGTTCTGCAAATAGGAAAGCAGCCCTGAAAGTAATGCTGCTTTGAGTCCATTACCTGTTTCTACTTTTAGCTTTTTTCAAAACCAGGTTGTTTAGCTTTTCCTTTGATTCTTTAATTATTCTTCAAATTTTAATAATGTGTTTAATTAGTCTTTGCTTAAATACCACTGGTGATAGAACCAATTACCTCATGTACTATCTTTATATGTTAAAAATACTCTCCCTTTTCTAGAGCTGAAACTTGAGCCCTATAGCTTCCTCCATTAGTTCTTTTATTTCCCTAGGGATATAAAAAAAGAGATCCAAATCTTCCATAGTGCCATTCTTTCAAATTATTGAACTCTTTATTTTTTCCATATTAATTCCATATTAGTCTCTAGAACACTTTCTTAGATGGCGTGACTTATATTGTTACTATCCTTTTTTTAAATCATCACTAATTAATCTTACTACTCTAAAAGCGAAATGTACAAAATTGATTATAATGTTTTTTGTGTGCTCAATTGAATGCAGAGAAAAATGAGACTATTAACTATTCATGTCTTAAGTCTCTCCTTTAGTGGTCTTGTCTCCCGTGAATAGAAGCTAAATCATTTTAGATGTTGGTATAAATACAACCACTATTACTACTTTATAATTATATGTGCATAAATATATACATATAATTATTTCATAATTATTTAAAGATGCTTTCCATAGATAAGTGAAATAACTTCATATCTTTACTTGTACTTTTTCTAAGTGAAATAACTTTACCTATTCATTTGTATGGTAACACATTTTTATGTTAGAATTTAACCAGAATGCAAAATAAAAGAATAAAAGAGACAAATGGGAGCAAAGTTATAATGGAGTGAGAAAAGGAGCTCAGAGGTTGAATCCATAGGAACAAATGAAGAGAGGCAAAAATTATAATTAATAAGTTTAGCATAATAAGCTCTCTATATATGTGCTTGCTATTTCTTCTCTCATCTTCCTTAAAAGACATAAAATTATATAAAGTAATAATTATAATAATATATTGTTGGGTTTATAAAATATATAAATGTAATATATATAATAATATTAACTGGAGTATCAAGTTAGTATAAATCTGAAGTAGATTCTGATGTTAAGTTGTATATGATAAGCCCTAGAACAACCATTAAGAAGATAACTCAATAACTATAATAAAAAATTATTAAAGAAATTGAAATGTTACCCTAGAAAATATTCACTAAATACAAAAGAAAGCAGTAAAGGAGAAACAGAAGAAAAGTATGAGACATATAAAAACAAAAAGTAAAATGATGTGGCAATTAGGCAAGAAAAAGAAAATAAAAGTTCTCCAGATTGGAACAGAAGAACTAAAGCTATCTCAATTTGTAGATTACATGATCCTGTATATAAAAAAGTCCTAAGGAATCCAGTAAAAAATCTATTAGAACTAATACATTTGTTCAGTAAAATTGTAGGTAAAAGATAAACATACAAAATTGTATTCTTATACACTAGTAAGGAACAACGTAAAATTTTAAAAAATTCCATTTAGAATGTCACCAAAAAAGATAACTTATTTAGGAATAAATTTAACAAAAGAAATGCAAAACTCACTCTGAAGCAACCTCCTCAATAATGATCCTATGTGTGATTCTCTTTGAATACATACTGCTTAGGGTTTGTTGAGATTCTTGCACCTATAGATTAATTTTTTTCCAAATTTTAAAATCGTCAGCTATTATTTCTTCAAACATCTTTTCTTCTTCCTTCTTTATGGGAATCCCATTACATGTACCTTACTATGTTTAATGTTATTCTGTTAATTTTTCTTCAGATTAGATAACATCCAGTGTAGATCACACTTCATACTCACTGATTTTTTTTCTTTCTCTGCTGTTTCATATCTGCTATTCAGCACTTCCAATAGGTTCTCTCTTCCTCTCTCTTTTCGGCTACTGCACTTTTAAACTCTAGAGTTTCCGTTTAATTTTTTTTTAGTAGTTTTAATTTCTCTAATAACTGAAAAATAATTTAAATTAACAGAGAAACTAAAATGGTGCTTAAATATATGTGTTTAACACAAAAGAACAGAGTACAGGAGGAACTGATACAGGAACAAAAAAATACAACATAAAAATCAAATGTGGATATTGTGATCTGCAGAACAGCTATTAAGTAAATAGTAACTCAAAATATAGTTTAAAAAATCAACAGAGGAATCAACAACAATGACAAAACAGAAGAAATATAGAAAATAAACACCAAAATGGCAGATGTAAACCCAGCTATATCAATAATTACATTAAATGTGAATGGACTAGTCCTTCATTCAAAAGGCAGAGATTGTTAGACTGGACACAAAAAAGCATGACTTTCTTACATGCTATTTATAAAGATACATTTTATATTCAAAGACACAAATAGACTGAAAAGATAGAAAAATGTGTGCCCTACAAATTGTCTCCATAAACTAACTGAAGTGGCTATATGAATATCACAGAAATTGACTTATATTTCTTGTAAGAAATCTTTCTAGAAATAAAGAGAGACATGTCATAAAGATGAAAGAATATATTAAGATGATATGATGATTATAAATGTATATGCACCTAATACTCCCAATAATATAAGAATTAAAAATATCTTCACATCTAAATACTCCTCTCCTGGAGTGAGGAGTGGGATGAGTTCTTCAGTCTTTATAACCATATTGGTTTTGTGCCATGAGCTCTTTAGCATGAAGGAAAATATTTTCCTTCTGACAAGTGTGATTGTTGCAAACAATTAGCTAAGAAAAAAGAAGACAGAGGTAACTAAGCTTTGAAACTCTGTCCCAAAGTCATGAGCATAAAGGAAGCAACCATTTGCTCTTAGCTCTTTTGGGAATGATTGGCTCATGTGGGCGCCACATTATGGTTATGTGGAATTTTGAGCTGACAGCTAAAGGACATACTTTTTTTTGTTGTTCATATATGACCTTAACTCTCATTTTTAGGTATTAGGAAGATTCACTCTGCTGAGGCTGAGTCTTAACCATACCAAGAATATTGTGCATTTTAGGTTTTCACAGCATACTCCACTGATTCTTTACAGAGCTTGTCAACTTGTTGTCATGAAAAGATCCAGCTTTAGAGAGTTATAAGCTATGCCACTTTTAATTCTTCTTCCCTAGAAGAAAGAATATGTTTGGCTGGTTTTTAACATTTCGTATTTTCATGAAGGCTAATATTATTAATTTATTCTTCCAGCTAGTTTTGGTTGTGCCATCTTTTAAATAAAAGTGAATCATTTTGGGGAGCACACGGAGGAATGATGCAGAGCACAACACATTGTCAGAAGTGTGGTTTGAGATTCAGGAATGTAATCTTGTGTTGTTTGTTCTGTTCTCTTGCCATAGAGCTAGTTTTCTCAATAATAGCTGCAATGGAAATATCAAATATGAAAGCTTCATTTCCCCATCCTTCAAAAAGCCTTTTAGCCTACTTTGAAATTCCCAAAGAATACCTAGATAAATGCCTATCAACTGAAAAATGTCAAAGCTAATGCTCTGCTTCAGAATTAAAGCACGGAGAAAAAGCCTGCAATACAGGTACAAACTTCTTTGGTGCCTCTGAAGCATTCCTGCCAGTGTTAACTCACAAGGGCTCATTCTGCTTCTGAGGCCACTAACACAGTTTGCTCCCACGTCTGCTCACAGTATATCCTTTCTTGTAAATAATGGAGTAAGAATATAGAAATTGGGTGAATGAAATGGGCAGATAACCCTTGAAATAAATTAAACGACTGTGGAAGTTGCATTGATATTCCAGACCAAACCCCACGGCCTGTTTATGCATTGAAGGGGTCACATGTTGAATAGAATCTTAAGGTTCTGAAGCCTAAATTCAAAGTAAATGGCCTAGTGTCCCAGGAGAACTGGTTCTAAAAATGCCAGGTTTCAAAGCTAAGTGAAATAGCGATCATCTGAATTCTCTCAGCCTAAAGACATCCTTTACTTCAATTTCTAAAGCGTTCCTCCTGGGAGTGCTTAGTCTTTCTCTTTGGTGTTTCTGGTCATGGATGTCATACATTCAAACTCTGAGAGTAATCATGAGAGAGGAGCAAAAGAGAAGCACCTAAGAGTTCTGCATTCCCACTGCAGAATTTAATAAACGGTAATGATATCACAACTCTTACTCACCTTAGCTGGTGTTTTGGAAAATGCTCTGCCCAGAGAGTCTTGGATGTGTATACGGGGGTGAAAGTGGGGACAGGAGGTGGTCACGTTTTGTGCTTTTATTTCCAAAACTCAGCACGTGCAGTTCTTCTACAGAGGACTGCCCTTAGGTTGCCAGAGCCTCATTTGCCTGTCTTGTGCAGAGATCAGGAAGCACCTGGGAATTTATATCTCCCTCAGCAAGTCAAAACGACACTGAGGCATAACTTACATTTCAGAAAACCCTTGCAAGATCAGGATGAAGCCACTTTTTGCAGAAATTTGCCTGAGATGATACCTCGCTTAGATTTTCCATTTCATAACCCTTCCCTGCCCTGCTTTCCCTACTCCCTTGCCAATTCCCCATGAGGCATTTTCTTAATAAATCTCTCACCTGTCAATCCACGCCTCAGGGTCGGCTTCTGGGGATCTCAACCCATGACGCAGCCTGGCACCATGGGATTAAGCCACCCTAATAAAAAGAGCAAAGGCATTTTGGTGAAGGTTAGAGGAGCAGAGGGGCTTCAGTAACTAAAGAAAAAAAAAGGGTGCTGGTAACCTTTACTATCATGTATCTTATTCTTCACCACCCTTTCTCTTGCATCTTTTTTTTGTCCCTCTTCAAGAGTGCTGTGCCTTTAAACTCCCCTTAGAATTTCCTTGTGGGAAAACCATCATTCATTTCACTCCTTGCTCTCCTTCCATCAAAACATATTTGTTCATAATGCTAGTTCTCAGAATTTTGGACACTGTCCTCTAATTTGATAAAGTAATTCTAGCAAAAGTTAGTCGCAATTGTTATATTACTCATCTCTTATATTATACACAGAAATACCTGTAGCATATATATTCAAAGCAGAGCATTAAGATAAAAAATGAAAACAACTCAGTTCCTATCCTAAAGACAGGTAAAATCTTTTTAGTATAATAAGTTCACAGTAAAACTATTAGAACATTTTCAAATGTCATAAGAGATATATGTACAAAGTGCTTTATGTGTTCAAAGAAAGGAAAGGAACTCTGTGGCAGTTATTTTTGCATATCATTTCATTCAGAAATTAAGTTAAATAATGTAAGTATTTAACATATTTAACATATTAATGTTAAATATTAACATAACATTTAGAATGTTAAGTTAGATAATGTAAAGAACTGGCTCTTACTTTCTACAGATAAGGCAGTGAGCTCAAGTTAAGTACTTGACTGAGGCACATTGCAGATGAATGCCAAAGCCAAGATTGAAAGTACTCTTTTTTGCATCCAAAGTCTGTGCTCTTTCCTCTACATTACTTCAAATAAGGGCAGCAAAGAATACTTGAAATTTAAAGTGTATTCAGGAAATTAGGTAAAAGATATCATTTATATCAGGGATTGAGGTATTTACCTTACCTGTATTATTCATTCTTGCACTAATCCTGTAGAGTAGATATTATGTCATCCACTTAAAAATTAAAAAAAAAAAATCAGATGAAGTAAAACTTGCTCAAGCTCACAGAACTACAAGGTGTGGGTTTGATCCCAGGTCTTTCACTCCAAAGCCTGATGTTTTACTTAATTTTCTTTTGGCTAGAAATTGAGAGGAGAGTCTGCCAGATCAAGTGGAGAGTAGAGAGGAAAACAGAGCAGGGGAGCTCCGAGTGTGTATGGGGAGAGGGAGTAGACAGTTGGCTGGGGTATCATCTGATGAACGAAGAGCAGGACGACAGCATAGACTGGCTAATGCTCTGCTTAGGTCTCAAGGGGTTTTGATGTCAATTGATGTGCCCATCAATTGTACCCAGACTATCACTGAAGATTTTCAACCAAGAGCATAGCATGGTCAGAGCTGAGTTTTAATATGCTAACTTCTTATATTTTTATGGTAACATGAATATTTTATATATATATATATATATAAACCATAAAAATAAGGAATATTTACTATTTTCGTCAGTGTGTTTTAAATGAGGTGAATTGGGGTCAGGTTAATTTCCTATTGCATCCTTTAACTTTACCATGTAGGATATTGCTTATTTTATCATTATCTATGATAGACTCTTCATAACCCTTGGATGCAATTTTTACTAATGTTATCACAGTTTATAAATAACAAAATGCCAACTGTGTCAACTGCTGTGCATTCCCAGAGGATCTAAGCCTGACTATAAGGATGAATTGCCCATCAACCAAATACAAAACAGGGAGCGAAAATTTAATCTAATTCAGCAAGATAACAGTGACCACAAAGCTTGAGGTTGAGAGTTCTGGATAGTGGTAACATTTGATGTTAGGTGAAAGATTAGATCATTAACAATGGCATTTCTTTACCATAAGGCAAAAATTGAGATAATCCTTGGGAGATCAACAATTTCAGGAACCAGGCAAGAGCGTCAGATGTCCCAAGATACGGCTGGAATCAAGGGCAGTTTCCAGGCTCTTTCTATCCTGGATGTGCATGTGGGGTAGCTAGGAAAGGTGAGGGGAAGGTGACGGAGGCATGAAAAAACACTGGGCAGCAGGAAACTGACTAGAAAATTCAGAGAGGAACACTTCCCTACGCCCAAGAGGAGAAAGGATAAGACATCTATTTAGTGGTGTTCTAATCAAACTTAGCAAGCTGTTTATAAAACACTAAGAAATGGCTCCATGTGAAGTCAGGACGTTTCTAGGCCCAGGGATCAGATAGGAGAATATTTACTCTTATGCTAAGAAGGACTGACACAGTAAGTAACCATGATTTCTGTAAGAGATACTGGGACAAAACAAGAATATAAATCAGTTCATTTATTCATTCTATAAAAATGTGTTGGGTACCTACTAGATGCCAGGAAGAGTTCTAGGTACTGGGGATAAAATAGTGCAAAATAAACAAGCAAACAAATAATGAAAGATAAAAGTTCCTCCCTCTTGAAGCTTACCTTCTGGTGGGGAAGACAAACAACATACAGAGAAGAAGTAAACGTGTAACGCTTCAGTTACTGGCAAGTCCTCTGGAATGTAATTACAAAATTACAGTGACATTTCTCCTTGGTATAATCCCGGGCCAAAATGCACATGTAAGGAAGGAAGGACAGAAGAGAGGATGTAACTCCTGACTGGTTGGCACCAAGGCTGAATGGAAGGAAAGGTCTTTAAAGGTTCCAGAACAATCCACATTGTCACTTGCAGAGCAGGAAGTGAATTATTTGCATATCAACTGCCTGCCTCTCTGTCATTTCTGAAGCAATAAATGTACTGCAAGATTGTGAGAATGAATCCAATTCGCTTCCTTAGGAACAGCACAGCATAATTGGTTTGCCACTTTGAACAGGAGCACTGTTTTATTTTTTTGAGTGAAACCATCGTTTACGTTATTATACATCTAGATGGTTAAAGTTTTCTAAATTATCAATTACAGAGACCAGGATTCTGAATTTAATAGACTGTTAATCTAGGTTCATTAAAGTAGAACTAATTTTCACTATGTTATAAACTATGTCTCTAATTTCAAATTAATGGAAACTCCTGGAAATTACTATCAAACTTTGAAAGCATTATCTGCTATTGAAATGCGTACTTCTGAAGAAGACTGGCTGTTGAACCAGTCAGCCTCACCGTTATTACCATTAACCCTCACACGTTGATTAAATACTAATGTAACCCCAAGGAAATTTCAACTAAGGGTTTTTTTGTTTTTTGTTTTTTTTCTTTCTATAGGCCTCATGCCTCCAAAGCTATTAAGGTACTCTATTCTTCTGCTAATTATCTGAAATGTTATTAATCTGAAGGCTAAAACTCATAGAACTTCTTCAAAGCTACTCTACAGTGACAGTGGAGTTGAAGTTAAAAATATAATTAAGAGATTGAAGAAAAATATTCTAGTGGTTAATTTCCAAACTTTTAGACCTTAACACACATGCTATTATCTTCTTTTGTCTGATTTTTTTCTTTTTTCCCCAAATTGTTTTTAAATGGCGAAACTGCAGTCTTTTGCATTTTGCAAAGAGATTGGGAAATAGTCACCATTAAAAAACAAATAGGGCTTCCCTCGTGGCGCAGTGGTTGAGAGTCCGCCTGCCGATGCAGGGGACACGGGTTCGTGCCCTGGTCTGGGAAGATCCCACATGCCGCGGAGCGGCTGGTCCCGTGAGCCATGGCCGCTGAGCCTGCGCGTCCGGAGCCTGTGCTCTGCAACGGGAGAGGCCGCAGCGGTGAGAGGCCCGCGTACTGCAAAAAAAAAACCTTTCATATTGTAGCTGATATTTTTAACACTTTGGTTCAAAAATCTATGTAACCTGTAATCTATATTATTACCTTCCCAGTGGAACCCTCACCCCCACTCCCCTTGTACCACTCAAGTTGAATGTGCCCTCTGGAGAGATGAAATTCTAGTAACCCTGGTATGGAGTTGTCACTCTTCTACACAGGTCCTGAGCCTCAGGAAATGCAAAAATAAAACAAGCATGTATTGCATCTACTTGTCTTGGGAAGAGATAAAATTCAGGATAGTCAGAAATTCTGTCTGTTTAGCTCAGAAAGAGACATAAAGAACTGTTAAATTCGGTGTTCCTGTAAGCTATAGGATAGGCATATCCTTTAAAGACTAATTAATAGTGATTTCACATTTTTGTCATAATAAATGGTCTGTAATGAATGAAACCAAGTTTTATGGATCTAGTGTAGTTGGCTTCTTCTGTGCATGAAAACTTTAAATATTTGATAGCTATCCATATCAGTAAGCATTTTCAGAAAAAAAAGAATTATTTTACATATGAAGGATGTTTCACTTATAACATCCTGGCCTCATAATACATTGAGAAAGTGGTCATTATATTCTAATCACTAGTATCAATTAGTAAGCACAATGGTCTTGACCTAAATAAGAAAAAAAAAAATTGTGTCAAAGATATTTTTAGAATAGCAGAATTGGGTTTATTCTAGGCTGAAATAGACCAAATCTTACTTTCAGATTGTTCATTAAACCTTTGCTTCTCTGTTTATTTTTACTTAAAAAAAGTTTGTTTCCTCAGAAGTAGACATGGTTTCAGCACATTGACAGGGTATCCATTAGTCAACCATTCCTTTATTCAAAGCTTTACTCAGCAAGTATTAATTGATCGGTAAGGACAAAGAGAAGGGTGCTTGGATTCAGTCCTGGAGTCTATCCATTGTTATAAGGGTGAAACAGAAGAATGGGTTTAACCTTTACCAACTTATTTTTCTCATTCATAACATGAGAAAATAAAAGTACTTATTCATAGTGATGCTATCAGTACTAAATAAAATAATGTTAAGAAAATGTATTTGGTACAGTGTAGCCCTCCTGTGCCTTCTGTTCTGATTATATTTATTTTCTTCTTTTTTCTGACGGGCCATTCATTTTATTCCTGGTTTGTTTTGCTTTTCTATCTGCACTACCTAAAATGCACTTCTTTTCTATAGTGAACTCTTATTTAACAATGAAGTTCTAAGTTACCCATCGTCTCTGTTACAAAATCTGTATTGACTCTGCCTTCTCTCCCCATCCTCCCGACAGGTAGAATTGACTTTCCTCACTTTTATACTTCCTGTATGTGTCATGGAGGTTTCTTTCGTAGCAAACACAAATTTCTGTTTCACTTTTTGTTTACATCTTTGTTTCCTTAACTAAATATAAATTCCTGAAGACTTAGAAATACTTCGTATTCATATACTCTTCCTCAGAAAAGTGCCTGAAATATACTTAACATGCAGCAAGTGTTGAATGGATGACAGCATGAATAAATGCATATTTTATGCCTTAATGTCATTATTATGGGTATAACGGGAATGTACATGATTCAGTGAGTTCCCAGAGAGCTTGCATTGAGCTTAGGAACTTCATAAAAAGTATATTATTTAACCCACTGAAACCTGTATTTATAAGCAAGAAACAAATATTAGAAAATTAGAAATAAGTTTTCTAAAAACATGGCAAAATTGGGATTGGCAATGAAGGCTGCCATGATTTAAAGCTCCAAAGTCTCTCTCTCCCTCTCTCTCCAAGGGAGAAAGAAGGGAAGAGAGAGGATATATATATATATATATATAGTGACAGTGTATTATATATACATACATATAAAATATATATAAACAAGCCCTGACTTACGGTGGTTCAACAGTGATTTTTCAACTTCATGATGGTGCAGAGAGTGATACACATTTAGTAAAAACCATACTATGAATTTTGAATTTTTATCTTTCCCTGGCTAGTGATACTCCTGTGATGCTGGGAAGCAGCAGTGAGCCGTAACTCCCAATTAGCCATTTTATAATGGCTGTAAACAACCGATACGCTTACAACAACCTGTTTTTCACTTTCAGTACAGTAGCCATTATTATGTTATGTTATGTTATGTTATGTTATGTTATGTTATGGACTGAATCATATCTCCCCAAAATTCATATGAAGAGATGAAATTCCAATACCTCAGAATGCACTGTATTTGGATATAGGGCCTTTAAAGAGGTATTAAATTTAAATGAAACCTTTGGAGCATGCCTTAATCCAATCTGACTGGTGTCCTCCTAAGAAGAGGAAGTTTGGACTTACAAAGAGACACCAGGGAAAAGGCCACGTGAGCATATAAGGAGAAGGCGCTGTCTTCAGGCCAAGGAGAGAGACCTCAGGAGAAACTAAGTCTGCCAACACCTTTGATTTTGGATTACCAGCTCCCAGAATTGTGAGAAAATAAATTTCTATTGTTTAGGCCACCTAATCAATGGTATTTTATTAGGCATTCCTAACAAACTAATTTATATATATGTGTGTGTGTGTGTGTGTGTGTTAATATATATTTTAATATATATATACACACATGTATAATATATATTTAACTTGCATTATTATTACATACATACCTAGTTTTATATAGTCAAATAATATCACAATACTTACAACTAAAAACAATGGTTATCTGTCTCACTCTGGATTCGTGTTCTCCAGAGACTACCAATTTCACCTCTTTTAGCTGTTTCCTCTTGTATTTTCTTCTTATTTCTACATAGCATGCTTATTATTATGCTATATTATTTTTACTTTCATATTTAGATATTATTATTAAATTCCCACCAGAGAAGATGGAGATTTGCTTTTTTTACATTTTTTCCTCTTTCTTCTAGGACATATATTTCATAATTTTGCTGAAATAAATATGCAGTGTTAACATAATTATGACCACAGAAATGTTATTCTAAGCTCAGTTGCAGAAAACTAGAATACTAAACAGCAATCCCTGTGATACTTCTATCCGTGAGAATCAGCAACATTCTCTTCAGCCTGAAGGGACCTTTCCTGCCTTGCTTGATTGAAGTCTGCAATGTATTCCCATGGGACAGTTAGTTACCTTGTAGAACAAAATAATTTCTCTTTATTTGTCATTTCCTGTATATTGTTCATTGACTTCCAATCTATAATGTTAGTCAGATCTCAGCATGTTTCAGAAGATCAGTTAGAACATTAAAGCTACAAAAGAGGATTACAAATCAAAAGTATTAAAAGATTTTGCTAAATTGTATCAACACAAATCTGGAAAACAGGTGTGGGAATGTATTTTTATGATGTTAAATCACAGAGGGAAAAAAATAATTTCAGATATATTGTTGAGAGTCAAGATATCCCCACACTCACAACCTATCTAGGTCCTATGATAAAGTCTATGGAAGTCTATTCACCATGACTTTCAGAAATACTTTGATGGGAGTAAAAATAGAATCTTTGATAACTATTGTAATGACTAATTTCTATAGGCCAAAGGGTAATGAGAGAGACTGCTAATGGAATGGATATTTATTTTCAGTACCAATGCTGGAAGTAATCAAGAAGCTGCTCTAATTTATAAGATGAAGATATATATACTCTACTTAGCACCAGAATGAGCTAAACTAGATAAATCTTTGGTGGTTACTTATTGATCATGGAGTCCTTAGTGATAAATTTAACAACTACTCATAAAGTTCCTACTTGATTCGTGGACTGGAAATATTTTATGTGTGCCAATCAGAGATCTGATATGAGCCATCACAATAACTGTGACCTGGTACCCAATTCCCAAACCTGTATCAGATCAGAGAATCCAAGTCCTTTGAAGTACTCTGGGTACACTTGAGTAAGGAAACTCTAATAACGTCATAAAAATGTACTTTAACTACTTTAAACTTCGTAGCTTCTCTTACAGCTACTTTTTCAGGTTTACTGTGCAGTGAGTAAAGTAAAATATCCATACTGTTTGAGGATGATTGAATACTGATTCTGAGCTAATGATAACTTTGAGGGATTCATAATATCACTGTGGACCAAAAGGATAACGTGGTCTTATATGTGTCTGGGGATAAATGGATATACTCAACAATGATCAGAATTCCTACCTTAATTCTGGGACAGAAAGTATCCGTTAAGAGTTCCTATAATTTTGCTTTCCTCCCAAAATAATAAATCAAAAGTAATACTATATACTTGGGAGATTGCAGAGTGTAAAGCCAACATCAGTGATTTGAAAGATGCCAAGGGGGTGATTCCAATCACTTCCTCACTTAACTCACCTGTTTAGTTTGTGCAGCGACAGATGTATCCTGGACAATGACAGTATTTATGGTGAATGTAAACAAAAATAACCAAAATAGTGTCTATTCTTCCTGTTGTCTCTTTGCTGTAGGAAATCAACAAAGGCCTTTGTCTCTGTTATATTTGTGTCTACTACCACAAGGTAAAGAACAACAGAAGCAATTTGCAGTCAACACAGATAGCACTGTATCTTTATTCTTATGCTTTAGATCTGAATAAATTATTGGAATCTGTGCCATAATTCAATTTTACAGAGCTTTGATCATCCCAGAGTTTCAAAGTAAATGAAATTGGGCTACTAAAGTGGTTGGCAAACTATGGTCAATTAGCCAAATTCAGTGTACAACCTGTTTTTGTAAGGCTTGTGGGCTAAATATGGTTGTTACACTTGTAAAATGTTGTAAACACACACACACACACACACACACACACATACACACACGAATATGTGACAGGAACTAAATGTGCCCCACAAACCCTAAGCTATTTATGCTCTGGTGCTTTAGAGAAAATATTTGCTGTAGAAAATTTTTCTACTTAGACCAAAAAATAAATAAATAAAACTGACTACATCAATAACATCATATTAATATTATAGAATCTAGTAAGCAGGAAGTGACAGCAGTGTGGATAACATTCTTTTCTACTGAAGTATAGTTGATTTACAATGCTGTGTTAATTCTGTACAGCAGAGTGATTCAGTTATACATATATATATACATTCTTTTTTAATATTCATTTCCTTTATGGTTTACCATAGGATATTCAATATAGTTCCCTGTGCTATACAGTAGGACTTTATTATTTATTCATTCTCTATATAATAGCTTACATCTGCTAACCCCAACCTACCACTCCACCCTTTCCCCAACCCCCTCCCCCTTGGCTACCACAAGTCTGTTCTATATATTCGTGAGCCTGTTTCTGCTTCATAGATAGGTTCATTTGTATCATAGTTTAGATTCCACATGTAAGTGATATCATAGGGTATTTGTCTTTCTCTTCCTGACTTACTTCACTTAGTATGATAACCTCTTGTTGCATCCATATTGCTGCAAATGGCATTATTTCATTCTTTTTTATAGCTGAGTAGTATTCTATTGTATAAACATACCACATCTTCTTTATTCACTCATCTGTCAATACACATTTAGGTTGCTTCCATGTCTTGGCTATTGTGAATAGTGCTGCTCTGAAAATAGGGGTGCAGGTATCTTTTTGAATTATAGTTTTGTCTGGATATATGCCCAGGAGTGGGATTGCTGGTAATTCTATTTTTAGTTTTCTGAGGACTCTCCATTTTCCATAGTGGCTCCACCAACCTACATTCCCACCAACAGTGTAGGAGGGTTCCCTTTTCTCCACACCTTCTTCAGCATTTGTTATTTGTAGACTTTTTAATGACGGCCATTCTGACTGGAGTGAGATAGTTTTGATGTGCATTTCTCTAATAATTAGCGATGTTGAGCATCTTTTCATGTGCCTGTTGGCCATCTGTATGTCTTCTTTGGAGAAATGTCTATTTAGGTCTTCTGCCCAATTTTTGATTGGGTTTGTTTTTTTGTTGTTGAGTTATATGAACTGTTTGTGTATTTTGGAAATTGAGCCCTTGTTGGTCACATCATTTGTAAATATTTTCTCCCATTCTGTATGTTGTCTTTTTGTTTTATTTATGGTTTCCTTTGATGTGCAAAAGCTTGTAAGTTTGATTAGGTCCCATATGTTTATTTTTGTTTTTATTTCTATTGCCTTGAGAGACTGACATAAGAAAACATTGGTATGATTTATGTCAGAGAATGTTTTGCCTACAATCTCTTCTAGGAGTTTTATGGTGTCACATCTTATGTTTAGGTCTTTAAGCCATTTTGAGTTTATTTTTGTGTATGGTGAGAGGGTGTGTTCTAATTTCATTGATTTACTTGCAGCTGTCCAACTTTCCCAACACCACTTGCTGAAGAGACCGTCTTTTTCCCATTGTACATTCTTGCCTCCTTTGTTGAAGATTAATTGACCATAGGTGTGTGGGCTTATTTCTGGACTCTCTATTCTGTTTCATTGATCCAAATGTTGGTTTTTGTGCCAATACCGTGCTGTTTTGTGGATAACTTATAGTACAAATTTATGCCATGAAGTATAAGATAAATCCCATGAACAACTGGGTCTGCCAACTCGGTGTCATTTCAGTGTTTCTGGTGTTTCAGGACACTTGGAAAATCCACCCAAAAGTACAATACACTCACTAGAACTAAGAAAAATGTACAATGCTTTATGGAGCACCCTTTGGGTTTGGGAAAAAAGCATTTGGGTCTAACCCATTTGTTAAATGAGCTCACTGACTACCCGCTTTGAGTAAGGTCCAAAGCAAGAGAAGGCTCTCCATTCTCCAAGCATGATACTACCTACCAGCTCTCTCCTTGGCCCTATAAACCAGAAAATCCAAAGTTACTTAAGTTTGGGGGGAAGACCGAAATGCTCTATGGAGTTAGTGACAAGCCTCAATAAGAGCAGGGCTCAATAAACTATAGCCTGCAGGGCAACTGCCTGATTTTATTGCCTTATTGGAACACCATGTTCATTCACTTACTTATTGTCTTTGACTACTTTCATGTGTTCTACAATGGACAAATTAAGCTGTTGTGACTGAGACCAAATGGGCCATATGCCCAGTATCTACTAATCGGCCCTTTAAGAAAAAAAATGCTAACCCCAGGATAAGTGGTTCACAGAGTATTTTCTTAATATTTGGAGAAATTTACTTGTCAGGTGCTACTCTCCTTTCAAGACACAGGCTTTGCTTTACTCTTGGTCCCTAGTAGAAACTGACTGAATACCAGGTAACCAAATGACCTTAGCTGCCAGTAATCACTAGGATGTTATTGGAAATATTGACCTTAATTCAAGAATGACCAGCAGTCCACTATCATCAGGTAGAAGTGATATGTAGAGGACTTAGTTCTAATAGGAAACAAAGGCAAAGAAAGTTTCATGAGCATGTGGCTTACACTCAGTGTACCTGCTCTTGCCTCACTGTCACTTCAGTCCCACCTTTGATCTCATGGGAGTTTCCCTATGACTGACTAAGGAGGAAAATAGCAAGCCTGGATAACAGAGGATATGTGGAAGGAGACTACTGTAGCATTATAACTCCACTCGTATGTGACCTTGAAATAAAAGTGGAGAAGGAAAGCTTTCAAAGGGAGAGAACTTCAGGCGGTATGTTCTGTGGTTTATTTTTCCTGGAGGAAGCATCTCTCTTCCCAGAAAGGATATTTCTGGTGGAGATGTCTGGAAAGAGATATAATTTTATTCATGACTGGTGACTAATCATTTGGTAGCTGTTCAGGGACTTGAAAAGAACAATTTAGAAGGATTGAAGACAAGGAGTTCTGGGAAAGAGTGACATGAACAGATCTCTCAGAATGGGACTAGAATGTGATGTTTTTGTTCCATGTAATTTTTTTTAACACAAGTCTGAGTTGCAATGGAGACTGTCAATAAGCAAATGAAAAAAAAATTAACTCTTCTGTGGTTATCAATTTTTTCCTAAGTCACATCATTACCTGCTCAGTTAGCTCATGAATGAAGTATCCATTTTTGCAGGGATGGAGAAATTTCACGGATTCCTCAATTAGATTTTCCTCACTAAGGGTTAACTGACTATAGCCACTACTATTCAACATGCCAAAGCAGGGATTAGCTCTGAGCCCTGATGTACTGCTATATTCTGGAGCACCTATTATAACTGGGTATCTCATATATATATGTTTATTATATATGTATTTATTTTACATTTATATATAATATAAATATAAGTAATATATAATTATATTTTACATGTAAATATATATTTTATATATACATTATATATTATATATTTACATATATACTCCTGTCTTATTCAGAAGAAACATATTTTAGAGACTAAAACTAAGACAATGGAGTGATAGTCACTGGTCATAGGAGGAACTCAATCACTCAGATACAACTGGCCTTATAGATAGTAAAATCTAGACACCAGCAAGTCATAGCATTTTGTGAGGTTAGTATGTTTTCAAAGTTGTATAGTTTGTGCTCTGAAAAAGATATCAGGATGTATAGCTGCTACGCTAATACCAAGTTTACATAGGTTCAGAAGTATTAGAAATCGATAAATTTGGAGTGACAATTCTGACAATTACATGAACAAACTCTAATGAGTTTAAATTAAATTTGTTCCCTCTGTCTATATAAATCTGGGCTCTATTGGTTTAGCCTTGGTAGAGCAGGGATGGTTACTTGTGCCAGGAGTCAAGAATTGTGAAGGCTCTGATATTTTATCCTGCTTACAAACTGACAGGTTAGCTGGTCACAGTTTAATGAGTGAGATGAGGGTAAGAGAAAAGAACTTTATTATTCACAGAATAGCAAGTAGAATGAGCTTACTCCCAACGCAAGCCAATGGGTTGGCCGAGGTAGATAGATGCTGCATGTGCAGTGAGTTTGTATCACAGCTGTTATAGGCTGAATGCTTATGTCCCCCCAAATTCAAATGTTGAAGCCCTAACCCTCCATGTAGCTGTATTTGGACATGAGGCCTCTAAGAAAGTAGTTAAAGTTAAATGATGTCATAAGAGTGGGACCCTGATCTAACAGGATTAGTGTCCTCAAAGGAAGAGACATCAGAGCACACTTTCTTTCTCAGTGGCAGAAAGGCCATATGTACACATAGCAAAGAGGTGACTGCCTATAAGCCAAGAAAAGAGGCCTCGGAATGAAACTTACTTTGCCAGCACCTTGATCTTGAACTTCCCAGCCTCCAGACATGTAAGAAAATAAAATTCTGTTGTTTAAGCCACCCAGTCTGTGTTATTTTGTTATGACAGTCTGAACAGGCTAAGACAACATCCAAAGAAACTGAATCTTAGAAAACCTCAATTTTTTTTTTTTTTTTTTGTAAGAGACTGTAAGCAAATCCATCCAAAATTTGCCCCACATAGAGCTATTACCTTTATTATACCGGGCAGCAAACAAACCTGCCCTCTGTTGAGGAGGAGGAGTACTGCTTTCATGTTCCAAGCCTTTCTGCTGCACAGAAATGCTGGAAGAAATAGTCCAGAACAAAATCTCTTAGTGCCTACACTAGCAGACATACAAAAATGTCTCCTAACAAATTATCTCTCAAACCTAGTGAACACAAAAAAATCATATTGGAGTCTGTGGCTGCATTCTGGCCATTTCAGGCTTTTCATGCTCTATTAGTACCTAAAGGTTAAAAACAGATTTTGATGATGGCTACATGACTGGTGTATATTATTAAGAAAAATGGAGCTGCTAACACAAGTTGGGATGGTAAAGAGGATGTTTGAAACCCAGGGGAATGCACTAATATGCCTCCTAATTCTGCTGTACTTAGTGATAAAAGATAATATAATATCTATGAACAAGATTACCATGAACTCAGTAATGAAGTCATGAGTAAAGTAAAAAAAAAATCTTACTCTCAGGTAAAAATCCTGAGGAGCTGATATGCTGGTTAGGGGTAAAGGGAAGAGGAAATTGGAAGTAAAGCAAGAAAGTTATAAATACAACTTGACACACAGTTGTCACAACTGTGACAACTTGCATAATTTGGAACTAAAGTATCTACTCATATTTTGTTCCTAAAGTATGTACTCATATTTTGTTCCTTATTGTGTAATATTTTCCTTTATTTTTTATTTTATTTTTTTTGGCAGTACGCGGGCCTCTCACTGTTGTAGCCACTGTTGTGGCCTCCCGTTGCAGAGCACAGGCTCCGGACGCGCAGGCTCAGTGGCCATGGCTCATGGGCCCAGCCGCTCTGCGGCATGTGGGATCTTCCCAGACCGGGGCACGAACCCACATCCCCTGCATCGACAAGCGGACTCTTAACCACTGCGCCACCAGGGAAGCCCTATTTTCCTTTATTTTTAATCCACAATTCCTCTACTTAAATAAGACATGAAGATGGTAGTTAAATTTAAAATGTAGCTTTATACTGATTTTATAATTAAACAATAGATTCTATACTTCACTTGGGGATTATCCAAAGACCTGCATTTAAACCTAGATGAAGTAATTGATGTGTCTTATTTGATTTCCCTTTTAGTGAGAGGATGTGCTTACTTTTATCGAATGAGAGAGAGTTGCATTATGTTAAAAGAAACACATTATTTGTGTTGTTTAAGGAAATGTATGCATACAAAAAGGCTGTATTTTGATTTTGAGTAGGAAATGTGGAATGTAGTGAAAAATCTGTCGTGTTTGTAGTCTGTGTTTGCATTCAACGTATTTGGAAATCACTTCCTAAGTTTGGAGTACTTCATATTTAACTTGCATGTCCCCAATACAAATAGTACAGCTCATTTTCCCCAGCTTTTCTTGTTGCTAGCATGTAGGCGCATGACCTTGGTTTTAACAGTAGTTCATATACACAACTGTATGAGACTGTTACTTGAAGAACAGGACACAGATATACGTAAGAATCTGTCTTTTGGCCAGCATCATGGTGGAGCAAGCTCTTTAGAGGTTCCAGTGTTGGACCTGTGATATTTCTGTAGGATGTGATGTTAGTTACACATAAGGCACCAGTGGGATTATCACTAGAGTAATCTCCTCAGTGTGGATACGCTTCCTCTGTGTGTTTTCTGAGCTCAACTTTCTTGTCCACCTAGAGATTTTGAGAGCTACGTGATGGATTGTAATACTTTCCAGTTTATTTAAACTAACCCAAGAGGATTTTGTTGTTTGTTACTAAGAGTCTTGGCTGATATTCCTGAAAATGTCCCTAACGAGCACTCATGTTGTTAATGTGTCTGGGTATAAAATTCTACTTTAGAAATCATTTGCTGTGAAAATTTTGATTTTGATTAAAAGCTTTTTATCACATGTAGGACTGATTGAATGCTGGACGTATAACCACCTCCATTGTTTTCTCCATCATCCAAGCTGCATCGTCTCTTTGTGGATTATTATAAAAGTCTCCCCACTTTTACCCTTGACCCTAAATCTATTCTCAACAAAGAGCCATAATTATCTCTATTGGACTGAAAGCCAAAGTCATCACCCTGGCACAAGACCCCGCATGGTCTCGGTCCTGGATCCCCCCTAAACGTTTCCCCTGTTACTCTGGACCTCTTTTATTCTGCTACAGCTACACTGGTTCCTTGCACATACCAGGCTTGTTCTGACTTCAGTTTTCACCTATTCCCTTTGCCTGAATAATTTCTATATCAAATAGCTGCATGGCTGGCTCCTTTATCTCCTTCCAAACATTGTTCAGATGTCCTTCTCTCAGTGTGTGTGTAGTCTTCCCTGACAACCCTATTTAAAATCATAATCCTACTATTCCCCACAGCCCAGACCCCACCAGGCACAGGATTCTCTATGTCTCTTTTGGTGTTCTGAGATTCAGTTGCCAATGTGTGTGTGGGGGGGTCCTATCTACTTGGAGATAGCATTTGATCCTATAAGTTAAGAGTGAATTCCTATAAGACATCACCCCACCCCCCACTTCAGGTGCCAGTCACAAGCCCAGCTGTGACCTGTGCTTCTGACCAACTGAGTATAAATCAGTTTCCCAAGACCTCCTCCTTAGGTTCAATTAATTTGCTGAGTAGCTCACAGAACTCTGAGAAACATTTTACTCATGAGATTATTGGTTCATTATAAAAGAATACACTAATATGTATAAAATAGATAACTAATAAGAACCTGCTGTATAAAAAAATAAAATTCAAAAATTTGTAAAAGGAATAAATAAAAAAATAAATAAAAGGATATGACTCAAGAACGACCAGATGGCAAAGATGCTTAGGCAAGGGATGAGGAAAGGGAGGGTAGCTTCCATGCTCTCCCCACCTTCCAACTCTCCCAGTGCCTCCACATGTTCACCGACTCAGAAGCTCTTTGAACCTGTCCTTTTGGGTTTTTATGGAGGCTTCATTACATAGGCACAATTGATTAAATCATTGGTCATTGCCAATTAATTTAACCTCCAGCTCCTCTCTCCTCTCCAGAGGTCAGGGGCTGGGACTGGAAGTTCCAACCCTCTAATCACAGGGTTGGTTCCCTGGCAAGCAACCCGCATTTTTCAGTGCTTTCCAGAAGTTGCCTCATTAACATAACAGGAAATTCCAAGGCTTTTAGCGAGCTGTAAATCAGGAACGCTGGATGAAGAGAAAATATGTATTTCTTATAGAGCTGACCCTTGAACAACACAGGTTTGAACTGCACAAGTACATTTATATCTGGGTTTTTTTTCAACAAATATGGACAGTACTACACAAACAAAGTTTGGCTGAATCTGCAAACGTGAAACCAAGGATACAGAAGGCCAACTATGGGACTTGAGCCCCCTTGGATTTTGGTATATGTGGAGGCTCCGGGAACCAATGTCTTGATACCTTATTCCTAGCTTTCTCTGTCTGGGTAGCACTTATCACCATATAAATTATGATAGTATAGTATTATAGTACTAACTAGGTCATCGCAGAGCACTGAGCTGAGCTCCCTGTGCTATACAGCAGGTTCGCACTAACTATCAGTTTTATACATGGTAGTAAAGCTGAGCTCAGAAAATACACAGCAGAAGCATATCCACACTGAGGAGATTACCCTGTGAAAATCCCACTGATGCCTTATGTGCTACTAACATCACATCCTGCAGTTTAAACTCTGGCACTGGATTCGTATGTCAGTCTGCCACTTAAAAGTTGTGAAATCTTGGACAAATTAATTTTTCTCTGTGCTTCAGTTACTGAATCTGTATAATATGGGTAATAATAGTTCCTCCCTCATAAAACTGATACGAGGTTTAAACAAGTTAGTGTATGTATGTGAAGTACTTAAAAGAGTGTGTTGAACATAGTAAGTGCTACCTATTTGCTAATATTAGCCATTATTATTAAAAATTGCTTATTTGTTTTTTGTTTCTTTCTCTCTTTCTCTCTCTCTCTCTCTCTCTCTATCTCTCTCTCTCTCTCATGACTAGATTATAAGTTCCATGAGGGCAGGGATTTCTTTTTTATTGGAGTATAGTTGCTTTACAATGGTGTGTTAGTTTCCGCTGTACAATGAAGTGAATCAGCTATATGTATACATATATCCCCTCCCTCTTGGACATCCCTCCCACCCCTCATCCCACCCATCTAGGTCATCACAGAGCACTGAGCTGATCTCCCTGTGCTATACAGCAGGTTCCCACTAGCTATCAGTTTTACACATAGTACTGTGTATTTTTGAATATACATTACATACACATATGCATTATCTATCTATCTACTTATCTCTCTGTCTATCTCAGTATAGATATTTACTGCTGTATTCCCAACAACTAGAACAGTGCTGTGCACACAGAAGGAATTCAATATATATGTGTTAAATGGACTCCAGCCATATTTTGGAGTGGTTGCCTGGCTATGTGGGATTGTTACCCAATATCCAGTCTTGTAAATCTTTTTCAGTAGCCATCAAAATTTGCAGGGAAGACTCCTCCAGACTCTGCTGGGTGCTTTCAGCCTGGCGGTTTTCAGGCCACAAACTGTTGTTTTACCTTTCCATATGTGAATTTTATTTATTTGGTTTTGCCTCAATGGCCAGCATTCCCATGTTCAAAGACACTTCAGTTAAACCTTTCCAGACATTAAACCTTCAGCCACCAGGGAGAAGGAAGTGGAGCTACCTGGCTGAGGGGAATTTGAGAGAGGCTCTAGGTGCCTAGTAACTTTCTAAGACAGATTCTTAACCAATGCACTTGTTTCCTGCCCCTCGCTCACCTCTAGTCAAATGTAAAGGTTCTCACTGCTTCCAAATCCTGAGCTACCCAGGGTCCCGTAGGAACCACAGGCATGCTCTGAGGCTCCTGTACCCACCCTCCTTGAAAACCCCTGGGGGTCAGCTTTGTCCTTTCTTCTAAGTCAGCCATCACTCATCAGTCTACCTTCCAGCATTCAGAATTTTATTGTCTTCTCTCTAGTGTTAATTTCTCTCAACTTTTCTTTGTTCTTACAGATTTCTGCCTATAAAAATACCTTGATAGTTCTTTCAGTGAATTTTAGGGAAGAACAGATGCTAAATGTGAGTTCAAATCACTGTGCTTAATAAGCTTCTGATCTTTCCATTACAGTAAGTGCTTGACTCTGTTTGCTGATGGGAATGAGAGGGATGATAAGAAAAAAAATTAATTTCATGAAAAATGATTATGAATTAATTAGTATATCAGGGCTTTCTAGACAGAGAGAAACCAATATGCAGAAATGAGAGCATTTCATAATTTGTTTAAGAAATCCATTGCATTTTGTAACACTAATGTCATTTGTTAGATTAAGGTCAAGTTATCTCACATTAGCAAAGTTCCTGACAAAGAGTTTATATATCAGAATAACCTGGGGGAGATTTTTAAAGCACAGAAGCCTAAGTGCTACTCTAAAATCTTATTTTAGAATATCCAGGGTCAGTCTAAAATATACATTTTTAAAAGCATTACAAGCTCATCTAATGTATAAAATTATCAAGAGCTGTTCAACTAGAGTAGTGTTTAGTGACATAAGTTGAAAATCATCTTTAGGTGTAGTCCCTTGGATGACAAAATGAAACATTCATATTTCACTTATTCAATAGATATTTTAAAACAATCTTATTATTATTACATTCCTTGTTGTCAAGGAACTCACTCTCTAATGAGGGACTATTACACCCTTTAGTGTAAAATGGTCAGGACTACATTGTCTGTGATAAAGTAAAGGGACACACGTATTTCCTTGTAGGTCTATGATGTGTTCTTTTATCCTGATGTCCAAAATAATTGTAAAAAAACAACATCAAAAAATTAAGTAGAGCCAAGATCTCAAGGTGGCCCTGACTCCTATAAGAAATCTTTCCCTTAACTCAGCAGGGCACACAATGTAGGGGACAATGTGATACTTTACCTTTTGGGAATAGTTATATCGATACGCACATCCAGCAATGACTGGATAGATATACTTTTGCAGTCTAAAATTACCATCTTGTATCTAGGACAGGTAGAAGCAGGAATTTTTTTAAAAGTGGGAGAGGGAATAGTTGTGGAGGGAATCTTCCTTTCACCTCCATCTTTCCCTGCTGAGGGACACCTATTATAGCTCCAAGTCACCGTATCTCTATTCATGAATATGCTTCCCACACTTCATGATTTTGAATCGGGAGATAGATGTCTGTGCCCTTAATTAGCAATTTTAAAACCACAAGTACCAAAAAATAACAAAACTTAATATAGTCCTATTGAGAGTTAGTTAACCTACTCCATAATATTGCTGCTTCAGCATCAGTTTTGTGTGGCTAATGGCCTGCAGGGACCTTGAAGTGACACTGGCTTCCCCCACGAATGCCTGCCTTAAAAATGACCTGCAGAGTCACAACTAAATGTAAGTTCTTGATATGATTCCCCCAACACCCCTTGTAATAACAGTGTCTCCTGCCTCCCAGCTCCTTTCCCTTGTGTGCCCCTCAGATAAGACTCCCTCAGAGATTACCAAAACCCTACTCTTTTTGGTTTGAATTGACCTATCTGGCCTTAGCTTGGGAAACCCAAAGCATTCCACCTGTGGGCCTTAGTAAAGACATGTGCCCAAGTCCTGCTCTTCACTCCCCTGTACCCTACCTTGACCTCCCCATGTGACACTTCAAGGCATACTGTGTACCTCTTCCAGCACCTGTGAGTAATAAATTGCTCTATTTCAGTTTCCCTGTGGTCTTTTGTTGAACTTCATCATCCACCATCTTGGGGGTTCTGCCTAACAAATGTTAATTTCACAGAGTCACAAGTCCTCAATGTAAAAGCAATTATAATTTAAATGGATAATTAGGCTGATAATTTTTTTAAGAGAAAGCAAACAGCAGATCCTAATACTCCAGAAAATATTAGTTCAGCATATCTCATTTGTTGCTTTTGTGAAAAGCAAGTCTGCACAACACCAGATGAGGTACAGTGCTAACTGTTCCATCAGTCAAGTCAGAGGAAAATGTAGAAACGTGCAGAGCTGTTTCCTTGCAACCTGTCAGTATCTCAGTGTGACTGGAGTGACTCAAGACCATATGTCTTTCCAGTTTAACCATATTCAGTCAATGGTTGAATTCTTCAGCCAAAATCTACAGCCAGACTTATTTGAGAAGAATTCTGCTGCTGCTGTGTGTAGGACCAGATAAAGACAATTCAAGCATATGATTTATTCCTTTAAGTTGCCTTTCTGGTAATCAAGTAAGGTTGTCTATATTAACTGAACAATTGTGAAATCTTTATTTTGACTCATTCTGTGCATACTGGGATGGATCCAAGTCCTCAACTAGCTCTTGAAAATATTTTTTTTTTTGAGTAAAACCCTACATGCTTAATAAAAATAAATAGGAAAAAAATCAGTGATCCTTACATGTCTTTGCTCTACAATAACACCCGATGGTCAGTAACATTAATATAGTGCTTATTATGAGTCAGCCTTCTTTTCAAGTAGATCAGTTTTATAAAATGACTTTGGAAGTAAAGGATCTGAATATTGATTTATCAATAACTGTCAGGGCCTATATACTCTCTGGAAAGGTTTTCCATTTTCCCAATTTGGAAAAAAAAAGGAATTTGCAAGATCCTTATTGATCGGTCCCTCACTTCTCTTTCCAGCTTCATGCCTACATTTGCCATTAACCACTGCCCTCCATCTAGATTTCAAATACTTTTGTGTTCTTACATGTTCTATTTTCTCTCTGTCTTTTACTTTTTCTCTTTGTTGGAATACACTTTGTCCTCCTCTTCCAATGGATAAGTTTAATTCATTTTTAAATCCATTCATGAATGTCACTTCCTAGGGAAATCTTTAGGTGTTCCTAAAGTCATGGCATATCCTTATGAAATACTTGTTCAATGAATATATGAATGACCTATAAATAATAATAAATCAGCTCCCACCTTCCAATGCTTAAATTGATTTTCTCCTGTCCTTTTACAGAGCCTAGAGTTTCTACATTTGTAAAAATACTATTGGTTTGTTCTTGTTCCTAATTGTGATTGGACAGTCTCTAGTGTTTATTTTCTGAGTATACTTACCATCGATTTTACCTAGATACTTTCCCAAAATCTTCCTGTGGACTCCATTGTTTATCAATATTAATTGATAAATATCCAATATATGACGTTTCTAATATTTTAGTCTCACAGTCTTTGAAATACTCTAACCAAATGATACCTCCACAATATTTCAAGTATTCATCACTATTTTCTGTATTCCACTTTAACCACAGATTTCCAGCTATCTCATGCAGTAATTTCATATATAGCTTGTGATGGCTAATTTTATTTGTCAACTTGACTAGGCCGGGGATGCCCAGATATCTGATTGAACATTATTTCTGAATGTGTCTGTGAGAATGTTTCTGGAAGAGGTTAGCTTTTGAATTGGTAGACTGAATAAGCAGATGGTTGTCCCCAGTGAGGGTGGGCATCATACAATCTGCTGAGGGCCTGCATAGAACAAAAAGGTGAAGAAAAGTTGAATTTCCCTCTCTGCCTGACTGCTGAACTGAAAGATCCATTTTCTCCTGCCCTTAGTGCTCCCGGTTCTCAGTCCTTCGAACTACACACCAGCCTTCCCGCATCTCCGGCTTGCAGAGGCAGATCGTGACTCTGTCAATACCTTAAAATGTCTCTCATATATATATATATATATATATATATATATATATCCTCTATTCATTGTTTTTCTCTGGAGAACCCTGATTATTACATACATGATGACACACTACAAAAAATAATTGTTATAATAATGAAAATTTCTATTCGTTGGTTATTTTCTGTGAGTCAAGCATACTACTAAGTGCTTTACAGGCAATATCTCCTTAGGTACTAGCCCTGTAGCTTAGAATATAGGATCTATAAGAAAACAGAGTATATCCATCTCATTCACTATTGTGTATCCAGTGAAGAGTGTAGTACCTGGCTCACATATTTTGTTCTATTAGATATTTATTTAACAAATGATTGGTAGTTATTAAGCCCATTTACAGGTGAAGAAACAGGCACACATATGTTATATAATTTGCTTAAAGCTGGTTACTAAGTGAAAAATCTGTAATTCAAAGAAAAGTTTATCTGATTCCATATTGCACTCTTGAATATTATTATAATTTACTTTTCTGTCATCTTTTCACCTCTTTCCTAAGTAACTAAGCCAACTTTAACCTACATCTCCTTCTCGACCTAACCATGGTCTTATTGCTTTAATTATTCTCTCTTTGAAATCTTTAATTTCTCCTTGTCTAATGAATGTTTATAAGATAAATGAAGAAATGAACAAAGACCTAGGTGTCATTCTAAGAATGCACAATAATCTGATTCTATAAGACAAATAAGATAAACACATCAGAGCAGAGCAGTATGCAAAGCATGATGGTGAAATTTGCAGACCAGAAGAGATAAAGTGAAAACATGTCACTTTGTGAACTACTTACTGGTTTAAGAAGAGCATGCAAATAATACTGTAAATAATATTAGAGATTCTTATTGTACAGCAAGAAAATTCTGAGAAAATTCAAGAGTTTCGACAATGCTTTTGATGCAGAGGATGCAGTGTTTATTGGACACTAATAAATTTTTAAATGGCCAGCATACTCACACATTTAGCATTTCATGCCACCATAAGGACTGTATTTATGATATTACCTTAAATATTTGACTTCATGACAGTGTCAAAGGCAGAAAGACACCGACATCATTAAACTATGCACCTGATGGTTAGTTTTATGTTCCAGTACCCAATCAAATACTAATGTAGAGATTTTGTAGATAGGATTAAATAATCAGTTGACTTTAAGTAAGGGAGAGTATCCTAGATAAACTCGCTGGGCCTGATTCAATCAGTTGACAGACCATAAGAGCAAAACAGAGGCTTTCCTTAAGAAGAAACTTTACCTATGGATAGCAGCTTCCATTTCCTTGTGCTCAAGAGTTCCAGCCTGCCCTTCCTGAAGGTCTGTCCTATAAATTTCAGAATTGCTTTGCCAGCCCCAACAATCCCATAAGTCTGTCCCTTGCAATAAATCTCGTAATACAAACATCCTATTTCTTCTCTTTCTCTGGTAGAACCCTGACTGATACAATGCCATATGCTTGTGTATTCAGTAATAAAAATGATGGAGGAATGTGTGTGTGTGTGTGTGTGTGTGTGTATTCTTATTCACATATAATACTCATCATCCTGAAAAATTATTAACAAAGCTTTTCTGTTTTGTGAAGTTCAGGGCTGGGCTATGAATTAGAGTAAATATAAATTTAGTCTTCTTTTCTTCATAATACATGCAACTTGAGGGTTTGTCAGTATTCCAGTAGAGTCTTTTGAACATTTATCCGTCAGCATTAGCAATTTTGACAGGCCAACTACTTGCTGAATACCAAATGCAGAAGCACTAAGCCATCATTTTTAGACAGGTTATTACTTTGAAATGATTATTATTTAAGATATCTTCCTCCATATATTTAATTCAGACTCTCTACCATCTCAACTGTGAAGTGCTTTGATGTAAATTGTATCTGTATGTGGTGTATGTAATATTAAAGCTTTTAGTAAGTATGTCTTTGTAGTCAAAGGATTTTTGATTCTTAATACATCAAGGTATGAGATACACAACAGCCTGTTTATGTTGATGTCATATTAATCTTTAACAATGCAAATGGAAGTTTTTACAGAATTTGATGATTACTTAGGCATAAAATATGTTTCTTAAATTATTTCTGCAAAATCCATTTCAAGGGTCATTTTAAGTCAAAATTCAAATAATGTCAACTTTTTCAATAATCATGGGGTGCAGATTTTTTTTTTGTTTAAGAGTAGAAAAAGCTTACAGCAAATTTTATTGAAAAGAGGGTGGTAGAAAAATAGACATAAGAAATGCAGACACACATGCACACATACATAGACTGGAACTATTTCTACATCATTACATATTCATAGGCTTGATTCACCCTTGTTAGGAGTTTGTATTCTTAAGCAAAAGATGAGAATAAACTCATCAGCTAGTGAAAAAGTACATTTGCGTGATACCAAATCCTATAACTCATTAGAGTTTTTCTAATCAACTCATCTGAATAAGATATGATGATGATGATGATGAAAATGAAGATATAAGAGAGCAATAACTATTTTTGCATAGTAAGGCTAGTCTATAAGAGTATAGTCCAATTAGATGAAACAGAAACATTTACCCCATATGATTTATTTATCTACACAGCTGCAAGATGTCAGTGAGAATCAGAAATGCCAATTTTATTGTTTGTTCACAATTTTAGGACTGCCTCTAGTGATTGGAACCCGAATCTGGTTTTCCCCCAAGCAAGCTAGGATAGAATGTACTCAAGAATAAAGTGAAAAAACGATGGAGGTTTCTCAGTATAATTCAGAAATATATGAATTTATGAATAACTAGTTACTAAAATTATATTGGTAACTTTTATAAAGGAAGAAAGAAAAAGTTAATTATAACATAAAACATTCAAAACAATAACAGATGTTCCTAATAAAAATCAATATGAATTGTTATACTAAGTAATGAAAATAAATTTTAATGTATAGTTGCATGGGAAAGTATATACAGATATTTTGAAAAGATACCTTTATTTAAATCAATATCAATTGCCAAATCCACAAGATGCTAAGTATTTGAAACAGAAAATTATAGTGATTATCTACATCACAATAATTATTCTGATTCTGTCTATACTACGTCTTACTAAGTTTTAAACTAAATTTAATAAACAGACAAAAGAATAAACTGAATAGAATGAGCAGACAGGAAGCAGTTAAGTTTTTCTTTTTTAAAAGCATAGTTACGTTTACATAATTATCTCCTGCCCTTCAAATAAAAGGAAGCACTGAATTCAGCGATTTGCATAAGTAGATGAGTAAGGAGATGGCAGGATGGATGAGAAGGAGAAAGAGTTGAGGTGGACTACCAACTCCTAAATGCAGAGATAGGGGATAAATATGGTGTTATATTCAGAAGGGCAATGAGGGCATTACTCTACTAATAAAATCTTTGCTCTATGTTAGTAACAACCATCAGAAAATTAATGCAGGGGAAAAAAATTTAGAAGATGCTTCAAGGGAGTGTCCTAGATCAACATGTAGAAGAGCACATAACCAAATTCCAGGCAAGGGCTGGGCTGGGAGTGTTTCCTGGGAAAGGGTGAAGAGTGGGATACCTCTATCAGCAGAATAGCACTTCACAATAGGAAGCGGGATCGTGAAGAGTTCTTACAGGCCTACTAGGAAGTTTAGTTTCATCCCAAACATATAATTTATTTGTAAAAGGCACTGGTGCTTTATGAGAAAAGATTACATTGAATCTAAAGATTCAGTTTGTATAAATTGAGTTAATCTGGGGTTAATTCTCATTTAAACACATATTTGTTGTGTGACCTTAGGCAAGGCAAACCCCAAATCTACCAGCAATCTTGTCCAGTAACAAGTGGTAAGCAACAGCTACAAAATTCAAATCCCACAAAACCTAACCATATGGGATTCACATTTTCTCTCCCACAGGTTGAATTTGTGATCCCAGAGTCTTACCAAAGCCACCCAGATAACACAGATCCTGTTTACCTCTGTATTTAATTTTTTGTTTCCTTTTTCTTTTTTAAGTTGAGGCATAACTTAGAATAAACTGCACAAATATTAAGTGTGCAGATGATGAATTTTTCATTGTATACACCCAAGGAACCACCACCCTAATGAAGATTCAGAATATCCCAGCATCCAGTAGGCTTCTTTGTACCCTTCTGATTCCATAACCCCCTCTCCCACCCTCGCCCTGGGCAGGTTAATCACTCTTTTGACCTCCATCACCATAGATTAGTTTTGTCTGCTTCAAAATTTTATGTAAATGGAATCATACAGCTGGTATGTTTTTGTCTGGCTTCTTTTTTTTCAACATGTTTTGGGATCCGATCATGTTACTGTGTGTAGCATTACGGTTTTTTTTTAAATTTATCTGTTTAATTATTGAGTAGTATTTCACTGAATATATGTGTATATATATGTTTATATATGTACATATATATATTACAGTTTATCTATTCTACTGTTGTCCGACATTCAGTTGTTTTCAACTTTAGACTATTGTGAATGGAGCTTCTGTGAACATTAAAAAAAATAATTAAAAATTCAAATCCCACAAATTCATCATCCAATGACACTGCTGTGAGTAGTCTAAAAGCTTACTAGCAGAAAAATAAAGGCATTTAAAAAAAGATGAAATTATACTTCTCAGCCTAGTCAAAGCAGAGAATTTAGTATTTCTCTTAAAGTCAGTATAGAAATTTCTAACTAATTTGGTATGAAATTTTTATAACATTGAAATCTTTATAAAATTGAGTTTTCCTATATAAATTGTGACATATCTGTCCTTTTTTTTTTACTTTTTCAATAGTATTTTTTTCTGTAAAAATTTTGTACATCTAAGACTTACTATTTTTAGCTACAATTAATATACTTCTTTTAATTAAAAGAAGGTGATATGAAGGTGAGATGATTATTAACTCACCTGCAGTTGTTTGAAATAATACAAAGACCCCACGTAGCCTTCACTTATCCCCAGTGAGAACATTCTGCAAAACTATAGTATGATATCATAACCAGGATATTGACATTGAAAAAGTCAAGATAAGACCAGTACATCACCATAAGGATTCCTGTGTCACCCTTTCATAGCCACATCCAACTCATACCACAGTCTCTAACCTCTGTCAAGCCCTAATGTTCTGCATTTTTATAATTTTGCCATTTCAAGACTACTATATAAAAAGAATATTGGAGTAGACACAACTTTATCATGGTATATTATCTCTTATAATTTTCTGTATTTGCTAACACTTCGTTTAGGGTATTATATATGTTTGGGAGTGGTACAGATTATTTTTCTTGTTTTTATTAGTCCGTACTTGGTTTTGAAATTAAGGTTTTATTATTCTTATAAAATACTTTGGGAGTGCTTTCCAATTTTCTCTACTTTGAAAGAGTTTGTATAAATTGAACTTATGTATTTATTAAATACTTAATAGAACTACTCTCTAAAACCATTTCAGCAACACTAAAATTTAGATGTACTTTCTTTAATGGTTATGATTCTTTTGGATTTTCTGTTTCTTTTAGAGTCAATTCTGATATATTGCATATTCCTACAAGTATAATTCTCCAAATAATTAAAAAAATGTATTGGCACGAAAATATCCATAAATTCCTCTTACTAACAATAAAACTTTGTATTATGATATAACACACATACAGAAAAGTATATAAAACATAAATATAGTTTAATAATTTCTCAACAAGCAAAAACTTGTATATTCAAAACCCACATGAAAATAAAGAACATTTCCAGCACCTCAGAAATCCAATATATGTTGCTTAACAATGCTAACTAAATCCTCCTTCCTAGAAAAGTATATTACTCTGAATTTTGTGATAATCACTTATGTTTTCCCTTATGATCTTAATACCTAATTAGCATTATTAATTATTATAGTTAGTGATACCTATGTTTTAACTTCATATAAGTGAATTCACATTGTATTGTTTATCTCTGGCTTCTTTTGTTCAATATTACTTTTGAAAGATTCAATCATATTTTGGGGTATTGTAGTATTTTATTAATTTTTAATTATATATAGGATTTTATTGTATGATTTTGGACAATTTATCAATTCAAATATTGATCACAGCTTAATGGTTTATTTTTCACGGCAATTGACTATTTTTTGTCAAGAAAGAATTGATTCCTAATTTTATCACTTACTTAGCTGTTTGAGTTTAACTGGTCACCTAATTTTTTTCTAAGTTATTCCATAAAATATGGAAAGCAACCCCTATTTCATAGTTCATATTGATTAAATAAAGTACTCATAATGTAAAATAATCTTCCTTTTCATCATTATAGTGTAGTGTCCTCCTTTATGTACTCATTGATAAAGTATATAATCTTTTGAAGAATTTTGGAATATTTTTTCCTTTTCATCTAACTTTTAAAATATGTGTATTGATATAATGTTTGATGCATAAAGCAATTTGGAATATAATCGTCACTTATTTCCATTTTAAGTAAAATTTTTCAAATGACTACAAAATTTACCACACTTTAACTTTTTAAATACTTTTCAGTGTTGCTAGAATATGAAAATTAAATGCTTTAAAATGTTTTTTCACCATTTGGAGTCTCCAGACATACAAATTTTCAAAAATTTTCAAACCTTTTCTTGGTTTTTGAAACCTCTTTTTCTATAAATAATTTAAAATATCTAACTCTGAACAGTTTTCCCTTCTTTGGGAATCCCTATTTGCCTCCAAATCTCCATCACTCCACTTCTTCTCAGTCACACAAAACAAACATGTAATCAGTAAAAATGCTGTACAGTTTATGTAAATGCAGCTTCAAGATGAGTTTTCCAGATCTAGATTGACCACATAACTCAGTTTGCCTGGGATAATCCCCGTTTATATCTGTTGTACTGGGGTTGTTACTGATAGTCCATTTACTACCCAAATCTCCCAGTTAGAACAATAAATTATAGGGTTACCCTACCTATTCCTCCTTTCTACTAATTTGTTGGTGACAAACCTATTATTTCACTGCTAAAGTGAAACGGCTCTTTTTTTCCCTTTGTTCCTGACATAGATTTAAACAGTTCCCTCTTGCCATATGAAATAAGTCTAGAGTAATAGTTTTTATTACATATTCCAACACATTAAGAAATAATTAAGTTCCTCAAGAATCTTATGAGATAGGTCAGCAGGTTTTATTAATTTGCATTATCCAGGTTAAATAAAATGAGTCACAAATGAGCTGAGTGACTCTTGCCCTAGTTCAAGGTAGAAAACTAAAATCCCAATTTCTGATTTTTGGTTCCTTGCTCTTTCTACCAAAGATCAAGCAGCAAATATAACATTTGGAAATAATTGGCTGAAAGCTACTCTTAAAGAGCAAAGAAGAATGAATTCTCAGCCATAAGTCCTAGTTGCATAAATTATATTTGGTAGGACAAGTAGAATTATCAGTACCTTTTTCATTTCTAGAATATTTACATATGGTAGCATGGGAAGATTGAAAAAGATTTGGCCACATCAGCCACTCTAAAAGAGGATTGCACTCTCCCATCCTAAGGCTAATGAACACACTTTATGATGCAATAGTATATTTGATTAAGCAAAGGTAGTTTGTCAACCAAATTAATTGACAATACCTATTTGCTCACGTACTGTCTCCTGTGTGGTAGGACCAGTCCAACTATGTCTACAGCCACTTGCTCCATGTTCTGCCTTCCTATGTTCCAAGGCATATTTCCTTAATTTCCACACAACTTAGTCACTGTTATGATCTCTCTGAAAACGCTCACGTGCTCATCTCCTCCTGCTTTCTTTCCTCTTTATCTTTCATTCCTTACAATTGGGTATTTGCCAAACAAAGAAGGTAGAAGGTTTTGCGTCCACACTTAGGTGGTGATAGGAAGTTTGCACTCCGATGAAACTACTGAATTATATGACTCATGAAAGTTACTCTTGCATGCTTTATTGGAAGCACGTATTATATGAAAAGTGAAAAATACAGGAGAAAAGGGTAGAATTGCCAGATAAAATGTAGGATGCACTTAAATTTAGTTGTAGATAAACAACAAATAATTTTTTAGTATAAATTCCAAATATTGCCTGGGACTTACTTATGTAAAAAATAATTTGTTGTTTATCTTGATTTCAAATTTAACCTAGTGCTCTGTATTTTTCTTTGTTAAATCTGGCAACCCCAGAAAGGGGGAAGGCAGTTAGAGGGCTAATATTGTCTATCCTGATTTCTGGAACAGAAGACTAAAATCCCTTAACATAAAAAATTAGAATAGTGGCGATAGCCAGTTATCCTTTTTACTCCCTCTCTTCTTTCTGTTTTCTTGTTTCTCTTCCTCCTTTTCCTTCCACTTTCCGGCTCTTGTAAGTAGTAGTAATAGTGGTAGTAGTAGTCGTAGTAATAATGATAGTACTATTGATGGTAGTAATAGTACTAGCAGTAGTAGCAATCTAATAATATTACTGTTTTCCTTTGTATAATGCTTTCACATGCATCATTTTACTTGATCTTTAGTGATTTATATATTTTTCCATATAGATACTGAGAATGGGGAAGAAGGAAAATAATCACAGAGATCTATTTAATATATTTTTTGTTTAGACATATTCTTCCTATGAAAGTAGCCTCCTATTTAAGTAGGGCAGGTAAAATGAAGTTGAGACATAATCCAGATTAATTCAGAGCCCAAAGCCTCTGACTAATGATTAAAGTTGTATTGGGGCTTCATTTTTTAGATGAGTTGCTATATTGACTTTGTTCATTGAACAAAAGGATTTTAATTAAATGTATTTACCCTGGCAAAGTCTAGAGGAAATTAAGCAGACTGTATTCGGACAGCTCTGTATTAATGAACTGAAGGGGAAAAGTGAGGCAAATGTTATAAGTTAAACTACTTTTTCACTTGTTGGCCTTTGTAATTTTAGTGATATAGGTCAGAATATATGTTGACTCTGTATAGCCATGTAGTCAACTAATTATACTCTCCTTTAGTAGTAGAGTAGTAGTTTTAAGCATTTGGTCTTAAATAATATTTCCAGAACATGGGAATTTTAGTAAGTGATTGAGAACCATCATGTGAAACACTTTAGTGGATGTTGTGCTAGAGTGGGAGAGTGGTTATTAAAAAGGTGGTATAGCATATTGTTTTTGACATGATTCATATTGTTTAGATCTATCATCCAATAATTAATATTTGTTATGCAAAATTTAAATTTATGCTTAGCACTGTAATAGATGGCTAACAAAGATTATTTCATTTTTATCTTCCAATATCCCTAGAAGGAAGATTGGTCTTAGAATGTATTAACAAGTGGCTGAAAGTCAGTCAACTGTATAGTGGTAAAGCTAATATTTAGACATGCTTGTGTTTACTTTGAGATATAATGAACGTACAATAAGCTCCACATGTTTAAAGGGTACAATTAGATAAATTTTGACAAATGTACATTCCCATGGAAAAAAATCACTACAATCAAGATAATGCACATATTCATCACCCCCAAACATTTCCTTATGCCTCTTTGTAATCTGTCCCTCCCATCTTTTCCAATCACTCTTCTTGTCCCCAGAAAATGACTGATTTATTTCATGTTACTAGAGATTAATTTGCATTTGCTAGAATTTCATGTAAATGGAATCATACAGTATGCAATATTTTTTCTGGCTTCTTTTGCTCAGGAGAATTATTTTAAGATATATCCATTAAATTTTAAGGTATAATTGTCCTTATCAATGATTATTTTGCTTTATATTGCTAAGCAGTACTGTGGTATATGGATATACCACAAATGTTTGCCCAGAAGGTGTTACTGAACATTTGTGTTGTTTCCAGTTTGGGGGCTATTACAAATAAACTGCTATGAACATTTGAATATAAGTCTTTTAATGGACATTGTTTTCAATTTTCTTGGATGAATACATAAGAGTGGATGTCTGGACCGTAGATTAGGTGTGCTTTTAATTTTTAAAGGAACTGCCAACTGTTTTACAAAGTGCTAGTACTGCTTTACATTTCCACTAGCAGCGTTTTAGACTTCTAGTTGTTTTGCATCCTTATCAACACTTGGGGTGGCCAGAGTTTCTAATTTTAGACGTTCAAGTAGGTAAGTAGTTAAATCACTTAGGTTTAATTAGAAAACCCTTAAGGACCAACAATGTTGAGTGAACATCTTTCACCCCTGTATCTTCTCTGGTGAGATAAAATGTCTGTTTGAATCTTGCTTATGTTTACAGGGTTATTTGTGTTCTTTTAATTATTGACTTCTGAGGGTTCTTTATATATTCCGTATAGAAACATTTTATCAGTCGTTATTTGCAAATATTTTTTCTGAATCGGCAGCTTGTCTTTTTATTTTCTTAGGAGAGATTTTTGAGCATAGAATTTCCAATTTTGATGAAATCCATTTATTCTTTTCTTTACATTCATGCCTCATGATTTTTGTGTATCTAAGAAATATTTGCCTAACCAAGCTCACAAAGATTTTCCCGTATGTTTTTGTCTATAATTTTTGTAATTTTAGGTTTTACAATTAGGTTTGTGATACATTTTGAGTTGGATTTTTTATTTTGTAGCAAGTATGGATCTACATTCTTTTTTTCGTAGGTATTTCCAACTGTTCCAGCACTGTTTGCTGAAAAGATTATCCTTTATTCACTAAATTTCCTTTGCACATTTTTTGAAGATCAATTGATCCTATATGGTGTGTCTACTTCTAGATGTATTCTGCTACATTAATCATTTACCTGTCTTCATGCAAATAACATACTGTCTTAATTACTGTAGCTTTTTGTTCTTTTTCAAAATTATTTTAGTAAGTCCTTCATATTTCCATGTATATTTTAGAATCAGCTTGTCAATTTCTACAAACTGGGATTATATGGAATTTATAAATCATTTTTAGGAGATTGGTAACAAAAATACTGCGTGACTTCAAACCCATAAACATGGGATATTTCACCAATTATTTCTGATGGTTTGTTAGTAATAAATATGCAGTTGATTTTTATGTTGATCTTTGATTCTGCATCCTTGCTAAATTAGTCACTTTTTTGTACATTCCATAGGATTTTCTATGTTGATGGTTATGCCATCTGCAAAAACTTTTGTTTCTTCTTGTCCAATTTGAAGTTTTTTGTTTCTTTTTCTTGCCTTAATGTATGGTCTAGATTCTTGAGTGTAATGTTGAGTAGAAATGATCAGAATAGACACATTTGCATTTTTTCTTACCTTAGAGAAGAAGAGAAGACACATTCCGTCTTCTACCATTATGATGTTAGGTCTAGGTTTTTCACATATTCCTTTCTCAGGCTGAGGAAATTTCTAAGACCTCTGAGAGGTTTTTTTTTTTTTTTAATCACAAATGGAAGTTTTTTTCTTATGCCTTTTCTGCATCTATTGGTATAAACATATCATTTTTATTTTTCTGTCTGTTTATGTGTTTGATTACACTGAATTTTGAACATTGATCCAACTCTACATTCCTAGAATAAACATCACTTACGATGTGTAATTTTTCAAAATATGTTGTTGGATTCATTTTGCTAAAATTTTATTCAGAAAATTTTTGCATCCATTTTCATGAAGGTTATTGGCCTGTAGTTTTCTTTATTATCTTTTCTGCTTTTGGTATTAGAATAATTATAGCTATATATAATGATTTGAGAAGAAGTCCCTCCTTTTAAATTTTGTACAAGAGGTTATGTAAAATTGGTAATATTTCTTCCATAAATATTCGACAGAATTCACTAGTGAAGCTAGGTGGGCCTAGAGTTTTCTTGTGGGAAGATTTTTAACTACAAATTGAATTTTTTAAATAGACATAAAAGTATTTAGGTTATCTGTTTTATTTTTAGTGAGCTTGTAGCTTCTTTCAAGAAATTTGCTTATATCATCTGTTTTCAAATTAATTGGAATGGTTGTTTGTAATATTATCTTTTTATGCTTTAAATATCTGTAGAATATTGAGTGACATCCATCCACTCATTCCTAATGTTGGTCATTTGCACTCTTTATTTTCTGATCAATATGGCTAGAATTTTATCAGTTTTATTTATCTATCTCATCAAACAGGTTTGGCTTCATTGATTTTCTTTATTGTGTTCTGTTTTCTCTTTCATTATTTCCACTGATGGAATTACTTCCATCAGTGATATTTACTTTCTTCTGCTTTTGGTTTTATTTCCTCTTTCCTAGTTTTTTAAAGTGGAAAATGAGGCTCTTGATTTGACACCAGTCTTTTCTAATATAAACATTTGCTGCTAAAAATGTTCTTCTAACTACTCTGTAACTGCATTCACAAAATTTTGATATTTTATTTTCTTTCAGTTCAAAACACTTTTAAATTTCTATTTCGATTATTTGTTTGACCAATGGGTTATTTAGAAGTGTATTATTTTGTTTGCAGATGCTTGAGGGTCATTCCAGATATCTTTCTGTTGTTAATTTCTAATTTAATGCCATAGTAATATAAAAACACACTTTATATTACTTGAATCATTTTAAACTTATTGAGACTTGTTTTATGACTCAGAATTTGGCCTATTTAGGTAAATGTTTCATGTATACTTGGAAAGAATGTGTATTCTGCTTTTGTTCAGTGAAGTATTCTATAAATGTCAATTAGGTCAATTTGGTTTATAACATTATTAAAATCTATACCTTTTGATCATCTATCTAATTATTCTATTAATTAGGGAAGATATCTGAAAACTTTTACTATAGGTGTAGCTTTGTCTATTTCTCCTTGAAATTCTATCCATTTTCACTTTGTGATTTTTTTAAGCTATGTTATTAGTTTCATAAACTTTTAGGATTGTTAAGTTTTCCATATAAGCTTGTCACTTTCTCATTATATGACTTCCTTTCTTTCTGGTAATTTTCTTTGCTCTGAAATCTACTTTATCTAATCTTAATAGAGCCATTTCAGATTTCTCTTAATCAATGTTAAGAATATATGTACTTTTCCTTCATTTTATTCTTAAAATATTTGTGTTTTTATATTTAAAGTTATTTTCTCATAAGTAGGATAGGCTCTCTTCCTTTTTCAGTCAATCTGAGAATCTTCACTTTTTAATTTGTTTGTTTCTGTCATTTATATTTAATGTACAATAATTTTTGATATGATTTGGTTTAAAATTTTCTCTCCATATCTTCTTTGTTCCTTTTGTCCCCTTTTCTGCTTTCTATTGAATTAATTTTATAGGTATTATTTTATTTTATCTCTTTTCTTCATTTGTGAGCTATAGCTCCTTGCTGTGTTATATTAATGGTTTCTTAAGGAATTACAGTACACATCTTTAACATATCATGAGATATCTTCACATTATATTATACTGTGCTGTTTCATATATCGTAAAAGAACTTTACAATAGTGTATTTCTATTCCACTCTTCTCAGACTTCGTTATATTATTGTTCTACAATTTACTTCTGGCTATACTATAAACTCCACAATATATTGCTATTACTTTTGCTTGAAACAGTTGTTTCTCTTTTTAAATATTTTTAAAAACAAGAAAAATTCTTTATATTTGCCATTTCCAGTTCTTATTATCCCATTGGGTAAGCCCAGATTTTCATCTGCTATCATTTCCCTTTTACCTGAAGAACTTCTCTTAAAGTGCAGGTCTACTGATTGATATTCAATTATTTCACTTAGGTATATTTGAAAAAGTCTTTATTTTTGAAAAGTATTTTTGTTGGGTAAAGCTATCTAGATTGGAGATTCTTTTTTTAAACTTTAAAGATATTTTCATTTGTCTTCTAGCTTGTGTTGTTTCTGACAAAAAAAATCTGTCACAGTTATCTTTGCTCATCTGAATTCAATGCTTCTCATTTCTCTTGGAGTTTAATATTTTCTCTTTATCTCTGGAGGTAAATAATTTTATCACGATGTGCATTGGTGTGTTCTTTGTGCTTGGGTTCATTTTAACTTTTTGAATCTTTGGGCTAATACTTGTCATCAAGTTCAGGAAAAAACATCAGTCATCACTTCTTCAAGTAATTTTTTTTTTAACTTCTCCTTTAACTCCTGAATTTGTCCTGTAGTTCACTAAAGCTCTGTTCTTTTTTTTGTCTCTGTTTTATTTTCAGTACACTCTATTGCTATGGCTCCAAGCTCATTACACATGTTTCTGCAGGGCTTAATGTACTGCTAATTATATCCAGGACACTTTCACCTCAAATATTATATTTGCATTTTTAAAAGTTAAATTTGACTCTTTTTTAAACCTTCCATTTCACTACTTTATATGCTCAATTTTTTGCTACTTTCTCAAACATACAAAAGACAAACATAATTGCTATTTTAATGCATTTTTGTACTAATTATATCATCTTTATCATTTCTGATTCAGTTCAGATTAATTAATATTTTCCCTTATTATGGGTAGCATTTTCCTATTTCTTTGCATACTTGGTAATTTTTGTTTGACTGCCCAACATTGTGAATGTTAGATGTGGGATCTTTTTGTATTATTAACAATATTGTTGGGGCTTCCCGGGTGGCGCAGTGGTTGAGAGTCCGCCTGCCGATGCAGGGGACACGGGTTCGTGCCCCGGTCCTGGAAGATCCCACATGCTGCAGAGCGGCTGGGCCTGTGAGCTATGGCCGCTGAGCCTGCGCGTCCAGAGCCTGTGCTCCGCAACGAGAGAGGCCACAAAAGTGAGAGGCCCGCGTACTGCAAAAAAAAAAAAAAAAAAAAATAGGATCAGTTACAAAAAAATATTCAAATTAAAACTAGAATTTATTTTGTGCTGGTAGGAATATAATTTCTTATATTATTTCTGAAGGCAAAATAACCACACATAGCAAAATAAAAATGTCCATTGCTTTTAACTAACCATTTTTGTCAATCAATATTTGATTAGATAGGTTAAGAAAACAAAAGAATGTGCACAACAAATGTCATAGAATAAGAAATGGTCAATTCAATTAGCTGTGTTTCTGTACGTAGACTATTTTTTTTAACATCTTTATTGTAGTATAATTGCTTCACAATGGTGTGTTAATTTCTGCTTTATAACAAGGTGAATCAGCTATACATATACATATATCCCCATATCTCCTCCCTCTTGCATCTCCCTCCCACACTCCCTATTCCACCCCTCTAGGAGGTCACAAAGCACTGAGATGATCACCCTGTGCTATGTGGCTGCTTCCCACTAGCTATCTATTTTATGTTTGGTAGTATATATAAGTCCATGCCACTCTCTCACATCGTCCCAGCTTACCCTTCCCCCTCCCCGTGTCCTCAAGTCCATTCTCTACATCTGTGTCTTTATCCCTGTCCTGGCCCTTGGTTCTTCAGAACTATTTTTTTTTTCTTAGATTCCATATATATGTGTTAGCATATGGTATTTGTTTTTCTCTTTCTGACTTACTTCACTCTTGATGACAGACTCTAGGTCCATCCAACTCACTACAAATAGTTCAATTTCCTTTCTTTTTATGGCTGAGTAATATTCATTGTATATACGTGCCATATCTTCTTTATCCATTTATCTATCAGTGGACACTGAGGTTGCTTCCATGTCCTGGGTATTGTAAGTAGAGCTGCAATGAACATTGCGGTACATGACTCTTTTTGAATTATGGTTTTCTCAGGGTATATGCCCAGTAGTGGGATTGCTGGGTCGTATGGTAGTTCTATTTTTAGTTTTTTAAGGAACCTCCATACTGTTCTCCATAATGGCTGTATCAATTTACATTCCCACCAACAGTGCAAGAGGGTTCCCTTTTCTCCACACCCTCTCCAGCATTTATTGTTTGTAGATATTTTGATGATGGCCATTCTCACTGATGTGAGGTGATAACTCACTGTAGTTTTGATTTGCATTTCTCTAATGATTAGTGATGTTGAGCATCCTTTCATGTGTTTGTTGGCAGTGTGTATATCTTCTTTGGAGAAATGTCTATTTAGGTCTTCTGCCCATATTTGGATTGCGGTGTTCATTTTTTTGATATTGAGCTGCATGAGCTGCTTGTAAATATTGGAGATTAATCCTTTGTCAGTGCTTCATTTGCAAATATTTTCTCCCATTCTGAGGGTTGTCTTTTCGTCTTGTTTATGGTTTCCTTTGCTGTGCAAAAGCTTTTAAGTTTCATTAGGTCCCATTTTTTATTTTTGTTTTTATTTCCATTTCTCTAGGGGATGGGTCAAAAAGGATCTTGCTGTGATTTATGTCATAGAGAGTTCTGTCTATGTTTTCCTCTAAGAGTTTTATAGTCTCTGGCCTTACATTTAAGTCTTTAATCCATTTTGAGTTTAATTTTGTGTATGGTGTTAGGGAGTGTTCTAATTTCATTCTTTTACATGTAGCTGTCCCATTTCCCAGCACCACTTATTGAAGAGGCTGTCTTTTCTCCATTGTATATTCTTGCCTCCTTTATCAAACATAAGGTGACCATATGTGCATGGGTGTATCTCTGGGCTTTCTATCCTGTTCCATTGATCTATATTTCTGTTTTTGTGCCAGTACCATACTGTCTTGATGTCTTGTAGCTTCATAACTTGATGTCTTGTAGCTTCGTAGTAGAGTCTGAAGTGTGGGAGGCAGATTCCTCCAGCTCCATTTTTCTTTCTTAAGATTGCTTTGGGTATTCGGGGTCTTTTGTGTTTCCATACAAAGTGTGAAATTTTGTGCTCTAGTTCTATGAAAAATGCCATTGGTAGTTTGATAGGAATTGCATTGAATCTGTAGATTACTTTGGGTACTATAGCCATTTTCACAATGTTGTTTCTTCCAATCCAAGAACGTGGTGTATCTCTCCATCTGTTTGTATCATCTTTAATTTCTTTCCTCAGTGTCTTATAGTTTTCTGCATAGAGGCTTTTTCTCTCTACTTAGGTAGTTTTATTCCTAGGTATTTTATTCTTTTTGTTGCAGTGATAAATGGGAGTGTTTCCTTAATTTATCTTTCAGACGTTTCATCATTAGTGTATAGGAATGCAAGAGATTTCTGTGCATTAATTTTGTATCCTGCTACTTTACCAAATTCATTGATTAGCTCTAATAGTTTTCTGGTAGAGTCTTTAGGATTCTCTATGTATAGTATCATGCCATCTGCAAACAGTGACAGCTTTACTTCTTCTTTCCAATTTGGATTCCTTTTATTTCTTTTTGTACTCTGATTGCTGTGGCTAAAACTTCCAAAACTATGTTGAATAATAGTGGTGAGAATGGGTAACCTTGTCTTGTTCCTGATCTTAGTAGAAATGGTTTCAATTTTTCACCATTGAGAATGATGCTGGCTGTGGGTTTGTCATGTATGGCCTTTATTGTGTTGAGGTAAGTTCCCCCTATGCCTACTTTCTGGACGGTTTTTATCATAAATGCGTGTTGAATTTTGTTGAAAGCATTCTCTACATCTGTTGAGACGATCATATGGTTTTTATTCTTCAATTTGTTAATATGGTGTATCACACTGATTGATTTGTGTATATTGAAGAATCCTTGCATTCCTGGAATAAACCCACTTGATCATGTGTATGATCCTTTTAATGTGCTTTTGGATTCTGTTTGCTCGTATTTTGTTGAGGATTTTTGCATCTATGTTCATCAGTGATATTGGCCTGTAGGTTTCTTTCTTTGTGACATCTTTGTCTGGTTTTGGTATCAGGGTGATTCTGGTCTTGTAGAATGAGTTTGGGAGTGTTCCTCCTTCTGTTATATTTTCAAAGAGTTTGAGAAGGATAGGTGTTACCTCTTCTGTAAATAGTTGGTAGAATTTGCCTGTGAAGCCATCTGGTCCTGAGCTTTCGCTTGTTGGAAGATTTCTAATCAAAGTTTCAATTTCAGTGCTTGTGATTTGTCTGTTTATATTTTCTATTTCTTCCTGGTTCAGTTTTGGAAGATTGTGCTTTTCTAAGAATTTGTCCATTTCTTCCAATGTGTCCATTTTATTGTCATATAGTTGCTTGTAGTAATCTCTCATGTTCCTTTGTATTTCTGCAGGGCCAGTTTTTACTTCTCTGTTTTCATTTCTAATTCTATTGATTTGCGTCTTCTCCCTTTTTTTCTTGATGAGTCTGGCTAATGGTTTATCAATTTTGTTTATCATCTCAAATAACCAGCTTTTGGTTTTACTGACTTTTGCTATCGGTTCCTTCATTTCTTTTTTATTTATTTCTTACCTGATCTTTATGATTTCTTTCCTTCTGTTAATATTGGTTTTGTTTTTGTTGTTCTTTCTCTAATTGCCCTAAGTGTAAGGTTAGGTTGTTTATTTGAGTTGTTTCTTGTTTCTTGAGATAGGATTGTATTGCTATAAACTTCCCTTTTAGAACAGCTTTTGCTGCATCCCATAAGTTTTGGGTCATCATGTTTTCATTTGCATGGAATATATTTTCCCATCCCCTCACTTTCAGTCTGTATGTGTCCCTAGGTCTGAAGTGGGTCTCTTGTAGAGAGCATATATACAGGTCTTATTTTTTTATCCATTCAGCCAGTCTAGAACTTTTGGTTGGAGCATTTAATCCATTTACATTTAAGGTAGTTATCAATAGGCTTGTTCCTATTACCATTTTCTTAATTGTTTTGGGTTTGTTATTGTAGGTCTTTTCCTTATCTTGTGTTTCCTGCCTAGAGAAGCTCCTTTAGCATTTGTTGTATAACTGGTTTGCTGGTGCTAAATTCTCTTAGGTTTTGCTTATCTTTAAAGGTTTTAATTTCTCTGTTGAATCTAGATGAGATCCTTGTTGGGTAGAGTAATATTGGTTGTAGGTTGTTACCGTTTATCACTTTCAGTATATCATGCCACTCCCTTCTGGCTTGCAGAGCTTCTGCTGAAAGATCAGCTGTTAACCTTATGAGGATTCCCTTGTATGTTATTTGTTGCTTTTCCCTTGCTGCTTTTAGTATTTTTTCTTTGTGTTTAATTTTTGATAGTTTGATTAATATGTGCCTTGGTGTGTTTCTCCTTGGATTTATCGTGTGTGGGACACTCTGTGCTTCCTGGACTTGATTAACTATTTCCTTTCCCATACTTGGGTAGTTTTCAACTATAATCTCTTCAAATATTTTCTCAGTACTTTTCTTTTTTTCTTCTTCTTCTGGGACCCCTATAATTTGAATGTTGTTGCATTTAATATTGTCCGAGAGGTCTCTGAGACTGTCCTCAATTCCTTTCTTTTTTTTTTTTTTTTTTTGCGATACGTGGGCCTCTCACTTTTGTGGCCTCTCCTGTCGCGGAGCACAGGCTCCGGATGTGCAGACTCAGTGGCCATGGCTCACAGACCCAGCCGCTCTGCGGTATGTGGGATCTTTCCAGACCGGGGCACGAACCCATGTCCCCTGCATTGGCAGGCGGACTCTCAACCACTGCGCCACCAGGGAAGCCCTGTCCTCAATTCTTTTCATTCCTTTTTCTTTATTCTGCTCTGCAGTAGTTATTTCCACTCTTTTATCTTCCAGATCACTTATCTGTTCTTCTGCCTCAGTTATTCTGCTTTGCTTCCTTCTAGAGTATTTTTAATTTCATTTATTATGTTGTTCATCACTGTTTGTTTGCTCTTTAGTTCTTCTAGGTCCTTGTTAAACGTTTCTTGTATTTTCTCCATTCTATTTCCAAGACTTTGGATCACCTTTACTATCATTATTCTGAATTCTTTTTCAGGTAGACTGCCTATTTCCTCTTCATTTGTTTGGTCTGGTGCATTTTTGCCTTGCTCCTTCATCTGCTGTTTGTTTCTCTGTCTTCTCATTTTGCTTAACTTACTGTGTTTGGGGTCTCCTTCTCACAGGCTGCAGGTTCATAGTTCCCATTGCTTTTAGTGTCTTCCCCCAGTGGGTGAGGTTGGTTCAGTGGGTTGTGTAGGTTTCCTGGTGGAGGGGAAAATGCCTGTGGTCTTGTGCATGAGGCTGGACCTTGTCTTTCTTGGTGGGCAGGACAGTGTCCGGTGGTGTGTTTTGGGGTGTCTGTGACCTTATTATGATTTTAGGCAGCCTCTCTGCTAATGCGTGGGGGTGTGTTCCTGTCTTGCTAGTTGTTTGGCATGGGGTGTCCAGCACTGGAGCTTGCCGGTCGTTGAGTGGAGCTGGGTCTTAGCGTTAAGATGGAGATGTCTGGGAGAGTTTTGTCATTTGATATTATGTCGTTCTGGGAGGTCTCTGGTGGACCAATGTCCTGAACTCAGGTCTCCTACCTCAGAGGCACAGGCCTGACATGCGGCTGGCGCACCAAGACCCCGTCAGCCACAGGGCTCAGAAGAAAATGTAGAAAGAAAGAAAGAAAGAGAGAAAGAGAGAGAGAGAGAAAGAAAGAAAGTTATTAAAATAAAAAACATTAAAAATTTTTTTTAAGTAATAAAAGAAAGGGGAGAGCAACCAAACCAATAAACACATCCACCAATGATATCAAGCACTAAAAACTATACTGAAAATAATGCACAGACAGAACCCTAGGACAAATGGTAAAAGCAAAGCTATGCAGACAAAAATCGCACAAAGAAGCATACACATAAACGCTCACAAATAGAGAAAAAGGAAAAAATATATATATATCGTTGCTCCCAAAGTCCACCACCTCAATTTTTGGATGAATCGTTGTCTCTTCAGGTATTCCACAGATGCAGGGTATATCGAGTTGATTGTGGAGATTTAATCCGCTGCTCCTGAGGCTGCTGGGAGAGATTTCCCTTTCTCTTCTTTGTTCGCACAGCTCCCGGGGTTCAGCTTTGGATTTGGCCCCTCCTTTGCGTTTAGGTCGCCTGAGGGCATCTGTTCCCGCTGAGACAGGACGAGGTTAAAGTAGCAGCTGACTGGGGGCTCTGGCTCACTCAGGCCTTGGGGTGGGAGGGGTACGGATGCGGGGCAAGCCTGCAGTGGCAGAGGCCGGCGTGATGTTGCAACAGCCTGAGGCGCGCCGTGTGTTCTCCCTGGGGAAGTTGTCCCTGGATCACGGGACCCTGGCAGTGGCGGGCTGCACAGGCTCCCGGGAGGGGAGATGTGAATAGTGAGTGACCTGTGCTTGCACACAGGCTTCTTGGTGGCTGCAGTAGCAGCCTTAGCGTTTCATGCCCGTCTCTGGGGTCTGCGCTGATAGCCGTGCCTTGTGCCCATCTCTGGAGCTTGTTTAGGCAGTGCTCTGAATCCCCTCTCCTCGTGCACCCCGAAACAATGGTCTCTTGCCTCTTAGGCAGGTCCAGACTTTTTCCCGGACTCTCTCCCGCTAGCTGTGGCGCACTAACCCCCTTCCGGCTGTGTTCATGCAGCCAGCACCAGTCCTCTCCCTGGGATCCGACCTCTGAAGCCGGAGCCTCAGCTCCCAGCCCCCACCCGTCCCGGCGGGTGAGCAGACAAGCCTCTCGGGCTGCTGAGTGCTGGTCGGCACCGATCCTCTGTGCGGGAGGAAACTCTCTGCTTTGCCCTTTGCATCCCTGTTGCTGCACTCCCCTCTGTGGCTCCGAAGCTTCCCCCACCCCCCATCCACCCGCTATCTCCAACAAGTGAAGGGGCTTCCTAGTGTGTGGAAGCTCTTCCTCCATCACAGCTCCCTCCCAGAGGTGCAGGTCCAGTCCCTATTCTTTTGTCTCTGTTTGTTTTTCCTTTTTCTTTTGCCCTACCCAGGTACGTGGGGAGTTTCTTTAGTTTTGGGAAGTCTGAGGTCTTCAGCCAACGTTCAGTATGTGTTCTGTAGGAGTTGTTCCACATGTAGATGTATTTCTGATGTATTTGTGGGGAGGAAGGTGATCTCCACATCTTACTCTCTTCTGCCATCTTGAAGGTCTCTCCTGTAGGTAGACTATTTATTCAAGAGAATATGAAAGGTAACATCTTGAGCAAAGATTTTTGTCATAGATAGTTCTGAAATGAGGCAGTAAAATATAACCTTAAATACAGACAAAAGCAGATCTTCTTAATCTCATTAGAATCTTATTTATAGGAATATATTTATCAGAATAGACCAGTGTATTTTACCTTTATAGAAAAATATGCCATATTTAAAATAAAATCATGAAATATTGTCTATAAAATATATAGTATAGGGAGTAATCTTTTGTAGGAAGTAACCTAATTTAGGAAAAAGAAAGTTTTTGTTTCCACAGTGAAATTTTAATAGCTCATCTATTTTATAAGACCGTTTAAATAGACTTTTAGTTAGTTCAGTTAGGGGGTTAATTAGCGTCACGTTTATTTGCTTTATTTCCATTATTTCCATATTCTAACAAACTGAAAAAAACTTTTTTAGGGAAGATGAAATGTAACTGTAGATACAAAATAGTTTAGAAAAGAGGGGACATAGTAGCAGATAGAGATTTTTTAAAATCACTGATTTATATGATAAGTGGCAATGGTTTGGGGTCAGATAAGGATGTAACATTTTTAGAAAAACATAAATCAGTAAAGTATTATTAAAAATAAAGAAAAACTTGAACATTAGAGCAGTTAAATCATTAACACAATAATGCTGTTAAAAACATTTGTAGGCTAGGCACTTTGCAGATTTACTAATTTTTAAAGGATGGAGACTGTTCATCTTGTAAAAAAGTTTTTTAGGTGTAAAAATACAAGGAGAGCCATGTGATTTTTTTTTTTATGGCTTTCATTGACTTCACAAAAGAAGTGGGAAGAATTTAAAAAAAAAAACACAGAGCAGTGTTACATTTGAATGTACAGGCTGAAATATTGAATAAAATTTTAAAACTGAATGCACCTTCATCAAGTTAATATAATACTTAAGTTTACTGAAGGAGAACAAGGATATTCTAGCATTAGAATGTGCTATCATTATAAGTTTCTTCTATTACATTGATGATAAAAAGTATTATCTCAAGAGGTGCACCTGAATGTTTGATAGAATTAATAATTAATTCTTCTTTTAAATTCTCATCAGACTACAAATGTAAGGGAATTCCCTTAACCTGATGAAGTTTATGTACCAAAACTTTATACATCCCATAGATAAGTCATACTTTAAAAAAATTTAAATAAAAGACTGAACAAAAGTAAAGGTGACCTCTATATCCCAATTATTTCACACTGAACTGAGAATTCTGGTAGCTAGCCAATTAAATGACAGAAAAACAGAAATAGAGGCACAAATATTTTAAAGGAAAGCAAACTCATAGTTATTTGCAGACTCTGTCTACAGGATAAACCTAAGACAATCTGTAAATCATTAGAACCAATAAGAACATGCAGCAAATGTGTTGTATTCAAAATCACAATCTGAAATAACTAAAAATATACAGTATTAAAAAATACTCCATTCACAATATCAACATAAACTAAAATATTAAGAGCAAAAATTGCCGGTATATATGTGCAACTTCTTTATGAAATAAAAGATTATGAAGTATTGAAAAACATAAAAGAAGCTCTGAATAAATAGAAGTAGATAATAAGTTCATGAGTGAAATATTTTATATCTTAAGTAAGTTAATTCTGTCCCAAATATATTGATCAGTGCAATGTAATTACAATGAAAATCTAAAAAAACAAAGTTTTCTTGTAGATCTTTAATGAGAATGAAACAAAAATATCTAGGATAGTTCTGGGGAAAAAGTAATAATGGAAGGTTTCTTCTTGCCAAATATTACAACTTATTATAAGTATGATTCAAGATCAGAAATGGATAATACACAAGTAGAATAGAATAGAGAACTTATAAATAGACCCAGGAAAACACGTTCTCTTGGTAGAAGGGGACATTACAAATCAGTAGGCTAAAGTAGAACTATTAAGTAAATGATGTTACAACCATAGTCGTTGCATAAAGGAAGAAAAAAATTGGTTCTTATCTTACATTATATGAAGTTTTTCCAGATGGAGGAAATAACTCAATAGGAACACTGAAATTTAGAAATATCACAACAAAGTTGTAGGAGAAGGTAAAATATCTGATATATGATAGTGAAAGAATTTTAAATTGAATACATAAACACATCTTATAAAGGTTGATGAATTTGACTATCAAAACTATGAACGTCCACATGACTAACATCATCATAAACCAAGTTAAAAGATAAGCTAGGGTTGACTAGGAGACAATATATGCCACTTTGTAGCAGATAATTATTATCCAGTTGCATTTCTGAATTCAATAAGAACACATACATCCTAGTAGGAAAAGAATTAAAAGATTCAATGATAAGCAATTCACTGAAGAGGAACCCAGGAGTCCCATAAAAGTATCAGAATATACCAAAACATTTTCAACAATATGAGAAGTACCAGCTTACAAAGAAAATAATATCTCTTATTCATACGGGCAAAATTTATAAAAATTTGATAACATGATATACTGTAAAGGGTCTTGGGAAAACTGTCATAGCTATATATGGGAGTATAAAATGTTACAATAACTTAAGAGAAAAATTGGCGAAAACATTATAATTATATCCCTTTCAAACCAATCATTCTATTCTACCTATAATCTGTTTTTAAAAGTTGGTGCACAGGTGCACAAAAATATACATATGATGATTTCCATTTTAGCTCCTTTTGTAATAAGAAATAATTGGAAACAATTTTATATGTCCATCAACAGACTAACAGATAAATAAAATGTGTTATTAACTCTATGATGGAATACTATATATAGAAGAAAAGGAATTAACTACATTAGCATATACTGATACAATAGAGAGCAAAACAATTGTGAAAAAAGAGAAATTGCAGTATTGTGCTCAATATTTAAATGAAACTCACATAAAGTACTATTATATGTTGCTCTCTCTCTTACACACACAATCAAAAGACATACTGGGTAGTTGCTTGTAGTACTGGGAAGGTACAAAGGGATAGAATTTGGGGTGAGGGACACAGGTCACTTTAGATTTATTTACAGTGTTTTATTTCATTAAAATAGACTTAGAAGAAATATGGTAAAATGTGGCCAAACAGAGAAGCAACAAGAAGAAATATTAATCATTCCACCAACGAGGGAGCGCTAAGCACCACCAAGAGAGTTGAAATTTAGTGAACCTTATTTCAGAGTTTTGTTGTTGCTGTTGTTGCTTTTTTATTGAGGAAAAGTGGTGAAATGGTCTTAAAACTCTTAAGATTATAGTTTGGATGAGTTTATAAGTAAAGCAAGAGCTTACATTGAAAAATATTTAAAGTATATCTTATTATTGTGATTCACAATCTCTTTTTCCATCAACCAGATCACTTACCTTTTCATATGTAACTTGTTTCCATGGACCAACAAAGTTTTACAGATTAGAGCATAGTGATTAACGGTGCACCATGTGATAACATTTCATTTTTTTCTCTATCACTGATCCAAAATACCAGTGTTTCTCACAACATTCCTAAAAAGACTCTGCCTTAAATACTTTTAGAATTTTTTTAATAAGAATTGGAAAGAGAAATTGATTTTTAAAGCTTCTTTGTTCAGAGCATTTGTTTAATTCAGTTTAAGTCTCACTTTTTTAATAAGGAGTTGGTATCTTTCATGTCTGTTGAAAACTGTTTTGGACACACCTAAGTATTGACCACTTCAACTATGTGGTAATGAATGAGACCTAATTGCAACCTGCTGGCTGCGAATAAATTGTATGATTGATTTTTTTGATAAAAGAATAAACCATTTTAAACGTTTGAATCTACAAATCCACAGTTATGAAAACACAGCAGGCATTACATGGCTCCAAGCAGAGATTATGAGAGATGAGTGAGTAAAGTTTGTTGTTTTCACACGCAGAAATAATCTGTCAGGACTGTAAACTGGTAACCATTTAAGAGCATTAAACTCAGTGTTTCCCTATTTTGCTTAATTTTTTTACCTTCCTCTTTTATTCTTCAGTGTGATTATTCAAAATTTCTGTTGTTTATGGGTCATTCAGTCCTGCAGGCAACAATTCAGTTCCATTATTTTGCTTTCTGCTATTGAAATTACCTGTTTTTCAGTAATGATGGTTTTCTGAGATGTGAAACACCCAGATGCTGCAATGATGAACATCATTTAAATACCTGAATAAACAGACTTATCCGAAGGCTATCAATTTTTCTTTTTGAAGCTCCCTGAAACATTTCTTAATGTATCACCCTTTGTTAACAACTTCATCACGTTTCTAATTAATTGTGTCCCCTTCTAGGCTAAGAAATAATCTAACTAAGTATTTCTGTGGTTAGGGGAAGAAGTATTGGGAATTCTGCAACTTTCTTTCTAGAGGCCAGGAAGAAAAGCCTGAAATAACCACCATGTCCTATGTGCTTCTTGTGTTTGGCACTGTATTCTCTATCATTTGCAGAAGTCACTCTTTGGCACGCCACTCAGTGCCTGGCATATAGCAGACATTATTGATTATATTAGCCTGTTTCTTTGATTTTTGTGAGTCTTCTTGTACATTCAACGTCTTCTCTAGAAACTAGCTCCCCTCTCCTTCACACCTTGGGTCCTTGTCTTAACCATGTTTGTAGCTTCTGTAAACTTCATGCTTTAACATCTACCCACTATTCAAATGTCCAACACTCTGTTCCAGACAACATGATAATGCGCCTGAGTCACCTTGCCTTGGCTTCTGCCTCCTTCATTACCCTCCCTCTTTGCAAGGAGTCCTCCTCCTGGGAACCCGCCTTTCACATACAAACCAACCAGTCCAGAGGCTACACCCCCAACCATCACCCCTGTCAGACTGTCTCACACTCTGGGTCATTATCTACCTGCCCCAATCACCCAGGGCAAAATTCCAAACAAGAGAATGTCCCTATGCCCCAGTGCCCACTGAAATTATTCAGTCTAGCCAGTCCTAAGCCTGCTTACCCAGCCTTTCCTATTCCTTCTCACAAAACCACACTAAACCCTCTTGCTGACATTTCCCCTCTCCTTCTATCTTGTGACAGATCCATCTGAGCCCCCCACAAAATGAGTGTTCCCTTCCCCTAGGAACTGTGAGTAACAAATATCTTTTCAGTGATAAGCATCTCCTGATCTGTTGGCCTTGCTATACCTCAAAATTTCCATTAACACACTCTATTTTAAAACAGTCCCAGCTTTTACTTTTTATATGTTTTTAACTGGTTTATGTCTGCTCAGTTTCATTTAAACCTTCCCGTAGTAGAGTATGTTTCTGTCTGTACATTGGCTCTTGACCAAATTTATCCTGGGTTCATCAATTTGGCATATTGGTGAGTTGACCCACCCGATCCTGATCTTTTCACCATTAGATTTGATATCTAAGGGCCTACTGAATATATCCTTTGGATGGTCTAGAGGCAACTCAAAGTCAACATATACTTAGATGAACTCAAAATCTCACTTGAACCTCTCCTCCGTCAGTAATTCCTATCTCAGATCTTGGGCCAGAATAGCAAGAACTACCTGAATATGTTCATTCCACCAGTTTACCATTATCCTAGTTCCAGTCCTATCACATTTTGTTTGGACTGTGACAATGAACTTCTCATTTGTTGTTTTGCCCTTATCGTCACATTATTTTTCACACTGACTCCTATTGTTTTGAAATACGAATGTGAACACGGCCTTCAAGATAAAGCCCCAAATTTGTAACTTGACATTTCAGGCCTTTCGTGGTCTGATTATTGCCTGCCTCTCAGCTTCACCTGCTGTAATTCCCTGTCTTTATTTTCTTTCACTAACAGTACTGAATTGCTTATAATTTCCTACCAAGGTGACAGAGACTTTGTGATCTTCCATCTGCCAGCTACCTTCTCCTAATTGTTCCCTTGGCTATATCCAACTCATTCTTTAAGACTTACCATGTATCATCTCTTCTAGAAAGACTTCCCCTGAACCCCCCTGATCTAGGGCTGTGCTTTTGTGCTTTTATAACTTGTGCCTTTGAAATGCTCGGTGCAGTTTACACGTGGTATTTAATATATTTCTTAAAGATTCTCAGCTGTATAACACATATACTAATGAATAGTACATCTTAACTTTCCCCCTCTAGTGCCTGTCACAAGACCTGGAGCCGTGTAGTCATGTAGACAGTATTATTTCAAGTGAAAAATAATCATGTACCTGAATATGCCTGGTAGAGGACCAGTAGACTGTACCTCTCTTGGTACAAAGAAGATGAATCAACATGAAGAGATTTAGTAAAAATATCTCCAATAAAAGATTCACCCTGAATGGCCTGTTGGATTCAGAAAAGCAGAAGCTAATTAAATGTGCAATGAGAATTAAGGTTCAAATAGGTGGTAAGGTAAATATTGATAAAGAATACTTGCAATAGCAAATAGTTCCCAGGTTTCCTTTTACATTTATGCTCATCATATAAGTTGTACTCACTTCTATACCATTCTAACTACAAGTCCTTGTTCTTGACTCTTCACCTTTTGCCTTTGGCGTAGCATTTGTTTGTCTTAATGATTGGCTTGTGGACTAATGACTGCTCTTTGGTAGTTACTGCATTTGGAGTGAACCTTAAGTCTCACATTTGTCTCTTCCCATCTGGCTCTTCCTAGCTGTTGGACCCCCACATTTGACTCTGACTGAGTAACAATCAGGATGTGAGCCTCCTCCAGATTCATAGACATCAATATCAAGAAATTATCGTCTCAACACCAATTCATTAAAATAATGCATTCAAGCCCTGCTACATCATAGCAGTAGGTAGAAGGTAAACTAAAATCAGGCTCCCTGTCCTTGTGTTATTCCATTTTGCCTTAGAACTATTCCGTAGCCCAAACTTGAAACAGCCATATGAACTGCTTAAAGAAATGGTCTTTTTCACCTTCATCCACAAAGCAATATAGTTTTAGTGATATTTTTGTAAAAGAGGCACAGGAGATTGAATAGTGTTAGTTTTTAACACTATGTAGCTGAAAAATACCACACAATTATCCCCAGCCTCCACTGAGTTTGAAAAGAGAGAGATAATGGAAGAAAATATTTTTTGTCAAGCAAATTGATAACCATTTCTCCTTCTGTATTCTTACTTGTGCTGTACAGTATATTTATAAGTTATCTTTTATCTGTAAATTATTGTTGATTTTTAAATTGTATTATATTAGATATATTTTATATATTACTTTTATAAACTTACGTATAACTTTACATATATCTTTTTCATTATAACATTATATATACTGGTAAATATTTAGTGAGAAAATATATAAATTCTTTTTTCATTTTTTCTTTTTGTCCCATAAAACAAGAAGGAATTACATCAGCTGAGATTAGGCAGAGTAAGAGGTTATGAAGATTTAGAAAGTGCACTAATAAGGAAAATATATAGAGTTGCCAGGCATGGCTAAGGGCCCAATATATATTTATATATATATGTGTTTATAGAGAGAGAGAAAGATACATACAGACACATGCACACATACTTATATTTAGTATTATTCAATTTTCAAACAAAGGTAAATTTTATGTAATTGAATATAAAATTCATGGAGAGTAATTTTAAAGATGAGTGACTTTTGGAATCTCTTTTTTAAATAAAATAGACATTTTGAAGGTACATAATGACTGTTCTTTTATTAGATGCACTGTTTTTGTCTCTTACTAAAATAAACTCACAGACTGTAGTTCCCTGAAACACCCTCTAAAAAAGTTAAATTTGCAAACAAATAGTCTTCTGGCACAGTGTTTCTTTGTAATGATTGGTTGCACATGGCCAACAGTTTCTCAGTTTCATCCTAGAGTTCTTTAAAACCCTCAGGTAGATACCATCTGGTCCTGGTGATTAATCTACATTTACTTTATGAATTTTGTGAAAACATCCTGACTGTGGACCAATATTTGATCTTGTATATCCAACCTACTCATTTCCTGGAACAAACTGGATTTGGGAATCTCCCTAATATCTTCCTAATAAAAATCTATGGCAAAGATTTACTTCTGTCTATCATACCTCACATTTTTATCCTGGAGTATATTGTTTGTCCCAAAATCACCCAAAGATCCCAGGGATGATGCCCCAGCTGGATTTCTACACTAGATAACAATGAAATACTTTTCTATTGGCTTTTGAGTCTCTCATGAGGTATCCTTTGCCCAGCCTGCTTGTAGGTTACATTGATGAACTTCTCTTTTCTCCTCATTCTGTCTATCTTTGCACTCCTAAGCATATTTGCTAAGCAGTCTATTTTTTTGCAAATACTTGGTGTTTTTGATAATTGGCACACATTTTTGGTGTTCACAAAAATGTGTATATCAATTGTAACCAGACATTTTATACATATTGATTCTGAAAAAGGCCCCCTATTTTTTTTTCTTGACATGTGAACATCTTCTTTTCCTCTTTTTAATCAGGTGTTGAATTTTCGTAAAAACTATTAAGAGATTAGAAACTATTACTATAATGAGAATTTTTTATTCTTTACTGTAAGTACCTGAAATTCCTGACATTGTCAATTGTTTGCTTAGCTGCACACAGAATAAGATAGCAGTGATTTGGGCTTCCTTGTATAATATATAGGAATAACTAAAGAAGCTTCTACACAGAAAGAGTCCCATGTCTTTTCTGAAATTCCACTAATAAATGAATGTCTAGAAATACTAAATTCAAGATGATTAAATATTTCTATTAATTTGCAACATGTAGAACTAATTCAATAAATTATACTTTTTCTCTGAAGAACTCAAACATGTAACAGCTTCATCACTTGAAATCTCACAGTCAGAACTGTGAGCTGGGGACGTGTAGTGAGAGAGGTTGGTCTGATCAGTATCACTTACCCCAAGATTGCTATTTTCTGCTGCTCTCATTCTGCTCACAGATAGACATGCTGATATTTTCCACAAGACACCGCAAAGTATTTCAGTACAGCAAAAACCCACTAAAGCTCTTCACCTGTGCAAAATCAAAAAGTCATTTTACTTGCAGCCATAGCCAAACATTTATAAATATCACAAAAATAAAACTTTAGTAATTGAGCAATTTCAATTCAGTATTCATGTTTAGAAATTATTGCTTGCCGTGCATCAGCAACCACATCTAGTAAGTAAATGAAATTGGGAGCCATCAGTGACCACAAAGGGAGTGTAAGCTGTAGAGGGAATAGTGAAAACTATGATTTGCCACAGTATTCATTTCAGCCAGGTAAATAACTGCTTATCATACTCTCCCTAAGGGAGCAATTAAAACTGAGTCTCAGGTGATGAAATGTATTTTCAGCAATGGAGACACACTCATTTTGCCATTGCTCCTATTTTGTTTGCATATATTCATCATTAATTAGCATAATCATATTTTTTTCAATTTATATTAAGTAAAATACATGAAATCAAATGAAGAAAAAACACATACATATTACATGCATATACACACAGACATGTATACACACAACATGCATGTATATTTTACTCAACTTTGTCTAGTAGAGCTATAGGTGAATTTTCACCTTGGATCTGTTGTTGACATGATGTGCAGCTCTAGGCAAATTATTTTAATGCATGAATTTTAGAACTTTTTAGAAGCAGTTAAGATAATTTACCTGAGATCAATGCTACTAATTCAGTTACTAAATTGCATTTGCATATTGAGGATTATGCTCGAAATGGATAAAAATTGATTTGGGTTTCCATAGTATACAGTTAATGGCACTTGGCCATCTAGAAGAATAGTCTTAGACCATCTTTTCTTTCTGCAGACTTGATAACCAACTCTGTACCAGTTCTCTTCATCCTAGTCTTCTGCTTTTATATTTTGAAGCTTATACTCTTGTTTCCGTTCAATCACTATTTACTATGGCCTACTGCAACCCAAAATTCACCTCTACTTCCTTACTAAAATGTTCACTCTCACCTCCCTCCTGCCATCTTTCTCAATGACTTCTGCATTCACATAGAAAATTTGTTACAACCCACAAAATAATTATACATGTTTGACTTGTTGCCAGAGGGCACCTTTTTTCTGTCTGATTCTCAGGGATTATTGACTTTGTTATCTACCCTATTTTATACACCTAGAATATATGCTTTGTATCTCTCTGGGGGCATTCTACCTCCCATTATTACACCTTTTTCTTAGATTGAGACTTTTTGGCCACATGAGATTTTCCTGTCTACCATTAGTGTTCTATTAATAGTTGCTTTAATAGCGCTGTAAATAGTACGTAAGACTCATTTCTTCCTGGATCCTTTTTTAGACTGAACGTTCCTCTTCTGTCAAAAAGGGTATATTAGTCATCTGCATGTATCCCTTAAGAACCAGCACTATGCTTTGATCTTGATGCATTCTCAGTAAACTTGCAAAGTTCAACTGAATAAGGAACTATTGAGAATTATATCAATAGAAGGAACTTCTGTTTCCAATGATAAATGCATGTGTTTATCACCCATCCCACCCCATATGCCATTGAAGTGATAGGAACAATACTTTAAAGAATTAATATATAACAATCCTGGAAAATAAGAAAGAGTTCCTTTAGTTTATTAGAAACTTGGGGGAATTTCTATTTTCAAAAAGTGGTTTTAGGGCTTCCCTGGTGGCGCAGTGGTTGAGAGTCCGCCTGCCAATGCAGGGGATGCAGGTTCGTGCCCCGGTTCGGGAAGATCCCACATGCCTCGGAGCGGCTTGGCCCGTGAGCCATGGCCACTGAGCCTGCGGGTCTGGAGCCTGTGCTCCGCAACGGGAGAGGCCACAACAGTGAGAGGCCCGCGTACTGCAAAAAAAAAAAAAAAAAAGTGGTTTTAAAATCATGCTGGAAGCAGATCAGAGAAACCACAGTCCAAAAACAAGTGTAGGCAAGAACCGCTGCGCAGATGAATGTCCTCCCTCCGTACTGAGGCCTGAAGAAACTCTACTCTCAGAGTCATCAGGTACAAAGGGTAGTAGGGGCCCATGGGGCAGTCAAAAAAGTAAAGAGCAAATTAGAGCAAATATATATATATTTGCTCTTTACTTGTTTGATTTTTTGATTGATATATAAAAATAATTACAATTACAATACATGTGTAATTTTAATATAAGAAGAAAACTGAAAAAAACAGTTTTTAAACAAATTAAATTAAGAAAAATTAATTTAAATTAATTTTTTTTAAAAAAGCAAAGCAATAATAAGGTTTCATACTGGATTTGAATTGAAGGAAAAGAACAAGGACTTCCCATCTTTAGTCTTTACTGTATAGATTTTATTGTCATTGCTTTTTTATTACAATGAGTATGTATTTGACAGACACAGTTTCGTTTTCTGACTTCCCTGCTAATAAAATAATATAATCTAGTGATCAACCAATAAAATCTCACTTAGTCCCCAATTTCCAGCCCTCTTTAGAAGCTAGCAGTTGGCATACGGTTTAGTCCTGGCCAGTGGAGTACACTGAGAAGTTTGCTGGTTAAATTCTGATAAAGGAGACAGATGTTCCAGCACAGTCCTGCTTGCCCTTCATTCTGCCTTGAAAGTGGACATGATGGCTGGAGCTATAGCAACAATTTGCATATGTGAGGAAATAAACATGAGAACAAAATAATATAAATGTCTGTGACATTGTTGGCAGCTGTATGGCTGGTTGTGCAACTCCGGCCTCAAGACTATTGGTTAGGTGAGAAAATGTAATTCCCCATTTGTTTAAATGAATGTGTTTCTAGTTATCTGCTGGTTGTATTATAAGTTAATAACTTAAGAAAAAAGTTAACATTTCTAGTTCCTCAGTTTTTTTTTTTTTAATTTTTAAATTTTTTTTTAGTTCCTCAGTTTTAAAAGTCTAATTGAACATATAAGAGAAACATAAATTGTAAAAGTGCCTACAGAGATAATAAACATTGTATATGAATATGAAATAATATAGAATAAACCAGACCTAACTTACAAACCAAGATGGTTGATAATTTTCATGTTAAATTACTGTGAGCTTTTTATTAAAAAAAAAAACCTAAAAATTAACCTTACTTTTAATAACAAGATTTTGTCAGAATCCTGTCAAGCCCATTCAACTGAAGTCATTTTATAGCAATCCACCGAGTCACTAAAATATTCCTAAGTTTAAAAGAATGTCAGTTTTTTATCCAGTTAGCCCTAGAAGGATAGTCTGTGATACTGAGATCCTGGACTTTCCAAACTGACAGAAATGCCTAGTTAACTTGGCACTGTTATAATACAAAACACACCATGTTTTGTGACTCGCGGTCTGTCTGTTCCTCTCTTTCTGACAAATGCTGGCACTATCAAAAAAAAAAGCTGTCAATTCTCTTAGATGTGTAATTTTATAAGGGACTGATTTCTTCTCACTGCCTAATGAGATTTTGCTCCAAATAAGTGCATAAAACCTATGGAGATAATGTTCATTAGATCTAAGGGAACTGTTATCTTTAGAACTGTCAGAGTTGAAATTTTAAACAGATAAAACAATATCTTTTTTTCAAAATAAATGGCTTTTGTTTACCGTTCAACACATGTGTTAAGGCTAAAGAGAATTTGTGATAATATCTACAACCATCTGATAATTCATTAAAAGAGCATCGTGTTCACAGTTTTTTTGGAAATGACCATTTTGCTTGCTCCATCCAGGTCCCCTGAGTTGTCTACTGGCAACTTTCAATATTAGAAAAGTATTATACATCCCTAAATGTTTATCTTTCTTTGTGTCTATAAAATATTTTAGCCTCACGGTTATTATTTTTAGAGTACAACGTATTTTATCTACACACTGTCTCTCCAAATTAATTGTAGGCACTCAAAAGAGAGATTGTTAATTTTATTTTTAAGTAAAAACATGGAATTGTTCTGCCAGAAAGAGAGTTCAATTTATTTATGGTTGATGCTGATAATTATGGTATTTAATGATAGAGTAAAAATAATATGCCTGCATTTTAAAGGTATTTAAAGGCACACACGATTCACTTTTTGGTTGAGAGTTTGCTTCAATCAGTATACTCTGTGTTATCACAGAATGGGAAATCTCAGGTAGAAACTGGCTCATGCCAAAGTGCCTAAGTAAGTAAATTAACACTTGTATACTATCACAGAAGCATGCCTAAGTGAGAAATAGCCTAAGTGGGAAGAGTGTTGGTGCTGGTGTTTTAGCAGTTATCACAAGAAACCTTCCTTGAAGACTACAATATTTTTTTTTCAACGCCTAGGATGTATACAACATACAGTCAGTGTGCACTTTTTTTTGGCCTTGAATCACAAGGAATGTGTCATAGACTACTGTAAAGACCTTGTCAGGTCTTTTGGGAAGTTCAGCCTGCACCCTTCTCAAGGGACCTTGATAGCCTTGTGGCTGGATCCAACTGTTCCTAAAGGTTTATGGAAATTCTGATATGTGCCAGTGGGGTAAGCTGTGGCCAAAAGTGAGCCGTTAACAACACTAGATGGTATAATTACCAGCATAAGGGTATCTTACCCCTGGAATATTCATTCCCATCATTCCTATTATCTGTGTAAATAAGACTTTCCAGGCCCACCTGGGTTTAATGTGAAATAAATCCCAAGTGTCCCTGGGATATAAAATCAGTAGGTCTAGACTTCAGCACAGTCTTTCATGGTTGGATTTGTGCTTGCATCTCCTGGTTCCTCTCTTTATTTACTCTGTTTGTCTCGGACAGATAACTTCATCCCTTGGGTCAGGCTCCTCATTTATAAAAGAGGGGTATAAAAGCAATGTAATTAAATGAGATAGTGTACACAGGAGCCTTAGCATAGTGCCTCATATTTTTTTGTCTCTCAAGAGATAGAGGAAGAGAGGCTAATTCTTTTCCCACATTTACTTCATGAAATGCTGGATGGCATTTCCTGTTAAGATTTGTAGATTAGATTTGGTCTTAGAATCAACACAGTATCAAGAGTTAATGTCAGAGTGGGGAGCAATATTTATATAAAAGTTAAAATTCAATGAAATTTCAGCAAAGGCTCGACAATATAGTCACAATTTTTTTCTTCTCCATCACACAGATCATACGTCTATCCCTTTGTTAATGTTTCAGCGTATCTATAAGCACTAGAATCAAGAATGCAAAGGCATTTTGGTGATTAACCATTTATTTACAACCAATTAGTTATTTTCTTTTATTTACAATAAACTCAATAAGCAGAATCTCACATTTTATACCATGTAAGCATCCTTAAAATTTTAAAAATAAGATCTTTTGAGACTTAAAATGAGTTCTTTCAGTAGGACTGTTTTGATTTAATCATAAATGTCATTGGGAAAAAAATTATACTCAAGAATTCAGAATTACCTACTATATTCTACGCATAATATGAAAATTTGACTTTTCTTATTTAAGCATAGGCAAATACACTTAAGTATATGATTGTGCCTTGCCCCTGTAAATAATGAGTGGGGAAATTCACTTAACCTGGTAACATGTCAAAACATTGATTGCTTTCTAACAAACCCAGTACCCAGTAATCATACTCAGTATCCACTAAGCTACATTTCATTTATTTTCTTTAATGAGAGGTGAGAAATTCATTCCTAGTTCAAATTTTTGTGGCAGGTTAACATGAATTTGGTTTACAGCTTCACATTCTATCTCTTCTTCAAAATCATCCAAATCTATTTACAGGGAAATAAAGTCAACATTGATGGCATTGTTGGCCAAAGTGATGTCAAGAAAATCTGGCAAGAATATTAGAAAAATAGAAGACATAATAAAGAATAGTGAATTAAAAAAAAAAAATCTCCTGAAAACTTTATGCAGTAAAAGAAAGAGCACAGTAGCCAGAAGCAAGAGCACAGGGGAGAAAATAACACTTTAATCCCTTGCTAATTCTCACAGATCTGAGCTCTCTGTGGAAACTGAAATAGGAAACTCACTGGCCTTAGGCATATAAAAAACATCAAAAGTGAAAAAGGTCACACCAAGTTTGAGAAACCTTGATCTTTATGTTAAAAAAAAAAAATGGGAAAGCCTAATCTTTTGCTAGCTCAATGTAAGATGAGACATTTTCAGTCAAATCGTGAATGTTAAGAAAATACTTTCAAAAACAGAAAGAGCATTTTTGAAAGCCTGAAACCGAATATATAACAAAATAAAATCATTTAGGGTATCAAGGAACACATAAAACTACTGTACTAAAATGGTGTCGTTTTAACAATAACATATAACAATATTGTTATACAATAACATACGACAACTGAAAAAAATTTAAAGACTATATTTGAAGATACAGGTTATAAAACAATACCCTAATGAATGAAATAAGTTATGTAAAATATTTAATCATTTAGAGTTTTATTTTAAAGGATATTTTCCCTATAAAGTTGAATTATTTAAAATAAGATATTTAGTAGTGATTTAAATCAAGGTCATAAAATAAATTTTGATCATTGAAAAAAATTTATGATTATTGAAAAAAATCAAAGTTTCCCTTAATAACAACCAACTTCTCGTATCTCTTAATGATAATTTTATTCACAATATTATAATTCTGGATTGGGATGGTCATAGAAGGTAAGACACCAAATGATGTAATTTCTACTGCAATTAATTCATCACTGTCTGTCTTTCATATGAAGAACAGCAATGTCATTTAAAAAATAAAATGACTCATCATGGAGAGAGAATCACCATGAGTTGCTTTTTTTGTTTTCTGTGTTTTAAATTTTTATCCTATCATGTTAAAGAACAAATAGTAGCAGTCTTTGAAGAATTGAAATTTGGTCACCTGTGACTTTAAAATGAAGTATCATCTTAGATTTTATGGCAATAGTGCTCAAATTGAATGCATGTAAGGAACACCCACCTTACTTGATGAACGTTAATAAATTTCTAGGTCATGACCCTGAGAGGTTGATCAATGGGTCATCTAGAGGCCTGGAATCTACAATTTTAACAAGTTCTCCAGGAGGTTGGGTTACAGTTGCATGTTGGGTCTAAGTTTAAGAAACTGTCCCAGAGGCTCAAGTAAAAACCCACTTCCCATATTTTTACTCCCTGGTAGTAGAGAGAATCCTTACCATATGAAATATGGAGAAAAGACTATTGCATTGTTCATTTAAGGAAAGTCAAGGTGGGAGATTGTCCATCCACAAAAATCTATTCTCTCCTTTGCCCTTAGTAACTATAGCTGTGACATGATTGACCAGTCAGCCACACTTGCAGATAGGTGAGCACGTGACCAAGCTCTCACCAGTAGAAAATGATTGAAAACTGTATGTCCCGTTTCTGCTCAGTGCATTTAAGAATGGCATCATGCTTCTTTTACATGCCCCCACCCACCCCCTACTTCATGGGGCTTGCATGGTGATGATCAGAGAGAATTTAAAAGCCATGTTATAAAGTTGGAAGAGCTGCCATCAAATGGCTGCCACTTGTTGATGCAGATCACCATTCCTGAACTGTTAAGTGAGACGGAAATCAACTCTATGTTTTAAAACCTCTGAAATACTGTTGGATCACTTATTAGTCATACTAACTACTCCACAAAGTATAAAGAAAAGTGTTATCATTTTAATACTTTTACTGTAATTAATATTATTGAACTCTAACTCTAGGCCAGGCACTAAGCTATTGCTATAAATATCTCATTTCATCATTCAAACAATCTCATAATATGACACATTTTCCTCATTTTACCAGTAAGGCAACTGAAGGCGTAAAGAGGTCACAGAACTGATTTCCGGTTACTCATCCAGCAAATATTAAAGTCAGAATCTGCTAGAGCCAGGATTCCAACCCAGATGTGTGTATACTGAGATTTTTGCTCTAACCAGTATAAATTCAGAAAAAAAATTAATATTTGCATTCATTTCCACAGAAAACATAGTAATTTGTTGTATCCATAGACCTAATGATGACATTTGTCGGCATCATATTTAAACTGATAATCCCAAGAAAAATGTCTCTTTCAGTGACAGGGAGATTAATATTTCAGTGACTGAGAAGGGACATTAACAGCAAAACAACCTGAGGTAAGGTCTGAAATAAGATATTTCCAAGAGGACTGGTCAACCATAGAGTTAAATTAAGGATGGCATGGGGGAGAGGCTTCTAAGAACCATGCCAAATAGACTGTTTAGGCTTCACAAGATCAGGCTATACTAGGAAAATCAGTGTTTTCTGCTCAGGGCAAGGAAATAAACTGGGATCTGGTCTCTGGGTAAAACAGCAAACTGAAAAAAAAATTCTTTATTTCCTCTTGTTTCTTAATTGTATCTTTTTTATGATTCCATTTGTACTGGCTATAATTTGTTTTTAGGAGTAAATGTTGAAAATTATGACAAGGAAATAATTATTTACTCCTTCTCAGGCGAGACTGACAAAACACAGGAAGTCCAGTGCCCAGTCCTATTGTTCCCAGCAAGAGTCCTACAGGGGAGACCTGACAAACCTGTTGTAGCTTGCAGAAGCTTATGCTCTGGACCACAAGAATTCAGGGCAGAAATAATTGCTTATTTTTCTTTATAGGATCAACTTTCTTAAAGGCCTACCTGAACTTGAAATTCTGGGGTCCTGGGTATATACTGAGCAATTCCCTTCACTCTTTTTTCCAGGTGTTATAGAAAACAGATCAGAGCCAAAAACAGTTCAGGTGTTCTGACAGGGCAATGAATTGATGGCCCTTCAAACAAATACATTTAAAGTACCTATTCATCATTATTTTAGAAAAGCAGTTGAGTAGTCCAGGGGAAATGCTTTAGCTCACATACTCTTTTTTTTTTTTTTTTTTGTGGTACGCGGGCCTCTCACTGTTGTGGCCTCTCCCGTTGCGGAGCACAGGCTCCGGACGCACAGGCTCAGCTGCCATGGCTCACAGGCCAGCCGTTGCGCGGCATGTGGGATCTTCGCGGACCGGGGCACAAACCCGTGTCCCCTGCATCAGCAGGCGGACTCTCAACCACTGCGCCACCAGGGAAGCCCTCACATACTCTCTTTAACATAGAAAAAGTTCTGTACTTCACAGGACTCTTGCCTCAGAAGGCATTTCCTGGGGTATTTTGGATAAAAGTAAGGATACTTTTGACTATCACAACTGAGGGGCATTGCTGGAATCGGTTGAAGGAGCCATGAATGGGAGACACTTTGCAACATAAGGGATAGTTTTTCTACACAGTAAGGAACTACCTCTGTCCCACGGATTTTAAATGTCTTGCTGGAACTTCATGGGTCAAAAATGTACTTATGACTTTCTGAACTTATTTTTGCATGATTTTAGAAGGCATTAAATTCTACAGTCATATAACTGGAAATTTAGGGAAATTTTTAACACTGTTCTCTTTAGAACATTAGCAACAGTTGTTTAACATTTAGAGAAATTAAATTGCCAATGGTGGTGTTTGATTCACCATTTAAAGATACCTATCAATGTAAGTTTGTGGGTGTTGTATTCATGATAAAATATAAATTTATATCGACAAGATAATTATATACACACGTGTGTATATATACGTGTGTATGAGTGTTTAAGTAGTTCTCATCTCAAAATGCCAAATAGATGCAAAATGTTGACAATATTTAGTTGAAATTTGAAGTTGAGTTTTATAGCTTTGCCCACAAATCCACAGTTACGAATTACTCTGCCAACACTTTTTCTTTTTTTAATTACACTATGGAATGGTCAAAATTAAGTGTACATTTTACAAAAATAAATACCATTGTGTCTGACAAAATTATACTTCCAGGATTTAAAGTAATGTCCGAGAGCTATAATACTGTCCCTGGAATGCTTATAAATATTCCAATCTGAATAATAAAGCACTCGTTTCTTAAAGAATAGCAAACTGATACAAAAATATCAAAAGCTAAAAAATATTGGAGAAAAAGATAAATTTATCAGCTTCAGCAGGTCATTAGTTTAAGGAAGGAGAAACACCCAAATCAAATTATTTTCTTCTCTTGAATTAAGCAGTGAAAATGATTGAAGAAGAATCTATAAGATAGTGAAAGTTAAAAAAAAAAATCCATCTCTGTAATGAACAGCAGATAAGCATCTTTTCTTTAGAAGTGAATGAAAGTATCCTCATAAAAATAAAGTTCTACTGCTTGGAGATGTATGGTTTATCACTAATTAAAAAACCATAGAGGAAATGTGACTTTCAGAATTGCTAACTTGGCAGCTATGGAAATATGCTGCTCAGATCTGCTACAGGCTGGCGACATTCACTGATGTCAGCTGGACTTATCTACCCTCTGGATCTACCATTGTATTCATCCTGAGGCCATGCTTTCTGTGGGCTGTTCCAGTGAGTACAGTGGAGGTACCAGCACAAGTCCATTCTAACAGGGCAGTAGGTTCCTGTAGCGGGTGACTTTAGCTTGAGGATCTCCCATCTGCCTATTCTAATTTTTCTTAAAACTGCTCCGTAATCCAAGGTTCTTTATTCCCAGTCCTCCTTCTTTTCCTCTCTCCTTTCACAGGTGTCAGACCTGTGCTGCATTCTGAAGACACTCCTTGTCTTCTTCTGTTTCCTTCCCTTTGTTCTTCATAGGCATTTCCTCCAAGAAACTTTTAAATGTCTAATCCTGCCTTGGTGTCTGCCTCTTGAAGAACCTGAGCTGACACCCTAGCAATAAGTATACTTGTTGACAATTTTTATAACGTTTATGTATCAGTTTACATGAAAAATTTCCTCTCTCCAATATCATTGCTTATGAAACAGATGGAGCCCTAGGGTTAGGAAGTTAGTAAGGTGGGTTTAAAGTCTCATTTTAAAGTTGAATCAGGTATTTTAGCATATGTTTCAATATTCGTCAGTCGCACTTAACCACCAAGAATTAAAGACTTCATAAACCAAAGAATGTTGTTATTAATGATAACAACATTATCATGGATAATTAATGTAACCCACTGAATGATAAATTTTATAAACTGTGAAAAGACAATAAAGAAATGAACAACTGATCCTAAAATTATTCTAAAAGAATTTTGTTCACTAATTGATTCTGTTGTAGAATTCTTTTAGTTAATCAAATAAAAATTGAATACCAAAGTTAAAATATTATGAAATGATGTGACATATTTTTAATATGTATTTGAAAAGATAAGTGAGGTTCTTTTATGCCATAAAGTAAAGGGAGTATTAGTAACTTTATTAACAATTGTATACTATTTTAAAAATCCTTGCTTGCCAGGAACTTTCACTTTCTATCTTTGCAGCAGTTAAATAAGGATAAGCTCAAGCACACAGAAATGGAACTACACTGCTCTCATTTGTGTTCTATCTAAAAAGATATAATGCTTAAATTTAAAAATCTGTATGAACATGTAATACTAGGTTGGATGATTAATCCACTTGAAATGGATATGAAACATGCTAGTCAATAATTCAGGAAGAATTAATTAAAAGATGATTTTGAACCCAAAGCATGATTTAATACATCTAATTATGATAAGTTTTGGACCCCATTAAAACTTACAAAATCATTCCTTGGAAAGAAACTAAATTTCTTATTAGAGCATTTCCAAGTATGTATTTCGATTAAAACAGGTGTTTGAATGGCAACAACACTAGTTGCAAATAAATAACAAAGAAATTTCAGGATTTATTTTTTAACAGCAGAGGAACAAAATCCTTTCATGTAACAGACACATGAAATGCAGAGATTTCATTGAATTTCTTTAGTAAAGGTGATGTAAAATATATTTCATATTCACTTACTGACTTGAAAAGTATACATTAACATTGTTTGTTAGAGGCATCATTGTTTTTCAGTCTACAATGACACAGTCCCAGAAGGTCTACTCTATATCTCTATAGCCTGTTGTATATTGTCTTTTTCTTTAAAATTTCCAACTTTTCCTCTAGTTCTATATGATGACTAAAGTCTTTTTAAGTTGCAGAAACTGAATATTTGCCTCTACAGAGGAATTTTGTGTCAAAGATTGCTCCCTCTTCCTTTGAGCAATAAATAAATCCCCCCTGCGTTTTCACTGGTCACATGGTCACATTCCCAACTCTCTTCTGCAGCTAGGTATGTCCATATGACTAAGTTTGGTCAATGGCATTACAAAGAGTTAATGTCTGCACTTTTGAATCATCTCCTTAGTGATGGAGCCCTGTATCTGGGTGCTCCTTCCGCACTTGCTGGTGGCTGGGAAATGGGTGATACTGCTGCTTCCTTGAAAGCGACATGTTGGCATTGGCCATCTGATCTGCCTCTAGACGATATCATAGGTTAAATCTATTGCGCGTAAGCCTCCACATTTGAATCCCATCATTCGCCTATTTCTAAACAATACAAATTGTTTATTTGTATGACTTGTTTTCTGTGATCCTTGTGACTACCCCAGTCTATGTCATAACACAGAGGAGTGTTTTGATGTTAACTTACACCTAAGGACCTGCTTATTTGTGAGAATACTTTCTTCTTCATTGCTTCCAACCTCCACAGTCTGTAATTTGTCTTGGCATGTTATTCCTGTGCCCGTTAATGTCATTTCCTTATTTCTCTCATCAAAAACAAAAAAGAAAACTAAAACCTGGTATATTTTTACTTTTCCTAACACCAATTTTTATTCTGTATTTTTCTGTACTTTTTATATAGATGGTCTCTGATTTTTTCTTTTACTTTTCTTAATTAATTATTACTGAGTTCCAGTATCAGGCTATTTCATTATGTCTTTATGTTTCATCATGTCCAGGCAATTTACATTGAAATGCAGTGTTCTAGTATCAATTATTTTTTCATTTGCCTTTATATTTTAGATAAGAAATATATATAATTTTTTGGAAATTTTGTGTTATGTTATCCATAAACTTTATTCCAGGATAGTAAATGGGGTATGCCTTATAGAACTAACATTTTATAATAATGTGTGTTATAAAATGTGAGTACTGAGTCTAAAAGTCTTGAAATCATCTCTGTCATGTCCCTCCAGAGATCTCACCCCCTAGCCCAAGTGGCTTATCCAAGATTCTCTTGCAAATACATATATTACATTTCCCAGGAGGAAATATGGTAAATGCAATCTATCTGGGCCAGCAGATTGGTGTCTGATGGATTGGGGCTCATCACTGGGGTTCACGTAGGCCTTAAATCATTCAGCTCTGAAGTATCCACATCAATAAGAAATGTTGCAAGGAATGAGTATCATGGGAAAAACTAGATATCACGTAAGGCAAAGTAGTGGAAGCAGTATCATGACACGTGGTGGATCATGTTGAGGAATGTGTTCTAGAGAAACAGAGATACCACAAGGGAATAGCAGGCCAGAAAGGTATAGCATGGGAGCTGGAGTCTCATAAATAGTTACAAGGATTAAAAACTAGAAAAACAAAACAAGGGGAAATTTTTCAGCTGGAGAATAGGAACATAAGAGGAATTTTCAGTTATATATCCTTTATCACATTTGGCTTCTATCTCTTCCACAGTTTGGAGTAAGCATTAGAGGGAGATTATGAAGCAAAAACAAATCATGATTTTTATGAATCTTGTAGTATAGAGGTTAGAAATATGAACTGGATAGACTTTGAGATGATGAGTAGCTTTTTACTGAGATACTATTTTATGATATGCAATAGATTAGGCACTTTCTATATTATCTCATTTACTGTCAACAATCATTGAATTATACACTTTAAATTGTAAATTTTAATGTATGTAGATTATACCTCAGTATACCTGATTATTAAAAAAAAAAAAAAAACTCCATGTATACTAACTTAGATGGAATTCTATTACCAGAACTAGAGTTTATTTATTTTTCAATTTGATTAATTCTTATTTTGAGAAAAACACATGAGTTTATTTATTTGGGGGAGGAGTGACAGTACCCTTGCGCCTTAATCTGGTTGCAAAGGATGGTGAAAAAAAGAAATTATATTGAATCTTTGGGAAGAAGAACAGGTACCAAAAATGGTATGATACAGGTTAATTCTCTACACTTTTCAATTTGCCTAAAGCTGTCTCTGAACAGGCCATTCAGGAACACTAATTTTGATCCTATTCCCTCTAGGCTTTATTTGCATATATTTGTTATCTTACAGTGCATTTAAGTAAATCAGACTAATTAATATAAACAAACATACATGAGAAACAATATTTGGACAGTGATGATCATCTTAAAATGCGACTACATAAGGTGATTGGAATTTCATTAAAATTAAAAATAGAAGTCCCCAAGGATGAAAACTTATATATGAATAAAGTTGATTCTTTAATATTATATTAACTGGGCATGTTAGTATTGTAGCAGGGAAGGGATACAATGGTTGCCACACAACCATTTAGACCTTTTAATAATCTTTCAGTGGAATAAAAAAGAGATAGTATTTGGTGTGCACAGATGGTTTAAAAAGTGTTTAATTGTACATTGTTTTGGCATTAAAGAATTATTAAAATATATCACTATCTGAAAGATAACATTACAAAACGTAAATAATTTCTCAACATACAAGATTGAAATGTCTTATCTTAAGCAAAGTGATACTTAGCAAATATCAGGAATGTACATTTAAATGGAGTGAGGGGATCATTAAATAAACATTTACTGGATTCATTTTATGTTTCAAGCACTTACATTACTGGATATTTTACTCTTTCTGCTTTTCAGAAAAAAAAAGGTAGTCAAAGGTACTTAAATAACATACTTAAGATAAATTATTTTAGGCATTATATATACAAATAATTCATTTCACTTGTTTTAGAGCCTTCAAAGTTCGAATGAAAAAACAGAAGTGTCAGTTAAGGAAAACATATCCTAAAGGATGGTGAAGGGGAGCAGAATTTTCTACCCCAAAATATCCTTCTTTGGCAGAAAGATTATCTTGAGCTGTTTTGTTTTTTTCTTTTCTTTTTTTTTTTTTTTTTGCGGTACGAGGGCCTCTCAGTGTTCTGGCCTCTCCTGTTGCAGAGCACAGGCTCCGGATGTGTAGGCTCAGTGGCCAAGGCTCACGGTCCCAGCCGCTCTGCAGCATGTGGGATCTTCCCGGACCGGGGCACGAACCCGTGTCCCCTGCATCGGCAGGCGGACTCTCAACCACTGAGCCACCAGGGAAGCCCTGAGCTGGTTATTTTTAAGGAACTGCAGACACAAGAAAAACTCTGAAAGCCAATAGAATTTATCCTTTTGTAGGAGAAATTTACATTTATAAGGGAAATCACCATTGTAAGGGTGTCTCCCTCTCTGTACCAGGAAGAGGACGATGACTAATTCTCTAGAAATTTATCAATGGAGAATGCAGGAAGTTAAGTCTGCATAATAACTGTACCCTTTTTTACTGTGCTTTGCCTGATAACCTCCCAGAACAGCTTCCCGACCCAAAACATCTTCTTTGTCTTTAGCTGGAGATGGTATTTAATGTGGTAGCTTGGGCCATTTCCAGGAGTTATTCAGTTTTCCTGGATATCTCCCATGTATAGGGGAGGTATACACGTTATTAAACTTCTGTTTGTTTTTCTCCTATTAATCTATTTTTTTATTACAGGGTGGTCTCAGCCAAGAACCTAGAAGGGTAGAGGGAAAATTATTTTTCCTCTCCTACAATGGTCTGTTGCTGTACATAGTACTGGTAGGATAGTGTTAGAGTCCATTTCTAATTTAGTTTATTCTATTCATAGCACCCCTTCCTTGTCCAGAATTTTAAATTATATTCACAAGTTATAGTCATTATGTAATTTCCTTACAATTTTACTTAAATTAATTAGACAAAGTTGATCAAATGCTTACTAGGTACAAAGAGCTACTGTAAGTAAATACACTGATGACTAAGACAGAAACTTAGCCTGTCCTTATGGAGCTACATTTACATATTTGTATTTGTGTTTCTTTTTGCCTTTTTATTACTTTAATATCAACAGTCTCTCCTGTATTAAAATACATGAAAACGTAGATCAAGTCCATTTTATTGACTACTTATATTTAGCACATAGCACAGTGCTTGGCACATAGTAATTGTTCATTAAATACTTTTAAATGAATGGACAAATGAATGACTTCTTTTTCAAAAGCTTAACAGTATTGCTAAAGTTAATAAATAATGGGGGGGGGTGGTGGTGGGATGAATTGGGAGATTGGAATTGACATATATACACTAATATGTATAAAATAGATAACTAATAAGAACCTGCTGTATAAAAAAATAAAATAAAATAAAATTCAAAAAAAATAAAGTTAATAGATAGTAACCTGAAAACTCAGAAACAAACCAATCTTATTTTTTAATTCACTTTTTCATTCAACTACTCAGAGATAAAACAAAAACGTAATATTTATACATGGTGCCTATACTCAGTGAATTTAGAGGTTAGATAGACTTAGGTCTGGTATAGACAGACTTATAAGGAAATAATTGCTCTAAAGCATCATATGTCTCTGAAAAAGAGAATTCAAGATGATGGCTACCTGATCCCTAATAAATGAACACCAGGTAAAACCAGAGAGGGAAGACAGTTTCCTCCCTTCCTTTCTTCTTTCCTTCCTTCCTTCCTTCCTTCCTTCCTTCCTCCCTTCCTCCCTTCTTTCTTCCCTTCCTTCCTTCCTTCCTTCCTTTTCAGAGGCTCAAGAATGATCTCCAAGCAGTCACTAACATAACTTTCTTTTCCCTCTATTATAATTTAGGATCATGCCAGGTTTATTCCCCACTGTGATTAGTATATGGTACTAGCTTATCAATAAGTTGGTGAATTTTGAATGAATGTCAGTATGAGAAATACTCCAAATTATGAATAATACAAGTTGTTCAACAGAGCGATTAGTTCTCATTTTAGTCATATGCTCTTTGATTAAGCAAGGACCAAATCCTTGTAGGATGTCTGCAGTGATATATTTAGCTGCTGTTTATTGGATGTGTGGGATGGCACTGAGTACCATAAATATTCAGAGTCACCTATGGCAAAAACCTAAATACATATTCCTGCCTGAGTGACAGGAGTAGAATGTTGGGAAAAATAGGAGGGAGGAAATGATATTAAAAAATGTGGCAGGGCTTCCCTGGTGGCGCAGTGGTTGAGAGTCCGCCTGCCGATGCAGGGGACGCGGGTTCGTGCCCCAGTCTGGGAGGATCCCATGTGCTGTGGAGCGGCTGGGTCCGTGGGCCGTGGCCGCTGGGCCTGCGCGTCCGGAGCCTGTGCTCCGCAGTGGGAGAGGCCACAGCGGTGGGAGGCCCACGTACTGCAAAAAAAAAAAAAGTGTGGCAGTCTCAAAATGCTGATATTATTTGGTCAAATAAGCTACAGTACATATATGTGATAGCTATTTTTAACACACAAAACAGCAATTGTAATGATATACCATAAAGTCAAGAATCAGAAACATATTATTAGTCTTCCCAATGATAACTGTTCTACAAGATAGAAATAATAAGATGTATTCATTAGGAACGTGATTTGATTTGGTCCAGTTTTTACATGTTCTATGGCCTTAGAGGACTTATATGATCCCCATGAGCCTCAGTTTCTTCCTACTCTCCATCTTTCATAGTATTCTTTGGGTTTTACAAATTGTTAGCAGTAAGTAAAGTTGTTTTTGGCATATGGAGGTATTTTAAAAATATAAAAAGTAATAAAACTCAAGGAAGTTTAAAATTTTGCATGTTCAATACTGGTACCCAATACAGAACAACTTTACCAGTTAAGAAAACAATAACAAAACAAAATACCTGACATGTCCAAATATTAGAGTATCTTATCAGAAACATTTTTAAGAAAAGCTAAAATAATATAGGTGACAATGTTGAACTTCATCTGAGTCCAGAAACAAAGATGGTTAAGAAATACCTCCCACTTTTGTGTTCCAGAAAAGGCTTCCCACAAAGAGCCTCCCTACCCCATATGACTTCATGGTAAGATTCGTTGTCCACTGAACCTCCTGAAATGCCAGATGCAGATCCTCCAACTCCCAGGTTCTGTCTCATGACTAATTAGCTGACATTAGAACTGTTGGTCCTCCTGAAACTAGCTAGACACAAGGATAAACATTTTCTGTTCGGCTCACTGACTGAGACATCTCCTGATTGCAAAAACAACCCCACCGGTAAATCACCTCACCTTTATCTTGTTTACTCCTCCCTGTAGAAGTCTAAGGCAAACCCCCATGGCTAAGACACTGACTTTTAGATCTCCCTAATGCAATAGACTGAATAAAGTCAGTTCCCTTACTTGCTTGGTTTTTTTCCTATCCAAAAAGATATTCATTTATATATTAACCAAACATTTACTGAGTACCTACTCTGTGCTAAGTAGTGTTTGAAGTTCTTAGAATTTGGTAGTAAAACAAATTTTTCCTGATCTCAAGAAGCTGATATTCTGGTGTGAGGTGAAAGAAGATAATAAGAATGGTAGCAAATACATATTTATATGTCAGACAGAGATAAGTGTTGTGAGGGAAAAATATAGCATGGTAAGGAATAGTGGCAGAAGGAGGAATACTACGTGAAGGTGTTAATACACAGGGTAGTCAGAGACAAGATGGCCTGAATGCCTGAAGAGGCTGACATCATGTGGTTAGCTGGGGAAATTGCATTCTAGGCTGAAGGAAAGGTAAGTGACAAAGGAGGCCCGAGTGACTGGTACTGCAGAGTTTAGGAGGAGAAGTGGGAAATAAAAGAAATGGGGGCCTAGATCAACGAGGACCTTGAAATGTAGAGGGGAAGACATTGGTGGGTTTGAAAAGAGAAATAACAAAATTTCACTTAAATTGTAAAGACTTGTTCCTACTTTCTAGAGAAACTTATGAGCAAGACTAGTTCAGATTCATTTGCTATGATCAGGGTCGGGGGAGATGGGTAGAGGGAGCAAGTGATTGTGACTTCCTTAGATTTTTGAGGTGAGGATGATGAGACATGGTCAGATTCCAGATGTATTTCCAAGGTAGAGCCCACAGATTTCACAGAAAGAGAAAAGTAGATGGGTCTGTGATAACTTCAAGTTATCTATATATTTTTTCAGTTTTCTTTTTCAATAGCATTTACAGAAATGGAAATAATGGAGAGAAAAATATTAGGTGGTCTGGGAGTATTTTTGGGGGGAATATGTTTGGTTTTGAGATGCATATTTGACACTGTAGGGGTTCAGAATAGGCCTCCCCAATTTGTTTCACCTTTGCAAGAAAATTCTTTTGAACTAAAAGCAATCTAAATCCTGCGGGTTCAAGAGAAACTATTATCCCTCCCTTAACCACTTGGAAGAATTTAAATTGGGTTTTTTTCCCCCAGAAAAAGAGTTATTACCAGAGATAAATGATATCTGAGTGGCTTCATCTATATAGTGCAAATACCTAATTACCAAACACCTGCTCTTCTTACCGTCCTGTGAATGACCCTCCTCTCTTTGGAAGCCCCGGAGCCCTGTCACATTCCTTAGCTCAGGATGGCATGGTCTACCTCATTTTACTCTTCTGTCTTTGAACCTCTCATGTGTGGGATTCCCACGGGTACAAAATTAAATTTGATTTTCTCCTGTCCATCTGTTTCATGTTAATTTAATTCTCAGACCAGCCAGAAAAACCTAGAAAGGTAGAGGAAAGTTTTCTTCCTCCCCAGCAAAATGTAAGTAGATATGCCACATGTAAGATTGTGTATATGAGTCTGGGAGTGAAGATATAAATTAGGTGGTACTCAGTGACATGATATTATTTAATGCCATGAGACGCAAGAATATCCCCCAGAGGAAGCTCTTAGAGGAGAAAATAGGCAAAAGATTAAGTCCTGATACTTAAGCTTAGAGGCAAAATAGGACAGTGGGCTTCAAACCATGTTTCCCTGTGTCCCCTGAAAGGATTTTGAAACAACCAGCTGTCCCTTTGCACATTTTAAAATAATGTTATGAGCCCAAGATGTTATAAAGAAGATAATTTAATGTATTATAAATATTGATATTTTAAAAATTTAAAATAACACTGTTATATCACATTTTTTGTTTTTTGGTACGTGGGGCTCTCAATGTCGTGGCCTCTCCCATTGCGGGGCACAGGCTCTGGATGCGCTGGCTCAGCGGCCATGGCTCACGGGCCTAGCCACTCCACGCCATGTAGGATCTTCCCGGACCGGGGCACGAACCTGTGTCCCCTGTATCGGCAGGCGGACTCTCAACCACTGCGCCACCAGGGAAGCCCTGTTATATCACATTTTAAGCATACTTACTGATTCTAAGATGATGAACTTTGATGGTTACCCTCGTTCATCTAAAAATACCTGATCAAGTGCTGCTTTGATAGTCAGGAATTTTACACTTTTTCTATTAAGCTAATATTTCTATTCTACTTATTTTGTAAAATATATTTAATATTATGTACTGTTGTGCTTGAAAAAATTTTAAGGTCACCCACTAAAATATTTCTCTGGCAAAAAAAAGTTTATGTATATTTTTAAGTGTAAATTTGTTATGTCTTGTAATCATTGGGAGATAAGACTTCTCTGTAAAAATTTCCATAAAGTTCTAAGTGTGAAAATTATTTTCTGATTGAATTATTGTTACGATTATTAGTAGTACAATTATTAAATATAAAAACAAAAACATTAAATTTTGATTACAAAGTTAATAAGATAGGTGGGCTTCCCTGGTGGCGCAGTGGTTGAGAGTCCGCCTGCCGATGCAGGGGACACGGGTTCGTGCCCCGGTCCGGGAAGATCCCACATGCCGCGGAGCGGCTGGGCCCGTGAGCCATGGCCGCTGAACCTGCGCGTCCGGAGCCTGTGCTCCGCAACGGGAGAGGCCACAACAGTGAGAGAGGCCCATGTACCACAAAAAAATAAAAACATAAAATAATAATAATAAGATAGGGTTAGCATCAATTCTATTAATATTTTTCATTACATATGTGTGTGTGTGTGTGTGTGTGTATAAAATCTTCAAAAAGCCTTGCTCAAATAAATATGTAGATGGGAATCAACAGTCACTTGATTTTAAAACCCTTAAATTTTTTGCCAAAGACATGTAATCTACAAAGATTGGTTTTAACTTTCAAATGCCAGATCTCCAAATATCACCAACACAACCTGTTGATAAGTCAAAGCTGAGTTTAGGTTTATAGTGGTAAGAGAGAACGCCACCCAGTCAGAGCTTTGTGGTAGGGTCTTGCAGTAATGCCAAAAACATGGTCAGATATTATGGAGAATTTCAAGTCTGGCTTAAGGCATGAGTTTCTGTAAATGGCAGGAGGAGGGTACAGTGATTTGATTAGAATTGGGTAAGAATCATGATATAAGTTTATAATTGCTGGAACCAGAATGCTAGTATTTTGTGAAGCAGGGTAACCTGCCTGTTGATGCTTTCTACTGAAGAATTTATGAGTCTTTCAGGAAATTCCTGTAGTGAACACTTAAGTTATTTGTCGCTGGATGAGTCTCTCCTGGAATAATAAAGCTAAAAATATTTATAACTTTAATTCTTATAACATTAAAACGGTAAAGTCATCTTAATGTAGACTGTAGGATGTGTGTATGTTGGGGGTGGGGGTGGGGATGGAGTCGGTGGTTTTGATTCTCAGTGTCCAAGCTGTGTTTGGTGGTTCATGAGTTCTGGTTCTCATAAGATTCTACCCAACACATCACAGAGTTCTCCTTCAATTTCATTAAAAATAAAGATTGGAAAGATCTGGCAATTTATTGTAAAGCTATTAGTCACTCAGTTGTTATAGTCTTTCATTTTCTCAGCACCTACATTAGCATCTGTGTGGCACCCTCTTGTGTTTAGGGCAGTTCATTATAGTGAGTTTCAGGAAAGGCAAAGGTATATTCTTCTTCGGTAAAGTGAGAAGAGTGACTGTGAAAGGAAACAAAAAAGAACCAGCATGATTTAGTCTCAGGCAAAAATAAAATGGATACAGTGATTCCCTTAAAAGTGTTTGTCATTGTAATACTTGAAAAGTCTTTGTAGACCCCTGTAACTATGTACTCATAAATTTGAAAATCCCTGCTCTAGAGGAGAAAGCCCCAGAAAAGAAGAACCAACTGAGAACGGTGTCCAGAAAGTAATTGGAGAGAGAGTTTTAAGAAGGGGGAGATGGTCAGCTGTATCAGATGATGAGTTTGGTTGAGTAAGATGAGGATTAAGTATTGACTGTAGGATTTAACAATGTATAGTTGTTGATGAGCTTGACAGTGGAGTTTTGATACTGCAGTTTAAGAAAGAATAGGATAAAAGTTACTGGAGCTAGTAAGACTGTATAAAATTTCAAAGGGAGCAGAGATATAGGGCAATAAATTGCAGATTAATCAGGGACAAAACTTTTTGGTTTTGTTAATTTTCAGTACAGCACTTATATAACTATATGAAGTATATTTGTGGTTTTAATTACAAAATATAATTACTGCATGTGTACAGAGAATGTATATATTATATATATATGCAGTCAATGCCCATTATTCACAGATTCTGAAATTGCCAATTCACTACTTGCTCAAATTTATTTGTAACCCCAAAAATCAACACCTGGTGAAAACTCTGAGTGGCCTGACATGTACATTCTCCATTGAGGTCAACAAGGCAATGTTCTGCCTTCTTTTTTCAGCTCTCAAACTGTAAACAAGTGTTTTTTTTTTTCATGGTCTACTTAGTGTCACAATTTTTTCATTTTTGTGCTTTTTGTCTAGTGATTCCCCTGTTTAAAACACCCTCCCAATGTGATACTAAGTACAGCTATCTAGTGCCCCTAAGCATAAGAAGGTTCAGTATACCTTAGGGAGAAATATGTATGTTAATAAGCTTCATTTGGGCATGAGTTATCATGCCATTGGTTTTGAGTTCACTGTTGATGAAGCAACAATACAGTACAGTTAGAAAAAGGAAGAGGAAATTCAATGAACTGTATGTGAGTCTCCTCCATAAACTGTGTAATGAAACTATGGTAAATACGGAAAAGTGGCTAAATTTGTAGATTCATGAGATGCTGACTGATTTTTAAAAAGGCACAGTGAACTGTACTGTAGTGAGGATGAAAGCCAAAGAAATTTGTCCCATTATCCAGGTTCAGGGAACTGTTAAACCCATCTCAGCTAGTTCTGGCTGGTTCACACATTTCAGAAAAAGGATCTGGTATGAAAATGTTAAACTTGAAGGCAAGGCAGATTCCACAGATCAGGAGGCTGTGGGAGAATTTGAAAAAATAACTGCTAAGCATTATACAGGGAAAAAGTTATATGGTTAAGTATGTTTCAACACTGATGAGACTGGCTTGTTTTACAAGGACTTTGGAAAACAAACCTACATAATGCAAATAAATTTCAAAGTTCCTAACCTTAAATATTCAAAGACCATGAAATTAATTATATTTAAGAAATATGTATTAAATACGGTTCCTTTAAACAGAAACACATGTAAAACAAAATGCTGTAAACTGAGGCTCTCAGGAACATAACCCTGTGTTTCTACTAGGAGCAAAGCTTACATATTCACTAATTCAGCACTCCTGGTGAATTTATAGAACAAAACTAGTGTGAATAGAACTGATTTTATATATATATATATGTATATATATATGTATATTTATAGGTGTGTAGTCATATATATGCATTTATATATATGTATTCATATATATGTGTATTCATGTGTTGTATGAATTCATGTGTGCTTATATATTCATAAGCATATATACACATACACATACTCTTTGGAATTTTCCAGTAGATATGAAAAAATCTGATAATGATTGAGAGAAAGAACTATTTAAGGAGGAAATTCTTTAAATTAATGCGATGTTGGAATCCAGTGCATAAATTGAGGTGCCGTCAGTAGATTGTGGCGGCCAGCCCATCTGTTGTAACGTGAGGAAAGACAAAATATATATCTACAGATACAACTGAGTTGGTAGACATGTAAATGGAAGCATCTGGAAATTTTCCAATTTCTCTATTAATGAAAAGCGTGCTTAGTAACTGAGAGTGAGAAGGAGAAAAGGTTGTAGAGGCTGGAGGAAAGAGGAGCAGATGAGAAAGAGTTGAGTGACAGAGTGACTCTACCAGGGAGACAGAGAGAAGGATTGCCTGGAAGGACCTAAGTCCCCTTCAGGTTTGTAATTATGAATTTAAAGTGAGTCCAGTTAGCATTTTTATGGGTTTTCTCAATCCACTTTTAGTTTTTCAGGTGCAGGCAAGGAATATGTGCAGAGTCGCATTTAACCATGTTGAAATTTTGCTAGAAGGAAGATTGTTAATGCTATGATTTAAATATATTTTTAGAATTTTAGAATTGGAAGAGACTCAAAGTTTTTATTAGCTTTGGGAGAAAATATATTTCAGAACACAGTTTTTGAAGCTGGGTGAACTTGTTTCCAAATGCCAGATACATCTACTATTAGACTTAGCAAATTACTTTAAAAAAAAACAACAGTAAATTGGAAACAATAACATATTTCTTTCAGAGTTGTTTAAAGATTAAAATAAGACAAAGAAGAAAAATATAAAGAAAACACCTATTACAGGACCAGGCACATAATTGGTGCTCAAGACCTGCTGATTTTCTTCTACCTTTGTCTACATTTTAAAATGATAGACTGGGGATGTTTAGAAACATTTTTATAGAGTCTCAAAAATATTTACAGCTTTTTTCTCTGCTTCTGCTGACTGTTTTAAAATTTTTCAGTGGCCTAGGCAAAGGAGAAACTTTAGTAGAAAAACTACAGTTCTCTGACTCTTCCTAATCACACAAAATTTGCCTTTCCTTGAGGTCAGAGAGTGAGAATAATGACTCTGTAGTGATTTGTCCTTTTGCATTTTGCTCATTACTTTCTTCTTGGCCAATTTTTGATGTAAAGCAAAAAGCTTTCTCTGTAGGCAGTTCACCATCAACAGAGAAAATGTCAACTATGTAGTTTCTTCAGGAAAAGAGTAAAACTCTTCAGCACCTCAGTTAACTTTACAATAAATGTTTTAGCACAGGACGTCGGCATATTTAACCAACCCCCTTTTGGTGATTATCCTTTCTATAGAAAAGACCAGTGCATTCTCAAGTCTGCTGAGAGTTCTGTGGGCCTGATATTCAAACCTCAGCTTGAGGTTTTAAAATTGCTTCAATTTCCTGGATGTATAAGTAACACAATCACCCACTATGTTTGTTCTCTTCTGATGCTCTGCCTCAATTCTGTGCACACACTGCTTAATTTGTGCTAAAATTAAGCCCACCACAGGTCTGGCAAGGCAGCCTTTCCTTCTGACACCACCTGTTGATAAGACATCACTAGTCAGTAAAAGACTAGGCACTATTGTCTTGGTCCTACAGCCCCTCCTCCCTCCCCCCCCTCAGTACACAACACAACAGTTACGCTAATATTGTTTTAGTGAGAACATACTGTATACAAGTCACCGTACTCAGCACTTTTCTTGCATCATCTATTTATTCCCATGGTAGAGGCTACTATTATAACAATTTTACAAACATAGACACCCAAAGGAAAGTTAACTTGCCCCTGCCCTCTTGAAGCTAAATTCTAGCAGCAGAGATAATTATTAAATAATTATATAATAATAACTAATTACAAAATTAATCATTAAGTGATCATAGCAGTAAGTGCTATGACAAGGTCAGACACACTGGGAATATATTGCATACTGTAGACCTGACTAATCTGGGGAGTCTGGAAAATCAGGGAGAGCTTCCTTGAGGAAATGTTATTTAAACTAAATTCCAAAGGGTGAGCTGAAGTTAACTCTAATGATAAGGAAGGAGTAGAAGGGTGGTCATTTCAGAAGAAGAAACATCTCTTCTGAAGACCTGACAAAAAGGACTGAGATAAACACAGAGGGACTAGAGTGCCAAGAAGTAAGAGTGGCATGAGAACAGGCTAGAAGGCAGAAACCAGATCATGCAGGACGTTCAGGCTGCCCTAGAACTTTGTAATTTATCCGGAGAACAAGGGAAATCCTCTCAGAGTGATTTGGGGAGAGTGAAGGGAAGTGGCTCTAGTGAAAGCCAGGAGACCTGCTAGGAGGTATTGCAGTATTCCAAGGCGATGAGAGATGATGGCAGCATGGACTACTATGGTGGCAGATGGGAAGGAAAAAGTAATGGGTTTAAGAGAAGTTTGGTAGGAGGAATCAGCTGGACATCATGGCTGAATTAGCTATAGGGCTGAGAGTAATAAATGAGTGCCAGTCAACTGGATGGAGTACTCTAATGACACAGCTTCAATACACCAGAAAAGCCATGTTTGTTTACCCTACAAGGATACAAGGGATACATTTTAGAATGATTACCTTTTAGAGTGTTTAAAAAATATTCTTATTTCAGGATATGTTTCAGGGATTTGAAATGTTTCCTTCCATGGTGCAGCTCTGTCACCTGGGATTGGGAAACAGAGGGCAGGCCTAGATTGGCAGGGTGAGGACGGAAGTTCAGCTGTCGGAAGAACCCAGCTACTAGGTGGCAGAAGGGTCAAAGATCAAAACCAGGGTTTAATTATTTGACAGTGCAGTTTCAGGTATTGAGTAATTTACTTAGAACTCTATATTACTGACACTTTGGATAATATATTGATATTTATGAACACTATAATAACATAATAATTGCTATATTGAGTGTCTACTTTCTGCAGAGTATGCATGTAACCTGATTTTGTCAATCCTTATGCTAACCTTCTGGGTTAAATACTCAGTGTGATCAAGTGGCCCTTCCAAAGTTAGTAAAGTGGTAAGTGGTGGAGGAAGGGTACAACCTAGGTGTGTGTTGCTCCTCAGCCTGGCTCTAAGTAGCTCTGCCTCGTATCCAAGCACAAAGGGAAAGCCACTGAGCAAGGCGCCCCATTCCTTCCCGCTGCTGTCCTTTGTGACTTAGAACTGAAATCTCAATTGTGACCCAAGTCTAGCTAAACACTGAGGTGAGGTTTTCAAGGAATCAGAAATCCTCTCCTTTCCCTTTTGATTAGAGTTTCACATTCTGATTTGTCTCAGGGAAAATGGGTTGAGTCCATTTCCGTCTATTATCAAAAGCTCTATACAATGAGGAGTGGATGATGGTAGTAGATGTATTTGAGACAACTATGGTTGAAAAAGCTGGGTGCATTTTGGGTAAATAGATAGGACCTCAAGAAAGTATCAGGCATCATATAAAAATACCTGGCACTTTCAAAGTACTAAATGAAAGCACAAGTTATAGTTTGTTTTACAGTTTCTCTCTAAAAATAAATCTATTGTTCACTGTTAAAGAAAAATCTTTAGTTTCTTTTCAGATATGGGACACAGATTCTTTCCCTATATTGCATTAGTGTTCAGATGTCCATGTCTTCCCAATCCCTTTTTAGTATTTTTTAACAAAAAATTTACTCTTTCTAGAAGATTGACCATATATATCTTGTTTTAAAAGTTCTTTAGTTCAAGAGAGTCTAAGAAGCCAGGAATATTTGTGAAGATAGTTTATAATGGGATTATCCAATGTGTTTTTATAGTTTGCTTTTTTTTTTGATATAAAAACTACAGTCCAATCCTGTCTTTAGGTTCACGTCTGCTGAACCCACTTTTGCACACACCACCCTTCTAGGCTGTCTGGATACAAGGTGATCGGTGCAAAAAGACAATGGTAAAAGTCTGAACTACTTTTCCTGCCCTTCACTGAACTTTCTCTTGAGCTGCATATGGCACTGTAGGTAATGAGTTAGTTCCAACTGTGTGTCACCATCTTCACCTACAGAGAAATAGCATTCAAATGTTCTGAGTCAAGAACTACAAGAGAAGCTGTAAAAAAGTATAGCTAAAAAATAATTAAGAAGCTTAATTTTGGAACCCAGCAGCACTGTATGTACACTGTTACATTGTCTCATGCTCCGCTAAATGAAGCCCTTCAGAGGAGCTAATGGAGAAAGACATCCAACTAAATAGCTCGTAATCAAAACCCAAAATAAAGGTTCTTAATATAATTTGCTCCAACTTACCTTATTTAGTGTGTGATTGGGTCAGAGGTCTTTATAATGCAGAAGCTAAATCCATTTAGAATTTTCACATACACCATTAGAATCACAGAATTTCAGAGCTGGAAAAGCAAAAGCTGATAAAACAGTTAAAATTAAGTCACTCTTTTAACCTGGGTAAATCAGCAGTAGCAGGCTCTGTTTATTCTTGGGGAATACTCTAAGTTCACCTTAGGGGACTCATAGCTTGACTTAACATGTGGAAAATATATGTACATGTATGTGTGTGTGTGTGTGTGTGTATGTGTATATATATATATGTATACACACACACACACACATGACTACACAAAGATGATTGGCATTAGAAAGAAAAACACTGGGCCAAACATTGGGAAGGACCTCATTGCAAATCAGCAAATAAGCTGTGGTAAACTAGTTTTCTAATTTTCCTAAACACTGTCAAGGAAGCAGCTTATTTAGATTACAAAAGATATTTGGATCAAATAGAAGAGCAATAACAGCTTGGCATTTGGTACAGTGTAGGTGACTTTTCACTATAGCATCTGAAGTGTTTTCTTACAGATTTCTTCATGCATCTGTTTGGCATTGTAACGAAGAAGAAAAATTATCCTGGTTTTACAGATGGAGAAACCAAAGCACACAGAAGTGTTGTGACTTCCCTGGTATCAGAAAGCCTTTACAGAGACTCAGAACTAAAATCCAAATATCTAGGTTTCTAGTTTAATACTTCCAGTCATTAGATTTCACTGTTTCCTGACCTTGGGCCTCACTCAATACCTGAATGTATTATTAGTGTTCTGTGAAATCTTCCCCAAGGATCTCTGAGAAAAACCCACACTGTTATTTTGCTTTGGGTACAGTCCTACTTAGAAGGTGGAGAAACACTATTTTTCTGCTTTTTAAGAGCTGAATCTTTCTATCTCAAAGTAGGTCAACAAAGAGTATGCAATTCACCAATATGGGAAGCAGTTCAAATCACCCACAGTGGATTTGAACTTTGAATTCTGGAATAACAGATTCACATTGGCCTAGTTCAATTTTATTTTCTCAGATGGCTATAAGCCCCATTGTCTAAAATGGGGTTTATATGGTACCAGGATAAAAGGCTCTATAGCAAACATAAAGCAAACGCTCTTTAATCTGACTGTTCAAGCACCAAATAACTTTTAGAACTGTGTTTATTTTGCATGTATTAAATTGTATTGGGAATGAAATACCAACTGATCCAGACCGATCATATTATTGAAGATAAGAGATTTGCTGAATCTCGGGACCAAAGGATCTTAGAAGTCACCTATATCAATGCTACCCTCATTACTAGCTCTATAATATAATCATCTGGGAGATTTAAAAATATATATTTCCACGGTCTCATCCTACACAAACTGAATTTGGTCTGGAGTAGAGAGATCATATTAGTACTTTTTTCTTTTAAGTTCTCCAGGTGATTTAGTTATTTAGGCAAGTTTGAAAGACACATATATATAGGCACTCTGCCAAATTGAGAGGGAAAAAAACCCAATCATTTTCTAGGAGAAAAACCAGTGTTCTTTGGGCTGGAAAAGTATAAACCAGTTCTCCAACAATCTGCCATTCCTGGAAGAAGAGACCACGAGGGTCTCAGACCATCTGAGTTTGGAGATTATATTCTCAAACCCAGAACCCTAGCAAATAAAAACTGAAAATTTTACTGAAGAGTAGTTATAGTTCTATGAGAAAATAGTTTTATTTTTAACAAAATTACAGACCAGTGCAAGATTGTATAATACAAATTTATTAAAGAGTGTCCAAAAAGACATATAGAATGTGCAGTTTCTGAACATCATAATACAGTCCTGGATGCTAAACAAAAAAAGTCCTATTTCAGTATGAACTGGTGTTTAACTTAAAATAGATGCATATGGTTACATACAGAAATATTTGTACGTAAGTGAATATATACATATACATGATATCTTTTTGCTCTGTCATCTGAGAGGTCATAGAAACAGTGATATCCCAGTTTCAATGAGCTCAACTAGCACCAAAATCTTGTAGTGCCAGAAAGTAAGTACTAAAAGCAAACAAACAAAATTCAAAATAAAACAAAGTTGGAAATATGTCAAAGAAATACAAAAGCCATCTGAAAGAGCTCTTGATGGCCAAAGCTGGAATGATTTCAGCAATAAAATAAGTAAACTCATATTGAATTATAACCCAACATACAAAATAGATATTCATGAGTCCATTAGTTATAAATAAATGATGGATCAAATAAATTAAAAGGAAGAAAAGAGACAAATCTCCAGTGCAAAAGAATTCCAAGTAATTGATGTAAATGTTCTGTTTTTAAGGAGGTAGGGCATAAGCTCACTCCTTAAATGTGGGCTCTGCACAATGACTTTCAAAGAATACAGTACAGATAGGGAGAAAAAAAGATAAGTTTATGGTGGGTAAAACTGACAAACACTACATTAAGTGGAGTGATCGCTAAGATCAACAATGATAAATCATACTGATAGTATGTACCCTTGATGTGAGGAAAATGGCAATTTGCCTCTATGGTCTTCCTCCTTAAAATATATCGCACCAGTCTAATTATGAGAAAATACCAGACAAATCCCAGCTGAAGGAGATTTTACAAAATATCTGACCAGCACTCTTCAAAACTCTCAAGGTCACCAAAAACAAGAAAAGTCTGAGAAACTGTTACAACCAAGAGGGACATGACAAATTGATATAATTAGGTATCGTGGATGGGATCCTGGAACAGAAAAAGGACTTAGGTAATAACTAAGGAAATCTGAATAAAGTATGTAAGTTAACTAATAATGTAACAGTTCATTGTTCATTAATGGTGACAAATGTAGCATGCTAATGTAATCTGTTCATAATAAGAGACATTGAGTGTGGGGCAAATGGGAACTCTTGCACAGTTTTCACAATAATTCTACAAATTTAATACTGTTCTAAGATAAAAAGTATATTTAAAAAAAAACATTTCCTCCTCCCTTAGGAAAGGATGGATAACCAACCTGTTCTTCGTTCTTGCACACAGCTATGCATGATTCTTATTTAGAAACCAAAGTTGACTAGATATTATCACTAATTTCAAAACCCAATCATGAAGAAATTTTTCTACATTAAATCTAGAGCCAGCTATTACAAATATTATCTATGCTATAATAGCATCACATTACTGGGGACCAGTTTCATATTCTATGGAGAATAATTCAGGTTTTCAAGATAGAAAATCTCCAAACATTGTTCTCCCACTAGTAATGAAGCCTATATTTTTTCACGGTCACTAGTCCTGCCAAGTTATTTTTCTCCTGGATATTCTCATGGATTTTTTTTTTCCAACAGTGGCTGCTGTTCAAACTTACATAATAGAATTGTCACACTTTATAAACTGTGTTGAATATTCTGATCCCTTTCATTTGAAGAGGTCCTCTATTTCATGCCCAACTAGCTTTGAGGTCCTTCCGAGATAATCAAGTAGTCATTGGCACCTTGCATGTAATAGCCTCTGCTGCGTGAATAGTCCATAAATTCAATTCTCTGTGCAAAAACCATGGAAAACAGAGCCTTCCAGCTTAAATCACTGGCAAGCTACTCTATTAGATATCTGAGGCTGACCCTGATAAACAAAATTTTGGAAGAAATCTTCTATTGTTGATAGTACAATATCAGATGGCTTAGATGTAAATTTTAACAACTGCTTTCTCCATAGAGTAATGTTATACACTGGTTTTTCTGGCTACTTTTTTATATTATATTGATGCTATTTTAGTGGTTTAGCTACCTCAGTGATTTGTGATTACAGTTCCTCCAGCCCTAGAGAGACCATTGTCCTGAGTCAGTGTGATAATATGACCTACTCTGAGAATTCAGTCTGCACTATTATTCCTGCTACACATCAGATAGTGAGCTGCTGTTGCACATCCTAAACTAGTTACGTTAGAATTCCATCTAACTAGTATAGTTTGCCATTTATTTATTGCTGACCTGAGGCAGTTTCAGACACATGTGACTCTCTTTAACTTGCTGTAATTGAAGTCTTCCTATATTCTCCTGAAAGTAAATATTAGAGACTCAACTTTGCCACTATCTGTAAATCTCACCCTAAAGCCTGTGTGTGGTGCTCCTCCAAAATGCTTCAGGTAGAAATATCTTTTTAAATATATATTTCTACTTTATCAGAGGCACACATCTTCCCCATATCATCTTTCCCTATTATAAAACAGCAGGAGAAAAACAAGTTCTCTTTCTCATGTTTTCTGTTTTATAACAGGAAAAAATGATATGGCACCATTAAGCTAGTCTAGGCAAACAACAAGCAAACTGACAAAAAAATCTTCAAGTTGAGGACTAAATGAAAATAAGCATAGCTAATACACATATATGAACATATATATGCATACACACATATGTATGTTCATAGCTAGTACAGACAAACACATGTATGTAAATCTCTGAGCCACAGAGAATTCATATATGTTTTTTTACTTTTTATTTTCAACAGACCTCTTTAACTTAGTGATGAGGCTGCATTTTAAGTTAAAAGATAAATAAAAGAAAGCTTCCAAATAGCAAAAAAAAAAAAAAAAGGTATTTATATATTGACACATCCCTTCTCATTAAACATTGCTAATTTTAACTCAGATAGCAGTTGAATTTCTAATCAACATTATACATACTTTCTATTCTTGTATCAACCTGAAATTTAGTCCTCATCCTCATCAGTACCACAAAGAGGGTAAATAAAAAGAAACTCACTTTTGCACTTAATTAGGAATCCATTTTTATAGATTATTGATTCTGTTCTATTAAATAATTGAGTATGTCTAATCTACACAAAGCATAGTAATAGTCTCAAATCACTCTAAATTTTCAATAACTTCAACTGATTACTTATGTGCTGATCACAATAACTTTACTAACACTAATAAATTGAAACATTTAGATTTTTCAGTGATCTAAACAGTGATCAGTTCACAGTTCAACTGAATACAGGATGATTATTTTTGTGTCTTTCAACATCCAATTAGCATTAGTGTGAAAACATGCAACTTTTAGTTTAAAATATTCCTCAAGCTTACTTTTTAACTATAAGGTGTGTATATCTTATGATAAAATGAAAATAGCACAGGTTTTGATATTAGACAACATAATTTAAACATCAGGCCTAGCGCATACTGACAGTGGGCCCCAGAACAAGTTATCGATCTTGCCAAACTCAATTTTTTATTTGTGATGTAAAGGCAAAAAGAATTTTCCTTTCAATAACGATTTTATTTAAAGTATAAAATAAGAGAGGACCTTCAAAATGGCAGAGGAATAAGACGTGGAGCTCACCTTCCACCCCCTAAATACATAAAAATACATCTACATGTGGAACAACTCCTCAGAAAACCTACTGAATGCTGGCAGAAGACCTCAGACTTCCCAAAAGGCAAGAAACTCCCCACGTACCTGGCTGTCTGGCTGACAGGGTCTTGGTGCTCCAGCCAGGTGTCAAGCCTGAGCCTCTGAGGTGGGAAAGCCAAGTTTAGGACAGTGGACCACCAGAGACCTCCTGACCCCACATAATATAAATCAGCTAGAGCTCTCCCAGAGATCTCCATCTCAATGCTAAGACCCAGCTCCACTCAACGACCAGCAAGCTCCAGTGCTGGACACCCCATGTTAAACAACTAGCAGGACAGGAACACAACCACACCCATTAACATAGAGGCTGCCTAAAATCATATTAAGGTCACAGACACCCCAAAACACACGACCGGATGCAGTCCTGCCCACCAGAAAGACACGATCCAGCCTCAACACCAGAACACAGGCACCAATCCCCTCCAGCAGGAAGCCTACACAACCCACTGAACGAACCTTACCCACTAGGGGCAGACACCAAAAACAACAGGAACTACGAACCTGCAGCCTGCGAAAGGAGACCCCAGACACAGTAAGTTAAGCAAAATGAGAAGACAGAGAAATACACAGCAGATGAAGGAGCAAAGTAAAAACCACCAGACCAAAGAAATGAAGAGGAAATAGGCAGTCTACCTGAAAAAGAATTCACAGTAATGATCGTAAAGATGATCCAAAATCGTGGAAATGGAATGCAGAAAATACAAGAAACATATAACAAGGACCTAGAAGAACTAAAGAGCAAATAAACAATGATGGACAACACAATAAATGAAATTAAATTCGCTAGAAGGAATCAATAGAGAATAACTGAAGCAGAAGAATGGATGAGTGACCTGGAAGATAAAATACTGGAAATAACTACTGCAGAGCAGAATAAAGAAAAAAGAATGAAAAGAATTGAGGACAGTCTCGGAGACCTCTGGGACAAGATTAAATGCTCCAACATTCAAATTATAGGGGTCCCAAAAGAAGAAGAGTAAAAGAAAGGAACTGAGAAAGTATTTGAGAGATTACACTTGAAAACTTCCCTAATATGGGAAAGGAAATAGTCAAGTCCAGGAAGCGCAGAGAGTCCCATACACAATAAGTCAAAGGATAAACATGCCAAGACACATATTAATCAAATAATAAAAAATTAAGTACAAAGATAATATATTAAAAGCAGCAAGGGAAAAGCAACAAATAACATATAAGGGAATCCCCATAAGGTTAACAGCTGATCTTTCAGCAGAAACTCTGCAAGCCAGAAGGGACTGGCAGGACATATTTAAAGTGTTGAAGGAGAAAAACCTGCAACCAAGATTACTCTACCCAGCAAGGATCTCATTCAGATTCGACGGAGAAAATAAAACCTTTACAGACAAGAAAAAGCTAAGAGAATTCAGCACCACCAAACCAGCTTTACAACAAATGCTAAAGGAACTTCTCTAGGCAGGAAACACAAGAGAAGGGTAAGACCTACAATAACAAACCACAAACAAGAAACAAGAAACATCTCAAATAAACAACCTAACCTTACAACTAAAGCAATTAGAGAAAGAAAAACAAAACACCCCAAAGTTAGCAGAAGGAAAGAAATCATAAAGATCAGATCAGAAATAAGTGAAAAGAAATGAAGTAAAAGATAGCAAAGATCAATAAAACTAAAAGCTAGTTCTTTGAGAAGATAAACAAAATTGATAAACCATTAGCCAGATGCATCGAGAAAAAAATGGAGAAGACTCAAATAAACAGAATTAGAAACGAAAAAGAAGTAACAACTGACTCTGCAGAAATACAAAGGATCATGAGAGATTACTACAAGTAACTATTCACCAATACAATAGAAAACCAGGAAGAAATAGACAATTCTCAGAAATGTACAACCTTCTGAGACTGACCAGGAAGAAATAGAAAATATACACAGACCAAGCATGGGCACTGAAATTGAAACTGTGATTAAAAACCTTCCAACAAACAAAAGCCCAGGCCCAGATGGCTTCACATGTGAATTCTATCAAATAGTTAGAGAAGAGCTAACACCTGTCCTTCTCAAACTTTTCCAAAATATAGCAGAGGGAGGAACACTCCCAAACTCATGCTACAAGGCCACCATCACCCTGATACCAAAACAAAGATGTTACAAAAAAAGAAAACTACAGGCCAATATCACTGATAATCATAGATGCAAAAATTCTCAACAAAATACTAACAAACAGAATCCAGCAGCACATTAAAGAATCATACACCATGATCAAGGGGATTTATCCCAGGAATGCAGAGATTCTTCAATATACACAATTCAATCAATGTGATACACCATATTAACAAATTGAAGGAGAAAAACCATATGATAATCTCAATAGATACAGAAAAAGCTTTCAACAAAATTCCACATCCATTTATGATAAAAACTTTCCAGAAAGTAGGCATAGAAGGAACTTACCCCAACATAATAAAGGCCATGTATGACAAACCCACAGCCAGCATTGTTCTCAGTGGTGAAAAACTGAAACCATTTCCACTAAGATCAGGAACAAGACAAGGATGCCCACTCTCACCACTGTTTTTCAACATAGTTTTGGAAGTTTTACCCATAGCAACCAAGAGACGAAAAAGAAATAAAAGGAATCCAAATCGGAAAAGCAGAGTAAAAGAAGTAAAACTGTCTGCAGATGACATGATACTATACATAGAGAATCCTAAAGAGTCTACCAGAAAGCTACTAGAGTTAATCAATGAATCTGGTAGAGTAGCAGGATACAAAATTAATGCACAGAAATCTCTTGCATTCCTATACACTAATGATGAAAAATCTGAAAGAGAAATTAAGGAAACACTCTCATTTGTCGTTGGAACAAAAAGAATAAAATACCTAGGAATAAACCTACCTAAGGAGACAAAAGACCTGTATGCAGACAACTATAAGACACTGCTGAAAGAAATTAAACATGATACAAACAGATGGAGAGATATACAATGTTCTTGGATTTGAAGAATCAACACTGTGACTATGACTATACTACCCAAAGCAATCTACAGATTCAATACAATCCCTATCAAACTACCAGTGGCATTTTTCACAGAACAAGAACAAAAAATTTAACAATTTGTATGGAAACACAAAAGATCCCAAATTCCTGGAGGAATCAGGCTGCCTGACTTCAGACTATACTACAAAGCTACAGTAATCAAGACAATATGGTACTGGCACAAAAACAGAAATAGGGATCAATGGAACAGAATAGAAAGCCGAGAGATAAACCCACGCACATATGGTCACTTTACCTTTGATAAAGGAGGCAAGAATATACAATGGAGAAAAGACAGCCTCCTCAATAAGTGGTGCTGGGACAACTGGACAACTACATGTAAAAGAATGAAATTAGAACACTCCCTAACACCATACATAAAAATGAACTCAAAATGGATTAAAGACCTAAATGTAAAGCCAGACAATGTAAAACTCTTAGAGGAAAACATAGGCAGAACATTCTATGACATAAATCACAGCAAGATTCGTTTTCACCCACCTCCTAGAGAAATGGAAATAAAAATAAACAAATAGGACCTAATGAAACTTAAAAGCTTTTGCACAGCGAAGGAAACCATAAACAGGACGAAAAGACAACCCTCAGAATGGGAGAAAATATTTGCAAATGAAGCAACTGACAAAGGATTAATCTCCAAAATATACAAGTAGGTCATACAGCTCAATATCAAAAAAACAACCCAATCCAAAAATGGACAGAAGACCTAAATAGACATTTCTCCAAAGAAGATATAAAGATTGCCAACAAACACGTGAAAGGATGCTCAGCATTACTAACCTTTAGAGAAATGCAAATCAAAACTACAATGAGGTATGACCTCACACCAGTCAGAATGGCCATCATCAAAAAATCTACAAACAATAAATGCTGGAGAGGGTGTGGAGAAAAGGGAACGCTCTTGCACTCTTGGTGGAATGTAAATTGATACAGCCACTATGGAGAACAGTATGGAGGTTCCTTAAAAAACTAAAAATAGAACTACCATATGACCCAGCAATCCCACTACTGGGCTATACCCTGAGAAAACTATAATTCACAAAGAGTCATGTACCACAATGTTCATTGCAGCTCTGTTTACAATAGCCAGGACATGGAAGTAACCTAAGTGTCCATCAACAGATGAGTGGATAAAGAAGATGTGGCACATATATACAATGGAATATTACTCAGCCATAGAAAGAAACGAAATTGAGTTATTTGTACTGAGGTGGATGGACCTAGAGTCTGTCATACAGAGTGAAGTAAGTCAGAAAGAGAAAAACAAATACTGTATCCTAACACATATATATGGAATCTAAAAAAATAAAAAGGTTCTGAACAACCTAGGGGCAGGACAGGAATAAAGACACAGACGTAGAGAATGGACTTGAGGACATAGGGAGGGGAAAGTGTAAGCTGAGCCAAAGTGAGAGAGTGGCATGGACATATATACACTACCAAATGTAAAATAGCTAGCTAGTGGGAAGCAGCTGCATAGCACAGGAAGTTCAGCTTGTGCTAGGAGACCACCTAGGGGAGGCTGGGAGGGAGACACAAGAGGGAGAGGATATGGGGATATACGTACACGTATAGCTGACTCACTTTGTTATACAGCAGCAACTAACACAGCAATTCAAAGCAGTTATATTCCAAAAAAGATGTTAAAAATAAAGTATAAAATAAGAAAATAAATGTCAAATAAGAAAATAAGTGCTTGTTCTCTAGGAAAAAAAAAATATTAGGTACTAAATATTTCCCTTCCTCATTACCTTGTACTAGAAAGGGCCTTGGACTTAGACTTTCATTTCTTCCCTCATTCAGCAAGTACACATAGAGCACCATAACCATTTACATTAGCACCCCCAAAACAAAATACTTAAGTATAGTTCTAACAAAGTATGTACAGGATCTATATGAGGAAAACTACAAAACTCTGATAAAGATATCAAATAAGAATTAAAGAAATGGAGAGATATTCCATGTTCATGGTAGAAGATTCAGGGAGGGGCACAATGTCACTTCTTCCCAAGTTAAGCTATAGATTCAATGCAATCACTGTAAAAATCCAAGCACGGTTAGTTTGTGGATATTGACAAATTGATTCTAACTCTTATGTGGAGAGACAAAAGACCCAGTGTAAGCAACTTAATATTGAAGGAGAGAAACAAAGTCATTGTACTGGAATTACCCAATTTCAAGCCCTATCCTAAACCAACAGTAATCAAGACATTGTGATATTGGTGAAAGAATAAACAACAGCCAAGTAGAATAGAATAGAGACCCTCAATATAGGCCACTGAATTTTGACAAAGGAGGACAGACAATATAATTTTAGTATATATATTTATATAATATGTAAGTAGTATTAATATATAAAATATTTATGTTAATAATATAAAGTTTATTAATTGAAGTAATAACTACAGATGTGAAAAGATAAAACACAGTGAGAAAAGTGACACATAAACTGGGTATGAAAGAAGATTCAGCAATATGTAGCCCCCAAAGAGGACTATTTAAAAGAAAAGATAAAGAATATTTGAAAAGAAAAGCTGAAAAAATACAAAGATAGGGCTTCCCTGGTGGCGCAGTGATTGAGAGTCCACCTGCCGATGCAGGGGACGCGGGTTCGTGCCCCGGTTCGGGAGGATCCCGCATGCCGCGGAGCGGCTGGGCCCGTGAGCCATGGCCGCTGAGCCTGCGCGTCCGGAGCCTGTGCTCCGCGACGGAGAGGCCACGGCAGTGAGAGGCCCACGTACAGCAGGGGAGAAAAAAAAAATAATACTAACCAAATAAAATTGCTAAGATAGTAACTTCAATATTAGGTAGAATACAATAAAAGGTGAAGGAATCAGAGAGAAATAATATACATTGAAAAAAGATCAAGAGGATATGTCACACGTGCAAATATATGCATTTACAATACAGCTTATGTATTAAAACAATAATTTACAGGATTATCTGGAAGAAACAGAAAAATCAACAGCTATAATTAGACATTTTAATGTACTATTTAAGAAGCGAATATATCAAAAATTAAAACTAAGCAAATTATTGGAAAGGGAAAAAAATCATAATTTATAAGTTTGAGTTTATATATGTTTATGTATCTATGAATATATGTATACGTACATACACACAAACATATAACAACTGCTTACAGAGAAAACATGGAGTGAATAAACATTTTGAGTCTACGTGAAACATTCACAGAAATAAGCTATGTACTAGACCAAGATAGGATATTTTAGCAAGACCACAAAATACAGATTGTTTATGGTCTCTAGCAAAAGTATGATACAATTAAAAATCAGTGGTAAAAATTGATGTCTGAAAATAATAACCCTACATAACATTTAGCTAAAGAGCATTTCCTAAGGAAATTATAAAATATTTAGTATTTAATGACAAAGCACTAATGGTAGAAGTGTTAGGGGATATAGTTTAGGCAATACTTAGAGGAGATTTTGTATATTTTTATCTATAAGGAAATGAGAAAGACTAAGAATAAATGAGCAAAAATGGTGAAAAGCAAAACAGTTATTCCACGAAAGGTAGAAAAAATTAATTTAAAAAGACCAGATATGAGTAGAAAGGACAATAAAAGTAATTTATGAAAAACACAAAACTGATTGTTTGCAAAGATACATAATCTAGACAAAAAAATGAAAAAAAACTGATCACCAAAATACAAAGAAACAAAACAAATAAAAACCAGAGAGAGGAGGGACAGAAATTAAAGATAAAACAAAGAGACAAGAGTTACAAAACATTATTACAAACATCTGTATGTCAAGAAATTTTTGAACTATAGGATACGAATACATTTTGGAGAAAATAGAGTAGCCTTGTACCAATAGAAAAAATAAATCAAATTTTCCGTAATAATGAAAAATTTAACCTCTGACACAACAAACATTATTCTTTAAAGTAATGTCAATTCTAAAATGAGGCTTCTGGATTTATTCATGTGTTCTTGTTTAGAAAATATGTTTTGATTGTTGTAAGGCAACTAATGGGAAAAATTCAAATGTCCTTATAAATAAAAATTAGAATTGAGCCACTTAACCCATTTTACCATGTGTTTCCTAAAGACATCTTTATGACTATTAAATCTGATTGGTGACAGAGCTTTGAACCTTTGGTCAGATAGCTTGCTAATATATGTACTTGAATTACACAGATTTACTCAGCAGAGTACTGCACAGGAACATATCCTACCCTACCAAGACTCCCATAAAATTGGGAGCAGTCCAAGACACACTATCTCTGCAGGTAATTATTCCTAAAAGGAAGGAGGAAAGACCTAAACTAAACTTGTACAGACATTTTTTTCCAAAGATACCACAGAAAGGTGTGAGAAGTAAGGAAGAAGGCAGAGGTGGTACCCATGGCCAATGGAAATCACTCCACAAATAAATGAAGTAAAGGAGAAAGGACGTTCACCCCTATACCTGCCAGTGAGCATAGTATTTAAAGCACTTTGGTGTCTTATAATAAATGCTAAATTTAGGTTTCTTATCTTTTCTACATAGACAATGAGGCATTATTCCATGTTTCCATATTAAAATTTATTCAACAAATAGGAATAAAGCTCAGATGAAAAGATATTCTTATCTATCCAGATCCATTAAATTCCAAAAGCCAATCCTCTGAAACAGAACCTATGTAGAAATGAAAGAAACTAATCAGAAAAGTTGTGGATGGCTAGAGAGCAAAAGAATACTGCATGAATCCAACAGCTAAGTCCTGGGTGTGTCAGATTGTTTGCATTGCCAAAAGCAAGTCTTTGCTTAATCAGGAGCACACTTTGGTCTGGTGGCTGGGTGAGCACAGTTAATAATTTCATGCAAAGTAAGTGAAGTTTAGCAAGGTTGGCTCAGGTTCAGTTACAAGACCAACATTTACCCCTGCAGCCATCTATAGTTCAGCCTCTTCTCTTAAAACAGATAAAATAATAAAATCTCACAGAGATATTTTCAATATTTCAAAAACTTTTATCACATAGTCTATCCTCAAATACATAACATAAATAGTGTGGTTGTTATCTTCAGCATCTTACACAAAATTTTTGTAATAATTAACACCTAGCTGGTATGCCCAGCTAGGCTGTTTTGTGTTCAACTCTTAAATTGGATTAAATATATTCACCATTACGTAATTGATATGAGGATTTAAAGAAATCTAAAAACATTGAAGGTATTGTTATTACTAAAATTACAATAGAGCAATATACCATGGTATGGTATTTTCTAAAAAGTCTGGGCTAGGAGCCAAAATCCTAAATTCACATCTTAACATCCTAGTTCTTTCCCTCTGTAATATATCACTTTAGGAAATTCACTTAATTTCCTTGGGCATCATGTATAAAAATGCCTTCAGCTTTGGCATTCTATGATTGTAAGCTAAAACCACATTAAGTAAAATCTAAGACATCTCATTGTCACTTCTTTGTAATTTCCTTAAAATCATTGTGCTTCATTTTTTTTGGTCTCAACATATTTTTTTCTATTGTTTACTACATTTGTTTATAACACATTATTTCTAGAACTTTATAAAGATCTTAACTTCCAAAGAGTGCCAGTTATGGTGGGGACTCTCAAACTTTAAAAGGCAAGAATTAGATAAGGCTGGCTTGCTTGGATGTTCACACCAGGATGTTTTTTACTAAAAGTTTTTTATTCTAAGGGCCTAGAGTATATTCTAACTGAAAACCCTTCAGCCACAAAAACTGAGGAAAGAAAGCATGGTGTTCCTGGAAACTGGTTAAGGAGTTTCTTTAATAATATTATATTTCAGATTCTGGATCTAGAATCCTTGTAAAAAATGAATAGGATTAATGCAGGTTTTCTGACTGCAACTATGTTTAAGTAGAGTTGTTTCTGAGGAGTCAATCAGAGCTCATCCACGTATGACTACCTCATTTCCATGATAACCTCAGCCATAGTAAATAAAACCAGGATCCCAGAAGTAAGCCACCAAATTCTCTGATAACGCAAACATCTATGAACCAAAATGTATGGACCACTGCCTTTACTTTTTGGAAAACACGTTTTGGAAAATTTTTACTTAAGACTCTCTTTATTTTAAACCAAAATTTGCTAGGTATGGTTGTCTTGAATCCAAGGCTAGAAATAAGTTCACTAAAATATAACAGCAAAGGAACTGCAAAAATCAGGTATACGGATTAGGTGCCATAAAATAACCAAGAAGGAGGGACAGAAAAAGATTTTTGATAAACATACAAATTAAAAAGGCTTAACAGTCTGGGGCCATTTTTGTAAAGCTAATTAGCCATGTACAGTTAAATAGCTTCCAAGTTCATCTTTGTAATAAAAGTAGAATAATCACCATATGTTAAATTATGCTTTTTATACTCTGTTCCAAAGTCCACAAAAAATTGGTGTCAAAGTAAAAACTTTACCTCAAAAAGTTTTAAATGTAGAACATACAAACAAATAATGACTTTTACAAGAAGTTTCATTTATGTGAAATGCTTTATTTCTATATAATGCCTGAGAAGTAAGCCATTGTTTTACTCTAGAGCTGACTAAATGTCAACTCTTTGATTCTATAACATTAACCATCAAGATTTTAAATGCATTAAATTCCATGTTGCCTTAAGACAAGTAAACATTTGCTTTACTTACCTGATTGTCTTCCCCACTAGGATGGGAATTTTTGTCTCTGTTTATTGGTATATCCGCAGCACCTAAATTAATGCTGGCACATACTAGTTGTGTAATAATTTTTATTTTTGATTTATAATTCATGAGGAATAAAGGAATATTAAAAGCATATTTTGTGATACCACTCTGCAAAACTAATATTAACCCATAGCACTTTTTTTATTTAAGCCTCCATCTTTAATTCCTGGGAGCAAACCTCTTCAATTAAAAACCCATTCCTAACAAAGTTAGTAAAATGCAAGTAAATAAAATGACAAATAATGCTAATAGAAAAAATAGTAATAGAACTAATCCTAGTGTGATCTCTAGCATGTTAAATAAAAACAATTCTTTCTCTGTGTATCCCTGGTAGAACTTTTTACTTTATTTTGTGTCTGTCTTTGCTTTATTTTGTTTTGTCTTTCTTCCCTTTAACATTTAAAAGTTAACTACATTTTCCTAATGTACAGTTAAATAAAACAAAAAAGAAATGGATAGATCTGCTTTCAAACCTATGAACTATATATATATATATATATATATATATATATATATGAGTCTCTTTATGCAAAGCACATGTGCATACAAACAAAAGCTATGTGACTTTCTGGACTACTTTCTAAGACACACAAAATAACGTGCAGGGTACTTCCCAAAGTACAAAACACTGCCATAGCCAAAGAAAATAAAATATTGTTAAAATAATAACTATGATTCATGGAATCCTTACTAAATGCCATCTTGCATATTTATGTACCTAATTCATCTATCTAATCTCATTTAATACCCACAAAACTCCTGTATTAGTTTTCTATTGCTGCTGTAACAAATTACCATAAAAATTAGTGGCTTAAACAACATAATTTATTATCTACAGTTCTGTAGAAGTCTGACTCAGGTCTCACTGGGCTTAAATCAAGATATTGTCAGGGTTGTGTTCCTTTTGGAAGCTGTAGGGGTGCATGAAAGTTGGAGTTAACTAAATGTAGGCTTGAAACACATTTCCATTCCAAGAAGGGCAGCTTTGGGCAAGTTATGCACAGTAACCTCATATGTGTAATGGAGATAATTCCTTCCTTACAGCAATTTTCTGACAAATAAGCCATTATGTATATAGAGCATCTACCGCAATGATTGACACATAATAACTACCTACCCACCTCTTGAATTTCACTTATTATGCACATATTGACCAGTGAACTAAATTGCGGGTTTGCTGTTTGTGAGTCACGTGTCCTAGAATAAACCATTTTGCCTCTTTGATCCACAGTTTCTTTACCTATGAAAGAGGACTTACAAAAAATCAATTTGCCCTGAGAATTAAGTGAGATCCAGGGTATGAAAGCACTTGTAAACTGTTAAAATAATTCGCTAATGTTATTCTAGGGCCACTAGTTTAAAGTTCAGGAATTCTTAAATCTGAAATGGTTATCAGTGTTCCACATCTCAGAAGACAAAGGGCCAATGAGCTGTCTCATTTTCGATTCCAACATTGCATAACTATTAAAGCCAAACCCAGGAAATATTTCTGAGCCAAAATTCAGAAGTTTTTCTCTAGGCTTCTAACACCAATTGTCCTTCTATGTAATACACTCTAACAAAAAATTTCTAGGAACTGTTCTCCAAGTGCATGTCTGCAATTTCAAACAGACTCACGCTGCCATCTGCTCCTTCTGATAAGAGACTCATCTGTCTGCTGAGAAAGTAGGGAAAAGGCTCACTAAGAAAGAATAATGCGATTCTTCAGCCCCTACAGCCTTGCTAGGTGGCTCACGGACATGCACCAACTAATTAGGGGTCAAACAAACATTTTTAAGGTGTATTTGGGTGGGATTTGAATTCATTGTGACTGCACTCTGAACAGCACTACATACAGCTACTGGTGTAATTTGGACAATAAGCCCGCATCTGCTACCTTTCAGCAATAAGGCATAACAAGAGAGAAGTATGATTAAGGGAATTCACCTAGCTCAGTGGTTTTCATGATTTTAAAAAGCTGAAATGAGAGGTGTTTCTACATAGACAAAGGACCATGTATATGTTTGTGCTTGTGTATATATGATCTAAGAATAACTATAATGATGTAGCTTTCTCATGTTAATGAAAATTATAAAATCTTTTCTTAGATTTAAGGGAAAAATTAAACTTTAAAAAATAATCCAAATAAAACCTTCAATTCACAATAATTATCAGGATTTTAGTCATTAACATAACACATTAAATTATATAAGTGATACAATTTGTATTATGTCTACATTGGGTTTATAGTTAGAAAGGAAATTGAGATATTTACCCACATATATATGCCTGAATATGCACAGAAAATTCCTGGAGGTACATGCAAAAAAATTGTTAATAACGCATATCTCTTGGCAGCAGAATAAAATTTTGGTTGGCAGGGAAGTTTGGAGAGGAGAAATTTTAACTTTTTATCAATTACCTTCCTGTACTCTGTTTTGAAATCCTGAACCTATATTACTTTATATAATTAAAAAACACTCATCTAATTAAAAAAGGGAATTGGAAATTAAATCTAATTTGATCTAATCAGTCTAATTTTAAAGAGTAATTTTGCACTTGGAATCAGGAAATCAAGTTAGTTTTTCTCTTCTACTAGCAGTACTGCAATTGATATTGAGGGACTTCATCTGATTGATCTTTCTTTCTCATCAATGAAATTGCAACAATATAATCAGACCTAGTCCATCTTTCAGAGCTCTATTAGGGCTAAAACCAGACTTACTGTAACATACTGTATTATTAGTATTATGGTAGTAAACTGTGGTCGTGTCTAGCTATCAAGAGATGGAGGCAGTTTTGTATATATTCAGAAAATTTCCATTTGCTTGAATAATTCAAATAATGCTACCAACAAAACCAGATATTCATTCAAAATATCAAAATTATATTTTTAAATGAAGGCTATATGCTGACAATGTTGCAGAATATTTTTACCTAAAAATAGATATTTCATAAGTTTTCAAGACAAAAAGTACTGGAGGATTGATATTGTTATTCAAAATCCCATATTTGACATTTCTTTCACTTAGCATTCATTTTAACTCATTAGGAAAGACTCACCAAGAGTGATGATAAGAATATAGGTCTTTGACTTTTACCAATATTTTGCTTTGTTTTTCTACTCCCATAGGATACATTAACTGCAATTCTTGATTTGTATTTTTGAAAGTTCTACAAAACAACCTCCCAGCTGAAATGGGAAAGTAGGCTATAAACTGGAGAGATAAAAGAAGGCTGCAGTTTCCCATTTTATCCCTTTCTTCCCCCTTAATTTTTTTCTCCGGCTAATTCTGAGCCTACCTGAGTTTGGGGACGGAGGGGAGAAGTAAAAATCAGTCTAAATGAATGAATGAATAAATCAAAGAATCAACCAATCTTGACAACCTGGGCTTCATGTCTTCAGCTACAGAGAGACGATGAAAAGGGGTATTTATTTGTTTTAAGGCAGAGAAAGACAAAGAGTAAATGTAACTAACAGGGGAAATCTTCACAAAGTTTGCAGGATCTATAATCTTCTGAGGTTCTGTGAATGCTTATATGCTATTGCTCACATAATCCCCATGTTTCTGCAGCAAGTAATAGGTGTGTACATGTATTTTAATTCTTAAGTCCTCTACTATTAGTAGGTGTGTTATGAAGCTAGATGAATCATCACATTTCTGTGATTATTTGTATGGTTATATGTATGCCATGGTTGGATTTTTGTATGCCCCAGTAGAAAATGTCAAAATAGAATAATGGAAACAATAATGGCAAAAATAATCCATACAGGGAAAAGGGCTCCTTTTCTTTGCACAGGTTTTCAGCAACTTAGAGGAACATGCAACATCCTTCCCCAATAGGACATTCTTTTCTTCCAGCCAAATACAAGCTAATAACAATATAATACCTAGTATATTTCTAATACCTCTTCCCCAAGGAGGCCACAGCATTTGCAGATATTATCTCATAAATCTCCAGATTTCTGTGCACTTTGCAGAAACTATGTATTATTAAAGTCACATTACTTAGCTGAATCAGGGCACAGAGAGGGAATATGTATTCCAAGAAAAACAGCAAGATGGTTATAGGACTTAAACTTCATCCCACTGAGTCTGTGTTTTTGTTTGTTAGTTAGGGATTTGTTTTCACGTAATGATGGTTGTTTTGATCCTGAGATCCATGGATGAGTAGTATCAGCATTACCTGGGAACCTATTAGAAATTAGACTCTCAGGCCTCACTTCAGACCCACTGAACCATAATCTGCATTTACCGAGATAGCCAAATGACTTGTATGTTCACTGAAGTTTGAGAAGTAAGAGACTATTGCATTAAAAAGACCTAACAACTTTCATGCTTTTAAAAATTCTCTCTACACATATGTAGATGGCAGATACTGGGTAGCTATTCACCAACCTCATTTCTCTTTCCTTCTGAGAACACTGCCGTATTACATTTACCACTTTCTCTTGCAGTTAGGTGTGATCACGTATCTAAGCTTTGGCCAATTACACATGGGTGGACGTGATAAGCGCTCTTTTTAGTCTTAGCCCACATGACCCTATGCTCGTTGTCTCTCTTATTCTTATCTCAGTTTAGAGAGTGACCAGGAATGTAGTGAATGCACTGAAGTTAACAGTTTTTTTTTTTTTTAATATTTATTGGAGTATAGTTGATTTACAATGTTACGTTAGTTTCAGGTGTACCACAAAGCGAATCAGTTATACATATATTATACATATATCCAGTCTTTTTTTAAATTCTTTTACCGTATAGGCCATCACAGAGTTCTGAGTAGAGTTCCATGTGCTATAGAGTAGGTTCTTATTTGTTATCTATTTTATATATAGTAGTGTGTGTATATGTCAATCCCAATCTCCCAGTTTATCCCTCCCCCCACCTTGTCTCCTGCTAACCATAGTTCGTTTTCTACATCTGCGACTCTACTTCTCTTTTGTAAATAAGTTCATTTGTACCCTTTTTTATATTCCACATATAAATGATATCGTGTATTTGTCTTTCTGTGTCTGACTTACTTCATTCAGTATGACAGTCTCTAGGCCCATCCATGTTGCTGCAAATGGCATTATTTTGTTCTTTTTTATGGCTGAGTACTATTCCACTGTATATATGTACCACATCTTCTTTATACATTCCTCTGTTGATGGACATTTAAGTTGCTTCCATGTCCTGGCTATTGTAAATAATGCTGCAATGAACATTGGAGTGCATGTATCTTTTCGATTTATGGTTTCCTCCAGGTATATGCCTAGGAGTGGGATTGCTGGGTCATATGGTAGTTCTATTTTTAGTGTTTTAAAGAACCTCCATACCGTTCTCCATAGTGGCTGTACCAATTTACATTCCCACCGGCAGCGTAGGAGGGTTCCCTTTTCTCCACACCTTCTTCAGCATTTATTGTTTGCAGACTTTTTGATGATGGTCTTCTGACCGGTGTGAGGTGATGCCTCATTGTAGTTTTGATTTGCATTTCTCTAATAATTAGTGATGTTAAGCATCTTTTCATGTGCTTTTTGGCCATCTCTGTGTCTTCTTTGGAGAAATGTCTATTTAGATCTTCTGCCCATTTTTTGATTGAGTTGTTTGTTTTTTTGATATTTTTGTTGTGTTTTTTTTTGCGGTACGCGGGCCTCTCACTGTTGTGGCCTCTCCCGTTGCGGAGCACAGGCTCCAGACACGCAGGCTCAGCGGCCATGGCTCACGGGCCCAGCCGCTCTGCGGCATGTGGCATCTTCCCGGACCGGGGCACGAACCCGCATCCCCTGCATTGGCAGGTGGACTCTGAACCACTGCGCCACCAGGGAAGCCCTGTTTTTTTGATATTGAGCTGCATGAGCTGTTTGTATATTTTGGAGATTAATCCCTTGTCAGTTGCTTCATTTGCAAAAATTTTCTCCCATTCTGAGGGCTGTCTTTTTGTTTTGTTTATGGTTTCCTTTGCTGTGCAAAAGCTTACAGAGTTTTAAACAGCTTGGATCCCTAAATGCCTTGGACTGCATGAGGAAGAGAAAATGCTCTTGTGTTTAGCCATTGAGTTTCAGGGTTTACCTGTTTGAGGTAACATTTTAAACTTTTTCAGAGGTAATTATTAAGCTTTAAAAATAGTAGCTTGAATTGTGATACAGTTAAAAGAATGTTAGGTGAATAATATTGGGCTAGTTTTATCCCTTTAACTGAATGAGCACAGCCTCAATTCCTTTGGACTCATTTTATGTCATGTTTCCCTTTCTTCATAACTTCCTTATTCATCTCTACTTAAAATCTATTATTCATGACTTCTTAGCTCTAGAATTCTTTACATTGCTTAATTCTCATTTTCAAAGTCAGGGAAAATTTAGAGAAAAATTACTAGTTATGATCCCAATTTTGTAGATGCACCGTGCCCCCGATCTACATTATTACGTATGTATGGCACCAGGAAGACTATGGCGGTTTATAAGCATAATAACGTCCCTTATTCATTTTTACTTTTGAGAATATGTTTAATAATTTATGTATCTATCCAGAATGTTTGTTTATTTAGTCTTTATTATAAGTGAGCCACTTGTGGAAAAATTATAGATATCCCCACTGGCAGAAAAATACCTCTTCTGACTGATGGAGTTTTAATAAATGATTTATAACTAGCTCTCTGATTTCTTGTTATGACTGGTCTCCTCAAACACACCACACTTTCAGACATAGATACAAACACAGTTTCTATTTTGAATAGAATGTCTACATTCACGTGGAGAGAATGATCTAAAATGGAGAATCATTGAATATCTTTTTATAAATATTTCTCTGTAGAATAAAACCATAAAATGCACAGTGTCTGATTATGTACTACACAGCTCAAGCCATTTGTCAGCCATTCAATAGTAGTGACTTTTTTTTTTTTTTAACAAATTTGAAGAAAGGAAAGAAGGGAAATAAGACCTTAACAAGAAAAAAAAAAAGATTTTTCAAAGAAAATTCTTTGAAGAGTAAAATCAATGCTGGTTTATTTCTCTTATCTTGTTTTACTTATAAAACATTAATAAATTGAAACAAAAATTAATATTGATTAGTAACCATAATTAATGTAAAGTGATTTGCTTATGCTATTTAAGCTAAATTAATTTGAGACTAATAAAAAACAAGAGTATTTTAAAATATTTTAAAGATTTTGAGGGAAATTATCTATTTTTTTAATTTTTAAAAATTTTTGGCTGCATTGGGTCTTCGTTGCTGTGTGTGGGCTTTCTCTAGTTGCAGCGAACAGGGACTACTTTTCATTGTGATGCGTGGGCTTCTCATTGCGGTGGCTTCTCTGGTTGCGGAGCATGGGCTCTAGGCACGTGGGCTTCTGTAGTTGCAGCATGCAGGTCCTAGAGCACACGGGCTTCAGTAGTTGCAGCACACAGGCTCTAGGGCATGTGGGCTTCAGTAGTTGTGGCATGCAGGCTCAGTAGTTGTGGCTCGTGGGCTCTAGAGCACAGGCTCAGTAGTTGTGGTGCACAGCATGTGGGATCTTCCCGGCCCAGGGATGGAACCCATGTCCCCTGCATTGGCAGGCGGATTCTTAACCACTGCACCACCAGGGAAGTCCAGAGGGAATTATTTTTAGTACTACATAGATTGCTCAATTCTTTTCTTTGAATTTTTAATATAATTTTAATCCTTGTGCCAAGATTTTAATTCTGTTCTTGCCTTGGTTTTCTTCATTACACAGCCGCTAATTATAATAATAATAATAAATGGGGTATTTATATCATCTCACCTGGAGATTACAGGAAATATTCTTAGTCAGTTATTATGGGACAATTCTCAGGAAACTTTGTTCCAGGTCGATTTATTGGGGTGCTGAAGGGGTAGGTCCAGAGCTCAGGTCTGCCTTATAAAAAGAATAAAACTTTAATTGTGATCACCCATTTTAGACAATTATAAAAATATGTTTATTGAATATATTCTGCTTTGGGGTTCCAGAAAATGAGTCATTTGAGGTTAAGTTTGGGGCTTTTTGTTTTTCCTATTATTTAGAGGTTTAACTCCACCTGAAGATACATCAGAAAATGTACTTGGCTTTGTTTTAAAAAATAATTCTCAAAGAATAGTAAGGGCTATTATTTTCTACAAGGCACAAGTTTTTCGTTCGCATCATTTTCTTAATTTATCCCGCATCCTCTTATACCTTGGAATGTGTAAACACATTATACCATGCATCTTCTTTCCCTTTTTCCTTTGTGTACACCTTTCAAAGTTTTGAAAAAGCTCAAACAAAAGTCAAGCCATCCTCTTCAGAGACCCAGAAACGACTTCTTTTTCAGAGCCATCACTAGTTTTTCCTGGTGATCCACTGTTGCTAGTGCAGCTCTCTGTGATTTCAGGAGCCACCAGCTCAGGGTCATAGATGATCTGGCCCACACAAGGATTTTTCTCTACCGTCCCCTACATCCCACTCTTTCTCCAACCCTCCGCCATTCATCATTCATTCTTAAAACTTTGATTTGTGGAAACTTTATGACTCTTCCACTAGAAAACTGAATATTTTGTACAAACATTAAATTCCAATTCCAATTTTCATAGGTCCAAGACTACTTAAAGTATTTTCATTGACCTCTGTTTAAAAACCTCTGTTTTAGATGGCTTGACATGATTGCTTAATCAAGTCTTAATTTTTACTTTCCTTTCTGGATTAGAATCACACTTGCACTGCCTGCACTTCAAAATATACACAATCCAGTGATTGGATAGGACTTGGAACATGCCACTCAAAGATAGAACAGGTTTGGGAATCATTTCCACTTCCAAATTCCATGAAATATCTGCATTGTCTGCTCAAAGCCTGCCATTCCACATAGCTGATTGGATTTACCTCCTCTTCTGTTGCAACCTTTTTCTTCCCTAATATTAAGTTAACCAAAGTTATGGGAGGTGTTCTAAGATGCCCACCCCCTTCCTGTATTTTTTCATTCTCTGGTAAATTATAAGGGAGATAGAAACAGAAAAAAATAAACAAACACCTTTGAAAGGTGTTTAATACATTTTTGTCTATCTGTATTTATCATTCAGTAATCTTGAAACAAAATCTTCTGCTTGAGAGGAAACTTAAGAAACTTTAATCAGGGTTTTGGAACTTAAATCCAAGGCCACCACAGTTATCGATGGTATTGCACTGAAGACTTGACTTTGTCATTGTTGTCCCCCTTCAGTAAGGCATTGCAAGTAAATAACTCCCTTTGTTCATTCTTAAAATGTGGAGACGTGTCAGGGAAAAATGAAAGCAGAAAATACTATTCATCTCTCCACAGAGAAGATGAATAGGCATCCTTGTTTGTAATGTCTGGGATTTGGCAGAGCTATACTCAAGGAAGAAAAATAAGTATGTGTGAGTTTCCAAGGAAGAGCCCTTTGTAGTGGACAGTCAAACTCAGTTGTCTGTGAATAAATCATTAAAGGATGGAACATTTATTTTGAAATTGAGAGCCAAAAAGAGGAGGACTGGGGTCCTGGAAGGAGACTTTTGGAAGAAAGATGAAACAGATTTGAGTCCAGTCCAGTCCACAATATAGGTTCCAGGCTTTGTTCCTGACCCAGAGGGAGCTGGTGGCAGGGTACCAGGGGAACAATCACTTTGAAGCATAACATTTCATCATCTACACTACAGGACCCATCCCAGATTACCCCACCAGGTAAAGAGGCTCATCAACATTTCCTCATTTTATTGCTACCACTCCACCATTATAAGCATGTTAGGACAATTTCAAAAAATTATTCCAATATATTTCAAGACCTAGAGGACTAATGGACATGTAATGGTTCAGTCAATTATAAGTCAATTGTTAAATCCAGCAACTAAGAGGAATGGATATACCTATTAACATGTACTATGTTTTAAGCAACATCCTAGTGTTATTTGTGCTATTATTTCTAATTCAAATAAATGTACTGAATAAGTAATTATTGTGTTAGGCATATTGTGTGTGATAGACATGTACTATTCCTAATTCTGACAACAATGCTGAGATAGATACTGTTTTCCTCATTCAGCAGCTGAAGAACTTGGGATCCCTAGGGTTAATTAATTTGCCCAAGGTCAAGCAGCTATAAGGCTGCAGGGCTGTGATTTAAATCAAGATCTGTGTGAAATGCATAGCTGTACAGAAAATTAGATACATGTGTGTCATATTAACTTTTCACCTTCAGATGAAACACTGACTCAAGTTATTTTAAGATGAGGTTATCATTTTTGATGGCTCACACACTTTAATTATCATCAGATATTATTCTTAGTACTGACCAATTTGAGTAAACTGCTTATTATCTGCCTACAGTTCTCTTGGTCACCACAGAGACTGAGTATATAAGTCTAATCCAGCTTTATTCCATGTTTAAGAATCAGACTTTTTGCCTTCCCTATTCCTTGTTAGGGCTCTTTAAAAGGACATAAAGGTATTTGTAGAACAATATTATGACTGGAGTTGAGGCAATTTCCTTGAGCAGAATTATAGTAGATGTCTTATGGTCATCTCCTGTGAAACAGTAGCTTCCAAACATCATCATAAGCCTAAATTTCAAAGCCTAGATTTTTAAAAAAAATTTATTGTGGTATAGTTAATTTACAATGTTGTGTTATTTTCATGTGTACAGCAAGTGAATCTGTTATACATATACATATATCCACTCTTTTTAAAATTCTTTTCCCATATAGGCCATTATAGAGTATGGAGTAGAGTTCCCTGTGCTATACAGCAGGCCCTTATTAGTTATCTATTTTATATATAGTAGTTTGTATGTGTCAATCCCAATATTTCAATTTATCTCCCCCTTTACCTGCGAGTAACCATAAGTTTATTTTCTACATATGTAACTCTATTTCTGTTTTGTAGATAAATTCAGCATACTTCGAAAAGAAACATGCACCCCAGTGTTCATTGCAGCACTATTTACAATAGCCAGGACATGGAAGCAATCTAAATGTCCATCAACAGAGGAGTGGATAAAGAAGTTGTGGTACATATAAGCCTGGATTTTTTAACATAATAAACCATCTCCAGTCTTTAGCCACCCACCCCTCCCCCACCAATTACTGTGCCTTTTACCTTTTCAATGACCAGAACTAATACACTGCAGAAATTTTTAATTCCAATACTCCATTCATTCACTGTAACTTCAGCCCCACAACTTAATTATTCCTAACAAATATGTTCATCAAATCAGAAATTTCCAGGCTCTAGATTGCCTGGTTTTTAATCCAGGCTCAATATAGCCACTTGGATCTTCTTTCTCTCTTCTCTGTATTAGAATCTGTGATTGAGCACCTGAACTAAACTCTTAACAATACCTTGTATTTCCTTTTTTTTTATTATGTAAGTTTCAGGTGTACAGCATTATAGTTCAACATCTGTATACACTACAGTGTGATCACCACCACAAGTCTAGTTACCGTACATCACCATACAGTTGACCTCCTTTGCCCATTTCTCCCACCCCCCAACCCCCTTCCCTCTGGTAACAACTAATCTGTTCTCTGTAGCTATGAGTTTGCTTTTGCTATATTTTGTTTGTTCTTTTGTTTTAGATTCCACATGTGAGTGAAACCATATGGTATTATCTTTCTCTGATTTATTTCACTTACCGTAATACCCTCAAAGTCCCTCCCTGTTGTTGCAAATGGCAGAATTTCATTCTTTTTACGGCTGAGTAGTATTCCACTGTATATGAATATCACACCTTCTTTATCTATTCATCTATCAGTGGACACTTAGGTTGTTTCCATATCTTAGCTATTGTAAATAATGCTGCAGTGAGCATAAGGGTGCATATATCTTTCCAAATTAGTGTTATTGTGTGCTTCGGATAAATGCCCAGAAGTGGAATAGCTGGGTCATAAGATAGGTCTATTCTTAATATATTTAGGACTCTCCACACTCTTCCATAGTGATGGCACCAATTTATAGTCCCACCACAGTGTACAAGTCTTCCCCTTTCTCCAGATCCTCTCCAACATTTGTTGTTTCTTGTCTTGTCTTATCTGTTAGCCATTCTGACATGTGTGAGGTGGTGTCTCATTGTGATTTTGATTTACATTTTCCTGATAATTAGTGATGTTGAACATCTTTCCATGTGCCTGTTGGCAATCTATATCTTCTTTGGAAAAAGGTCCATTCAGATCCTCTGCCCGTTGTTTTTAAATGGGTTGTTTGGTTTTTTGTTGTTGAATTGGATGAGTTCTTTATACATTTTAGATATTAACCCCTTATCAAATATACTGTTTACAGATACCTTCTCTCATTCAGTAGCTTTCCTTTTCACTTTGATAATGGTTTCCTTGATGTGCAGTTTTTAGTTTGATTTGTTTATATTTACTTTTGTTGCCCTTGCCTGTGGAGTAAGATCCATAAAAACATCACTCTGACTGATGTCAGTGAGATTACTGCCCATGTTTTCTTATAGGAATTTTATGGTTTCAGGTCTTACATTCAAGTCTTTAATGCGTTTTGAGTTAATTTTTGTGTATAGTATAAGATAGTGGTCTTGTTTAACTCTTTTGCATGTGGCTGTCCAGTTTTCCTAACACTGTTTATTGAAGAAGCTGTCCTTTCTCCATTGTATGTTATTTGCTCCTTTGTCATAGATTAATTGTTCATATGTGTGATGGCTTATTTCTGGGCTCTCAATTCTGATACATTGATCTATGTGTCTGTTTTTGTGTTCCATATTGTTTGGATTCTTATAGAATTGTAGTGTAGTTTGGAATCGGGAAGCTTCACACCTCCACCTTTGTTCTTCTTTCTCAAGATTGTTTAGGCTATTCAGGATCTTTTGTGGTTCCATACAAATTTAAGAATTATTTGTTCCAGTTCTATGAAAAATGCCATTGGAATTTTGAGAGGGATTGTATTGAATCTATAGATTGTTTTGGACATTTTAACAATATGAATTCTTCCAATCTATGAGCACAGAATATCTTCCTATTTTGCACGTCTTCTTCAGTTTCTTTCATTAGTGTCTTACAGTTTCCAGTGTAGAGGTCTTTCATCTCCTTGGTTAAATTTATTCCTAGGTAATTTATTCTTTATGATGCAATTGTAAATGGAATTGTTTTCTTAATTTCTCTTTCTGCTGGTTTGCTATTAATGTATAGAAATGTCAGAGGTTTCTGCATATTTATTTTTAACACTACTTTGCATTGTGTTACAGCTTTATTTCTTTATTTTTTAGTTATTTATTTATTTATTTTCATATCTAGGCAGCAAAACTCCACTTTTGGGTCTTCTGGGTCAACAATGCAATCCCATTTTTTTCACTACCTATCACCAAGTTATTGAATGCTAGTGCATAGATTAGAGCTAAACCAGTATGTAAATTAACACCAGTAAAACTGCAAAGTGTTTCAATTACAATTTTAGCTGGTCCATTCGGTCATTTTAGACATTCTTTTTTATCTTGTTTTTTCATTTCTTTCAAGTATTACAGAAATTCACCTCTCCTCTTAAGTCATTTCAGTCTCCATCAACTTTGCTTTTAGCAGACAAACTAAAAATGATAATCTCTCTAATTTTCTTTCTTTTATAATCTAAAATACATATTATCACCATCCTTACCCCTGCTCCTACTTGAAAATGTAAGAGAATAATGCAATCTGCTTCATAATAACATGGTTCATTCACTAATGCCTTTGACATCAAGACCTCCCATCTTTTGCTTTTATCCAGTGCTTTGTTCCACCAGTCCTGTACCCTCTCTAGCTGTTTCCTTTGCAACCTGTAAACATATCTGAATCTCTGTTTTATCTTAAAAATAATCTCTCTCTCTTAATTATATGCCCTCTTTATACTCCTGAAAAATCTTTTTCCTCTTCATACAAACGTCTAAAAGAAGTAAACATCTTTCTTGTTTTCACCCTCTCATCTGTTTCACTCAACTAAATACAGTAATTCAGTTTTTATCAGTACCACACTCCCAAAGCAGCACTTTCTGAGATCACCAGAGATGTTCTGATGCCCACACCCTATGAATATATAATGTGTTTATCGTAACTCTGCTAGATATTGCTAATTGCATTTGCTTATCTGTCACTGCGTTCTAAATATTCTTTATATCCTTGGCTTCTGTGATTCTCTATTCTTCTAGTTTGCCTTGTACTCCTCCAGTAACTCCTATTCTGTCTCTTTTTTAAAAAATACACTCTGGGGGCACTGAGAAAATGGTGAAGGAGTAAGAAATGGAGATGACTTCCTCTCCACAAATACATCAAAAATACATCTACATGTGGAACAATTCCTACAGAACACCTACTGAACGCTGGCAGAACACCTCAGACTTCCCAAAAGACAAGAAACTCCCCATGTACCTGGGTAGGGCAAAAGAAAAAAGGAAAAACAGAGACAAAAGAATAGGGACAGGACCTGCACCTCTGGGAGAGAGCTGTGAAGGAGGACAAGTTTCCACACACTAGGAAGCCCCTTCACTGGCAGAGACAGGGTGTGTATGGGGGGGAAGCTTTGGAGCCACGGAGGAGAGCACAGCAACAGGGGTGCGGAGGGCAAAGCGGAGTGATTCCCGCAGAAAGGATCGGTGCCGACCATCACTCACCAGCCTGAGAGGCTTGTCTGCTCACCTGCTGGGGCGAGTGGGGGCTGGGAGCTGAGGCTCCAACTTCTTCGGAGGTCAGAAACCAGGGAGAGGACTGGGGTTGGCTGCGTGAACACAGCCTGAAGGGGGCTAGTGCGCCACAGCTAGCCGGGAGGGAGTCTGGGAAAAAGTCTGGACCTGCCTAAGAGGCAAGAGACCATTGTTTCAGGGTACGCAAGGAGAGGGCATTCAGAGCACTGCCTAAATGAGCTCCAGAGACGGGCGTGAGCCGTGGCTACCAGCGCAGACACCAGAGACAGGCATGAAGCACTAAGGCTGCTGCTGCAGCCACCAAGAAGCCGGCGTGCAAGCACAGGTCACTATCCACACGTCCCCTCCCAGGAGCCGGTGCAGCCCACCACTACCAGGGTCCTGTGATCCAGGGACAACTTCCCCGGGAGAACATATGGCACGCCTCAGGCTGGTGCAACGTCTAGCTGGCCTCTGCCGCTGCAGGCTCATCTCTCATTCTGTAACCCTCCCTCCCACCAGCCTGAGTGAGCCAGAGCCCCCTAATCAGCTGCTACTTTAACCCTGTCCTGTCTGAGCAAAGAACAGATGCCCTAAGGTGACTTACAAGCAGAGACAGGACCAAATCCAAAGCTGAACCCCAGGAGCTGTGCAAACAAAGAAGAGAAAGGGAAATCTCTCCCAGCAGCCTCAGGAGCAGCGGATTAAATCTCCACAATCAACTTGATGTACCCTGCATCTGTGGAATACCTGAATAGACAACTAATCATCCCAAAATTGAGGCGGTGGACTTTGGAAGGAACTATAGACTTGGGGTTTGCTTTAAATATCTAATTTGTTTCTGTTTTTATGTTTATCTTAGTTTAGTATTTAGAGCTTACTGTCATTGGTAGATTTGTTTATTGATTTGGTGGCTCTCTTTTTTTTCAATATATATATTTTTTTACATCTTTTTTCTCTTTTTGTGAGTCTGTATGTGTATACTTCTTTGTGTGATTTTGTCTGTATAGCTTTGCTTTTACAATTTCTCCTAGGGTTCTGCCTGCCTTTTTTTTTACAATTTGTCCTACAGTTCTGTCTGTTCATTTTCTTTTTAGTATAGTTTTGAGCACTTGTTATCATTGGTGGATTTCTTTTTTGGTTTGGTTGCTCTCTTCTTTCTTTCTTTCCTTTTTTTATTTTTAATTTTTTATTTTTAATAATATATATTTTTTATTTTAATAACTTTATTTTATTATTACTATTTTTCTTTGCTTTCTTTCTTTCTTTCTTTCTTTTTTTTCTTCTCCCTTTTCTTCATCACAACTAAAAGAATAAAATACCTAGGAATAAACCTACCTAAGGAGACAAAAGACCTGTATGCAGAACACTATAAGGTACTGATGAAAGAAATTAAAGGTGATACAAACAGATGGAGAAGTATACCATGTTCTTGGATTTGAAGAATCAGTAATGTGAAAATGACTGTACTACCCAAAGCAATCTACAGATTCAGTGCAATCCCTATCAAACTACAAATGGCATTTTTCACAGAACTAAAACAAAAAACTTCACAAAAGACCCCGAATAGCCAAAGCAATCTTGAAGAAGAAAAATGGAGCTGGAGGAATCAGGCTCCCTGACTTCAGACTATACTACAAAGCTGTAGTAATCAAGACAGTATGGTACTGGCACAAAAACAGACATACAGATAAATGGAACAGGGTAGAAAGCCCAGAGGTAAACCCATGCACATACGGTCACCTTATCTTTGATAAAAGAGGCAAGAATATACAATGGAGAAAAGACAGTCTCTTCCATAAGTGGTGCTGGGAAAACTAGGCAGCTACATGTAAAAGAATGAAATTAGAACACTCCCCAACACCATACACAAAAATAAACTCAAAATGGATTAAAGACCTAAATGTAAGACCAGACACTATAAAACTGTTAGAGGAAAACATAGAACACTGTATGACATAAATCACAGCGAGATCCTTTTTGACCCACCTCCTAGAGAAATAGAAATAAAAATAAACAAATGGGACCTAATGAAACTTAAAACCTTTTGCACAGCAAAGGAAACCATAAACAAGACGAAAAGACAACCCTCAGAATGGGAGAAATTATTTGCAAATGAAGCAACTGACAAAGGATTAATCTCCAAAATATACAGCCACTTCATGCAGCTCAATATCAAAAAAACAAACAACCCAATCCAAAAACGTGCAGAAGACCTAAATAGACATTTCTCTAAAGAAGATATACAGACTGCCAACAAATGCATGAAAGGATGCTCAACATCACTAATCATTAGAGAAATGCAAATGAAAACTACAATGAGTTATCACCTCACATTGGTCGGAATGCCCATCATCAAAAAGTCTACAAGCAATAAATGCTGGAGAGGGTGTGGAGAAAAGGGAACCCTCTTGCACTGTTGGTAGGAATGTAAATTGATACAGCCACTATTTAGAACAGTATGGAGGTTCCTTAAAAAACTAAAAAAAGATCTACCATATGACCCAGCAACCCCACTACTAGGCATATACTCTGAAAATACCATAATTCAAAAAGAGTCATGTACCACAGTGTTCATTGCAGCACTATTTACAATAGCCAGGACATGGAAGCAGCCTAAATGTCCATCGACAGATAAATGAATAAAGATGATGTGGCACATATATACAATGGAATGTTACTCAGTCTTAGAAAGAAACGAAACTGAGTTATTTGTTGTAAGGTGGATGGACCTAGAGTCTGTCATACAGAGTGAAGTAAGTCAGAACGGGAGAAACAAATACCATATGCTAATACATATATATGGAATTACAAAAAAAAAAAAAAAAAGATGAACCTGGGGGCAGGACAGAAATTAAGACACAGACTTAGAGAATGGACTTGAGGACCTGGGGAGGGGAAAAGATAACCTGGGACGGAGTGAGAGAGTGGCACTGACATGTATACACTACCAAATATAAAATAGATAGCTAGTGGGAAGCAGCTGCATGGTACAGGGAGTTCATCTCGGTGTTTTGTGACCACCTAGAGGGGTGGGATAAGGATGGTGGGAGGGAGACACAAGAGGGAGGGGATTTGGTTTATACGTACGGATGTAGCTGATTCACTATGTTGTACAGCAGAAACTAGCAAAGAGCTGTAAAGTAATTATACCCCAATAAAGATGTTAAAAAATATACCATTATTACAACTGGCGAAAGACATTCAAAAATTCCTAATCTGTAAAGAAATGATTCTCATCTTACCTAAATTAATGGAGAAAAACTCTATGAGCGAAATACATGTGATAGGGTCAGGAAATGAAGAAAAAGGAAACATAAGAAAGAAAAATGATGGGTTTGGGGCAACTCTGGATATTCCCATCAGTTTGCATATAGAAATATTTTTGACAATTTCAAAGTTATAGAAAGGCCACTTACAAAATATCTATCTATAAAGGAGCATTCATAAGATAGCATTCTTTTGAATAGACCCCGGATAAACTAAGAAATCATGTATAAAATTCAGGGTTATACGGAAGAGAAAGAAGTATGCTGAAAAGACTGCATCTTAAAGTTCATATATAATTTTAAAAATATGTAACAGTAGAGAGCCTCTGGGAGAAATGAATCTACCAGGGAGAAGAAAAAGCATCACCTAAGATATAAATATATTTACAACCAACCAATAAAATACTTTGAGTAAATAGAGGGGAAATATACCAAAGGCACGTTTTCTTTTTAGAAATTCTGTTTATTTCAACAATGGAGCAGTCAAAGGCCAAGTCCAAATGTCCAGTTCAGTCCAAAGAATACAATTTTATAAGTCAAAAAATAAGGCTTTTATAGAATACTTTCTTTGTAGTTATTTGGCCATGTCTACAAAAGGAAACTCATATTTGTTTCTTTATCTTCTTTTGTAATAATCTGGGAGAACGATGAAAGATAAAAATGAAGAAAGCTACTAAAGCTTTGGAAACATTAAATAGTTTCTGTGTCCTTTAAGTTCCACGTAGCTATGAAATTGGCCCTTTACCAACATAATATATTACCTATATGCATAGATTTGCTGTAAGAATCTTCATAACTTCTTTAAGAATTCTGTGTGTGTGTGTGTGTGTGTGTGTGTGTGTGTGTGTGTATACTTGGACACATAGGATTTTTTTTTTTTTTTTTTTTTTTTTTTGCGGTACGCGGGCCTCTCACTGTTGTGGCCTCTCCCGTTGCGGAGCACAGGCTCCGGACGCGCAGGCTCAGCGGCCGTGGCTCACGGGCCCAGCCGCTCTGCGGCATGTGGGATCTTCCCAGACCGGGACATGAACCTGTGTCCCCTGCATTGGCAGGTGGACTTTCAACCACTGTGCCACCAGGGAAGCCCCATTGGATATTTTTAATGTCTACAAATTTTGTTTAGACTTGCTTTTCATTTTACTCACATTATTGAAATTAGAGTGTCAGTTTTCAATTTTCCATGACTAATTATTTATTTGGGTATATTTTTAGTTATACATCAACCAACTCCTACAATGCTAGGAGTTGAATGAAGTCAAGAAAACATCAGTGATGGCATGAGTATGTGTCTGAGCTTCTGTCTCCGTCTACATTCTTAAAAAAAAAATACAAGTTGACTTTTCACATTTTTAAAAACTGTATGTAGCCCTCATCATTTCTACAAGTTTACTAAAATGGTAATTAACTATATAAATTTGAGATACAGATATTATAAATTCATATCTACACATTTCACTAATAATTTTCAGAAGACAGTGAGATGAAAAAGGACAATAAATATGGGTAACACAACCTCTAATAGATACGTGGCACAGAGGCCAAAAGAGCTAATGTGCCATTAGATTGAAGAGTGAAGCTAAATCCAACACAAAAGAGGTGATAATCCTTGGCTGTTGTGTACAGGAGTATTCAGTTCCACGTAGCATTTAGAAGAGGAAAATAGGACACTAAGAGGTCAGTTACCAAAGTGGAAAGGAAAATCACAATCTCACCATTTCAGGAAGAAAAAAATATAGATCTGAAAAAATGAGACATACAATTGTCCACTATTGTTTAAAAGACTTTTATAAGGACTAAGGATTAGATACCCTTTGTAGTTCAATAAGCTGGAACTGTAACTGCTATGTTAGATTATTCTTAAGAGGAACTTTCTCATACAGTTGGAAGGATTAGATGAAATTATGCAATTTACTGTGTTAAAGTTGTTTAACACAGTAGTTAACACATAGTAATGACTCAAATATTTCCCACTGATTACTGCTAGTAGTAGTAGTAGCAGCAGCAGTAAAAATAAATTATCTTTAACCTAGAATTTCCATGATTTAAAAATTGATAAAATGGAGTGAATTTGTTTTAACATTGTGACGCTGTCTGAACATTATAAACAGACATGCTTTATTATTTATTGACATGCCAAATTTTAAAGAAGTATTTTAGTTTCTTTTCTGCCCTGATACATCTGCTTAGAATTTGCAGTTGGATGTATACCTTGGATATATACCAATGAATACATGAGCACTTGGATGAGGAAGCAACATACTGTCATAAACCATTAAATTAGTGGAAAGAACTTTGTCATTTATCCAAACATAATTGAAAGCAAGTATGATTTCATAGAAATTCACATTCCTGACATGTGATTTCAGAAAGTCTTTATAAGAATTGGATTTCATAGGCCTGAAACAGTGAATTTTTGACAGAAGTTGATATATCAAAATCTCTGGCGCTAAAGATCTAGCATAGAGAATAACAGTTGAAAATGTTACCCAACTGATTCTGACACATACACATTCCCTCTACTAACCGGTGAGAACAATTTATTCAAATACTTACTAATAAATTCAGGGGAAAAAAGCCCACTTCACAGTAGAAAGATGGAATCAAGAACTGAATTCATTACACACAGATTAACCTGGTTCATAAATCAGGTTAATTTATGATTCGGGTCAGTTAAATCTTTTGTTTTTAAAGTTCTTGTTCTTAGGACCTTTGTGTATCTTTTATATATTTTTTTGACTGTGGAGAGAAAACCAACATGGATTGATTACCTGCAGCACGCCTGGCACTAGGCACTGTGTTTCACATGCACAGCTTAAACAGATTTACAAGATTCCATTGTTTAGGAGGTGGATGGCAGTGCCCCCATTTTACAGATGAGTATGTAGACTGTCAGAGTGATTGACGCTCCCAGGGTCATTACAGCTAACACATGGTAGGTATTCAAGCCTGGACTACCTGATTGCAGTACTAACTTTACAATCCCTAGCTGTTCAGTGGAGGTGGAATTCAGAAGTGGTAGGTCTTGAAGCCGTACATTTTTAATATGTGCATGGAATTCATAACAGATAGCACTGCAGGGCAAAATTCAGTGGTGCCAGTTTTCCTGCACTGAATTCTTTCAAAAGAATTGTTTCTTAAAATAGTCCTTTATAGTAAGTTTTTACTGAGAAGGTTATTCCTTTTATCTGTAAATTATAATGGAAGCTCTTCAGAGCTTTGGAAAACATAGTCCATATCACATCACCCCCAAAATTCAGCAAATGACAAATAATCGTATACAAAAGTCCACTATTATTACAGGTTTTTCACAGAAAGCAGAATCAGCCTAATCCAGGGAAGAGTAGTAATTAACAGATAAGAGGTTCATTAAATGAATATGCAGTGTCATGACGTTGGAATTGGGCACTGATCACTGTTAGATACAGATTTTCCCCTTGTCTGGAAATTCTGACACCACATCTATCTCTTGATCTATTTTTAGAACTTTAATGAGTAGATCACTAAGACTTACCTCATTAACTTATGTTCTGAGAAAACATTATTTACAGAGGTAATAGTAGGTTAGAAAAGTTACTACTCCCAAATTTGTGAAGAAAAAATACATGCAGAGAAAAATAACATTTATTTCATAGTGGGAAAATCTGACCTTGTTTAACAGGTAAGCTTTTATAACATTTGTTTTCCTAGAATTAATCATCTTAAAATATATATATATATATTTTTTCAAGGACATGAGAAATATTTACCTAATTTTTATAGCTCCTATAACTCACAGCAGCACATCATTTAAAGTAATATTTAGTATTTACTCTCCTTCTGCACTTGTGAATTAATAATTATTACATATTAATAATAGTACTATTTTCAAAAAGTATTTAAAAGCATCTTTAGTGTGACTTTGTGTAACTGTGGTAATAGAGGTTCCACTATAATTACATGCATTTTAATGTATATTTTGAAGTTTAAAGTCATGAACTCAGAGTTTTAATAAATTAAATATAGCACAGAGAAAGCATGTACCCCTTCCACCAATTCTATAAAAATGATAGTGAAAATTAAAAATAATGGTATAAACCCAGAGGGAAAAGGGGGAAAGGTGATGGGAGAAGTAATATGTCTTCAATAGTTTGGACCTTGGAAAGCAGATGGATAGACGTGGCAATTGACTAGTAGGTCCGAGGAGCCTGGAGGAGGCGGAAGACCAATCCGAGGCAGGTCAATTCCCTGCATGGGAAACAGAAAGTCTGGGAATGAAGGCATGAAGGAATCTTTGGAGAGCAGGACAAAAGAAACCAAGAGAATTGATTGCACATCATTATAAAGAGTGATTATACCCCAGATTCTCTTCTTGAGGCCCTTCAACAACAAAATTATCCCTTTTCCATCTGGCAAAAGGCAAAAGTTTTTCTCTGTAAAAATATCAGAGCTGGGAGTGGTGGTGAGATAGGCTGGGGAGAGGGTGTGGCTCTGTGGCTCTATGAAATACAAAGGGACCAGTGAAAGTGTAGGTCTTAAATCCTGAGCCCCGCCCAACCCCATTATCTTGCTCAGCAACAAAGCAGATTTTTAATATCCAGTCATATAATTAAAAGAGTTTTCTTTGGGGAAAATAACCAACCCAAGAGAAAAGGCACACAGATACTAACAGCCATGGGCCTGGTATCTTCCCAGTCAGGTTTAGGGAATCTCAAATCAGCAAGATCTACTCAAGTATTCGGTTTCCTATGTGCTTTTAGGATGTTGGTCTAAATATAAACTAGACTCAGAGATCATCAAACAGTTGAAGAGTACCTCCAACACAAAACATAGAAACCTAAGAAAATAAACAGAAATGAAAGGAGTCAGGAGAAAAAAAGATAATGGAAGACAAGGATAGAAAACATTTTAAAAAATTTAATCTTCAGAGAGATAAAAGAAGATGTACATCCCTTAAGAGCAGAGTCCTTTTTAAAAGAAACATTCGGAGAACAAGAAAGAGCCTTTAGAAATTAAATATAATATGGCAGAAATATTTTCAAATCCATTAGTTTGAAATGTAATGTTGAAAATTTTTCCAGAAAATAAAATTTAAAAATTTAAAAATGGAAAATTGGTGAAAAATAAAGGATGGATTCAGAAAGTTTAACATATTAAAACTAGGGGTTCCAGAGGGAGAAAACAGATGAAGGAAAATTATTAAAGAAATAATTTTTTTTTAAATACTGGATCTGAAAATCATCATTTTCCAGATAGTAGCAACCCATTTAGTATTTTACACAATAAATAAAATAAAGCTCATATCAAAGCATCGTGAAATTTCTGAATTTTGCAGTGAAAATAAGAGGTGAGAAGCTTTCAAAAAGCTAAAAACATTTCTTAACAATAACGTTAGAGATTAGCAGGAGAAAAACATCAAAATTCTGAGAAATAATTTTAACCGATAATTTTTTGTTTGATCAAAGTATGAATTGATTCTAAAGGACAGAAAACAGTGTTTCAGATTTGATAGTTCTTTAAAAATGTATATCCATCTATTATCCTTTCTTAAAGTGCTACTGGGGGATGTAATCTTCTGAAATGAGGGAGGAAATAAAAAACGCAAAAGGTACAGGGACTCAGGAAAAAAGTTTCCAAAGTAGGAGACAGACAAAGGGAATTCCCAGGATGGTAAGGAGACATCCCAGGACAATAGCTGTACAGCAGGCTTAAAGCATCCTGATCAAGAAATTCCCTGGAAGTCCAGTGGTTAGGATGCTGCACGCTTCCACTGCAAAATCTCGCATGCCGTGCGGTGCGGCCAAAAAAAAAAAGAATCCTAATCAAGATTGAAGCATAGCTAAAGGCTCTAGTGAGAATATCTCTGTACTGACTGAATGTTGTTGAGTAAAAGCCACTCCCAAACTTAGTTATTTAAAATTTTTTTCATTATTACTAACATTTATAGACTGAGCAGTTGATTGCATATCTGGGCTGGGCCAGACTGATCTTGGCTAGACTTGTTCACTGATCACTATGTGATGAGCTAGTAGATCGTCTGAGGGCTGACTGTGCTAAATTGGTCTTGTGGGACAACTCCTCTCCTTTATATTTATCTCATACCTTAACAGCAAACTAACAAAAAATAATCTCATGAAAGGAAGCAAAAATGCACAAGCACATTTTCAAGCTGCTCCTGGTACTTAGTTTGCTCCTCTCCTAGAGGCCAGTGCAATTCATATGGCCAAGCTGGGAGTCATTGGAAGAGTGCTATCAAAGGGCATGGATGCAGGGAGATGTGAAAAACTGGGGTGATTAATGCAATCTCTCTGCCATAATCTCTAAGAAAAATGTAAAATGATACCTTTTTGTATTTCCTGATATTTTGAGAGGAGTTTTAATAGTTCTGAGTGAAAGTTTAGGGTTAAATTAGTAATAGACACATAGAAAACCAGGCACACAAACACATTCAATAATTATTAATTCTAGGAAAAACAGAACTATAATAATGTTGAGACTTGAAAAAAATCAAGAACTAATATAAGCATGTAATTAATATCATAAGGAGTGTCTGGTGGGTGGGCAATAGGAAAAGGAGATTGCTGAGTTGGTTACAAGCCTTACGATAATATTTGAGTTTTTAAACTACGTACATATATTTATTTTTTTAATCTTACATGTAAAACAAAAATATATCAAAAGAACAGTAATAAGATATCTTCATAAAGAACACTTTACAAAGATATCAAGAGCTGAAAGACCGTGAACTTCCTTATCCTCATTTCCCTTAAAAACAAACAAAAAACAAATGAGCTAATCAATCTCTATCATTCCTTTTTATTTAAAAATTCAAGATCCACAGTTCTGACAAATCTTGTCAAAGACTTGTTCTTTAAAATCACGTCTTTAATTTTATTTTTAAATAATAATTTAATGTCTCAATTTAATGTCTATTCTTCTGTTCATTTCTTCTATATGTGTTTTGTCTATATCTATTTAACCCCAAATTGTGCTGTTTTGAGATCATCATTACTTGTTTGTTTAATAGTAGGGCCACTGTCCTTGTTCCCAAACTGCCTGAACCAAAATTACTCCATTTATTTCTGAGACGAGAAAAGGATTTTCAAAAAGGGCTAGAGAGTGATATAAGTACCTCAGGCAGGGAGATAATTTAGAGCTCCTTCAGACAGATGTCTTTTAAGTTTTGGCTCAACAACTGTATAGTAAAATAGTCAGAAACATTTTTTGTTTGTCTTTTAAAGTTATTCTTAAGGGCATTATCTACTGCAGGAAGAAGTGAATGCATTTCAATAGTAAGGTGTTACAAATGGATGTACCATTTGGTATCATTTCTAATTTATTTCGGTGATAATTTGTGCTTCTTATGAATTGGTGCTCCAGTCAGCTTCCTGACTGGCACTCCTTGTTATTGAGTTTTGGTCTCAAACACACTAGAATATCTGCAGTGCTCAACAAATGTCAGCGTGGTTCCTTCTTTCTTGCCCGGGGTCCATTTTTCCATGTTCACAGTTTATAAAGCTTTTTGGATGTTTCACCATTATCCTTGCTTTTCCTAGAGTGATGTTATACAACATGCTAACATAATCATAGACTCTTTCCTCTCCTAACTAGCCAAAGAAAAACCTTTCCAGCTTAATCACCTACTCCTTCCTACCCATCACCATTAAGAGAGACATTTAGTGTGTGTCTAAATGTTAGGTTATTTATTTATTTTTTTTTTAGGCAGAATCAGTGAGCAGACAAAAAGGATTGTAACAGAGATCTGGAGAAGAAGAAAGGTTCAATCATGGTAGTTTAAGTCAATCTACACCCTTGTTGAAGATCACTTCACTGTGTATGGGTGAGTTTATTTCTGGTCTGTCTATTCTGTTCTATTGGTCTTTATGCCAGTACCATACTGCTTTAATTACTGTAACTTTGTAATATATCTTGAAGTCAGGAAGTTTGATGTCTCCAGCATTGTGCTTTTTTTTTTTATAAATTTATTTATTTTTATTTATTTATTTTTGGCTGTGCTGGGTCTTCGTTTCTGTGCGAGGGCTTTCTCTAGTTGTGGCGAGCGGGGGCCACTCTTCATCGCGGTGCGCGGGCCTCTCACTGTCGCGGCCTCTCTTGGTGCAGAGCACAGGCTCCAGATGCGCAGGCTCAGTAGTTGTGGCTCACGGGCCCAGTTGCCCCGTGGCATGTGGGATCTTCCCAGACCAGGTCTCGAACCCGTGTCCCCTTCATTGGCAGGCAGATTCTCAACCACTGCGCCACCAGGGAAGCCCCTCCAGCATTGTTCTTTTTTTTTCAAGATCACTTTGGCTATTCTGGATCATTTGTTGTTCCACATGAATTTTAGGAGTGTCTCTCCTACTTCTATAAAAAATGTCATTGGGATTTGGATGCAGATAGCATTGAATCTGTAGACTGCTTTGGGTAGTATGAACATTTTGACAACATTAAGTCTTCCAATCCACAAATATAGGATGTCCTTCCATTTATTTGTGTCTTCTTTAATTTCTTTCATCAATGTATTATAGTTTTCAGTGTACCAGTCTTTCACCTTCTTGGTCAAGTTTATTCCTAAGTGATTTATTCTACTTCAAATGGCACTGTATTATTAATTTCCTTTTAGGATCGTTTGTTGTTAGTATACAGAACACAACTGATTTTTGTATGTTGATTCTGAATCCTTCACCTTTACTGAATCTGTTTATTAGTTCTACCATTTTTTGTGGTGTCTTTAGGTTTTTCTAGATATAAAATCATGTTATTTGCAGAGATAATTTTACTGCTTTCTTTCCTGCTTGGATGCCTTTTATTTCTTTATCTTGCCTAATTGCACTGGCTAGAACTTCCAGTATTATGCTGAATAAAGGCATCTCACAATTGTTAGGATGGCTGTTATTAAAAGAAAGAAAAAAAGATAACAAATGTTAGTGAGATTGCTAAGGAATTGGAACACTTGCACATTGTTGGTGGGAATGTAAAATGGTACAGCTGCTGTGGAAAATAGTATGGACATTCCTCAAAAAATTAAAAATAAAACTACCATATGGTCTAGCAATTTCACTTCTGGGTATATATTTTAAAAAACTGAAATTAAAATCTCAAAGAGATATTCTTCACTCCCATGTTCATTGCATCATTATTCACAACAACCCAAATATACATCCACAGATGAATGGATAAGGAATAAATTGAGTGGATATATATACAGTAGAATATTATTCAGCCTTAGAAAATGAAATTCTACTATTTGTGACAATATAGATGAACTCTGAAAATAATATGCCAAGTGAAATAAATCAGTCACAGAAGGACAGATACTGCATGATTCAGTTTATATGAGATATCTAAAATAGTAAAATTTGTAGAAGCAGAAAATAGATTGGTGGTTGCCAAAGCCTGGGAGAAGGGGGAAATGGGGAGTTGTTGTTCAGTGGATATGAAGTTATAATTATACAAAAGAAACAATAAGTTGTAGAGATCTGCTGTACAACATAGTACATAATTCGCAATACAATATTGTGCACTCAAAAATTCGTTTAGAGCATAGACTCATGTTATGTGTTCTTACCACAAAAACAAAAGGACACAGGGAATTTTGGAAGTGATGAATATGTTTATTACATAGTATTATAAGTCCAAACTCATATGTCTAAACTCATCACATTATATACATTAAATACATAAATGTTTTGGTATATCAATTATACCTCAATAAAGTTGTAAAAAATCAATATACCTCAAAAGAGCAAAGAACGGGGTGAGGAGGGAGAGGGATGGACTGGGAATTTGGGGTTGGTATATGCAAACTATTACATTTAGAATGGACAAAAAACAAGGTCCTGTGGTATAGCGCAGGAAACTATATCCAGTCTCCTGGGATAAACCATAATGGAAAAGAATACTTTAAAAAAGAATGTATATATGTATAGAAAAAAAAAAGCAAAGGATGGGTGTCTGAGGGTGGGCAAAGAGTTGGAGCAAAGGAGAAGAATGCTGGAGAGAATTTTGTGAGACTGTTTCGTAAACAGGATGATCAGGAGTGTGTTGTTATGCTGGAAAATTGGAAATGAAAAAAAGGGAGGGTTTACGAATTATATTTTCTTTAATTTCTTCCAGGAGCTATGAGGGAGAATAGAATTTTTATTTAATTATTTTTACCCTCTCAAACTGTGCTTCTTGAAATGTTATTCTGCTATAGAACCAAACACCACGTATCACACTCAGTAGAGCCACAGTGGACTGTCCTTGCCAGGCTGTGCCTCCTGACGCCTCTAAAGCAGCCACCCATAGAGAGGAGGAGTGGATGGGAAAGGGTCAGCTTCTCAGCTCTTGCCACACTTTGTCACCAGGACCCTAAGCTGCTTTGCTTGTCTTCAGGTTCTCACGAGTTCTCTCCTGAGCTACTCTAACTTTGGTCCATCCTCCACAAAGAGCGGCATCAAGCACAACAAGCTAACTGATTATCACTCCATCATCCCCAAATTCCTCTCTAGTTACCGCCGAATTAAAAAATTAAACCTTAAGAGAAAAAAATATATATGATAGGTATGAGAGCTTCTGCCCCTAGAGCAGTTGGAACAATGTCCCCTGCTATATTAAGAGTGTCTATATCATCTACCCTGAAGGGGCATGATGAAACAACGTTGGGATATCCAAGTGGGCAATGGGATAGTGTATTTGTTGCTCAACAGATGTCAGGGCTGAGATTAAATATCAGAGAGACAGGAGGAAGTCCAAATAATGATTTTAAATGGCTATAGATTTAGGGGGCAAATATGAATTTGAATTCTGTCATGGTCACTTTCTAGCTGCTTCACCTTGAGCACAACTGTCCTGCATCTCAGTTTCCCCATGTATAAGAGAAAAAGTTACATATGGAAAACTGTAAACTGCCAAGAGGTAAAGCATTTGACAAATAGTAAAAGCAAGTGCACAGCTTTTCATGTACTTAACAAAAGGTTTACTTAGTGGATATCATGTGCAAAATTTTTGAGATTGAAAGGACAAAATAAATATAGCACTGATTCTAAAGAAACCAAAACTCTAGTAGAGGAGATAAGATGTGTGTGTGTGTGTGTGTGTGTGTGTAAATACCCAGAGAAATGTCACTAGTGTTGTCATTGAGAAGAACACAAGTACTACAGAAACTCAGGGAGAGAAGAGATGATGTACAGCTAGAGACATGGAGAGAAGTTTGCATTTCTGAAGAATAAAAAAGCTGGGAAATGGGATTTGAAGTGTCTCATAGATGTTAACACTGGGAAAAGGGAACAGCTCTTCTTCTCAGAGCAGTAAGATTACGGAAAGATTAGGTAAATTAAAAAAATGTTGATATGGAAAGAAAATATTGTAGGTATTTATCAATTGATAGAAATAATTCAGAATCTTTTAAATAAATTCGGAGGTAAGTCATCATTAAAGTAGAAAAAAAGAAAAGATGAACAGAGAAGTGAGAGTACTAGAAGGAATCAATAGAATTTGGTGAAATGATGGATGTTTTTTTCTCCCTGGATTGTTGTCTGCCCGCCCCCTCTCTAACCAATTAAAGCCTACATAGCCTTCAGCGATAAATTAGTTGTGTCTCCTTAAAGTAATCTCTGTTCCTTTCTTTTCTCTCTCTTCTGTGATTTCTCTTCTTAAATGTTCTTATCTTGTATAGTCTATCCTGATAATATAAACTTATACCATACACGCATGACATTTTCTTCCAAATAGTTCCTGGATATATCTTGTCTGTAAAAGCCTGTAAGCTCCTCAAGGCTAGAGATGCCATCTTATGCTTATCTTTCACTGTTCCTCAACGTTCAAAATTGACTTCTTATACAACTCGTACAAAGATTTGGGGGGGAGGTTTGTGAAGAAGTAAAGAAAGATTATATTCCTTTTACTATTCCAGAAACTATTTTATTTTTATGGGACTCGAATGAATAAAAGTTATTAAATCAGTCATATTTATATTGGTATATACATAAAACAAGATTGCAACTGTATAGATCATGGGATTTTATGACTCTGTATTTATATATAATTCTTAGCAAAATAGTGAAAAGTATTTTGTAAAGATTTTCAGTAAGGTAGAAAATGAGCCCAAGTCTGGTTAGTTTAATGTCAAGAGAGGCTGAGTGGTCTATTACCTAACCATGCCAAATTCTGTATCCACCCTAAAAGGAGCATAATCAAAAAGACTATAGAAAAGACAAATGCAAAGTTAAATAAAACAATGAATCTAATACCCATTAAGGGCAGAGATAAGTTGATTATCCTTTTGTAAAACAACTAGAATAGTTATGATGATCATTTATTTATTTAAAAATTAATATAAAATATCTTTTATAATTTCAAAATTGATGTGAAATAATTTTGGGAAATTTAGAAAAGTATAAAACAATTAAGGCTATCCATGAACACTCCAACCAGAAATAGCCAGTGGTAACAGTGCAGTATATAATATTCCAAAGTTTCAATGCCCGTAAATACCTCAGGGCACTTGTCTTGCTGAGAAATTAAAGAAGCTGAAGAGAAAGATGAAACCAGGACTAGAGTCTTAAAGGCACCCTGGGAAATATAAGATTTTCTGCTACATTATGATTCAATCTAATAGCATGGAAACAATATACACTGTATAAGAGACTCATTGGTAAATATTTATTGAGTTCTTACCCAATTCCAAAAAATTGGGCCAGGCAGAATGGGGATACAAAAAAAAAAAAAAGGATTCTGTCCCTGTTCTTAGAGAATCATAATCTGGTAAGAAAGATAAGATAGAGAAATAGGTGAAATATTAAACATCACTAAAATACTTAAGTAAAAATTCAAGGCAACAATGAAACAGATATCACAAGATTTTATCTGATAAATTACCAAATGAAGTCCACAGACAGTAATTGCTATTTGAGTTCACAATCACTTGAGTGTGACTTATGGCAAGGCACATTTAGATCGCAACTCTGTTATAACTCCTAAACTTCCTAGGAGAACTACGTGTACAAAGGATCAGTGCATGTATACTTTCAAGTGCACACCGATAAACTGAAGTTATCCTGTTTTGGTTGGTTTGGCCTATTTTTCCCCACTTTTATGCATTGCAAAGAGCATTTGGGCTAGGAAACCCAGTATATATACCATGTTAATAACAATAAATAGTACCCTTTGGCCAAAGAAGCAGAATCCTGACCACCAGGAGTCTCATCCTTGTCCAACCACCTACAATGGTTTTAATCATCTTTTACAAGAAAAATTCATGTGCAGAGGACCAATCCTGACAATAGAAGTCTTTATTATCATGTGGTTTTCCTAACACACACCCTAGGCCTTGTGGAAACCTCTGTTTTCCTAAGCTAATAGGAAGTCTAAGTGACTTCTCTTTCTTGAAAGACCTCTGTCTCTTAACAATGTAATATTGAGGGGAAAACAAGTTCTGGGAAAACATCCTGAAGACCAGAAATTCATAAAGGAAGCAGTGTTTCTTCCTAGGTGTTACTGCGGTCCTCACCTACTCCAGCAATCCAAGCCTAAGGAGCCAAGAGTCCACTCATGAGCACACCCAGGCCCTGTGCCACTGAGGGAGGAACAAATGGATTTCTAATTGTCTGAATCCCAAAAGATGGCTTCTCTTTGAATTTCACAGAAGAGCTGAAATCTCTCTTGGGCTTGGGAAGGAGCTGAGAGTGAATCACACTCATTAGCAAGAATTCCTAAAGCTTTGGAGCCCTGAAAGAGATGATGCCCATTTGAGATGCAGTTGTGTTCTAGCACTCCACCTGTCTACATCAACATTTCCTAATTCTGTGGATGGAATAATAGTAGATAAGGGTTGGGGAAGTGGTTAAAGATGGAGTTTTTAGGTTTCCTTAGAAGCCAACAATATGGGCTGGTAGAAAACTCTGTAAAGGCATTACACTACAATTTTCAGAATTCTGCCATTGTTATTTCTAGTGCCCAAGGTTCCAGAGAAAACAGCTGTAAGCTGTTGATAGATTGATTTCTATTGGCTCAAAAAATGCTAATTTTTTCAACTATACATTTGAGGGTGTGGCAGGATATTACAAGATTCCTCATACAACACTCTCTGTCTTCTAGCTTGACATCATCTAATGTGAAAGCTGAAAAGACAGAATGACCTTTCCCAGGCTCCCCTCAGCCCAAGATCATCTATGTCACTTAGCGTTCCATCAACTATGGAATTGTGAGCTGTGTGAGATGAGGACATCAGATCTCTGGGGAACCACAGTAGCAGAGGCATCTGGTTTTTCAACAGTGGAGTTCAGGCCTCTAGGCAGCAAGAACACTGATGCTTCAGGGAGAGCAGCCCTGTGTCTGTGTCTGTGTCTTTTTCCTGGCCAAGGTATCTCTGACTTCATTATTCTTAAATAAGTAACTTCCAGAGTGTACTTTCCTGACTGATTAAAATTGCTGACAAATTTGGGAAAAGTTGATGATCAATAAAGAGCAGTTTACCTGGTCATTCTGGGAAAAAAAAAAGATTTTAACCAAAAAAGCGTAGATCAAAAAATCATTCTACAACTGAAACACATTCAGCCATTCCTGAGCATTTAATGAGCACCTGGTATGTGTCAGGCACCATGCTAAGGTAACAGGACTACAGAGATGTAAAGATCTAGTCCTCATTTTAAAAAACTCACTGGTGAGGGAAACAAATACCTTATAATAAGGGCAATGACTGAGGAAAACAACAGATGCATTATAACATAGAAAAATTAAAGAGTTCAGTGAAGGGCGATTGTCTCAGGAAGAATGCCTGGAGGGGAGGGCGTACACCTAAAGCTTAGAGTAGGGGTGTGGGGCATTTCCAGCAGACTGGAGAATATGAAGGAAGCATGAAAGTAAGCCAGAGGGTGGTGTATGTTCAGGTGCTAAGTGAAGTGCTTGGTAGGGAGAACTACAGGATGAAGACAGGAGGTACCTGCGAATAGGAGTCAGATGACAAAGGTCATTGTAAACCATGCTAGAGAGCTTAGATGACACCTATAGACACTATGGGAATTATTTATGGAGTTTCAAAGTGGTACTAAAATGCAGGTGTAAATTTTAAGCAGGTCACTTAATGGCAGTGTGAAGAAACTAGCAACAGCGTTGCGAAGGCTGGTGCCATAGCCTCTATGTGACACAACATGGCTTGGAAGTGAAACAAAATAATTCAAGAGATGTTTGAAAAATATTTCAGAGATAAATGATGTAGGACTTGCTATTAAAAGTGCGAGGAGACTTTCCTGTGACTTCTAAATTTCTCTTTTGAGCGTGTAGGTAGAATGTAAGAAACAGAGCACAACACACTTGGATGTTAGTCAATGGAAGAATATTGTCCAGTTGTCCTCAGGTAGAGTTTAAGAGTATGGCAACCCCACTGGGAGAAGATTCTATGGAGACAGTTTACAGTTCCAGAAACAGTGCCTAACAGAGTGATCGGATGGTGTAGTACGCAGGTTATAGAGGCTTTTTTTCTCAATATTGTTTTTTCTTTACATTCTGGAAACGTAATCTATCGCTGGAAAATAGTAATCTGGAAATAGTAATCTGGAAATAGTAATCTATTGCTGTTAATTATACAATTGAGCAGGTACAAAAGAAGTAAAAATACCACATCTCTTCTCATGGGAGACAAGAAAACAGAAGAAAATGATTAATAAACATTCCATGTCAACTTCAGAGTAAACATTTACTTCAAAACATATTACCCATATTACTGATAGGAGTGTGAGATGAGTGTCACACCTCATGGGTAAATGGAAGTAGACACTATATTGCATTGTTAAAGAATTATGAAATTATCCTTCTAATATATCCGTTTCATGCTTTCTACATACTGCTCAAATTTAAAAAGATTGCCTCTCACAGAATTAATGCTTAAACAACTTTAATGTAATTTAGTGATTCTGTCAAGTGAATTCAGCAATGAAAATATTAGGACAATCCCAATTAATATGACAGAATGGCAAGAGAAGCAGCTAGCTGAACAATATTTTCACCTCTGGATGTTGTCTTCAATTAAATTTTCTATCAGATGAAAGAACTGATTAGTCTTTTCAAGCAAGAAGTCTTGCTTCCTGCAGGTAAACAAAACTGCTTCCATTAAAGCTTTCAGTGCCTTTAAGAGGTTGTCACCTCTGGCTGGTGAAACAGTTTATGGCATCTCAGCAGCTGCTTTCATTACATGCACTTATTTTGCCACCAGTGGCATGCTGCAAGTTTGGGAGCATCACCTACAAAGGCCGTAGTTGGACTGCTGAAAAAGAGACCAAAAGGCCAGCCAGTTACTGTTGAACTCTATGATGTGTATTTATTTCTATGCTTTGATATGTAGTTGTGTAAACACAATCTAATTAGTGCCAACGCTAGCTTTATAATGAAAACAACCCATTTTCTTACTTGATATCTAATTTTCTCATTTGCAACATATTTGATTAAAAAGAGCACACCACACCGTCTTGTTGATTGGAGCAAGGAGGAGTTCATTATTACATTATTAAGGCAATACACTGGGTAATAAAATGAATTTGGCCAGGAGAAAATCACATGTAAAATAATTATGTTGAAGTGGTTTTAATGGAGATAATCACACATTTATTTAAAAACACACTTGAGCTCCTAAAGCATGGGGTAAACTTTGAGTAAATATCTTGAATATTCGATTTGTAAAAATGTGTAAAAACTAATAAAGATGAATTTGGTAGTTCTCATTTAACATTAGGTCTAAATATGATTCAATTCAACCTCGGCTGTATATGTATCTTAGTCATCAGTTATTTTTTAGCAATTTTTAAAAATTGTGCTCACTGATTACTTATGTTAACTTTCTGGTATTTATTCATGATACACTACTTGAGTGTATCATGTGTACACTACACTACATTCTTATATTTACATAGACCACATGCTTTTATATAGTTTATGATGAACATCTACCTACCTTGTAATGAACCTCTATGGTAAAGAATATTGTGCTTCCAAGATTTCTTTTCCCATTCTGTTTATGTATCATTTTAAGAAATGCACTTTTATATAGTCTACTATCAGGGATAGTGTAGCAGTCAAAAGACTATAAACATATTGGCTATTATTACTGAGTGTCATTTACAACTACCATGCACATATAGCAGATGTGTAAGTAATAGAAACAAGGAATGTGAACATGTATTTTTAAATAAACCATATTTTATACTTATAGTTGTATATAAGTATAATGTTACCATATAAAGAAAGGTGATGTTTTTTTGTTTCAGAACCTCATAATCACTGTCATTTAATATAGTACACAGGTGAGTTTACAGACACTTCCCATACAAGTATAATTCATGTTGTAAAGAGTATTCTAAAATAGAAATCAGGCATCCCCGCGCGCGGAGGGCGATGAGGCTGGCGCCAAGGGCCAGCGATTCGGCACGGGAGCGCGGCATTGACGGGCTGGCCTAGGTGGGGCCCGTGGCCCTACGTCGTCTGGCTGCGACGCGGGTCCTGCGCACGCTGCGGGGCCGCAGCCGCAGGGCGGTGAGCGCCCGAGGGGCCGGGAGGCGAGCCGGGGACCCCAGGCGGGTGTGGGCATCATGTCCACAGCTTGCATCCCCGAAGCTGCGCTCGGGCCATGATCACTCGGTGAAGCTGCGCTGCGACACCGGGGCCGACTTCTTCCCGCGCTGTGAGGACCTGTTCGCGCTGCAGGACTCAGTGCCTCTGCCCACCTTGCGCGCTTCCCTGCGGGAGGGCCTGCAGGAGTTAACGCTGACCGCCTCCGCAGGGTGGACTGGGCGGCGCTCCTGAGCACCCTCTGCCCCTGATCTGTATCCAGAGCTTCTTCCAGCCACGGCTGGGCGAGACAGTACCAGTGGATAACTTCTCCATCGGTGAAGGAACCATCCAAAGCTGCTAGACAGAAGAAGAGAACTATAATTTTGGAAAGTGGTCGAAAAGGAAAAGCTACTATTACAATTGATGTCCAGTGGAGCCCCAGAATAGGAGCAAGAGGAATATTCCATTCCACATTGGCAACACCAAAGGAGATGATGCTTTAGAAAAAAGATTTCTTGGCAAAGCTCTTGAACTCAATATGATCTCCCTGAAAGGGCATAGGTGAGTACATGTCCCATCCAGAAGCTTGTCAGAGAATTGGTTTAGTTTTCAGATGCTGAAGGAGACACATCTAGGAGCCTGCCCATCCTGGAGTAGCAGTTATTGTAACTAGTTGGGAAAGACCGTTTGTTACAGGGGTACTCCTGCTGCTGCTTACAGGCCCCTTAGCACGATTCCACAGCCGGGAGCATGGGGGGGCCACACCTTCTAGGAGCTTTGGTCAAAATTACCTTTGAAAATCTCTGCTCTGACAGCACAGAGGTGCCATCCCATCTCTGGTGCAGCTGGCACAGCCTGTTCAGTGTAAGAACGGACACTGCTGCTCCCCTAAACGTCAGAGACAGTAGTTAATTCTGTCAGCTCCATGAAAAATGTATGTTCTCACGCATGAGAACAGCTGCCCGCTCCCTGCCCCCTGCACGGCAGGCTCATCGAAGAGTTGAGCTAACCTAGGTTACCTGTGAGCGTGATGGTCCTTCACTGGGTTGGAAAGGAATTTTCTAATGACTGAGATGTGTGACGCTCCTGGCCACCTGCGGGGGCTTTCAGGTGGGAGGTTGGACACGATGGCCTCAGGTGCCGTGACTCTCGCAGGAGCTGGTGACGGGAAGGAGGGTCGTCCTGATGCTCAACCAGATGTTCCTGTTCTTAACGGCTGCATTGGTGGTTCTTCTGGGTCCGTGGGAGGCATTCGGGCCTCTCTGCATAATGCTGTCACCATCGAAGATGTCAGAAGCTGGCAGCCTTCATGAAGCATTTTTTGGAGATGCACCAGCTATGAGCACATCCTAACCAATATACACTCTGCCCTTGAACAGTGCACAAAATTGAAAGTCACTTGGGCATGTCTAAAATACTAAACAAACACAGTATTTTTCTCGAATGAACATACTTATGATAGATTTTCTTCTTTTTTCAGAGAACAGCAAAACATCCACAGCTATCCCAAGCTGTTGAAAATTAACCTTAATTCTGACTTGAACTGGAAGCTTTTAAAAAGTCTTCTCTTGCTTTTCTACCAAATTCCAGCTACTGTTGTCTTTGCTGCTACTTTTTCTGCCTAGATCTCATATTCAAAGCTGCCTATGGGTTTAATTATATGCAAATTGCAGGTTGTTGTTTTTAGAGACACACAGACACACAGCATGGAGGGTGGGTGGAGCCCTCTAGGTGCTGAATTTTGATCCTTTGCAAGATGACAGCAGTGGGGTCTTCTGGACTTTCTTTATACGGTTATTCTCATAAAGCGATAAAAGTGACTTTCTATATGTTTATATAGCAAGGTCTGTTTTTAATACCAAATAGTTTATATCTTTATGCATTTATATCTCTGTACCTTTATGTTTCTAATAATACGGTTCTTGTTGGTATATGTTGAGACTTTGAGAATTTGTTAGGATCCCTGACCTTGTGCATTAGAGTGTTACGTTCTCAACAGTTGTGTGCCTCCCCTTCCCCCTCCCCTCTCCCTTTTTAAGCTGCTTCACAAGATTTGGAAGCTCCCTGATTCACTTTTACTTTCCTTTCAGTGGGTAGAAGAATGGTTGGTTGGTTGGTTGGTTGGTTTTGTTTTTCAGTTATGTTGTTAAACTAAAAATCTGTGTTAAATTCCCTTACTGTTTCTTCACGTGACTGTTCTCTTTCTGGTGTTTGACCAGTGATGCCGTGAGTTCGAGAAGATCTTTGCTGAAGAGTCTTTTCCCCTATTGTTCATCCATTGTCAGTGTTTTATGTTGACCGTATGAAGGACATTAGAGTCCTGAAACATCTAAAAACTAAAAATTAAAAATTAAAAAAAATAAAATAGAAATCATATGTAAGTCTGAAACTATCACAAAAGCTAAAAATTATTCTATGAGGTAGCTATTAAATATAGGCAATAGCTGGAACTATAACTGTGCTGTGATTTTATTCTTGCTTTGATTTTTATTTTGATGACTTTGCCAGTGTTGTGTGTTCCTTTAAATACTTTATATCAAAGGAACACTGCCAAGTCTCTGCTCTGTAAATCCTTACGTCTAGAAAAAATGCATCTCTTAGTTCTTTGATCCATGAAGCATCTTCTTGCTTTTCTTTTTATTATAAAATCAATGCGTATCATTAAAGAAAGTTGGCAAACTGATAAATATAGGGGAAAATCACCATAGTCATACCACCTAAACACAGATATTATAAAAGCTTTGTTGTGTTCCTATTATTTTTTTCCTAATACATGCTTCCATTTTCAGACTTTCAGCATACTGGACATATAATTGCATGTCCTGCTTTTTATTCTATTTATACCACAGACACTTTCATGGATCAACATTTTTTTAATTGAAGTATAGTTGACTTATTATATTAGTTTTAGGTATACAGCACAGTGATTTGAAAATTTTATACATTATGCACCATACAAAGTTATTATAATATAATTATAATATAATTATATTTATATATATTTATATATTTTATATATATATATATTTATATATATTATATATATATTTATATATATTTATATAATTATAATTATATTTATATTTATATAATTATATTTATATTTATATATTTAATATATATTATATATTTATTATATAATATATATTTATTATATATTGTTAATATTTATTATATATTTATTATATTTTTTATTTATTTTTATTTATTATTTATTATATTTTTAATTTATTTATATATTTTTATTATATTTTTATATTATATATATTTATATATTTATTATATATTATTAATATATATTATATATTTATTATATAATATATTATATATTTATTATATATATTATATATATTATTATATATAATATATATTATATAATATATTATATATATATTATATATATTATATATTTATATATTTATATATTTTATATATATATTTATATATTTTATATATATTTATATATTTTATATATATATATATATTTATATAATTATATTTATATTTATATAATTATAATTATAATATAATTTATATTACCTGTGCTGTACATTACATCCTTGTGACTCATATAACTGGTAGTTTGTTTCTCTTAATCCCCTTCACCTCTTTCACCCATTCCTCCACTTCCCTCCCTTCTGGCAACTACTAGTTTGTTCTCTGCAACTTTTTAAAAAAATAATACACTTTATATTTTAGAATAGGTTTAGATATTTAGAAAAGTTATAAAAATAGTATAGAGATTTCCCATATAACCAATCCAATTTCCCTAATTATGAAATAATATTGATATATTATTATTAACTAAAGCCAACACTATATTAACATTTCCTTAGTTTTCCCTAATGTCCTTTTTATCTTCCAGGATCCCACCCAGGACACCACATTACATTTAGTGGTCATATCTTCATAAGCTTCTCTTGGAAGGGACAGTTTCTCAGACTTTCCTTGTTTTTGTTAACTTTGACAGTTCTCGAAGACCACAATCACATATTTTGTAGGATGCCCTCTATTGGAATTTATCTGATTTTTTCTTATGATTAGACTAGGATTATGTGAGGAAGACCTCAGAGATAAAGTGCCATTGTTATTACATCATACCAAGGATACATACAATCAACATGACGTATCACTGTTGACATTGACCTTGAGCACCTGGATAAGGTAGTGTGTGTCAGGTTTTTCAATGTAAAGATAGTCCTTTACCCCGCTTAAGATACTCGATACTTCCTTCTGTGCATAGCCCAGGCTTGAGGTCTGCTGCACTTTTGAGAACAGTATATCTACATAAATTATTTGAAATACTATTCATCGGAGGTTTGTATATTCTTCCCCATTTATTTGTGCAGTCAATATCATTTATATCAGTGTGGACTCATGGATATTTACTTTATACTTTGAGTTATGATCCAATATTACTTTATTTTGTTGCTCAAATAGTTGCAGGTTTGACTATTGGGATCTCTTCCAGTAGTTTCTGTACCCCTTTGACATCCCCCTATCAGTGCGGTGGTTGTTTTTTAACACTTTCTGATTTTCTAGCATAACAAAGAATCAACTTTTCATCTGCTTTTCTGTATCATCAATTATCTAATGTAATACTTACTCCTCAGACTGCAGCAGCTGGGGGTTCAATAGAGTCATAACAACTGTTAATAAAATATTAGCTTTCAGACACCTCACCGTTTTGCAGCAGAATCACTGGCATGCTGTGTCAGATTCCTCCCTATGGTTCTATCGAATGGCAGAGGTTCCCCTCAAGCAGATGTGAAGAACCATGATTGACCACATCTTCCGCCTCAGAGTTTAAATCATTTATTTATCCCCAAGGGTTAGCTCTTTATTCACCCCTAGTGACAAGTGCAGTTCATGTCATAATTCTTGATATGATGCCTGGTGATAAACCTTGGACAAGTTAGTTCTTGCTCTGATTGTTTCCTCATCTGCCCACTAAGAGAAAAATATTCTTGTCTAGCATAGCTATAAGGAAAATTAAATATTGTATGTATCACATAGATAGATCATATCACATAATGGACATTTAAAGAATATACAGAAATCAAAACATAAAATGTATTCTTTATGCTCACCTTATACAAACACACACACACACACACACACGTGCAGTAGATATTTAATACATGTAAGTTCCTGTACTTTTGTCCTCAGATTAATGCATCTCTGTGATGATACAGAAGCTTCATTGGATGGCTTCTTTACCTAGCTCTTCTTATTCAACATGCTAGCCCATGTTCCTAAGGTCTGGTACAGAAAAAAATTGACTATCACTTAGTGATAACCTTTTCCTGAGCCCAGTTACTGTCTCTGAACCAAGTTTGTGTCAGCTTCTTTCCCTTTCCCCCTTGAGTTCCTGATTAAGGAGACTAGATTGTGTGATGAATGCTTATGGATCATGGCCCTGGATAGACGGGATACTCTTGATGTTTGCTGTGATTGTGCCTCTCAAGGGCACCTTGGGCTTTCTCATGAATACGCTGCCTGGCTCGCACATGATCTCCATATGACCAGCCAGGTTGGAGCCACAATGGCACACAGGTTGCTCGCCCTGAGCCCTGATCATTTTCCTTCTCCATATCTGTAATACCACCCCCATGCTCTTCTGGAAATATTACTTAACCCTTTGCGCCTCTATGAACACTTCCCTGTCAAAGTGGAGCAAAGTGAGAAAGTGCCTATGATTCCTAAACAAGCCGCCAGCTCTCAGCTGAAGCTGCATGAGCTAGAAGACCTGAAATGAGGAGAGAAATAGTGAGAAGTGTAGAGAAAGGGGAAGGAACCCATTTGAAGTTATTTTCTTCTTCCTTTGCTCTCCTAGTTTATTTATTTATTTTTATTTTATTATTATTATTATTATTTTTGCGGTACGCGGGCCTCTCACTGTTGTGGCCTCTCCCGTTGCGGAGCACAGGCTCCGGACGCGCAGGCTCAGCGGCCATGGCTCACGGGCCCAGCCGCTCCGCGGCATGTGGGATCTTCCCGGACCGGGGCGCGAACCCGTGTCCCCTGCATCTGCAGGCGGACTCTCAACCACTGCGCCACCAGGGAAGCCCTATTTTATATTTTTAAGAGAAAAGTAAAACTTTATTTTGATTTTTGAGTATATGTTAAATCAAACTTTCTAAGATTACTGCTACTGAATGATAAAAAACTAGGCTTTATATGTGGAAATTTCTAAACATACACAAAAGTGGGGAAAATTGAATTCCCCGATCCCATTATCCTCTCCTATTACATTTTAAGGTTTCCTTATGTTATGTGCCAAATATGGTTAATTGCCTAACCTAGAATCATTCCTTCCCACCCCATCCACTTCCTCGTTATAAAGAATCCTGATTTGTGTTGAGATGGCAACATGCCCACTGTGGTAAGCTTAAAGCAGCCTTCCCTTTTGAAAGACAGTTTCCAGCCAGCGCTACGTATGATCCAGTTCTGGCCAATGACGTGTAAGAAGAGTCTTCGTTCTTTTTGACAAAAGAAAGCCTCATTTTGCCTATATTTGTCCTCTTTATTTTATATCACATGTATTTTATATGTGTGGATGCAATACCTGAAACTCTAGCAGCTATTTTGTGATCAGGAGGTAAAGAAGGTCAAGGGAATGGCTGAGATGCCAGTCTAGGGCACTAATACTATTCAATCACTTTACCAATCCTGGAACTGCCTACTTCCAGATTATTTATTGTGTGAGATGATAAAAAGGATAAATTGCTGCATCACTGTTGCAGGTAGCCAAAATATTTTGGTCTGCTTTTACAATGGATTAATATATTTGGTTTCATATCATAAGAGATTAGAATCAAAATCATAAATTAGAATCATATCATAAGAATATAGAATCTTCATATTTGTCATGTCCTAAATTTTGAGTTGAGATACACCTCACAATGTGACTGGTAAATCAGTGAAAGTACTTAATCAAAATTCCCCAGTGGGAGCTGGAAGGAAGAGATACTACAGTGAGCTCCAAAAAGAATGGTAAGAAGAAGGCATCTGAGGACTTATGCCTGGCTTTAAACCTGTGCCAGCAGCTCACCCAATGTGAGAGATTTACCTTTTCTGTACAGTCCTGGTGGTATAATGATGTTTGCTGCTACCCATCTTGGAAATAATATTGAGCAGCTAATGTGGAATATTCTCTGTGTCAGCATATTCCTGCCAGCTGCTCTCTATACATATACAGGGGATATTTTGACCTAACACAGCAGTTAAGGCATTTTGAAAGGCTAAATTTAATTTAACTTATTTTTTAAACTGATTACTTGATTGTTAACTGATTACTATGAAGTTTTGATTATATTTTCCCCCATGAATTTTCTTTGGAGGATGAACTAGGTAAACTCCTAGTTTGAGTCTAGGGTCTTTACTCTCTGGCCCCTCTGGCTGGAAAACCCACTCTAGCAGTCTTCTTTACTTGTCCATATTCTCACACCTGGCACCAGGCACTGATTGCACTTAAATATGCACAGTCTGATCTAACTGCTTCCAGATCTTCTTATTGTGCTGAGACATCTCTGGTATGTGCCAGAACTGTTCTTTTCAAAATTCCAGGGAAGAAGTCTATTTCCTTACAGCTGTACCTCATTTTTGAGGTGTCCATGTTCATTTCCAGGCCCCGAACAACTCCCATACACTTGGCCTTGCCCAGGCCTCACTATTCTACTTATTTCTCTCTTGTCTGAGTCACTTAGGGCTTTGATGGTCAAGGTTTAAGCAAAAGACCCACTTTGATGATCAAGGTTTAAGCAAAAGGTAGTTCCAAGACATGCCTTAACCCAAAGTAGTAGGTGGGAGTGGAGAGGGGGACAAGAGGACCCTTCCAATAAGCATATTGAGTGCTTATTACGTGTCAGGATCTCGGCTAAGTTCTGCACCTAGGTCGTTCCAGCAGACTGAGAGCACAGAACCAGGAGTCAGGTGATACGGTCTAATGGACAGATGTTGCAGCACTCAGATGCCACTCCAGCCAGATTAACATGGAAACACTCACTCCCCTCCACAGATTGTTTTTGGCTGAAGAGGGCTGCCTCATCTAAGATCATGTCCTTCATGCCCCATTCTCAAAGGTGGCCTGTATCCAGCGACTGGTGAATACAGGTGTACATAGGTCCCTTTGCCCAACTCTGCAAGGCCATCCCAGACTCAGAGCTCTGCAACTGTGACCTTCGTTGTGGCTTTATTCCGGCTCAGCTTCTCCCTCTGCCTGTTCTGTTTCATTCACCCTTCCAGGATGTTGATTTGAAGAGCACTCCCCCAATAAATGTCCTACAGGCTAATTGCTAATTTCCTTCTCAGTGTCTGCTTCCCAGAGTAGCTCACCTGCAACCCCTCTGCTCACCACATTGGGTCTCGTGTTTCTACTTGGAAAATTAAGGAAGCTGGTTTTGTTCTCTAAAGCCTACCTCCAGCTCCATAATTCTAACTTGAAAGGGGGACTCGAGGTGGGGAGAGATTTTGGCGGCCTTAAATCACACCAAAGTAGCCTCCTCTTCCTGAATCAAAGCCTTGGTTCTGAAGCTGTGTGAGGACCTGTATGGGTCAGAAATCCCTACAGTAATTCTTCACTGTCACTGATCAATGTGACCTATTATATATTTTATTCTTTTCGAGGCTTTTCTTGTTTTTCAACATGTAGTTATGTATGCCATGTGTGAGGTCATTTTTTCCCTTTCAAATAAATCACGCAACTTCTGTGTTTGTCAAGAAACCCAAACTAGAGAAATGTGAAATGTGAATTGAGAAAAGTTCAGGTGACTGAGTTCCATTAATTCTCAGAAATGACGAGTCAAGGTCAGTCAAAAGAAGAAGAATGAGAAATATCATAAAGTGATTTTCTTTTAAATGGGGGAAAAATAAGCCCTAGGAGGGTGTTCACCTTAGTTCTTTAGAAATATTTTATAGCTTATAAATAAGATGTAGGAGTTTATAAAACAAAGCCCACAAATTCAGTACTTTAGAGAAGTAAAAACTTGACAATTCGATATATTTTGACTATATTTAATATAATTTAAAATAAAATCATTTGATTCTCTCTGCATGGTACCAAAGCTTCCTGAAAAAATATTTTAAAAGGCATTGAATGAGCATATTAAACTTTCAAATTTCATTAAATGGACATCAATATATATTTAATAGAAAATTCTTGTATTTCAATTTGTATATTTAATATTTAGTGGTAGATATTTGACATCATTTAAGAAAACATTGAGTTGATAATATAATTTTTTAATCCACTTATTTTAACATCACATAAATAAATAAGTGCTGGGAACAAGGCCAGAGATAATGAAAGCATAAAATTGCCCCAGCTAAATTTTGTAGGGCATTTTCACTGGACCTTTGAATCTTTCTTCCTTCTTTTTTCAGGTCCACAGGCATCTCAATAAATAAAGCAAAAAAATTACAATTATTGGCCCCATACCAATAACAGTTCTTTAGAAAATGACATTTCTGATAAACTTTAATATACTTATCCGGTGTTGAAACCAACCAGTGATCCTGAGCTTTGTCCTGAGCTGTATGAACAGGCCGCTGTCACTTTTCCTAGATGACTGTCATAGTCTCCACACTGATTCCTCGGCTTCTCTTGTCTTTCTGTTATTCAGACAGCAGCCAGTGATGTCTTACAACTTGAATATGATTTCACCACTCCTCTGCTTAAGGTCCTCTAAAGGAGCCTCATCACTTAGAAAATACACACACACACACACACACACACACACACACACATATATATATATATATATATATATATATATATATATATATATACACATTTTTTCCCTATGGCTTAGAAGTCCTCACATCTCCAGTCTCCTGTCTTTCTCTGAAGCCTCATCTTCTTACATTTCAATCTCTCTCTCTCTCCCCCACCTCTCTCATTCCCCTGTTTGTATGTACTGTACCATGAATTCTCTATTTCTTTAACACACCAAGCTTTTTGCCACCCCCAGGGCCTTTGCCCTAGTTATTTCATCAGCATAAACATCACTTTCATTTTTACTCTACTAAGGAGATGAATTATAAACCATTCATCTTAACATTTTCTTTAGACTTACATGCCCCAAATTTTACATCACTGGCTTCCTTTGGTAATTCTGCCTCAGCTTCAATTCAATTTCACATCTTAGAAAAGCTTTCCCTGACCACTGACTCAAGCAGCCTCCTTCCTCCCCCACATGCATTATCACTTTAGTCTGTTTGTTTTCTTCTTTATTAATCTCTGAAATTGTCCTATTTAATAACTTGTTTAACGTTTGTTTTTCCTCACTCAATAAATGTCCATGAAGTCAGGGAACTTGGTTGTATTCTTAATATGTAAAACAATTTCTAGAACATAACAGACACTATGACCTATGTTCTAGTAGATGTCGAATCAAAAAGAAAAAAAATAGAACTTTACCTCAAAAGCTGTAATCAACAGATTTATTATCAAGGGATATAATAGGAATGTTTTAATTGAATCATTATAAACTAGCTTTTAATCAATTCCCAAATAAAGTGTATTATTTCCAACACTCATCTATGACATGTTTTTTCTAGTCCCTCATAATCCATTGAATTTGTTTACTCCATTGAGTGACCAATATAAAGGTAGTCCTATATAAAAACCAGTTAAAGCACAGGCTGTTTTATTAATTTTATTATTCAAGCAATACAAGATAATTGTATAAGGTATAGAAAATGCTGATAAAGAAACAAAAATGGTAAAAATCTGTGATTCTATTAACTTTAGTTAAGAATTTATGTACATTTTCCCTGGGGCTTCTCTGGTAGCTCAGTGGTTAAGAATCCACCTGCTAATGCAGGGGACATGGGTTCAAGCCCTGGTCCGGGAAGATCCCACATGCCGCGGAGCAACTAAGCCCATGTGCCACAGCTACTGAGCCTGCGCTCTAGAGCCTGCGAGCCACAACTACTGAGCCCACGCACCACAATGAAGAGTAGCCCTCACTCGCTGAAACTAGAGAAGGCCCATGCGCAGTGCCAAAGACCGAATGCAGCCAAAAATAAATAAATAAATAAAAATTTTAGAAAAATTTATGTACATTTTCCCAGCTTTTTGTTTCTTTGTTCTGGATAATTACAGAATTGGAATTTTGACCTACAGTTTTGGCAAATCAATCCTGATGCTTTGGGTAGAAGTTACAATATAGAAAAGAATGGAAATAAGCAGTTATAGAAGATATTGCAATATCAAAAAAGAAATTTAATAAAGGTATAAATCATGATTGAGATAGTGGGAATACAAATGATAAATTTGAAAGATCATTCACAAAATCTAAAACAACTAGATTTGAGGGACAAGAAAGAAAAAGCGTTCAAAATTAATATGGAAATTCATGAAATTATGAATTCATTTATTTATTGAATAGTTCTTTATAATACTCTTCCCACATTTGGGCTAGTTGTTGAGTTGAGCAGAGAACAAATCAGAAAAGAAATATACTTTCACAGGAATTTACATATAGGCCTAGATGATATTCTTAACAGAAGCAGCGATGTAAAGGGAAAAGATGTCTAATTCAGTTATGAAAAATGCAGTTTGGTGCTGGAGGAGAGAGGTGGCCAGTGCAGGAAGTCGAAGAAGTATAGAACCTTCAGCAAAGTGAGTCACTGGGATTCTATGAGAAGAATATTGTCTCATTTTATGAGAGTGCAGATAAAATTTCCTGAGGAATTTTGCTCCAGGCTACACAGCACAAAACTGTTTTCACTCAAAAATTATTTCAAAGATCATCCCCAGGGTTAGGTATAAAAATAAAAAGAGGATCTTGGCATTTTAGTATGTTAAAATGACACCAAACTGTGCTGATATTCCCCTGCACCACCACCATGTCTTGCCCGTTCCCCATAGCTATTTTTTTCATTCTCTTGCTTTCTCCTCAGGGTGCTCAGGGGGAAGAATCACAGGGAGATTAGAAGGCAGAAGGGGAAAGATGCTGTGCTTGTTCTTCCCTGCTGCTTCACTTGGGCAGTGGTATCACATCGCTCATTCCCACCCATGATGACAGCTCCTGCCAGGTCCCCTTCGTCCTTGGCTCTTGGCTCCATCTTGCACTGGGCCCAAGGAACACTGACCCCACACTTGTCCCTTCAGACCTAAAGTTGTTAGTAGCTTCCCGCTGCTACTGGTAGTCTCTGGTCTCTGGTGCTTAATGTTCTTTCTCTGTTCCTTACACCATCCACACTTCTACAAGTAGCGCCTTCAATTAAAGTCTCTTGAACCATCTGAGTTGGATACAGTTGCCTTCTGGGACCCTGACTGATACACTGGAGGTTTTGTTTACTATTTTTAAATAGGAATGAGTTTGAATTACTATTTTTAAAAGATACCAGTCAAGGTTTGTTAGGTGAGGAACTTCTGTTTTCCTTAAAACACCTAAATCCTACATCTGTTCCTTCATTGAAACTTTTGCTTATTCAGAATTCATTTTCTGTTGCTCACATACTTATAACAGCTCCAGAAATTTTAAGCAAAACAAACAAAAAAGCAAAACAAAAACACGATTGCTTTTAATAGTGGACAGAAGGAACCTGATAGAATTAGAAGGTCCCAATTCCAACTTGTACCTTGCATCAAAATTGTTCCTGGCATGTGGTGCTAATTCTTTGGCTAGTTGTGAATTGCTGTCCTAAACACTGAGCCCGAGTTCCTTTTTTGTCCCATATTATGAATGTGTTATTGTCACAGTGTGCAATAAAAATTACTCTCAGCTGCATACAAACTCTGGATAGTAAATGGCCCCCCAAATAGGCTTACCTTCAATTTATGCTTTTGCAGGTTTCACCTCTCATAGTGATTAATATCATAACACCATATAAGGCTCAGGACAGTCAGCAGTGTAGCCACCATACTTCAGAAGTCAGACAGTGGAAAAACACTGTGCTAGGAACATAGTGTCCTTTGACATCCTGATTAATGAATATTTGTGTTACATAGAATAAAGATACACACACACACACACAAAACCTTCCTTCTAAAAGAAAAGGCAATTGCAAAAAGATATTTTGACAATAAAAAAGCAATAAATCACAGAGTGTACCCATTTAAATTTATGAAAACCCCACGGAATTAGACAATTTCCATCAGTGAAGGGGTCAGAGGGTGAAGTTGGGACTAAGTAAAAATATGAGCTTGGGGTCTTGGGTTCAGAACCATTTGGGTAAAAATATTCCTAGCATTGGATGGACTGCATCTTGGATTCAATAAAAGAATGTGTTTCCAAGAAAAGACCTTTAAAAAGATCTAGAAAAAATACAAAACTGAGCTTTAAAATAAACTCCAATACCTCATCTAGGTCACATATTAAAGCAAACTTTGTTGAAAGAAGCTTTATGTTTTTATTTTGTTTACATTTTTAATTTTTGTTTTGACTTGAAAGCAAATTTATTTTGTTCTACACATTCTAATAAATACTGTCACAAAATTTTAATACGTTACCAAGGACCTTCTTAAATTTAAGCTGGGAACTTCTCTTTCCTTGTTAACCAGTCTTTTGAGCCAATATTGTGCCTTGTACTTTGTACCTAGCACTTGATATCTTATTGTAACTGCATTTAGTGCATTATAAACTGTGGGCTAACACTTTGCCTGGTGCTGAGGATACAAAATCAATAAAGTCCTTGCCCCTGCCCTCAAGAGAGGTACATTCTAGGAAAAGAGAACATTTAAACAAATAAGTCCACTAAAATGTTAAGACAGTACACAGGAAAAGAAGGAAATGAAGGAAGAAAAGGAGACAATTCATGGAGGAGCCCGGTACACTTCAGAGAGGAAGTGACCTTTGAACTGCATCTTGAAATATTGGAATGTCCGTTTTCAACACACATTGGGTCCAATATATTTCAGGCTATGGAAGCACTACGAATGAAGGCATGGAGATCATCATGTAGGCTTGACACTGAGGTTCTAGCATGAGGAGTTATTATTTCATTTTAATCCAGGTATTCATTTATTTTGTTAGAGAAAGTGGCGATGCAGGGAGAAAGGCTGCAGAAATAAAGCCAGATACGTCTGTGGAACCTTGACTGTGTACAGCTTATGTCCTTAATAATGATTTTGGACATTATTTATTAAGCATTCAGGGACTTCTGAAGAGTTTAGAGCTATTTGAATATGTTTCCTCTCTCCTTTGAAAAATGGGGACAATAAAAATCTACCTCCAAAAAAAGGATTAAGTGAGAAAAATTATGACTCTATTAGTTCTTTGTGACTCTCAGTTGCTATTATTACATATTTGGCCTGGAAGATTTATATTGGTCTTGAAAATGACCTTATAACAAAGTATTAATAGAAATATTTTTGTAGAGAGGCAGAAGCAATTCTCTAATACTAACATATATAATTACCTTTCCTTTGAATATCAAATTTTAAACTTTAGCATTTCTTAAATGCTCAAAATGCTGGATCAGGCCAAATGATCATTCTCTCACTTTAAATAATTTTAACTTTGCAATGCACATAATTATAAGTTCTAAATTATTAAAATTAAATATTCAGTACTTTCTTGGCTATTTGAAAATCACAAACGAGTACTATACAAGTTAAATTCTAGTTCCTATGAAAACTCTAAATTTAATCATGGAATACTTCAGTAAGTTTCCTAAAATGTCAAGTACTAATCCTTGTTCGTGTGATAATGTGATGATTACTCTGTAAGAATATGGACATGACAGTGTTCAGTAAATATTCACTTGAACAATATTTTTTACGATACTTGAAGAGTGGTGTGAAACATGTATTTCCTTATGTAGAGCTAGAGGTTTGAATCTTATAATACTGAAAATATTATTTTTTATAAAACTGACAAGTGATAAAGCTGCAGGATTGTTGTGAATCTGCAGCTACCTGTCATTATAATGTGAAGTAAATGATTCTGAGGGAGATCCACAAAATGAGGATATCAGCACGGACTAGAATGGTCACCTTCTTGTCCAATTTATTCAGTGCATTTGGTCTTGACAGTATGAAACACTCAAGCTGGCAGCTGGCATCATTTTGAGCAACTGCAGGTTCACAGCCCAGTCAGGGACTATTTAGAATCCTGTTGTCCTGGATCTATGTGCGTGGGATAAGGGTGTTGTAGCCTTCGATGTTTGTTTAAAAAGGGGCATGAGGAACTGACTTCTTGTAAAACTCATTTTATGACTTCATAAAGAAAGGTTTTCCACAGTTATTGGTCTTCTGTCACTCATTAGCAAAATTGCTTCCCAAGGTCAGTGTGACATGGCTCAATATTAGAGTGCAGTGTTCATACTGTAGTTGTCTGATAGCACATGGGATGGTAAACAGTGAAAAATCAGCTCTTATTCAGGGATGAATGCTTAATGTTATTTGCCAGGAGTTCAGACTAAATAGATAGAGTAGCTTTTGTCCAAATGGATTAAAGAAAACTCCATTTGTGATTTACAAGAGAAGAAATGATGAGATGGTTATGGGGTTTTATTGCATGTTTTGTTCTAAGAGATTTATGGATAAAATTTTGTCCTCAGATTTACATAAAAGGTTTATTGGCTCTGTGCATATTAGAGCAGAAAATTGCTTTTATTTAGTGATGCTGTTTTCCTGAAATGATATTTCCAAGCAAAATTCATTCATCATAATTTTTAAAATTCATATGGGCCTTAGTTACTCCAAAATTAACCCATAGTGCATTTTTAATCAAATCATAAATGTGGTATTTCTCAGTGTAAGTGCACTGGGTCTTCCTGAAAATCTTATCACAATGTAATAGAAAAAAATAACATTTTCTAGTTATCCAAATTATGAAAATTTGGGGAGTTTCAACTATGAATACTGTTTCTGTCTTTACTGAGAAACAGTAACCCCAAACTTCACTTCACATTTGAAAAATGAAGACAAGAAGGGGCCCTACCTCATCAGGCCAACACAATAGCCAATACAAATATAGTAAGCACTTGCTAAATATTTATGAGTATTATTATCTCAAAGTATTGAATGGTCTCTTTTTTGTAATTCTGTTTGCCTGGTATTTTTACATTTTGCCTCATTTGGATTCCTTAGTCAATAAAAATATGTAGTAATTGCACACGCTACTTATGGAAATGAAAATGTTTCTGCTATTTTCTGCCTACGGTATTGAAATATTTGATGTTGATAATGAGTTTTATTAAGTGAAGTGAAGCATACAATCAAATAGAAAACATGAAGAAAGTTGAAATTTAACCAGGCCCTGTAATGCATTGTGCCCTAGCCCAATAGCACAGTAACAGCATGAATTTTGAAAATATGTTTTTTACATTTATTTACAGTACATGTTAAATTTGTCCATCTCATTTCAACTTCCACAATGTGTCTCTTATCAAACCCACCGTTATCTCCCACCTGCATGGTTGCAATGGTTTCCTAAATCACCTTTCTAGGTTCACTAGAATCTAACGAAAGTTGGGTCCCTCCAATTCATTGTCCACACAAAAGTCAGAGAAATGCTTTCAAAACACAAAAATGTTTGTGCCACTCACTTGCGTAAGGCCTTCAGTGCCTGACAATTGTACTCACAATAAAATCCAAAGACCTCAATTAGGCTGTCAGGTTCTGAAGGCCTTCCAGCTTCATGCCTTGCCATGTTCCTTCATGTCCTATATTGACCTTCTCCCAGTTCCTTGAACTGATCCAACTCAGAGTGTTCAGAATGGTTTGCAAAGCTATATCTGTCTGACTATTTGTTTAATATGTGTCTGTCTCTCCCACTAATCTAATATTTCTAGGAGTGGAGTGTTGCTTCTATATTGTCGCTCTCATGCCCTCAACACCTTACACAGTGCCTGGCACAACTAAATGATGTGTGATAAAGATTTATTCAAGAAATGAATGAATATTGGTTAGGCACTTCCTAAGTGTCAAGCACTGTGCTAGGCACTGAGTTATACATGAATATGAAAGTGTGCCTGTCTTCAGTGAGCCCCTAGTCTAGCGGATTGGGTATGAGGTGAGTAGGCAAACAACAGTAAACAGTATTCTACCAGGACAAAGCATAGGGTGCTAAGAGAGAAGAAGGAGATCAGGAAATTTTCTCAAGAGAAGTGGTTTCTGAGCTGAATCTTAAAGGATGAGAGGAGTTAGGCAGAGAAGGCAAGGGAAAGGTACAGTAGATAAAAGGCAAATGAGTGCAGTCATGCCAACGCAAAGCAAATGCAAAGTGGTCTGGGAAGATGGACAAGAAAGAAAAAGTGAGACATGTATCAGTGTTCATTTGGATCCCTTTGCAAATAAGAAAACATCTCATTAAGAGCTTTATTATAATTTCAATTTTATGTTTATTATATATAATTATTATTCGTAATTATTGGCAGAGAAGTTAAACATTTACTCAAGGTCCACAGCTAAGCAATATATCTGGGATAAAAAGTTGTATGTGTATATTTGTTATTGTTTACTCCAAAACCCATTTTTATTCTTTTTATGGAAAGGTAGATTTTTAATTTAAATATCAGTATTATTAGTAAAATGATATAAATCTTCACTATTACTCATTGCACTAAAATTACAAATCAATCCACCCCTTCATCCAATTAACTTTTAAGAATACATCAGAGTAGGAATACAGATCCATCTGTGGCATGGGTCCTAACTACACCTTTGCTTGCAAGACCATATAATTTGCCTCAAGACTTTTTTCCAGAAAATATTGTTTTGTTGGTTGACCTTCATTTACTATCCCTCTTATAAACCATAAATCATAATCAATTTGTGTCTTTGACCATTTTTAGTCTTCTTCCCTAATAGAATAAGCTAGAAAGCTTTTAAATCCTCGATAACAAAAATGTGCAATGATGCATTGCATCATAGATAGCCCAGAGATTTGGGTGGTATTAATGATGCAATTATAGTGGAAACGAAGGACTCTAAAACTGAAAAGATAAATAAGTATATCTTCTCTAACCCTGAGGGTCTTAACTATCACATTTCTTGAAAATTAAATTCCCTGTCCTTAAATGTAATAGACTGACAACAGCAAAACAAAGATCAACTATATATATTTAGAATGGAATACTACTTAGCCGTAGAAAAAAAATGAAATTTTGCCATTTGCAACAACATGGATGGACCTGGAGTGTATTATGCTTAGTGAAATATGTCAGAAAGAGAAAGATAAATACTGTATGCTGTCCCTTACATGTGGAATCTTAAAAACAAAACAAAACAATGAATATAACAAAACAGAAACAGACTCACTGATTTAGAGAACAAACTAGTGGTTACCAGTGGGAAGATGGAAGGGAGCAGGGGCAAGATAGGAGTAAGGGATTAAGAGGTACAAACTACTAAGCATAAAAGTAATAAGCTTCAAGGATATATTGTACAGCACAGGGAATATAGCCAATACTTTACAATAACTTTAAAATGGAATAACAAATCTATTATAAAAATAGATTATTTTTATAATCTATAAAAATATTGAATCACTTTTTTAAGTCTTCTAATCTTGCCAACTGACATTAACATAATCTATCCAAAAATGACTCAAGATTTTAGAAACCCATCCCACTCACCAAAACATTCAGGATCCTGCCCTATCCAAAAACTTGCCAAGTTGTCTTTGGTAGATTCAATTGAAACTTGATCTTTCTGATTTTAGTTAATATCATAGTGAACTAACTCAACATTAGTACATAAGACTAATACAGAATGAATTACAACATGTACATACACACACAGCCACAGAAAACCAACAAAATCCCCACACCAGGGTCTCTGCTATGGAGATCTAACTGTATGGGTCTTGTTTTGCTTCATTTTGTTTTTTAGATGAGCATGAATATAGTGATGAAAGCTCAAGTACAAATCCTTTGTCTTTGAGCAAATTCAAATTCCATCAAGGTCTCATATTAATGAGATTTTGTACATAAAGCCTCTAGCAGTAAGCCAGACAGTCACTTAACAACACTTCCTGAGTATCTATCAGATGGGATCATATTACGGGGTGACTTAAACATCAAGGTAAACTCACGTACAGAAAATCTGGAAAATAACAGTTATTCCCCAAGAGGTCATTGTTTCAGAGATCATTTGAAGTAGAAAAAATGAACTGTCAGATCTAAGCAGTGAACACAGTATTATAATATTAACCTGAAGTTTCTGCAAAGAGGAACTTCCCTTAAGTGATGATCAGTATTGGCTATTTTCAGCCGATCATTTTTATCATTGCTTATCTTCTTCCTAAAAGTGAACTCTAAAGTTGTATAAAAAGTTAAAATGTCCTTTGACATATAAACTAGTTTTTTATATCAATCATCTCCAATCTGACTTAATGCAATTTAAAAGGTAAGTTAAAGAGAATAAAGTTAATACAAAAGTTTATAAAAATCTAAAAATATGTTCTGAAATTTTTGTTACCAGAGAATGTAAAGTATGTTATTTATGCTGTTTTCAGCATTATACATCCATTTTGACCATACTGTGATTGGATCAATCAAGTCGATTACTTGTTACCTTTGAAAAGAGAAAATCAGAAAATTTATACCTTGATTGAAAACCTCTGGAAAAATTATTATATGATACAATGATGAAATGCACTTTGAATTCATTAAAAAATTGCGCATCTTTTAACTTTCATATGAAGCTTTTAGATGTACACCAGGCTTATAACTTTTTATGAATAAGGGCCTTGGTAAGGATATAACACACTCAATTTATGATTCAAAGATAACTGACATCGTGTATTTGTTATAGTGGAGGGAGAATTCATTGTCCAAACTAGGGCATAGAAAGACTCCCAACATAAACAAAGTTTGTCTCAGCTACTGAAGAATGGTCACTCTAGAACAAAAAGCAAATTAATTTAATCTTTGATATTAAAAGTATACACATAAACTGTGTATATACACACATAAATAAATGTTTTAGGTATGTAATATATATATATCATATATATAGCACATGTTTTATAAAAAGGCAAATGTAAGGAAGGGACTTAAAATGTATATATAAATATATAAAACTTTTTGTACTCCTTTTTTCCATTACCTAAATTATATTCCACTATTTCAGATATATAGTGTTATAACATATACCCTAATGGATTAGACACCCCTCAGAGTAAAGTTACTCTCTAATGCTGGGAGTGATAGCTAGGGAGGTCAAGATTTACAGCTGTTTTAGATCACTGGGCTGCCACTTAGAACATATGATTCCAGGGAGTTAGAAGTTAATTATACCCTATCTGACTGACGTTAGTAAATTGTCTTTCTTGAATTGAATTGGCACTTCGATAGGCTAGGTCTTCACGACATCATAAAAAGAAAAAACAAGATAATTTAGCCTAATCTATTAATCAGTGCATTAATCTTTGATGTTTATTTTTATCCAAAATTTCACATCATACAATAAATTGAATGATACAGTGAATAGACTGACACAATGAATACATCAGTAATTTTAGGATACTATTTTAGACATGGGACAGAAAAATAATTCATTACACAACACTTCTTGTATATTGCTTGGTTTTTGACATTTTACCATCCTCATACGTTAATTGATTCAGAACTTCACAATAATGTGTTGGGAACTTTGGATATTAAGTCTTTTACTTAGCTGACTGAGACCATTATTGTAATGGCCTAAAAGACACAATATGCTTCTCAAACCTTCTAATTAATCCGGTATCCAGATCATAAATTATATTAAATTGCAGAGTCATAGAATCCTAGGTCCCATGAGAACTATGTAAGTCATTTATTCAAACATCCCACCAGATGAATCAAGTGGAAGCACTGGTTTGTTCTCAGAATGATTAACTAGCTCATTAGTTCTATAATTACCCCATATACCTCATCTCAGTTCTGTGCTGTATTAATCTATCCTCTTTAACCATGTCCTTGTCACTTCCTTTAACAATATAGTTTAAACATCTGAGTTTTAGATCTATTTTTCTATAAATATTTTCAGTTAATAATAATAAATCAAAATATTAAGATTGGAATTCACATTATTGTTTCAAGGCTCAAGAGCTTCTTAGTAGTTGATGTCTCGTTAGTAGTAGTAGCTGCTTAGTAGTAGATTTCTGATCCTACTACGGTAAAATGCCAGAAACACGGAAATACAGATATATTGCAATTCTGACACACACAGATGATTCATTCTGCTCTCAGAAAAAATGTACAATTGGCACTTTCCACCATTATGGGAATGTTTTTTCTCCCTCCCCCCAATATTGATTTACTGTAACATTTGGATTACTGTAGATTGAATCACATTGAACTAAAGGTAATTCTTGTCCAGGAATTTCATACCAAGTTTTATATCAAGGAATGAAATATTATCTACACTGAGATTGTGAATCCATGACATAAATATAATTACTGTTTTAATAATTACTAATTTAAATCAGTTATAATATTCACAATAATGTATATAATAAATACATCTTATATTTGAAAAACTATTTGTAATAATTTAAAAAATAGTTCATTGTTTCCCTTGATCACAGTAGTGCAATTTTTCAACCTGGAAATAAAATTATAATTTTACTCATGAAATATTTTACTGCCATATCTTGTATGGAATATGATATTCACCAAGCAATTCAATTCAGTGATATAATTTTTCCTGGTTAAAAACCGAGGATATTTATTAAATTACCATTAAATTGCCATATATATATATATCTACAATTGAACAACGAAGAGAAATTTATAAAATAACCCATAATTTAAAAGAGATGGCTGCCTGATCACTTAAACTCCCTGGAAATTTGACAAGCCTCTCTTTAGAAAACTGATCTGGAACTGGATTATAGAAAACAAGGACATTGGTATGGACTGCCCTTGAACATATCTGTAAGGTTTAGATATTGATTTGATTACTACCAAATAATGATCAGCAGTATGTGATACAAAATGAATAAGAAAAAATTAGCTGAAAAAATAATTAGAATTAGGATAATAGATGAACTTTATAAAATAAGATGGTACAAATTACAAGCACTATAAGTCTGTGTTTAGCCCCTACCACATTAGTAAAATCCTTTTAACATCCTGTGAACTATAGCCATAAAAAGAAGCACGTCACGGGCTGAGTCAAAGCCCTAAATATTTTATTCCTCTTCCCTTTGAATAACATCTTTCTAGTGCCATAGGTGAAACTTCCCATTATTTCATCACTTTATGCCTGAGGAGTGAGAAAACCAAGATAGGGAGGAAAATATAAAGGGGGAAAGAAGGTCAAGAGACATGAAGAAAGAACATAATATCAAAATATTGCCTTTTCTTTTCCCTCACTTTCTCTTTCTTCTCCCAGATACCACGTTTGCAGTTGAATGCTAATTCTTTAGTAGAAAAACTAGACTCAAAAGTTGTGGGGTTTTATCAGTAACATGAGAGAGAGAGAAAGAGACAGACAGACAAAGACAGAGAGAGACAGAGAAAGGGAAAGTTAGTTAATCAAAAGTCAAAGAAGGAGATCAGGAACAAGACAGGAATGCCTACTCTTACCACTTTTTTTCAGCCTAGTACTGCAAGTCCTAGCCAGAGCAGTTAGGCAAGAAAAAGAAATAAAAGGCATCCAAATCTGAAAGGAAGAAGTAGAATTGTCTGTATTTGCAGATAATATGATTTTATATATAGAAAACCCTAAAGACTCCACCAAAATACTGTGAGAACTAATAAACAATTTTGGTGAAGTTATAGGATACAAAAATCAATATACAAATATGTGTTGTACTTCTACATACCAACAACAAACTATCAGAGAGAGAAATTAAGAAAAAATTGCATATACTGTAGCACTGAAAACATTTAAATACTTAGGAATAAATTTAACCAAGGAGGTAAAAGACCTGTACACAGAAAACTATAAGACTGATTAAATAGATTGAAGATGATACAAATAAATGTATAGATATCCTGTGTTTATGGATTGGAAGAATTAATATTGTTGAAATGTTCATACTATACAAATTAATCTACAGATTCAATTTAATCCCTCTCAAAATTTCAATGGCATTTTTCACAGAAATAGAACAATCGTAAAATTTGCATGGAACCACAAAAGACCCTGAATAGCCAAAGCAACCATGAGAAAAAAGAACAAAGCTAGAGCTATTACACCTTCTGATTTCAAATTGTATTACAAAGCTACAGTAATCAAAACAGTATAATAGTGGCATAAATGTCATATAGATCATATAGACACATAGATTGATAGAATAGGAAGCTCAGACATAAACCTATGCATATATGGTCAATTAATTTTTGACAAAGGTGCCAAAAATATAATGGGGAAAAGGTAGTCTCTTCAATAAATAGTGTTGGGAAAACTAGGTAGCCACAAGCAAACAAATGAAATTGGACTCCAATTGTATACCATACACAAAAATCAACTCAAAATGGATTAGACTTGAACATAAGACCTGAAACTGTAAAACTTCTGAAAGAAAACGTAGGAAAAAAGCTCCTTGACATTGGTCTTGGCAATGATATTTTGGACAGCAAAAGCAAAGGCAATAAAAGCAAAAACAAGTAGGACTACATCAAACTAAACAGCTTCTGCATGACAAAAGAAACCATAACAAAATGAAAAGACAACCTATGGAATGAAAGAAAATATTTGCAAACAACATGTCCACTAAGGGATAAATATCCAGAATATACAATGAACTCAATACAACTCAATAGAAAAAAAGCAAACAAACAAACCTCAATTTTTAAAAATAGGCAAAGGATCAAAATAGACCTTTCCAAAGAAGACACACAGCTGGCCAAAAAGTACATGAAAAGGTGCCCAACAACACTAAACATCAGGGAAAGACAAATTAAAACCACAGTGATATATCAGCTCACACTTGTTAGGATGACTATTATCAAAATGACAACAAATAACAAGTGTTGGTGAAGATGTGGAGAAAAGGGAACCCTTGTGGTGGGTATGTAAACTGAAACAGCCACTATGACAAACAGGATGGAAGTTCCTCAAGAAATTAAAAATAGAATTACCACATGATCTGGCAGTCCCACTTCTGAGTATATTTCCAAAGGAAACAAAATCATTATTTTGAAGAGATATCTTTACTCCCATGTTCATAATAGCAGCATCATTTACAAGACAAAATATGGAAAAACCTAAGTGTCCATCTATGAATAAATGGATAAAGAAGGTGTGGTATATATATCTCTATATATACAATGGAACATTATTATCCAGCCTTAAAAAAGAAGAAAACTTGTCATTTGCAAAACATGGATGAAACTGTAGAGCATTCTGCCAAGTAAAATAAACCAGACAGAGAAAGACAAATATTGCGTGGTGCATGGTATCACTTATACGTGGAATCTTAAAAAAAAAGTCAAACTCAGAAACAGAGTAAAAAAGTGGTTGCAGAGACTAGGGGGTGGGAGAAATAGGTAGAGATTAATGAAAGGGTACAAACTTTCAGTTACAAGATGTACAGTTTTGAGGATCTAAAGTGTAACATGTTGACTATAGTTGATAACATTGTATTATATAGTAGAAATTTGCTAAGAGAATAGAAAAATGTTCTCACACAGACACAAAAAGGTAAATATGTGAAGTGATGGATGTGTTATTTACCTCAAGAGGGTGAATCCTTTCACAATATATATGCATATCAAATCATTCCATTGTACACTAACAATTTTACATTTTTTTGTCAATTATACACCTAAATGAAACTGGGGAAAAAAATCAAAGAAATTTCTGGGTTTTAGCTGTATAGATCATCTTATAATCAACACCATTCAATTGACTTTTCATGTCACTTCTAAGGTTAAAACAAGGTTCTATATGTTGTGAATTCTTAGAGCTATTTGCAAGACATTTAATTTGTTCATAAGGTAATATTACTATAGATTAAGGGCCAATTATTTTACTGTATACTTTGTAAAACTAAAACATGGACTTTTCACATATTTTCCATTTAATCTTTCAGCATCTGTTTTTCATCTGTAAAATGAGTTATTAATATCTCCTCAGGTTATTTTAAAGTGTAAAATGAGATAGCAGATGAGAAATTATTTTCAAATTTAAAGGCCTTAAATGAATGTTTAGTGATGCACCCATCCTTTAAAAGCAAAAATTTGAGCTTAAAATAGAAAACTGCTATAAAACTTGCACCAAATACGTATTTATCTAGAATGTTATACGATAAGATTTGCTTTCATTTTTGTTTTTTAAAATGACCAAACACCAAATTAACTATATGTAGACCTAAGTAACTAATGGGCTAACAGAATTTTACTTGAATACCTGAAAATTACATTTCCTAACACAAGGATTTTTTAGAAATTCTGACTTGGGAGACTCCTACATATGTATGTTAACATCACAACATGTCAGAAGAAACAAAATTTGAAACAATATTTGAAAGCCTAATTGTGCTTATTTATTAAATAATTTGAAAATGAATAGATACATGTACATGTATAACTGAATCACTTTGCTGTACACCTGAAACTAACACAATATTGCTAATCAACTATACTCTAATATAAAATAAAAATTAAAACCCAAAAAGACTACCATGCTTAAAAATGAATTATTCCCATAATAAAAGACAAAACCCAACTTTCATTCAAAAAAATAAAAAATACATGATTCATGTATAGAAATGTAATAACCCAAAATAAAAGTAAAAATATTCAGTCAAAGGAAACTATTTAAAATAAATGTATCTATAGATTATTTTCACTAAGCTGTGTTTTAAGGATGAATCTAATTCTTCACCTTTGGAGAAAGAAGGGGTACCTACTCTATGCACAGATTCAAGAGAGACTGTTCCAAAGAAGGAATCTCTGCCTTCAAACAGAAACTGGTGCCAAGCCCTCCTTGGAGGCAGCTGAAGAGCAGAGAAAATAGTCACATATGAATAATGTGTCCTTTGCTCAGAGTGGCCATCAGTATTTTCTCTGGTGGGAATTCCCTGCTGCAATTTTTGAGTCAGCATAATTAATTTTTACTTTATTTTTATGAGAATAATAGTTACATCATCTTATCTACAACTACTAGGCATCAACATGGCTGTACCATAGATTCCTGAGACTCAACATTGTCATAACAGTTCTCTCGGGCTTCCCTGTTGGCGCAGTGGTTGAGGGTCCGCCTGCCGATGCAGGGGACACGGGTTCGTGCCCCGGTCTGGGAAGATCCCATATGCCACGGAGCGGCTGGGCCTGTGGGGCATGGCCGCTGGGCCTGCGCGTCCGGAGCCTGTGCTCCACAGGGGAAGAGGCCACAACAGTGAGAGGCCCGCGTACCGCAAAAAAAGAAAAAGAAAAAACCCCATAACAGTTCTCTCTTGTTGTTGTTGTTTTCATAAACTTGTTCGTTTTTATGTATTTCCTACTCACCCTGTTACCAAATGTAGTTAATCATGGAGTTATTCCAAACTGTTCCCCATCCACCACAGTATATTATCCAACTGAATTGATTCCATCCCTGAATTCTCTCTTGCTTTTCTTTTCTCCTCTCCTTCCACATTACTACTGTTTTAATTAAGGTGTGTTTACTTCCTGCCACACTTCTAATAACTGTAGCTCTTCTCCCTATCCAGTTTTTTCTACTCCAATCTACTCTTCACAGTTGCCAGTTCTCATTAAAGCAGAGCTTATTTTGGCACTTCCCTGTTGAGAAATCATTTGGAGGTTCTATATACGCATAAAGAAAAGTCTAAGTCTTTAAGGTGGTTTAACTAGATTGTTCTTGACCCACTCCTATACACCTGTTCAGGCTCATCCATTTTCCCTGCACTCCACACCTTGGGGTCAGAAGCCTCCTCTCTTCAGACAGCCCACCATCCTCAGACACCAACATTTACTCAATCCCCTTGCTAATCCTATTTCCTCTGCTGTAATCATCTTCCTTCACTTGTCCTGGTGAATAACTCTTCACCCTTCAACATCATTCTCCCTATGAAGGTTTTCCATATATTTTCCCTTTTCTAATTTGGTTTAAAGTCAATCACTTCATACATCTACACTACCTTAAATTTTTATACATACTTCTATGTCAATACTTGTCCCATTGTAATAATATAATTGTTATGAGCTTTGGCTTTTGGAGTCAGAGAGTCCAGGTTTAAGTATCTGTTCTGCCATGGACTTGCTAGGAGACTTGGAGCAAGTTAGCTTCTTAAGCCTCACTTTCCTAATCTGACAAATGGCATTATAATATCTACTTCATGGCATTATGGTGCTAGTTAAATGAGATCATTTATGTAAAATGGGAAGTACAGTTCCTGATGCATAGTAAGCACTCCAAAGATGGAAATTATTACTATTTCTTATCACAATCAGTAATAGTTAATGCACTGCTCTCCTTTCCTGGACAATAAGCTATTTGAAAGGAAAAAAATACATTTTCATTATTTTATCTCCAGTCCCTGATTACACATTGCTCGGTATATACAAAGCAAGTTATATTTATCAAATTAAAAAAGAACTTGGAATAAAAATGTCAAAGGAAAGATAAAATCTTACACTCCTTGAATTTATCTTTATCACATCCTGACTTGTAACATTACAGTACCATTAAGAAACCAATGACAGTCTTGATTCCAAATACAAGATAAGAGACTACATATGTAAACAACAATAAAACACATCCTTTCTTCCTGCTATCTCCTTAAATTCAGATTGATCAACTTTTTAATGCATGAGTTTAGCCAACTGAGACACAGCTGAGGTGAGGTATTTTCATTACAAGTTAAAAGAATTGACTACATTGGAAGATGATGAAGGTGAACAGTATGACACTTTTCAGAATCATATTTCTTTAGAAGCACAGTGTTTTAACTACAGTTCTCACGTTATCAATTTTCAAAGCCCAGTTGCAAGATAAATTTTATTTTACTAATGCCCTACATATCATGTCTTTCTTTTCATTTACTTGCATTACTCATGCACCATTTAATAATTTATCTTTGCTCTGAAACTTACACTGTGTCACTTCTAGAAAGATTCATAATTGTTATTTTTTTTAATAAAAAAGCTAGAAAAGGGTTTGAAAAGTTAGAAATGACAATATGATTAGTATTTGAGAAAATATATTTGGTGTAAAATACCCAGTTGTGTTAAAGTGCATTTATCACTAAGTGCATAGACAGCAATGTCAGTTTTTCGTTAACCTAACAAAGCCCAGAGAACTTGGGGAATGCTGAGGACTGGGGGAGCTGATTTCTAAATTGCCTGGGTTTTCATTCGAGAACAAACATGAAAAGAAAAACTGTATCAAACTGCTGAAACTATCACTGACATTTCAAAATTTAGGGTGGATTATTGAAGCATAGTATATGGCTAAAGTGAAATTTAAAAGCACCAAATTATGCTTAGCTTCAAAGAAAAGTTTTGAGCAGGTAGCAGGGCCAGGTTTATCACATTTATCCCTACAGTTTATACATGAGAAAATTAAGACTCAGGTAAGTTTCTATGTTTAAAATCAGGTCGATTTAGGAGACAAGTAAGACTAGATCATGTATGTTAACATATATATTACTTTCATCATTACTCTTTCCTTTAAGTTCATGCCTTACGTTCACATTCTCACTTTGTGAGAAAAAGTTTCATCCACTTTTGTCCAAGAAGGTAGAGTATTAGCATCTGTTCTGATGCTGCTGAATTAAATAAATCAAACATTAGTTGATAGATTCCCATACTTCCTGTTGATTGCATTCGATCAGGATTATGTAGAGTTAAGTAATGTAGATATCAAATAATGGTAGAAGAGACTAATGATCAGTGTAGTGGTTCCTATACTCACACTTAAGGTCATTCACAGAGTGGTTTACCAAAGAAGGGTTTGAAGTGTGACCAGCATCCTAGAGTTCTCTGGGGAGCCGAATCCTGCCCAATCCCAGCCAGGGAAAGTCCAGATGAGCACTCACTGCTTTTCCTGGCCACAGTTGCCAATAACATCTCACTGAAATATCTCCAGTCTTTCTTTTTGTCAAACAACTCTTCTGTCAAGTTCTTGAACTAATACTGTTTCCTACTGAATACTTACTCCACACATAATTATTCAAAATTAGCAATTAGTGACTGAATAAATTCTAAGCTTTTGATATCTCTGAGATATAATTTAAAAGAATGTTATAATAGCAAAAATGTGCAAACATTATTTTGGTAAGAAAGAGAACTTGAATGTCTGGAAAACACATATATCCATGCTGATTTCAACGAAATCCAAGTAGTTTGAGCACCATACACTTGTAGAAGAAAACCTTTAATCTCTTTTCTTTAAACTAGGCTCAAACCCAGCATAATAAAAAATTATCTCCCAACTCTTCATACTCAGTGAAAGCCTGGAAAATAGCCATAAAGTCAAGTACATAGCTGATAATAATGCCTTACTTTATATACTGCTTTATAATTTGTAGAGTTCTTTCTTAAAGCTATCTCATTTGATCTTCAGAACTGCCTTTCACACTATACAAGTATAGATGTATGATCCTTTATCTCCTCTTTCAAAATTCAAAAATCTCTGAAGACCAAAAGGTTTTTTTTTTTAAATTTTTCAAAGTTTGTTGCCAAAAGTCATTTAAAGGCAAAACTAATCTGAGCTTTCATCAGTATGTTTATAGACCTTGCTTTCCCCACTTAGTATAAATATTCATGAATCACTGCAAATATATGAATATGTTTCTTTGTGGGATGCTGCTCCAGACCCTATTTAGTATTAAATAAATATGATAGATGCACTACATGATTTTCCTAAATTTGAATTTAAACACAATTGGATCCACAGGTTTCACATAATATGTTGTGGGCCATTGTTTATATGGTCAATTTAATGAAGAAAAAACCAGTTCCTAGTGGTTAAAGAAGCTCACCCAAGGTCACACTTCCAGGTAACTCTCATTTCAGGTCCAGTGCTTTGATGGCTTTCTTCAAAAACATATTTGCTAGATAAAGAAGATTTTAGCCAGTGCAATAAACACTTAAGAGATTTTAGATCACAGTAGCTCCGTTTCAAATATACTGCTTGTCCAGAATGAGTAAAGGACAACATATAATTTTTATTCTTGTGTAAATTGGCCTATGGTCAAACTATTCACAAGTCCTCTAAGAAAAGATATATAGATATGTCTCTCAATCTATAACTTAGTAAAGTGACAGTCCTTCAAAACTGTAAGTGGATATTTACCCAAAGTGAAAGTCAACTTTTCAGTTAATATGCTCCACCATCAAATAAATATTTGACTAATAGTAGACACTCACTGATGTTTTCAAAATAAGCGTGTCAACTGAAAAGGAACATTTCTTTACAGATCCAGCTATCCTAGTTCTTCTACCCTCAACAAACTTAGAATTCTCTTCAGAGAGATGAAAGTTTACATACCAAAATTAATCAAAGAACTTTTTAAGGGGTTGTTAATGAAGTAATACACCAGCTTCTAATGTCTCCTTTACCCACAAGTGGATAACATACTATTAGTTATAAAAGACGGTGTTGTGGATATGAACATAAACTTTATCATTTTATGTATCAGTACTTCCCAGGTTTCCACTCTAAATGTTCACAAGACAAACAGATTTTTTTCTCGCTTGATAAACAGAATTGGGGCCTGTAGCATGTAGTGTAGGGGTAAAGAAAGTCGTCTCTGCCTAAAAATGTTACTTAGAATTATGTAGGTCTTTAGAATCAAAAGACATCTAAGAGGACTTCTAGTGTAAAGAGTCATCTCCTGCACTTCTAGAAAGGAAAATTTAAATGCTGGCGTTGCATTTTTGTCATCTGTATTTATTAGAAAGTCAAAAAAAGCCTTCCTGTAGCTTCCATACATTTTAGCATATTGTCTCTGAAAAATAGAGAATAATTTCAATCCCCTCCATATAACAGTCCTTTAGATGGTTGAAGCCTGATACTACGGCCTCCATTTCCCATAACTTTTACATCCCCACAATAATATAAATAGATACTTTACTTGATTTTGTAACTTGCAGGGTTTTTTTATAGCAATGAAAATAGCAAAATTGTATTAAAAGGAAGTGATAAGTTGCAAGGTTGGATTAAAGACAAATGGTAGTTATTGATAATAATTAATGTTTACATGATTCTTACAATTGCCAGGAACTATTCTAGAACTATTCTAAAATGTGTCCTGTGTAAGAAAATTTAATCCTCACTCTCATCTTATGCGCTATTTACTATTATTATTCCCATTTTATAAAGGAGGAAACTGAAGCACAGAGAGGTTAATTGACTTCCTCATGGTCACACAGTAAATGGCCAAGCTGGAATTTAAACCAGCCATATCATTATGCTTATCCTCTATGCCATATTATAGAATCTCTAAAGGGCTAATGGAGCAAAGCATGCCCCCAAAGTACTAAGCAAATTAACAATTGATAACCCAAATAAATGAGGACAAAGAGAAGGAGCAAATGAGAAAATCCACATGTTGTCAGATGATATAATTAAACTAGTACAGTAGTGAGGTTAACTTCATGCAAAGTCACCTGAATTTTAAACTTTTAAAACCTCCAACCATCAATTAATAATTTGTTTAGAACAAGTTATTTCTCTGTAGGTGGGATCACTTGGTCTCAGAATTAGATTATTAGAGAGAAAAGAAACCTAGAAATAATTAAATTGATCTTTAGTGGCTTCTTCAGTGGCATCTGAATTTAATATATATCATCCTTTTTTTATAAAAATAATGAAATAAAAGCAATTTTACTCTCTATTATTGGTTCACCTTACATAAGACCCAAACATTCATTATATAAATCATTACTGTGTTATTACTATATTCCAGATACTACTGAGCATCAAAATACCATAACAAAAGACACTATCTCTGTCTTTAAATAATTCATAGGCTGGTGAGGGAACAGAGAAATAAATCAAAAATTATAATCCACTGTAAGTGCAGGGTAGGTTTAATCACAGGTTTAGTGAAAATAGACATTTTAGGTAACCTTGAAGGAAAGGAAGGAATTATTGCCTGGAGTCTTAAAGAATTTTTCAAGTTAACTATGGGGAATAATGGAGAAAATAAGCCTTTGAACAGAAGTAAGGCATGTTAAAAAGCCTAGAGGTAAGAGAAAGCATCTAGCATTGGGAAAATGGCTAAAAACTTGTTCCTATTTAGAGACCAGGTAAAGAGAGAATGCTGTTACATTTCCAAACAAGGTGGACTAAAAGGAACCATATTTACCCACTTGCCTTGCACAACCAAAATCAATCAATCAATCACAATATATATAAAAATATTATTTTAAAGACAGTGGACATCAGCCACTGATCAAAGGTGATTCCTGAGAAACAGAAAACAGACAACGAGAGCACTATGTCTGCCCCAGCTTACTGACTTCAATTTGTTTCATGGCCATGGTGCAGGCAGGGGAACCCAGCAGAACACCTGAGTTGAACTAAAAGTTCAGGGTGACCAAAAATGCTAGCGTTGGCAGGACTGAGTACCTATGAGGAGAGTGCTGCTCAGAAAGCATACTCTAGATATGTAAAGGGTCCTTCTCAAGTATTCAGCTGAGTACTGATCAGCATACACTTCCAAGGAAACTAGTTCAGGGCCAAGGGCAATCCAGAAGGATTAAAAAAAACAGTGCTGATGCTTACACATGGCAGAGGATAGTGACTGATCCCACTAGCTAGATTGAAAGACCTCATGACTCACTGGGCATTGTCTAGAGTACTCAGAAGAGTCTTATCTCAGTAGTAGAAAATAGCCAGACACAAAATCTTGGTCTGGTCCCATAAAACAAATCTTAAAAGTAAGACCTAAAGGATAAAACTGTTCCAAGTACATAGCTGCATCCTACAACAAAATTCAAGAATATCTATAGGAATACAAGAATATCCAGGACCAACAAGTTAAAATTAACAATGTCTGAAGTTCAATAAAAAATTTCCAGGTATGGACAGAGACAGAAAAATATGTCCCATAACAAGGAGTAAATCAATCAACCAAAACCAACTCATAACTGTCACAGTTGTTAAAATTAATCTCTTCGTTCAGAATGAAATGATTCCACATGGAATTGTGAATACACAGAAAGAAATGAAGGATATTGAATATACATAAATATCGCCTATTATTTTAATCTTTTAAAAGGTAATTGCTTGTTAAAGAAAAATAGTATCAATTTTTGTGGGGTTAATATATATTTAATACACAATATATGATAATAACATAAAGACTGGAATGGGAGAAATGCAAGTATACTATTGGAAAGTACTTGTACGGGAAGTGCTATAATATTACTTGAAGGTATACTGTGATAACTTAAAGATGTATACTATAAACCCTAATGCAAATACAAACAATAAAGCAAAGATTTATAACTAATAAAATAACAAAGGAAATAAAATAGAATCATAAAAAGGATTTAATCAAAAAGAAGGCAAAAAAAGAGGGAGACAGCAATAAAGAACTGTTGGGGAAAATAGAAAAGAAATAGCAACAGGAAAGACTTAAAATCAAACTTACCAATAATTACATTAAATATAAATTGCCTAAAAATTCATTTCAACTATAGAGATTGTAGGACTGGATAACAAAAGCAAGAGTCCTCTATATGCTGCTTATGAGAAACACACTTTAAATGTAAAGACAAGCATGGATTAAAATTTAAAAGACAGAAAATATATACCATGCTAATATTAATCTAAAGAAAGTTGGAATAGTTATATTGATATCAGATAAATGAGACTACAAAACAAAGAATACTGCCAAGGCTAAAGAGGATCATTTTATAATGACAAAGTGGTCAAGTCATTAAAAGGACATAACAATCCTCAAAGTTTATGAACATAGAAACTGAGATATGAAATGTTCATAACAACTTTATGAAAAAAAAGTTTCAAAACTTCTAACCTACAAAGAATTCACTAACAAACTACACTTGACCTTTGAACAACATGGGTTTGAACCGTGTGGGTTCACTTATACATGGAATTTTTCAATAGTAAATAATACAGTACTACACGATCCATGGTTGGTTGAATCCAAGGATGTGGAACTACAGATACGGAGGGCCAACTATAAGTTGTATTTTCCATTATTTTCTAACTGTAGAGGATATTTAGCAAGCTTTTTCTTTTTAATGTATTCTAACATTTTAGGACTGGAAATCTACTAGTGTAAATTGTTAGAAGTCATCTTTTCTTCTTCACATATCTAAATAACAAACTCCTATAACAATGTTATTCTATCCATAGTGACAAATTAGGCTAATTCAGACTATTACATTTATGTAGCAAAATTATAAAATAAAGTATAATCAATTTTTCTGTTACATAACTTTTTAATGTAAATAGGTAATATTGCATATCTCATGTACATTTACCCTAATATAACTCTAAGTCATGACATTTAAACAACTGTCATTTTTAAGATAGCACAGTTCAGATGATATATAACTTAAAAACTCTAATTTGAACTATACTTGTATAGGAAATATAGGCAAGATGTTTTTCCAAAATATACTCATTATAGTCCCTATTTTTATTCATACATGATTAACCAGCCATTAATGAAATTTTCTCTGTCACTGTAAATATGATTATACCACTCTATTTTATCATGGGATCTCTCCTTTGCTCTCTTAGGCACTAATATATACTGCATAAATTATTGCAAATGGATTTCCTACTGTTATGTGCAAACGCTAATAAAAACATAAGTTTAAAAAGACAGAAGACTTAAAAGCATCTACTGGCAACTCATGATTACAAATATATTGTCAACAGGGGAATAATACTTTAAAGCTATAAAAGCCAATAAAATTTTAAAATATAAATCTTTGGCTTCTACCAGAGAATACAATTTTTAATTGTCTGTGCCCCTAATGGCAGTTAAAAATTTTAGTTGAATATTCTTATCATCACAAATCTTAGCAAAAAAATATAAGATGCATAGATTTTTACTTGCTGTTAAATTAAAAATAAAAGAAATAATGACCCATTTTATACAAACATAAAACTAGCAGATGCATTCCATCAGGAAAATACCACCCACCTCTATTTGTTACCAGCAAATACACTGGACCAGTCAGTGTCTGTCTCTGGTCCAAGGTGTCCTTTAACTAGAGGTAAGGGTAAAACACAGCATGATCTATGTGAAATTTAGACATAAACTTGATTTAACCATCCATATGTTGAACTTGACTAAATAAACTTTTGTAAAAACATTAAGTTGAACATGCAACTTATTAAAAAAATAAAATAAGAGGTTGGCAGTCACAGGTCACTTAAATCTCATTTTTATGGGAGAAAAGTTGGAGTTTCCACATATAATATCTGTATTCAAGTTCTAAAGTTTGCTTTAATTACAATGTATTCTTCTCAATGTTATTTCTTATTTGCAAAAACAGCCACATTCTCTGACTTTGAATGCTATGTTAAATTAGGCAGCACTTGTGGAATCTGGTTGCTATGAAAAGTTCTAAACACCCCTTGTTTTATTGGAAGGAAATTGCATTCATCAGTGAATGAGTCATAAAGATATGTATATCCACCTCAGCTGTGTTATCATGAAGGATAGGGCTGAAAGCTAAAGGCAAAACCCAAACCTCTCCAATAATTCTAAAGCGGACATCAGTCTTTTTGTACTCAAAATCTCCAGAATTGATTATACCTGCAAAGTGAATTTTCATTAGCAATTTTAATGATTAAAAATTTTTTTTTCATATAAAAGATCATGCAGGGAATAGGTTAATATTTTTAAATTTCCTTATTTTTTATCATGTTCTTCTCTTTTGCTTTAGAGACTATGCATCCTACTTGGATTTTGAAATCCATTGCAGCTTCCAATATTTCCCCTATTTGAGGCTAAATCAAGGAATTGTTTAAAATTATATCAACTTACAATACTGAATAAAGATAATAAAAATTAAAGTTTAAACCCATCAAAAATGTTTTGAATTATATAACAATGTTCAAGGTATGAAAATTTACATACTCTTCCATATAATTTATTAAATGGCTTTGAAGTAACTGGTACATTAACAAATATTTAACATAACAAATATTTTAAGTTAATCTTCCTTAAAAAGAATTTGAGAAAAAATTAAGACCCAAAAACTTATTTCAAAACATAATGAGAATGTCCCTTGTCTGTACAACACTTCATTAGTTTAATGCTATCTTTAGATTCCCAACTTCTTGCTATACATTACATGGTATACTGTGCTATATAATATAGTCCAGAAATGGCATGGATTCTAACAAATGTACTCAGGAGCTTTTGTTACATTCTCTGAAGGCTCTGTCTATATATGAGAATTATTTATCAAAACATGGTTTATAAAGTCCAAATTACTAGAATGAACTTTACACAGGCAACTCTTACCTTGAAAATGAGATTAATTTCCAAACAACCATTTCCATACCATTTTGGATACCAGATTGCCACCTTCATGTCTTCTAGCCATCACCTCTGCCTTGTGCTATTATCCCTTCCCCTAGACTGTTTCTACAGAGATATTTTCTCTATGTGTCTTGTCTTTACATTCTTCACATTACCAAGGCTGCAAGGAAGGTATTTGGGCCAAGATGTGTTGCTTTTGCATAATTGTATTGTTAATTTATTCATTTCTTCCTCCCTCTACCTCCTTTTCAACATGGGACTGCTGGATGAAACTTTCTTTTTAATCTGGCCTTGTTTTCCTCTAATCAAAAACTACTGTCACTGGTTATGTCTTATCCATCTCCTTTTCCTTTGGAGAAATTCTTTTTCCTGGTGTCAACTTTTATGCTTGCTTCTTTGACAACATGGCTAATTGAATGGATAGGAAGGCAAGAAGATGATTTGTGAATGGGTGCTCTCTACTCTGTCCTCTCTAATGCCAAATTTCCATTTCTCCAAGTGCCTTTAACTGTCATGGGTGTTACTTTAAATTTTATAGTAAGAAATGCGTAAAATATTTAGACTTCTTAGCTTCATTTTCCACAGCATCATTTCTCCTTGGCAATTACTATCTTCCTGTTTCTATATCTTTTCTCTTAATTTTTGATATCGGGGGGAAATGTAAGGGATTAGGCTACCTTTTACCTCAATCATCTTTCTGAAACTTTCGTATAATTTTTATCTGGAACTAGTCCATCAAGACAAAGACGTGTAGGTTATTCATCTATTTGATACCTTTAATGCCTTTACTAGATAGTAATATTTTTAAGGAAAAAAAGCCAATAATGGATATTGCTCCATTACCATTTATTGTATCTATACACTTTATCAGCTACATTACAGATTAAAACAACATTTCTGGATTTGTCTAGGAATTTAAGCCCATTAATGATACATTGTTTGAGTTCCTTAGACTACAAATTGGAAATTGCCCTTTTTATTAGAAAATTTTTAACCAATCATTAATTAAAGGTCTTACCAACTTTCCATTTCAAAGAAAACAGATTTTTGTGTGTGTGTGTGCTTTAAGAGAGTATCTTACCCTCACTTGCTGAACATGATTCTTTTAACACTAAGAAGCTCATGACACTATGATGATGGATTTTATTCTTTCATTGAAAAGTCTTAAGTCTTAGATTTCTTTCTGTGTACATCTTCTTTCCTAAAAGTTTCTTAGGATCTGACCCTACAGCCTGTATCTATGCTGAATAACTATGTTATGATCTGAAAATAATACCTGAGAACTACTTATCCCAGAAGAGTAAAAACTTACTTTATTACCTTTTTACAAAAAGGAATAAAAGCACAAAGGTTTTGTGAAATCAATAGACTATCACGACCTGTTTTAAAATTTGTATGATCTGAATGGAATCTATGGTTTACTTCTTCACTAAAGGGAAACAAAACTGAACTTTAGCCACATAACAGGGAGGACTCTTAGGAAAAGTTAAGTTGACTTGCCTGAGAGCTGTAGCAGAATCATGAAGACCTAACTTAATTATGCATGAGTAAGGAAGAGCCAGAATTCTCAGAAAAATCACGGATCAAGGGAGCAGTTAGTTAGCCCTGGCTGGTAGTTTCAGGATCTTGGGAATGATAACTTAACATAGGCATGTTCTTTCCTTGGGATTTTTCTTTAGAATTTTTATAAATTTGAAAAATGTTCTTCAACAGCCAAAGTACTATTCGCATTTAGAGACAAAGGATCCAAATATAACTGTTGCTAGGAACTATCTTCTTTATCTTAGCAGTAAAATCTCCTGATGGAAGAGCCCACTGTGTGGGGAATGAGGGGAATGGGGTGGGTATTTTGATAGGCACATACAAAGACTTTGTCTCTACCACCTGCCCCTGCAGTTGTCTTTGAGGAAGCTGGAAGAAAGCCTTTTCTGTGCTCCAGGAGGACAGATGTTCACAGAAAGTTCAAAAGGGATGGAGGATAGGGGGCCATTGAGGGACATTAGAACTGTATTTTTTTGGGTGACCTAAATTCTTATCCTTTTCCTGCTAAGGATTCTTTAGTAAAATCTACATTATTCACTAGTACTTTGCAAAATTGACTATTTTTTTAATGTGATAAAAATGTTGTTTCAATATTGGCATAGAGAAATAATAGAGGCTGCCTCCAGGACAGACAACCATAGCTGGATTAAATGTAGCATGAAAAGGAGATTGTTAAAAAGCAAAGATAAATCTGGAGTCCCAAACTCTGTTTGTCTGGATTTAGAGGAATGCTGAGAGCTGGAATACTCTCTCAGCTTGGACAATAAGAACATTAAGAGCTTCTCATAACAACTGTGGCTGACACATTATTGGTGGTCATCAAAACTGCAAAGAGCACTCTTAAGAAAGTTGTAGATGTATCAAGAAGCATCAGGATGATGGTGATCAAGATGGCCTTACAGTTCCTCTCAGCTTGAATGAACTTCAGACAGATTTCTTTCTGACTATAGACCCCTAACCTCCACTTCCTTAGAGCATTTATTTTATAAAATTTGTAATTGTAAGTTCTCTCTCTGCCCCTTTGAAATGTATGTGAATCTTCTCCTAGACTTTTGCCAACTTAAGAAGCCAGGAAATGTCTTTCTCAAGACATTTCTCCCATGCATATTTTCCTCTGAGTATTTCTTTGATTATGTGATTCCTCACATATGTTTAGCAATGTATCTCTTTCATCCGGCAGCATGTCACCCAGGCAGCACTACAGAGTTTCCCAGTATGCCAATATGATGACAGTGTCTGTCTGGTGACCTCTGTGGTTCCAGCCACTTATAATGCTCTGATGGCAGCACATAGTAAAGTGGGGGGGAAGTGATACATTTGGTTTTCGTTTCTCACTATGCTTTATTAATGGGTCTCATGGTAGTGTTTCTTCTGCTCCCATGGTACTGGTCTCGAGCCAACAATTCAATAATACCAAGAAATATCTATTCATCTCAGAAAATTATGTTTAATATTCATGGGGCATTCTCCCCTCTTGTGGAATGAATTTTCCTCAGAGACTCCTCATTCCTTGTGTAGCCAGAACACTGGCAACGGCTCAGGGTTCAGGCCCCTCTATTTTACCAGACATACCCAAGCACATCTGATTTTCACTTGGTCTCTAGAGGGGCCCTGACACATTAAAACTAAACTAACTAAAGGGAACTTTTACCAGCTACCTTTAAATGTAAATATTGGTCACCTCACTTTCTAACTTTTTTCATTACATTACTTTATGTCTTAATTTACAATACTAAACCTAATAGAGTTCACCATTTGATCAACTTTTCTTATTAATCAGTTTCTTACGTTCTCTATTTAATCTGATTGTTTTAATTACAACTTAAAAATACTTTTATATTTTTGAATTCAACCCAGCTAATATTAGAATTTATATATGTGCTGAATAATAATATCGTGTTAGTAAAATAGAGATGGACTCTCTAAAAATGGGAAAATATTGCTAAAACCCTCTTTTAAGATATTTTGCTCTGTTCTTTGTGAGGTGCTATATAGGAACTTAAGTATATTTGCTCTTAACAAATAACTTTAAAATATTTAACCATCCTGACTTTTGATAGAAATATTCTTCATGTAAATATGCATGATAAGTGGCTGCACTTCCAGATTTTTAAACCTGTGCCTGATATTTAGAAAAACATGGGCAAAAATAGAATTTATGGTTTTCAAAAAATAAGTTTATTACATCCACACATCTTGAAAATATGCTTTGCTAACCTCTCTCTCAGAGCATACACCTGGCATCACCAGGGCAGATGTTCTAATTTGCTTGGTGCTCCTAAGCATGAGCCCTAATGCTCAAGAGAATATACTCTGTAGAATGTGGAAAGTCCTCATTTTCTGTATTAGAAAAGTAATGTTGTTAGTTAGCATCCTCCAAAATGTGTTTAGAGGTGAAATCGGTATTTTCCATGATGTTCTAAAGTTTCACGGAGAAAAGTTGTTTTAAGAAACAACATTACATCTCCAAATACAACTTATCACTTCATTTCTCTGCCAGGTAAAATCAAGTTTTAGGGTTGATGTTCTAATAAAAGAAAAACCTCTAAAGAATGATATATTTTGGCAATTCTAAATCAAATATATTTTGTCACCAAGGAGAGGTCATGCTTTCAACTTGTTGTTTTATACCAGATGTCCATTTAGGCCCATTTCCAATTTTAAATAAATCTCAGACACATCAGTTGATACCAATTAATCTGATTCCATGTACAAAGGTTAGCATCCATGTAGTAAAAATTTAAGAAAACCAGCAAATAAAACTGAAGAATAACTACTTAAAATGACATGGATAAAAAGAACTGTGGAAATTAAAGGAAGTGAATCCTGCAATATTATCCTAAATTCTAAATCAGCAAAGCATGAAATCCAACTCTTGGAAGGATTTTGAAAATGTATTTAACACTACAACATTCCTTGAACTCCATTCAGGCTTACTTTTGTTCCATGGTTTATACTGTGCCAATCAACTAATTTCACTTAGGCTTTACAGAACTCATACAAGTAGAGATTATAATTACCTAGCAAGTTAGTACATGGCAAGGCTGGAACACAACTGACTTGGAAGACTGTGTCAAGAAATCAGTATTTATGATTAATGTTGATTTCCAAGACACCAACATTAATACTTTCTTGTCAAAAGATCTCTTGTATCAGTACTTTCTTACCAAGTGAGTATTGGTGACATTTATCCAGAGTTAAATCCATGACTTGAAATCAAAGGACAATCAGTAAGTCAGTGGTTAGTGTCTAAGAGTCTGAGCTTTGGAGTCAACGAGACCCAAGACTGAATCCTAGTCTTGCATTAATTAGCTCCATGGCATTTAGCAAGCTACTGATTCTCCCCATTGTGTGAAATGGGTCAAATGACAATTACCTTAAAGATTTTTTGTAAATAACAGTGTAGTCAAATGGCAGCTACTAAGAGCACTATATAAATTATTTCAGGATACATGAAATAATGGAAAGCAGAGTTCCCCAGAATGATGAACATGTACTTTGAATTGATCTTATGTCATATGTGAAAGAATCTAGTTTGATAGTTACTTATTTTACAATAGAACAGCAATAATCATTATCTCGAAACTATGACTTTATGGGTGTATTTCTTTAAGTTGAGTGTTCCTTAGTTTGAGGCTAAGACAATTCAGTGAGTTGGTTTAAGGTTAATTAAAAAAAATGTATTACTATCTTTCAATGGGACCAAAAGATTTATAACTTGTTAAAAATATTTAAAATAAATTTTAAAAATCAATTTGGATGTTCCTCAAAACCCAAATTAATGTATTTGGGAGAATAAAAGAAGAAAGGGGAGAAATAAATAAAATAATCTTGTAATCATGGTATAGAACATATGACTTGTAGGTTTAGCTAAATTTATTTTCTAATATTACATACAAAACCTAATTACATATTATCATATGAGTGACCTATTTTGATTCTACATAAAAATCTCACTATAATTTATAGAGAGATTGGTTCAAGATGGCAGAGCAGAAGAATGTGCTCTCACTCCCTCTTTAGAGAACACCGGAATCACAACTAACTGCTGAACAAACATTGACAGGAAGACACTGGAACTCACCAAAAAAGATACCTCACATCCAAAGACAAAGGAGAAGCCACAGTGAGATGCTATGAGGGGCGCAATCACAGTAAAATCAAATCCCATAACTGCTGGGTGGGTGACTCACAAACTGGAGAACACTTATACCACAGAAGTCCACCCACTGGAGTGAAGGTTCTGAGCTTCTCATCAGGCTTCTGAACCTGGGGGTCAGGAAACGGGAGGAGGAATTCCTAGAGAATCAGACTTTGAAGGCTAGCAGGATTTGATTGCAGAACTTCAACAGGACTGGGGGAAACAGAGACTCCACTCTTGGAGGGCACACACAAAGTAGTGTGCACCTAGGGACCCAGGGGAAGGAGCAGTGACCACATAGGGGACTGAACCAGACCTACCTGCTAGTGTTGGAAGTTCTGCTGCAGAGGTGGGGGGTGGCTGTGCCTCACCATGAGGACAAGGACACTGGCAGAAGAAGTTCTGCAAAGTACTCCTTGGCGTGAGCCCTCACAGAGTCATTAGCCATTAGCCCCACCAAAAAGCCCAGGTAGCTCCAGTGTTGGGTCGCCTGAGGCCAAACAACCAACTGGGAAGAAACCCAGCCCCACCCATCAGCAAACAAGGGGATTAAAATTTTACTGAGTTCTGCCCACCAGAGCAAAAGCCAGCTCTACCCACCACCAGTCCCTCCCATTAGGAAACATCCACAAGCCTCTTAGATATCCTCATCCACCAGAGGGCAGACAGCAGAAGCAAGAAGAACTATAATCCTGCAGCCTGTGGAACAAAAACCACATTCACAGAAAGATAGACAAGATGAAAAGGTAGACGGCTATGTACCAGATGAAGGAACAAGATAAAACCCTAGAAAAACAACTAAATGAAGATAGGCAACCTTCCAGAAAAATAATTCAGAATAATGATACTGAAGATGATCCAGGACCTCGGAAAAAGAATGGAGGGAAAGATCGAGAAGATGCAAGAAATGTTCAACAAAGATCTAGAAGAATTAAAGAAAAAACACCTAGAAGAATTAAAGAACAAACAAACTACACTAGAAGGAATCAATAGCAGAATAACTGAGGCAGAAGAACGGATAAGTGATCTGGAAGACAGAATGGTGGAATTCACTGCTATGAAAACAATAAAGAAAAAAGAATAAAAAGAAATGAAGACAGCCTAAGAGACCTCTGGGACAACATTAAACTCAACAACATTCACATTATAGGGGTCCCAGAAGGAGAAGAGAGAGAGAAAGGACCCGAGAAAATATTTGAAGAGATTATACCTGAAAACTTCCTTAACATGGGAAAGGAAATAGCCACCCAAGTCCTGGAAGCGCAGAGAGTCCCATACAGAATAAACCCAAGGAGAAATGCACCAGGACATATAGTAATCAAATTGGCAAAAATTAAAGACAAAGAAAAATCATTGAAAGCAGCAAGGGAATAATGACAAATAACATACAAGGGAACTCCCATAAGGTTAACAGCTGATTTCTTATTAGAAACTCTACAAGCCAGAAGGGAGTGGCGTGATATACTTAAAATGATGAAAGGGAAGAACCTACAACCAAGATTACTCTACCTGGCAAGGATCTCATTCAGATTCGATGGAGAAATCAAAACCTTTACAGACAAGCAAAAGCTACGAGAATTCAGCACCACCAAACTAGCTCTACAACAAATGCTAAAGGACCTTCTCTAAGTGGGAAACACAAGAGAAGAAAAGGACCTACAAAAACAAACACAAAAAGATTAAGAAAATGGTAATAGGAACATAACATATTGATAATTACCTTAAACGTCAATGGACTAAATGCTCAAACTAAAAGACACAGGATTGCTGAATGGATACAAAAACAAGACCCATCTATATGCTGTCTAAAAGAGACCCAGTTCAGACCTAGGGAAACATAAATACTGAAAGTCAGGGGATGGAAAGATATTCCATACAAATGAAAATAAAAAGAAATCTAGAGTAGCAATACTCATAACAGACAAAATAGACTTTAAAATAAAGAAGGTTACAAGGGACAAGGAAGGACACTACATAATGATCAAGGGATCAATCCAAGAAGAAGACATAACAATTATCAATATATATGCACCCAACATAGGAGCACCTTAATACATAAGGCAACTGCTAACAGCTCTAAAAGAGGAAATCGACAGTAACACAATAATACTGGGGGACTTTTACACCTCACTTACATTAATGGACAGATCATCCAAACAGAAAATTAATAAGGAAACAAACTTTAAATGACACAATAGACCAGATAGATTTAATTGATATTATAGGACATTCCATCCAAAAACAGCAGATTACACTTTCTTCTCAAGTGCGCACAGAACATTCTCCAGGATAGATCACATCTTGGGTCACAAATCAAGCCTCAGTAAATATAAGAAAATTGAAATCAGATCAAGCATCTTTTCTGACCACAACGCTATGAGATTAGAAATGAATTACAGGGGAAAAAACGTAAAAAACACAAACACATGGAGGCTAAACAATACGTTACTGAATAACCAAGAGATCACTGAAGAAATCAAAGAGGAAATCAAAAAATACCTAGAGACAAATGACAATGAAAACACGATGATCCAAAACCTATGTGATGCAGCAAAAGCAGTTCTAAGAAGGAAGTTTATAGCTTTACATGCCTACCTCAAGACACAAGAATAATCTCAAATAAACAATATAACGTTACACCTAAAGGAACTAGATAAAGAAGAACAAACAAAACCAAAGTTAGCAGAAGGAAAGAAATCATAAAGATCAGAGCAGAAATAAATGAAATAGAAACAAAGAAAACAAGAGCAAAGATCAATAAAACTAAAAGCTAGTTCTTTGAGAAGATAAACAAAATTGATAAACCATTAACCGCTCATCAAGGAAAAGGGGGAGAGGACTCAAATCAATAAATTTAGAAATGAAAAAGGAGAAGTTACAACAGACACTGCAGAAATACAAAGCATCCTAAGAGACTACTACAAGCAACTCTATGCCAATAAAATGGACAACCTGGAAGAAATGGACAAATTCTTAGAGAGGTATGACCTTCCGAGACTGAACCAGGAAGAAAGAGAAAATATGAACAGACCAGTCACAAGTAATGAAATTGAAACTGTGATTAAAAATCTTCCAACAAACAAAAGTCCAGGACCAGATGGCTTCACAGGTGAATTCTATCAAAAATTTAGGGAAGAGCTAACACCTATCCTTCTCAAACTCTTCCAGAAAATTGCAGAGGAAGGAACACTCCCAAACTCATTCTATGTGGCCACCATCACCCTGATACCAAAACCAGACAAAGATACTACAAAAAAAGAAAATTACAGACTAATATCACTGATGAATATAGATGCAAAAATCCTCAACAAAATACTAGCAAACAGAATCCAACAGCACATTAAAAGGATCATACACCATGATCAAGTGGGATTTATCCCAGATGCAAGGATTCTTCAATATATGCAAATCAATCAATGTGATACACCATATTAACAAATTGAAGACAAAAAACCATATGATCATCTCAGTAGATGAAGAAAAAGCTTTTGACAAATTCAACACCCATTTATGATAAAAAACTCTCCGAAAAGTGGGCTAGAGGGAACCTACTTCAACATAATAAAGGTCATATACGACAAACCCACAGCAAACATCATTCTCAATGGTGAAAAACTGAAAGCGTTTCCTCTAAGATCAGGAACAAGACAAGGATATCCACTCTCACCACTCTTATTTATTTGACATAGTTTTGGAAGTCCTAGCCACGGCAATCAGAGAAGGAAAAGAAATAAAAGGAATACAAATTGGAAAAGAAGAAGTAAAACTGTCACTGTTTGCAGATGACATGATACTATACATAGAGAATCCTAAAGATGCTACCAGAAAACTACCAGAGATAATCAATGAATTTGGTAACGTTGCAGGATACAAAATTAATACACAGAAATCTCTTGCATTCCTATACACTAATGATGAAAAATCTGAAAGAGAAATTAAGGAAACACTCCAATTTACCACTGCAAGGAAAAGAATAAAATACCTAGGAAAAAACCTACCCAGGGAGACAAAAGACCTGTATGCAGAAAACTATAAGACACTGATGGAAGAAATTAAAGATGATAGCAACAGATGGAGAGTTATACCATGTTCTTGGATTGGAAGAATCAATATTGCGAAAATGACTGTATTACCCAAAGCAATCTACAGATTCAATGCAATCCCTATCAAACTACCAATGGCATTTTTCACAGAAGTAGAACAAAAAATTTCCCAATTTTTTTGGAAACAAAAAAGACCCAAAATACCCAAAGCAATCTTGAGAGAGAAAAACAGAGTGGGAGGAATCAGGCTCCCTGACTTTGACTATACTACAAAGCTACAGTAATCAAGACAGTATGGTACTGGCACAAAAACAAATATGGAACAGGATAGATAGCCCAGAGATAAACCCACACACATATGGTCACCTTATCTTTGATAAAGGAGGCAAGAATATACAGTGGAGAAAAGACAGCCTCTTCAATATGTGGTGCTGGGAAAACTGGATAGGTACATGTAAAAGTATGAAATTAGAACACTCCCTAACACCATACACAAAAATAAACTCAAAATGGATTAAAGACCTAAATGTAAGGCCAGACACTGTCAAACTCTTAGAGGAAAACATAGGCAGAACACTCTATGACATAAATCACAGCACGATCCTTTTTGACCCACCTCCTAGAGAAATGGAAATAAAAACAGAAATAAACAATGGGACCTAATGAAACTTAAAAGCTTTTTCACAGCAAAGGAAACCAAACAAGATGAAAAGACAACCCTCAGAATGGGAGAAAATATTTGCAAATGAAGCAACTGACAAAGGATTAATCTCCAAAATTTACAAGCAGCTCATGCAGCTCAATATCAAAAACACAAACAATCCAATCCAAAAATGGGCAGAAGACCTAAATAGACATTTCTCCAAAGAAGATAATACAGATTGCGAACAAACACATGAAAGAATGCTCAACATCATTAATCATTTAAGAAATGCAAATCAAAACTACAATGAGATATCATCTCACACCGGTCAGAATGGCTATCATCAAAAAATCTACAAACAATAAATGCTGGAGAGGGTGTGGAGAAAAGGGAACCTCTTGCACTCTTGGTGGAATGTAAATTGATACAGCCACTATGGAGAACAGTATGGAGGTTCCTTATAAAACTACAAATAGAACTGCCATACGACCCAGCAATCCCACTACTGGGCATATACCGTGAGAAAACCATAATTCAAAAAGTGTCATGTACCACAATGTTCATTTCAGCTCTATTTACCATAGCCAGGACATGGAAGCAACCTAAGTGTCCATCAACAGATGAATGGATAAAGATGTGGCACATGTATACAATGGAATATTATTCAGCCATAAGAAACGAAATTGAGTTATTTGTAGTGAGATGGATGGACCTAGAGTCTGTCACACAGAGTTCACAGAAAGAGAAAAACAAATACCATATGCTAACACATATATATGGAATCTAAGAAAAAAAAATGTCATGAAGAACCTAGGGGTAAGACAGGAATAAAGACACAGACCTACTAGAGAATGGACTTGAGGATATGGGGAGGGCGAAGGGTAAGCTGTGATAAAGTGAGAGAGTGGCATGTACATATATACACTTCCAAACATAAAACAGATAGCTAGTGTGAAGCAGCTGCATAGCACAGGGATATGAGCTCGGTGCTTTGTGACCACCTAGAGGGGTGGGATAGGGAGGGTGGGAGGGAGGGAGACATAAGAGGGAAGAGATATGGGAACATATGTATATGTATAACTGATTCACTTTGTTATAAAGCAGAAACTAACACACCATTGTAAAGCAATTATACTCCAATAAAGATGTTAAAAAATAAAATAAAATATTACTGGGTTTTTGAGCTATTCATACAATTTTGTACTTATATCCATTCTATTCTCATTTCTTATTGGATTGGATCATGCTAGTAAATTTTCTGATAAATTTTTTTATACAGATAATACATTTTTGACCAGTAAGATCAAACTGAATTATTTAATTCCATGGGCATAGACTTTTGATATATGTATATTTGTAAAATATAACAGTTTACTTATATGTAGCCCTTCTTTCTCACTATGTAGTTTCACATAGCCTACATGCTTAAGAATGTGGGTTTTCAGTATTAGAATTTCAGTTGTGTTAACTTAGGGAACACCAGCTACTTCTGCACCTTCTCATCAATATTGCAACCATCATTCTTTCAGAGCTCCTAATCAAACCATCTTCTAATCAGTTTTTATTTAAAGAGCATAGCATACTTCATATTTAACCCTCTAAAAAAAGCATGCTTTTTTTCTTCTGAAAGAGTCAGAACAATGATCTTTTAATTCTGTGTCACTCTGAAATGACAGTGTAACTTTGATTTTTAGATTTCTTCTCATCAGAATTAATAGAACAAATTTCAAAAAATAATTTACCATAACTTCATCTTTATTTTCCAGTGTCCTTGAAAAACAGAGGCCCAAACAACAGTGCAAAATTTAAACTTAGACAAATATGTAGGGCACAACATCTTTGTGAATCTAAATTCTAATTTGGTAGAATTAATTAGTGAAAAAAGATTCCATTTGGGAGCATTTCAGAGAATCAACAGATATATTTAAGTGCCACACTACTACCATCACTTCAAGTAACGGAAAGTAATTTTCAATAAAGAGCTATATGTCAGAGGCAATAACACAACTGATGAGTTATTTTCTTAACTGCCATTTCTGCTGTTAAGATTTTTTTGCCAAGGAACCAATTTTAGGAAAACTCAAACTCTGAGCAAATCAAGCTATTTCTTCCGCTCACTGACTTCAGATTACCTTAAGGTCCTAGATGTATAATCCATTTCCTCACTTTTTTCACAAAACTAATTTGAATTTTTGCAATAATTCCAACACACACGGTGACAAAATATGGGCACAAAACTGAGAGACTAGCCAATAAGCTACTTCGGAGAATTATGTTGGACAAGAAAGTAGTAGCTAATTATTCTGTCAAATTGTCAATGCAATGAATTGAAAGATTGGTTTCAATGACTTTTTTCTTTTGAAAACAATCCCCAAATCAATAAGATAATTAATTATGGGTATATGGAGATTAATTTGGGAAAGGCATTTTTTGTTTAATGAAAGTAAAAAGATTGATCTCAGTCTTCCAGGATTCACGAACTACACGTAGAAAAAGACTGTATACAACACATTGCATGTTGAAATCTAAATAGGTGAGATCAAGGGGAGCTTCAATCATTTAAGACACCTTCATGATTTCTTCATGGAGGAAGTAAGACCTCATCTGGATGAAGAAGGAGCAGGAAAAAGCATCATAAATATCAGAGGACATAGCAATTTTGACAAAAATGTGAAAGCATAAGTAAATATGCTCAGAGCACAGGGTTTCTGTAGGACAGTGAGGCTGTTTTAAGGGTGGGGTTGTAATTCTGCATTAAATGCTAAGAAATTTAGCATAGGGTTGGGAAACTTTTGAATTTTTTTTTATTTTTTAGCTATGGAATGAATTTAGAAGGCAAGCATTTGTTATGGGTCACCAAAGTGATACTTCTATAATAATAATGTATGATCAAAACTTATTTTTTCTACTCCTCAATACTCTAGGAGTGTGTAGTGACTGTGCACTGTGCCCATTTGTAGGACTATCATTTTATGATGTTACGGCTGAGTGGGCTGCATCAAAATCTAGCTTTTGTCAATCCCAGTCTCCCAGTTTATCCCTCTACTCTGTCCCCCTGGTAACCATAAGATTGTTTTCTACATCTATAACTCTATTTCTTATTTTTGGAAATAAGTTCATTTGTACCATTTTTTTAGATTCCACATATAAGCAATATCACACAGTATTTGTCCTTCGCTGTCTGACTTACTTCACTCAGTATGACAATCTCTAGTTCCATCCATGTTGCTGCAAATGACATCATTTCATTCTTTTTTATGGCTGAGTAATATTCCATTTTATATATGTACCACATCTTCTTTATCCATTCATATTACTACATATAAAATAGTTAACTAATAAGGACTTACTATATAGCACAGGGAACTCTACTAAATACTCTGTAATGACCTACATGGGAAAAGAGTATTAAAAAGAATGGATATATGTATATGTATAACTGATTCACTGTGCTGTACAGCAGAGAGTAACACAACATTGTAAATCAACTCTATTCCAAAAAAATTTTTTTAAAAATCCAGCTTTTGGGATGTCAGTCTCATTTTGAGAGATAGTCTCTATTTTGGGCTTGAGCAATAAGCTGGGAACACTGGTGTCCTGAGGAAGTGCACATCACCTCTGCTTGGGAATTCAGTCAGAGCCACCAAGTCTCTGAGCTACAGTGCAAAACCCTAAATCCACAATACATTGTCTAATCCAGTTTTCAGAAAGTAAATATTCCAGAATAAAAACTTCGATCGAAATATAATTTTTTGGAAATTGAGGCAAAATGAGTTGAAAAATCTAGAGATATTGGAAAAAGGAGAAAAAACAGTTCCAAAACACAAACAAGAATGTTAAGGATTTGGGGAGGTTTGATGGTTTGACAGCACATAAGCAAAAGCAGATAGTTGAAACAAATTTTGCCCAGTATAACCTTGGTAAAGTAAAGGATAAATAAGTCATGTTAACTTAGAAAATTTCACAGATAGGAAAACCCTTCTTTCCAGAACAGTATTTCCACACTGCTCTGATACCTTAAACTGGTGAATAAATATTCCTGCTCTTGTATCCCTAGAGTAGAATGAAACCAGAAGAAATCTGTTAACGGTAATGCCTTCCTCTCAATAATAACAGCGTGAAAACTATGCATTTACAATTTCACCATTTTCTGCTCATCAACACAGTTGGAACTTTAGATTAGTTCGTGCAGAGAGCCTCACTGCCCTCAAGTCTTGGCACAAGAATCTGGACTTCTCTATGTGTCAAAAAAAGGTTTTCTTGACAGACTGCTACCCTAGGAGAATCCAATATCCCAAATGTAAGGCCCTGGATTCAACCACCTGGTCTCAGTTTCAAAACCTTGAAGTTAATATCTGTAAAAAAATTCAGAGTTTTGGATAATAAATTGTACAGGCTAAACTGTCCAAGCTTCAGAAAGGAAATAAAGAAAGGGAAAAAACATTCATTCATTTAACAGTTACTGAGGTCATTTAGCATAGAAATAGTGTTCACATATAAACCTCACATGTATCTCATCTTGTAAAATTTCCACTTTGTTCGGTTTTTAATATTTGCTATTATAGTCCTGATTACATGCCAGAAATTTCCATTTAAGTTGAAATGGAATTTTATGATTATGTCTTGTGCCCGGGACTAATTTGGAAAGTAGGAAGTAATAAATTCTTAGAGGCAAATTTTTCATAGAACCAAACAGGGGAGGAGCATTCTTGCCACTAAGTGGTAGCACTGAAATTCACCTTTCAGCATGCATGGGCTTCCTCAGAGGTCAGTACACGACCCCCCAGGCAATCTCGAGACCGAGAAATGGAACTGAGCATCCCTTCAGTTACTTTGCTGCGCATCTCTGAGGTATTCAGAGACAGTGCATATCTGACAGTTATGAAGCTGGAGACTGGGGACCACAATTGCTACCGTCGAGCATGGAGGCTGCAGGAGAGGCGTGGTGGAGGAAACTCCTCTCCCATCTGTCTCCTGGCACATTTTTAGTTTGATATTTAAAGAGCAGAAAAGCATTACTTCAAATTTAGACCATTACTTCATGTTGATCATTCTTGAATTTATATCACTTTGGTCCTATCAAACTCAGTTAAATATTCAAAAATAAAATCTTTAAGTCTCCAGTAAAGTACGACTAGTCAAGAATTTCTAGTTAAGGAAGAGCAATTCATTGTTTGTCTCTGGTCCATCTGTAAGCCGAACTCAGTTTAAATGGTATTTGTTTTAATAATTTTTTAAACTTTCTGAATATATTTTAAAGCTAATTAAAATATGATGCATGCAACTGATTATATAGTTAATGTTGATGTGGATAGAACAAGATCATTAGAAATATTTCAAATGATAGAAACATCCTGAAATAAGAAGATATATTTGACAAGTCTATTTGTAGATCTAAATAAGCAATAATAGACATTTAAAGTACAAAATAAGCATTCTATTTGTGTCTGCATTTGCAACAGAGAACAAAACTGGAGGCAATGCATGTCAGTGCTTAGCATTGTGGGGCCTTCATAAGGTGGTGTAACTTTCCTTAGGACTCATGCTATGTACAATTCCAGGCCGGAGAGGCCCTTTTGCCATAATAACACAAATTTCTCCCTCATGCAAAATAACACTCACCCCCACCCCATCCAAAAACCCTCAAAAGTCTTATCTAATCACAGTATCAGGCTCAACGACTGGGACCTGGTGTTATATATCAAGTTTAGATATGGATCCTCTTGATCTAGAGACCTATGAATGTAAATAGATTGAGAAAGAGAAAGAGAGCAATAAACAAGTCAACTTTTTTTTGCCTCATACATACATCACACAATCTGTGGAACAGAGACGAGAACTCTCATAAACAATCACATTTGAAAAGGAGAAGCACATAGAAATCACCATTCCATGGTAACTCAGAATCCTGCTGTGCAAGTCTGTCCAGTCCCCCCTATCTGGAGGTAAGGAATGGTCCTTGATTAGGTCCAAGTCCTGGGTGTGGCTCTCATCCTCTACCTCCCCGTGGCTTTAATCTTACTGCTATGAGGGATTATTCTTTTTTCATTATCGTTATCCAATTCTAAAAAGGTTAATAAAGAAGATACGCTCTGTGGCAGCTAAGTAGCTTTCTTAGTCTAATTTCTGCCTGCAAAACTGGAGACCAAGAGTTATTTTAGATTTTAAACAGCTTCAGTCCCTTTTAGCCTTGGCTAGTGGTGCCTTAGCCCTGTTCCCCAACATCCCTGAGGGTTTTATGTACTTGATTACAGTCAACTACATTTGCAAAAGTAACAAATTTGTGAGTTTTATTATATATTCTATTACCATAAACTATATTTACAAAAGCCACAGACCTTTGGGTGCTTTGAGTACTATTGGCCCATCAGGAATCTGTGAGACCACGCTTTCTAGAGGCCTTTAAGCCCTGTGAGGATGTCCTAGGTGCCACCTTAATTCTTTCAAACATCTTAAGAAAGCATAGAAGGGTTATTCCTTAATTTGATCTATACCCCTAAGCTACATCTTAAAGACCCTTGATTTTATCTTTGCCCCAAAGCTGTATCTTAACTTGATAATATTTTACTGTCTGGTAGGGTTAAAGAGGCAGAAGAATTTTAGAGTTTTACAAACTAGCACATTTGGGGAGCTCTCTATTTTCTCTTCATTCTCTATACTAACTAGGTAGTTCTTTTCTGAGATCATCTCTCTTTTGTTACCTTACTAAATACATCCAATGAAGCTAGATCACTCATTCTACACTCTGCTTGGAATCCAACTTGCCCAAATCCACAAACTAATTAAATCTGATGTCAGCCTTCCAGATGATCACAAGTGACAGTTTTTACAAACATTTCATGACTATATCTTATGGGCTACCATTTTCTAAACCTCTTATATTAGCTTCCTTGTCACTTGCCATCCAAGCCTGAAATCAGTGCCCCATATTTTAATTTCTTGTTTTATCAGCACTCCACTTCAAGTACCAATTTTGGCATCAGATAACTTTTGCTGCAATAACCACAAAAATCAATAACATACCAAAACAAGAATTTATTTCTCACACATCTTACACATTGACTGAGGTACCTCTGCTTTTGTTGGCTGGACTCACTCCCACATCAGTGGGCCTATTGAGTTTAGTTGGGCTTACCTGAGTAGTTCTACTTCAAACATAAGGCTGTGGGTTGGCCAAGCAGCTCTGCTTCATGATTCACACAACCTCCTTGGACCTGCAAACCAGCCAAGGCACAGTACTCTTACACCAACAGCAGAGGTGCAAAAGAACACGTCAGGCACACAAGCACATTTCAGTCCCACATGCTGAAAAAGCCCTTGCTTTTAACATTGGCCAAAGCAAGTCATCCCATTATCCAAGCCCCGAATCTAAGTGTGGCAAAGAACACTCTGTATTTTTAGGGAAGGATTGCAAAATTATGTGAAAAAGGTATCAGTTGAGGAAGGAATGGGATCTACTTTACTACCAAAACACTTCTGTAGAAAAGATAATGAGTTTGTTACATTTTATACTCAAAAATATATATAAACATTTGGGTATATCCAGGAGGCAACTGAGGTCAAAGACTTAGTGATATCAAAGCTAGGGAAATAGATCTGGGCAACACTGCTATATAGATGTGCAAAAGCTTTGCAATGCATACAATATGACAAGGATAAAAGGGATAGTGTTTTGGAATAAATGCAAATGTGTGATGATAGATTGCGGAAAAGAAGATAGAAGAGGAGTCTAAGAAGGAGCACCCATGTATAAAGTAAAGTACATGTCAGCAGTGTGGTAGATACCAGAAGAAAAAAGAATTTGAGGGAGGAAGAAGTCATAAAATGTACAAAAAGGTAAACAGGGCTAAGGCCTGGAAATAGATAATTACATTTGGCAATTAAGAGGTATTATATCCAAGCTACACATATATATGAAGTAATCACATAATCTGTACATGGTTTAATGATATCTAAATACAAATTATGGATCACAGCATCTGACTTTAGGGCTGCCTACCCTAAGTCCAATTTAATAAACATTAGACTTTGCCCTTCATATCTCTAGGGGCAAATCAAATATTAAGATTCTTTGATATTTATATCTAATATACTCTTATAATTAGATGCATGTGGAAGGAGAGTAATTCAAATCACAAAAGTTGAAAAAAACAATTAGTCTGACAATGCCTTTTCAGTCTATCTCATTTACAATATGGGTAATAAAAACTATAATTAGAATAAAGCACATTAGGAGGAACAAATTCCCCAAGCCTACCCTACAAATTTTGACTCTGTGCTCCAGAGGGAACTTATTTAAATGAGCAAAAAGGAAATGCAATTCACTGGGAATAACAAAATCATAAGTAATATCAGTAAAGTTGTTTGCTCCCCACAATAATATCAGTTGGGATATTATACAAAGAGAAATAACAATGTTAGATTCTAACCCACCAGGAATAATTTTTCTATCAAAATTTGTTCAGCTAAATTAAACAAAGAGAATGCTATACATGGAATATGCCTAGCAAAGGTTCATCTACCTTCTTTATACACATGGCAAGAAACATAAAGTAATTTTGGCCACAAATGTTGATTTTCATGTATGCAAGCATTAGGAGTTAAGTTGTGTGTCTTCAAAAAATGTATGTTGAAGTCCTACTCCCCACTACCTCAGAATGTAACCTTATTTGGACATAAGTTTTTTGCAGTTGTAATTAGTGAAGATGAAGTCAACCTGGAGTAGAGTGGGCCTCCAATCCAATATGCCAGTTTTCACAAGGTCACGTCCCTTCCTAGGGTGTTCTACCTCCAATGACTCATCAGTGCGTGCACAGAATGTCCTGATCAACTTGGCCTATAACTCCAAAAGGTCATGCTAGCTCAGAGCTCACCATAATGTTGGCTGAGACCATGATTGGAGTTGCATCCTCCACTGACCCTTCTGGTCACTTCTGCATCATCCCCTCCCTTTCACACGTATTGATCCCAAGAGCTGTCCTTAAGAGGACCTTGCTCAACCAACTCCATCTCACAGTTGGCTTCCCAAAAAATAAATCTGCAATGCCCACCTAAGCCAGCTTTATTTCAAAGAAGATATCACCATGAATGCTTGTCAAGACAGGCCTTTCTTCTCCCTTTAGCAAATTAATCACACTCATGCAATCATTTATTCATTCACGTACTTGTTTTCAAAGATGAGTAAGCCGTGCTTTCTTCCCTGTAGGCTTCTTTCCCTATAAACTAAGAGAGGAAAACAAACATGTAAAATAAATGTGAATAAAACAAGATAGTTGGTTTTCCAGAGCTAGGTGTGAAGTCCAGACAAGCACACATGAGGAGCTAGAAATCGCTGTTGCTGTGCTGATTCACAGGCCATTTTGCCAGCTTCCCTTTTCTTCTCTCCTTATGTAAATCCTACACATCTGATAATGACAAACTTGACGTTCATCTCCTCTGGAGAACTTCTCCTGGCAAGTCGTCTCACTTTATTTATTTAGATTTTCACTGCCAATTATGAAAATCTTTCTGGTTAAAATATCATTACCTTTACTTTCAATTCAAAATATGTGTCTGCAGTAGGCAAAGTATAAAGTGCAGAGTTTCACAGAATTGATTGGAAAAATATGTATAAGTTAACTATTTTCCTGAATTCCAAAGTTGTCAGTCTGCAGAACTTTCTGGAGTGTATAGAAATGTCAATAAGAGGTTTCAAGATAAAACAAGGCAGGCTCCCTTAGGACAGGGTTCATTACTTTCCAAAGGAAAAATAATACTGATTTCTACAGTTCTGCTAAAATATTCTCTGTCTCTTTCCATATCACCAGATAAAGGCTGGGAAGTTAAAGGAAACTGGGGAAATAAGAAAAGTTATTTCACCTGACCTACACATTTTTCATTGATCACTTCATTACCAAATTATTCTACATACATCAAATTACACCATATCATCTTACTCAGAATCAGTGGTACAAATTAGGAGCTCAGTAAACATGTAAAATGAAATACTTAATGAATAAATTGATAGAAAATCACCTGCAGTTTACTTCCCATTAAAAAAATCTCAAAATTATACTCTTTGAAAAGCATTTTTGCATGTATATACTATGAGCATGATGCATTATAAGGCTTTGTCTCTAAATTTTTAGGGTTAAGTGAGTAAAAAATAGGGTTGCTAAAATAAAGCCAGGTAGGCAAGTAAAAAACTATATCCCATAGATCTGTGGAATTGCTACCATACTCCAGCAGAAGCAGCAACATATACAGAAGTTCTACTTTGCACCTTTTTCCTTGGGTAACTGCATTTTCAGAAATTATATATTTAAAGTTATTCTGCGCTATTATATTTATAGAATATTTCAGTGATAGTACTGCCCAAAGTCATGTCTAAATAACCATTTCTCTATAAATTTGCTCTAAAATTAATACTGTACTCAACACTTGTTCCTATGTGCTCTGGCAGCATTTCCGCACCTTGAAGAGAGGATATTTAAGAAAATTATAGATATTCTGTTTCTGATGAGCACACTAATCAATTACCCTTCCCAACACACTTAAACATAACCTCAAAGAAGTAAAAATTCTTGGCTTTTTTCATTATTATGTGTGAGTAGCATGAATAGCTTTGAAATAACAAACTGCAGTGAGCTGACTACTCCACCACCATTAGACCACCATAAACTATAAGAAAGGGCAACCAAGCCTTAACCCCTTGTGTGTTTCTCCTGCAATGAGATTTTTACTGATTGTCTAAGACCTTCAACGAAGCATCAATGTTAGAATACTTAGTTTGAGCTCTGTAGGATTCTGGAGTAAATGGAGAATTTAGGGCTGAAGCAGCACAGCAGGATCTGGGATAAAGCAATTGATGGCGGGGGCGGGGGGTGATAGATTTGAATCTAATTTTAACATTTGAATTCAAATGTGATCCTATACTAATCTCTCTAGCAGTTTACTGCCTACAGTGAAATTAACCTAGAAAATAAGTCATTAAATGCAGCCAAAGAAAGGTACGTTTATGTAGAATCTGGACAAGTTGGCAGTGATTCAACTCAAAGTAACCTTTTTCATACACTCTGCATTTATCTTTTTTAGTACATTTGTATACACAGGAACAAACATTATTGCTAAAAGCATCTTTGGATGGCAGGATTGTAAATTGGGTGAAAATATTTAATTACTGGTGCTCAGTTCCAGGGAACATGAAAACAATATGATTGAAGGGAATGGGAAAAACATGAGTTAAAGGAAATATTCTTTCTAAAGAGCATCTGATCCTTTTCTCTCCTATTTTTTTCAGGTTCAGAGGTTGGAACACTGTGTCTCATTCTTTGATTGACCTTTCTTTCCCACTTAGTGACTAAGCAAGCAAAATCTGCAGGGCATGTTTTACAGAATTAGTATAAGAAATGTGAGAAATAGCAGGCAAAATCTATAAGGAATTCACTATAAATATCTCCCCAAGATTTGTCAACCTTGAAAGTGATTACAAATCCTATTAAAGTTTATAAATTCTTAATACTTGCAACCTTTTTATAGTGAAAGATTTTAGACAGCATTTAAGTTGCCTAAGTTCTTTTGTGATCGAACCAAAGATCTTTGAGTGAGGATGCTATATAGGAGAGAAGTAAAAAGAGAGTAATGGAAACAGAGAAAAAGAGAACCAAAAACAGATCAAGCTTGGACACAGTGCCCTCCAATTACCTATTCAGTTACAATAATAGGTAATTATTGTAACTGAAATGAAGATAGGAAGAAACAATCAATGTTCAGCTTTTGTATCAAAGTAAACAAATTAACCCTTTGGCCAATTCTTTAGCTTTTTGAGTTGCAAAAGGCTACATCACTAGAGCAAGAGCTAAGTTCTTGTTATTCATATAGGCAGAGGTGAATAAGTAATTGATCAGTTTATGATATCCCCAGGCATCTAAAACTACTAAAGATTTTTGTGGTTTGGGAAGAAGGGAAAAAAGGCAGAAAGTGAGAGGCATTAAAGGGACATTGGGTCTTGCCCAACCTAGCATTAGCTCCAGAGTGTATGTGCACTGAGGAGGAGATTGATCCTACAGATGTTTCAGGGGTGACATGTGTCTTGCGTGCTAGGAAGCAGCCTGTGGCAATGTCAAGAGAGTCCCCACATGCTCCGATAGGGCACAAGGAGCAACCAACCCCCGACCCCTTCCATGCCCCTTGGTGGAGAGTGTCAAGGATATGACACTCAGCTGGTGGTCTTGAAAAAGATGCCTTGTTGGGACTGGAGAATGAATCAGATGGGAGGTCTCTGGGGACAAGCCAATGGGAACGATGCCAACAGCACTGACCGGGAGCTTCTACTCTTCTGGATATGATTCTATGTACAGTACATGGAGGAAAAAGTGTCCCTGGGAAGATGCAGGGTTGAGAAAGAATCCTAAATTCATTTTTTTAAACCTCAGATTGACTTGAGTTTGTATGAATTGACCGAGGAAGATTATATTTTTCTCCAATCAAGTTGAATGGGAACATTTCTGTTGAAACAAACAAAGTTACCACTTGGCACACCCGAGTTGTAGCTTGAAATTGTGTTCACAAAATTAGGTCTCTCTTTTTGTGAGCTTTCAACTATTTGCTTATGTTGTCTTTTGAGAAACTCTAGTCTGGTCTCTAGTCTCTACCTTATTAAATTTACCTGTCCTTGTTATACCTCCAATGCCTTGAGTTATACCTGTGGCATTAAGTTGGCACTCAACAAACATATAGTAAGAAAAGAAAGAAGGAAGGAAGGAGGGAAGGAAGGAAGTGAGGAGAGGAGGAAGAAAGGAATAAAGGATTACTTGCTTCCCAAAATAATGAAAACCATGATTTAAGTCTTAGCCTGCCAGTTAACTTACTTTAACTCTCTAAGACTTATTTTCTTAACTGTAAAATAAAGATAATGATACCTCTCTCCCTGGATGCTTATGAGAATTTAGTCAGGTAATGCCGGTACAGTGTTTGCTATGGTACAGCATTTAAAATCAGCCTTAAATATACGGTGGTTATTATTACCATTATTGTTTGTATTATTGCTAATAGTGTACACTGTCTATATCTCATCACTTAGCATTTATTATTTTCTAATTATTTTCCATTTATTCATTCGCGAATTTAGTATGTAATGTGCCAGGTACGTCCTAAGCATGTAACAAAATTAAAAATATTTAATACCTAAACAACAACCCTATAAAGTAGATACTTCTATTATTTTCTTTTTACAGGTGAGAGTATCAGGGCACAGAGAAATTAAATAACTTACGAAAGATCTCACAGTGTACAAATGGCAGAGCCTTCTTCACCCAAATATTATGAGGCCTCTCACTTATAATCATCTCTTCCCTCCTACTAACTTTCAGGTTTTTGAAAACAAACTCCTTGTTCGAAATCTGCTTTTAAATCTCCTTTGGCTTCTAACATAGTCCTGAAAACATGGCTGGTACTTTCTCTTTTTTTCTTTCTTTTTTCACTTTTTCGCATACTTTGTTACAAACGTATAATTTTTAAAATATAGACTGTAAAACTCCATCTGCAAAGGTCTGCTATTGTAAGGAGTGCATACCAGCAGTAAGGATTCTTTTTTCTCTATGAGTTTTTCTGTCAGTTTTGCTAGATAGTGGTAAATACAGGACCCACCATTTTACAGACCTGACTGAAGCTTCTGGCTGTATTCACATTGATCTTTTGAAGCATCCCTGCTCGCCTCAAAATTGAATGGAGTCTGAGCTTCAACCTCCAGGCAGTGAGATCAACAGCCGCCCATCTAGACTCTGGTTTTGAATGGTTTCCAGGAAGTATGATTTCTGAATGGGTACTGTACTTCACGGATTTGTTTGAATTGCCCATGCAGCTCTGTGTTTGTTAAAGAGCATTCTTCTTTTAAAAAATAAGAGGAATAAAAATCTTTACTCTTTAACCAAGGTACTTTAAAAAATGATCTTTTTGGTCTCTCAGCAGATATTCCCAAATTGATCCTATCACTACAAATTTTAGTGTTCTACTTCCACATATTTATAGGGTAACAGGTGGAGGGGACCTTATAAAATTAAAGGTACAGCTTCTCTTGAAATGGCTGTTACTTTCTCAGCACTGATTAATTGATTAGTATAAATTCATCTATTTATTTTGGCCAGATGATGGCATCATTTCAGTTGTAAGGACAAAATGTGTTTATGGTACTTACATTTTAAAAGATACAAAATCAGTGCTTTGCTAGACCCTTAGTCATTGTATATTGATATACCTGTACATTATCCTATTCTATTTGATTGTGGTTGCCATGTTTTCATGGTCAATGTCAGGAGTTACAGGAATGTGTCTGTAATGAAAACTTTGGAAATTCCAAATAGACCTGAGACAAAGGGTCTCTCATTCATTGGGCTAATCATTGAGAAACTAATTTATTATTTGTGGAGATTTTACTAGCAGAGATAAAGCAAATTAGTAATGCCTAATAGTGTGTGGGTGGCTAACACACATTCTGCCTGAAAGAAATATCTAGCAGCAGACACATGCTGTCACTTGAGTTGCATCTACTGCCATCAGCTGACCAATTTAATAATTACTAGCTACCTATTTAGTAAATGGGGCCTGAAGGAGTATTGGGTCAACATAAGGGAAGATATTGAAACCCAAAAATAAAAAACAGAGATGTATGTTCTACTATTCAATGACTGGACAAAGTAGCCAGCTGTATAGCATTGCAGTCCGGTCATTGCAGAAAGGTCTTCCATCAGATGTTCTGCTGTTCCCCACTATGGACCACATCCAGTCATAGATCCCTCCACATTTTTTTCCTTAGCTCTTTCCCCAATTTTGCATTATTCCCTTTATTAATATCCTACTTCCCATGTACTTTTGGGTATTTACCTGTTCTTTCTGTTCAGTGGTAATGGATTTCACTTGATGGCTATAGAGATACCATTGTTAGCCTCTTTGGTATTTGCTTATTCAGGAAACTGCTCTTGTAAAAACTTCAGTTCAAATGCAGTTGACCAGCAGCATGGACTGTGATCTGAAACTTCAACATGAAATTGCTAACATCCTCTAAGGCTGTAAAACCAATGCCTCGGCATATCCTACTCAGTATCTCCAAATGCACTGGAAATTCACTGCTTATTTTGCCATCATACTTGATACTTGATCTACCTGTTCCACTTTAAGAAGAAAAGGTAAAGCACATTTGGGAAGGAATAAGATACTAGTAGGGACACTAGTAGAGACAAGTAGTCCCGTGAAAGGGGTTTCTGTCCGGGAATCGACTGCATCTACATGTATGATGATTTTCAAAGGTACTACAAGAATGTTTGGGGACTATTTCTTAAACTCAGGTTTGAGGAGTAATTTTCTAAGATATAAAACTAAGCCAGATATCATTAAGGAAAATATTTTAGATTATAGAACACAGCAAATATAAATTGAAAGATACACTTCAAAAAGAGGAAAATATTTTAGTGCATAGGACAAGAAATATTCCAAGTCAAATACAAAAAGATAAAATTAAAGAGAGAGAGTAAGCAATGAAAATGTATAAGAAATCATTAGAAAGTTACTTTAAACATATGGTCATTAAAATATGAGAATTAACCTCACTAATAATCCAATAATTTAAATTAAATGAGTTTTTTCAAAAATTAAATTGGCAAATTAAAAATTGATAATAAAAAATGAGAATAAAAATGATAAAAGCCCAGTGCCAGATCCAACATTTTGGAGGGCAATTTGACAATAAGTGTCACAATTTTTAATGTGCATATACTTTGACCTATAAATATCACTTCTGAAAACTTAGGAAATAAATAGACATATTATAAGTGGTAAATATATTGCAAGGATATGCACACCTGAGTTGTTTTTAGTGGTGCAAAGTATCATTAGCCTAAATGCTCATCAACAGTATTTAGTTACATAGTCTAGATCCATACAACAAAAAAAATATTCTGCGGAAATCAAAAATAATTATGTCATTGACTTTTGGATGGGTCCAAATTATATTAAGTGAAAAAAGGAAACAGAACTAATCTAAATATTAAACTGTCTTTACAAAGAAATGAGATTAAAAAACAATATGTCACTTTAAAAAGGCAAATTATATGAACAAGAATCTCACAAAAAGTAAACACAAAATGGAAATAAATTTAAAAATTAATGCTCAGATTTATTCACAAGAAAGAAATATACTACAGAACAACAATAATGCCCCATTTCTAAAATGATTCAAGATAAAATATTTTATAAAATCATGTTAGTGAAGCTGTGAGAGGGTGGATATCGTCACCTATTGTTGATGAGATATGTCTAATTTTGAAAAGCAATTTGGAAGTATTCTTACTGCAGATCAACATGTCAGCAAGCCCACTTTCAGAATATATCCAGCAACTTTAAAGCTAAAAGTTTTAAAGATATAAATATCTGAAAACTCCTTTAAATATTAAAAACAATATTAATATCAAGAAGTAGGAGACAGATCTAATAAATTATTATAATCTATACAATGGAGTATTATGCAGGGATTAAAAAGAATGTGGTAAATTGACAAAAAAGTGGATTGTAATAAATGCTCAGTAAACATAAAATAAAGGGTAAATCACAGAACGGTGAGTTAAGAATAATCATATTGTATGAAATAAGCTATTTATGAGTACATGTTTTATCATACAAAACTGGCTAGTTCTGTGAAAGAGAGGATGTGATCATAAAGACTGACTTTTTGAACCTTTATTCATATAATATACCCTCTGTATCTTTGTGTGTGTGCTATTGGTTTGTCATATACTGGTTTGTATTACTACTTTTTTAATAGACCATTTTAAGTTATTGCAAAATACTTAAATATAAAATGCCAAGCAGGATAGTAAAAATACTGGTCTTCTGTAATACGGTCAAATTTCTATTTCTATACTTATCCAAATATAAAAGCCATAATCAAATAAATTTTAAAATTCAAAACTAGAATAATACACTCTAATATATTGATGCTTTATAACTTTATATCTTGATAGTCCTAATGCTAAGAACACACAGAATTAAAGCTAAAAGTATTCTGTGTCATAAATATAGAGTAATTGTTAGTACTTACATAGTAATAATAATAATATTTAACTTTTTTAAAGTTGTCAAAGGCTCATAATGTCAAAGGCTCATATCTTATTTGAGCTTCATAACAGCCATATAAATTATAGATGAATATAATACAATTTTAATGGAAACTACTCCCAAATCCCCACATTCCACACACACAAACATCTTAGAGACAAAATGTTGCATTTAAAAATGCATTGTAATATAAACTGAAACACAGATTTTAAAAGTGTATCTACCTTAAAATTTACCTCTCTGAAGGTTTAGAAGAATAAAAAGTACCATATTAGCGTATCTTATGTACAATAGCAAATTGTTTATCCATATTTAAAATGAATACTTATAATTGTTCTTGTATATAAATTAAGTCTAGTTTGCTCCACCTGCAGTGAATTTGTATAAATTAGGGTAAAAACAAAATTTCCTCCTTCCTAGTTGCAGCAGTATATAAAGCTGCTACAAGACACACTTGTCAACACCACACAGGTAGGACTCATGCAATAATGAAGCAAACTGATTTTTTTTCTTCCACTGTCCTTGCAAACCCTTTCAGTGAGGCTTGTCTCCTTTTCTGAATGAAATCTCAAGCAGAGCCCATATATTTTTCGGTCACTGTCTGCTTCTATAAAGGCCTGCAGTCACATTACTCTCTCTAATCATCCAAGAGATCCATTCCAGTAACTGGTATGTTCAGGCAAAGTAATAGCCAAAACTCCAAACTTCGATAAAATTCAAAGCTTCTTCCCTCCCTTTTCTTGGGCCTATTGAAGGCAAGAACACTTCAAGTGGAAATCAGTAGGGAGCTGCCTGGCCCCTCTCCTTATTCTCTCCTCTTCCCCTTTCCTCCTCCTTCTCTAAGCTATTGATAGAACAAGCAAGGAGTCAGGAAAGTCTTATTTCTGTCTATTCTGAGGCCATGGTAAGCCGTCCATGGATTCCCTCCCACTTCCTGGGAAATACGTCTTTCTTTTGGGCTTTCTTATCCCCCATCATACTTCATATCACTCCAAAGAACTATTGGATAGGAAATATGTATTTGCTTTTAATTTGTCAATTCAAAACGTTTGGCTGGAGAGGCATGACGGTGAGTGTAGTTGAAGACGGCAGTACCCAGACAAGGAAGGGGGATCTCTAAATACAGAAACCAAACTGGGTGAGTGATTTGGGAGAGTCATTTTCACACAGCACTACACCTAAGGCAGCACTTATGCTCAAACTCTGAAAGCTTGCATAAAAATGTATTATCCAGTTTATTCATACTACTTCTCAAGCACCCATCATGGTATCTTAATCTTGGTTGTAATTATATTTTGTGTATATACTTATAAATACAAGTTATATAATATATATGTGATATATATTATATATATAATAAATATGTAATATGTGATATCTTTAAGCTTTTTAAAAATAACTTTAGCGTTAGTTTCTACATTGAGTGGTATGTAAGAAATTTTTCAAAGTATTTTCTAGATCAGGAAAGACCCAAGAATAAATTATTTTAATACTTCTCCTATATATGCATAGAGTCAGCTTATCAGGAACTTCAAAATAACAGCTTAAAAATAACCACTAGAAAAAAGAAGCAATTAGTCAAGTGAGGGATTTTCAAGTCAAAGTAAGTTGACATTGTAACTTTGTATTAAACTGTTTGCAAAATATGCTATTTCAAATTTTAAAAATTCAATTTTCATATTTGTTGACAAAAACTAACATAGGGATGAATAAAGTATTGCTTACGTCTGTATCCCTAGCAACTACCTAACTCTACAGGATCTAATCAGTAAGCTCACCACCCACATACTACAATCAGCGTCTATGTTTTTGAAATTGTTAACGTATCTCGCCCTAGTCCTTGTAGGGGAAAATGGAGATGAGTATCTTATCACTTACTTATCATCACAGGAAAATAAAATACACATTTCTATTACAGCTTTGATGTCACAGAACAAATATATACTTCTGAATTTAGGATTTCTGCTTTCTAATAGACAAGATTTTTTAGTTGATATTTGTCTGGCAACCAGTGGGAAATGATTCCCTGTTTCTCACTATTGTCAAAAAGGATGGCAATGTCAGTGTCTATGTAGTTTGTCTCTCACAAAGACCAAAGAGTTTTAAGAGCTAGGGTTCAAGATGTGGTTATGAATGAGGAATTATTTAATCATATTTTGGAAAAGCTATCAAGTGTATTTCTATACTTGCATTCAAGAAGAGATTATTTGGTAAATTTGTTTATTCTACAAAATATGTGTTATGCATCTACTCCGTTCAAGCACTACGTTAGGTACTCAGGATACAAATATTGGGGAAGGGGGAACTAGTTTCTACCTTCTAGGACTGTATAGAATGGAGATAGAATGAAATAGGCATGCTAACCATAAGTTATAATGCGAAGTGTTGTTGCTATAATAAAGTCACATACAAACACAAGAAGAACTCAAGACTGACAGGATGAAGGGGCACTTGGGTGACAGCGAGCACCAGGCCTAACAGATGCGAGGACTATCAGATGTGAAGGCATGAGTCTGACAGGGTCTGGCAACACTAAGTGATTAGAAACAGGAAGTGGAATGTTGAATCAGGTGAGATACAACATTTATGTAAGGGTCATACGAAGAAGAATCTGGTATGTTAGCAGAAGACTAGATTTTATTCTTTAATTAAGTTTTTTTAATTGCATTTCCATTTGTAGGTGACCAGTTAGCTTTCCGTGTTGAAAAGATCATTCTGGAGATGATACTGAGTCTGGACTAGAGAAAAGTAAGCATAGAAGAAGAAAGATAATTAAAGAAATTAATATAATTATCCAAGTGAGAAGAAGGCGGGAAGAGAATTAGGGCAGGGGCAGTGAGGATGAAGAGAAGGGGACCAAGAAGAGAGATGTTTAAGACATTGAGAAGGTGCTAAATTTTTGATTCCAGAAGGTAACCAAGAGGAGATGTCTAGGCTGAAGTTCCTCTGTTTCTGGATTGGGCTAATGAGAGGATGATCTTAAGACAAGGGATATAAAATGGAAGATAAATTTGTTTTATTTTGTATTTAGCAAGAGTTTGAGGAAAAGAAAGTTCTCTTTATGTTACATTGAAATGGAAGTTCCTATGAAAACCTTTATGGATTTTCCTACTGGAGAAAAAAATACTTTTAAAACTATTTTTCTTTTTGTTTTACATGATTAGGAAGTTTTCATAAGATCTCTATAAATGGCCAAATAAAGCTGATATCTAATGTTAGTAATATTTAAACCACTGATATTAGAGTAATTCATCCAGAAATTGTATTGGAAGTACATGGTTTAAAGAAAATATAAAGTATTGGTTCTCTACTCTTTAAAAAAAGAATGTTTTTTAATGCCAAATTGTCATTTTTAGTATCATGCTCTAAGGCTTTGACTTCAAATGTTTTTGAAAATGGCTCAGCCAATGTACCCATTCACACCTTCCAGGGGAGTCAAGGGGAGGTAGACGTGAGAAAATTCAGTGATAAAATGAGTGTCACCACCATCAGCCAAATTACAGCAGGACCTATAGGAAGCTGACCCAGGCCCTGGACCTGGAGTGCAGTAAGATGGATAACATTGCATTACCAAAACTCATCTTGAGCAGAATATTAGACATGGTTGGAAGGAACATGTTGATAAATCATGTAAGGTCAGGGTGGAGGTTTATAGGCATCCCATGGGCCATTCTTGAATAACAACATATGGTCACTAAATAGTCTTCCAAGAAAGGTGAGTCCTATTATATATATGCAAGGGCTTTCTGGAAAAGAGCATGCAGTTTCTGAGACAGAACTAATTTCTTAGTCATAAAATAGGAAACAGCCGACTCTTCCTCCATGGGTCCTCCTTCTCTGCCTCAGTCTCAACCTCTCCTCTAAAAACTGTCAAAATTTTATTTGTTTAAAAAGGTGCCAAATTACTTGGCCTGTGTGAAGCACCCAATTATTAATATTCTTAGAGTACTCATGCATTTAATCCACTTAGTCCAAGAAGATAAATAAAATGCTCAAAAAAAGAGTCCTTCATGGTCTAAAAGGTTTTGTTTTTCCTTCCATTTTTCACGTCTACCCATTTGCTATTATCTATGGTGTGCTTGCATGTGATAGAAACCCCTCTTTTAAGGTCAGTATGTTTTATATTGGCATGTTTACCTCTAATATCCAAACTTGAACAGGTTTATGATTATGAAAAAGGGGCAATATGCTGGGGATATTAGTACATAAATCATGTAACATAAATTAGTACATAAATCATGTCAGGAAACCTATCCTGTGTTTCAAAGCAGCAAAAAGCTTTGAAAGTATTGATATAGGTCCAAACAAAAGAGCATGCAGAATTTTTTCTTTTGTTCTAATTGGATATCTCCTAGAGATGTGGCATATTTTAAGTCTTAAGAAATTCCACTGATTGTAAACATTCTTATAAATAGATTCATTTAACAGACTTTGATGAGAGAAAGGTTGTCAAAAACTGAAATTCGTTTCTTAATATTTGCCATTTTATACTTCATTCTGTAAATTTTAGAGTTAGAAATGTAAATTGTTCTTCTAGAACTAGAGCACTCAACCAAGACAATAACTACAGTGTTTTTCTAAAAGAGCAGAAATAAAGACAATCATTTTAATTCACGTTAAGAATTTAGAAGAGTAAAGATTTACTGTTAAGTTTGCTCAAATTCTAACATGCCAGTCATGCTGAGATATTCAAATAATGTGTATTTTCTTCAGCATCGTTCAAAGCCTCCATTAAATTGCTTACATTTAGCCTATTATTTCATCCTTTGACCTTATGAAGCAAGTTTTCCTGAGGGATATAGTAAAACATCTGAATGACAATGTTGAACTTTCAAGTCACAATTGTTTTCTTCATTAAGACATTTCCACACTTCCTCTGTATGTAAGACAGGATCAGAAGGACAGACTCTAGTGAACAAAAGAGGAGAACATCTTTAAATGTCTAATTAAATTAATTTTTTTTTTTTTTGTCTCTCAAGTTAGAATCAAAAGACTTGAGACCTGGTTCTGCTATGGGTTGTTTGTGCCTTTAGTTTGAATGAGCTTTAAATCCTTACATCTCAGTTTTTCCCAAATAGAAATGAATGGAAAAAAACAAAACCATTTCTATGCACCTAGTTTATTCCACTGTTCTATGGTTTTATGATAAAATAAGTTTAAATAATGAACTTTTTGTTCTTTTTGTTTCCCAAAATCATAAACTCTGAGACAACTCCTTAAATTTTCTTTTGATAAAAATATAAAATTAAGTTAAAATCATACGAGAATTCTCTTTTCTTTAAAGAAACAGTGACTATCCTACACAACGAAAGTAAAACACTTTGACAATAAAATTACCTTTGCCTGATTAAACACCATGGTGAAATGCAAGTAAAGGAAAGAAATCCATATCAACAAAAGCAGTAGAACAAGTAGAAAGGGAAAATAAATGATTTGGAAACATTTCTTGCACAGACATAATAGTACAACAGATTAGTTAGCAGATGATAGAAGTAGACATGAGTTTGAATTATGGTACCATAACTTCCTAATTGTATAACCTCTATCAGATAAATTATCCAGCCCTTTAAACCTCAGTTTTCTAATCTATACAATGGGGATAAAAATAGAAAACAACTCTGAAATTGCTTTGAGGACTAGATAAAATAATGCATTGAAGTTGCTTACTATAGGACCCAGCAAGCGCTCAACAGGTAGAAGGGATCTCAAACATGCCTGGAATTTAGTCTTGGTAGAAGCCTCAAGAATACTTGAAAATTTAATCTTCAGTTTACTAGTCTCATGGCAAATATTCAAGAATGAACAATGATAGTCTTTTAACATTTCCTTGCTTGTGGAGACCAGAAAGACAGGTAGCAGCATCTCCAGAGACACTAAAAAGCAAAACAACCACGAGAGTATGGGAGAGAGCAAGTTTTCCCATCGGTCAGAATTCTCACCTGAGTGAGTGGAAGTATCAGTAATTCACGTCTCTGCAGGCAACAGTGAGGTAACCGAGAACATTGTATCTTCATCTCGAATCATGACACAGCCATAATTGTATATATGATTTATAGCTATTGCCATTAAAGAAATATTTTATTTTTTTTCACTTTCCATCACTCTCATTTTCTTCCCTTTTTTCTGGCAAGGAGAAAAAGCATAAATGTAGGGTTTCCATGTTAAAGGCTTACTTACTCTAGCCAAAGTTCCCCTTTCAATCCCAATCCTCTGTGGAAAGTCTCATGAGGTGTCTTAAGTCATGGACCAGGAACTAGACCTAAAATTTCCAGGATGGACAAGCTGGGAAACGGTATCGAAGGCAAATCAGAGATGGTTTCAACAAAGTCTTTAACAATAACTTTAACTTTTGTAAATAAATATTTTCCTGAATCTTTGCATTTCTTTAGGTTCAACTGCTCAGAATCATCTTATTTCCTCTACAATGGCATGTCTCCCCTCCCGCCAGATCCCCACTTACAATTTGTTTCTAATTATTGATTTACAAGTGTGTCCTCCCCTGTGTTATTGGCTTGAGACTTTCAAGTAACACCCCAGTTGAATCACATGTTATCTTGAAATCACCATCCTCCAACTGGGAAACCCTTGGACTTTTGCTTTGGTTTTGGTGGTATTAATTTTTGATAAAGATGGGTACCTGTCCTTTTGGTCAAATATTGTCTTTTGGAGGAAATCCAAATGCCCTAAAATAGAGTTATTTCTATCATAAAATAAATAACAAAAACTCCAAAGAAAAATTTAATTTGAATAGAATGAGCTTCTTAAACTTTAATTTTGGGAACCTGAGACTTTTCAATGAATTTTCTGTTGCAAAATTCAGCTTTTCTTGGTCCTAGCAAAGTGAATTAGAACACAGGCAACTGTTCAAACTTCTAAATTTTGAAACAATCTCTATGTTTTACTCAGTTTGTTATTGCTCCTTCATGCTGTGACTATGGTAAATACTTCTAAGATGTGTTTGTTGAATAAGTCTAGTCCAAATCCATACCAAAACCATATATCATGGAGCAGAAGGTACATTTATTTGTATTGCATTGTCTGAAGTGATTTTCTACACTGATTTAATTTAAAAGATAATTATTTTTCTCTTCATTCTGCCTAGTGGTCTTATTTGCATGATGGTCTTCCCTTGTGTGTGGTTTTTTATTTTTGGAGGTGGGATCATATTGCAAAATTAAAACTTTTTGGACTATTGCATGAGTAGTATGTATTAAAGTAGTACAAAGCTAATAAAATCATTGTGAGTTACATGACATAATCAGCTTTCAGTAATAACAACAGAAACAAAAATCCTTGATTTATGTATAAGAGTATTTGGATACTGCTGTCCAGAAAGTCACTCAAATTATTACACAAGCTTGAGTAATGAACAACGGACCCTCTGCCAGGTTTCTTTCTGTCTTTTAGAAATTGCAAAAGATACAACAAATATGTGCTATTGTGGTCTTTAAAATGTTGAAATGTCCTTGCATCGCTGGGATAAATCCCACTTGATCGTGGCGTATGATTCTTTTAATGTGTTGTTGGATTCGGTTTGCTGGTGTTTTGTTGAGGACATTTGCTTCTATGTTAATCAGTGATATTGGCCTGTAATTTTCTTTTTTTTTGGTATCTTTTTCTGGTTTTGATATCAGGGTGCTGGTGGCCTCATAGAATGAGTTTGGGAGTGTTCCTTCCTCTGAAATTTTTTGAAATAGTTTCAGAAGGATAGGTATTAACTCTTCTCTAAGTGTTCGATGGAATTTGCCTGTGAAGCCATCTGGTCCTGAACTTCTGTTTGTTGGGAGTTTTTTAATCACAGTTTCAATTTCAGTACTTGTGATTTGTCTGTTCATAATTTCTCTTTTTTCCTGGTTTATCTTGGGAGATTGTACCTTTCTAGGAATTTGTCCATTTCTTCTAGGTTTTCCATTTTATATAGTTGCTTGTAGTGATCTCTTATGGTCCTTTGTATTTCTGTGGTGTCAGTTGTAGCTTCTCCTTTTTCATTTCTAATTTTATTGATTTGAGCCCTCTCCCTTTTTTTCTTGGTGGGTCTTTTTGTAGGTTAGAACATCATGAAAATTTGGTTGACGTTCCATAACTGGTTAGACAGAGGGCAGAGGGAACAAAGGAAATGAGGCAGTGGATACTTAGAGGATAAGTCATAAATTGTGTTCATTTGAAACACACACCTGTACACAGACACACACATATATACACACACATATGTATACACACATTTCTTAAGGCGCAGGGTAACTTCAGCTGACATCTGTGTTACACTTAGAATGTGTTAAGTGTAAAAGACTAACATCATAAGATCAATAATTTCTAGAGCTGCAAAAACACGTGTGCAGTATAAACATCTTTCTTGAAAGGGTAAATTTTACAGTTCATATAGAATAGTTTGGTTTTCTAAAACTGCATGCGGTATTCAAATGTATAAGCTTCAACTTTATACCCAATATCAGACTCTATATAAATATAATCATTTCCCATGATGTTTATATAAAATGAATGTAATAAAATTTTTGATTACACATTATGGAAATCCATATGAAAAGACAGAAGGTACCATATGTATAGAAAACCTTTCAAGTTCTCGTAATTTTTTAAATCTCATTTTTCCATAAAGAATAATGGTATCTCAGGATAAACTTCAAACGGTTCTCTTTTACTCTTTTTTTTTGTAATCATGTGAAAAACACACACACAAAAATAAATGCTGTGAGCTAAAATGAGCTTAACATTTAGCTTTAATGTCATCTCTCCCTATAGAGTGACTCTTTAGGTGAGTAAAACATTCAGTCAGTATATCACACAAGCAGTAAATTTTCTGGAAGTTTCTTCTCATGTGGACAGCAAGTATCCTCATGAGGCTTCCATAGTTATTCTGCACAGTCCTTTACATTCTCTTCATAATTTGAGGAAGGTGTAAAACAAAAGCCTAGAAATCTAGATTGATATAACATACTTGAAAAGAAAACTGTTAGAAGTAGTTGAGATATATTTATTTCTTTGTACCAACCAGGCACACATGTATTAAAAGCTGGGTGACAGAAAATCAATAAAATGCATTAAGCCTGACTTGCTTCCACGAGTTAAAAAATAAATAAATAAAAATGAAAAAAAACCCTATTATTCCATTCAAAATACATGGTCGCCTACATGGTCTTAATCCTCTAGGAACACGCCTGTCTTAAAGGATTTACTGATAAAACTAGTAAATAGGAGGGTCAAGATTTACGATCCACTCTACGTTTTACTATATTTGTAAAGAGTATTCATTTTCCTCAAATAGCTGAGAAATATTTGGCCCATAACAAAGAAGTGCCACATTTGATCCAAATTGTTAACATTTTGTATTAAGGATTAAGTACTTTTACGGGCTTCCCTGGTGGTGCAGTGGTTGAGAGTCCGCCTGCCAATGCAGGGGACACGGGTTCGTGCCCCGGTCCGGGAAGATCCCACATGCCGCGGAGCGGCTGGGCCCATGAGCCATGGCCGCTGAGCCTGTGCGTCCGGAGTCTGTGCTTTTTTAAAATACGGGCTCTGGTTGGTTTCTTTGTACTCAGCGTCAACCAAAGCTATCCTGTCACTTGGCAGAGAAGCTTCTATGGGAGCAACTTTGCCTAGGGCTGATCCTTTGTGCACTGAATCGCTATCTCAGAGACGTGTTTGGTGTTCTGTCTTGCAAAAGCTGCTGCTTCTTTGTGGATCCACCTGATGTTTTAGACTCTGTTTGGTCCTTTGGTCTCAGGTGGTATTCTATTGCCCTGATGTAAAAGAAAGCAATTTGTTTCCACACAATTTGGTGTAGACCCTTCTGTTTGCAGACATTCTGAAACCATCACTCTTTGTTGGCTTTGATGTCCTATGAGCCTGCTTAGAGTGTACGAAATTCCTTCCACCGCCACGTGCTCAGTAAAGGAGTAGAAACCCTGACTCCCTTCAGCTTGCAGCTACAACTAGCTTAGCAGAGGAATCCTGCAATTCCTTACATGAATCCTAATGGACTGACTTTGCTCCATGACCTCAGTAATATCAACTTGTCATCTAATGTTAAAGTTTGTTCCAGGATTGTGTGTCCTTGAACATAACATTTCTTATCAGTGTGTGTCAAATTACTCATGGGTAAAATGGAGGACGTAAGGGATAGACAAATTCATGTGGTATTCTAAATATGAGAAACGAAATAAATCATTATTTACTGTACGTCAGTCAGTCATTCAGAAAGAAATAGCAAAGGATTAGTTACTCACATTAATTCATTCATTTATTCACTCGTTAAAATATAAGCTCCATGCAGACAGGAGACTTGTTTTTCTTCTCTGGGGATCCAGTACTAAAAAACAATGTCTGGCACATATGCTTACGTCAAGAAGATACAAAGACATATTAAAGAAATAAAATAAAAGTAACTTCTTACCCTCAAGTAAGTACGCCAGTTGTATTACAGTGAAAAAAGCTTGGGGTGGGGTGGGGAAATTCAGAAAACCAGAGTTCCTCCTTCCACTTTGAAACGTACTTGGTATATGATCTTTGACATCATTTAACCTCTAGGTGCCTCAGTTTAGTCATCCGGAAATGGAATAATGTGCAGTGCATGAGGATAATATATTGAGTTCAGTCATATATAACAGAAAATCCAAGTGAGTAATAAAGTCTTAAACAGGATGAGCATATATTTTTCTTCAAGTAATAAAAATTCCTTTATTGGCAATTGAAGTCAGACTTTACAGCTCCACGGTACTATCAAAGACCCAATTTCTTCCTGCCCCCCTGCTCAACTGTCCTTAACATGTTCACCTCATTTTATGGTGACAGATGGCTGTTGGAGCTTCAGTATCACAATATTGCAGGCGGAAAGATGGGAAGAACAAAAGTTCAAAGGGTCAATCTGGCTGAGTTGGCTTCCTTTTAAGGAGTTAGGCACATGCTATACCTTCCCTTATATCTCAGTGGCAAGAACTATATCACATATTTACAAGGGGTGCTAGGAAATATAGTTTTTAAACTGTTCGTTTGCATATCCAACAAATTCAAAACTCTGTTAAGGAGATTGGGAAGAATAAATCTTGAGTAATAAACTAGCTCTTTTAGTCACAAGAGTAATCTGTTTATGTATATAATCAACATTTATTGCATAGGCATTTAGGGTTAAGTATTTTTCAGTGGTTGAGATGGAGAGCAAAGAATGTCCAGTGATGAATAAGATAAGTAAAATGCTTTCTCTAGACTATTTGTGTCCCCCAAAATTCATATGTTGAAACCTAATCTCAAAAGTGTTAGTATTAGGAGATCGGACCTTTGGGAGGTGATTGGGTCATGAGAATAGAGCCTTCATGAATGGAAATAGTGACCTTTTAATTTTTTTATTAATTTTTATTGGAGTATAGTTGCTTTACAACATTGTGTTAGTTTCTTCTGTACAGCAAAATGAATCAGTTATATGTCTACATATATCCCCTCTTTTTTAGATTCCCTTCCCATCTATGTCACCATGGAGCACTGAGCAGAGTTCCCTGTGCTATACAGTATGTTCTCATTAGTTATCTATTTTATATATAGTAGTGTATATACCTCAATCCCAATCTCCCAATTCATCCCACCCCCCCCTTCCCCCTTGGTAACCATAAGTTAGTTTTCTACATCTGTAACTCTATTTCTGCTTTGCAGATAAGTTCATCTGTACCATTTTTCTAGATTCCACATAAAAGCGATATTATATGATATTTGTCTTTCTCTTTCTGACTTATTTCACTCTGTAGGACAATCTCTAGGTCCATCCACGTTGCTGCAAATGGTATTATTTTGTTCCTTTTTATGGCTGAGTAATATTCCATTGTATATATGTTAAACAGACCCCAGAAATCTCCCTCACCCTTTCCATCATGTGAGAACACAGGACCATCTATGAATGAGGAAGTGGATACTGGATCTGCTGGAGCCTTGATCTTGGACTTCCCAGCCTCCAGAGCTGTGCTATTAAATGTTTCTTATCTAAGCCACCCAGTCTACGGTACTTTTGAGGGCACCTATTTAGTGTTGTTCCTAATGTCTTGGAAAAAGATAATAAAATAATATTTATAAATCTTTTTTCCCATCAGCAAGTCTATTTTAAAAGCTTAATAAAAACTTGGTGCAGAAGTCCCAAGGCTAATATAAAGGGTGGGGAAGCTGATTCTGTTACAGACTTGGGTTCTTCAACTCTTTAATCGATAGAAATTGGTAAGAGGCCAGATGAGAAATTCAGGTAAGGCTTTATTGGGACTCCTGCTGCAGCATGATGGAGCAAAAACAAGAAACAGGTTCCCTTACTTGCTTCTTGAGGGGAGGGCAAGCTGTACACTTAAATGAGGTAAGGGTAGGGTGGGATCATTGGTTAGGGCAGGAGGGGTGGCTTAGGTGGTCCGCCCACCCTCTTGGTGGTGTTGTGTGCAGGGATCATAGGCAGTACCCTGCTTTTGCTCCCAGCATCTCAGAGGTGGCAGTTGGATTTTGGCCTTTTCGTATCTTATTGTTCATAGGGCTACTGACTACTGGGCATGTGTGAAGTTATTTTTAGTCCCTTAGTGTTTCTTTGTGTTCTGTTGCTCTAGGAGACGTTTGTCCAGGTGCAAGCCCTCCAGTAAAGGGTACCAGGTCCCAGGTCTCGACCTGTCTCAATTCTACGTCTTTGTTAGAGAAGCATGGCAGGAATTTCTGTATCCATTTATGAAAACAATTTTGTACATTTCATAAGGTGATCAATGTTATTTTGGTAGGCTGAGTGGCTGAATAACCACCTGCTACGTTAGCTTTCCTTACCAAGGTCAAAATTCTCTGAGGTATGCACTCACTAGGAGACAGTACCCTGAGACTTAACTAATTTTAAACTCTCCACCTACATTTTTCAAGGATAGTTGCCCCATAAGAAGCATAAAATTCTCTACCATACTATTTTGTTTCATTTGACCCATTCTGTAAATTTCAAATTGGCTATCTTGATTATGATAGTTAATATTTTATGAGTTTTCTCATATTTAAAACTGGAACGATATCACCTACCTCATTAATCAAAACAAGTTTACATGTTAGATCAAATAACGGAATGAGAGTTTCTCACCAGCCACAAATTACTGTACAAATATGAATTGTTGTTATTATTATACTTTGCTTTGGCTCCTCTTGTTCTGCTCTATCAACATTATTCCTTCTCCCACACAAATTCTTTGCTCAGTAATGATTTCATAAAAACACATCATCTTCTAATGGCATGGCAATCCTTCATAATTAAAATGAAAGTAAAAGAAATTAAATACAGCCATGATTTTATATTCTTCTGAAAATTCTCCCCTAATTTGCCATCCTACTTATTACTCTCACATCTCACTGCACTAACCAACGTGAATTTCAAAGTATATTTGAATAGTTATTTATTCATTTCTATAATTTATACTCTTTGCAATATATCACCCTATTCAAATAATTTATTTACAGAAAATTCAGCTATTAGCTATAATGAAGAGAAGCGGGACACTGATAATCTAAAAAAGTGTTTAGGGCAGTTCAGATTTGCTTGAGGGAGGTGAATTTTTTCAGAGGATTTGTTTTCGTAATTATATACTTTTTTCTACCTAGAATTAAACTTTATTTGCATTCCTTGGGCAGGAAAGTGTGAGATACTGAGGAGAATTCTGAACACAGAGAGAAGATGGTCTGGATATAAACAAAATTCCATCATGAAGAAGCGACACAGTTTTAAAATATACCAATCATTCACAGCTGGTCACATAACACATTTGCTTATGTTCATTCCATTTCTCCACCATATTATAAAGTCACTGAGTAGATGGACCAGCTGCAAATAAATTATATAACTATTAAAGTGAAATGTACCATACATGCCCTTGGATGGTATCCAAGTCTGGATATGTTCAGTAACTCTAAGTAGCAAGAATATTGTCACCTAATTCTGGGGTTGACCCAAAAGCTAATAAGTTCATGTGATTTTAATGTGTCTTTTATCCTCTCTTTTCTAATATAAATAGTTGGTGTGTGTTTATGCATATGTATATGTGGAGAAAGGGAGAGAGAGGGAGGAAAGGGGAAATTGGATAGGATAATGAAAGAAAATGATGTTCCAACTGATTTTTCTTTTCTGCCAAAATTCACAGTGGCATAAAGAATGATTTTGGAGGAGAAAAACAATAAAACATTTAAAACTCATATTTCATAAATATAAAGTGATTTTGGAGTTTACCTCAATGAATATAATGGAACATTTATTGCTTTTATTTAATTTAGAACAGGATATGCATTAGCTGTCTCTTTGCTAGGTTCATTTATAAACTATTAATGATTTAATTTGCATTTTCATCAAGAAGGAAAAAAAAAAACAACAGTTATTGCACAGGTCTCTTTTTCTCCAGACTCTGAGTCATTATTTAATTAAGTACTGTTTATGGTTTTATATACCACATTTGCATTTTCATCTAGGTGCTGCAATTGAGTAAATATATTTAATTTATCACCTTATATATTTTTTAATCTAGGTGTATGGAAATCATTAGCTTTTCTTATAATGCCATGTTTTCTTTAAATTCTTTAATTCACAGACAGTAGTTTCACTTCCTTTTCTTTGAAAATAGTGTTGCTAATAAGTTAGAGACCAAAAGAAAACCAAAATATTCTGTACAAATTTTCAGTGACCTAGTTCACAGATTCCATTTTAAAAGTAATTGCATTTTTACTATATATTGTGTAGTATTTCCAATTACTATTTTACACAGACTTAATTTTCCCACTGCATGTCTCCTTTTAAGAACTATGTAAGTAGTTAACCATGTTTTGAAAATTCTACAAAATCCTTAATAAAGCTTTAGCTAACATAAAAGAATATTATTAAAATGGAAGAAATGAATACAATATATGAGCTCAAGAGACTGTGATTATTATCTACAATTACAGAAAGAATTGTTTTCAGGAAACAAGTATAAAATTACAAAAAAGAAAATTGATTTTGAATATTAAGGAAATAGTATGGAAGTCTTTAAATTCTGTGATACTCTACTGAGCTACATAAAATAATTCCCTTATGTGGAATAGTTTATTGGCTTCTTTAAAAGAATATGAAATCAAAGTGGCAGAGAAAACTCTATAGCTACCTCTATATCATCTATCTATCTATCATCTATCTATCTATCTATCTATCTATCATATATCATCTCTGTCTCTATCTCTATGTCTATATGCAGGTGTTTAAAGAGAATATTGAAAACTTACCCACACTTCACCAGAGTGGTGAGGTGTCCCCAACCTAAGATTCACTCTTTATACCTATTGCTTTCTTCAGAAATGGTAAGAGGAGTCTTCAGGCTCAACTTCTGCCACCTCCCCCACCACAGAAAAAAACAAAAACACAGGGGACCAAGAATTAGAGCTTCAGTGGCCTGGAGTTGGAGCATCAGAAAGTTGGGGCTGAGAGATTTGGAAGCATAGGGCCAAATACAGAGCAGCAGAGTTGGAGCAGACAAGCTGGTGGACTGGCCTGAGCCTAGTTGCCCTTTGTCATATGACTATAGGAAAGTAGTTAGGTGAGAAAGTGGAACTTGAGACATCTCTTCTGAGTCAAAAGAGGAATGTAAGAGCTGTAAGTCAGGGGTGGCCACTGTCAGAATTAAAAGCAAACTATATCTGGAGGAAAGTTTCCCCAAGATAACTGCAGGATTAGGATCGCAGACAGAGACTATCAAAAACTATGAAGCCAAGCCTCTATCATGATAAACAGCAGGAACAAGACACAAAAATTTGAAAGCACGGATGGCAGATTGAGGAACTGCCAGATATAGAGGGTAGGATAGCTATGTATAAAATGTAAGGAAATGAAAAATACATTTATAAGGTAGGCATAGAACAAGAAGCCATAAAGAATGATGGGTATATTTGAAAAGTAAATTGAATTTCTAGAAATGAAAGACATAGCCATTGAAATAAAAACAAACTCAATGGACAGGTTAAATGACAGATTAGATGCATTTGAAAGAGAATTTTATGAACTTGAAAAATATATGTTTAAAATTACTTCGAAAGCAATAAGAAAAACTCAGAAGGTGGAAAACAAGAAAGAGAAATTAAGAGACGTGGAGTACAGAATGAAAATTCCTAACACACCTAGTTGAAGTTCCAGGAGTAAAGATTAAGCAGAATGCTGAAGAGACAATATTTAAAATTATAATAGCAGCAAATTTTCCAGATTGGCAAAATATAGATCCACAGATTAATGTTTCCGAGTCAGGATTAAGAAAAAGAAATCTATGCCAAGACACACTGTAGGAAAACTGAAAAAATTACCAAAGACAAAAATCTTGAAATAGAAAAAAGGAAAGACTACCTACAGTGGAATGACTGTTAAAAGGACCACAGCATCTCAACAACAGCAACAGAAGTCAGAGACATGAAATGGTGTCTTTAAAGGATTGAGAGAAGATCATTGTCAACATGGATTAATACTTAAAATACCATGCATTATGTTATATTCTTATGATATTCTTTTATATAATTCCAAATTATTAACCTAAACACTGTATGTTATATAGGATTGCATATATGTGTGATAAAACTATACTTACTGTATTTTTGGAATAGTGGTTATGCTAAAAGGATGGGGAGGCAGATAAAAGGATGGGATAAGGGAGGAGCACATTCACAGATGTATGTTACAAGCAATGTTGAATTTTTTATATGTGAGTTGGTTCATGGGTTTACATTGTATCCTAATAAGAAAGCAAGCAGTCATAGACCAAAATAATAGTGCATCATTAACCAAGGTCTGGGTTATAATAAAACACCAAACAAAAAATAATCTTTATCCATTAATTAACTGAACATAAGTAGATTACGAGAAAAAATAATTACTTAATACAATTATTTAGCTGTTAATAATTGTTAAAATCTTACGAAAGAAAGAAACAGCTCTCAAGTTTATAGATGTACTCTGTGAATAGTCCTCATCAACATTGATTGCTTTTCTCCCCTCAGGGTTGAGATGGAAAGCACAGCAACAGCATGATTTCCTAGCGTCATGGACTCTGAACCTCTTTTCTATTACACACAGAAAAGACACCTATTATCAAAATAAATACTTAATAATCTGCTTCTAATGGTTGTACACAGGCTCAGAAAGAAATAAGGTGAACTTGAAATGCTGCAGTAAGTACAGGAGCCACTATATGGGGGAAATACCTTAAGGGCAATATGAATTATAAATACCTAGAGAGAAATGATTCAGGATGACTATGTTCATGAACGTTCTCTGATTTCATTTTGCAAATTATTGAGTTGTTATTTTAGATCACGATGCATTTTGAACTACTGTCTCCATTAGTTCTATATCACTTAATATTATTTCTGTCATCACTTTGTGTCACCTTGGCCCTGAGTAGCAATATAGAGAAAGAAAGACACTGATTTGGATCACAGAGTCTTGCCAGGATTTGTTGATCCCATGATAGCTGCTGACAACATTGGCATAAAGCTACAGATAAATTCAGCCAAGCTCAAATGATATATTTTTGACCAAAATTTATATAAGCTAAACACACATATTTCAACTTGTTTTTTTAATTAAAACAATCATATACTTGTAAAGGAATCTTTATACTTAACTTTACTAGTAGTTTTTTTTTAATAATTAAAAAAATTTTTTTAAATTTATTTTTGACTGCATTAGGCCTTTGTTGCTGTGCGCGGGCTTTCTCTAGTTGCAACAAGTGGGGGCTACTCTTCATTGCGGTGCACGGGCTTCTCATTGCGGTGGCTTCTCTTGTTGCGGAACTTGGGCTTCTCATTGCGGTAGCTTCTCTTGTTGCAGAGCTCGGGCTCTAGGCGCACGGGCTTCAGTAGTTGTGGCACGTGGGCTCAGTAGTTGTAGCTTGCAGGCTCTAGAGCACAGGCTCAGTAGTTGTGGCACACAAGCTTAGTTGCTCCACGGCATGTGGAATCTTCCTGGTCCAGGGCTCGAACTTGTGTCCCCTACATTGGCAGGCAGATTCTTAACCACTGAGCCAGCAGGGAAGCCCTATTATTAGTTTTTAATAAACATTATCAAGGGACTATATCAAATTCTTACATTTTCCATATATCATCTGCATTAAATTAACAAGTCTTTCACACCTGAAAATATAGATATTAAATGTTTGTATTAGCATACTTTTCTATCAAAAAAATCTTTGATGAGGTTTAATAGAAGTAAATATGTTCCTAGAAAACTTGTCATAGATTCTTTCAGAAAAGAGTACTGCTTCAAAGACTTGAAATTAGCCTAATACATATATAGTAATCTTTCATGATAGCTGCTGATGTAAGAATAAGACTGTAAATAACTTCAGTTCAGTTCAAAGAAGCTTTATAATGTAACTTCCAAGATTTCTTTCCTTGCATCATTGAAGATTTTAGAGCAACAGCCAATTTTTATACCATAGCAAGAACTTGAATAGCTCTATAGAAATATAATATATTATATTATACAGGCATAAATGAGATACACAGGCATAACTAAATATAATAAGTAAGACATATTATTCAATGTAAGGTACGTTTAGCCTCCAGATTAATCTGTGCTGTCACAAATGGCAAGAATTCCTTTTTTAAGGCTGAATAATATTCCATTTCTTGTATATACCACATTTCTTTATCCATTCATTTGTCAATGGACATTTAGTTAGCTTCCAAGTCTTCACTATTGTGAATAATGCTTCAGTGGATATGGGAGTGCAGATATCTCTTCAAGATCCCGATATCAATTATTTTGGATATATACACAAAAGTGGGATTGCTGGATCATGTGGTAATTCCATTTTTAATTTTTTGAGGCAGTTCCATACTGTTTTCCATAGTGGCTGTGTCATTTTACACTCTTACAAACAGTGCACAAGGATTCCCTGTTCTCCACATTCTCAGCAACACTTGCTTTTTGTTTTTGTATTTTGGTGACAGCTATCTTTACAGGTGTGAGGTGGTATCTCATTGAGGCCTTGACTTGCATTTCTTTGGTGATTAGTGATGCTGAACACCTCTTCATATACCTGTTGGCCAGTTATGTGTCTTCTTTGGGAATGTTTATTAAGTACCTTTGCTCATTTACTAATTGGATTATTTGTTTTCTTGCTATTGAGTTACATATTTTAGATATTAACCATTTATGAGATATATAGTTGGCAAATATTTTCTCTTATTCTGTAGGTTGCTTTTGATTTTGTTGGTTGTTTCCTTTGCTGTGCAGAAACTTTTTTTTGTTGCATTTCTTTTATTTTCTTAAACCACTGTATTGAGCTATAATTGACATTAAAATCTGTACATATTTAATATAAACAATGTGATGGGCTTGAAGATAAGTATACAGTTGTGAAACAGTCACCACAATCCAGACCTTTTATTTATCAGGAGTTTACATATGGTTTATGAGAAATTTATAAGGCTTTACTTTTATGAGAAATCTAGCAGAAGGGGAGAGGCAGCATGGTGAAAGGAGGGCCTCTGGAGTGTGGAGTTCCAGAGTCTGGAGTCATGTGGCTGACAGGGTCTTGGTGCTTTGGCCAGTGTCAGGCCTGAGCCTCTGAGGTGGGACAGCCAAGTTCAGGACATTTTTACAGCAGAGACCTCACGGTCGCATGTAATATCAAACAGCAAAAGCTCTCCCAGATATCTCCACCTCAGTTCTAAGACCCAGCTCCACTCAATGACCAGCAAGCTACAGAGCTGGACACCCTATGCCAACCAAATAGAAAGACAGGAACACAACCCCACCCATTAACAGAGAGGCTGCCTAAAATCATAATAAGGTCACAGACACCCCAAAACACACTACTGGACGTAGTCCTGGCCACAAGAAAGACAAGATCCAGCCTCATCAACCAGAACACAGGCCCCAGGCCTCCACCAGGGAGCCTACACAACCCACTGAACCAACCTTAGCCACTGGGGACACACACAAAAACCAATGGGAACTACGAACTTGCAGTCTGTGAAAAGAAGACGCCAAACACATAAGTCACGCAAAATGAGAAGACAGAGAAATACACAGCAGATGAAGGAGCAAGGTAAAAACATACTAGACCAAACAAATGAAGAGGAAATAGGCAGTTTACCTGAAAAAGAATTCAGAGTAATGATAGTAAAGATGATCCAGAATCTTGGAAATAGAATGGAGAAAATACAAAAAACGTTTAACAAGGACCTAGAAGAAATAAGGAGCAAACAAACAATGATGAACAAAACAATAAATGAAATTAAAAATTCTCTAGAAGGAATCAATAGCAGAATAATTGAGTCAGAAAAACGGATAAGTGACCTGGAAGATGAAAGAGTGGAAATAACTACTGCAGAGCAGAATAAAGAAAAAAGAATGAAAATAATTCAGGACAGTCTCAAGACCTCTGGGACAACATTAAATGCACCAACATTTGAATTATAGGCGTCCCAGAAGAAGAAGAGAAATAAAAGGGACTGAGAAAATATTTGAAGAGATTATAACTGAAAACTACCCTAATTTGGGAAAGGAAATAGTCAATCAACACCAAGAAGTGCAGAGTCCCATACAAGATAAATCCAAGGAAAAACACGCCAAGACACATATTAATCAAACTATCAAAAATTAAATACAAAGAAAAAATATTAAAAGCAGCAAGGGAAAAGCAAAAAATAACATACAAGAGAATCCCCATAAGGTTAACAGATGATCTTTCAGCAGAAACTCTGCAAGCCAGAAAGGAGTGGCAGGACATATTTAAAGTGATGAAAGGGAAACTCCTACAACGAAGATTACTCTACCCAGCAAAGATCTCATTCAGATTCAACGGAGGAATCAAAGCCGTACAGACAGGCAAAAGCTAAAAGAATTCAGCACCACCTAACCAGCTTTACAACAAATGCTAAAGGAACTTCTCTAGGCAGGAAACACAAGAGAAGAAAAAGACCTACAATAACATATCCAAAACAATTATGAAAATGATAATAGGAACATACATATTGATAACTACCTTAAATGTAAATGGATTAAATACTCCAACCAAAAGACATAGACTGGCTGAATGGATACAAAAACAAGACCCATATATATGCTGTCTACAAGAGACCCACTTCAGACCTAGGGACACATACAGACTGAAAGTGAGGGGATGGAAAAAGATATTCCATGCAAATAGAAATCAAAAGGCAGGTGGAGCAGCAAATCTCATATCAGAAAATATAGACTTTAAAATAAACACTATTATGAGAGAAAAAGAAGGACACTACATAATGATCAAGGGATCAATCCCAGAAGAAGATATAAAAATTGTAGATATTTATGCACCCAACATAGGAATGCCTAAATACATAAGGCAAGTGCTAACAGCCATAAAAGGGGAAATTGACTGTAACAGAATCATAGTAGGGGACTTTAACACCCCACTTTCACCAATGGACAGATCATCTGAAATGGAAACAAATAAGGAAACACAAGCTTTAAATGATACATTAAATAAGATGGACTTAATTGATATTTATATGACATTCCATCCAAAAACAACAGAATGCATTTTCTTCTCAAGTGCTCATGGAACATTCTCCAGGATAGATCATATCTTGGGTCACAAATCAAGCATCAGTAAATTTAAGAAAATTGAAATCGTATCAAGTATCTTTTCGACCACAACTCTATGAGACTAGACATCAATTACAGGAAAAAATATATAAAAAATACAAGCACATGGAGGCTAAACAATACACTACTAAATAACCAAGAGATCACGGAAGAAATCAAAGAGGAAATCAAAAAATACCTAGAAACAAATGACAGTGAAAACACGACGACCCACAACCTATGGGATGCAGCAAAAGCAGTTCTAAGAGGGAAGTTTACAGCAATAAAATCCTACCTCAAGAAACAAGAAACATCTCAAATAAACAACCTAACCTTACACTTAAAGCAATTAGAGAAAGAAGAACAATAAATTCCCAAAGATAGCAGAAGGAAAGAAATCATAAATATCAGATCAGAAATAAATGACAAAGAAATGAAGGAAACAATTAAAAAGATCAATAAAACTAAAAGCTGGTTCTTTGAGAAGGTAAAAAAAAATTGGTAAACCATTAGCCAGACTCATCGAGAAAAAAAGGGAGAAGAGTCAAATCAATAGAATTAGAAATGAAAAAGGAGAAGTAACAACTGACACTGCAGAAATACAAAGGATCATGAGAGATTACCACAAGCAACTCTATGCCAATAAAATGGACAGCCTGGAAGGAATGGACAAATTCTGAGAAATGCACAACCTTCCAAGACTGAACAGGAAGAAATAGAAAATATACACAGACCAATCACAGGCACTGAAATTGAAACTGTGATTAAAAATATTCCAACAAACAAAAGCCCAGGACCAGATGGCTTCACAAGCAAATTCTATCAAACATTTAGAGAAGAGCTAACACCTATCCTTCTGAAACTCTTCCAAAATATAGCAGAGGGAGGAATACTCCCAAACTCATTCTACAAGGCCACCATCACCCTGATACCAAAACCAGACAAAGATGTCACAAAGAAAGAAAACTGCAGGCCAATATCTCTGTTGAATATAGGTGCAAAAATCCTCAACAAAATACTAGCAAACAGAATCCAGCAATACAGTAAAAGGATCATACACTATGATCAAGTGTGTTTTATCCCAGGAATGCAGGATTCTTCAATATACGCAAATCAATCAATGTGATACACCATATTAACAAATGAAGGATAAAAACCATATCATCATCTCAATAGATGCAGAAAAAGCTTTTGAACAAATTCAACACCTATTTATGATTAGAAACCCTCCAGAACGTATGCATAGAGGGAACTTACCTCAACATAATAAAGATCATATGAGAAACCCCCAGGCAACATGTTCTCAATGGTGAAAAATTGAAAACATTTCCACTAAGTTCAGGAACAAGACAAGGTTGCCCACTCTCGCCACTGTTATTCAACATAGTTTTGGAAGTTTTAGCCAGAGCAATCAGAGAAGAAAAAGAAATAAAAGAAATTCAAATTGGAAAAGAAGAAGTAAAACTGTCCCTATTTTCAGGTAACATGATATTATGCATAGAGAATCCTAAAGATGCTACCAAAAAACTACTAGAGCTAATCAATAAATTTGGTTATGTAGCAGGATACAAAATTAATGCACAGAAATTTCTTGCATTCCTATACACTAATGATGAAATATCTGAAAGAGAAATGAAGGATACACTTCCGTTTATCATTGCAACCAAAAGAATAAAATACCTAGGAATAAACCCACCTAAGGAGACAAAAGACCTGTATGCAGAAAATCATAAGACACTGATGAAAGAAATTAAAGGTGATACAAATAGATGCAGAGATATACCATGTTCTTGGATTGGAAGAATCAACATTGTGAAAATGACTCTACTACCCAAAGCAATCTATAGATTCAATGCAATCCCTATCAGACTACCAATGGCATTTTTCACAGAGCTAGAACAAAAAATTTCTCAATTTGTGTGGAAACACAAAAGATCCCGAATAGCCAAAACAATCTTGAGAAAGAAAAGCGGAGCTGGAGGAATCAGGCTCCCAGACATCAGACTACACTACAAAGCTACAGTAATCAAGAGAGTATGTTACTGGAGCAAAAAGAGAAATATAGACCAATGGAACAGGATAGAAATTCCAGAGATAAACCCACGCACATATGGTCACCTTATCTTTGATAAAGGAGGCAAGAGTATACAATGGAGAAAAGACAGCCTCTTCAATAAGTGGTACTGTGAAAACTGGACAGTTCCATGTAAAAGAATGAAATTAGAACACTCCCTAACACCATATACAAAAATAAACTCAAAATGGATTAAAGACCTAAATGTAAGGGCAGACACTCTAAAACTCTTAGAGGAAAACATAGGCAGAACACTCTCTGACATAAATCACAGCAAAATCCGTTTTGACCCACTTCCTAGAAAAATGGAATTAAAAACAAAAATAAACTAATGGGACCTAATGAAACATAAAAGCTTTTGTACACCCAAGGAAACCATAAACAAGACAAAAAGACAACCCTTAGAATGGGAGAAAATGTTTGCAAACGAAGCAACTGACAAAGGATTAATCTCCCAAAATTTACAAGCAGCTCATGCAGCTCAATATCAAAAAAGCAAACAACCCAATTCAAAAATGCACAGAAGACCTAACAGATATTTCTCCAAAGAAGATATACATATTGCCAACAAACACATGAAAGGATGCTCAACATCACTAATCATTAGAGAAATGCAAATCATAACTACAATGAGGGATCACCTCACAACAGTCACAATGGCCTTCATCAGAAAATCTACAAACAATAAATGCTGGAGAGGGTGTGGAGAAAAGGGAACCCTCTTGCACTGTTGGTGGGAATGTAAATTGATACGGCCACTATGGAGAACAGTATGGAGGTTCCTTAAAAAACTAAAAATAGAACTACCATATGACCCAGCAATCCCACTACTGGGTATATACCCTGAGAAATCCATACTTCAGAAAGAATCATGTACGACAATGTTCATTGCAGCAGTATTTACAATAGCCAGGAAATGGAAGCAACCTAAGTGTCCATTGACAGATAAATGGATAAAGAAGATGTGGCACATATATACATTGCAATATTACTCAGCCATAAAAAGGAAATGAAATTGAGTTATTTGTAGTGAGGTGGATGAACCTAGAGAGTGTCATACAGAATGAAGTTAGAAAGAGAAAAAACAAATACCGTATGCTAACACTTATATATGGATTCTAAAAAAAAAAAAAAGGTTCTAAAGAACCTAGGGGCAGGACAGGCATAAAGACTCAGATGTAGAGGATGGACTTGAGGGCATGGGGCGGGGGAAGGGTAAGTTGGGACGAAGTGAGAGAGTGACATGGACATATATACACTACCAAATGTAAAATAGATAGCTAGTGGGAAGCAGCCGCATAGCACAGGGATATCAGCTTGGTGCTTTGTGTCTACCTACAGGGGTGGGATTGGAAGGGTGGGAGGGAGATGCATGAGGGAGGAGATATGGGGATATATGTATACATATAGCTGATTCACTTTTTTATACAGCAGAAACTAACATAACATTGTAAACAATTATACTCCAATAAAGATGTTTAAATAAATAAGCCAAACTCATAGAAATGGAGAGTATATACAGGTTGCCAGAGACTGGGAGAAGGCGGAAAAGGAGAAAGTATTAATCAAAGAGTACAACGTTTCAGTTCTACAAGATGAATAAGTCCTAAAGATCTACTGTAGCACGTAGAGCCTATAGTTAATAATAATGCAGTATATACTTAAAATTTGCTGAGAATAGATGTTAAGTTTTATTATTACAAAATTAATACTAATAAAAAGGTTGGGAGGAAACATTTGGAAGTGATAGATACGTTATGGCATAAATTGGTGATGGCTTCACAGATATATACTTATCTCCAAACTTGTCAAGTTTATACATTAATTATATACAGTTTTTGATATGTCAGTCATACCTCAGTAAAGTTTTTTTTAAGAGCATTTTTTCCTAAAATAACCCTACCTTTTTCTCTATGTTTTCACATATGCATCCAAAAATCTCAACTATCAATGATTGAATTATGATACTCTATTTACCCTAATAAATTAAATGTTTGGAGGAGACCTCAAATATGATGCAATATATTGGTGGATATGCAGTATAGAAGAAGAGCTTGCAAATATAAACATTTAAGATAAATGTCATACAGTCTATGAGCACAGGCATAAGAGCTAGAACTGAATTTGAAACTTGGCTCCATTGCTTCCCAGCTGGTGACATTGGGCAAGTTTCCGTATCAGAAAATGGAGATGGTAACTATCCTAGAGGTACGTTTTTAACATTAAATGATAAATGCACATACTGTCTCGGCAGAAGATCTGTCACTTAATAAGAACTCAGTAAATGGTCCTTATGTCACTAGCTTATTTTGAAGGGTAGCATAGGAAGAGAAAGAGAAATGCTCATCTGAGTGCAGATAACCTAAATACTCAGTGAGCTTAATAAAATTCAGGGTTTAGTCTGAGGCAACTTAATTAAATATAGTCATTCTCTGACTTCGTTTCCCTATAACTCAATTTTGGAAGGAATCTAAAATTTAAAGGAGATGGACTCTATTTTTTTGCAAGTGCTTGCTTTAGCTTCATGATGTGAAACAGCAAAGCAGATGTGATACTAGGAAATATGAGATGGCAGAGAGCAAATTTGGTGGGCCAAGTAGAATTTCTGTGGGTGTAATGATTTTTAGGAACTGACAGCAAGCTGTCTAATACCATATTTCCATATCCATCCTCCAGTAGTATGAACCACAAAATTCCTAGCTCAAAACCTTCCTGGTTGGCTGGGTGATAACTTTGGGAAGTTTTATAGCTGAACTTTAAAATAAATCCACATGATTTGGGGCTTTAAATTCAATTTTTGGAATACTGATCTAAGAGAACAACATTTATTCTGTCCAGATGTGCCATTGGCTCTGTTAAAACCATGCTGCATAATTCTGTGAATGATTGAGAACCTTATATTGCCTTCTTGTCACCATAAGTTCCATGAAAGGCAGTAACTCCTTAATGGATATTTGTTCACCTGTCTCATCTATTCCAATAAAAAGCTGAAATAAATACACACTTGAATTGCTTTGAGGATTTATTCACAGAGAAATGATCTGTCAGGAAGTTAGTTATATCCATGAGACATTCATTTCTTCTCCGTGTGTAGTCGGCCACCAGATGGTAGCTCTCCACTGCTCTCATGGACTGCGAATTGGCAGTAATTGAAACATCAACACTCACTTCAAGGCTCCGATAGAGGAACCACATCCCCAGTTCTCCAAGTCCTCTGAACCATGAATTTGGAGTGTTCTGCATTTAATGTCATTGTTTTTATTTTGCAAAAGTCAATAACATCTTCACAGAAAATGTTATACATGTGGTGGAAAAAATCCTTGAAGTTTTATCACTTACATTTTACATAATTTTATCCTGATTCTAAATGGCTCCAAATGGCATTTTTTTCAAGACGGTATAAAACATTGCATGTGATGAGTTTCACTCTAAGAAGGATATTACTTTGAATTGCTTTGATTTCATTGAAGACATACGTAGATTTTTTTAATGATGGGAAATAAAAATAAATTACTATTTGATTACCTCCTGTATCATTTTCATGATTCTGAGCTAGACAGACAAAAGGACACAAACTGATTATAGCTACTCAAATAAACAATGCCCCGTCTCCTTATTTTTCCAGCAAATACTTTATATTGGTCATGTTCCTAACTGTTGACAAAATACTATAATAAAATCTTGATTCAATTTATCAAATGTTTATTGAAAACTCACATGTACTATCCATCGTGCTTGGCGTGGCAGAAGAACAAAGACGGCTATGAAATAATATCTGACAATTTGAGGCTTCCTTTCCAGTGGGAGAAACCGAGCATAGAAGAAGACACAAAAAGAATGATTTCAGGGAAATTGTGATGTTATAACAGAGGCACAAAGAGTAACTTTTCCTGGAAAGAATTTTTTAAAAATCATTGGAATGTAATAAAAAATAAATTGGATTATAATAGATGAAGATGGGGCAAGGACATTCCAGACAGAGAGAACAAGATAATAAAAGAATAAAATATAAAAATAACGGCATAAATTCCAGAAAAGAGACTGAGTACACGAACAAAAGGAGAAATGGACTCTACTCTGGAGGTTAATTGGTGACTTTACAGGGATATAGTTTTCACTGATATGGAATTTTCTTGATATTACTAGAAAATAAGACAAAATAATTATTTTTATTCTGAGATTAATATCAAAGCAAGTTCATTTTTAAACAAGTATTCAGTATTATTTAAGCACCATACTGGAATACTTTGCATAAATACCTGTATTGTTCACATTGCTTCATTGTGCCTTTCTTGGTTCTCATTGCCAATATCAGGACAGAATCTATATAAATCTCTAAAATCCTTAATCATTAACACCATTTCCCTCACATTAAACTCCAACTCAGTTATGAAAATATTAATGAATCTTAATATGGCTCCATGAAGTCTCAACTGTGATGGTCCTGAGTGTGTGACCAGTGTGTGTGCCAAGCTGATTGAACCATTTTTTTAACAATAGCTTTTTAGTTCAGTGTAGGGAAGGAAAGAGCCTGCTTTTACACAATGCCAAACCTTGAAGAGTTCCAATTTCAGCCTAATCACACAGTCCTTAAATTTTCACTCTGCTTGAATAATGAAAAAGGGTGATATGAAAATTGTATGAAACTAGCATGCCCCAGGACAGGTAGGGTAGGATGCAATTACATATGCTTCAACAGCTGTAGCAATGTGCTGTAAGGAAGGCTTTTAAGGTGGCAGAAGTTAACCGCACGGGTTTTAGGGAAGAAGAAAATGTATGTGAAGAAGCAAAGGGAAAGGACACAAACTCCGAAAGGGTGTCAGATTTAGAAATTTGAGAGAAAAAGGATTATTCCAAATTAGAAATGGACATAAAAAGGTAAATGGTGAGCCACTTTTTTCAATAGAAGAAATAAAAAGGAGAATCTTGGCTGAGTGGAAAGCACTGTATTCCTTGCTCGCCTCCCAAGCATAAAGCTCTTTATGATGTACCTGTATATAAAATAGGATGTCCTCCTGTAAGCCAGGCTGTGATATTTCCCCAGTGACACTGGTCCACAAGGCAGCTCAGTAAGAAAGAGCACATTTTACTGCAATATCTGTAATGACAGTGGCGTCTATCTTGGACTAGATATTTAGGGCCATAGAAACCACAATGCATTCAGTCTTGCCTCCAGCTGAAAAACACAAAGCTTTTGAAAGCGACCCTCTGGGTGGCATTTCTCTAATGAAGGCTGAATCACTTTTTGCAAGCTGTGTGAGTTTGTCACAAAGAAGAGAAAGAGACTGTGTATGATAGTAGGTGTCACATTGAAAATAAAAGTTTCAAAAGGAAAAGGAGTAAGTTGTGTTATCAATCTTGGTCTAATCCATCTTCCCCAGAGGGCTACCTTTTTACAGAGCTAGCTGGACATGAGCTATGCTGTTCATTCCTTGTGGGTGTACAATAAACACAATATCTTACAAACATATTCTTCACTTCGCAAATGTTTTCAGAAAGAGTATGTGATAAATCACCAAAAAAGAAATCTTCTTGGATTTTGTATAATTACTGACTCCTCTAGAAATGTGGAGAGGTGTACAAGTATTTTTAATAAGCCTGATACTGTGAATTATAACATTTGCTAAAGGATATTATCACTAGATCTTTAATTGATACTAATAAATTAATTGTATGACCCTAAAATAATAAAGACGGAGGCTTGCTCAGAGAATGAAAGTTTACTGTTGAATTTTAATGCATAATTCAAATATATCAGTTTAATTGCTCATTCTTCCCCATTCTTTGGACACTTCATTTTGATTAGCTAAATGTGTTTTGAAGACATTTTTTCAGTTTGCTGAAAAAGTCAAAATCTTTCCTAAGCTAGAATGTAAACACAAACACTAAATCATTTGTGAAATATCTGTCAGCAATTTACAATCTCATAACCTCATTTCAAATTAAAATCTCTTAATGCTCTGTCATTCTCCCCAGGGGAGATCAGCTTGAAATTCTCAAGGCAAATACAAATTTTTCATCCAGATTCAACTTAATCCTGATTTCTCATTAGAAGGCTTATTTAGAGTAACATGATGTAATCTGCTTTCTCATTATGGACAGCTGTGTTTATCAGCCTCCAGCTATATTAAAGGTACAGATATATTCATTCATGATTTTTAAAAAATAAAGCAATTTGAGTCACTTTTGTAGTTCTTTTGTATACCCTTTCATGAAAAATTTCACCTTAATTCTGTATGTGGTCAACTTCATTTTTATCTCAACAGTAGGTTATTTTTAAAAAACAGAGTATTTGGGAAAGAAAGAATAACCCAGATTTTACTTGTCCTTAAAGTGTTTTTTTCTCCCGTTGTGGAGCACAGGCTCCGGATGCGCAGGCTCAGCGGCCACGGCTCACGGGCCCAGCCGCTCCACGGCATGTGGGATCTTCCCAGACCGGGGCACGAACCCGTGTCCCCTGCATCAGCAGGCAGACTCTCAACCACTGCGCCACCAGGGAATCCCCTTAAAGTGTTTTTAATGAGTGAATCTATACACTTTCAAATAAAATTAAAGTAAAAAATTAAAAGATCCATACCACATTAATGCATAAGATACAGAAATATTTGGGAGATTCATGGAGTGGGGTAGTTGAAAGGAATTAAGGCTCATCTTTAAATTATCCTCCAATCTCTAAGCAAGAAGATACATAAATCATACCAGAGGAAAATTTTGAAGTTTTAAGATCTCCAAAGAAATTCACTCACTGGCCTGTCTCCAAAAGACTCTTCCTTATGTATACATGAAATCTAGCATAGTGTAAAAACTATTTTTTCCTTATCCTTTTCTTGGTATTGATGAAGAGTAATGAATTATAATTTCAAAATAATAATCTTTCTCACACCAGACATCTTGCAAAGTGGACCAGGGACCAGTTACACCATAATATTCACCAGTGTTGGTTGCCAGCTCTATTCCAGAATGTGCATGAGCAGGGAACCAGTCCAAAAACAGATTCACATCTCTGGGGCCTGCAGGGAAATGGAATAGTCCCCTGAATCTCTCTGCTGCTTTGACAAGAAGAAGGAGTTTATAGGGCATAGCTTTCCATCTCAGAGGGTCAAGAGTAAGCTAGATACTGCCTTTTGATGTTGACCTCATTTTAAACCCCTAAATCATCTCTGATTCTAGAATAAATTCTCTACTCTTCATTGATTGATATTTAACTGTACATAGCACCAGTTCCAGGTATAGAGATACAGAAAGATGATTCTGATTTCCTTCTTATTAGCTATTAATCAAGTTAATTTAAAAAAATTGTACCACAATTACTTTCTTATAATAGTCAAAGTCTGTTTGATGAATTTCTTACAAGCAAAGTATTTCTCTGCTAAGCAGCTATTTCTTGAACACCTGTCATATGAACAGGATTGTTGGAGACATTTGGGGGACACCAAGGAAAGAGTAAAAAATAATGCAGTTGCTGGCCTCTAAGAATATATAGTCTCTGAAACAATACATAATCAAGTATAAGAGATTGTCGTTGGGCTTCCCTGGTGGTGCAGTGGTTAAGAATCCGCCTGCCAATGCAGGGGACACGGGTTTGAGCCCTGGTCCAGGAAGACCCCACATGCTGCCGAGCAACAAAGCCCATGCACCACGATTACTGAGCCTGCACTCTAGAGCCCACGAGCCACAAGTACTGAAACCCATGCACCTAGAGCCCGGGCTGCACAACTAAAGAGTAGCCCCCACTTGACGCAACTAGGGAAAGCCATGCGCAGCAACAAAGACCCAATGCAGCCAAAAATAAATAATAAATAAATTTATTTTTTTAAATATGTTGAAGAAATAGTCATAATTATATATTGTTTGTATATATTTATGTACATATATACACATATATGAATTAATAATCAAGTATAATTATATATTATATGTGCATATTGTATATTGTGTATACGTACATGTGTGTATATGTATGTATATGTATATGTGTGGGAGAGAGATAAAGAGAAAGAGGGATATGACATTCAGAAGTGATCTAATATTTGGGCTAGGAATTTCTAGTTGGATAAGAACCATTGATGGAACAGAGAAAACTTTCAACAAAAGAATAACAAGTGAAAATTAAACACAAAAGATAGAAAATGAGTTGAGACATCTAAACTACCACTTTAAATCCTCTTGTTATTCCCATTTCCTAGACTATTTTGTTGATGGTGAGTGGTTTCAGGTTTTAGATGGGCTCTTCTGCCACAGATAGATATTGGTGTTTGATCAAAGGAGAGGGCAGGAGAACTGAAAGGAACATGCTGCTTTACTGACACGTTAACTAACACAAAAGTGGTAAGCTCAACTCTTTTCTTTCATCTTTTTACATCCATTATAAGACAAAGTTAAAAAATTTAAGAATTTTGAAAACAATCCAAAAAAATTAATGTCCATTTTTATTGGTTAATGATCATAAATCAGTCCTTTATACAACTGAAAATGTTTTTTCTTGATGTAAGAGATGCAACTAATTTATTCAACTGAAAGTCCCAAATATTAGCTAAATGTTTACAAGATATTTCAAAAACACAATGCAAATATTGTGAATTCAATTCTAAGTTCAGAAAATCTCAGGCAAACTTACTGGTCAAAGAATTAGGAACCTTCCTTTGCTGAACTAGCTCACGAAGGTGCATGCACCAACAAGCCACAAGGTGACATTTTCCTAGGATTAATAGTTGTGGTTTAAAATGTCTCATACATCATCCTACAAGAAAAACGGAAAACATGCATTAACCTGGCACCAGCATGCACCACCTAATAATGCTGGTGCTCACTCCTGGTCTCCTGTAATCTGAATCCTTGTTGAACAGCTGTCTAGAACAGGCTATGGCTTTCTTACCTTCCCTTTAGCTGAACTTTCCATCTTAACAACTTTCTTACCTAGACCCACAGTATTTTATGGCCTTTCCCTGGCCAGTCAGACTGATCCTTACTCTTGTTGGTCAGTCTTATCCTATTGTCTCCTAAACCCCAGTGTGACAAAAAGGCATCCTGCCTTTACCCAAAGTTACCACAAGTCCTCCATTCTTTAAAACCCTATCAGTTATGAACAGACAATGCAGTTAGACAATGTAAATAGTATTCAATGATCACCAAAGACTAAACTATTTTTTGTTGGAAAAACTCACACATTTATATATCAAAATAATGCTTTCCTTGGATCTTGAGCAAAATCAAAGCATTGGCGAACAATAAGTGGAAAATAGGGGAGGGGAAAGAAGAGAGAGGATATCTGTGTCTATCTGTATTTGCTGAGATGTGCCTATGATGCTCAGAGTTTTATGAATGATTAGGGCTATAGTTAGGGTGAGCATTTATCTTGATTTGCCAGAGACAGTGGTAAATTTTGCCTTTTCCTGGTATAATTACTAAGAGCATCTTTATTACACTTAAAGGTGTTCCCATTTGAATAATAAATCTCATGATCATTCTACCTAGAGTCAGAGAAGTTGTCGTTGTGAGGATGCGTTATAAAAAAAAAAGTTTTGACTGAGAGAAGAGTGTCATGACTTGTGGAAAGCAATGAGTCAACAGTAGGCAGTGAAATGATAGGAGACCAGGACTGGAGGTTGAGGCTGCTGATTCTTATGTGGGTGAGAGTGAATATATTTGCTTTTGTGGAGTGCAGTGTTTGACTTTAAATGTTACAGAAAATGAGATCAAGTAAGCAGAGAGAATCCTAGTGATTAAGAATTTTGAAGCCCATAATTTAGAATTTTAATTAGACTTTAGCTAGTAGTCATTTTCCTTCTCAGAAGAGGAGCTTGGCTGTCCAATTTATACAGATGGATTCTTGATTCTTTTTGCTTTAGAAAGTCTCAGTTGAAGGCACAAGATACTGACATCAGCATAAGTGGCTGTTATCCTGGTCTAGACATAGTATGGGTAAAATACAGACCATGATTGTGCCTGTGCAGGTTAAGAGGGGTCAAAAAGAAATAAAAACCTCAGCTATAGATACTGTGAGGGTGATATAAAAGCAGCATGCCTTCTCAAATGATACATACGCATTTCATTTACCTTGAGAGTATAAAGAGAAAGGCATTTGAAGTATTAATTAATGTGCATCAAGATTTTTAATTTCAATGAACCCCATTTCTTTATTGACTTTTCTCCTATTTGTGTCTCAGGAAAAGAAATAAAAGCAAAATATTAACCAGATAATATAAATACATCTTAGGTTATTTATTTACTATACACACGTCTTACATATTTTAATGTTCATGTGTTTATTTTGTGCCAGTCTGTGGACTAGATGATGGAGGAATGACAAGGGGCGAAACAGAAAAAGATTTCTTTGCCTTCAGTGGGGCTCCGTTGCTAATAACATGGAGAATTGGGACCATGCTTTTGGGGGAAGTAACATAGAAATATATAACAAGGACATATATGTCCATATCTTTTAGGTTATTAATGTTCCTCAACAATTAATTCTAATGAAATAAGGACAATTATAGATGATAAAGCCCAGTACACAAGATCTTTCTTGCAATGGTGTCTGCAGTACCAAAAGTTAGGCAACCGATAGACTATTAAGTAAACACACACAAACACACACACATATAATTGCATGTCTGCTATTTCTAGATTACTTTAAAAACTAGAATGTAAAAATACAAAAATAAATGTGATTGTTTTGGAGGACAGTGATTTTATAGATGTTTTTCTCTATTTTAAAAACTTTCTGTAATGTCATTTTCTCAAGTCCATTTTTAAATAAAAATAAAGAATAAATTCACATTAGCCTAACAAATAATTAAGAATGTAAGACACTGAGGCTTGAAGTTACTTTCTTCAAGATGAAAAATTAAACACTTATGAAATGAATATTTCTTTGCTTCATTCTATACATAATAATGAGATGAAGCCTCAGTGTGATTAAAAAAAAAAAAAAGACCATGGGCTGAGAGTCACAGGCTGGGGTTTTTGTTGCTTTTCTGTCAATAGCCAATAGCTAACTCTGACTAAAATCTCTTGGACTGTAATTACTTATCTATAAACTGATGAATCTGAACTCAATTAGCTATTAGTCTATAAAAAGCTTTAAAAAAAGAATAAAAACATTTTAAGTCTATGAAAGGCTGCTATTACAAACAGCTACAACTAATTACACTTCTGTTATAAAGTGAACCTCATTTGAAATAAGGTTTACATTTGTAAACCTGCATTTATCTTTTTATGCTTAAAATGTAATTTTATACATCACTGATAAATCCAGATATACACAATTTTAAAATAAATCCATAAAAATAGTAGGCAGTATCATCCTCAACTTAGAAAAAATAGCTATCTTGCCTTCTTTCTTATTGTAAGAGTACTGGAGTGTCAAGGAGCCATTTGAAAAAAAGTCTCGTGTACCATATGACATTATAACTCTTCACTAAATGAAACAAAAAGATAGAGAGTCCCCTGGGTAGCATGTCCCTAATGAACAGAGAGTTGACATTAAAATGTGACTGGTTGACAGGATAATCTGAAAACCTCGAATGTACTTGGTGCATTTGTATGAATAGCCACGAGACAGGAGCTAAACAAAATTACTATCTTAATTTATTTTGTCATTGTTATATGCATTTTAATTGACACAGAAATTGTTTAAACATTCTTTTTTGAAGAATTTTGCATTCATAAAAAACAATCATGTGGAAAATGCATAATAGATTAAGGCAGGGCCTATTCCATATACATATTTCTATGTATACATAGATTGTCCTCAATACATATATATTTAACAATTAATAACTAATACTGAAAAGTAAGTTCCATAGGAGCAGGAATTTTTGTTTTTTTGTTAACAGATGTATACCAACCTCCTAGAAAAGGGACTGGCACATAGTAGGTGTCAATAAATACTTGTCAAAAGAAAGAGCAGATGATACACAGGAAAAATACCCAATTTCTCACCTAAGCTCATTGAGTTATATTATTGTTAAAATTTCCCTCTCAAAAATGTAGTATTTAGAAAGAAGCTTAGCAGTTTAGTTGTAGGGGTAACAAAAAGGTGATGGTGAATGCAAAAGTAGATGAACACAGGCCCATGAACTACCTTCAATCTTCAGCATGAATTATTAGATTACTGGATATGTAAATGCTTTCAATAATTTCTTCATAAAATGGAGCAATAAAGATACTAGCATGTGATATATCTATCTGAGTATGTTTACTGGTTATTTATTTCTTCATATCCAAAACTTAGTGGCTTAAACCACAGTGAACTTTAATAGTTCTTACAGTGTCTGTGTGTCAGCTATGTGAGGATGGCTCATCTGGGAAATTCTGACTCAGGGTCTCTTGTGAGGTTACAGCCAAGATGTCAGCCAGAGCTGGAGTCATCTGTAGGTTTGTCTCAGGTTTGCAGATCTGCTGTAAAGAAGGCTCACTCACAAGACTGACAAGTTGGTGCTGACTGTTAGCAGGAGATCTCAGAGTGCCCCCACCCGGGCTTTTATCATGGCTTCTGGAACATGGTCAGAACATGGCAGCCTTGTGGCCTGAGAATGAGTCATGAAGAGAGCTAAAGATAGAAGCCATGGTGTCTTTTGCACCCTAGGCTCAGAAGTCACACTCTGTCACTTTCATGATATCCCATCTTTTGAAAAGGGTCACTAATCGCAGCCCACATTCAGCAGAGGGGAAGAGTGAGGCTGCTCCTTCTGAAAGGAAAAATATATTTGTGGACATATTTTAAAACCACCAAAACTATTTAACTGATTTTATATGTAAGCTCCTTATCCATTGCTATATTCATGAAGGGGAAATAAACGAGGTTGGGAGATTTTCAATTTTACAATAAAATGAGTCATATAATCATCCAAATAGACATTCCTGCACACTAAGAATCTTCCCCCCAAACTAGCCAAGTTATTATCTCCATTTTCCATTTCATTTTGTCTATGAGCACATATTATATGTATAGGAAAACTTTATTACCAAAGGGTCTAATACTTACTGTGTGGACTATTGTAGGTATCTATAAGAACCTCCTGGGGAACATGTATTAACAATGCAGATCCTTGGGTTCCATCCCAGCCCGACTAAATTAGAATCTTGTGTATAAGATAGTGGGATCTTTGCGGTTTTTGTTTTTTGTTTTTTTTTTTTGTTTTTTTTTTTTTTGTGGTACGTGTGCCTCTCACTGCTGTGGCCTCTCCCGTTGCGGAGCACAGGCTCCGGACGCGCAGGCTCAGGGGCCATGGCTCACGGGCCCAGCCGCTCCGCGGCACGTGGGATCCTCCTGGACCGGGGCACGAACCCATGTCCCCTGCATCGGCAGGCGGACTCTCAACCACTGCGCCACCAGGGAAGCCCGGATCTTTGTTTTTGACAAGCTCCTAAGGGTGATTCTGATTCTGGGTGGTTCATTAACTCTCATTTAATAGGCTCAGGTAGAAAGAACTGGTAAAACAGGGCATCATTTTTAGTGTAACCGTGCTAAAACAAATGTCTGGATATAATTTCCCATGTCAGGGGCTAGTTAATGGAAATAGGATTGCAAATGTGTTTTGTTCCAACTTTATGAACTACAGCATCAAATAGAACTACTAGAGGAAAATCATAATGTTTTCCACAACTCTGCTATAGGTTAGGAACCAAGCAGGAAATATTGATAGGTTTAAATCGTTACAGAAACCTGAAAATTTTTTGAAGTGAAAAACTGCATCATTTAAAATTAGGCTTCTGAGTTACAAAGCAGGAAAGGCAAAGAAATCAAGCATCACTCGTCACCAGTTACAAAAGATATTATGGGGCTTCCCTGGTGGCGCAGTGGTTGAGAGTCCGCCTGCCGATGCAGGGGACATGGGTTCGTGCCCGGGTCCAGGAAGATCCCACATGCCACGGAGCGGCTGGGCCCGTGAGCCATGGCCGCTGAGCCTGCGCGTCCGGAGCCTGTGCTTGGCAACGGGAGAGGCCACAACAGTGAGAGGCCCGCGTACCAAAAAAAAAAAAAAAAAAAAAAAGATATTATGGAAAATGTTGCATCACAACAACAAAAGGGAGGAGAAAGTCCTGACAGTGACTCTTTCTATACAACAGTAATGTTTGCAACTATCTTCTGAAAATAAAGAAACAAGCCATTGTTTAATATTTGTAAAATGTCAGGAAATAATTAAACAGCTCTAACTTCATTAAATTTTAATTGTATTAAAGCAATTTTCAATGCACATTATTTTACATTACTTTTTAAGTAAATTTGGAGCTTTGTGAAAGATGGCCTACAGCTCTATCTTTTTCCATTCATTCACAATACTGGAGGAATGCAGGCAACAATATATAACATGGATATAAGGTAGGACACATATTTTTAATGGACTCCTCTGAACATATACATACAAAATTTATATCCTTGCAAGATACTCATTTTATCAGCTCATAGACTTCTTGCATATACCCTCATGCATTGAGGGGTTACATTCAAAATCAGTTAATAAATTAACACAAAACAATGTTATATGTATGGTATGTAGAAGCTACAAATATGAGTCCTAAATACAAAAACTAGTGAGTGCCAGAGCCAAAATTTGAATATCTTCCAAGCCACAAATCCCATTATACCATCATCGCACAACCCTCCCTCCCTGAAGAGATAGGTACATGTTACTTTTGACCACAAAAGCCTTATTCATTTGAATTCCCATGTTTTCACCAAACTTTGTGTAAATGTTTTATTTTTCCTTTGCAATTAGTCTTTCCTTACCTATAATTCTATGTCTTCCTTTCAATGTAAATAACATTTTACATGCGATATGTATATAGTTCCACAAAAGAAAGTATAGGTGGTGGTGGTGATAGTGGGAATCAATTTTAAAACACTAAGGTATTCATATACACACTTTATATGTATGAATTTAGGAATGTAGTTGTAAAGTCACGATGATACCTTAAAATTTGTACAGATAATTATATTTTATGACATTTACTGAAACTTATGTTTAGCCTTTTTAATAGGCTTTACGTTATTAACCCTAAAGATCCAGGACCAAACAAGTTAATTTGATTAGAATTGTAATACTCAACAAACACTGTCTGATGGAGCTCACATTTCGGAAGTAAGGGGTTCCATATTCACCTTGCAAATGCAAAGTCCCTCAGCATATTTAACACTGTCTGTCTGGAAAAGAAAATCTTTTCTTACTTTTCAATACCTACTGGCTCTGTATACTAGTTTTAAAAAAAAAAAAAGAAACTAGCAATAGGTGAATGATTAAGTGACTTTATTTTAAATTTTAATAGGTTTAAAAAATGTTATCTGTTTTTAGGTTATATAATGCTACATAACAAATTACTGCAAAACCTAGCCATTTTGGTATAATCTAGCATGTTTATGAGTCAAGAATTTAGTCAGGGCTCTGACTAAATTCACTAAATCACTAAGTGATTCTTTGGCTCTATGTAGTGTCAACTCAGTGGTCACTCAGTGGTATTCGGCTACTTATTTTCTCTAATTGAATAAATAGATCTCAAATGGATGAACCAGCCTGGAGAGTCTAAGACAGCTTCGGTCACATTCCCTGTGCCTTGGCTGGAAGGCTGTTCTCAGCTGGGACTGTTCACCAAACTGCTTACCCCTGGTCTCTTGAGCATATTAGTCCCAGGGCTGCTGGCCTTCTTTCAGTGTCTCAGAGCTCCCAGAGATTGTGTTTCAGAGAAAGGATACAGAAACTGCCAGTTTCTTATGGCCTGGAGCTGGAAGCTGTCGTAGTGTCTCTTTTGCCATTTTCTATTTGTCCTGGCTGTCACAGAGCACCCCAAGATTCAGGGAGGCGGGTCACAGATTCAGCCTCTAAATAAGGAGAGTAACAAAGAATTTGCAGCCATTTTTAAGCTGCCATAATTAACCAGGGCTCTTTTGCTTGCAAATAACAGAAAACTAAATTGAAACTGAACTAAACAATAAGGGGACATTGTTGGTCACAGAACCAAAAACAGACATGGGCTTTGTGTGCAGCCTGATCCAGGGGCTTGACCTCTGGATCTAGGAACTGGTCATTTCCCAACTTCTGGCTCTTAGTTTACTGTTATCAGAAGAGTGAAGGATGTGGAGCAGCAGAAACAGCAAATGTTCATCACACAATTATATCTTCATCCATCATATGCATGCATATGTGTGTGTATTCATGTGCTTTTAAAGCATCGAAAAATAGTGGTCAGATACAAGACATGCAGAATAGACTTGGAATAAGAAAGCCTGGCTGGGCTGCCCTGGTGGTGCAGTGGATGAGAGTCCGCCTGCCGATGCAGGGGACACGGGTTCATGCCCCGGGTATGGGAAGATCCCACGTGCCACGGAGCGGCTGGCCCTGTGAGCCATGGCCAGTGAGCCTGCGCATCCGGAGCCTGTGCTCCGCAACGGGAGAGGCCACAACAGTGAGAGGCCCGCGTACCGCAAAAAAAAAAAAAAAAAGCCTGGCTGTTCTCCAATTCAGACCCTGAAAGCAGTGAGACCAATTATGCCACTTCCCAGAGTCTGAGTTTTGTCACTTACTGGAAATTACCTCTTCCAGGAGACTGAGTTGCCTTGTATTGCCAAATCTGTCAAGAAAATACTAAAGTGCGCCATGCTTTTGGAGACACTTTACCTGCCCACTCTTCTTGGGGGTCAGTCTTACACCAGGATTCTGACTCCAGACCTACATCCATGATTCTTCTCTTTAATTACCACACTTTGTCTTGTCTGTTGTAGCCTTGCTTATGTTAGAATCCAGCTGAGTTGTATTTATATCAGAAATTTTATATTGTATTTATATCAGAAATTTTACATAAAAATCAGTGTTTACCTTCTAATTAATTACCCTGAGTGACTGTCCACCCATTCCAATGATGTTATACAATTAAAGACTTTTCGTAAGTTAAGTTATCATTTGAAATGGTTCTTATAGCCTGCACACATTCTTCTAAACATCTTCAGGAAATGAAATTGTTGACTGTTTTGAAATAGCAAAACTCACTGATAACCATTTTGTAAACCTGTCCTTTGAATCAGTGTCCAATGAACTTTCCCCTACAGGACTACATTATACTATGGTGAGTTCTTTAGTTTAGTCATTAAATTTAATTCATGTCATTTATATATGCATGGATAAATCTTAATCTGTATACAGTAATTAAAAAATTGTTTTTATTACTTTCCTAATTATTGATTTTCTCTAAGTGACTGAGTGTAACACTAAAGTATACATTAGAACCATGGAAGGAGTGTTTTAAAAGTTAAAATTCTAAGACTTTCATTCCAAAGATTCTGATTCAGAAATTCTCAGGCCGGGACCATAACATACTTGGTTTTTTCCTTTATAAAAAATTTCTTAGTTATTTTTTAAACAGCACATGCTTGTTTAAAGAAAAAAAGTTGAATCTAAATATTCATAAAGCATAAGTTAAATATTCCCCTGTATACTTTTCTTCCTTTTTTATACCTATTAGGTAACAATCTGCTGTGAATCCCTCTACAATTTTGTTTATGCTAAGATAAACATATTTATCTGTTTTACTTGTTTATAAATGGGGTTATATAATAGACATTCTCTGCAGTCTGCAGCTTTTTTTCACTGAATAATGCATTACAGATATTATGTCAATATATTTAGGCCAAACTCATCTGCATTACAAACATTATGTATATTTAGGCCAACTTATACAATATTTCATGCCATGATATGCTACATTTTTTTAAATCCTTTACACACTGATGAATGTTTAAGTACCATTTCTACACCTGTTCTTTGTCCTGCACTGAGTGCCCCAGAAGAATTTTTTAGGTGGCCTCTAAATCCAATATATTCTTGAACACAATATAGTTTATTGATAATTACAGAAGAAGACACAGAATGCAGGTAATATAACAGAAACACAAATAACTTTAGCAGGAACAAAGGCCATCAGCTTTTTATATTGTCTTGTATTCCTACTGTAAAAATGTCTTCAGTATGCAATATCTTTATCTGCTGGTGTTTTTATTTTGAAATGTGATTGCTAATCAATGGTATCCAGCTTTTAAATTTAAATAAAAATTTCCAAGTTACTTTTTAAAATGTTGCATCAATTCAGACTTCATAAGCAATGTAAGATGGTGTTCATTTCCTTGCATAATTAATAGCACTAGATAGTATTACTCTTTGTAGTTTTTCTAAATTTGAAGAGATAATCATGATACCTCATTGTTGGTTTAATTTACAAAATATATGACACAAAACGTCAATATCTGCAAAATGCAATAATCTCCTATAAACTAATAACCAGAGAAAACACCTCAATGGAAAAATGTACAAGGATTATGAATAAGCAATTCAAAAAAGGAAATCCAAGTGGCCAATAATCAGACTAAAAAATGCTCAGCCTCATGAAAAGTAGACGACATATCTCCTCAAAAAGGATGTAAGTCTCAAGAGGGAGTAATTTCTGTCTGTTCTGTTTACTGATGGCACAACCCCAGCACCAAGAACAATGCCTGGCACGTGATAGGTGCTCAATAACATATGGTGAAAATTTGGTGTCTGTGCAGAGAGGCTGAAAGTAATGGAAGGAAGGAAGCTGGTTAATAAAAGCCAAAATAACCCCAGACTCACTTATGTCAGATATAACAGAGGCAAAAAAATTAGAAGTGTGGTAAAAAATCAGGTACTAATTGAAGGTACTCTGGCATGTGGAAAGGCCAATAGCTAGGCTTTTAACGAAAGAAAAATGTGCACAAACTCTCTGTACTTTTTGTGTGGTATAGTGGAAGAACACTCTAGATTCAGGCATTGGAGGAGCCTTCAGTGAAATAACCAGTTCTTCATGGGTTAAGCAGTACTTGCCACCCAAAAGTTCTATCCATGTAAACAAAAACTCAAGCCAGCTTCTTATTCCTTCATTCTTATTATGAAAGACCAAATGAGAATCACTAGACATTTGAGGAAGTCTTACAAGCCAGAGGAAGAAACAAAGATAAAAAGAAAATGGACCCTAGAGGAAACAGAGGTAATTCAGGGAACAGAGAATATCAATGAAGGAAAGAAAGGAAGGGAGGATGGAAGGAAGGAAGGAAAGAAGGAAGGGAGGGAGGAAGGAAGGAAAGAAGGAGCCTAATTATCGTCTTCATGGATATTCAACATTGCATCCACAAAACAAGAATCAGATCCTATGAAAAAGTAACAATCAGAAAAGTAAGGACTAAATCCTAGCACAGCACCAAGTCAGAACACAGATCTAAAGTTTCAAACCAGGAAATATTAGTATAATCATTTTTTAAATACGAAAAAGATAAGTAAGAAATATATGTGGTTAAAAGTAGTTGCCTCTATGTGGAGTGAAACGGTGGGAAGCAGTGGTACTAATTCTTCTGGGATATTTAATTTTTGACCACATGTATGAGCATAATTAAAAACATTTAAATGATGAAAGGGTATTCCTTCCTGGATTATGGAGGAGGAAAAGAAGGACCTGAACTAAAGTGGTGGCCACACCTCTATACTTTAAAATAATAACTCTTTTTTATAAATTTATTTATTTATTTTTGGCTGTGTTGGGTCTTTGTTTCTGTGCGAGGGCTTTCTCTAGTTATGGCGAGCCGGGGCCACTGTTCATCACGGTGCGCGGGCCTCTCACTATCGCGGCCTCTCTAGTTGCCGAGCACAGGCTCAGTAGCTGTGGCTCACGGGCCCAGTTGCTCCACGACATGTGGGATCTTCCCAGACCAGGGCTCGAACCCATGTCCCCTGCATTGGCAGGCAGATTCTCAACCACTGCACCACCAGGGAAGCCGAATAATTCTTTTTTAAAGCAAGATTGTATGAGAACTATATGAGATAATCTGGAAAAATCATTTGTGACCAATTTAAGCCTTTGCCACTCTTTTGCTGTTTATCAATCAGCTGTTTCTTAGAGTGATAATAAAGAAATCACAGGGAAGGTGCAATCTTAGTGATATAGCATTGTGTGCACTGAATGGATATCCTAATTGAGGAAATCAAAATGAAATTAGAATTCATTAGTGAACTATTCATTAGCCAAGTAACAGCTTACAGGAGGCCAAATACAGATTTATAACCCATCGGCAGACCCCTGTTAAATAGGTGTCACAAAGCAGGTTCAAGGTAAATTTTTGAATGATTATTGGATAGTTCAAAATAAAGCTGCTTGGATTTCCAAATTATGCAAGTCTATTTTGCTGGAAAGTCAATTCACTATTCAAAGCTACAACCTTAATGCTTGAAAAACAGCATGGCAATAAGATTATATTTTATTTCTCCTATGCCAGAGAGAAGAATTCTGAGTGATCCAAGCCTCCAGATAATGTGGAAGAAGAAAACTGCTGAGGAGCCACTGTTTCCAGCATGAACTGTAGGAGCATGATGGGGAAAAAAAGTGAGTGTATGGACCATTATTGACCTTCTTATATCTCCATTAAACAGCCGGTCTGAGTTTCTTTTGTTCAGGAACCTTTTGTTACCCAGGTATCCAGTAAGCAAATCTGACAACCTCCTTATACAAATTCAAACGGCAACTAGTGTGTGTACTCTTTCGCAGATAATGGATATTTTAATCGTTACTTAATGTAAATAGTACCTTAATTAGAAAGTGCTCTGGTGGTGGAAATTTAGATGGGCTAGTGACAGAGATGATTCCATGTAGCAATCACTGAATCCTTCAAACTTATCGCAGTTGGTCACTATTCTGCTGTAGGACCTGAAGAAGTGAATGACATCCAGGGATTGGGTAACAGTGTTGGTGGAAACATGAGAAAGTTGAGAAAATACTCATTGCTTTGTTGGGGTTTTTTTTGTTTTTTGTTTTTGCGGTACGCGGACCTCTCACTGCTGTGGCCTCTCCCATTGTGGGGCACAGGCTCCGGAAGCGCAGGCTCAGCGGCCATGGCTTATGGGCCCAGCCACTCCGTGGCATGTGGGATCTTCCCGGACCGGGGCACGAACCCGTGTCCCCTGCATCGGCAGGTGGACTCTCAACCACTGCGCCACCAGGGAAGCCCTGTTGTTTTTTTCTCATTCTAGATTCTCCTCAAAATCTTCTATGCTTATTGAAATTGAGACATAAAGTCATTTCATTATTTTCTTAGAAATAAAAAGTGAGATACAAAATAGAAAGAGAATTTACTTTTTCTCATAACATTCAAAAATTTTAATTTAGTGAAACATCAAAAAGAAATTGAGAGGCTTCCCTGGTGGCACAGAGGTTAAGGATATGCCAGCCAATGCAAGGGACATGGGTTCGAGCCCTGGTCCAGGAAGATACCACATGCCGCAGAGCAACTGAGCCCATGCTCCACAACTACTGAAGCCCACGCACCTAGAGCCCATGCTCCACAACAAGAGAAGCCACCACAATGAGAAGCCCGTGCACCACAAGGAAGAATAGCCCCCCCTCACTGCAACTAGAGAAAGCCCGCACGCAGCAATGAAGACACAACACAGCCAAAAATAAAATAAATAAAATAAAAAAGAATAAAAGTTCTTATAATATAAAAAAAAAGAAAGAAAGAAAGAAATTGAAAAGCAAACTGCTAAAACATTTCTGGGCTAGAAGTTGAGGATTATCACTTATAATTCTGTCTTTGTCATCAAATACCTGTATGTTCTCTACCTGTCATAGGGTCACATGTAAATCAAATGAGCAGTTTAGAAAGAGAAAAAGGAAAAGAAAATGTTATTTATATTTGATAGTTATTATTGAGCTGTTTCATAAGGGATAAGATACAATAAAAAATACTTGGTCAATAATATACTGTTTTGATAGAACCATACAGTTAATCTATCAAATGATTTAGCACTTCTCCAATCCCAAAACAAGTTACTTTTAAGGTTTTTTTTTTTTCATTTTTGAGGTAGAATCACATAGGAAACTGTCTTTAAATACTATAAAATACCCCCAAAAAAGTATAGTGCCATCATCCTAGCAGAAGTGACAATTTTGTACCAAATTTTATTTTAAAATATGATGAATTTCTGTGTATATATTTTTTTAGGTTTTTATTTGTTTTTTTTTATACAGCAGGTTCTTATTAGTCATCAATTTTATACACATCAGTGTATACATGTCAATCCCAATCACCCAATTCAGCACACCACCATCCCCACCCCCCACGGTTTTACCGCCTTGGTGTCCATACGTTTGTTCTCTACGTCTGTGTCTCAACTTCTGCCCTACAAACTGGCGCATCTGTACCATTTTTTCTAGGCTCCACATATATGCATTAATAAGCAATATTTGTTTTTCTCTTTCTGACTTACTTCACTCTGTATGACAGTCTCTAGATCCATCCACGTCTTAATAAATGACTCAGTTTCGTTCCTTTTAATGGCTGAGTAATATTCCATTGTATATATGTACCACATCTTCCTTATCCATTCGTCAGTCGATGGGAATTTAGGTTGCTTCCATGACCTGGCTATATAGTGCTGGATGGCTAAATAGTGATGCAATGAACATTGCAGTGCATGTGTCTTTTTGAATTATGGTTTTCTCTGGGTATATGCCCAGTAGTGGGATTGCTGGATCATATGGTAATTCTATTTTTAGCTTTTTAAGGAACGTCCATAGTGTTCTCCATAGTGATTGTATCAATTTACATTCCCACCAACAGTGCAAGAGGGTTCCCTTTTCTCCACACCCTCTCCAGCATTTGTTGCTTGTAGATTTTCTGATGATGCCCATTCTAACTGGTGTGAGGTGATACCTCATTGTAGTTTTGATTTGCATTTCTCTAATGATTAGTGATGTTGAGCAGCTTTTCATGTCCTTCTTGGCCATATGTATGTCTTCTTTGGAGAAATGTCTATTTAGGTCTTCTGCCCATTTTTGGATTGGGTTGTTTGTTTCTTTAATAATGAGCTGCATGAACTGTTTATATATTTTGGACATTAATCCTTTGTCCGTTGATTCATTTGCAAATATTTTCTCCCATTCTGAGGGTTGTCTTTTCGTCTTATGGTTTCCTTTGCTGTGCAAAAGCTTTGAAGTCTCATTAGGTCCCATTAGTTTATTTTCTTTTTATTTCCATTACTGTAGGAGGTGGATCAAAAAAGATCTTGCTGTGATTTATGTCAAAGAGTGTTCTTCCTATGTTTTCCTCTAAGAGTTTTATAGTGTCCCATCTTACATTTAGGTCTCTAATCCATTTTGAGTTTATTTTTGTGTATGGTGTTAGGGAGTGTTCTAATTTCATTCTTTTACATGTAGCTGTCCAGTTTTCCCAGCACCACTTATAGAATAGACTGTCTTTTCTCCATTGTATATCTTTGCCTCCTTTGTCATAGATTAGTTGACCATAGGTGCATGGGTTTATCTCTGTGCTTTCTATCTTGTTCCATTAATCTTTGTTTCTGTTTTTGTGCCAGTACCATATTGTCTTGATTACTCTACCTTTGTAACGTAGTCTGAAGTCAGGGAGTCTGACTCCTCCAGCTCCATTTCTTTCCCTCAAGACTGCTTTGGCTATTCACGGTCTTATGTGTCTCCATACAAACTTTAAGATTATTTGTTCTAGTTCCATAAAAAATGCCATTGGTAATTTGATAGGGATTGCACTGAATCTGTAGATTGCTTTGGGTAGTATAGTCATTTTCACAATATTGATTCTTCCAATCCAAGAACATTGTATATCTCTCCATCTGTTGGTATCATCTTTAATTTCTTTCATCAGTGTCTTATAGTTTTCTGCATAGAGCTCTTTTGCCTCCATAGGTAGGTTTATTCCTAGGTATTTTATTCTTTTTGTTGCGATGGTAAATGGGAGTGTTTCCTTAATTTCTCTTTCAGATTTTTCATCATTAGTGTATAGGAATGCAAGAGATTTCTGTGCATTAATTTTGTATCCTGCTACTTTACCAAATTCATTGATTAGCTCTAGTAGTTTTCTAGTGGCATTTTTAGGATTCTCTATGTATAGTATCATGTCATCTGCAAACAGTGACAGTTTTACTTCTTCTTTTCCAATTTGTATTCCTTTTGTTTCTTTTTCTTCTCTGGTTGCCGTGGCTAGGACTTCCAAAACTATGTTGAATAATAGTGGTGAGAGTGGACGTCCTTGTCTTGTTCCTGATGTTAGAGGAAATGCTTTCAGTTTTTCACCATTGAGAATGATGTTTGCTGTGGGTTTGTCATAGACGGCCTTTATTATGTTGAGGTAGGTTCCCTCTATGCCCACTTTCTGGAGAGTTTTTATCATAAATGGGTGTAGAATTTTGTCAAAAGCTTTTTCTACATCTATTGAGATGATCATACGGTTTTTATTCTTCAGTTTGTTAATACGGTGTATCACATTGATTAATTTGTGTATATTGAAGAATCCTTGCATCTCTGGGATAAATCCCACTTGATCATGGTGTATGATCCTTTTAATGTGTTGTTGGATTCTGTTTGGTTGTATTGTGTTGAGCATTTTTGCGTCTATATTCATCAGTGATATTGGTCTGTAATTTTCTTTTTTTGTAGTATGTTTGTCTGGTTTTGGTATCACGGTGATGGTGGCCTCATAGAATGAGTTTGGGAGTGTTCTTTTCTCTGCACCTTTTTGGAAAAGTTTGAGAAGGATGGGTGTTAGTTCTTCTCTAAATGTTTGATAGAATTCACCTGTGAAGCCATCTGGTCCTGGACTTTTGTTTGTTGGAAGATCCTTAATCACAGTTTCAGTATCATTACTTCCGATTGGTCTGTTCATATTTTCTATTACTTCCTGGTTCAGTCTTAGAAGGTTTTACCTTTCTAAGAATTTGTCCATTTCTTCCAGGTTGTCCATTTTATTGGCATAGAGTTGCTTGTAGTAGTTTCTTAGGATGCTTTGTATTTCTGCAGTGTCTGTTGTAACTTTTCCTTTTTCATTTCTAATTTATTGATTTGAGTCCTCTCTCTCTTTTTCTTGATGAGTCTGACTAATGGTTGATCAATTCTGTTTATCTTCTCAAAGAACCAGCTTCTGGTTTTATTGATCTTTGCTATTGTTTTCTTTGTTTCTATTTCATTTATTTCTGCTCTGATCTTTATGATTTCTTTACTTCTGCTAACTTTGGGTTTTGTTTGTTCTTCTTTCTCTAGTTCCTTTAGGTATAAGGTTAGATTGGTTATTTGAGATATTTCTTGTTTCTGAAGTAGGCTTGTATAGCTATAAACTTCCCTCTTACTACTGCTTTTGCTGCATCACATAGGTTTTGGATCGTCGTGTTTTCATTGTCATTTGTCTCTAGGTATTTTTTGATTTCCTCTTTGATTTCTTCAGTGATCTCTTGGTTATTTAGTAACGTATTGTTTAGCCTCCATGTGTTTGTGTTTTTTATGTTTTTTTTCCCTGTAATTCATTTCTAATCTCATAGCGTTGTGGTCGGAAAAGATACTTGATACGATTTCAACTTTCTTAAATTTACTGAGGCTTGATTCTTGACCCAAGATGTGATCTATCCTGGAGAATGTTCCATGCACACTTGAGAAGAAAGTGTAATCTGCTGTTTTAGGATGGAATGTCCTAGAAATGTCAATTAAATCTATCTAGTCTATTGTGTCATTTAAAGCTTCTGTTTCCTTATTTATTTTCATTTTGCATGATCTGTCCATTGGTGTAAGTGAGGTGTTAAAGTCCCCCACTATTATTGTGTTACTGTCGATTTCCTCTTTTAGAGCTGTTAGCAGTTGCCTTATGTATTGAGGTGCTCCTATGTTGGGTGCACATATATTGATAATTGTTATATCTTCTTCTCAGATTGATCCCTTGATCATTATGTATTGTCCTTCCTTGTCTCTTGTAACATTCTTTATTTTATGGTCTATTTTATCTGATATGAGTATAGCTACTCCAGCTTTCTTTTGATTTCCATTTGCATGGACTATCTCTTTCCAGTCCCTCACTTTCAGTCTGTATGTGTCCCTAGGTCTAAAGTGGGTCTCTTGTAGACAGCATATAGATGGGTCTTGTTTTTGTATCCATTCAGCAAACCTGTGTCTTTTGGCTTGAGCATTTAATTCATTCACGTTTAAGGTAATTATCAATTTGTATGTTCCTATGACCATTTTCTTAATTGTTTTGGGTTTGTTTTTGTAGGTCCTTTCTTCTCTTGTGTTTCCCACTTAGAGAAGTTCCTTTAGCATTTGTTGTAGAGCTGGTTTGGTGGTGCTGAATTGTCTTAGCTTTTGCTTGTCTGTAAAGCTTTTGATTTCTCCATTGGATCTGAATGAGATCCTTGCTGGGTAGAGTCATCGTGGTTGTAGGTTCTTCCCTTTCATCACTTTAAGTATATCATGCCACTCCCTTCTGGCTTGTAGAGTTTCTGCTGAGAAATCAGCTGTTAACCTTAATGGAGTTCCCTTGTATGTTGTCATTTTTCCCTTGCTGCTTTCAATAATTTTTCTTTGTCTTTAATTTTTGCCAATTTGATTACCATGTGTCTCAGCATGTTTCTCCTTGGGTTTATCCTGTATGGGATTCGCTGTGCTTCCTGGACTTGGGTGGGTATTTCCTTTCCCATGTTATGGAAGTTTTCAACTATAATCTCTTCAAATACTTTCTCTGGTCCTTTCTCTCTCTCTTCTCCTTCTGGGACCCCTATAATACGAATGTTGTTGCATTTAATGTTGTCCCAGAGGTCTCTTAGGCTGTCTTCATTCCTTTTCATGAAGTTTCAGGAAGTTTCCTGATGGGAGGGACTGGTGGTGGGTAGAGCTGACTGTTCCTCTGGTGGGCAGAGCTCAATAAAACTTTAATCTGCTTGTCTGTTGATGGGTGGGGCTGTGTTCCCTCCCTGTTGGTTGTTTGGCCCGAGGCCAAACAACACTGGAGCCTACCTGGGCTCTTTGGTGGGGCTAATGACAGACTCTGGGAGGGCTCATGCCAAGGAGTGCTTCCCAGAACTTTTGCTGCCAGTGTCCTTGTCCCCACGGTGAGCCACAGCCACCCCTCACCTCTGCCAGAGACCCTCCAACACTAGCAGGTAGGTCTGGTTCAGTCTCTCCTGGGGTCACTGCTCCTTCCCCTGGGTCCCGATGCACATACTACTTTGTGTGTGCCCTCCAAGAGTGGAGTCTCTGTTTCCCCCAGTCCTGTCAAAGTCCTTCAATCAATTCCCTTTAGGCTTCAAAGCCTGATTCTCTAGGAATTCCTCCTCCCGTTGCCGGACCCCCAGGTTGGGAAGCCTGACGTGGGACTCAGAACCTTCACTCCAGTGGGTGGACTTCTGTGGTATAGGCGTTCTCCAGTCTGTGAGTCACCCACCCAGCAGTTATGGAATTTGATTTTACTGTGATTGCGCCCCTCCTACCGTCTCATTGTGGCTTCTCCATTGTCCTTAGATGTGGGATATCTTTTTTGGTGAGTTCCAGTATCCTCCTGTTGATGATTGTCCAGCAGCTAGTTGTGATTCTGGTGTTCTCACAAGAGGGAGTGAGAGCACGTCCTTCTACTCTGCCATCTTGGTTCCTCTCCCTCTGTGTATATTTAAATAATAAAACTTATTTTCCTTGTTTTCAGAGTTGGAAGATAGAAGCAGTACTTGGTTAGACACAAAAATAATCTCTCAGTTTAAAATATTATCCACAAAATCCATTCCCAAGAGTGTAGAGTCAAAAACTGTATGTTGAAGATATAGGTTAATTTTAAGAAAATTTAAATTATTTTAGGCAAATTATTTTGAGAAAAGGGTTATAATTATTTGTTCCATTAAAATATTTTTCCTTATTCCACTGCAGTTTAACCAAATAAGAAAAAAACTAAGGAATTAAATTTGGGGGGGTTTGGCTAGAATAAAGGATAATGAGCAAATGAGGTAGAGACGTGGAAAGGAATCAGATTTACAGTACATAAATTCCAGAAGGAGAACTTGAGACATTATTCAGTAGGCAGTGTTGAATCATAAAAGAACACTAAGGTAGGCAGTGGCAAAATTATAGGCTACTTTAAAGAAGATTGATCTTGACTATCTGAGAATTGACCTCTGAGAGTTGTATTTCAGAAAAGCATTGTTAATAAGTCTTTGCTATATGCCAACATCTAAGAAGCAAAGGTATGTGAAGGAACCCTTACTTTGGTCCTGCCCTTGAAGTAAACAGTCACTCAATACTTTAAAATGCCTTACAGATGCCACCACATCACCTTGGTCAGCTAGGTATACTTGACTTGAATATTTTTCAATACCAGGTCCTATTAACATCCAAAAAGATCTGCAGATGTCTAAGACACGTTTTCATGGTTCACTTTGCCTGCTAGGCTTCTGTTTCTGTGTATGTTATTTCTAGGCTTTACCATGTCTCTCCAGATACTAAACCCAGAAGAATCTTTGAGATGATCCCAAGATCCACTCCCAAAATTTTACATAATCATAGAAAATTTCACCAGAGGACATGGAGGAGTGCTTTGTATCACAGCAAGACAAACAACCTTTAAGCGAACATGAACTAGCATCATTTTAAATTATCCTTTAGTCTACTCACCTCCCCAAAGCTTACTGATCTCCATCATTCCAGCTTCTTTTCATTTTATGAGCATCTCTTTCCCTTTCTTTTTCATCACTCCTTATTTTTCTCTTCTCCATTCTGGACCAAAAACTACAAATTACTAATCCCCCACCCATCATAAATATAGCTTCCTTCCCCTACATATGATGATTTGGTATCTCACAACATTCATGCCACCCTGGCCCCATCTGTTCCTAAGAATGCATACAAAGTGTTTCCAAATGAAAATACATCGCTTCCCAAAAGGTCTAAGTGCTAGCTGGTAAAATAAATAAATTTCTCCCCCAATTAACTGCTTCAGAGTTGAAATCTATGTTCAGTACATAATCTATGCACAATAAAGAGTGAATGCTATTTTTTCCAGCTTTATTGAGATATAATTAACATAACATGGTGTTAAAGTTTACAACTTGTTGATTTGATACATTAATATATTACTAAATAATTACCATTATAGCCTTATTTAACACATGTATCATGTCGCATAATTACCGTCCTTTGTAGTGAGGAGACATTTAAGATCATACCAACTTTCAAGTATGTAATTATTAAATATAATCACTATGCTGTACACAGTAAAGATTGGATGCTATTTAGTTAATTTCTTGGGTTAACGGGCTGGGGGCTGTTGGGGGGCAGAGGTAAATTTTGAATCCAACTCCAGACCTCTATCACTTATCTCTTTTTATGTCTTCTTAGAGTGTGCATGTGTTTCATTGACTTAATCGAAGGATAAGACCCTTTGAGAATAATTAGCACAGATCTCAGATTTGACCTCAAGATCTGGTCTTTTCATCCCTCTGACTGTAGTTTCTAGAAGTAAATTTCCAAGTGACTGTGTTTTGACTTATGTCTTGGACTGGATGCAATAATTATAAAAGTAAATACAAAGAAAACCTGGAATCCCCACTTCTTTCTGATCTGAGCTACAGTGTTCAAGTCTTAGACTCATGGTCCTTGGTTATAGTAAGGAAAAGAATACTAATATCTGGCCAGAGCCCAGTAGAGCTGTAAGAAAAAAAAATTTTTTTTCCCAAGAAAATACTGTTAAGAGTTTCAAATTAATATTTTGTAATTATAAGTAACACATGTTTTATAGGCAAAAAAACAGTTAATTTTTGCACATTTGAATATTTTTCCAAGATAAATAGAAGACTGAAATGTTATTAGATGCTGATACTGAAGTATAGCTCATATGGCTACACACCATGCTTGACAGAGAGGATGGACCAATTTTTTAAGTTGACTTGATAAATATATTTGAAAGTAAAGGTTTTAGAAATTTAACTTTTATTCCAGCAAGTAATATGACTAAATATGATTACAGATGGAAAAGGAGAAAGATACATTTATAAGGAAAGTATTATCATTCCACCATTAACACCATCAATATCGTAGTTAACATCTTCGAGCAATTTTCATGTATCAGCTATTGTGCTTGAACATATACACAGTGTTTTAATTAATTCTTTCAGAAACCCCATTTTAAAGATAAAAGAGGTGAACTTTAGGATTTTTAGGTCAATGACTTAAGGTTACGCAACCCGAAAAATGTCACAAGGTTCACAAGGTTCACAAGGTTCTAGGACAAGATACCGCCCTGCCTTCCAGAACAAATATTTTATGCTTATATAAACACTGTCTTCTGAGATCCAGACACATTGGAACTATACTAAAAACTTGGGGTAATCTCATGTTTCTGTAATTTAAACTAATGAAGAGTCTAGGTGCCTTGGCAATAGAGAGGAAGCAGATAAGAAGTAGAAACGAATAAGACAAAACTACATATTTGGGGTGATTGACCTCATTAGCCTTCGATTGTGACTGATTAATTTGAATTTTATTATCACTTGTTCAGTCTTGCTGTGTAGTCTGTCATATATTATTGTAGGTAGCTAGCTGCATATAATAATTTTTTCATTTCTGTGAAATCTGCCTAGGTGCTATGGTGATAGTCATTATAAAATGAGTAAAATAAAATTAAGACCACTACGTGTATAGGAAAAAATCAATAAGGTAATAATTTAAAAGTAGACATTTGGTTTTTTATATATTGTTAGAGCACAGAAATAGAATTACATTTGCCCTAAACAGTTGGTGTCTCCAGTTTTACATTAATGCATATGAAAGAGGTAGAAAGAAAAAAAGTTAACATAGAGTGATTGCATGAAAAAAGTAAATCATGTAAGATGTTCTATACTGAGACTAAGAGTATATAATAAAGCATATTGTTTCTGGTTCGGGGGTTCTAAAATTAAATTTCAAAACTTATTTTGAAATATCAGTCCGTACCTCATACAAGTTTTCCTAAAAGTATGGTTCCGCCCTTTTTGTTCATCTATATTCAACAAAAGAAAATGGAAAATACCCCCCTTTTTCTTTTAAACTACTGACTCAATTACTACTTGGTATTTGGCAGACAACCAAGAGTAGACAGTTCTCCACGTGACAGTGTTTTTTTTTCTTCCCACACATTCATCCTCCCTAAATTCAAAATATGTGTCTTCTGATGACAACAGATTGAACATGTCTTCGGAGAATTTGAGAAAATATCCTAGAACTACTGTGATTTCACTATCTCCTGTTCACATCAAACACTGCCCATCCCTTTCTCAGGAGCAGAGAAGCTTATGGGAGCTTGAAGAACAGAGTCCATAAAGTTTAATCTGCTCTTTTACATTGTGAGCAGTTTGTAAATCGATTCCTTACCAGATGCTGTAATTCTTTTGGCCTGAAGATAAATTGTTGAATTCCAAGAGAATACAATACTAAGAAAACCATTAACCTTGACAATTCAGAGACCAAATAAAGCACATTATTCATTTGCTGTTCTTGTAAAAGAGTATCAAAAAGTTAAAAGAACATTCATGTACATCTTTTTACCTATTTAGGAAAAATAATTGGCTTATTTATGAACGACAAGAGTAGAAATTTCATTAAGGAATGTAAAATTAATGGAAAAATGAAAGCTGAGGAATCTCACACAAGATACAGCACAGTCTTATCGGTATGTTGGCAGTCAGGGCTTCCTTTTTTTGTTTTGTTTGTATTGTTTTTGTTTTTAATAATCTTGCTCTAGTGACTTTTTTCTCAACTGAAAACTCAAAGAGTCTGAGGCACGTTAGCTATTGGTGATTGGGTCTGGAGACTTTCATTCAGAAAACTTTACGAGATACACTCCCACATGCAGAAAAAGCCCAGGATTCCAAGAGAGAAGCATTCTTATTTTATTATCACACACTTATCTCCAGCCTCTGTGAATTTATCATTCCCTTGACGACTACCTGTCTCACCTTAGAAATTAACATATATTTTACTTTTCTTTCTCTAACATTAAAAATTCATTGCAATGAATAATATAGCAGGGCTGTGTATAAAACTAAACTATCTGCATCCTCTTTTAAATGTTTGTTCTTCAGCAGAGAAACTCTGAGGAAAACATATTGAAAGGATGAACAGTAATTTAATTTTTTATCACAAGCATTAGTGGCAAATAAAGGACAAAAGTACTTTGCAAGGCTAAAGAAAAAAGATGAGATATTCATTAAGGGAAAATACTGCCTTCATACTGACTGCCAGGTCATGCATATTCTTTTTCTTTTCAAACAGAAAATCACAAGATTAATATGCAGACCCTGGAAATATTTTCTATGTATGTCACAAGCAACAAAATTTTTTTTTTACATCTTTATTGGAGTATAATTGCTTTACAATGGTGTGTTAGTTTCTGCTTTATAACACAAGAAACAAATATTGAAGACACTTGCTATACATTGTTGGTGCTTTTAGGGATATCTTAAAGCTTTTATGAAAAAAATGAGGTTACTAAACAGCCTTTTTATTAAAATATGAATCTAAAATTCAGAACTGTATTGTTTTCCAAAGTCTCTTGAATCATGATCTTTTCTGAAACTCAGATAAGGGAAAAATCTGTTATCAAGTTAGATTGTTAATTAGCTGTGTAAAGTAAGAACAAAACAGAATCTTAATTTTGACGGTGCCCAAAGTCGTCATGACATATTCTACTTCTCCATTAATTTTGCTAATTTGACTAACAGGAAGCTTAAAAATCCTACAGATCAAATTCAATGAAACAATACTGCCAATCATTGCTTTAGAATTTTGCAGCAGTATTAAAAAGAAGGATTAAAATAAAGTATTATCTTACATTTCTAAGGGAAAATTTAGAAATTATTTTATATTTGCCTGTCATATTTCTAGGCTCTATAATATTTGATCCATGGGTAATGAAAAAAATATTTAATCAGGAAGGCTTTATGGTCTGTGAGGAAATAAAACCAAGTCTCATGTAGCAATAACTCTATTAAACAATAATATAATTAAATTGTTCACCTAGACTTGAATTGAAGGTCTCTGTTTAATTATCTGTCCTGACCTTTAATTGCAGACCAATGTTGAGGAAAAAAACTGTAGTACTGGCAGCATCCCACCTTCAAAAAACTGAATCTTCTCATCCTAGGCTCTGTCTCCAGTTTTCCATTTTTCACCCTTGAGCAAAGTTTCCCAAACATGGGACCTTTAGTGTCTCACCAATTTCTTAACAGTGCCCTTAAGCCAAAGGAAATAACTGAGTTCCACTTATTAAGTTGTGATATGCAAACAGCTTAATAAGTATTTATGTCATAACAGCTTAGTTGACTATTGAAAAGATAATACACATAATTGAAAGAAAAAAGTAATAGCATTATTTCATTCTTAAATAACTGTAATTTCTTACTTACCTGCTGGGCACTGCACAACTTCCGATATTTTGGAACCAGATTGAACATTTCGAGTACTGATTTGTTCTTTTTATGGCAACAACTGACATAAAAACCCCAGCTTTTCAAAGATATTATGTAATTGAATGGAATATCATATGATCTAATGTCCAGCCTATGAGAACAACATTGAGCTAGTAATTTTCCCAGCGTTCAACCAATGTCAAGTTTTGGCACTTCCTTCAAAAAATTAAAATTCCCATAGCAACTCTAAATTCATTGAAGACCCCAGAGAAACAGCACAGAGTTTGGGACTGACCTCCCTTAAAGAAATTCTAGAGGGTAATCAGACAAGCTAGTTGTATGCCTATCCTTCTCTTTAAAGCTCAGATGACAATCTTTTGCTTCCAATTCCAATTTCATCTCCCTCTCTCTCTCCTCTCTCTCTCTCTCTCTCTCTCTGGCACACACACACACACACACACACACACACACACACACACACACAACTGATCACCTTCCACCACTCATTTCATTCATTCATTAAAGAAATATTAGATATTATAGAGCTTCCCTGGTGACGCAGTGGTTGAGAGTCCGCCTGCCGATGCAGAGGACACGGGTTCGTGCCCTAGTCCGGAAGGATCCCACGTGCCGCGGAGCGGCTGGGCCCGTGAGCCGTGGCCGCTGGGCCTGCGCATCCGGAGCCTGTGCTCCGCAACGGGAGAGGCCACAACAGTGAGAGGCCCGCGTAACGCAAAAAAAAAAAAAAAAAAAAGAAATATTAGATATTATTAAATGTCTACTGTAGATACCTTGATTAATTTTATGGACACAGTGATGAACAAAATTCAGTCTTTGCTCACAAACAGAGGTAGTGGGAAAAGCTATATAAGCAATTACTCAATTATAATGCTATTCTCCTAAGTAGGAAAGAGCATAGCGCGTTATGGGAATACATAGACAAGTCAACTGGCCAATCTGGGGAATTTGAGAAGTGTCATATAAACCAAAAGTCTAAAGGTATCCTTATATATCATATACAAATACTATTCTCTGTAGGGCTCAGTTTTCACTTAAATGATGTACTGTAACATAAACATACTTTTTTCCATCCTTTAAAAATAAAGTCTCTAAAATCAGGAAACATTTGAAAGAGTTGTACCTTTTAAACCATTAAAGGAAAAAAAAATAAAGCCTACACCATAGTGCACCTCCAAAAACGGTATCAGAGCTAAATAGACAAAGGCAAAGTATGTAAACCTAAAGGGCTCCTCTTTGGGATGGTATTTTGAGGCACTTTGGAAAGTAGACAATCACTTCATAGGAATTCTGATGGAAGAGTATCAGATTCACCAACTCACTGGAAAGGATCTTTAGTATCCAGAGGATCTCCAAACACATGCTTTTGTTTTTGTTTCTGTCAATGTTTAAGATCACATATGTATATACTCACTTAAGTATATGAAGATCTCAGTACAGCTATACCAAACATCATTTTTTTTTTTTCTTTCTTAAAATATTTCTGTTGGGGAAGTCATTTAGGTACCAAATTAAGTACACATCTTACAAGCTTATTGTCTCTGGCTTTCAAGTGGCAAATTACTGCCATCATTTGACATACTTATTACTTCTGTCTATACATTTACACAGTGAAGCTTAAAGCACCTGTGATGCCAGAAGCCCCAGGGCATATTCCAAAAAGTGTTTGTGACATGGCATAGAGAATGGGTATCATCTGAAAGAAAGCATGCTCGCTGGTAAGGCTTCAGCTCTATGCATCCTTTCACAGCCTTCCCTAAGTGAACAAGAATAATAATTGCAAGCTCTTATGCCACACTTACTATGAACCAGATAATTTTCATCATGCTTTACCTATGTAAACTGATTGGCTTCCATACAACCCCATGAGTTAGGTACTCTCATTATCCCCAGATGAGAAATTGAGACCGAGAAAAGAAACCAGCAAATGGTGAAAACTGATTTAAAATACAGACAACCTGATTTCAGAGTCTGTTTTCAAACCAGTATATTATACTGCTTCCTGCCCCAGATTTTTATGCTAGTTACTGCCACCAGAGATACACATTCACCTACAACCCCTGAAGAAAGGGAACCTAAGGAAATGTTGGGGATTTTTGAAAAAGGAGGACATCCATATTCTCAAGTTCTGTGGAAAGATTCAAGTTTACAGTTATTGCTAATTAAGATTCTCTTCTTGTCTGAGCTTTCCTTCAAAGGATGTCACCATGTTTCACAAGATATAAACAGATCTTTCAAGCTAAACACAGTTCTCCCAAATTGGTGTTAACTAATATGTTAATAGGAGGCATCTGGACCTCTCTCTCAGTGACTATATATAAAACCCGCCTTGCTGTCCTTTGACTCTTGCTGCCTACATTTTTAGTCAGTATATGGTTCCCTAGATTTGATTTTTAGCTCTAATCCTTACTTTTAAACTTTAAAACTGCTTTGCAATATCGACTTGTTTCCATGATATCATAGGTGATTGTAGGTGACCAGACCTCTATCTTTCCTGCCATGCCCTAGGTCTTTCGCAAGGACGTGAGCCTCTGTCAACATCTGGCACTGTCATCCCTACCCAGAACCATACCCAGAGGCCTCAGGATATGACCCCAGTACATCTGGCAGGAGCAGGGGAAGGCAGGCTCCTTTCCTGACACCCGAGCTGGCTTGAATAGCATGCCACAGACGTGTTTATCCAGTGAACAACCTATAGTCAGAAAACATTTCTTCAGTAGTCTGTGTTCGAAAACATTAATATTCAAATGCAACAATATTGCATTGGTTTTCAATGTCTGGCTTTTTCTTGTAACCAGTGAGTCATTCAGGCTTGCAGTCCTTGCAGATAATTTTCAACCTCACTGCATAAAAGGAAACAACACGTCCTATATTTTAGAACTTATTTTTTTTCATGCAGCTTCCAAGATTTACATAAATAGCAAGAATAACATGGTTAAAGCATTCTTCAGGTTGGTTTTAAGCAGAGAAGTAACTGAAGTCAAATGTCAGAATAAGTTCCGGTTGACTGTGATTTTTTTTTCTGTTCCGTAAAGAACGATTGTGATAACTTGATCATGAGTTTGATAGAAAAGTGTGGGCTTTGTATTGTTCCTAAGCAACAGCACCACCTTCTGTCTGCAGAAATACCAGGTCCCAGTGAAAGCAAAACTTGCTTTGCCATGTGGGAGCCTAATTGGGGGCTTAGGCAAATAATGTAAATCCCATTTTCTCCTTATTTGACATCAGTGAAGTCAAAATTATATTCAAGTAGCCCAAACTGCATTTTAGGAAAAATAAACTAAAAATTGCAATGAAGCACATATAAAGAAACATCACAGCTTCACTATAGTTCTGCTAGACCTGCTAAGCTCTTCCAGGTATATCCTTTTATCTATTCTCCCCACGTGGAAATTCTCCAAAATAGGCTGCAAATTTCGTGGTTTTTACAAAAAAGAAAGTGTGAGCTCTAGTCTGTTACAGCTGGAATAATTTAGAGAACCATGTCTCAAATCTTGTAGTCGCCTCCATCTCCTGTTACAGTATGGGGAAAAAAAGAGATCTAGGGGTGTGAGTAAAATCACAACCCCTTGAAGTATGTGTGCCTTCCAAACAGAAAGCTGTGTGAAGCACACATTGTTGCTGTTTTCTGTTTTAAGTGAAATAACTGAAGCCTTGAGCAATTAAAGAAATTATAAAGCCAAAGTTAATTTGCTACTAAATTCATAAAATTCATGAAGTAATGTAATGAATAGCAATGTAAATAAATGTGGAGGAGGTCACAGCAGGAGTCTAAGTGGTCCTTGGATAATATCTGGGTAAGTCTATAAAACCAGGGACATGGTTTCTCCAGGAGTCTGTCTTCAGGAGAGCTCTTGGAAGAACTCATCCTGAGGTGAAATGAATTCAGGTACCATGATCTTAAACTAGTCCTTCATCCTAAACCATCGGCAGTAGGACAGTTATGAAAACATGGCTTCCATCCTCAGATCTGCCTCATAAAAACTGAGAAAGCTATGACACTAAAACTCTGTAACACGTTAGGACATGGGCAGACCTACCTCTATAAAAAACATCACTTAAGAGGAGTGAGGTTTTCTATCCAAATTTGCCACACACCACCGTGCAATATTGAAATTGTAGAAATCCTGTTCATTATTGGTGATGATGTCAGGCAAAGTATCTCCAGTGCTTGGAGAGAGAACTTTGCAGAAGACAGTTTTGGTGGATCCATTTGAAAAACATCCTAGTAGGACTTCTGAAGATACATGATACCCAAAATGGGCAGGAAGGGTACATAAGGAGGAAGGATTTGCAGGAGATAGTGAGGCTCACTGTGAGAGAAAGAGAGACAGACAGACAGAATGCAATTGCAGTTATCATTGTTATCATAAGCCCTCCGTTTCCACTTGTGAGATTATAGAACCCAAGTGTGAACATGAGAAGGCTCAATTCTGCAAAAACAGGAGAAAAAGGTACATATCATTGATATTTTATTTCTCAAAGGGCTGTATCCATCCTTTTTGAATTATCTCTACATAGTTGAAGTATTATAGAAAGTTATGAGTTAATTTAAGATGGATCCTTCAGGCAGAAATGTAATCTTTCCCCTTAAAAAATTACCTACATTTCCCGTGAAGTCAACCAAAATTCACTGGCAAATTATACAACTCTCCATTTAGTTTTGGTTAGATAAGTAAACCTCGACATTATTAAGAGTTATTTTTTTCACTGCCTGGAGACATAGAAGGGAATAAATGATCTCTTGAAGTTCCTTCCTATCTGTGATTCCGTTTGTTAAAACTTTCTACAGAAAGAAGTTCCAATTAGAGCCAAAAGTTTCATGGCAAAACTCTGCCCAAGTCCCAAAGTCACTGATTCCCAAGGACTAAGCCACAGTGCCAGTATTCCTGTGTACACTATAGGAACCAAAATCGTGCCAAGTATAGAAATGTAGGTGTCCCAAATGTCATTTCAATGGCAAACAAGTGACTTTTCTTCCAGAATAGAACTGCTTACATAAATTTCAATCCCTGCAATTCAATTTTTAAAAACCATTGGCTACAGGAACCCACTGATCAATGCAAAAATACAAGCAGAATAATAGGTTGCAATAAAAAGTAGATAAATTAACCATCAGGTAGAAATATTCGTGAGTTTTTCATAATTTATACTTCTCTTTAATCTTTCACAGTCTACATTAAAATCTCATTAAAAAGTTCTCAGAACCAATACTCATGGTGCTATATTTTCTTAGTTTCCCTCTTATAAGAACACTGTCAGCAAGTAAATTATCCTCCTTGTAAATAATATTTTAAGGATACCTGCTTTTCAAAGAGTCTTTTAATGAGAGATGAGAATGTTATTTTAAGGGAATATTCCTTAAGTTTCCCAAAGGGTAGACCATTTTCAAACTACCAGCAACATAAATTGCCACTTGGAGGGTATTTTTTTTATGGTTAATATCTGAACAACTACCTTTCAGCACATTTGCCTATGTTGCAGACTTACTGTGAGTCTTTCACCAACACACAGTGACTTTCTGAGACAGCACAGCTACAGCCGTTCAGTTTATAAAAGCATCATCTGCTTTGTTAACCAGGCACTAGGCAGCTATCTCTAGTGTCTCCCTTTGCCCTGTGTTCCCTGCCAATTTTAATCCAGGAAAAACAGGCCATTTCACATTAGGATTCAGCTTTTCATTCAAAGCTGCTGCCCCTTATTCTCCTTTGGATTTTAGTCATATTCTTAATGTGAAATAGTGTCAGGGAAAAATCATCCAGGACAGAAGGCAAATGCTTAGCTCCTACTTTGCTTAACTATACCACTGCTTTATTCAGCTCTTACAGAATTGGAAAGAAATTAAGTATGTGAATTCTTTCTGCTCAGAGCAGGACCCTAAAGATTAAGAATACTAAAGTTGGTTCTGAATAAATCCTTATGCTAGGTGTTATAAAACCAGCCCTTCTGTACCTCCCTCTTAAAACTCAAAATTAATCAAGATACTGATTAGAACGCGCTACAATAAGTGAGCAACTTCAAGGAATCCATGAAAGGGAAGGACTCTGGTCCAAAAGAAACAAAATATTGGCCTTCCCTTTCCCCCATAATATCAGGAAACACTGATATTCTTTGCCTCTTCTAATACCATGATCTGTTTGTTGCTTTGTAAATTCCTAGATCAAGAGAAGGTAAAAAAACTCAAGGGTAAAAGCCTATCAAAATATATCCCATAATGTGATTGTTCCAGAAATATGCTGGCTTTTGAAACCAAAAAGCCATAAATAAGAAGTTTTGTTACTACCTTATAAATAAATATAGAGATTATCACTGGCCAGACTGAAATCAGTATTTGCCAAATTTGATAATTATTTGAGTAACTTCTTTTTTAAAACTACAGTATTACCTTCTACCATTAATAATCTTTTCTGTTTGTATAGCAAAAGTACAACTTTACACCAACATTACAGTAACTCTAAAATCACTCTGCTCTTTTTCCCTATTTGCATTAATTTCAGGAAGGATTCACCTCCCTTTAGGCTGGCACCTGTCTAAGTATTACCTGTGAATGAATAAACCATTCATTAAGAACAGAGATATGTATGTAATGTGGTGGGCAAGGTTTCATTTAAAAAAGAAATTATTAGAATTTAGTGATGCTAAAGAAACTAAAATCCAACTGTTCCTTTCTAAATTCTTAAACGGACACATGCCAAATCTTTACACGTTACATACATTCCTTCCTACTTTACCAACTTTCTGCTTTATCAAGCAAATAAGTATTGAAAGTATTTATCATATTTCTTCCTTGGGTATTTGCTTAAGCAAATTATGAGCTGCCACTTTAAAGTATCCTTCTGTTGTCATAAATTCTGAAGAATTCACTGTTCAGAATATCTGCTAAGAAATTTTCCTTCTCTGTCATGAAGAAGGGTCTGAAGCAAAGACGTGAATCATTTTAGAAGATAAATAAGGGATTATTCATTTACAATGAGATTATCAAGAAAGGCAAGTCAATTGAAGTAAATGGGAGCTCATTTTTTTAAAATGCAGGGGAGCTAAGAGTCTAAAAAATCATTATAGCTTATTTTACATTGGAGAATTGGGAGGTCAAGCCATTAACTTTGTGAATTTGTAGAGGTTTCCCAGAAGCTTACTCAAATCCACTCCTAGGCCAATGTTAAATTTATTCAGCTTATTAGCATAATAACATAAATGACCATTTGCAAAATGAAAACTGATAAGGGTTTCTAAACACTGCTAGTGAAAGCTCAGGGTCACACTGAAAAATGATAAAGTGATAAACAAGGATCTACGCCAGCACCAAACCAGGCAAAAGACAAGCCAGTCTTTTATCCTCCTATAAAAAATAACTAGTCTTATTTCTCTGTGTAAACTTGTTTTTATAATAATTACTAGAAATAAAAAGTAGTAGACTCTACAAGTAATAAAAAATGAGTTGAAAAGAAAATTAAAACTCCAAGTATTTTTATTAAATATTCTTAAAGTACTTACTAAGTAAGTTTTAAATTGTTTTATGTTGCTTGGCAATTAACAGAAAAAAAATAAGTGATAGTGACTGATAGATTTTAAACAACACATTTCTTTACTTATTCCAGGCTAAATCATAGCTATATTTAATTCAAGGAACAAAAAGAGATGAAAACATTTAGCCATGACAACTCTTGACAACTCTTAACAATTTTGAAGCAAAATTCATAGTTTATATGCATGTTCCATCTATGATTTTTCCTCCAGCCAAACATCCAATATATAAGAAAAGATATTACTTTGCCAATGCCTAAGAAATACCTAGAGAGAAAAATATACATCAAAAGCTCTATATACTACTTGGCAAACTACAGAATCCAAGAAGACTGTATTACCATAAAAAAGCAGAGCATTTATTCAAGACTTCAGATTAGAAATGCTGACAGATAATCATTTAGGTTGTATGGATTAAGCAGAGATATATGCAGAGAGGCCTAGATTCTAAATTTAGTTCTACTACTTATTCATGTGGTTGTAGTCAGGATTAGATTAGGTAATATAGATGAAGTACTTAGAGCCTATTGCTGCAAATAATAAGATTGTCTGGTATCCTATTCAACTACTTGACAATCAATAGATACTTACAGCATACTTTGTAGACAACACTGTGCTGGGTTCCATAGAGAAATCACAAAACTATATGACACAACTTCTGCCCTTAAGGGGCTTACAGAAAAGACAGGCAGTTAAGAAACATACAGCTAGGGACTTCTCTAGTGGTCCAGTGGTTAAGAATCTGCCTTCCAATGCAGGAGATGTGGGCTTGATCCCTGGTTGGGGAACTAAGATCTCACATGCCGTGGGCCCGCATGCTGCAACTACTGAGACGGTGTGCTCTGGAGCCCGCGGCGTAACTAGAGAGAAGCCCGGGTGCCACAGTGTGAGATCCCACGTGCTGCAACGAAGGTCCTACGTGCCACAAATAAGGCCCGATGCTGCCAAATATAAATAAATAAATATATTTAAAAAAAGAAAGAAAGAAACATACAGCTAATAAGAAGGAACAAAATAATGCCATTTGCAGCGACATGGATGGACCTAGAGATTGTCATACTGAGTGAAGAAAGTCAGAGAAAGGCAAATATCATATGACATCACTTATATGTGGAATCTAAAAATATGGTACAAATGAACCAATTTACAAAACAGAAATTGAGTCACAGATGTAGAAAACAAACTTATGGTTACCAAGGCAGGAAGTGGGGGAAGGATAAATTGGGAGTTTGGGCTTGACATATACACAGTACTATATATAAAATAGATAACTAATAAGGACCTACTGTATAGCACAGGGAACTCTATTAAATACTCTGTAATGACCTATATGGGAACAGAATCTTAAAAAGAGTGGATATATGCATATGTGGATATATGCATATATAACTGACTCAATTTGAGTACAGCAGAAACTAACACAATATTGTAAATCAACTATACTCCAATTAAAAAAATAAATAAAAAAAGAAACATAGAGCTAAATTATGCTTTGAGTAGAAAAAAATTTGTAGTTCAGATTAAACAGTGATCAAAGAAACCAGGAAAAGAATCATAACATCAGAAAATGTTCTAATTGGAAGAAGTCTTAGAATTTGAAACATCCTCCAAAGTGGAATCCTTCTTAGGTCATCTCTTATTTCCTAATTGATAAAGATCTCTAGCTTTTTTTAAGTCAAAATCTTCCTTTTTGGTACTCCCAGTTTTGTCTTCAGGGAAGTCTTCAAAATTTAGATATTTTGATGTTCAGAGATTTTCTGAAGAATAAAGTTTAAAATAAGTACATTAACAAAAATGATTAGGAAAATTAAGAAAACTATTGTATGCTTTCTATCAACAGATATGTTTCAACATTATTTTACGTTGTGTTAAGAAATTTGTCATCTATATGTCATCCTCTAAGTCTGATGTGAAGTTAATTCATCACTAATTATTTGGCTTGATGCCATCCTGAGAAGCACTTACTAGGAACCTATGACTAACACAGATTCATTCACCGATTCATTTATACAACAGATATGTATGAACACTTCTATGTACTAAGCAGTATTATAAACCCTGGGGATGGAGCAGTGAATATAACAGATAAAATACTGTTGTTGTCAATTTATCCCTCAGAAATCATGTTAACAACCACAAGAGTGATTTCACTTACCTTCTATTTGTTTGACTCTCCTCCCAATATGTGAAGAAGTAGGGGGAAAAAGTCCATTCCTAAATAAATCAGAAGACCTCACAGAGTAAACGTACAGACTGCCTTGCTAATAGTGAATTCCTGAAGCCTTTGAGGGAATAAAGTAATTTGTATTCTAATTCCAAATTCATGAAGAGTCTTAGAGTGTCAAGGAAAGTTGTGCTCTTTGAAGATGATCTAAGTAAAGATATACAGTTCAGCCAAATGTGCTCAGATTACTATAAACTCTTTTCTCTTACCAATTCCTAAAAATGAGGATATCATTTGCTTTGACATGTGCTTTATATTACAGTGACATATCTTAAAGAATTGATCTTGGCCAAGTAAGAAAAATGCTAAACCCTTTGTTTTTTGCGTATGTCCACCACGGAAAGTATCCTGTATGCTGTCATTAAAACTGCTGGGCTAATAGTAAAGACTAAACAGTTTGTTTCAAACAGATCTGTATAAATAATTGAGAGTTCTGAATGCTTAGCCACTTTTTCAAATCACACAAAATCCTTGAAACTTTACAACTGATATACATCAAAACAACCAAACACGGAGCTTTTCATCAAATAAATCAGGCTGAGAATTTTAACATTTCTGCAATTTGTTATTTTTTGGCTATTAGTGTAATTGAAAATTGCTCCTAGAGACACAAGTTTGTCCCATATGAGTCACAAGAAAAGTTCAAAGAAATACCATATGAACTAGTTTCTGCATTGAACCTAGATGAAATGACAGCAATGTACAAAGAGGAAGCACCCTGCTTATTCTCTTGTGCAAATTCTGATACTGTTTTCCTAGTTGGGAGGAAAAAGAAAGATCCTTTATTTATTTACACTGTTCCTAGCACAGCTTTGCCCTTTAGTTCTTTCCAATCCGTTTCATGATAATTTGGTCATCAACCATATCATTAGGTCAACCATCCAGCATACGAAAATACTATTTCACCATCGTGTGAAGAAGCAGCATGTAAACTATATAAGTGGAGAGCCCAGAATTTATCTCATGGAGAGCCCAGAATTTATCTCCGCAGAATAGAGAAGAGGGATATAGATTATGTTCACATTTCTTCAGATTCTTTTCATTCTACTCCTCAGTGACTCTTCTTCCTAGTCTAGGTCTGTGTCTGCTTAATTACTCATGTTATAGTCTGTGTATAAGTTTAATCTACTCCTATTAGCAGTACCAAACATTCCCCTTTTCCTCCAGGAATCTAAGTACATAATTTTTTCCCACTCATTGTTATAAAGTAGTCCCCTGGCTTCTCATTCATTCAAGCTTCTCTATAATCTTGTAAGTTTTCCTAGCCAAGCAAATCACTCAAAAATGTTTCTTCATCTATAAATAGGAACACAATTCCTAGGCCATAGAGTTGTTAGAAGAATCACATTGAATAGGATATGTAAAACGCTAACACTATGCTATGCCAGGCTCCTGGCAAAAAAAGGAGCTCCTATGTTTATTCTGTTACTTACCTTTTCTTATTTACCTGCTGTCTACAACCCACGTCATCCTTTCCCACCACTTAAATGCTCATGTGTTGTTCTGCTTTCAACTGATCCATTCTGATTCATTATTCTGCTGCTCATGTATTGCTTATGAATTTACGGTTACATCTGTCCATCATAATTAACATTTATGTGAGATTTTTCTAAACAATAACATCAGTACAGAGATTCACAATACAAATTTAATACTCTTATCAGAAAGTACTTACTCCTTCCTTTACACTACCATATCTCTTTTTGTAATTATAAGTGTAGGGCTTGTTAGCATATGCATCATGTATGTGTGTGTGCTTATGTGTATCTATTACATATATATACATAAACGTGTGTGGGTGTGGGTGTGTGTATATAGAGAAAGAGACAGAGACAGAGAGAAAGACACACAGGTGAAAAGGGAGAGACAGAGTATTCATTTTTGAAAATAAAAATAAAACTCTGTTTAACATTATGGCAGCAGTGAGACCCGACAGGGTATATTACACATGGCAGCATATATTTTAAAATGTTTGCTGAATTAAATTTAATAAGGACAGGATTTGCAAGTCACAAAAGATTAGGATGCCACTGAAGTGGTGAGTCACAGTGCTTCTTAGAAATACAAAAATTTTGTAACATTTATCCAAGTGGCAATTCCATTCTCGTTCCTTGAATCTCAACATATTCTTCATACAACTTGTACTGGTTCCTAACTCCTGTGCTGCATGGTCCCAATAGATGACCTCTCTTTGCCATGACTATACATATACCCCTAAGAGGCAAAAAGAGATTACTTGTTTCCTTCTGTTTCTTTTTAATCACCCATAGTGTATAGGGCTTGAACAACTGGACACTCAATAAAAGTTATTAATCGTCACATTTACTTAACTGAGGTCCCTCATATTCCTAGGATCTTGAAGATTTCTGCCTATGAAAACTCATAGGACCAATACCGACAGGGATATGGCAGGGGTGTGGGCAGGGGGCGGGGGGAGGGGAGGAAGGGGGGCACAGTTCTACTTTGCCAGTGGCCAAGCTCGGCTGTCAAATTTTCCAGGAGGAAAACATTTTGGTTGTGTTAATAAACTCATATTAATTATTATGTTAAATCACTTAGAGATACCTGTCCAAGTCAGTTTTATTGCTATCACAGAAAATTACTTATGACATCACATGACAAATATTTCCCTAAAATGAATTGAGAATATAAAGTTGTATTCTTTCCTTATCCCCATAAGATACATTCATGTTGCCAAAGTGTCAGACTTCATAACAGCCCATTTGCAATAATTCTGCCCATGCATAAGTTAGTGTTATATTTTGCAACTATCCGTGTTTTGAAGTGCCCCCTTCCTAACCACGTTTGTCATTTCTTGGCATCTCTAGCCATCTTTTGGCATCAAGTAGAGCCAGCAGAGGTTTACCGGTCATCAATAATGCACCGAGAGCAAAGTAAAGAACTTTAGCACTATAGGGACTAAAGGACAGGTCTCCTGATGCACAGGAGAAAAAAAATCAACCGTGGATCACATAAAGAAAGCCCAGCCTAATCTAGCCTTCAGCACTGTTTGAATTGTGGTTTGTTTCTGGAAAAAAAAAAAAAAACTCTAATTAAGATAAATAATATAGGACATACAAGTTTATTAAAAATGCAATGATTTATTTAATAATTTAATTTAATAATAATGCAATGATTTATTTAATAATATTATTATTTAATATAAATAATTTATTTATTAAATAATTGTTTAATAATAAATAATTATTTAATAATAAATAATAATTTTATTCAATAAATTTAATATTAAATTTAATAATAGTTTTATATTATAGGCCAATTACTGGAGAGTCACAAAGAGAAAAAATAAGAAACAGGTAAGGGGGATATGTAGGTTTTTTAAAAAGGCATAGAGAAAAAGAAAAGAGACTCAGGGGAGTATTGATACAAACAAAATGTTTTCATAGAACTGTTTTATTTTGTAGTTTGTAGGAAAATTCTTCCCAAAGCTTTTAGAACTTTTTGTGTCCTTGACAGGAAAAAAAGGAAATTCCAGCCGTTGGCACATGATCCATTGGTACAAGAAACAATGAGCCATATTCAGAAACTGAATGTTGAAAAGGCAAACTATTTTAGCATTTCAATAAGGCTAATTGCATTATTAAGTTATAATGGCAAATGCTAGCACTTGATTAAAGAAGCAATAAGTTAATTATTATGCTTATGATAATATATCAGTCAGGACAAGGACTAGAATGTAGTCGGAGAGAGTACAAAATTGATTAAAAGTGGTGTCAAGAGTTACTAAAAATTAAAAGCAAAGAAAATCCAATTAGAAGAATAAGTAACAGTAGAAGCAAACTTAACCATTAACATTTAATCTAAATCCTACAAGGTCCTACAACAAAGAAAAGTTAAAAATAGGATGCATAGTTGGGCAGAAATGATTTTTAATCTCTTTCAGAGTTTGTATCCTGGGAATAGGAAGTAAGAATTACCAAGAAGAAGGCAATGCTAAAGCAGGAAAGCTTAGACACATTTATCGTGTTTTGCATAAAAGGGTCACTCCATTGAAACCACCACTGAACAGGAGTCTCACTTTTCTATGACTCTAGCTGGCCAATAGGTGCTCCTCTGAGGAGATTCTTCAAAATTGACACTAAATCAACCAAATTTTAAAGATAATATATTGACATGATTGTTAGGACTGTGACGAAAAGTCATTAGAAGGAGCAGTATGAGAACAAGATCATGAGAATCAGAAATTATAGGCAGAAGAGGCACATTTCAGGCAAGGCATGCATCCACTTCTCCTATCTGCCGAGTTCCTCCCATTCACTTTTTTTTTAAAATTTTATTGAAGTATAGTTGATTTACAATGTTGTTCCCATTCACTTTTATTTTGCTGCACTAAGAAACTTGTAGAGAATGAAAACGAAAAACATGGAAGATATTTAGAAAGCAATTTGGGTTGTATTAACTTAAATAGTAACTTATACCATGTGAGAGCACTTTGTTAATTTATAATTATATACATTTAATCATGCTGTCTAGAGAGAACCTTTAACTTTAAAGTAAAACTTTAAACTTAAATAAGATTGATATAAATTTAACACACAGTCCTCAGAGTCTGTTCTCAAAGTTAAAAGTCCAAAATACCTGATGCAATTCTTTTGTTTTCTAACGGTAATCATCAACTGCAATCAAACAATAGCAAAGATTAAAACAAAACAAAAAAGTGTGTTTGTATTTATAAATGTCAGGCCTGTATATTAACGCATTTAACTATTTATACATTTCAGGCATTCTGCATTACAGTGTTTATAAGTGTTTCCAATTAAAACATTCTGATTAAAAATTGGGGAAAAAATGTTCAGATCTAATTTTAATGCTTTAGCTGGAAATCAGTTGTCTCTATACATGAATTCAACCATTGCATCTCTCTGTTAGCTGGTTGAACACTCCAGAAGAGGTCATATCTTCTGAAATTATTAAGAACTAATAACATAAGCCTTGTCTTTTCCTAATATTCTCCAAAGTACTCTATCATACCGCACTATGTACATATATGTTTATAATGATGACCTTGTTACCATTGATACACATTTTATAATAATTTTACTTATAAAAATGTAATAATTTTCTATAAGAAGTATAATTTATGTCTCATTTAAAATATTCTAGAATATGGCCCTGAAAAAATTATATAATTAATTTAAATATCACCTTATCCTCTCATTTGACTAAGGTGGCCTCAACAGAAACCTCAGCTTGACTAAACTGTTGGCAAGTTGTTTTCTGACTCTGGACCACTGACCTCCCTTTGCTTACAGCATTTACTTTAGAAAGCTTGCAATCATAAATTCTTTCTCTGCCCCTTTGAGATGTAAATAGTCTCCCAGATTTTTGCCAGTTTTACAACCCCAGAACATCTTTCTCAAAAACCTGAGAGCTGTTCCTCTGAAATATAATCATCTAGAAAGACAGTGCCTTTATCTCCCAGTCAGTCTCTGAGGGATAAGTGACACTTAGCAATCCTGTAAGTGACAATTAGCAACCACAGATAACATAATCATATTGACTAATCTCCCCTCTAACTTCCTCCAGTACTTCTCCAATAGCCTACACCGGTGCTTAAAAATTCTTTCTGCTTTTTGTTACAGTGAACTTGAGGTCAGTCTCTCTCCCCTATTACAACAGGTTGGAATAAAGTCTTTTTTGCCTGCTTAACTTATCTAATTGAACTTCTCTTTGAGACATTACACCCTGTTTCATCTCAGTGGAGGAACACATTCTCTAAAAGAAGTGATATTTTAACAGAATTCTTCAGAGTAATACTTTGATGTGCCATTATTTTTATTAGGATGATGAAAGACAGCAGAAGAAACAATGTGGAAACAAGACTGTGATACATAAAGAAGGGCTTTAAGTATGCTCATTCCCACACTGGCTCTAACCATAGCCATAGCCTGGCCTCACCCTCACATGCTGACATCCCCTTATGTTAGAATCTGACTACACCTCTGTGAACACCAAGGATTACATACTACTTACAGGCAGAATCCAGCTAGGAGTCATGTTTGCATATGAATTTGAATGTCACACAGTTCACCATTACCCATATATCTTACACAATTTCATTTGTTTACATTACCTTCTTGAGTTCATTTGATATATAAGCCTTTTAATATATAGCACCTTTTAAAAATTGAGTCAGAAACTTTTAGTGAAACGATATTTTTTCCTAAAATGGAAATGATTTCAATATTTAATAGTTTCAGACTTGTATGCTTTTTCTTTTTGAAAATGTAGAGGTTTCTTTTCTCCTTGTAAAAGTAACTTCAGACTTTTGGTTTAAGGTGGTGGACTGAGCACATGCATTGTTTACCAACCCCACCAAAATCTTGTTGAAACAGAACTGAAAAGTTACATGAAGGAATAAATCATAAAAGCACTGAAAACAGCAGAGGGAAAGAGAAGATTAGTAGACTGCAGACTTTGAAGGATGTTTAGAAAAGATAAACAAAGTGCATTAAATAAATTGGATATGGAGATCTGAAATTTAGAACATGTACTGTAGGTGGCTACAAAATATATAGTAGACATTCTTCCTGGTTGAGCCTTAGAAAATTTCTAAGCTTGTAGTTACCAAAGAACAGTGAGCAAGTGTGAGATATGGGGAAGTCAACAGATTAATCTGTTCAAGAACATCCTGAGGGATAACTATGCCAATTAGTTCCTGTTATCTCACCAACATCAAAAAACATAATCAACAGAAGTATCTCTCTTAAGATATCTCTATATCTCTAAAGAAACTGAGCAATCTGCATAAGGTCTCTGGTGAAAGATGTTTATTTCATCCCAGAACCCCCAAGTCCCACAAAAATAATACTGGTACCATTGACTACAATAGTTCATTTAACTAGTGGCTATGCATGCTATTTTGAATTATTTTATATTGAATATAGTTCTTCAGAGAATATCATTGTATAGACTTGTGTATGTTCTTTGAGATTAGATTATAATTACTTTAACAAGTTCATAAAAGTTCATTGGAATTGGAAATAAATTCTATGTCTAGATTAATTTGGAAAGCATTGACATATTTACAAATGGAGGATTTGGCAGTGACAAGGGCTCATATATTGATTTGTAAGAACTCCAGCCCCTTAAGTTAAAGGGCATTGATGACAGAGGGTAAAGAATGACTGTTGGTAACTAGATATGTTATTACAACAATTGTTTGAGTGGGAAACAGAACAAAGCCATATAGTAGGAGAAAATAACAGCAAAGTAGAGCAGAGCTCCAACTGCCAAATGTCTGCTAAAAATTAGAATTATGAGTTGCATACATCTGCTCTCTGAAAATACAATTTTCCCAGCCCTAAGGTGGAGAGAAGACAGAACCAGGGCAATAAAACCAACTTCTTATTTAACAGAGTGAAGAACAATCTTGTCTTAAACGAAAGTGAATAAAGAAAAGAATCATAAAACCAATAAAATTTGTTTATACATTGTGAAAAAATTCAGAAAAGGGAAAGAAAAAGAACTTTAAAGAGTCAGAAAAAGAATTGTCTTCTAAACTGTATTTGGTTCAGGATCTAAAAAACAATAGCAGAAAACTGCTAACAGTAGTTTATGTCATGGCTTTTCTGAGAAGGCAACAGGATGGAATGGAATATTGACAGAATGAGAAGAAACTTAGGTAGATGGAATAAGAAAGGATACAAATAAACCAAAATATTAAAATCTACTTTAGAGGCTACAAAGTTGAGAGAATATGAAGACCCATATTAGGGATTCAATAAATATGAGTTAAATTATTCAAAGGCTAAAAAACTAAATCTGTGAGTTGTAAACTTGTGCTTTCTTGAAATATAAAACCAAGTAGATAAAAATAATAGAGAGAAACTGATAGATAGGGAGACTAGAGAATAGAAATCCTATCTACATGCTGATAAATTTCCTTAAGAAAAGACTAAAACAAATGACACTAGAAGAAATAGTCAAAGACATTTTAAAAAAGATGTTTCCCAGAGAAAAAAGAACTGGATCTGACAGTTCTAAAACTTCAGCATATTCAAAGCAAAAAATTAGTAAAGAGACATATTTTTCCACATTTTATAATGTGTTAATGACAACAGTAAGGTCCTACCATCAGACAGCTGGGGTAAAAAAGACAACAACCAAGTTACTTACCAAAAAAAACAGAGCAGGGCTTCCCTGGTGGCGCAGTGGTTGAGAGTCCGCCTGCCGATGCAGGGAACGTGGGTTCGTGTCCCGGTCCGGGAAGATCCCACATGCCGCGGAGCGGCTGGGCCCGGGAGCCATGGCTGCTGAGCCTGCGCGTCCGGAGCCTGTGCTCCGCAACGGGAGAGGCCACAACAGTGAGAGGCCTGCGTACCGCAAAAAAAAAAAAAAAAAAAAACAGAGCGAGTAACATTAGACAAAAATGTTCATAAAAATCAATGTTCATAAATAATATAAAATTGAAACCTCACCAATGTACACTGTTAGGAGAATGGCTAAATCTTAATATATTCATAAAATAGAATAATAATAAGCTATAAAAATAAATGATTCACAACTAAAGAATGTGGTTGAAATTTTGATATTAATACAAGGAATACTCATTTTTATACAGCTAAAAAAACACAAACATTACATTGATTAAGCATACATGCACTGGATAAAGCTACTTTTAAATATCAAGGGAATATTAGACATAAGAAAGAGGTATTATTAATACTGAAGGGATGATACTGTTAAGAAGTGAAATGGCATAGGGAAGAACACATGGGTAGCTGCAAGTCATCGATAATATTGTATTTCTTGGGTTGCATGGTGAATTCACTGATATTATTTATATTATTCTTTATAATTTACATATATTCTTTTATGCATCAAATATCATAATAAAAAAACAAAGAGAAGAGACTTTCACTTCCAGCAAGATGAACTAATAAGGACTGGTTTAACTCTCCTATCTAAACTAAACTACTGAAAATCAATTAAAATACAAAATCATTGTTTTCCAGTATACTAGATATCGGTCAATAATAAAAAGTAATTTCTAAGATATAGAAAACAAATGCAGACATCCACAAGCAAAGAGATAAATCTAGAGACAAATCTTATACCCTTCACAAAAATTAATTCAAAATTGATCATAAACCTAAATGTAAAATGCAAAACTATAAAACTTTTAGAAGATAATATAGGAGGAAACCTAGGTGACCTTGGGTTTGGTGACACTTGGGTTTTAGATACAACACCAAAGACCTGATCCATGAAAGACATAATAGGTAAGCCAGACTTTGTTAAAATTAAAAACTTCTGCTCTGTGGAAGACACTATCAAAAAATTAGAATACAAGCCACATACTGTGAGAAAAACTTGCAAGAGACACATCTGATGAAGGACTGTTATCTAAAATATACAAAGAACTCTAAGAACTCAGAATTAAGAAAATGAACAACCCAGTTAAAAAATGACCCATAGACCTTAACAGACACCTCACCTAAGAAAATATAAAGATGGCAAGTAAGCATATGAAAAGATGCTCCACCTCCTATGTCATCAGGGAAATGCAAAATAAAGCAACAATGAGATACCACTAACCATCTATTACAGTGGCCAAAATATGGAACACTAATATTACCAAATGCTGGCAAGCATGTGGAGCAACAGGAATTCTTACACATTGCTGGTAAGAATGCAAAATAGTACAGCCACTTTGGAAGACTTCAGTTTCTTACAAATCTAAACATACTCTTAATATGCAATCTAGCAGTTGTGCCCCTTGGTATTGACCCAAAAGAGTTGAAAACCTATGTTCACACAAAAACCTGCACATGAATGTTTACAGAAGTTTTATTCATAATTGCCAAAACTTGGAAGCAACCAAGATGTCCTTCAGTAGGTGAATGGATAAGTAAATGGTGGTACATACAGACAGTGGAATATTATTCAGTACTAAAAAGATATGAGCTATCGAACCATGAAAAGACATGGAGGACACTTAAATGCATATTATTAAATGAAACAAAGCAATCTGAAAGGGCTAGGTTCTACATGATTCCAACTAGATTACATTCTGGAAAAGTCAAACAATGAATACCATAAAAAGATCAGTGAATGCCAGTAGTCGGGGAGGGGAAGGATGAATAGGCAAAACACAGAGGATTTTTAGGATAGTGAAAATAATCTGTATGATATTATACTGATGGCTATATATCATTATACATTTGTCTAAACCCATAGAATGTACAGCCCCAAAAGTGAACCATAAAGTAAACTATGAACTTGGAGTGATTAGAACATCCCAATGTAGGCTCATCCTTGGTAAGAAATATACCATTTTGGTAAATAATATTGATAATGGGGGGATGGGTGGCTATGCACGTATTGAGGCAAGGGATATATAGGAAATCTCTATACCTCCCTCTCAATTTGCTGTGAACCTAAAACTGCTCTGAAAAACTTAATTTTGGGGAAAAAAAAGAGAGAGAGAGAGAGAAAGGAAGAAGAAATAAAGATACAAGAAAGGCTTGTATCTAAAAAATGAAAAGAATACCTCAAATGCAATCATAAGAGAACAAATAACAAAATTTTTTAATGAGCGAAGAATTTGAAAAGGCACTTGACCAAAAAAGCACATGAAAAGAAACCCTAAATCATTAATCATTAGGAAAAAGCACTTTAAAACCACATTGAGATATCACTACACACCTACTAAAATGCTAAAAATCAATAAGACTAACCAGCCATACCAGTTATCATTCAGAATGTGGAGGACCTAAAACCCTCATGTATTGCTTTAGTAATATAAAATGCTACAAACACTTTGGAAAATAGTTTGGTGTTTTGTTTACAAATTTAATATATACCTATATATTATCCAGCCACTCCACTTCTAGGAATTTACCCAAGAGAAATGAAAGCATATGTCCCATACAAAGATTATGCACAAATATTCACAGGAGCCTTATATGTAATGCCCACAAACTAGAACAACCCAAATGTCCATTAACAAATGAATGAATAAGTACAATTTAGAATATCCATGCAATGTAATACTACTCAGCAATAAAAGAATAAACTATAGACACAAGCAACAATATTGATGAATATTACAATTCATGACAACTTGATGAATCTCAAACTGCTGCGTGAAAGAAGACAGACCAAATGAAAAGAGTACATATTGTATAATTCCGTTAACATAAAATTCTTTAAAAAGCAAACAAATCTAGTGGTAGAAGGAAGATCAGTGGTTGCCTAAAGAAAGAAAAGGGTAGGTGGCAGGGAAGAGCAAGATAAGAGGGTTACGAAGGAACAGGAAGAAACTTTAGAAGGTGATGGATATGTTCATTATCTTGAATGTAGTGATGGTTTCACAGGTATATGTATATATGTGTGTATGTTTAAACTTAAGAAAATTACATAGTTAATACATATGCAGTTTATAGTATGTCAGTTTTACCTCAAACTGTTTAAAAAATAAGATAAATGAATACCCATTCATGATAAAATCTCTCAGCACACTGTGAATAGAGAAGAATTGCATCAACTTGATAAACCACAAAAAGACCCTACAGCTAACATCTTACTTAAAAGTGAAAGACTGAATTCTTTCCCACTGATATCTGGGAAAAGGCAAGATTGTCCACTTTTATTTGTATTCAGTACAGTTGTGGGAGTTTTAGCTACTGAATAGGCAAGATGAAGAAATAAAAAGCATACAGATTGGAAAGGAAGAAATGAACTATCCCATTTGTAGATGATATGATTGTCTACATTGAAATACCCAAGGAGTCTGTAAAAGTCTCCTAGAACTAGTAAGTGAGTTAGCAAAGTAGGATACACAAAAATCAATCACATTTCTATATACTAACAATGAACCTGTGGAGATCAAAGTTAAAGACACAATGTCATTTACAAGCACCCCAAAGAAAATTAAATACTTAGGCATAAACTCAACAGAACAAGTGTAGGATTTGCATGTTGTTAATCACAAGATGCTGATGTAAAAAAGATCAGAGAAGACCTAAATAAATGGAAAGACATATCCATGTTCATGGATTGGAAGACTCAACATAGTAAAAATATCAATTCTCTCCAAATAGGTCTATAGATTTAATGTAATTCCTACCAAAATACAAGCAAGGATTTTTATAGACATTAACAAACTTATTCCAAAATTTATATGGAAAGGCACAAGCCCTAGAATAGTTAAACAATCTTTACAAAGAAGAATGAAGTGTGAGAAGTCACTGTATGATACTAAGCCTTACTATATAGGTATAGTAATCAGAATATGTGCTATCAATAGAGGGATAGATACAGAGATCAATGCATAAACTAGAGTACTCGAAAGTAGCCCACACTAATGTGCCTAACTGATTTTTGACAAAGGTGCAAAATTAATTCAATCAAGGAAGGATGGCCTTTTCAATAAATGGTGCTGGAACAAATGGATATCTATAGGCAATTGATGAAACTTGACCTAAACTCAAAATGAATGATGGACTTAGTGTAAAATGTAAAACTATAAAAAAACTTTTAAAATAAGAAAATCTTTGATATCTAGGGCTAGACAAAGAATTCTTAGACTTGATAGCAAAAGCACAATCAATAAAATGATAATTTGATAAAAATGAATATCATCAAAATGAAAACTTTTATTCTTCAAAAGTCCATATCAAATAGATAAAGATACAAATTACAGACTTGGGGAAAATATTTGCAAACCACATATCTGACAGAGGACTAGTATCTAGAATATATAAAGAATTCTCAAAACTCAACAGTAATAAAACAATACAATTACAAAATAGTAAAATATGCAAACAGACTTTTCAACAAAGAGAATATACAGATGGCAAGTTAGCACAGGAAAACATGTTCAACAAGATTAGCCTTTAGGGAAATGTAAATTAAACCATAATGAGATGTCACTACTTATCTTCAAAATAGCTAAAATGAAAAATAGCAACAACCTCTAAAGCTGACAAGGACACAGAGAAACTGGATCACTCATATATTGCTGGTAGGAATGAAAAATGGTATAGATGCTGTAAAATAACTTGCAAATTTCTTGTAAAACTAACTGTGCAATTATCATGAAACCCAGCAATTGCACTCTTGGGCATTTATAACAGACATTCAAACTTATGTTCACACAAAAATCTATGCAAGGATCATCATAGAAGCTTTATCATAATAGCTCAAAACTAGAAACAACCCAGATGTCCTTCAACAGGTGAATGGTTAAACTGTGGTCCATCCATACCATGGAAAATTATCATCAGTAAAAAGGAACAAACCTTTGATACACTCAACATCCTCAAGGAATCTCCAGAGAATGATGCTGAGTAAAAAAAGAGCCACACCAAAAAGGTTACGTGCTATATGATTCCATTTATATAACCTTCTTGAACTGATGAAACGATAGAAATGGACATGAGCTGAATGGTTCCCGGGGTGGGGACAGAAGGAGGTAGAAATGGCTACAAAAGGGTAACAGGAAAGATCCTTATGGTGATGAAAGTATTCTGTAATTAACTGTGTCAATGTCAACATCCTGTTGTAATGTTATAATATCTTTTCATAAGACGTTATGGTGAGAGAAAACGGTAAAACATACAGGGTATCTTTCTTATTTTTCACAACTGTTGCGACTCTATAATATCTCAAAATATAAAGTTTAATTTTAAAAATAAAGGGGAAATGTTTAGGTTCTGCATATGTCATACTAAGCAAAGTTATTTGTCAAGTGTGAAAAAAACAAGAACAGAGCTGTAAAAATACACTATTTTAAAAAATACTTGAAGATATTATCAAACAAAAAAAATGAAGCAAAATTAAGTCTCAAGGATAGGATATACAGGATATTTTTTAAGTGATTAGCTCTGAAACCAAGGAAACAAAGACATACATCTGAAGAAATGCTGCACAGCTGGCTACAAAATTGATGTGCAAATATAACAAATTACCTTTACAAGGAAGGAATATAAATGAAAATAACATTTTAATAGAAGTAATCTATATTTAAATACCAAATGTTCTTTTAAAAACAAAATATTAAGGATCAGGCAATTTAATGGCTTCTGTTCCACATTTAATTCTAAGAGTAAGATAAATAGTTGCTTTACAGATCTGTGGCGTTGGATAACAATTTTTGAATATAAGATTTTTCTTTAATCACTTTCTCACAATTTCTCTATTATTCACTACAGATTTTCTCAAAACGAAAGCAAGAACAGATAAATATCATAATTACCTATTAAATTTTATATAAAGTTACATGTATCTGTGTTTACTTCATTAAGTACCTACCTAAAGTTAAAATAAATGTTTGCAATATTAAGTTTAACTTCTGCATCCAATTATTAAACACAAGTTCATCCAAGTGAAGCTCAATAAAGCTTCATCATCCATAAACAGTATTTATGGTTTGGCACTATGTGCCATTGTTTGGATCTGTTGTTTGTTTATGGTTTTGCATTAGGTGCCGTATAAAAAGTGATGCATATCCTAGGTGACAGAGTGCCATGATGAACACATAAAAACAGCAAGCTATTTCTCAGTTCTCCATTTCAATGTTCATTTAAATTAAAGTGACTAAACGTACCCTGTAATCCTACATAAAATTATGTGACTTTGACACTTATTAAAAGTTCATAATGAATATCACAATAAAAATGCTTAGATCTTAGGCCTTAGGCATCTGAATACCACATCCAAAGCAGAACTGTAGAAATTGTCTTTATTCAGGGAGAGAGCCAGAGAGACAGAAAAAGATTCAAAAAATTCAATCTAAATGTATTTTATTTGGATACTAAGGCAAACATTAAAATGATGCTCTGAGATAAAGCCTAAAATACACAATTCTATTGCCTGTATTATCCATCTAATTGTCTCAGCCATTTATCATGTTTTGGTTAAGGTCCCTTAGTTTGTATCATCACCTTTCTTTACATTCTTAATATTCCCAGCCAGAAAAATATTTTCTTACAGCAAACTTTCCATGATGAATTCTAAGACCTGAAAGTAAGCCTATGAAGTGACCTAAACAAAATCTTGCTCTTATCTATTTTCTACTATACATTTTCTATCCTACCTTTATTTAAAAGCTGTACATTATACTATATCCCACAGTGTTTCCTTAGCAACTTCCGCAGTGCTCCTGAGCTACAGATTTTAATTCCACCACTTTCTTTGTGGTGGAATTTAATTCCATGTTACTTTCTTTGAAGTGTAACATGTCTAAAGCTTAAGCTTTTGTATATACAAAATTCAGCACATTTTCAAGTTTTCCTATAGGTAATTGTAATAGCATCTGTTAGTAGCTGTAGATAGAAGTAAGATAAGCTCAAAAAACAGACAATGAATAGCATGATTTCATAAGAATAACTAAATTACGGTTCTTTTGAATTTAACATCTAAATCCTCTTATAAAGATCCACTATGTTGGATCCACATTTAAATCTTGTTTCTGTGCTTGGTCCAAAAGAAGAAATACTGTCATCTGAATAGCTTGAAATGCATCTCTCTCATAGATAGCTTAAGGATATTACTTTCTGAGCCCCTTAATCCTGAACATGAAAGCTTTTGTATCTAAACTGAGTCCGAGTGCTTTTAAGCTTTAATGTGTACAATTATATAACAGTGATTTTGCATCATTTTTTAACTTAATTTCTATCCATTGCATTTCAAAAGGAAAACAGAAAAATGTAAGAAATTTTCCTGTCATATTATCAATTTGCCATTCTATTTCTGTTAATCTTATCACCCATTTTCTCCATAAAAACAAAAGAACAGATGTTTAATCACAGTAGGTGCTGAAAAGGAGTAACTAAAATAGCAATAATGTGTGTATGTTGACTGCATCTATTGCTAATAGTGAGCCTAATTATTCTGTATACACAAAATCACTCTCAGTCCTGTATAGAAGATGCAGAGTGATGACATGGAAAGAGCATGGACTGAAGAGGTTGAAAAGGTTGGTTCAAAACCCAGTGTCAGGTTTTTGGAACCCTTCATTTTGGTAAATTACTTACTTTCTCTTTACTTACAGCTTTGGCTCTATAAATGCATAAAATGCATCTACTTTAAAGACTTTGAGGGAGAGGAAATAGGCAGTCTACCTGAAAAAGAATTCAGAGTAATTATAGTAAAGATGATCCAAAATCTTGGAAACAGAATGCAGAAAAAACAAGAAGCATTTAACAAGGACCTAGAAGAACTAAAGAGCAAACAAACAATGATGAACAAAACAATAAATGAAATTAAAACTTCTCTAGAAGAAATCAATAGCAGAATAACTGAGGCAGAATAATGGATAAGTGACCTGGAAGATAAAAGAGTGGAAGTAACTACCGCAGAGCAGAATAAACAAAAAAGAATGAAAAGAATAGAGGACAGTCTCAGAGACGTCTGGGGCAACATTAAATGCACCAACATACGAATTACAGGGGTCCCAGAAAAAGAAGAGAAAAAGAAAGGGACTGAGAAAATATTTCAATAGATTATAGTTGAAAACTTCCCTAATATGGGAAAGGAAATAATCAAGTCCAGGAAGCACAAAAAGTCCCATACAGGATAAATCCAAGGAGAAACACGCCAAGACACATATTAATCAAACTATCAAAAATTAAATACAGAGGAAAAAAAAGCAGCAATGGAAAAACAACAAATAACATACAAGGGAATCTCCATAAGGTTAACAGCTGACCTTTCAGCAGAAACTCTGCAAGCCAGAAGGGAGTGGCAGAACATATTTAAAGTGATGAAAGGGAAAAAACTACAACCAAGATTCCTCTACCCAGCAAGGTTCTCATTCAGATTCGACAGAAATTAAAACCCTTACAGACAAGCAAAAGCTAAGAGTACTCAGCACTACCAATTCAGCTTTACAACAAATGCTAAAGGAACTTCTCTAGGCAGGAAACACAAGAGAAGGAAAAGACCTACAATAACAAACCCAAAACAATTAAGAAAATGGTAATAGGAACATACATATCGATAACTACCTTAAATGTAAATGGATTACGTGCTCCAACCAAAAGACATAGACTGGCTGAATAGATACAAAAACAAGACCTGTATATATGCTATCTACAAGAGATCCACTTCAGACCTAGGGACACATACAGACTGAAGTGAGGGGATGGAAAAAGATATTCCATGCAAATGGAAATCAAAAGAAAGCTGGAGTAGAAATTCTCATATCAGAAAAATAGACCTTAAAAATTACAAGAGACAAAGAAGGACACTACATAATGATAGAGGGATCAATCCAAGAAGAAGATATAACAATTGAAAACATTTATGCACCTAACATAGGAGCACCTCAATACATAAGTAAAATGCTAACAGCCATAAAAGGGGAAATCGAGAGTAACACAATCATAGTAGGGCACTTTAACACCCACACTTACAAATGGATAGATCATCCAAAATGAAAATAAATAAGGAAACACAAACTTTAAATGATACATTAAACAAGATGGACTTAATTGATATTTATAGGACATTGCATCCAAAAAAAAACAGAATACATGTTCTTCTCAAGTGCTCATGGAACATTCTCCAGGATAAATCACATCTTGGGTCACAAATCAAGCCTTGGAAAATTTAAGAAAATTGAAATTGTATCAAGTATCTTTTCCGACTACAATGCTATGAGACTAGATATCAATTACAGGAAAAAATATGTAAAAAATACAAACAAATGGAGCCTAAACAATACACTACTTAATAACCAAGAGATCACTGAAGAAATCAAATGGGAAATCAGAAAATACCTAGAAACAAATGACAATGAAAATATGATGACCCAAAACCTATGAGATGCAGCAAAAGCAGTTCTAAGAGGGAAGTTTATAGCAATACAATCCTACCTTAAGAAACAAGAAATATTTCAAATAAACAACCTAACCTTACACCTAAAGCAATTAGAGAAAGAAGAACAAAACAACCTCAAAGTTAGCAGAAAGCAAGAAATCATAAAGATCAGACCAGAAATAAATGAAAAAGAAATTAAGGAAACAATAGCAAAGATCAGTAAAATTAAAAGCTGGTTCTTTGAGAAGATAAAAAAAGTTGATAAACCATTAGCCAGAATCATCAAGAAAAAAAGGGAGAAGACTCAAATAAACAGAATTAGAAATGAAAAGAAGTAACAACTGACACTGCAGAAATACAAAGGATCATGAGAGATTACTACACGCAACTCTATGCTAATAAAATGGACGATCTGGAAGAAATGGACAAATTCTTAGAAATGCACAACCTTCCGAGGCTGAACCAGGAAGAAACAGAAAATATGAACAGACCAATCGCAAGCACTGAAATTGAAATTGTGATTAAAAATCTTCCAACAAACAAAAGCCCAGGACCAGATGGCTTCACAGGAGAATTCTATCAAACACTTAGAGAAGCGCTAACACGTATCCTTCTGACTCTTCCAAAATATAGCAGAGGGAGGAACACTCCCAAACTCATTCTACGAGGCAATCATCACCCTGATACCAAAACCAGACAAAGATGTCACAAAGAAAGAAAACTACAGGCCAATATCACTGATGAACATAGATGCAAAAATCCTCAACGACATACTAGCAAACAGAATCCAACAGCACAATAAAAGGATCATGCACCATGATCAAGTGGGGTTTATCCCAGGAATGCAAGTATTCTTCAATATATGCAAATCAATCAATGTGACAAACCATATTAACAAATTGAAGGAGAAAAACCATAAGATCATCTCAGTAGATGCAGAGAAAGCTTTCGACAAAATTCAACACCCATTTATGAAAAAAACCCTCCAGAAAGTAGGCACAGGGGGAACTTTCCTCAACATAATAAAGGCCATATATGAAAAACCCAACATCGTTCTCAATGGTGGAAAACTGAAACCATTTCCTCTAAGATCAGAAACATGACAAGGTTGCCCACTCTCATCACTATTATTCAACATAGTTTTGGAAGTTTTAGCCACAGCAATTAGAGAAGAAAAGAAATAAAAGGAATCCAAATTGGAAAAGAAGTAAAACTGTCACTGTTTGCAGATGACATGATACTATACATAGAGAATCCTAAAGATGCTACCAGAAAACTACTAGAGCTAATCAATGAATTTGGTTAGGTAGCAGGTTACAAAATTAATGCACAGAAATCTCTAGCATTCCTATACACTAATGATGAAAAATCTGAAAGTGAAATTAAGAAAACACTGCCATTTACCACTGCAACAGAAAGAATAAAATATCTAGGAATAAACCTACCTAAGGAGACAAAAGACCTGTGTGGAGAAAATTGTAAGACACTGCTGAAAGAAATTAAAGGTGATACAAATAAATGGAGAGATATACCATGTTCTTGGAATGGAAGAATCAACATTGTGAAAATGACTCTACAACCCAAAGCAATCTACAGATTCAATGCAATCTGTATCAAACTACCACTGGCATTTTTCACAGAACTAGAACAAAAAATTTCACAATTTGTATGGAAACACAAAAGACCCCAAATAGCCAAAGCAATCTTGAGAAAGAAAAACGGAGCTGGAGGAATCAGGCTCCCTGACTTCAGACTCTACTACAAAGCTACAGTAATCAAGACAGTATGGTACTGGCACAAAAACAGAAATATAGATCAATGGAACAGGATAGAAAGCCCAGAGATAAACCCACACATATATGGTCAACTTATTTTTGATAAAGGAGGCAAGAATATACAGTGGAGAAAAGACAGCCTCTTCAATAAGTGTTGCTGGGAAAATGGACAATTACATGTAAAAGTATGAAATTAGAACACTCCCTAACACCATACACAAAAATAAATTCAAAATGGATTAAAGACCTAAATGTAAAGCCAGACACTATAAAACTCCTAGAGGAAAACATAGGCAGAACAACCTATTACATAAATCACAGCAAGCTCCTTTTTGACCCAGCTCCTAGGGAAATGGAAATAAAAACAAAAATAAACTAATGGGACCTAACGAAACTTAAAAGCTTTTGCACAGCCAAGGAAACCATAAAGAAGATGAAAAGGCAACCCTCAGAGTGGGAGAAAATATATGCAAATGAAGCAACTGACAAAGGATTAATCTCCAAAATTTATAAGCAGCTCATGCAGCTCAATATTAAAAAATTAAACAACTCAATCTAAAATTGGGCAGACGGTCTAAATAGACATTTCTGCAAAGAAGATATGCAGATTGCCAACAAACACATGAAAGGATACTCAACATCACTAATCATTAGAGAAATGCAAATCAAAACTACAATGAGGTATCACCTCACACCAGTCGGAATGGCCATGGTCAAAAAATCTACAAACAATAAATACTGGAGTGGGTGTGGAGAAAAGGGAACCCTCTTGCACTGTTGGTGGGAATGTAAATTGATACAGCCACTATGGAGAATATTATGGAGGTTCCTTAAAAAACTAAAAATAGAACTACCATACGACCCAGCAATCGCACTACTGAGCATATACCCTGAGAAAACCATAATTCAAAAAGAGTCATGTACCACAATGTTCGTTGCAGATCTATTTACAATAGCCAGGACATGGAAGCAACCTAAGTGCCCATCGACAGATGAATGGATAAAGAAGATGTGGCACATATATACAATGGAATATTACTCATCCATAAAAAGAAATGAAATTGAGTTATGTGTAGTGAGGTGGATGGATCTAGAGTCTGTCTTACAGAGTGAAGTAAATCAGAAAGAGAAACACAAATACTGTATGCTAACACATAGATGTGGAATCTAAAAAACAAAAAAAAATGGTTCTGAAGAACCTAGAGGCAGGACAAGAATAAAGATGCAGACGTAGAGAATGGACTTGAGGGCACAGGGAGGGGGAAGGGTAAGCTGGGATGAAGTGAGAGAGTGGCATGGACTTATATACACTACCAAATGTAAAATAGATAGCTAGCGGGAAGCAGCCACATAGCACAGGGAGATCAGCTCAGTACTTTGTGACCCCCTAGAGGGGTGGAGTAGGGAGGGTGGGAGGGAGATGCAGGAGGGAGGAGATATTGGCATGTATGTATATGTATAGCTGATTCACTTTGTTATAAAGCAGAAACTAACACACCATCGTAAAGCAATTATACTCCAATAAAGATGTTAGAAAAAACAAGAAGACTTTGAGGGTGGTGTTTTGCTTTTTAATTGAAGATTTTTTTTTTTACATATTATGTCTGAAGAGCAAGCATTGATTAGGACTCAAGAAAGGTGGATTCATCTAACCTGAAGAAGCCTGTATCCTTTGCATATTTATCGACTAGGCATTGGCAGTTATTGCTGAGGCTGTCCTTCAAGATTGGACTATGCTACATGAGCAGACTTGGAAAGAATGGGAACTTGGATGTATTTTCATGCGTGGTTCCAGTAGAGCTGATGGTGACCCATCCTGATTTCAGAGGCATAACAACACAAAGGATGGAAATTGTTTTGATAATTAAATGAGACAGTGTAATTTTCATACGCAGAGATGTTCATAACACATAATAGGCATTTGGAATAAATATTAATTATCCTTTGTTTTGTCCATTTAATTTTCAAATAACACCTTCTGAAAAATAATAGTGTAAATATAAATAATAAATAGTGTAGTATAAAATTAGGAAATAATAAAACATTTTCTAAGTGTTGCCATATGTTATATACACATTTACATAGATGGAAATGTAGATTCTAAGTAGACAATCAGATCGTTATTCGTGGATGTTTACTCGGTTCCAAGTCCTGTTCAGAAAGTTTTAAGTTAATCCTCAAATAGTTTTATGAGATGGATACTATTATTGTTCTACTTTTCAAATGAGTAAACTGATTTGCAGAATAAGTTACATGGGTAGGAAAGATGAGGCCAGGCAGGACTAAACTGTCCAACTGCAGAGCCCACTTACAGCAGATGTCAATAATAAACCACAATAATTGCACCAAATACATGTTTTAAAATATAAGTTTAATAAGGATTAGACACATGTCTCTCTTTAACATATAACTTTAAATTTATTTCAAAATCCTCTGGCTTATTATACAACTACCTTAAGGTTCAGGAAATAATTTTAAAGAATATTGCAAAACTTCAAATCCTGTTTGTTCTCACAGATTTTGAATCAGAATTTTCAGATCTTTGTCAGGAACTATACTGATATAATCACAGACTACAAATATGAAAAAAAGTTTCTGCTTAAAAAAAAACTATCAAATGCCTGCTATAAATCCCACCTCCAAACATAAACACTGTCTTTTTAAAAATCTGTGCACTGCGTTCTCGAAAAGATTAGATATCTATTGGGAAAGACAGCCTGTCTTAGAAGTCAACCCCGAACTATCTAACTCTGTAGGAGATAGAGATTTGCCTGGAGAGGGAAGCAAAATATTGCCATGAATAATCTCTCTTACAGCAGTTCTGAAGCTTTTAATTTTCAGCATTGCTGGTCTCCAGGTACATGCCCTTGATTTACAGTTAACAGAAATTGAACCAACTCCATGCAGAGTTCTCAGTATTAGTGTGTAACACTATTTTCAACAGTGTCTTCCTTCTTTCTCCTCCTTCCTCTTGCCCTCTTCCTAAATTTCTACTCATTTCTCTTGCTTTATTCTCTTTAAAAATTTTTACATTATTTATTTATTGCATGAATATCTCAAACATATTCCAGACAAACTAAGAAATGCATATATGTCTGAGTTTTTTGTTTAATTACTCTTTTTCTTCTTCTTCCACCATCACTTCCTAAACCTTATAAGTAAACTGATCAGATCTTCTCTGGGAAATGATTCAGCAAGGATAATTACTGCCAAGAATAGCCTCTATCTTCCCATCCTCTCCTTTGTTTCTTGTTCATTTTTTATTCATCATTCTAGTTTCACTTATATCAATTTTCCTGTGTTTTATCTCCCTGGGGTACTTGGCTTTCATAGTGTTTAAATACTGATGCTCAGATTTTCCAGAATCAGGCTTACAGAGTCTCTCAAGAAATTTGGTGGCCTTATTTGAGTTTGTATATACCATAAAATGCATTTATTTTCTCTCTCTTTTATTTTAAGGCAACTGTATGGATTTTTTGAAATGTGTCACATATATTTGTAGATAATTGTGTAAATATGTTTAATTAATACATTAGCAACCAAAAATAGTAGTAAGAAGGATTATCTTTTGGAGCGTCATTCTAACCTCCAACAAAAAGCTTAGATAATAAATCTGCTGGGAAATCTGATACCTACCATGATACTAAATTTACGTAGTGTGAAAGACGATGTTATTCAAAGACAGGGGCAACATCAAATTAGGAAATAGCTGCTAGACATAAAGAGCCCAAAGTTTCATAAAATAAGTATTTCTTAATATCAATTATAAGCTCTAGAGAAAAACATGTAAATAAAATGTGTTCCTTGACTTCTCAATCTCCTACTAAATGCAGGGATGAAATATGTTCAGCCTCAGCCTCTCATTGTAAACCCAGGGACCTGCTTCTGTGCCTTGCTGTCCCTGCAGTTCTGCTTCCTGGTGGGTAAGGTAGCTGCACTGGTGATTTCCAGAGCACTGTAATCCACTCGCAAGTCTTCTCTGCAGGTTTAGTCAGCTTTTGTGTCTTTGCCTCCTTTTTGTCTCCTAAGGCTGGTCCTGGTCATTCCAAAGAAACCAGAGCTTCCCCATCTCTCCTTAGCAGGCAGTTCTGTGTTCAGCAACTGGTCCGTCCATCTTCTGCAATAAAGTCCAGCTCTTACAACAAATGGCCAAAACCCATCAAGAGGATGGGGAGTTATCCAGAAGCGGTCCAGCCTGTATATATCCCCTCTCCTTTGGTGCTTACCCTAACCCCTGATCCTGCCCAAATCACTGTACCTTACTCCTCCTCCTATGGCATTGCCTCACTTGGCCCTGTGGTAGGTACAATGTGACCAGAATCATGAATCATGAGTCAACTACAGTTGATGCTCAAATGTTGTACACTGGCTTATATAGCTAGAAGAAAACTCCTCTTCTTCCAGAGCTCAAACAATTTTACATTTGCAAAACACACAAATTCTTAGGTAAATGCATGTTAAAACCACGTATTAGCAGAATGCTCAATTGTGTATACATTGGCAATAAATGTTTTCATCTTTAATGTTTATCACTAAGATTTTGGCTAAATGTCAGTTGTACGCTTTTGCATGCCTAAACATACTTTCTAAAATTAATTTCCCAAGGAAGTAATTTGGAGTTAATTGCATGGTAAGTGAATTTTAGTGTTTTTAGTGTTGTATACTTAAGAAACCTCAAGCCATTTTCTCCCTTGGATCAATAGATATTTGACATATAATAGCTGCATTTTGTAATCTAATTAAAGGATTATTTGACATACTTATAGCTTTGACACATTGAGTCAAGACTTCCTGACAGAGAGCACTGATGTTGAGTGTTTATTTTCTTAGGAAATACTTATACACTGAGGACTTGTCTCATAATGAAATACCTCATGTATAACATTAGCAGTCATTGGTATCAAAAAGTACTGAATAATTTGTAGATTGCTTAATACCATCCATATGACAAAAACTGTTGGTATCATATGGAAAACCAGGAGAATCAATAATTTCAATTAAATCTCAAGATTAAAAACCCTTCTGAGAAAAAAATAACCAAAATATTACCTTATGATTGTAATTTAAGTCACTTCCAATTCTTCAAGTTAGTACTTGATTTTGTATAGCCAAATTTTATGATCTTTTTCTCATTTAAACATAATTCTTATGATGCAATTTACTGCTTCCACTTGGAATAATAGTTATGTTATCCCCAGGTTCATCATAATGATGAGTCTTTTATTTATATATTTATATTTTTTATAAAATACAAATTTTCACAATATACTTTCCACTTGTGATACAGATGATATTGATCTAGTTTTATCAGTGAATGAAATCAAGGTTCAAATGTCTTGCCTTAGGTCACATAGCTAATAAGAGTTAGAGCTGAGACAGGAATAAAATCTGTTTTCAATGCATATATTCTCGAAATCACATACCCTCTTGTTGTGCCCTCAAGGGAAGCTTAGCAGCAATATGGGGAATGAAGACCAATAGAAAATGTGCTCATCTAGGGTGATTGACACTTCCATGTGCTTCATTCCTTGTGCATATTTTGCGATTGTTTTTGAGGGTTCTGAACTAAATCTTAAAGCCATTCACAGAGATCACAGATAGATGAACATGATTTTACAAGTCTTGTTCTTGACTTTGGGAATATATTTTTTCCTCGCTATCCATGTATTCCAATCAATTATCAAATTCCTTCATTTATAATAATTAATGAGAGTAGTTATGTTTACTATTTATTCACTCATTTATTCATTTAACAACTATTATTGAGAACTTACCAGGTGTCAGGAACTTCTCCAACAACTTGAGGTGCAGCAATGATAAAAGAAGAGCACAATGGCAATTTACTTTAAATTCTCAATCTTTCAAGTGACTACCATGATTCTGATGAGAAAACTCAAGCTTAGAGTTGTTACTCACTGAAGGACTCAAAACTTTTAAGTATCAGAGAGAGAATTTAAATCCAAATAGGTGTCACCTAAAACAATGCTTTCCCTTTTTCTTGCTCCATGACTTATATCCATTCCATTGACACAAACCATATTTGGTGTTTGCCACCTCACAATTTAATTGCTACATCAGTTTCCTATCTGACTGTTTAGCCTCTAGCATCTTTCTTTTCAAATTGATTTTATATACCATAGTCAGACCAACTTTTTAAAACATCAGTTCCATCATTTCAATCATCCACTCAAAAATGTCAATACTCACCATTCTCTTTTCCAGTAGGTGAAGCCCAAACCGCTTATTCAGGTATTCCAGGTTCTGTGTATTTAGTTCAATCATACTTGTCTAAACTTATTTCCCTCACTATTTCTCCTTACAACCCATGCCTCTACCCCTCCCCTTGTAAGATCCCTGTCATTCAACCACGTCATACCCATCCTGACTTCTAGTCTATATTAGCTTGTTTCTCCTACTTTGTGTCCTTCCCCTCAGTTTCAGTTATACCCATCTTGGCTTCTAGTCTACATTAGCTTGTTTCTTCTACCTCAGGGGTCCTTCTCCTCAACTTCAGTTCTCCATGTCTTACTTCAAGTTCAGCTGAAGTCCCAGTTCATTTGCTTCGCTTTTTCCATCCTTTCTAGTACAGGGTAGTCTCCCTTTTCTAAAATCTTAATGCACCTTATCAATCCATTTGGTTGTGTTCCAGCAACATAATTACTCAACTGCTTTCTGCATCTATTTCTTATGTTAGTAACTAGATTGTAATTCCTGGAAATCAGAAACCATGTCTTAACGTTCCTTTTCAACTTCTCCTCAGTAGTACAATGTACACACTTAATAAATACTATTAATTTAATTTATTAATATAGTAACTGTACTTAATATACTATTAACTAATATATTTCTCATTAAAATCTGCAATTACAGACTGACTATAATTTGGGCAGATTTTCTGTTTGTATGCACAATGATATCTTGCTAGTATTGTATTTAATTGAAAAAGTATAAGGCATCGTCATTTTACCTATATCTTTAACTGTTTTTTATTCCATTAACTTAAAAGTATTTTCATTGTTACCACATTTTTCATGTTTTCAATTGAAATACATTTTATATTGATTCTTCCTTCTACATTTGCATAGTTACCAATATATTATAGTCCCTCATCATTTTATTTCAGAATTACTTTTTGGCTGTCTATGAAACGATTGTTTACCTCATTAACAAAATAAAGAATGAATAAGAACAAAAAAAAGACTCTCCAAAGTTCAAGCAATTAAGAAATATGAAGGCATAGTACTACAAGAACTTACAGTCTGTTTATTAAAAAACAGGCAAATAAATAATTACAATACTTGTATGATAAAATATGAATAGAAAAAACACCAAGCATAACTGGGTAGTGGGAAAAGAAAGGTGGACAAGAGAAAGAAAATGGAGAAAAGGAGAAGAGGTGCTCAGACTGAGTCTGGAGGGCTTACTAAGCTAACACTAGGAAGATAGGAAGGTGTAATGAAAGAATTCTGAGCAGGAATAATAGTGAAAATATTCTTCCATTGTATTTATACTTCTTTCCATAGAATACCCAAGATTGCACAGGTCATTACTAAGACTTTTAGGGTCCTGGTAGGACATAGCACACTCAGAGAGGGTGATTGACTATTACAGGGTTATGGGCAGGGTTAAGGGAAACTAACAGGGAATAGTGAATACCAGGACTAGCAACAGGGGGAGCTGTTACAACCCTTGGGCTTAAAGGAACAATGGGAGGGAATAGTTACCTGAACCTGGAGTAAATCAGCTCTGAAAGGCTCTGCAAGGAGCCATGGCCTTTGCCAGAGAGATGCTACCAATCTGTTGCACTCAAGCGTGGAAGGAGGCAGGGCAATAAAAATCTTAACCTTAATTTCTTCCCAACCTCTGATCTCCCAATAATGTCTCTCATGGGTACAGGCAAATGGAAGCCTGCAAGTAAGCACTGCTGTTCATAACTCTGCTTCGTGGAGCACAGAATAGAGAGGAGATCTGAAAGGATAAACAAAATACCCAGCACAGTTCTTTAATTTCCCACAGCACCGAGAAAAGCAGGCTGTATCATTTTAAATATTTTTACAAAGCACTTGAGGTTAGCAGCAAAGAAAATTACCCTTAGAATCTTTCACAACTGGCTCTTAGAAACAGTGTTCCCAGAGCTGAAAAATGTTGGCCATCCTCAGGGGTTGCCTATACACTTGCTTCTCTACCTCAGGCAGGTTTCTCCTCCTGCCTTGCTTCCTCCTTGCTTTCCTGCGACAGAGGTACACTTTATTTCCCCTGTACCCAGGACGGTTCCAAGCTCACCTAGACTCTCCAGAGTCCAGACCTAACAAAGGAAAACTGGTGGTCCCAAGGCTAATTGACTTGCCTCGGGACTTGCCTTTTTCCACTATGATTGAAATTAGAATTACACTTACTTTAGTAGACACCTCACCTTCTACCTATGACTTTAACCTATGGCCCTGGGAGAATAATAATATACAGTTGAAGTAGCCCAGTATCTGTACAAGGGGTGCAATAGCAGAGGGGTGATTTTCATCACATTTCATCCTTCTGAATTATCAAAAGAAGGGACAAATCTTTCCTCTTACATTTCTCAATATTTGGATTATTTAACTTTAAATGACTACAGATGTCCTTGTCAACACTACAGTCCTGCTAGAGCCTCACAAAGACAGAGAGTTGGGGTTTCTCCCTAAAAATAAGATAAAGAACATAACTCATATCCTTCCTGCAGTTTGTAAGTCTCACTTCCAGGCTCTTCCAAGCTGCATCTTTAAAAAAAATATATGTATCTCCAAAAAACAAGCAACAATTTGCAATCACACTATAATTAAAATCTATTTTGAAAAAGATACTTTTCTCAAGAGGAAACATAACATAGAGATGCAATTCTGCTTACAACACAAAAATATTATACATTGCTACCCAGGGTAATTTAACTACTTAGAGTCACAACTTCTCACATATCTCAACTTCTACTTGTGTTGGGGGTCCCCAAGACCACCCTCAGATCTGATGACACACTAGGCTTCACAGAACTCAGAAAAGCTGTTTTACTCAAGGTTAGAGTTTGTTAAACAAAAAGATGCAGATTGAAATCAGCAAAAGGGAAAGGAACATAGTGCAGAGTCCAGGAGAAGCCAGACTCAAGGTTCCAGTTGCCTTCTCTTGGTGGAGTCACACGGACAGAACTTAATTCTCCCAGTACCATGTATGACAAGACATTCAAAGTGCTACTCACCAGGGAAACAGATCAAGCCTTGGGTCCCGGTTCTTTTAATTGGGGCTCAGTCACACAGACATGGAACATCTGCATGACTGACCTTGGCTATTCAGTCTCCAGCACCCCCAGAAGTCAAACTGATACAGCACAGCCCTGGACCCCAGGCAAAGAAAACAGGCATTCACCATAAATCACATTGTTAGCCTAAACTATCTGGCCCAAGGTGCCAGCTATACAAAGCTACTCTTATTAGACTGGATATTCCAAGGGCTCTGAGGTTATCTCCCAGGAGCCAGACAAGGGCCATCTGAAGACCTTTGAAATGTGCAGAGTTTGGACAACCTAGGCGTGCTGAGTTAACCCTGTAATTCACACTGCTTATAAATATATCTTTGCTTAAGGAAACAGTCCTTTGCTTTGGTCTGCCATTGCAAAAACCATTAGCAAGAAAAGTGTGTTCAGAGCTCTGCTTCTAAGATAGAAAACTGCTAGTAGCTTTCAAATAAGAATGTTTCAGGTATCTCTTAACCCCAAGCCCAACTTCTTATGATTTCAAAACTCTCAACGCCAAATTTTAGCTGTAGCTCTAACTTAAAGTACCTTGCACTTCCCTTTTCCTCAGTCATTGTTAAAAGAAGAAAACATCCACCATCCACCACTATGTGGCTAGAAATAAATGTTTAGTTCTAGGAAAATAGCAAATTAAAGTGAATTCTCTTTTTGCAGGGTGCTCTGCAGATTCCTGCCATTTTAGCTTTTAGGAACTGACCTCTTGTCAAGTCTCAGTTTGAACCCAGCAAGTCAAGGACGTTCTCTTACAGAAATCAAGTAATAATATCATACCAAGGTAACAGTGGGACCTCGGTGACACTCAAAAGAGGGAACAATTCATAAAATGAAAATAAAAGTCAACACTATTAATATTAAAAATAGATTATCTTACATCGGTAGTAAGTTAATGTATTGATATTAATTCTTTACTTCTGTTTTATAAGCACTTTTTGATAAATATTATTTTCTTTCCTACATTTATTATATTTGACACACATTGATTTCTATTGAAACATATTTCTGAAATATTCATCTTTCAGACAAATCATATTGAACTAAATTGTTCTATGAAAAAGATAGTATTTTTATAATCCAGTCTTTTGAATTGTGTTCTACTGCCCTTAATGGGTCTGAAATAAAAAAGGTAAGGTAGAATATAATCAAAATAAATGAGACAGGCTTTAAAGAATGCCCACCTTTTATTTGGTGGCCCTGTAACAGAACATGCTGTTGTACTGTAGTTTAAAGAACAAAACTATAAACACATATAAGCCCTTGGGTGAAGGTGACATATATAACAAGTGATTCAACTACCAGGTTTGTCCATCCACTGCTAGAACTGGAAATTAGCCAATAAAAGTATAAATTCAATTGCATTATTTTGAAGCAATTAAACTTGCCTGACCTCTTTGGCTGTGATAGAAAAAGAGCATTTGCTGTGACAGGATTAGATCAGTGAGAGGAAAGATAGTACAGCAGGAGATAAAATACTGATTTAAATTTTGCTGCAAGGTCTAGAGAGACTTGCTTTCATTTACTAGAAATAAACAAAACACAAGAAGGTTTAGTGTCTAATAGGAACAGTTATCAATCAAAATCTCTACCTAATGCCAGTAGACCTCAGGGGAAAGTTAAATGACTTGTATGCAACACAAGGCTTACTGAACATCAGAAGAAAACCACAGCATGATGGCGAAAATCATATTTCATTTTTATTGAACCATTTATTGTAAATCATAAAATAACAGCAAAGATTAAACAGGGAAAATGTCTGTTGTTTGAAAAGTATTTATCTTTCTCCTTTCAAGAACGCATAAGATGTATAGATTTATTCTGCCATTCTGAGCTCAAAAAAAAAAAAAAAGCTGGTGGTCAAGTGTTTTGTGTTGGATTTCTTGGCCTAAGTTATGAAGAAATTAATTTGACAATTTATTTTTAATGATGAATTGCTCTCCTGTGTGTCTTTGTGCTTGGGTGATCAAAACATCTTTACAGGGAACCCTCTTGCACTGTTGGTGGGAATGTCAATTGATACAGCCTCTATGGAGAACAGTATAGAGGGTCCTTAAAAAACTAAAAATAGAACTACCATATGACCCAGCAGTCCCACTACAGGGCATATACCCTGAGAAAACCATAATTCAAAAAGAGTCAGGTACCATAATGTTCATTGCAGATATATTTACAATAGCCAGGACATGGAAGCAACCTAAGTGTCCATCAACAGATGAATGGATAAAGAAGATGTGGCACATATATACAATGGAATATTACTCATCCATAAAAAGAAATGAAATTGAGTTATTTGTAGTGAGGTGGATGGACCTAGAGTCTGTTTTACAGAGTGAAGAAAGTCAGAAAGAGAAAAACAAATACTGTATGCTAACACATAGATGTGGATCTAAAAAAAAAAAAAAAAAGTTTCTAATGAACCTAGAGGCAGGACAGGAATAAAGATGCAGACGTAGAGAATGGACTTGAGGGCACAGGGAGGGGGAAGGGTAAGCTGGGATGAAGTGAGAGAGTGGCATGTACATATATACACTACCAAACATAAAATAGATAGCTAGTGGGAAGCAGCCGCATAGCACAGGGAGATCAGCTTCGTGCTTCGTGACCACCTAGAGGGGTGGGATAGGGAGGGTGGGAGGGAGACGCAAGAGGGAGGAGATATGGGGATATATGTATATGTATAGCTGATTCACTTTGTTATACAGCAGAAACTAACACACCATTGTAAAGCAATTATACTCCAATAAAGATGTTAAAAAATAAAAATAAAATAAAATAGCTTTGACCCTTAAAAAAAAACTCTACAGATTGAACAGAGCATGATTTCCTTTTCAGAGCTTCCTATATGATAACTATTTGAAAAAGTGTTTTTAACTCTCAATGCTTTAGCCAATACAATGTTTAGCAAAATCATTTGATTAGTTATTCCTCCCAGCATTACAGCTGTCTCCTCCTCTGTAAAACAACTTTATTCTCCAGGTCACTAATAATTTCATAATCACAGTATTGGCACTAAGCCAAATTGACCCTCCTGAAATGTCTCTTTCCTCCTCTGGGCTTCTGTGTGGCTACTTTTGTCAAGCATCTCCCCTTACCTAACAGATCCATTTTTACCTCTTCTCCTCCTCTTTCTCTCACCACTCCATAAAACAGGGTGCTCCCCACATTCCAGCCCTCCACTTCTGTACTCTTTCTTCTTGAAATTATTTCTCTTAGTAATATGGTAACTTTCATTGTATAGGAATGACCCCCAACTTGATGTCTCTATCCTCTCCCCCTCCTTCATGTCCCAGTGTTCTGTCTCCCAGCGCCTGATCGATAACTTGTCAATAGATGATCCACGGGAACCTCTAACTAGCCAAATCACACACATACAAAAAGCATTAACCTTCCTTGGTCCAGTTCCCTTTCCCTTTATTCCTCCATTCAGCATATACTATTTGAATACCTACCATGTTCTGGCTTTCGTCTAGATCAGGTATCAACACACTTTTCCTATAAAATCCAGATAGTCAAATACTTTAGGTTTTCAGGCTATGTCTTTGTTGAGACTATTTGAGTCTGCTATTGTAGCACAAAAGCAAGCATGTACAACGTGAGCACGTTTGAGTTAGGATAAAACTACTTGCGCATCTGAAATTCAAATTTCATATAATTTTAATATGTCATGAAATATTACTCTTGATTTTTTGTCAATGATTCTTAGCTCATAGGCCATAGGTAAACCAGTGGCAGACTGGATTAGACCCATGGGCCACAGTTTACCAACTCCTGTGGTAGATAGTAAGAGATTCAGCAACGAACAAGCAAGACAAGCTCCTTGCCCTCAATGATCTAAAATTTTAAAAGAACTTCCCCTACGTCTGCTAATAGTGACATTCTCCTCTGCTTACACAGCAACCTGTGTCAAGTTTATGCCCTGTTATTTACTATAACGCGCTCAAACAACAAGCGCTTTGATCCCTCTTTATCTCAGGTCTTCACATTATCAAACAAAACAAGTTTATACTGGGAAAAAAAAGAATCTTCTAGGTATTAATCTCAGTTTTGTATCACTTCAAATTCTCTCAATAACAATATATAAATGTTTGTATTTATAAATAGTTGAAGATATTTTATATTTCCAAATTTAATCTTATTTTTTTCTCTTGGCATTTTCTATATAGCTATTATTTTTTAAAGGTTTTTTTAAAACAGTTGTATTGAGGTATAATAGAAATATAATAAGTTACAGATATTTAAAGTGTACAATATACTTTTACTTATGTATTAGTTTTTTAATAACAGCTTTACTGAGATGTAGTTTGCCTATCACAGGAGTCACCCTTTTAAAGCAAACAATTCAGTGTTTAGTATATTCAGAATCATGCAACCATCACCACAATCTGATGTCACAATTAGATCACCACAGGAAGAAAGCCCATACCCTTACCAATCACTCCCTATTCCCCACTCCTCTCAGCCCCTAGCAAACACCAATTTACTTTCTTTCTCTATGAATTTGTCTTTTCTGGGTGTTTCATACAAATGAAATCGTATAATATATGCCCTTTTGTGTGTGGCTTTTGTCACTTAGGAGAGCATTTTCAAGGTTCATCCTCACTGTAGCAGGTATCAGTATTTCATTCCTTTTCATGCTGAATAATATTCCATTGTATGATATGCCGCCTTTTGTTTTGTTATTCAACAATGATGGACATTTGCGCTGTTTCCACTTTTTGGTTATTATGAAGAGTGTTACTATGCACATTCATGTATGAGATTTTTTACATGTAGACATATGTTTTCACTTCTCTTAGACCTACCCCTAGGAGTGGAATTGCTGGGTTATGTGGTAACTCAGTATTTAACATTTGCAGAAATGCAGCTGCACCACTTTACATTCTCAGCAGCCATGTATGATGGTTCCAATTTTTCCACTTCGTATGTATAACTTTTGTTTTCTCTGACAGAGTGGGTACTGGTTCAAATCTTTCCCGCCTTATTCCTGGACTATGGAAATAGCCTCAATTTTTACTATTCGTCCTCCATCTTTCATCTATTTCAATTCACCCCACAATCCCATGAACATCAGTTTCATCCTAAACAATACTAAGCAAATATCACTGTCTTACCCCACAAAAGTCTCAGCAGTTATTTACTATCTAGAGGATAAACTGCTAATAGCTCATTCTGCAAATCCCTAAAAATTTGTAGACCAACAGAACTGGATATCTGTTCACCAATAGCCTGTAGCATTCTGCAACAGAAACTCCCCTGTTCAACCAAAACTGTTTATGCATAGTCTTGCTGGGTTACATCTTCTACCGGCAGGGCTGGCTTCATCACCTGTTATCTGTGTAGTCACTCAGGGACCCACACATAGAACATCCTTGCACTGAATTCTGGGCTTTCCTGTCACCATCTTGAAATTTTAATAATGTTTTAACAAGAGGCCCTACGTTTTTCATTTACAGTGGACCCTGCAAATTTTGTAGCCCGTCCTGTCCGTGGAAGTTGGGTTTTAGTGTCTAACCCCATCCAATTCAGCACACACTCTTTGCATCTCAACTGCCTTTGTTAGGACTGCAAAGCAGGACTTCCCTGGTTGCACAGTGGTTAAGAATCCTCCTGCCAATGCAGGGGACACAGGTTTGAGCCCTGGTCTGGGAAGGTGCCACGGAGCAGCTAAGCCTGTGCGCCACAACTACTGAGACTGCACTCTAGAACCCTCACTCTAGAGCCCGCAAGCCACAACTACTGAAGCCCGCGCACCTAGAGCCCATGACTTGCAACAAGAGAAGCCACAGCAATGAGAAACCCATGCACTGCAACTAAGAGTAGTCCCCGCTTGTGGCAACTAGACAAAGCCCGTGTGCAGCAACGAAGACCCAACACAGCCAAAAATAAATTAATTAATTAAATTTAAAAAAAAAAAAAGATTGCAAAGCACATTTCAGGCTAGTCAATTCTTTATGTCCCTTTTATGATATTAATGCTCACCAAGTTTTCATTCTGAGTCCAGTTTGCATCTTTATTCTTCCAGAGAAGTCATGATACTCATCATTATTTTATTTTTAGTTCACAGCCCAAGCTGACATATAACCTTAAATAGTTTAGCAACTTTATTTTTGACTTTGAGATACAGAATCTTTGGGCATTTCTTTTAAAAAAAGTACTCTAGCTTAGAAAAAAGGCTCTCAGAGTAGAGGTTTTGATCAAATATATACCTTGATGATGCTAAAGCCCCTTAGGCAAAAAAAAAAAAAAAGAAAAAAGGGGGAAAAAAGTACACATTCTCTAAGTGGGGAAAAATGTCTTGCCTACAAGTGTCTTTCCTATCCTAAAAAGCAGATAACCCCTTTCAGCTTTAGGTGGCACATGATTTTGGCCAAGATGTAGAGATGTACTTCACTTTCTGAAAAGTGTCATGCTCCAAAGCAAGTATATGTGAGTTGAAGTTTTATAAATTAGATACATCTTTTCACTGCTGTAAGTTGTAATCTCAGAGCTAGGAGGTAGAATTCCACAAGAAATTGTTTAAAAGGAGGCTTTAGACCTGCATTTTAAAGTCTAATCTATTTCATTTTACTGCTGCTCAGAATGTTACAGCCAACAGTGGAATAAGCCCATTTTTAAAACTAGTTACATTGTTTGCATTTGGGGAGATTTTAGATACATGAAAATTGGATTCTATTTTTCTGGTCTAAAAAAACAAAACAACACCCAACAAAATCTTGAAGAATTATCAGGAGTTAGCAGCCTTATTGCCTATTCCACAATAAGCAAAAGGTTGGGTTTTTTTTAAGTCTTAATTTTTTTAGAGTAGTTTTAGGTTCGCAACAAACTTGAGAGAAAAGTACAGAGATTTCTCCTATACCCACTGCCCCCATACGTGCTTATTCCATTATCAACATCATTCACGACAATGATACATTTGTAACCAAAGAGGAGCCTACATGGAGACACCGTCATAACCTAAAGTCTATAGTCTACCTTAGAGTTTGCTCTTGGTATTGTACATTCTGTGGGTTTGGAGAAGTGTATAATGATATACATCGATCATTATAATATGTACAGAGTATTTTCACTGTCCTAAAATTCCCTCTGTGCTCTACCTATTCATCCTTTCCCTCCCCTTCCCCTGGCAACCACTGATTTTTTTTTTTTTATCATCTCCATAGTTTTGCCTTTTCCAGAATGTCATATAGTTGGAATCATACAGTATACAGCCTTTTCAGATTGGCTTCTTTCAATCAGTAATATGCACTTAAGTTTCCTCTACGTCTTTTCATGGCTTGATAGCTCATTTTCTTTTAGAACTGAATAATAATCCATTATCTGAATGTACCACCATTTATTTATTTATCCATTCACCCACTGAAGGACATCTTGGTTGCTTCCAAGTTTGGGCAATTAAGAATAAAGCTTCTATACACATCTGTATGCAGATTTTTGTGGGGACATGCATTTTTAACTCTTTTGGGTCAATACCAAGGAGCACAATTCCTGGATCATATGATAAAGAGTGTGTTTAGCTTTATAAGAAACCACCGAACTGTCTTCTGATGTGGCTGTACCATTTTGCATTCCCACCAGCAATGAATGAGAGTTCCTGTTTTCCCATACCCTCATCAGCATTTGGTGTTGTCAGTGTTCCAGATTTTGGCCATTCTACTAGGTGTGTAGTGGTATTACATTGTTGTTTTCATTTTCATTTCCCTGATGACATGTGAAGTGTTATATCTTTTCATGTGCTTATTTACCCTCTGTACATCTTCTTTGGTGAGGTAGCAATATTCTTTAAGATGTGGCCTTCGTTTCTTCATAACAGTCACTGGCTGTATTTAACCAAAATTTAATGCAATCACTCTCTGTTTATTAGACAATAAATTTTGGTAAAGTTTCTCTGGATCCGAAATAAGTAAGTGAAAAATGGAGTATTAAACATGCATTATTATTTCCCATCAAGACTTAAGAAAAAATAGAATTCCTTGCTACTGGCTTCCAAACTGGGTCTTTGCGTAGTTGTAAATTACCACCTTCTAATCTATTTGCTAAGTAAATAGTACTGGCTTATTTTAAAGCAGAATAAACCTGTAAAAACACCACATCAATCAGTCTACTAAAAATGTAGAAGGAATTTCTCTGTTTGGCCAAACTAATCTCTTTAGTCAGAACAATTAAGTTCAACTTCCAGGAGTCTCTTGTACCGATACAAAAAAGAAAAAGGTTCTGAAATTTCACTTAATAGCGCTTCAATTCTGCAGCCCTAAGTTGTTTAGATCTTAAAATCAACTGGATAGTTTGTCTTCACTAACTATTCCACACAAGAATGATTACTAATTAATTACCCATCATCAAAACCACCCCAAATGAGAACGTGCAGAGAAAATACACACAGTTATGTCATTACTTCAAATACAGAGACAGTATAACTCAGTGGCTTTCAGTATGGCGGCATATTAGAATCATTTACACAGGTAGTAGAGGTGGAGTGGGGAACAGAGATGAAAACATACCCTAAGAATTTCTGATTTATTTGGTTCTGATGGAGCTAAGGGGTGAATTTTTAAAGTACTCCAGGTATTTCCAATGTGCGATTGCAGTGGATAGAATTATTTTTTTGATTTATCAAAATCAGAACAGATCAAAATCAAGCCTGTTTCAAGACAGGCTCAGACTGATGAGTTGTGGATTAGTTGTGGTCACACTAAAGGTTTAATGAAATGAAAAAGTCTCAGTATCCTTGTTCCATGTGAAATAAGTTGTTCTGTCTCATGTTAAATGCAGGCACATTCCTTAAAGCAGAGCCCACCACTTGTGGTGGTGAAATTTCTGTTTGCTTTGTTTCACTTTGTGTTTCATCTATGGGTAGGATAATTACAGATGAGTCCCTGCAGCGTATGGCACGGTGGGCTGGGGAGAAGAAACCAGATGAGGACAAAAGCACAAATACAAAAATAAACATAAGTCAAGTTTGTGCTGCTGGGTAGTTTTCTTTCATCTTTCTGTGGGGTTAATTAACTGCATGATATGTCTTTACCACTCTGATGCATCTGAAGCATCCCAGAAGGCTCCTCCTCCATACTCTAAATTATAAAGATGTATGATGATAGTAGAATATTCAGTTTAACTAGAGTTAAATGAATCTCTCTGGGCAACATGGATGTATACCCTCACCACTATCCTTATCGTAAACTGAACCCCCATTGCAAGGTCTCACTGAGGCCAAGAGTTGCTGTGGGTTTCCCCACGTGCAGGGTGCACTCTGGCCTCATCCCTCATCGTACTAAATTCACCAGATGTCCCCATGAACCACACTAAGTTCGCTTTAAAAGTTTTTACAAAGAGTGTTATAAATTTGCTTTTAAAATTGCTCGCCTGAAAAAAAAATTTTGCCTGAGCCCATCATTTAATTATAATTGACAACAATTTCTGTGCAACTGTTGCCAATTGAGAAAATTTTAACCCACAAATTCTTTGCAAATTCGAAGATGACATATTATTACATTTTGTGGACAGTTAAACGTTATTTATTTTACTTGTTTAGATTCTGTCTTTATGTTTTGCACCAAACATTTCCTTTCTAGTCCAAGATATTTTCAGGGGCCACTGAATTCTCTGGGGCCTTAGACTTGTGTCCAGGTGTCTGATGGATAAATGGGTCTTTGTTGCCCCAACTCTGAGATTCCAGTGAGAAATTAATTATGCAAAGGGACAGCGGCAGACCGTATATGACAATAGAACGCTGAGCAACAACATCTATGGCAACCAGCTCAGAACAGTGAGGACACTTGGTCACTGCCAGCTTCTCTATTCCCTCTCCTATCTAATCAGAATATGCCTGAAGGCTTCCTTTTTTCCACTATAAAGACTTCCCACTTCCCTACCTGCCTTTGAGTTTCTGCCAACCACAGGTGATGGTGGCTGATTCTCCTGCCATAGAAAGCTCTCAATAAATAGCCCTTGCATGTTCTCATTCAAGTGATCTTCATTTATTTCCAGCCATCAAGGAAATAGTGGGAAGGGGCTGGTGAGTGAATCTACATCCGACTTCTCATGGCATCTCTCTTTCCTGTTTGCATCTATGTTTGCAAAAGAATTCTAGAGGATAATAAACAACAAATGAAGGAGGAGGGAGTCACTGGTTTCATTGTACAGACTAAAGAATTTGTTAATTTATGCCACAGCTGTTACTATTCTAATTGATAAAGTATTAAATTCATTTTATCTTGTTTTTTTAACACCTTTACTGGAGTATAATTGTTTACAATGTTGTGTTAGTTTCTGCTGTATAACAAACTGAATCAGCTATATGTATACTTATATCCCTATATCCCCTGCCTCTTGCATCTGCCTCCCACCCTCCCTATCCCACCCGCCTAGGCGGTCACAAAGCACTGAGCTGATCTCCCTGTGTTATGTGGCTTCTTCCCACTAGCTGTCGACTTTACATTTGGTAGTGTATATAAGTCCATGCCACTCTCTCACTTCGTCCCAGCTTACCCTTCCCCCTTCCCCTTTCCTCAAGTCCATTCTCTAGTAAGGTCTGTGTCTTTATTCCCGTCTTGCCCCTAGGTTCTTCATAACTTTTTTTTTTTAGATTCCATATATATGTGTTAGCATACAGCATTTGTTTTTCTCTTTCTGACTTACTTCACTCTGTATGAAAGACTCTAGGTTCATCCACCTCACTACAAATAACTCAGTTTCGTTTCTTTTTATGGCTGAGTAATATTCCATTGTATGTATGTGCCACATCTTCTTTATCCATTCATCTGTTGATGGACAGTTGGGTTGCTTCCATGTCCTGGTTATTGTAAATAGAGCTGCAATGAACATTGTGATACATGACTCTTTTTTGAATTACGGTTTTCTCAGTATATGCCCAGTAGTGGGATTGCTGGGTCGTATAGCAGTTCTATTGTTAGATTTTTAAGGAACCTCCACCTGTTCTGCATACTGGCTGTATCAATTTACATTCCCACCAACAGTACAAGAGGGTTCCCTTTTCTCCACATCCTCTCCAGTATTTATTGTTTGTAGATTTTTTGACCATGGCCATTCTGACTGGTGTGAGGTGATACCTAATTGTAGTTTTGATTTGCATTTCTCTAATGAGTTGTGATGTTGAGTACTCTTTTATGTGTTTGTTAGCAATCTGTATATCTTCTTTGGAGAAATGTCTATTTAGGTCTTCTGCACATTTTTGGACTGTGTTGTTTGTTTTTTTGATATTGAGCTGCATGAGCTGCTTGTAAATTTTGGAAATTAATCCTTTGTCAGTTGCTTCATTTGCAAATATTTTCTCCCATTCTGAGGGTTGTCTTTTTGTCTTGTTTAAGGTTTCCTTGGCTGTGCAAAAGCTTTGAAGTTTCATTAGGTCCCATTAGTTTATTTTTGTTTTTATTTCCATTTCTCTAGGAGCTGGGTCAAAAAGGAGCTTGCTGTGATTTATGTAATAGGTTGTTCTGCCTATGTTTTCCTCTAGGAGTTTTATAGTGTCTGGCCTTACATTTAGGTCTTTAATCCATTTTGAGTTTATTATTGTGCATAGTGTTAGGGAGTGTTCTAATTTCATTCTTTTCCATGTAGCTGTCTAGTTTTCCCAGCACCACTTATTGAAGAGGCTGTCTTTTCTCCATTGTATATTCTTGCCTCCTTTATCAAAAATAAGTTGACCATATGTGTGTGGGTTTATCTCTGGGCCTTATATCCTGTTCTATTGATCTATATTTCTGTTTTTGTGCCAGTACCATACTGTCTTGATTACTGTAGCTTTGTAGTAGAGTCTGAAGTCAGGGAGCCTGATTCCTCCAGCTCCATTTTTCTTTCTCAAGATTGCTTTGGCTACTCGGGGTCTTTTGTGTTTCCATACAAACTGTGAAATATTTTGTTCTAGTTCTGTAAAACCTGCCACTGGTAGTTTGATAGGGATGGCATTGAATCTGTAGATTGCTTTGGGTAGTATAGTCATTTTCAGTGTTGATTCTTCAAATCCAAGAACATTGCATATCTCTCCATCTGTTTGTATCATGTTTAATTTCTTTCAGCAGTGTCTTATAGTTGTCTGCATACAGGTCTTTTGTCTCCTTAGGTAGGTTTATTCCAAGGTATTTTATTCTTTTTGTTGCAGCAGTAAATGGCAGTGTTTCCTTAATTTCTCTTTCAGATGTTTCATTATTAGTGTATAGGAATGCAAGAGATTTCTGTGCATTAATTTAGTATCCTGCTACTTAACCAAATTCATTGATTAGCTCTAGAATTTTTTTGGTAGCATCTTTAGGATTCTCTATGTATAGTATCATGTCATCTGCAAACAGTGACAGTTTTACTTCTTTTCTGATTTGGATTCCTTTTATTTCTTTTCTTCTCTGATTGCTCTGGCTAAAACTTCCAAAACTATGTTGAGTAATAGTGGTGAGAGTGGGCAACCTTGTCTTGTTCCTGATCTTAGAGGAAACAGTTTCAGTTTTTCACCACTGAGAAAGATGTTGGCTGTGAGTTTGTCATATATGGCCTTTATTATGTTGAGGTAAGTTCCCTCTATGCATACTTTCTTGAGGGTTTTTATCATAAATGGGTGTTGAATTTCTTCAAAAGCTCTTTGTGCATCTATTGAGATGATCATATGGTTTTTCTCCTTCAGTTTGTTAATATGGTTTGTCACATTGATTGATTTGCGTATATTGAAGAATCCTTGCATTCCTGGGATAAACCTCACTTGATCATGTTGTATGATCTTTTCAACGTGCTGTTGGGTTCTGTTTGCTAGTATTTTGTTGAGGATTTTTGCATCTATGTTCATCAGTGATTTTGGTCTGTAGTTTTCTTTCTTTTTGACATCTTTTTCTGGTTTTGGTATCAGGATGATGGTGGCCTCGTAGAATGAGTTTGGGAGTGTTCCTCCCTCTGCTATATTTTGGAAGAGTTTGAGAAGGATAGGTGTTAGCTCTTCTCTAAATGTTTGATAGAATTCTCCTGTGAAGCCATCTGGTCCTGGGCTTTTGTTTGTTGGAAACTTTTTAATCACAATTTCAATTTCAGTGCTTGTGATTGGTCTCTTTATATTTTCTATTCCTTCTTGGTTCAGTGTCAGAACGTTGTGCTTTTCTAAGAATTTGTCCATTTCTTCCAGGTTGTCCATTTTTTTAACATATAGTTGCTTGTAGTAATCTCTCATAATCCTTTGTATTTCTGCAATGTCAGTTGTTACTTCTCCTTTTTCATTTCTAATTCCATTGATCTGAGTCTTCTCCCTTTTTTTCTTGATGAGTCTGGCTAAAGGTTTATCAATTTTGTTTATCTTCTCAAAGAACCAGCTTTTAGTTTTATTGATCTTTGCTACTGTGTCCTTCATTTCTTTTTCATTTATTTCTGATCTGATCTTTATGATTTCTTTCCTTCTGCTAACTTTGGGGGGTTTTTGTTCTTTTTTCTCTAATTGCTTTGTAAGGTGTAAGGTTAGGTTGTTTATTTGAGATGTTTCTTCTTTCTTGAGGTAGAATTGTATTGCTATAAACTTCCCTCTTAGAAGTGCTTTTGCTTCATCCAACAGGTTTTGGGTCATTGTGTTTTCATTGTTATTTGGTTCTAGGTATTTTTTTATTTCCTCTTTGATTTCTTCAGTCATCTCTTGGTTATTTATTAGTGTATTGTTTAGCCTCCATGTGTTTGTATTTTTTACAGATTTTTCCCTGGAATTTATATCTAGTCTCATAGCATTGTGGTCATAAAAGATAATTGGTATGACTTCAAGTTTCTTAAATTTACCAAGGCTTGATTTGCAACCGAAGATATGATCTATCCTGGAGAATGTTCCATGAGCACTTGAGAAGAACATGTATTCTGTTGTTTTTGGATGGAAAGTCCTATAATTATCAGTTAAGTCCATCTTGTTTAATGTATCATTTAAAGTTTGTGTTTCCTTGTTTGTTTTCATTTTGTATGATCTGTCCATTGGTGAAAGTGGGGTGTTAAAGTCCCTTGCTATGATTGTGTTACTGTTGAATTCTCTTTTTATGGCTGTTAGCATTTGCCTTATGTATTGAGGTGCTCCCATATTAGGTGCATAAATATTTAAAATTTTTATGTCTTCTTCTTGGATCGATGCCTTCATCATTATGTAGTGTCCTTCTTTGTCTCTTGTAATAGCCTTTATTTTAAAGTGTATTTTGTCTGATATGAGAATTGCTACTCCAGCTTTCTTTTGATTTCCATTTGCATGGAATATCTTTTTCCATCCCCTCACTTTTAGTCTGTATGTGTCCCTAGGTCTGAAGTGGGTCTCTTGTAGACAGCATATATATCTATATCTATATCTGTCTATCTATCTATCCATATATACAGCATTTTGTATCCATTCAACCAGTCTGCATCTTTTGGTTGGAGCATTTAATCCATTTACATTTAAGGTAGTTATCAATTCTTAATAAATATCATTCTTATTACCATTTTCTTAATTGTTTTGGGTTTGTTACTGTAGGTCTTTTCCTTCTCTTGTGTTTCCTGCCTAAAGAAGTTCCTTTAACATTTGTTGTAAAGCTGGTTTTATGGTGCTGAATTCTCTTAGCTTTTGCTTGTCTGTAAAGATTTTAATTTCTCCATCAAATCTGAATGAGATCCTTGCTGGGGAGAGTAATCTTGGTTGTAGGTTTTTCCCTTTCATCCCTTTAAATATGTTCTGGCATTCCCTTCTGGCTTGCAGAGTTTCTGCTGAAAGGTCAGCTGTTAACCATATGGGGATTCCCTTTTATGTTATTTGTTGCTTTTCCCTTGCTGCTTTTAATATTTTTTCTTTGTATTTAGCTTTTGGTAGTTTGATTAATATGTGTCTTGGCATGTTTCTCCTTGGATTTATCCTGTATAGGACTCTGTGAGCTTCCTGGACTTGATTGACTATTTCCCATATTTGGGAAGTTTTTCATCTATAATCTCTTCAAATATTTTCTTGGTCCCTTTTTTTCCTCTTCTTCTGAGACCCCTATAATTTGAATGTTGGTGCGTTTAATGTTGTCCCAGAGATCTCTGAGACTATCCTCTATTCTTTTCATTATTTTTTCTTTATTCTGCTCTGTGGTAGTTATTTCCAGTATTTTATCTTCCAGGTCACTTATCTGTTCTTCTGCCTTGCTAATTCTGCTACTGATTCCTTCTAGAGAATATTTAATTCCACTTATTGTGTTGTTCATCATTGTTCGTTTGCTCTTTAGTTCTTCTAGGTCCTCCTTAAACGTTTCTTGTATTTTCTCCATTCTATTTCCAAGATTTTGGATCATCTTTACTATCATTTCTCTGAATTCTTTTTCAGGTAGACTGCCTATTTCCTCTTCATTTCTTTGATCTGGTGGGTTTTTACCTTGTTCCTTCATCTGCTGTGTGCTTCTCTGTCTTTTCATTTTGCTTCACTTACTGTGTTTGGGGTCTCCCTTTTGCAGGCTGCAGGTTCATAGTTCCTGTTGTTTTTGGTATCTGCCCACAGTGGCTAAGATTGGTTCAGCGGGCTTTGTAGGCTTCCTTGTGAAGGGGACTGGTGCCTGTGGTCTGGTGGATGAGGCTGGATCTTGTCTTTCTCGTGGGCAGGACCGTGTCCAGTGGTGTGTTTTGGGGTGTCTGTGACCTTATTATGATTTTAGGCAGCCTCTCTGCTAATGGGTGCTGTTGTGTTCCTATTTTGCTAGTTGTTTGGCATAGGGTGTCCATCACTGTAACTTGCTGGTCATTGAGTGGAGCTGAGTCTTAGCTTTGAGATGGAGACCTCTGGGAGGGTTTTTGCTGTTTGATACTACTTGGAGCTGGGAGATCTCTGGTGGACCAATGTTCTGAACTCAGCTCTCCTACCTCAGAGGCTCAGGCCTGAGGACCTGGTCAGAGTACCAAGACCCTGTCAGCCACATGGCTCAGAAGAAAAGTGAGAAAAAAACAAAGAAAGAAAGAAAAGAATAAAATAAAGTTATTAAAATAAAGAAATTATTAAAAATTTAAAAGTAATAAAAAGAAAGAAAAAAAAGAAAGGAAGAAAGAAAGGAGAGTGCAACCAAACCAAAAAACAAATCCACCAATGATAAGAAGTGCTAAAAACTATACTAAAAAAGAAAAGAAATGGTCAGACAGAACCTTAGGACAAATGGTAAAAACAAAGCTATACAGAACCTAGGACAAATGGTAAAAACAAAGCTACAGTCTTCTGAAGGAATTAACAGCTCTTAACCCAACAATGGCAAGATTGATGATCCACAAGCTGTAGAGTCAGTGTCATGTTAACAGGCAAATTGTGCTTTTCTTATGTAAGACTAGGATGTGTTATCAGATATAATGGCCTCCTTAGTAACTAGGGAGAAAGTTAAACCTTATTTATCTTATCAACTCAGAGCCTATGTATGCCTCATTAGCATTTAGCAGAAGACCAACATTTTTTTCTACTTTTAAAACTAAAGTCTTTCAATGAACTACCTTTTTTCCCCATTCTGTTGGTGATGGTAAGTTGCTTTTCTTTCAAAATCTTTGTTTTTAATTTTTAGAAAAACTAGAATTTCAAATATGAGAGCTTAAACAATGGCCATTTCAGAAACAGGAGCTATGAAAACGGGCTGTTTCAAGCTGCAGCAGCTTCAAATGATTCGCCTTTTGAGACAGCAGTTGTTAGATTCAGCAGGGTCCTAATGCCAGGAGCACATTTACATTCAAATTAAACTGAATATAATTAGAAGTTATTTCTTCAAAGTAGGAACCCCTTTGTGTAAGAAAATAATTGCACTTATGCAGAATTTGAATTAAATTTTTACACTTAAAACACCCATCTTGGCCATACTAATAAGGATGCGGAAAATTGGCTCAGTATTTTCCCCTTTTGAGTAGTACTATGTACTTACCCTTCCGTTAACTTTCCCATCATTTACTTTGAATTTTAATGTGAAAAATCAAAAGTGTAGGCCCATAAGCAAAACAAACATGACGAAAAATCAAATTTCCATTATGATTAACAAAGTTATTTGAAACTTTTTTAAATGAGGAGACAAACTTCTATGGCTCAAGAAAAAACCATTCACCCAACCCACCTGCCCGCCAGCAGCTACTGTCAATACCTCTACTGAAACAGTTAAACTTTCCTTCATGTAAAGTCTGATTGTGATTTATCTGACCTGAATCCTTACAATATTAACACCATGACCACTCCTTAGAAAACATTTTCTCTTTCAGCAAATATTGATGATGCCACACACACACACAAAGAAGGTACAAAAAAAAAGGTTTCTTGGTGGCATAATGAGCCTTTCAGGAGGAACAGGCAGATCTCCCCAGCTAGTCTGAAATGGCCTGAGAGAAGAAGGAAAGTAAACTGACTTGTGGTTTTTATTGTGGTTAGGAGGTGGGGAAAGTGAGGGATCCCATATGCAGGCAGGAGCTCATGTGGTCTGAATTTTCCACCAGGCCCAAAAGGGGGAGAATCCAGGCTTTCTTAGCTTGCTCAGATGTAGAGAAGAAAAGGGAGGGGTGAATCTTAAAAGCTGTCAGCAGTCAAACATCAAAAACATGAAGTCAGGTTATTTACTGCAAAGGGATTTGTACAATTTGAGGAAGTTTACCAATGTGTGATGCAGGGAATCTGCGTAGAGATACTATGAAGATGCACATCTGAATTATTACATGCACCATATCCAGGTTTTCATTATCCACTCATCTCACACAGAAACACAAGTAATTGTGTATTTAATGTCCCTATTTATTAGCACTAGACTTTGAATAACCTGAGGACAAGAAATATATTTTATATGCCTTGGTATTTCCAGATTCTAGCATGGTGTCTGGCACATAGTGAATGTTCAATAAATGTTTATTGAATAAATGAATCCATCTACTATAAAATTTATTTTAAAATACTTGAGCATAAATGGTGTGATAGCTGGCATAATAGTTCACCCTAGGGGCAATTAGATAAAATGTGCAATACTTTCATCAGGATTACACCCTCCATAGACATTGGTTAGCATTTTAAAGACTCTTATCAGTTCTCATTCTAGAGGCAGCTTCGACAAAAGCTTTAATTGTCTTTATTTATCATAAGCACTTTTAAGGTATGAATTGGCGTAAAGGATTAAGAAGTGATATTTAATTGGTAGAAAGTGTTTTGTCCACTATATGTGGGTTGACTAAAAACACATCATAGGTCCCTCAGCCCTGGCAGGAGCGTGGTCTAAGAATCTATCATGCCCAGTAGCCCATGATGCTTATAACTTAGGGCTCTGTGAGGTCTCCTCCTCAGAAATGTACAGAGGAGTCTGAGCCTCAGGGCTCCTGGGTACAGCCCTAGGTAGCCAAAGCCCGTAGGCCGAGCATCTCTGGCTTTGATTAACCTCATCCTTTCCCCACAGTTGTATCAGAGTGTCATGATATAGAAAAGGTTGGAGGGAGCTGTTTTAGATTATTGTTGCATCTGCTTCAAGTGAACCTTTTAGAGAAGATGCTTATTGGAGGGCCTAAAAAGACAGAGGTGGGAACTCATGGGTCTTAACAAGCACAACATGAATGACTGTTTTGCGCCTGCTCTCTAGTATCTGCTTCAAAGTATGCAGAATTTGGTTTGCAACTTGCTTTATTTTAAAATACAACCATGTAGTGAGGTTGTGTGGGAAGCCTACAGCCATCACCCACCCTCAATAATTAAAAGCACTTGATATCACAAGAAGGAAATATAATAAATGGAAACCACCAAAGTGGCTTAGATAAGTTCACAACATCCCATCTCTAAAATAAACTAGTTTATTATAATATAAAGGAACATTCCTTAAGACCTTTAGATTTATAATTAAGAAATACTTCATGAGGAAGTTCTGTATTAGTTTCCTAGGGCTGTTGTAATAAAATACAACCAACTGGATGGCTTAAAACAACAGAACTTTACTGCCTCACAGGTCTGGGAGCTAGAATCCAAAATCAAGATGCTGACTCTCCTTCTGAAGCCTGTCAGGGATGCTTCCAGGCCTCTCCCTGCCTTCTAGTTAGTGGCTCACCGGCAATCTTTGGCTTTTAGATGCATCACTTGGGTCCTCTGTCATTCCATGGCTTCTCCCTATGTGTCTTTCTCTTCACACAGCTGTCTTTCTGTAAAGACACCAGTCATCTTGGTGTAGGAGTTCACCCTCCTCCAATATAACCTCATCTTAACTTAACCAATTACATCTGCAATGACATTATTTCTTTAAAAAAGGTCACATTCTGAGGTACTGGGACCCAGGACCTCATGCCTTTTTGGGGGCGGCGGAGGGGGACACAATTCAACCCATAACAGAGTCTATTTGTGAACTTGCCTATCTGAGAGTTCCAGATCCCAAAAGATAGCTGATTTTTAATTTATTAATCAAAGGATAGTTTTTTTTGAGTTTCTCTTATGTAACAGAACTAAAATCTCAATCCTTGTTCTCAGTGAGTTGTTAGTCTAATGATAAGGCAAACATATAAGCAAGTAAATGCCGTAAAGTCACTGTTCTAATGGAAGCATGTGCCTCATTATGGTGAAGCATAAAACTTAAGAGGTGAAAATAATTATAACAGATTGTGTTACCACTTTACTGAAAATTTTTTGAAAAACACACATTGCCCTGAATTCTAAAATGCTCTAAGCTCTCATTAAGTACTTTCATTTGTCCTGAAAAGAAAGCAAGACTTTTTAATATCTCAGAGAAAGTAAAGCTAATAACAGAATAAGATGATTCAGCAATTTTGAAAGCCGTTTTGGATGCAAAAAAAAACAGCATCCATTTTTCAGCTCCCACATGTCTTGTATTATAGGAAGTAATCAGTATTGTCAGCCTCAGAGAAGAAAATGTGACTATAGCATTCTTGTTTTCACTGACAGATCAAATCATGTTCCAAGCCCATCACCTAGAAAGCATTGTTCCTTTGAAATATAATTTCTCATACGTTTAATGCTTGTGTAACTCCTTTTTCCTATGTACTTAACATCAGAAAGTCAGGGCAGCACATTCATTTCCTATAAAGAAAAAGAAAGAGCAATAATAATAATAAAACCTCAATTTTGTACTTCAGTGGCACAGATGAGGAAGGTGCAGAAAGGTATTCAGAAAAGCTCTTAACTCCAGGCTGGAGCCGTGGGTTGCAACATACAGAGTCCTCCACAGACAGGGAATCTCTGTACCTCACTCACTTGCCCCTCAGCTGGTGAGCTGCCTGATTTTTATCCTTAGCGTATCCCCAGGCTCTCTCCAACACCATCCGTACTGGTCTCTGAGGCTCTTTTTTTTTTTTTACATCTTTATTGGAGTATAATTGCTTTACAATGGTGTGTTAGTTTCTGCTTCATAACAAAGGGAATCAGTTATACATAAACATATGTTCCCATATCTCTTCCCTCTTGCGTCTCCCTCCCTATCCCACCACTCCAGGTGGCCACAAAGCACGGAGCTGATCTCCCTGTGCTATGCAGCTGCTTCCCACTAGCTATCTATTTTATGTTTGGTAGTGTATACATGTCCATGCCACTCTCTCACTTTGTCACAGCTTACCCTTCCCCCTCCCCATATCCTCAAGTCCATTCTCTAGTAGGGCTGTGTCTTTATTCCTGTCTTACCCCTAGGTTCTTCATGACATTTTTTTTTCTTAAATTCCATATATATGTGTTAGCATATGGTATTTGTCTTTCTCTTTCTGACTTACTTCACTCTGTATGACAGACTCTAGGTCTATCCACCTCATTACAAATAGCTATACTACAAATCTACAGTAATCAAGACAGTATGGTACTGGCACAAAAACAGAAATATAGATCAATGGAACAGGATAGAAAGCCCAGAGATATACCCACGCACATATGGTCACCTTATTTCTGAGGCTCTTAAACCGATTATCTTTCTCCTTCCCAAGCCCCGCCCCAAGGTCCCTCCTCTTCTCCTCACTCTCTGTTCCAGAGGCCCCATGGTTTCTCTCCAGCATTCTTACTTTCTCTGATGCTGAAGACTTCAAAAACAATGCACCTAGAAGCATTTATTTTGTGCATTATGCTAAAAATGTCTGTCTCTTTCTTTGTGTTAAATTGCATTGGGGTGGGAAAGCAGTGGGCAGCGGAAGCCCCCTCATCCCTTAACCTGGGAAGTGACTGGTCACAGAATTGAAATGGCAAGGACATGCTCCAGCTACAGGGGGAGCGGAAGAAATAGTCGTCCCATATGTCATTTTGAGGAAAAATTTCATGTCATATAAAACTTGGGACAGAAGACATAAAGAGTTTCTAACCATGCCCTTTTATGGTGTAATCTTCTCTTATATTTGTCACAGGAAGAAGTACTGTGAAAGAAAGAAGGAAAGTGAGAGAAAGAGAGAGAGAAAGGAAGAAAGAAAGAGAGGGAAAGAGAGAGAGAGAGGGTAAAAGAGAGCAAGAAAGAAAGGAAGAAAGAAAGAGAAAGAGAAAAAAGGCAGGAGGGAGGGAGAAAAAGAGTAAACAGGAATTATTCTCTCAGAATGTAACAAAAAAGTGTTCCTTATATGTATTGATATTCTGAGGACTGAAATGAAGGACAGAAATCTCTACTATGACTTTAAGAATTGTAAGACTAATAATAATAATACAGATTATTTTTTCTCTTTGAGCCACTCATGGAAAAGTTAATATGTATCACTTTTAATACTAATATAGGATATATTAGAATTATTTTTAGGTAAAACAAACAAAAAAACCTTAAGTTAATGATTTTTTCAATCTCACAGTATCTTCTAATACCCTAAATGTCTCATAATATCCTAAATATTTTCTAATTATAAGAAATGTTTTTCAGGGACTTCCCTGGTGGTACAGTGGTTAAGACTTCACCTTCCAGTGCAGGGGGTGCAGGTTTGATCCCTGGTCGGGAAGCTAAGATCCCACATGCCTTGGGGCCAAAAAACCAAAAACATAAAAATAGAAGCAATATTGTAACAAATTCAATAAAGACTTTAAAAAATGTTTTTTAAAAGTAGATATTGTTTAAATTCTCTCTTACCCTCTTATTTAAATTTTTTTTTCTAAATTACTATAATTTAAGGTTGAAGTAAATGGTCTTTACACCAGGAGTATTTTATGTAGAAATTTTTAAATGGGGTGATGTAATTATCACATATGATTATAAAACAAATTCTCCAAGTCTGGTGAATATTAACTGATAAAGAGTTGCCCTAGGCAGATGGTGCTTGAATGAAAGAATTGATCTCCTAGGAGGAGTTTTGCGTAGTAACTTTTTAAAAAATTTTTATTGGAGTATAGTTGCTTTACAATGTTGTGTTAGTTTCTACTGTACAGCAAGTGAATCAGCCATACATATACATATATCCCCTCTTTTTTGGATTTCCTTCCCATTTAGGTCACCACAGAGCATTGAGTAGAGTTCCCTGTGCTATACAGTAGGTTCTCATTAGTTATCTATCTTATACACAGTATCAATAGTGTATATATGTCAATCGCTATCTCCCAATTCATCCCACCCCTGCCTTTCCCCCTTGGTACCCACACGTTTGTTCTCTACATCTGTGTTTCTATTTCTGCTTTGTAAATAAGATCGTCTATACCAATTTTTTCTGATTCCACATATATGTGTTAATATACGATATTTGTTTTTCTCTTTGTAACTTTTTACATTCCCACTGGTCAAAGCTTGCAACCTACAGACTCACAGTGAGTTTGGATGATCAAATTTATTGAATTGTATCACTCTATGAATAAGATGCTTTACGGCCATACATAGAGTTTGCAGCCATTTTCCAAGACATGTGCTAAAAAGTACTTTTTATGAATATGGCAGGTCTCCACCAAAGATGCCATATCCTAATCCTCAGAACCTGTGAATATGTTACTTTACATGGGAAAAAGGACTTTGCAGGTGTGATAACCTTAATGGTCCTGGGATGGAGAGATTTACTAGATTATCCGGGTGGGTCCAATATAATCCACAAGGATTATAAGAGGGAGGCAGAGGGTCAAATCAGAGAAGAAGAAGGGACACAGAAGCAGAGGAATGCAAGCAGCCTCTAGAAGCTGGAAAAGCCAAGGAATGAACTCTCTCCTCCAGTCTCCAGTAGGTACTCCGCTTTTGTTTTTAATCCTGTAGGACCCATTTCAGACTTCAGACTATAAAATAATGAACTCGTGCTGTTTTAATCCACTAAATTTGTAGTAGTTTGTTGCTGTAGCAATAGGAGACTAATACAATGGGTTATATCACTTGGTGTAAGAGAATCAATAAAGTATAATATTTGAGAGCTTAGGCTCTGAATTCAGACAGATCTAGTTAGAATATACTTCTCTGCCTCTTGTCATGTACTACCAAGCTAGGCAATTAACATCCTCCAGCCTAAAAATGTTTCTAATTTGTAAAATGGGTATTAAAGTAGGCTCTAAAGATTAAAGGAGATATTTGTAAAGCACTTTAAATCGGGTCTAAGTCTTTAGCAAGGCCTTGCTACGACTATTAGCCACTGTTATCACATATTATAAATATATTAAGACAAATTTTTTACCAGGCATTAAAGAGAGTTTTTTACTCTTATCAGGTGAACACTGGAACCGCCTTGTTTTAGGTAGCTATTATTATCCCTTCATTGCTGAGAAGGAAATGAAACCTCAAAAGTTGAATTGAACCAAGTTATACAGAGCCATTCTCACTATTTTATGGTTAAATATGAAGCAGAAGATAGAAGTGCCGATTCTGAGAAATATGATCCATCTGTAACATCGGAAAATGGAGGGAAAAACAGAAGATTAAATTGTAACGTGGATCACATATTTTTTCAATATTCTTTTTCAGAAACAAAAGCATAATCAAGCAATTTGTAGTCAGCTTTCTATTATAGATACCAAATCATACTCTTGGAAAACTTGAACGTAATTGACTTTTTATTCATTTTTAAATACCTGGAGCCATGGGCTTCCCTGGTGGCGCAGTGGTTGAGAGTCCGCCTGCCGATGCAGGGGACGCGGGTTCGTGCCCCGGTCCGGGAAGATCCCACATGCCGCAGAGCGGCTGGGCCCGTGAGCCATGGCCACTGAGCCTGTGCGTCCGGAGCCTGTGCTCTGCAACGGGAGATACCACAACAGTGAGAGGCCCGCGTACTGCAAATAAATAAATAAATAAATACCTGGAGCCATAATTTTTACCTACCTTATAAAACAAATGTGGCTTTTTATTTTCACATCAGGATATTTTTAAAAGATTAGTGTGAAGTGCCTATAAATATGCAAAGATTTCAACAGCTAAGACAAACATCTCAGTAAATAACTTAATTGAGCTGTGAATATTTAGTGATTGAAATCCGATTACTTTGTGGCTTAATTTGTATACTGCTTGACTGCTCTGCAGTTTCAAGCAATTTAACAATGTAGACAGTATATGAAGATAGAATGTTAAATAGTGAGTGAGGCATTCAAAGTAAAAATGTCTGAGTTGTGCTCATTTTTTAAAAGCATCTCACTGAGTGGGTTGCAGGCTCAATTTAAAGGCTCCATTTAGGCAGAACACATAAAAGTCATGGAAGGCACAGATTCTTTCCCCTCACATCTTTGGATAATTAGTTTTACCTTCTTGTTGAATTTTGGTGATCTTTAGGCTCATAAAGATTACTAGCATAGCACACAAAATCACCTTCACTACTGTAAAATACAGTTCTCTCTATGACTGCAAATGTGTCAGTAGGGTCAGTGAGTTTTTTGATGATCTAATGCTTTCAGAAGACATAGAGTACAGGCTCTTCTGAGAGATCCCTTGTTATCCTAAAATGCAGCTAAATGGGTTTCTGATATTTTACAGAGGTATATACCCAGATACGCTGAATTTTAAGTTAGGTCAATAAACAGGGCAAATTTGGAACTTGTATGCCAAACAAACTGGACTTTTCCCTCCATATGTCTTTGTCTAAGCACATTCCAGAATATTGCTTCTGTCATCAATTTATTTTATTCTACCCTCAAAATAAAGCCATCAGTCTGTCCCTCTCCCTACTCAGCACTCACACCTAAACTGCTTGGATTAGTGAAAGAATCCCAGTTTTTCTACATCAATCTCACTCCCCCACCCCAATTCCATTCTTCTCACAGAAGCCAAATTATCTATTCAAAAACCAGTCTTGGGCTTCCCTGGTGGCGCAGTGGTTGAGAGTCTGCCTGCCGACGCAGGGGACACGGGTTCGTGCCCCGGTCCGGGAAGATCGCACATGCCGCGGAGCGGCTGGGCTCGTGAGCCATGGCCGCTGAGCCTGCGCGTCCGGAGCCTGTGCTCCGCAACGGGAGAGTCCATAGCAGTGAGAGGCCCGCGTACCGCAAAAAATAAACCAAAAACAAAAAAACAGTCTTGTTACTCTCATCTCAAAACCTGTTGATGTCTTCTTAGGCAGTTAGGAAAAAATCTAAAATCCTTAGTATGAGCCTCAGGGTTCTATTGTTTTGACTGCTGCCCGCCTCTTTATTCATACTAACATATCCACATATGATTATTTCAACATGTAGCCAATATAACAATAGCAATAACATACTTTATACATATTTTGTCATACTAAATAGTCAAAATCTGAATCAGCCCTCCGCCATTCAGACTGACCACATCTCTAGACCTCAACAGCCACATGTAGTGTTTATGCTGGATGCATAGTTCTAGAAAACCAATTCGTTAATGTCGATGAGAGTATCAGATGAGGAGAAACACAGGTCACTAAATAAATTGTTTCCTTCACAAACTAGAAAATTTTTTTCTAGAGTCAAAAAGATGCCTAAGAAGTAAAATCTTTCCTCCTAATAAGTATTCATTGCTAAGCTAAATTATTTTATGTCAATATAAATTACAATTAGCAATCTAATAAATTCTAATATCTTAGATTTAATAGCTGTTCCCTTTATGAGTATTACCTTTTTGTTTTATAATGATTACATATTAATGTTGTAACAAGTTATGAAGTTTCAATACAAGTACCACATACTAAATGTGCTTTACCAGCAAAGAAGTATTTCATGAAAACCATTTTGGCATTTATAACCAAATTAACGCAACAGTAAACACAGTAGCAAGTTCATAATTACTGTGACAAATGTGGAATAATCGTAGGAGCTAATAACATCTATCCTTCAAATATTGTAACTTAGCTATTAAAGGAATTTAAAATGGATTTAAACATTTTCTAATTTTTATTTTCAATAATTTAAAAAGACAGAAAACTACTAAAATTGATTGCAGTGTGAGCAAAACTGCACTTAATTAGTTCTGCCCTAAATTAGCTTGTTGTCTGGTTGCTTATACTTTTTCGGCTTTTATATTACTGAGAACTAGGCAATTGTTCAGTCATGAAAGAAAGTTTAAATTTGGTGCTTTTAAATGGTCATTTGGACTTAACTGAATAAAATTCTCAGTGCCAAGGTCTAAATTGCAGTGATCATTTAGCAACTGACTGATGGGTCATCTATTCTCATAGCAGAAACATCTCTTCAAATTAATCAGTGGTCACAGGCACAGCCAGAAATGGGAATTTAAATATAACCCCATTTAAACCATATCTCAAATGCAGAATTAACAAGAATCATTATACTCTGAAATGAGGAGCTGTTGTTGGCCAATTACTAGGCAAGAGCCAGGTTATAAGAGTTTGCCAAACTCTTGCTTTGTTTTTCCTAACGTATTTTAGCTCCAGCCTGGAGAGGCTATTTCTTGAGTTCTTGATAAAGCAAGATTATCCTTGTCTGTAATTCAGATGCAACTTCATGTTTCAAGTAGAGACTGTTTTCCTAAAAGCCACCTGACACTCCAAGCTGCTAGTGTTCTTTCCCTCCATTGTAAACACAATCTCATGAAATCATCTGTCCCTTGTGGTCCTGTCCTAGGTACAATTTCATTGTCACTCTTCCAGCTACTTCTGGTTTGATTCTAATATCTTTCCAAGCTTCTGTTCAGCCTCATAGATTTTCAGATAATGTTTCTAGATCCTTCCCTCTCCTATCTGAATTCACACTTCTTTCCCAGGAATTATCTCAGCCCTAAACTTTCTGCCTAGGATCATTCTTTCTTCGTTCAGTAGGTTTTTGTGACATTATAAAAATAATATTCCCAAGATCAATATGTTCATCCGATATGCAGGAATTAACCTGTTAAAACAGGTATCTTGGTTTTCTTCACACTGTGCAGAAGAACTAAAAGTCCCAGTGTCTATAAAGCGATACTTCTCAACCCCAGCTGCACAGAAGAATCACATGCAGGGACCTGGGTCCTACCTCAGAGATTCTGATTTAAATGGTCTGGGGGGAGGCCCAAGCATCTGTATTCCTAAAAGTAATTCTAATATACATTCAAGGATAAAAACCCACCCTCAATTGTCAGAGAAGCCTTGAGTAAGGAAATTACTACCAGCTTAGACACCATGGAAAACAGGTGCTGAGAACAGATGTTGTGAAGTGGACTTGCCCGAGAGGAAGGACCTGAGAATAGCTGGTGAGTCTGGGAACCAGAGAATGGGGAAAGTTGTCTATGTTAGAGCTTAAAGACCCTTTGTGAGCAATTTATATTCAGAATTAAAAAGAGAATTAGAGGGCTTCCCTGGTGGCGCAGTGGTTGAGAGTCCGCCTGCCGATGCAGGGGACACGGGTTCATGTCCCGGTACGGGAGGATCCCACATGCCGCGGAGCGGCTGGGCCCGTGAGCCTTGGCCGCTGAGCCTGCGCGTCCGGAGCCTGTGCTCCGCAACGGGAGAGGCCACAGTAGTGAGAGGCCCGCGTACCGCAAAAAAAAAAAAAAAGAGAGAGAATTAGAAACAGAAAGACATTAAGGTGGTATTTAGTGACTTAAACTAGCAGCAAAGTGTAAATTAAAATACTGGATCAGGCCAAAATCAATTAAAAATGTATCTTTTTCATATGTTAAAGAGAGATAATAAACCAACTCTTTAAATGATAGATGGTCAAAATTAATGTGCAAACAAGTTAATTTTTAAAAGTCCCTTCTCTGGACCCTGTGACTGCCTCTACCTAGTTGCCTCTTCCTCTTCCCTCCACAGTCCAGCCGGCATCTCTAAGAAATATGGCACTACTTCTTTGCCTCCAATCCACTGTCCACTCACTGGCACTCTGAAGCCACCTCCACCCAGATCAACAGTGACTATTGGTAAATCCCATGGACTGCTTTCAGTTATCTTGCAGGGACTCAAGCAGGTTTTGACAGCGTTAACCACTCTCGTGAATCCCTCTCTCTTACCTTGGTTTTTGTGACACTATATTACAAGGACTAGCCTTCCATATCTTGGAAATTCTTACTATTTTTTCCGCAACTGTTAACTTGTCCCTTACAGTCCCATTCTTATAGCTCTTGGGACTCCGTCTTTGGCCACATCCACAAATCACACTTTACCCAGGCAGTTTTATCAACTCCTATGGTTTCTGCTACTCTCAAGAGGCTGATGACGTAAACATCTTTGTCTCCTGCCCAGATATTTAGTCCAAGCTCTAGAACCAGCATGTTCTCTCATAGTTTTCCCAGGCACATTACATGTTATATGCTCAAAACTGAATTCATGAACTTTCTCCCAACTTTTATTGCCAGATTTTCTTACTCATTCTAATCAGAACTAAGAAGCCAGGGACTTCCCTGGTGGCACAGTGGTTAAGAATCTGCCTGCCAGTGCCAGGGACACAGGTTCCAGCCGTGGTCCGCGAAAATCCCACATGCTGCAGAGCAACTAAGCCCGTGCGCCACAACTACTGAGCCTGCACTCTAGGGCCCACAAGCCACAACTACTGAGCCCGCGAGGCACAACTACTGAAGCCCACATGCCTAGAGCCCGTGCTCCACAACAAGAGAAGCCACCACAATGAGAAGCCTGCGCACCGCAACGAAGAGTAGACCACGTTTGGCGCAACTAGAGAAAGCCCACGTGCAGCAACGAAGACCCAGCGCAGCCAATAAATAAATAAATTTATTTTTTAAAAAAAGAAACAAGAAACCATTCATGACATATTTTCTCTCTCCCTCCACCCTATAAAGTACATCATTTTGCTCCACAAAAGATGGTCTAAAGACTAAAAGCTTTGACATCTTCTGAGAGCTTGTTAGAAATGCAGATCTCAGCCCCCTCCCTAGACCTATGGGAATCAGAATCTGAAGTTTTTGCAAGATCCTCTGTTTATTCTTATACACAGCCAAATTTTAGAAGCACTGCTCTACAATTCACACCTTAAAAACTCTCCAATTCAGCTCTCCATCTCCGCTCCTACTATCATAATCCAGGCCATGAGCTCCCCAAATTAGCTGCATATTACAACACATTGGGGATTTTTTTTAAAATACCCATGCCAGGTTCTACCCGTGGAGATGCTGATTTAATTCATCTAGAGTGGAATACAGGAATCGGTAATTTTGAAAAATTCCCCAGGTTGTTTTATTATGTAGCCGGCACTGAGAGCCACTCATTTAAACCATCATCACCCTTCAACCAGACTATTATAATAATCTCCTAACTGGTCTCTCAGTCTTCAGTCTTTCCAATTCTCCTTATTCATAATAGAGTGATCTTTCTTAAAATCTGTGTTTCAGTGGCTAATGTTGACCCCAGCACTAAGCCCATATACTGAAGCATGACAGACACAATCCTCCAGCATCCATTCCCAACTTATTTAGCCAAAGTCATTTCTCGCTATAACATCTCCTCCTCTTGCTCTCTTCTGCATCGCAAACTGAATTGTTTGCAGTTCACCAAATGGACCATGGTGTTTCGTAATTGTTTCTCCTCTTTTTACAGCTGTATTGAGTTATAGTTGATATACAAAGGACTATACATATTTAATCTGTACAATTTGGTGAATTTTGACATATGCAAACACTCATTATACTATCACCACAATGAAGGTAACAGTTATGTCCAACACCTCCCAGAGTTTCCTTGTGCCCCTGTTTTTGTGTGTACGTGTGGGTTTTTTTGGTTTCTCTGTGTGTGTGTTAAGAATACTTAACATCTACTCTCCTAACAATTTTGAAGTGTTGTTAATTATAGACACTAGACACTGTTGTATAGCAGATTTTGAGACCTTAACAACTAGCGTAACTTAAACTCTATACCCACTGAAAAACTCAATTTTTCCAGCCCCCAACTCCTAGCAACTACTTTTGTATTCTCTGCTTTTATGAATTTTACTATTTTAGATACTTCGTATATGTGGAATCATGAGTATTTGTTCCTCTGTGGCTGGCTTATGTCACTTAGTATAGTGTCCTCAAGGCTCATTCATGTTGTCACAAATGGGGATTTCCTTCTTTTTTTTAAGATTGACTAATATTCCATTATATATATATATATATATATATATATATATATATATATATGTATGTAGTTACACCTGTCTTGACCCTTCTCTTCCCTCCCTATGGTAGAATTGACCACCCCATCCTTTCAGCACTGCTAGATTTCACACATATCTACAATACTGCATTACAGTTATATTGAAATTGTATTTATTCCTGCCTCCTTCTTTCGGCCTGCAAGTTGGGGCAAGAGCCATACCTAATTCACTTCTGCATCTTCAGAGCTTCCTATGTAATAGGGACTCAATAAGTGCATATAAAATACATCTACAAAGGAATAAAATAAAATTCATACTTCTGTATCATTCTTAAACATTTTAAAAGGATATACTTCATAATGTACAATATGTGCCTTTGTCACAATAATATGGCAATACCTAAATATCAAAATTTCCAGGGTCAAAGGACTGACTGAATTTTTATCTTAAGGTAGCCTCCTGCTTGACTGTAAGATTAGAAGATTATTACACCGCCGATGGTCTGCATCACTCAGATGACATTTAACCAGCATCCCTTGATTGTGAAATTAGTAGAGGGCAGTGGTTAGAGTGGGGCCTTGGACGTTAGACAACACCTGGTTCAAATCCCACTTCTCCCCCCACCCCGACAATAGCTGGGCAAGTTTCAGCAATTTCTAAATCTCACTGTGCTTATCTGTAGTAGAAGGGCTTTTATTATAATAATAGAGAGCAAAATGATCTATTTCGACATGGTTTTAAATTTTGGTAGTAAGAAATTTCTACCTTTCTCAACTAACTTTTTTCTAAGAAATGTATCTGCTGGGAACTCCTTACCCAAACGAGACACCGCTAATCAGTTGATGGACAGTATCAGAGGTAGAGCTTGGAGGCTTTAAAAACCTAATCTACACTAAAAGGAGGCATTATATAACATAAGAAAATTTTGTTATAATATGTTTATTAAATAATTACTGAGTACTTCCTGTATGCTAGGCATACAGGATTTTAAGCCAGTTCCTGACATTAAAGACATTAATATGTGAAAAAAATAAAATATGCATGCAACAATGCTACCTAATATTTACTTAAAACTTGTGTGTGGTTACCAGTTGGGAGAAGGAAGAGGGGAGAAGCAATATAGGAGTAAGGGAGGGCTTCCCTGGTGGCGCAGTGGTTGAGAGTCCGCCTGCCGATGCAGGGGACACGGGTTCATGCCCTGGTCCGGGAGGATCCCACATGCCGCGGAGCGGCTGGGCCCGTGAGCCATGGCCGCTGAGCCTACGCGTCCGGAGCCTGTGCTCCGCAATGGGAGAGGCCACAACGGTGAGAGGCCCGCGTACCGCAAAAAAAAAAAAAAAAAAAGGAGTAAGGGATTAGGTATAAAATAAGCTATAAGGATATATTGTACAACACAAGACATATAGCCAATATTTTATAATAACTATAAGTATAACCTTTAAAATTGTGAAATCACTATATTGTATACCTGTAACATATAATACTGTACATCAACTATACTTCACTAATATAATACTGGACATCAACTATACTTCAGTAAAAAAGAGATATAGTTAAGTACTTATAGAAAAACTTCAAAATGAGCAATAAATTACTAAGTGAATACACACACACACACACACAAACTTGTGTTATGACAGTGTCTATAACCCTCATATCAACTCTAGAAGGTAGACATGATTAAAATCTTTGTACTGTAAATGAGAATAGCAAGGTTTTATGACCTGCTCGAAGGGTAGCCTGCTAACAAGAGGGAAAGGTGGGATTTGAATCTGGTACCGTCTAGCTCCCAAGGCCCCACTCTTAAGCACTGCACTCTACTAATTCTTTACAATCAAGGGATGCTGGCCAAAAGGCATCTGACTGATGCTGTCCATTAGTGGTGTTAATAATCTTCCAATCTTTCAGTCAGGCAAGAAAGCTAATTATCATAAGATTAAAAATTCACTCAGTCTTTTGATGCTGAAAATTTAGATACTTGGACACATCTGGTTAATTCACAGAACTTTTACTTTTCATCCAGATGGCTTGTCATTATAGATGTCATAACATAAATCCAGCAAAACTTGAACTACTGAAGCTTTTCTAAAAGGACCTCAAAGCACTCATTACTCTTTCAGAAGTGTAATGGTGACTTCGATACACTACCATCTTTTGTGTGAAGCTCTATAAGTAAATTAAAATGGTCTCATTGCAAAGATATAAAAGTAGAAAATAGAAAGTTGTATTGATGAGAAATCTTAAAGTTTCTTTCTTTCTGAAGAATCTAGAAAATAGAGAAGCACCTCTGGTGTTGGAGTCCCCTCTGTGGACTGAGGAACTGGTGGACAATACAAGCATCTTAATATTTTAGTGTTTCAGTGTCTTAGTGTTTCTGTTCAGACATTCCCCAAGGGTGTGGCCAGGCTTAATCCCAGCAGTAAGACCATAGGTCATGATGTCATTATATTAGGTAGTCCAATAACCAGTATTCTTTGTTTTCATATAGGCAACCATGAAATGTAAACAAGATGAGCTTTGTTGCTCTTTAGACACTTTTAATATTTATAGGCCACATCTCACATGAAAATGGAATGATAATACCTGCTTGTGTTCATATTCTTAGAGCTAACATTGGCAGAAACGTATCTGTTCTCTTACTTCTTTGGGGAAGGAACTGGCATTTTAGCTAATAGTCATTTATCTTACACTGATTAATTTTAAGCTGTTATTCACATTCATCATAATTAGAATCAGATCATGGAGTTCTGTGTGAGGCACCAGCATCCTCCTTTAGAAAATCAAACAGATTGTAATTAGGAATTGTTGTGATATTTGGCAGAGCCGTGGAGCCTTCTGGGTCACTCTCTGTTTGTTCTTTGTGCAGAGCCACCCACATGAAGCAGCTGGAGCTCCAAAAGGACATTTGACTGGTAAACTGACTTGATTGATTCAAATTTGATTACAGACTGGAAACACATTTTAGTTCAAGTTAAGCACATTAATATATATCAGTTAGAATAAAGACCCAGTTGCTCCTTTGTTATTCATTAATGAAACTTAATGACTTCAACAGAACATTAATGAAGAGAAAATATTGGCTTGCATAATTCATTTGGAAAAATTAATGAATTGTTGTATTAAGGGCAGCCTGTTCCACACAGTAATTACTGAGGCTTTGATGGAGAATTGCTTTTTGTTACTTATTTAGCAAGCTGTTGTTTACTTTTTTCATTTTATATTGATTTGTTATGCATATAGTTTTTTTCTCCTACAGAAGGAAATTAAGTATAATTTGAAATGATTATGTACTTACAATTGATAAGGTGGCTACATTTTAATATGATGTTTACTAAATTCGACATGCAGTACAAAGATAAAAGGATTATTTAGTGGTAATATCATATACAACTAGATTTTCAATATCCTTATTTAGTAGGTAACTAGAAAGCAGAATTGGGATAAAATAAACTTCAGCAAGTTAGCATCAAGGCTTTCCTTTTGACTAGGCAAAGTCATGATTTGTTACTATTTTAACAGAGGTGTCATATATAGATATTTCATAAGAAAATTCCAATTATTAATGTTTTCTAGAATGCAGTATCAAGGGCTATATGAATGAGTAATTAAACATAAAGCTGAATCAATAGTTTAGAATTCTCATTTTCTTTCAACTTCTGTGTTCTTCTATGACTTTGATGTACATACTAAACTTCATCACATCTATTTATGTAAAATAGAAACGTTAACAGAAAAATTCTTGATTAGAGTATACCGACTAATGACTAACTGGTTTGACAATACAGTGGTAAGATGATGATGATGATTATTAAGATTAATCCTTAATATAATGTTCATTAAATTATCTTTTCATAAGCTACAACTCTGAAAGAACAAGTAATTTGTTTTAAATTATAGACAAGTGATCAAGAGCTACCCTTCTTTTAGAAGATAATTCATTATCTGCAGTGAATAAATGAAAGTGTTTCTACATTGAATTGCCTCAAAGAGACATTCATTCCATTACAGGGTAGATTATTTGCCCTTAATGTCCAGATCACCTGCGTAACAGCACCATGCTTCATTAAGATAAAAAAAGATAAAACCTGAAGTATTCGCATTCCAAAGTAAATCAACCCAGCTCTCTGCTGGTGGGTTTTAGCTTTTTCATTACTATATGGATATGACGGATACTTTTCAAAACCTAGTTTAGACAAACTGTTCAGAAAGAAATGAGTTCTCCTGATCAAACGAAAATTAGGGTGAAAATTGATGTCCTTCTTTCCTCCCCCCATGGAAATATTTAAGAATAAGAGACAATTATTTCTCAGAACGGTTAAGTCCTCTCAGAATTTGTCTCCTTCACACATTATGCAGCGACTATTTTAAACTCAGCCTATCTCCGAGGGGTGAAAGATAGAGAAAATAAATGAAGGAATGCCACCCAATATCGTTATTTCTGCAGACAGGAGGCACATGCGTGCTTGAGTCCCTTATTTCTCTTATTTCACAGAAGCAGAGAGCTCAAATCATTTAGTTAAACATTAGATTTCTCCACTTTATTCATTTCTCAAGTAACCACTGGATGGCAGCATAGGATGATAAATCAAAATTGATTCCTTAATTCAAAATCATCCACCAGAGGTTATTAATCAACGTGAAACCTTTCATGCCTAACACATGGAACTGGTAACAAATTTATTCATGGAGAAAATGTGTGTGATATTTAGTCCCACTGTGTGTGGTTGCAGTGACACCTTACCAAGTAATTTCTCAATTTGGCCTGGTAGAAACCATAACAGAATCTGTCTTTCACGCTGCAGTATCTTGTAGGGTGTTACCAATGTGAACATGAATTTGTAGTGAGAAATAGTAGAGTTTTTACAAGAAAATGTAAAAGATCTGTCCATGACAACCTGAGAGTTTCCTTTTTAAAAATCAATCCCAGGTTTCCTGTCTCTGGCCCCATTTCCCTCTCTCATAAAGAAGTAAGTAAAATGTGCAAAAATCCATTCTGATTATATCAAGTGATTTGGGCTCATTAACACAAGATTTTTAATATTCCCAATATCTTCTGCGGAACAGGATGTAATTTATCTTCAGGCTGGATGATCAGCCGATGAATTTTAGGTACTTTTTTTTCCCCCCTGTGCCTTAGGATGCCTCAGAGGGCGTGTTCCTCACTCCTACACTAATTCTGCTTCTCTTTCTTTTGGGAACCATTATCTTTGCTCATCTCCTTTCTTCTACTCTCCATCTGGATGCCTTTGTTTATCAAAGAAGCTCTGGTCAGCTTTTGAGTACCACCTACCCAATTGGACCACTTGAGACTTTCTTGCCTGGCCATATTTTCTCTTGCTACCAAGTTGCTCTTTGAGAGATTACACCTTAATTTCTTATGAATTGAAATATAACTGACATATAACATTATAATAGCTTTAGATGTACAACAGAATGGTTCAAAATTTGTATCTATCATGAAATGATCGCCACATTTAACATTTTACACCACAGTAAGTCTAGTTAACATCCATCACCACACAGAATTACAAATTTTTTTTCTTGTGATGAGAACTTTTAAGGTACTTTTAGGTATTTCTTAAAAGTTTAAAAACTGCAATATTTTAAAACATTAGTTTAGATTTAGAACCCCCATATTCTATATTTCCTTACTTTACATGTATTTCCTATTTTCTCACATGCCTACAATTGCTTCACATGATATTATTTGTCATGCTTAGAAATCCTCAGAATGGCATTTTCATTGGGATATTGTGGAGTACTACTTCCTAAGGAAATGTTTCACAAAAGAACGTCCATTGGAGGAATTATACATAAGATTCCTTTTGAAAAGAAAGAATACACATTAACATATGAAGTCTGAAAAGTCTCACAAAAAAGAACTATTTTACCTTTTATAAATCCAGGTTTCTAAACTCTGCTATTAACTTGCATTAAGAAATGCAGATTTAGAACATATAACTCAAAGAACTAAGATTACAGTTCAAGATCCATAATATCTCTTACATACAAAACTGGCATTTTTGACACCACAAATACTGCGATTACAATTCACTTTGTTATCAACCCAGAATATTTGTTAACATTGAAAATACCATCAAATTCCAAAATTCCCTAGACAACAGTTTTAGACTATTTTTTAAAAATTTCTCATATATCTTAAAAGATGTAAATCATTCAGTTAATTTAAAATAAATCTTTCGTGTGAAAATTGTGCACCGTGCAACTCTGAGTTGACCTGTGAAAACTGGCTAATTTATCGATATATGTTGCCATCTAGTGGCCACTTCTTAAATCACAGTTTGAACTCTCAGAAAGGAGTGGCCCTTTGGTAGGAAGGTGTCATACAGTAATTACTTTCAGAAATAGAGTAGATTATCACTAAACTCAGATTAATTTATAATTCTATAAATTTAACTTGTGATGAGTATTTTCTTCATGAAATCTTCTATTTGATTTTCATTTCACTTATCCGCTTTTCTAAATTTACTGAGTACCTCTAAGTGTAAACAGTAGTTTACTATTTTAGGGGGTTGGACATCAGGGTGATTTTGACCTGCCCAAAATCAGGAGGCAGTGGAGAGAGAGAGAAAGAGAAAGTAGAGTTTTCACAGCTTGCTTACTTGGAAAGAAGTTCAAAATTACCGGGGAAATATAAGCATCAAATATCGCATGAGAGGGGAAAAAGTTAGATGTGTAATAAAATTAGGACAGGATACAATGTTAACACAACCTGACTAAAGTTTGAGATGACCGGCCTAAGAAAGCAGAGAAATTAGAGACAGAATGAAAGAGTGAGAAAGAGGCTGATTTTTTTCAAAGTGAATATTCTTAATGCCTAACCAATAGAGTTTCAACATTTCAAAGCTTGGCTAAAATAATAGAACTGTCTCCATCTTGTTTCAGATATTTTTAACCTTTGCAATTTTTTAAATTGTATTTTATTGTGGTAAGAACATTTAACATGAGATCTACCCTCTTAACAAATTTTTAAGTGTATAATACAGTGTTGTTGTTACAGTGTCGCACAGCAGATCTCCAGAACGTTCTCATTTTGCATAACTGAAACTCTATAACCATTGAACAGCATTTCCCCATTTTCCCTTCTCCCAGCCCCTTGCAACTACCTTTCTTACTCTTTGCTTCTATGAATTTGACTATTTTAGATTCTTCATATAAGTGAAATTATGCAATACTTGTCTTTCTGTGACTGGTTTATGTCATTTAATGTCCTCAAGGTTCATCCATGTCGTTGCATATTGAATAATTCCCTCCTTTTATAAGGGTGAATAACATTCCATTGAATGTGTATACTACATTTTCTTTATCCATCTGTCAGTGGAAACTTGGGTTGTTTCCACATCTTGACTATAGCGAATAGCAATACAATGAACGTGAGAGTGTTAAGATCTCTATAAGATCCTGACTTCAATTCTTTTGGATAAATACTCAGAAGTGGGATTGTTAGATCATATCATAGTTCTATTTTCAATTTTTGGAGGAAAAAATATACTATTTTCTATAGCAGCTGCACCATTTCCTATTCTTACTAACAGTGTAAAGGGTCCCAATTTCTCCACACCCTAGTTTGTTGTCCTTTGTTTTCTTGATAATAGCCATCCTGACTAGTGTGAGGTGATATTTCATGGTGGTTTTGACTTGCATTTCCCTGATGATTAATGATGTTGAACATTTCTTCATGTACCTATTGGCCATTTGTATGTGTGTCTTCTTTGGAGATATAGCTACTTAAGTCCTTAGCCTATTTTTTAATCAGGTTATTAGTTTTGGTTATTGAGTTGTAGGAGTTCTTCAAACATTTTGGAGATTAACCCCTTATTGGATATGTAGTCTGCAAACACTTTCTCCCATTTCGTACGTTGTCTTTTCACTCTGTTGATATTTTCCTTCGCTATGAATCTTTGGAATTTTAAACGAAGACTTTGGAAGCTATCAAACTCCTTTAATTTAAAAAATGTATAATCACATATCACACAGCTTGTATTTACGTTACGTAGTTTGAAAAAAACAATAAAATTAATTTAATAAATACGTGGGAACTTGGTAACAAATATTCAGGTTTCTTCTAGAATATTATATCTATTAGCTTGCCGCTAAGTAAAATACTAGCTTATAATATCCCCAGTGTGTATTTTCCCCGCTATTGTTGTGCTGTCCACAGGAGATAGAACAATGACAGAAGACATAGGTTGCAGGTGTTTCTGCCAATGTTTTAGCTTGTTTCAAATTGCCTTCTGAAGATACTTCTGCTTTTGAAGATACATGTGACAAAAACAGCGTGCTTCTCTGGCACTGCCCACATGTTTGTGCATCCCCAGGTGTCTTCACACTGTGCTCAAACACAGCAGATGTCTGAGTGGTACCAAGTGGCAAGTGGCACTGAGTAGGGAGACAGTCTGGTGGTTGGTCACACAAGTGGTCATTAAGGCAGCTCTTAGTCTGATCAGGGTTACCTGGATGGCTTAGACCTTGAATCTCTAGGTGTTAATTCTCTGGCACACGTACACAGAATCTAATAAAAACAGAAGGACTTAGTTGCTTAAATGGGATGTGGGTTGGGGAATAAAAACAACCTATCAGAAAGAAAAACATGCTATAGAATTGTTTTGTGTATTATGAGCACAAATTTTGGGGGGGAATAAGTGTCTCTTCCCCCCCTCCTCCTTTTCTCCTATATATCCGTAACCTTTTCTCCAAAAAGAGATCAGATATTGTTTTGTATTATATTCAACTACATAATTTTACTTCCTATATACATAACATTCATAAATCTTTTACTATGTACAGGCAATGTTCTACATGCTTTAAATATATGAATTCATTTAATCATCCCCACAACTCCGTAAAGTTGGTATTGCTTTTTTGATTTTAAAGATAAGAAAACTAAGACTTAGAAGATAAGTGGCCTTTCTTAAGTTACACACTTAGTAAGTGGCAGAGCCAGGATTCAGATTCAAACAATCTGACTCTAGATTCCATGCTTCTCAGCCACTATGACCCAAAATCTAACCAAACGAATTCTGCTGGACATGTGGAACCAAGAATGGAATATTGCTTGATTGTTTTTTTAACTCATAATGTTTTTCCTTGACTACATTGCTCCTCCAAGTAAGAATCCTGTATCACTGTATTAATTCTGGAACATTCTGCAATTACAACCTTACAATACTTCTTCACCAGTCAAAATCAGCTGATAGTTAGACAGATATATAGACAGACAGTTAGCAGACAGTTAATATTTGTAAAGCTGTGCCCCAAATGGTGACCTCCTCCCAAATAGTATAATGATGTTGACAATTTGGTAATGACCCCTTCTCTAAAGTATTTCCCTATAAATACAATGAAACTATTACTAAGGATCTGTTTCCATTCCAGTCTTAAGCACAATTTTGCAGCATGACCACCTTGGAATAATTTAATCTCTAAAAACAGCAAAGACAAGAAATCAAGTTAACATTGTTTTATTATATCCCAGATCTGTAAATATTGCGTTACACATTAAATTTTTGCTTATTTTAACCTGCCATGTTTCTCTAAAAGCAAAGTAACTTCTCTGAACAGCAAAATTAAAGCTCTGTTAAAAAACGTTGCAAAATCTCACTGCATTTTAGACAGACAGCTGCTTCCTTACAAAAATAAGAAAAAAATAATTTGTACATTTACATAAAAATTCAAGAACATTCACTGGAAGAAAAATTAAAGCTTCAAAAAGATATTTTCTTTCACACTAAAATAGCATAATTTTCACCTTACACATGTAAGGAAAGAAGAATACTATATGTTATAAACGTTTACATTAAAAATAAGAAGCCCTTAAAAGGAAAATTACTCTTTAAAATGTCTAAGTCTAAAAAGCTAGATTTCAGGAGCAAATTAGAAAACAGAAAATGGAGCATCAAAGAGAAAAATTCAGACACCTGTTTAATTGAAGACATCTATCTCAGTGACCAGAGGGCCTCATTAGGAATCCAGTATTCCCCATGAATGCCGTGTTTGTCCTGCACAACCAGTTCAGGCCCGTCCTGAAAACGCTTTCAGACTCAGCAAGGAGTCAGCTCTCTTCTTGATGCCACACTCCAAATAAGCTGAGGCAGAGAAAGGGTTGGTAACACTTCACCAAACTCAAATGGCAGCTGCCACTGGCCTGCGAAAAGAGGAAAAGGAAGGGCCTGGCCTAGGACAAATTAAGAAGCAAACAATGTTGCTTCAGTGTGTACCACTCATGTCCCTTTTGTGGCCTCTCTTTTTGCCCTTGAAGGCCTGGGCTTTCATGTTCCTCTCTGACTGTGCAAATACTCCACTTGGGCTTGCCCTCTCCTGGAGTTCTCGGTCCCCACCTGACCACGTGATCTTTTTCTTTCATGAATTCAAACTTCTTAGTTCCTCTATTATTTAAAAAATCCTCGTAAGAAAGCAAACCCAGAAAAAGTAATTTATACTGAAGGGTGATTGACAGCCCGGAGTATTTGCCAGCTAAGTGTCATTGACAAGGTTGGGAGAGAGATTAAAGAAAGGGGGCCTGATGGGAGGGCTGATTTCCTTGAATCACATCTATGCCTCTTTAAAACAGGGCAGTGATTAGGGAAATGACATTTTATAGTTTCCAGGCTTGGATTAGAACAGTGTAAAGGTGACAGATTTGAGGTCTTAGGACAGTCACGCCCCACTTTCGTAAGATTTACCCTACCCCAGCCCCCTTTAGCCTTTAAAATCTGACCCAGAGAACATGGTTGTTTGGCTCTAAATTTTTTTAAATGTCGATTGGTAGGAGAGACAATGAAAATGGTTGTAGAAGATTTATTTTTACCAGAATTAGGTTAAAGAAGTTTTTAGTGTTAGCTCCAAGAAAAACATTTCATCTCTGGAAACCCGTCACTGGAAGTCAAGGAGCCCTAGCTGTGATAGCCAGTCACCAGTTTGCTCCCAGTCTGTAGATGCAGAAGGAGACTGCAAAGCAAATCTACAGTCCCACGTGATCCCTTCTTTCCTTTCCACTGAAACCAGAAAAGTTTAATTAACTGTATACAATTTTAAACAAATTACATAAATGTACATGAACTATTTCCTGACATGCTTAGTTATCATGCAGCACCTAAGAACCAAACATAAGTTCTCTATTTTTTAAATCCCGGATATTTATTATAGAACACACCACACCCCTGCCTCATTTAAAATTAAATGTTTTTCACTTTGTTTAAAATGTTGTTTTTCACTTTGTTTTAAATGTTGCATTGATTAATGATTTAACCATTAATGACTAGTGGTTATATATTTAACCATTAATGATTAATGGTTATATATTTGACCATTAATCAATAAACATTAATATGTATGTATGTGTATATATATACATATATCCAGTTCAAACTGTATTCCTATCGAACATTGCTACTTCATGAGCTAGCTCAACAAATTCTGCCTCCAAAGTAAAATAAAGAATTTTTTTTTGCAGGGTCGGGTATGGGGAGCAGGTCCCAATTCTTCATAGCTGCAAAATCTTAAAATTAATTTAGTCTTAATTATTTTTCTTTCAAACTTTTCTTCAACTAGTGGTACCTATTATTTGTTGTCTATTTTTTAAGCTGTCATTTGAAGTGAGTATATAATAATGTGCTATTAGGTTTATCATAAGATTAGATGTTAATTATTTTAAGTTTAAACGTCATTGCTTTTGGGGAATTTTGCAAGGCCTTCCAGAGGCTGTAGCATGTGAACAAATTTGAGAAGCACAAAATTTAAGCAACACCTTGGAAGATATTAAATTGCACCTAAGGTTTAAGTTTCCCTATATTCATTTGATTCATTATAGCATTGTGTAATATTTACCTGCTTTAATAAGGAATAATGTATTTCATTTGAAAATGGTAGTGAATAGAAATGAATGTTAATGCTCATTGCTACCGTAACTACGATGGGAGTCTGTTTCTTCAGACTGATTCAATGGTGTAACTACAGTCCATCTAAGGATAAGATATTCTAATTGCAAATGACTACTGTCGAGAGAAAATAAAGAGCCATATGTGCTAAACTTGCAAATGAAAATATGAAAGGATAATTCTCAAGAGAAGAAAAGCAACTTTTTCTCAGCATAATTCTCATTACTGGCAAGTTATCAAAGGTAGTTCTGAATCTCAGGAAAAAGACTTGTGATTACAATCTCAACAGAAGATCTTTACATTAAAATACTGGCAATAACTCTGTATGGTGAATATAGTTTTCTTTCTCGAGATTAAGGAAATTTAGATATATTCCTCATAACAGGACTTTTGTAAAATATAAAACACACTTTCAAAAGTATAAAAGCAACAAATTTTTTTTTTTTTTGGTCTACACTTTCCTGGTGTAGTTTTCACATTGTGGCTCTGTGTTTTTGAGACCTTATTAGGGCAATCTAGTATCTAGAACTGCTCTTCATAATCTAATTGCTACCCAGAAGAAAAACAAAATTCTAGTAGCCTTCAGAGCAAATGACCAGGTGCTACTGATTTTTTAGAGCTAAAAAAATCCAACATAATTTACCATAACGATTAATATTCTACTTTTATCTAAAGCTGGAATAAGGATGGAATTTCTAGCCCAGAGAGCTGTTCTACTATAGTCAGTCAAATACAGCTTCTATTGTTGGACTAATATTTAGCCAATGTATTTATTGGAAAAATATATGCAAAGAAGAGGAGGTCCTTTATAGACCTTAATTCCAGTGCTATAGCATGAGATTTGCTGGTTGTCTATTTACTCAGCAGTAAAAGAGGCAAAATCTGTTTTAACATTTTAAACTTCCTGAAAAGATAAGTAACAAACTGTTTTAAAGTAGAAATTGGTATGTAGCATAATTCAAAAATTTTAGAAAAATTCATACATATTCATATTCATAGATATCTAGATATCTAGATATAAATTAAATCTTACAATATCCCTTTCCGAAACCTCCAGAATGTCTGACAAAGATATGTCTAATTGTAGCACTGTAACATTATTTCTTTGTGCATGTTTCTGCTAAGGCAGTAAATTTGGTTTCCAAATTATTTAAAAAGTCAAGGCCATCCTCTTCCTGTTTTTCACTGCAGCAACCTACAGAACCAGCTGGAGACCCTCTTCCTTCATAGTTATACGTAAGAACATAATCTTCAGATGGCATATGGTCTTCATCCTGATTACACAGATGCAGTTTCTGTAAAGTTTAAAAACAAGGGATTGTATTATTGTTTTAAACACACTGAAAGATAAACATAAAATTTATTTTTTATTTACCTTTTATGTTTAATTTTTAACCAGTGTGTCCTCTAATGGATTCCTACACACAAAAAATGCACATGGTTGGTCTATATCACAGCCATACTACAAAGTCAGTATATTTTACATTTCTGGTAATCCATACAAATCCAAAATTATGTATACACATTATATTTAAGTACATTTAAATTATTACTAAATTCTTACCCCTAAATTTTATATCTAGAGGTCAGGCTAGTCCACAAAACGGTGGCAATATGCATAGTGGTTAGGAATTTGAGCTTGGATAGTCAAGCAGTCCTGATTTGGAGTCATAGCTTGGCTTTACCAACTAGCTACATGACTTTGAGCAAGTTATAATACTGAACATCTTTAACTCTCAGTTTCCTCGTTTCTAAAATAGGAATACAGACAATGAGTATCTCACAGGATCATTATTAAGTGATGAAATAATAATGCATGAAAAATACCCTTATTATGTCCAGCACATAGTACATGTTCAATAAACTAAAATCACTATTATCTGCAGATATAATGTCAGTAATTACCACATTGTCTTCGGAATCAAGCTTCCGAGAGAGCCAAACCATGACAAAATAAAAAGATGCACCAAAAAGTTTCAGTGAAATTTAAAATGATCAAGATAACTCACACTGCAAAAACCTGGCCAGAAGAGAGGCCAAGCATTCGGCCACATTTACCCTCGCTCTTTGTCACTGGCCTGTGTGCCAACTTGTCAAACTCGTGCACCTCTCCCCTTTCTCACCTGTGTACACATCCCCTCTCAAACCCAGCGCTTATTACCTTGGCTTACGTTAGCAAGTGCCTCTCTTCGTGACCATTTTAGCCTCACGTCCCATTACCTGACATGCACATTGGAGAACACCCCTAAGAGTGTTTCTTAAGCTTCCCTCCTCCTCAGCCTGATCTTACATGGCTACTGACTGTCTAGAAACAGAAAAGGGATTAACATTTGAATTTGATGAAAAAAATAAATATGCTGTGGACCTATGATAACCTACAGCCATGTCACAGAATGTTGCCCATCTACAGTCCATCAAAGGCTTTAGGGTTTCTGGACCAGTGTTTGTATTACAACAGCACTGGTACTCTCTGATAGAAGAAGTGAAAACTTCGTACCAGAAAGAATACTTAATTCAGTGGTCCTCTACTCAGGCTGCACGTTTGAATCACCTGAGGAGCTTAAAAAAAAAAAAAAAAGCTAAACCAATTAGAATCGGAATCTTTCAAGGTGAAGCACAGGCATTAGTATTTTTTAAAAGCTTCCCAGGGAATTTTGATGTGCTGCCAGGAATGAAAATCCCTTATTGAACCCCCCTATCTTTCACATCCTTGCTTTCCTCTGAATTAGAAAACAGTTTATATATGCATGATGCTTTTTACATGAAAAAATAGTTCATATGAACCATATTATTTAATATTCACTCCAGAATTCTGTACAGACGCTTTCTTTTCACAGAGAGATGCAGATTTGATTTGGGGATTTTTGTGACTGTGGAGAATGAGATTTTTTCCCTATTCTTCTATATTAAAAGAGTTCATGAGATAAACACACACCTAAAAATGAAATGCAACTTTAGTGAGGGATAGTAGAATCCTCCAATTTTCATGAGATTTTAGAAATTAAGAGAAATGTGACACATGAAATAAAAACTTTTATATCAAATACTGTAACAAAATCAAAGAGCAGGGGCAAAAATAATCAGAGAGTGAGAGAGAAAGGATACATTGGAGAATCTAAAAAAGAAGTTTCTGAAAATATATATTAATCTCAATTTCCTAATGTCCTCCACTTGGACATTTAAATTTCAGGGTCAAAACACTCAAGAGAACTCACTTCATCAAGGCGGGGCTGAGTGAAATTGTACCACTCCGAGTGGTCCATCTCCACCGTGCCTCCTCTGCAGGAATCCAGGGTGTGATGATGCCCGGCCCCCTGGCACAATTCCAAGGTCTGGTTTCCTCCTTTTACCATTTCAATGGTTTCCTGCCTGCCATTTTGAACTTCTGATCCCATAGTGCCACAAAAGCCTTGGCTAGAGTTGTTGACTGTATGGGTCGTAAAGCCACTGGGAGAACACTGAAATAAGATAAAATAAGACAGTTCATATAGGGAGGAAATGGATTCCAAGTAAAGTCGCAAGAAGGCAAAGGAGACAGCTCGTTTACTCAACCTTTTATTCATTCATTCATTCAACAGACATTTATCACTTTCCAATTAGATGCAAAGATAGAGACAAGGTCCCTCAGTGGCTTCAAGAAGCTCTTACTCCAATGAGGCAGAAAAATAGACAGTTACTTTAAGAATGTGATTATGCTGATGTACAGGTGAACACAGAATGCTATAGGGACACAGAGGAAGAGCATGAAAATTCAAACTCGGAGAAAGTAAGTGGAGCAAACTGGGAAAACTCTGAGCTGAGGGATTCCTACTGAGAAATAGGAGGAAGAATGCATTATCTGTAAGAGGGTCTAGAGGCAAAGCCAAATGGGGTTCCTTGGGGGTTCCCAACTTCAGCCTGTCGAGAATGCCTACCACAGAAAGTTCAAAGAGAGAGAGGAAGCTAGAGAGGTTATAAAAGGCCAGAGGACATAAAGATCTATATGCCATGCTAAAATTTTTAGACTATCTTGAAGATTATGGGGACAAAAAGAATGGTTTTAATAACAGGCAAGGGACATATTTAAAAAAAATCATTTTAGGCAATAATGTGAAAGACAAATAAGAAGGAGACAAGTTTAGAGTCATGGATATCAGTCAGTGAAACATTATAGGTGAAAAATGATAAGGATCTAAGCCAAAGTCGAAGCAGCGATGATTAAAAGAAGAGGATGGACTCCATAGAGTGCTTACTGGTGGTTAGACGGATGAGGCAGCCAAGGGAAGGGTCAGGAGTTATTCCTATGTGTCCTGCTTGTGCAACTAGATAGATGGTATGATTCACTGAAACAGGGAGGAAGGATGCACTTGCGGGTGAGAGGAGGGTGAGCAATTCAGTTTTGGACGTGGTAAACGAGAAACCTGTGGATTTCCAAAATGAGTATATGAATATGTGGTCTGGAGCTCAGGTGGGAGATCTGAGCTGGAGTATAATTCTGGGAGTCACTTCCATGTAGGGGGGAGTTGAAGCCATGGGAATAAATTATATCACCCAGAGAAAACTGCAGACCAAAAGAAAAAAAGGCTAAGAATAGAACGACAAGAAACATCATGTTTTAAAGGGTGGATAAAGGAATTACAGCTGTGACAGAATTGATGTGGAATAGCCACTGAGATAATACGGAACCAAAAAGCCATGACTCTCTAGCCAAGAGAGGATTACGGTAAGGAGATCAATGGTGTAGAAAAAATCCAAGTAGGGTAAGAACTGGTTCAAATAAAGTAAGCACCCATGAGAGTCAAGTAAAAAAGTGGCCAGTGGTGATCTGTGTCAAAAGAATTTCCACGGAGTGCAGAATGAACAGGAAGTAATGTCATAGAGAAATCGAGTAAAAAATATTTCTCTCAAAAAATTCAGTTTCAAAGAAAAAGAAATATGGAGGGATCTAGGGGAGGACAAAGAGTCAAGGGAATATTTTGAAATGGAAAAGACTTGATTAAACATTAACTTAATGCTGGAACTGAACACCAACCCTCCAGGCCACAGGTGAGATGTTTAGTTACAGCAATAACCTCTGCATGTCAGTTTGAATTCTAAACCATCACTTTCATGACAAGACCTCCACTATAATCAGGTGTCATTGTGTCATCTTCTTACCAATTTACTTTTTCTATCTAATATGCAGAGTCTCTATCAAAACAAAGATTTTCAAGTTCAGATAATTTACTGAATCTGAAATATATCTATAAAAGTCAAACATATTATTTTACTGCCTTTGAAAAAAATACCAGAAAAGAGAACTGAAAAGTAGCCATTTGGTGGCACTGCTACCCTACATTTTTTGCTTAGGTCGCTGCTACAGTAAAATTCTATCACACACACACACACACAAATCCTGTTTGTCAAATCTCCTTGATGGGTATAATTTTGTCATTATAAATACATATTGAGATCATATTTCTAAGCTAATAAAGGGAGAATTGAAAATAAACTAAAATCAAAGCTGAATCCACAGTACTGTTTCACATTCTCTAATCTCTGTTCCTTCAAGTTTATTCTCATAGGGCATCAACAACTCCTTCTCCATGTCAGTGATTTTCAAATTTACTTTTCCAGTCCTGATTTTTCACACAACTCCTAACCCCATCTGAATGCCTTTGACTTAAACTCAGATTCAAAACTAAAGTTACCACCTTTACTCATTGTATTAAAATGAGTTTACACATTCACCGTGAAATTTTGTTGCATTTTGTAAAAATATGCCTAAAATTATATACTGGTATAAATTAACAATTTCAAGTCCTTTTGAGAAGTGTTCCTAATAGAGAACAGGTAAATAGGTATATGTTATGGTGAAGTGGCCAATCAATGCCACCGACTCCAGCACCAAATGGCAAAGAAAAAAAATTAAGTACAGCTCAATCATTCCATTCTCAGATATAAAATAAGAGCTTACTATGAGTCAAGGACGATCATGGGGCTAAATCTATTTCCTGAATGGAGAGATAATTACAGGGTTCCACACATAGGCATGTCAAGCATAGAGGAGTCATGATTTTGCCTGATGGTGGGAAGGAAGTGAAAGAAATAGTCGATAAGAAAGGCATCGTCACCTTGAGATACAGAAAAGGCCTGATATAAAGTCACTGTCCCGGGCTATAGCTTCTGTCACATTGACTCCACTTTTTATTTTATTACTTAAAAGAAAACAATTTTATTTATACATTTAAAATATTTCTTATCCATCCCTATTTTAATTTTCCAATAACCATTATCCTAGTAGAGTTATCTCATGCTTAAATTATCAAAAGATCCTAATCCTTTATCCTCCCCATTCCTAACGTCTTCCTGTTCTTGTTGGTCACCTACTGATTCAGTATCACACTGCTCACGTTATGCCACTTTCGTGCAGAAAGCCTTGACTGGCTCTCCCTTACCAAGAGAATAAATCCAAAATCCTTAGTGTGCCACAAAAAAGTTTCATCCCCCATCCCTCCCTTATTATATCTTCTCCCTCCAGAACCTAAGTGTCAAGCCTCTAGTCCAAAACATCATTTCTTCCATTTCAAATCAATTTATTTACTATTTGGTGAATAATCCCTAAACTTTGTCATCTCCTTTTTTATTCATTAGGCTGTTTTTCTCCATCTCTTCACTTTCAAACCCTTCGTGTTCTTTATGGTACAGAGTAATCTGTACCTCTTCCACCAGGCCTTTCTGGTTGATATCCAGACATCATGAATATACTTATGTATCATCAGTATCTTTGAACTCCACCAGTGTCCTATCATATTGGGGCTAATAGTTTACTGTCACATTCCTATTTATTTTTCAATTTCTCAAGAATGAATTGAAATCTTTTCGAGGGAAGAACATGCCTTGTAATAATTTTTTACATACTTCCCGCAGAACAAGAAGCATAGTGCCAAGCACCTCAGAGGTCCCAAGAAATATGTAAGAAAAGAAAGTGGCAGTATTGTTCCAATCTGCCCCCCCAAACACACACTTTTTTGTAAACATATATCTTTTTGATATTTTTAGTTTATCTTGAGAACTTTCAGCAAGTTCTTCCTATTATAAATGGTCAAAGAGTTAGATAAACGAACAATATCTGAAAATATACATTGTAGAGAGCAGTCAAAAAGATTCTTCTTATAATAAATTCACAACATCAAATAATAAGTTTTAAACCATAACACTAGAGAGTAGAAAAAAGATAACTAAAACAATACATCTGGTTTAATAAATGCCCTATAAAAATATTTGAATATTGACAGATAACATATTTATGTCTACAGAATCTGATCAAATGAAAAATAGAAATTAACTCCTAAATTCTGAAATAACTTCATGAGGATGAGTTAAAGAAATTGTGGGAACTACTCAGAGATAAATAGCCGTATAAAAAATTAATAAAATTCAAAAATTCAAAAGGAAAAATTACTTACCACTTTATCATCTCCAGGTGCTTCTGTGTTTGAGATGATTAAGTTTTGCTGTGCCACATCTTCAGGAAAACTTTTTTTATTTCTGGCACTAACAAATCCACATACTACAGTTAGCAATATAGCTGAGTTAAAAACAAAAACAAAAATGTTTAACATGCACACAATAAAATACTCATCTTTTATTTCTTATTACCTAAGGTGCACAGGAGGAAAACAAGTCACTGAGCATGGTGTCCCACAAATTACCCTGGCCCTTCTAAATGAACAGGCCATGATTTAGCTTAGATTTTAACATTTAAAGCGATTATATGTATATTTTGATACACATATCTTCAAGAGTTTGGATTCCACCCATCATTTAAGTATTTTGAATCATGAATTTTTAAAAAATCAATGACTTTTTTTTTTTTTTTTTTTTTTGCGGTACGCGGGCCTCTCACCGCTGCAGCCTCTCCTGTTGCAGAGCACAGGCTCCGTGGGCCATGGCTCACGGGCCCAGCCGCTCCACGGCACGTGGGATCCCCCCGGACTGGGGCACGAACCTGTGTCCCCTGCATCGGCAGGCGGACTCTCAACCACTGTGCCACCAGGGAAGCCCCAATGACATTTTTTAAGACAAAGACTTTAAAGAGATTTACTGATTCCCAAAAGAATGGTTTGCCAATATGAAAAGATAACAAAGCAGACTCTTCTTCCCAGAATAGATTTATCTCCAAGTATCTTAATTAAACTTACTTTGTATTTTGCCTATTCAGAATTTTCATTCTGCATCATAATTGTGGGAGGTTGAAATATATGATAATAAAGCTAAGAGCAACAACAACTCTTTACAATGTTCTACAAGCCCCTATACCAAGGATTGCCAACCTACGGCCCCAAATCCAGCCCACCATGTTTTGTATGACTCATGAGCTGTGGGTTTTATATGTTTAAATGACTGAAAAAAATCAAAAGAATAATAGTTTATTACACGGGAAAATTATATGAAATTCAAATTTTAGTGTCCATAAATAAAGTTCTAATGGAACACAGCCATGCCTGCGGTTTAAATGTTTTCTATGGCTGCTCTCTCGCTACAAGGGCAGATTTGATTGGTTACAAATGAAACCATATGGCCTGCAAAGTTTAAAATATATACTATCTTGCCCTTCACAGAAAAAGTGTACCAACCCTTGCCAACTGTGTGTGGCCCCTTGTTACCTTTCTGGTTCCACTTCCTACACTCCTCTTCCCTCATCCTCTCTCTACTCTCAGGCCACACTGGTCTCCCTGCCTTCCTTGATTTCTCAAGCATTCCCTCACCTTAGGGCCTTTGAACTGACTTTCTCCTCTGACTGAAAGCTCTTCCTTAAGTATTCTTGGCTGACTCTTTCACCTTTTCCAAAAACCATCAATGATAACCTTCTCAGTTAGGCTGGCCCAACCATCTATTGAGAATTACTATCACTAGCACCCATCCCCCGCACTCACCCACACACACTTTACAGCACCAGAGACCCTAATTATCTGGCTCTATTTTTTTCCTCCACAGCATTTAATTTATTTATTACTTTACTGTCACAAGGAAGACTTTGTTTTGGCTTGTTTGCTTTTGTCTGCTTTGTTCATTGATGAATCCCAAGCACCTAGACAGTTCTGGTATATAGTAGGTGTTCAATATATATATATTTTTTTGAGTTGATAAAAAATAATAAACACTTATTAGAAATGTACCATGCACTGTTTTAAGCTCTTCACATGCATTAACTCAATGAACCTCCGGTGCTACCCCATAAAATAACCTACTACAATTATCCCTTTTTACAGATGAGGAAACTGAAGCACAGTGAAGTAACTTGCCCCAGGTCACATGTCTTACAAATAATAGAGCTAGGGTCCAAACCCAGACAGTCTGGTTCCACAGTCTTACTCTTAACCACTAGTCCTATCACAGAATAAAGGAACAACAGCTAAAATAAGCTGAAGGATTGAATGGAAATGAAAAGAGAAGAAAAAATACGGCACCATTGGGAACTACATAACTGGTTAGGAGGAGGTTAATAGAATTTAATCAACCTGGTAGGATACACCCAAGAAGAGATATTGCTGTGATTTGAACACCTCCCATAAGTCTGTAGCTGAAATGAAAATGACATGACACGAAAGTGGCTTTTAATGGACTTGCATATGGCAGAAGTTTTAGATTGTTTGATTTAGCCTTAAAAGGGGTAGTATGAGGACCAAGAAATAAAAGCTATACATTGACAGGTTTGGCAAAATCTAAGGCATTTTCAACAGTTCTGTCTAAGAATGAAATCTTTGATCTCAAAAAGGATTTTGCTTCTTCTCACAGAAAATATTCACTCAGAACTCAGAAAATAATACAAAAAGAATTTGTAAAGGGGACTCACACCTGACAGATAGCTGGACAAGATTTCTTTTCAAAGACCTTTTCCTGCACTCAGATATTTATTTTATATTTCAAAGTCAGGTAAGTAAAAGGACTTACAGAAAAGCAATGCTATACCCAGAAGTATCGCAAGGATCGCCCATGTGCCAAGTATCGCTCCTGCAGCCATGCGACATTGATCTGGGTAAGTACAATCACAGAGGTTCACTCTCAAGGTTTTTGTTGCAGATTGACCTTCTACATCTTTTACGATAATGGAAATAGAATATTCTTGAAATTTGGCATTTTTCCGATATGAAAGACGGGCAGCTGTATCTGAAAGAAAAGAATGATATTTTTAATGAACATTGATTCCTCCTCTAACATCTGTTCCACCACACCTATTTTTAAAGACACTATTCTCAAGGAACCACCTTCCATGTGAAAATGGATAAAAAAAGATGACGATCTTCAACCTTTTCAGGCACTAATATCACCAGATGTATGTTGCCCACTGTAACTTTTTAGAAGAGAGGCTTAAAGAAATAATTTGGCATTGGAGTGACCCAGCAGCCTTTCAGCAATATTTAGTATTCCCTTATTTCCTCCCTTATCTACAAGCTAATGATTGGCTCTTGACATACACTCCAAGCATTTCTCTAAAGTACCAGTTTATGGTACTCATAAAAAATTAACACCAATAGTTACACACAAGAGATGTCTTAAGTTCATATTTTCTTATCCATTTATCTTCTGGTACCTGTCCACTGTCTTTATGTATAAGGTAATTTCTCAAAGGGCAACTGACCCTTGGTATTTAACACCTTCCCTGTGGAAGTAATCTCAATACCAGAAAACTAATTAACATCACCCAGGCTAGGTATAAGGCTTACATAAACACAGACATATCTATATCCTAACAATACAAGTTTTTACGAACAGCGATATTTCCCCAATGAACTTGCTACCTTATTTCAATGACTTTATTATCAACTGACCAAAAGCTCCACACACTTTCAATGGCAACTGCAATCTTTTGGGTTTTTCAATAAGTGAAATGACAAAATACCATAATGCACCTCCTGGAAGTGATCTGTAATTTCTAAGCCTTTCTTAAATGCACGGTTAGAGCTGTTGAGAACTTCAAAGATTTCTGGCTACACCTCAGACACAAAGCTCCCCAGAGGAATGTGAATTACCACTAAGGTTTATTTGGAACTTTTCAGGATTATATTGTGTTTAAAGTAAAATCCTTCAAATCTCTCTCGTCCCTCAAGACCACAGGCTTATTCATTACCTCAAGACCAAGAGCCATATTCATGTCCATTCACTCGTACTAGTGCAGCAGCCTCTGACTTTCCCTGCTACTCAACTCTGCACTCTTCAAACTGGCCTCCTAACCGTTATCAATGTCACTGTTTTTAAGACATAAACCTGGTACAGCATTGCCTTACTTGTACACTCTCAATGCGTACCTGCTGTCACCAACCATACAAAGGTCAGCCTCCTCAGCTAGTACATAAGGCCCTTCATCACCACTCCCGCCAAATCTCTCGGCATTCCTACTGAAACCTTCTAAACTCTAACAACCCTGATTTACTTATTGCCCTAGTATTTTCCTGATTTCATGCATATTTGTTTATCAATTATTGATTAAACAAACATTTATTAAGCAGTTAGTGTCTACCAAGCACTGGGCTAGGTGCTGGAAATACACAGATGGGTTACAAATGTTCTGAGAAAGTCATGTATTAGAGCAGAAAGGTAAACAAATAAGAATACAACACGTAGATTACATGTAGATACAACAGGTAGACAGTAGGTGCTCCATAAATATTATGAATTAATATCAAGCTAAGAAGTGGGAAGGAGGTAGTCTAGGCAGAAGGAACAGCATATGCAAAAGCTGAATTGCATGAAAGAGCACAGCATAGCAACAAAACAGCAGGGAACTATGGCTATAACATAGAAAACTGTACACCTCAGAAACCACTACTGTAGCAGTCTGCACTGCAGGCTTCAGTGCCAGGCCTCTGTCCACAGCCCACCATGTTTCCTTCCAGAATGTTATAGAGTGCTTATCCCACATACCCAGACCCCTCATTTCCAGAGTCTGCTTACACTAAAATTTAAGCCTCCCACCTTCTGTTCTTTCCTCATCGCACAGTAGTTACTTCAAAAACACAGCAAGAACAGTTTGTTTTAATGATAAGTTGCTCAATATTTTAACAAGGATTTTTTGTCTTTGTTGTAAATGTAAATTCTGCCTTCATAAAAATTATGATTTTGTTTCATTTTATGTACAATATAAAACACAGGTCCCACACAATGTGTGCAAAAGTTACTTCTAAAATATGTTCATGAGAATCCATTTTACATTATGCTTCACGTGAGTAAAGCAGTAAATCCATTCTCACTTATTTCAGAGCATATAAATCATTATTTTTGATGAAATACCATTAACTTTGGCAAGGGTCCATAGGCTGTTGATTTCTGGAGAAGCTTTTGCCAAGCTGAAGTAAAATGGAGCGCCGTGCATGGGCTCGTCAGGATCAACGGCTGAAATGTCAACATGTTCCATCTTTGGTTTGCAAATTACTAGATAATTTTGAAGTATTTCTGGCGGATTATCATTCTCATCTACAATTTTAACTTCAATGGTTCCAGTACATGATCTACTATCTAGGAAGAAAGGAAAAAAGTTTAGTGTAGTTCATAGACTTTTATAGTTTCTTAAGAAAAATAATCAACTAGATTCTACATAGGATGTATGGGTTTTTTTTTTTAAATAAACTCTGATCATTAGAGAAAATGGTAAATAAGAAGGTAGATGGATAAATGAAACCTGTAGATCACCTAAAATGAGTATGCTGTTGATAGTATCAGATATAACTGGCCATAAAACTTTTACCAGAATTATTACCAAAAAGTAAAACCAAATGTCTGAATTTCAAACTCTCTATTTCCTTGGGTTTCGTTTGGTCCAGATGTTAAGGAACAGTAAAGTGACTACAGAAAAGTTACTCTAATCCTGGTACACATTTAAACCACTTAGGGAGATTTTAAAAAATATACGATGCTCAGGCTCCCCAACCAGGGATTCTGATTCAGTTGGTCTGAGGTAGTGTCTACACCTTGATATTTTTTTAAATGTCCCAAATTATTTTAATACGTAGCCAGGGTTGAGAAACTCTGGGTTACTTTAAGGAACAGAATTCAAGGAAAGAATTATTTTGACTTAATAGTCAGCTGAGCTATTTAACAGCTCAATTTAAAATGATGTAAAGAGATCTAGAAGAGTCTGGTGAGACCATTTCCTCTAGTCCTAGACTTAAGTTTCATCTCTGTCCTCTGACATAGAGATCTATAGGCATTTAAGATGCTGCCATGCTAGGGATATAAAGATAAATAAGGCATGGTTTCATGTCACCAAGCAGTTTCACCTTGTTTGATGATTAAGATAAATAGAAACAATCTTTAAAGTAATTTCTAAGAATTCTATATACTTAGCACAAGGATAATTCTGCACAAGAATAAATGAAGTTTATTCTCTAATTCTTTTATAACATACCAGATGAAAGCTGGTGTCTTACCTTTATCTATTGCCAGGACTGTAACATTATACAAGGCACTTCTGGGAGTTACAGCCTCCCTGTCTAAGATTTTGGAAGTTTCGAGTGAGCCCGTAATTTCATTAATGGTGATCCACCCTTTCGGGTCATGCAATAATTTGTACCTGTTAATAAAAAGTAAAAATAGTTTTTAGCACTATAAAATGTATTAAAATATATTACTGTCTCATTATTACAAATACATAATTAGTATGTGGTTATAGATTTCTTTGTACCTTAAACCACTGCTACTTCTAGTGTCAGGGTCATATGCCTTATATCCATCGATCTTTGAACCCACTGGGGAGTTTTCTTTAATCTGTACACATTGGACTGCAGGTCTGCATTCAGGCCCTTCGTCCTGATCCTTCACATTAACTGTGACCATGGCTCTGTTCATGTTTGCCATTCTGAGTGTCACATCTCCAGTAAATGGAGCTTCATTGCTTACTCCAATTTCCAGGATCACTTGACGGATTTCTTCATAATTCAGTGGCTTTAAAAAAAGGACAAGTATATGAACATCAGTGTAAAATACATTAGCTATTTTAAATAGCAAGTGATCTTTTGTCGATATGAACAGTGCTACATAAATTCTGTGCTCTCACTTAGCCAATATTGACTTTTATCCTTTGCTAAAGAGAGAGGTGATTCTTCACTAAGCCTTTAGCAAGAGTGGTCAGAAAGTTTCTGCAGGTGGTTTTATGGAGTTGTGGGAAAGCAATTCCTAAAATATTTTTATAGCTCATTCTTACTAAGGAAAATTATTCTGAACCTGAAGATAATGCAAAAACATGACCGTGTTCTTCTGGCCTTATTTAGAAGACCGGCCTAAGGGTCATCTGACTCTCGGAGAAGGTTCAACTTACTATTTACCACCGATGAGGGCCCAGACATTTTACAGCTCTTATAAAACTAGATGTTGACTTAAAGCTGAAATGGTGCAGGGATTTTATTTTCTCTCTGATAGAAATGGTATTTCAAATGCATGTTTTAATTGTCCTCTAAGGCATATAACTAAGCAATCTTTATTTCAGCTTTTCCTTTTATCAAAATCCATACAGCTTCTCATTTCTTCTAGGAAGCTGCTTTGGCTTTTTGCTGAGTCCCTCACTGATAAGTTAAGTAAACTTTTTACCGATGCTAACTATTTTTATGAAAATTTTATTTTTGACAATTTGAGAATTATACTTTGGCATTGTTTGTAGTTTATCCAATGAAACTCTCACAGTGAAGAATGCAGAGGGGTAAGAAAAATATAATGTGCTATTGGCACTATTATTATCGTCATCCCCATTTTAGAGAGCAGGAAAGTGAAGAAAAGGAAATAAACTGGGTTTCTCAAAGCCAAAAGAAACTCATTCAAGCTGGAGTTTCAAGCCAAGTAGTCTGGTATGAGTCCATTTTCCTAACCACCACACTATAATCCTTCTGCTTAATTGACTCACCAGCCTCTAAAATCTTCTAAATCAATTCTTTGGTTACAATTGATTTTTATACAGCAAACAAGCCAAATCCATAAAACAGTATTTTACACTGTACTGAAAAGCTAACGCACTTTTTCTTTCATTCTCTTTCTGCTTATCAAAATAATCACTGGCTGAACATTGAACAAAATCAAAACTGATGAGTAAAATTTTGGGTTTAAGCCTTTCTCCACATCTCCACTTCTAGGCAGTATCAAGCTGAGATACTAATACTACAAGTCCAATAAGAAGTCAAGAAAAGTTCTGAATCTTAGAATCTACAAAATGTATGTGAAATTCTTTTTGATTCTTTTATTAATATCCCAGAAACTGGAGCGCCAAGAGAGAAAAGGATTAATATCTGTTTATTTGCCGCTAATGAACACTACCTCACAAATTGCTCGTATTGCTATGATCAGGCTGAGAGTCTGCTAGCAATGAGAAATGGATGGAAATTTAGAAAACAGCTGCTGCCCTAGAAGAGGTGCAGTTATTCAATCTAGAGTTACTTGCTAAAAGCCCTAGAGATTTTTAATGCCATCTTTTAAGGCTTAAACTGGATATTGCTGTAGTAGCTTAAAACTCTGCAGTAGCTTAGAAATCTGATGGGATGAAATCAATGATTAATGAAAAAATATGAATTCTCTTCAACCATAGGATACCTTCTTGTTTCATCAAGTGAAAAACAATTGTCCAAAAATATCCCATATCTGCACTAAGATGCTAACAATTCCCTAGAAAATGTATTGTTGTGAAGATGGATGTGAGGACTTTCTACGTTGAGAATGACCAAGAACTGTCTTCCTCACTCAAGCTCTGATGCACTGCTGCTGTTGCTGAAATGCAGAGAAAATACTAAGATGGAAAGATTACCCAGGACACCCAGCGAAAGACTGGATTAGCTCATACTCTACAGTTTCAAAAAAGTTATCTATTATGGAAAATTATAACACTATTCCCAAGAACATGATGTGACTTCTAAAAATATAATACTAATATCCTATAGTTTACCAAGTGCTCTCATTTTCATTGTCATATTTGAACAGCTACTAGGAAGGCAGAGAGAAATATTATTTATATTTTACAGATAATACAGAGGCTAATTTTCCAAGATCACAGAGCTATGCAAAGCAATTTAACACAGGGCTTACGAGCAGATAACCTGGAATCAAAGAAACATAGATTCAAATCCTCTCTCTACTACATCTGAGCTGTGTCACTTTGGGTAGGTTTCTTAATGTCTCTGAGACTAAGTTTTCTCTTCTGTACAATTGTTATAAGAATGACATTTAACATTAGCGCACACAGTAAGTGCTGCTTTACACTACAGGACCATTTTCTTTCTTTTTCTGGGTAAGGAATATAAAACCAAGAGTCCTTCCCAAAAGAGCCTTTTCTGCCCTTATAACCTGGACCCTAGAATGTAACAGTACTACCGAAAATACAACATATAAAACAAAGAATATGTTCATTCAGTGCTGTTTGATGTAATACTATATTTCATCCTCAGTATTACCTTTAAGAAGTTCAGATACAACCAGTCATATATTCAAGAGAGAGAGAGACACAGAGAGAAGAATATGAGCCTCTAAATTATATCATGTAAAGAATAGTTAGAGGAATTGGGAATATTTATCTTAGAGAAGGTAAATCTCAAATAGACATCACAGCCTTTTCAAAGGATTATACCTGTTTTGTATAACATTAGAGATAAAACCTGGTCCAAAGACACGCGTTACAAGGAGAATAATTTAGGCACAGTAAAAGTAAGGTCTTCTGAGAATTAGAGTTCTCCAGACATGGAATAAGCTGCCAATGGATATACAGAGATTCTTACGATCGAGACTGTTCAAGCATAAGCTAGATGCCTAATAGCTGGTAACAAATTATAGAAGAAAGGCAGCATTAAAGCAGAACAAGTGAACTAAATAGATTAAGTTCTCTTCCAACTTGTAAAGTCTATGATCTGAAACTACTTAGTTGATTAAACCATTAGTTGATTAAAACTTAACTTGCCAAATTGTCTATTACTCATTATTACTTTACCTTTACAACACAGAGAACACCTTCATTAGTTTCTTTGTCTGTACTGATTTTGAAATGTCCATTTTCATTGCCCTTTAAAATAGTAAAATTGGCTCTCCAACTGGCAGTGTTAATTAAATCCTTATCTTCTATAGGTATTCGTAAGATTTCCACATTGAACGTATTTTCCTCTACTGATGCTTCATACTGAAACAGAGAAAGTGCATTAAAAACTTACTTTATAAAGGAAACTTTTACAAAGAAAGTAAAATGTTTCTTCCGCTCCAAAAGTACTTGTTCTTACAGCTTTTGCCTAGATTATTTTAAAACATGAATCACAAAAGCATTGTTTTACTAAGGGTTATCTTTTAAATGAATGAAGAACTTTGTTACAAATAAAAGACTAATGCTATGGTCTTTAACAAAAGGGAGAGAATATAAATACTATTATGAATAAATAAAAGATATTTATACATCAAATATTTCATTTTATTGATAAAATAAACATGCATACTTCAAAGTATGATAAATATTTTATTAATTCAGATTAAATAAAGATAACAATAGAGATCAATTTTGATACTATCTACTTACAGCATTTTGTCTGAAAGTGGGTAAATTGTCATTTGAATCTTTTACTGTTATGATGCAAGTTGTTGTATTCATCAATCCAAAAAATTGACCATTCATGTCTTGCACTTTCATTATCATTGAGTACTTGTCTACAACCTGAAAACAAAGCAAATATTTAATTAGCTTTAAAAACCTTGTTTAGATTTATAAAGGAAACCTCAGTTGTTCACACTTCTATTGGTGTGTATCCATGCTTTTATTTGATTTCCCTATTTGTATATACCCAACGACATGGTAGACGGGAATAAAGCTGAAAAGGTAAGCAGAAATTCAATTACAAGATCCAGAGTAAGAATGTAGACTTATGCTTAAGCAGCAGGTAATGGGAAAGGTTTTATGCGAGTCATAGTGGGAGCACAAAATAGAAAGAGTTGAGTTTGAGAAAGAATATATTTAAAAGAAGGTCGAGCACAATTTGGAGTAAGCTGAGCTGAGGTTCAAAGAAACCAGTTAAAGGCTCCTGAAATAGTACAAAGCTGGGGCATTTGCAATGAGGACAAAAGGAAAGGGTGAGGAAAGTTATCTGTAAGTCAGAATGGAGTTGGACTTAAGAACAGATGGTATGCACAAGCTACGAGAGAAAGAGGGGGTGGAAGATGCTGCTCAGGTGTACTACCTGGATAACAGGCACACAGAAGTATCACCAACCAATACAGGAAGACAGCAGTTCTCTGAGGAAGTGAACACTGGCAAGGTTGGCAAGGAGAGGCGAAAAAAATGAGTTTTGTCTGGTGGATACTGACTTTTACGTTCCTATGGGAAATCTAAGGAGAAAGGTCCAGAAGACAGCTGGATAGATGGCCCTATAATTCAGGGGAGTTCAAGGCCAGAAACACCAATCTGGGAGTCAGCAGTATGTAGATAGTGGTTGAGATTATGGCAAGAATCTGATTTCCTGGGAGAGGTTAAAGGATGAGAAGAGCTGAGGATATAAGGAACAACAGCATTTCAAGCAGGAGGGAAGTAAGAAGACAAAGCAAAGGACAGACACTCAAAACAAAAGATCAGAGAAGCAGGAGGAGAACCAGAAATCCAAGAGAAGAGAGAGTTTTAATAATTGCCAGCACTAGAGAGAGTTTTAATGATTAACCTTTGGATTAGGCAATTAGGTGGTCACTGTTGACTTCTGTGAATGGAGTTTGCAAATGGTGTGTTGATGATGAAATGGAGTCCCTGGTCTGTGACACAATCACCTCTGTTGCCTTTCCTTCTATTTTACTCTTCTTTAGCCACTCTACTCCTTTTGTTCTTCTTCATTTTCTATTTCCCTCTCTCCCTTCCTTGGTCTTTATTTTACTCATCCTTCTTTCACGGCGGAAACCAACATTCCCACCCCGAAACGCTCCTTCCACAGGCTCCAGCACTCTCTGAGACCCTGCTTTTTCTTCCTTTAAATGCAGTTTCTCTAGCTCCCTTGTTCATTTCTTTACTTCCTGTATTGTCCCCTACAACACACCTCATGGTTGTTCCCCACAAAATCCCATTATATTTTTTTTGATCAAGCAAGCATATCTGGATTTGACCCCAAATCTGTATCTTACAAGCTGTGTAACCTTAACTTATTTAATTTCTCTAAGCCTCATTTGTCAATATTGAAAAATTAGGGAAAATCCTTGTTTTCACTTGATTACCGTATCATCTCTAAATATTCCACAGATTCAAAACACATTCATATTGTTCCCTTCAAACTTTCCCATTTATTATGGCCATTATGTATTTTATCACATAGCATGTCCTGACCCCACAAAAATAAAAATAATAATAAATAAAACCTTTGTACTCTTTTTTATTCTTTTTTATAGGTTCTCACCACCTCTCCCTTTTGCTCTGACATCAAATCCTGCTGATTTCTTCTTTATAATATGTCTCCCAGTCGTATCGATCCTTCCATTTATGTTACTCTAGTTTTAGTGGGAACCACTGAAGTGTTCTAATAAAGCTACTTTGTACATATGAAATTGATTGATCTGCCTCAGTCAATAATGCAAGACTCTGAGTTAAATATGGGCTGATGAAATGGACAAGAGCAAGATCAGAAGATTCAGTGCAGTAATCTGACCTGGGCAAGTCAATCAATCCTTCTGTCACCTTTCTCCCCTATAGATTGGATATAACCTCTATCTAATCAAACAAGGAAATTATAAAGATGAGATCAAATTATGCATAAAGAATTTGAACGTCAAGTGCTATACACGTAAAAATATGCTATTACTATCATCCAAATAGTGTTACAGATTTTTAATAATCAACTTTATCTCAACTAATCCTTTCCTGATTAAAAGTACATATCTATAATAACTGGATAGGGATCAGGGTATAATCTATACCCATGGAACAAGCAACACTAATTGTCCTACATGAGAATTGAGCTGGAACACTGAGCTGGAACCAACTAGCCATACACAAGGAATAAAGTATTATTCAATAATATCAACATTCATAACAATATCTTTTTTTCTCACCCCTTCTGAACACCAGTTGATCTTTATTTCTATTCCTCATGGTTTCTCTTACATAAGGAAATAGAAATAATATAAAAACAGGTAACATAGCCAGGAATTCTTATTGTCTTACGCCTAAATAAAATAAAATGAGAAACTCCTAATCCACAGGATAGCAAATTATAGTAAATTGGGGGTGGTGGGTTCAACCCCAAGTAAAATGATAATCTACAGATTGTTAAAGCTACCTCTCTGTCCAAATAATGAGATACTGTGATTACACCTGTGCTGGGATGCACAGAAAAGATCCCAGGTTTTCCTGGCGTCTGCTCCAAAATGCTATACATCAGGCGCGTATGCATCGTGTCTGGTTCATCTTTGTCTGTGGCACAAATCACTCCCACTGTAGTACCTACATGTTTAAAAAAAGAGTCTTTACTTTCCAGAATTGCAAAATATGTTTAGGCATATCTACACTTCTCAAATTCTAACAGTGATGGTGGAAACCTCATTTACGATGTATTTCTTACCAGAGATATTCCATCTTTACACAGTACTGATGAAGATGACTTCAAATTTACAATATGAAACACTTTGATGCTGAGAATCAAGGCATACTCTTACTTTGCTCACAGCTTAAACTATTTGATAGTAAATTTATTAAAAACTTATTTAAAAGGCATCCAAGAATAATTTCAACACATATTCCCACATACTGCAATAACTAACCTAGCTGGAGAGAGAAACCATGTCTCCTAAGCAATCAGATTTTTTTAAATCAAAGTTTTGATTAATAACTAAATCAAGGCTGACTTGGGTTATAACTGGATAGATGATGAAGTTGACCTTTCACATCTCAGTCTCTTTTCTATTCTATTTTTTGCTAGTTCTTGATTTGCTTCCTTCTCTTTCACCAGATTTGTATCCAAACCTCACTGCCCCCAGCCCCACTTAATCTTATTTCATACTATTTACCATTCAGGGAGAATTTAAGTTAACTGTTTCTGCAGTTAGAGCTATTAGTATTTTTCATCAGTATGGAAAGTAAGAATATTGCTCTGATAAAGGACTTCAGGTATCAAAGAGTACATACAGGTGGTATTTTTATAGTCTAAGGATAGTGTTCCAATGCCCATGAAATTATAATACATAGAACCACTTTGCCTATAGCCCTGTATGTGAGGTTGGCCTGAGGAACAATACATAGACACATAAAATCATATACATATATATATATGTATATATATATTCATTGAAATTTTATATTTGAGGGAAATAAAAGCCAAGTAAAACTATTAATGCAAGGAAGTATTAGTTTTAAATAATTTTGTCATTATATCCTTAAACTTTATATATGTGTGTATATGTGTGCTTAAGTATATATATATGTGTATACATATATATGTATACATAGATATAGATATAAATTTGTAGAGAATGTCCAAATACATACTTAAAAGTAACAAAAAGATTTCTGCAGTGGATCAATATGAAGACATGAAGTAATAATCTTATTATTATAAGAAAATAAATTATCTTTTCATAGAAAGTTGTTTATAATCTTTATAAGACATACATTTTCTTCCTGCAATTTCATTGACAGTCAGGAAGACATAAACACTATTTTAATTCTCTGGATACAGAACTCCTTTACTTATTACATAAAACCTTCCTAAAATCTTGACTTGAAAATTCTTTTCCATGAGTGCTATATTTCACTATTCATTGAGCACCCTTTGCCCAAACCCTCTGTGTGTGAGTTAAGGCAAACTCAGAGAACACCTTCAGAGTACCACAGCCTTAACAGGGCTGAACCTACTGGTGTGATATGCTTAAAGTATTCTGGGTTAATCTGGGCATCAAAGTGTTTGCCCTAGATCCTTCTCTGTTACTACCAAAGAGAACAGAATGTTCAACAAAGAGTCTAAAACCAATCATCCCTCTTTGAAAATAGAAAAATGTAACAGTCATAGACTTGTGAGGTTAAAAACATTATAAGTCATCAAACATAATTAACTCATTTTATAGATCAGAGAACTCAAAGGAACTTCCATTAGTTCCCACAGTGAAATAATAACAGACCCTGAATCAAAAACTAGGTTTCCTAAACTCCAAAGCAACAATAATTTTTTTAATTGCACCACATGAGTAATAAAGAGGTTAACATCTATGACATCAAATTATCAAACTAAAATATAAAAGGAACAAGCAGTTACAACAATCCACTGAAGATCTAAGTAACTCCTAGAAACTTTAATAAGCAGGTTAGCTAATCCTCTATGGTTGAGTTCACTTCCTTTCAACTTTATTGTGAGTGGTTTTTCTCCATATTGCAAGTCTCAGAAGACATTAAGAATGCCACATTTGGGCTTCCCTGGTGGCGCAGTGGTTGACCTGCCAATGCAGGGGACATGGGTTCGTGCCCCAGTCTGGGAAGATCCCTCATGCCGCGGAGCGGCTGAGCCCGTGAACCATGTCCGCTGAGCCTGTGCGTCCGGAGCCTGTGCTCCGCAACGGGAGAGGCCACAACAGTGAGAGGCCCGTGTACCACAAAAAAAAAAAAAAAAAAAAGAATGCCACATTTAAGGGCCTATTGAAGTGAAACACTTTGGTTTTCCACATGTGAGAGCAAGTGTTTAGGATGGAGAACACACAATGCAAGTTTCTCTAAAGTTATTCCTGTATTCACTCTAAATTGGAAGTAGTAAAGTAGTAGTTTAAAGAGAAGAGACAATATAGATAAGAGCTTAAAAAATTGTATCCTCAGTGGATATCATTCAATACCTTCCTAAATAAAACCTAATAAAACTATGTACATTGATTTTAGTTTTATCGTACATTCTACCCTGCATGTCCTCCGTTGGAGCTAGGAATAATGATAAACCCACATAATAATAAGATGAAATAAAGTATATAAGCCAAATATGGTACAAAGCTTGAATAACTGTTATCTGCCTTTATAATTCATTGGTATCATACCAACAACACTACAAACTCCTATAATACCTTGTAAATTACACATTGATTAGATTTGATAGGATTAAATGTATTCTGGTAAGTAGCTATTGGTCCAGTGTCATCTCAGGATGATCTGGCTTTGAGTAAAAACTCAACCTCTCAAAGTATATAAACATTTAACATAGCACATTTTACTCCTAAAAGTTGTCTTACCAATTCTACTGCTTTCTGGAACTTCAAAATTATAAATTGCTTCTGTGAAAATAGGGTAGTTGTCATTTTCATCCTCCACTCTGATGGGCAGTGGAAGAGGTAAGTCTGCTGTATACCCATCTGCAGTTGACGCATGGGCAATCAGCTGTAAAACAGTGAAAAGCTAGTTCAACAGTCCATTATAAAAGATTCCAGCATGAAAGAATACTATGCTTTATCTACTACCTTCTCTGCAAATCTTTTCAATAATAAATCACTTCAAAAATTCCTATTCAATGCTTCTTTAGTTATCAAAACATCAAACATAGAAAGACTTTAACTACAGTTAAAAGTATCCAATGTTTGGTAGAAGTGCCTACACTTCAAATAAAACCTAGGTCAGAGTACAGAGAATCAGAGACTACTCAGGTCATGAGACTAAGGAATTAAATGTGAATATGGAGACGTGGATTACAGTCCTTATTCTCCCCATAATCATAAAATTGTATTGGGAAGAACAGTTAACCTCCCTGCAATGGGGAAAATCCTGACTATATCATCTAAATGAGCCAATGAGTCCCAACTTTGTCACTACTGAGCCCCTTTATTGTTTAACCTCATAGATCACATATTTGTAAGAGGTTTTCTAACAAAATACATTTAACAGTTTCCACGTTACTAATTAATCAAAAGCAATGTAATGTCAAATAGAACTTATTTCTTTTTTTCATTTTTAAATGATTTTTTAATATAAACAATTTTTCCATAGTTAAAGGTGCACTATTTCAATTATAAAAGAAACATCCTTATCATGATAAATTTAAAAATTCTGTAAAGTACAAAAGAAGAAAAGAAAAATCCATGACCTACTACCCAGAGATAAGTACTGTTCACATTTGATGTATTCCTTCAGTCCCTTCTGTGTATATAGTTGTACACCAAAATTGAGATCATACTACTGTAAGCTTATATCCTTTTTTTCCAAAAAGCAAACAAACGACTTTATGCTGTAACCATTTCCCAAAGCCCTTAAACATGCTTTGAAAATGGGATTTATTGGCAGTCTAATAATCTACCACATAGACATACTGTAATTTATTTAACTAGACCCCTATCGGTGGACAAATAGAACGTATTTCTATTCAGCATGTGATTACAACACTGAGTTGAAATTTTTCCAGCCAAGAGCAAAGAAATGTCATGTGGTGAACATCAGTCAAGTTTACTTACCCAGCATCTCTTCCCTCTTCATTTAGGAAGAGAATCCCTCTTTCCTATGGGGAATCGGTCCCCCTGTACCACATGACCCCAGAGCATTGACCATATTACACTGAAAATTGTCTGAATGATTCCCCATTGATGTAAGTTCATCCGCATCAGAATGCTGGCTTATTATGCCTTGTTTGGACTTGGTCTCCCAGTTTTGCTTCCTTATATACTTCTCGGATATCATCAGATAATTAGACAGGTGGAACAAAGACCAAAAAAGGAAAAACAAAAAACACAGAGCAGAAGAGGGACACTGGAAGAGGACCCTTCCAATCAACTGTGGCCCTGTCTTGGAGAGAGGAGAAAGTACCACGACCAGAGAGAGAAAGAGAATCTCATAAGCAAAATCAACTCCTGCAAATTTGCTGGAATTTACATCCAAATACAATTAAATTTCTTGGCTTCATTTGAGGCTTACCTAATACAAGTTGAGATAAAGAGCAGACCAAGTATTCCAAAATATTACACAATCTATTTCCTTTGTCTTTCAGATCCCCTCTAAGAAGAAGTTCAGAAGACAGGAAAGAGTAGATGCGCTATCAGAAGTTTAGTTTAAACTATGATTATAGTTTAATCATTTAAAGTTATGTGTATCAATAAAAGTCCTACATCAAAAACATCATATTCTTCACGATCCACAGGCCGGGTACAATACAGATTTCCAGTGTCTCTTTCTATGAAAAACAGGTTTAGAGGTTCTTGGTCAACTCCACGCCCACTTATTGAGTAGAAGACGGTATAGTTCTGTGCCGCGTCAGATTGAACCTAAGAGGAAAAAGCATATGTAAAAAATTTTTCATGAAAATGCTATTTTTAAATACAACTTATATGTTTATATATTTTTTTATTTTAAAGAGATGACTTTAATAATATAATAATCACCTTTGTCACTTCATCAACATGCAAAATGGTAATGAACAATGGTAATTTGGCAAAAGATTTTTTTAAACTGCTCAAATTTAATGAAAACAATTTTCAACATAAATAGTAGCCAAAGACAACCTCATATTAAGGCACAGTTTCCCATCTAGTGATTTGGCAAAGGTAGAAAAAAGCAATAATACCCACTGTGGACAGGGGTGAGGTAAACAGGGATTCTCATATACTGTTGAAAGGAATGCCAGTTGTAATGTTCCTTAGGGAGGGGAATTAACAAAAATTAAAAGAATGAGAATAAATAGGGAAGACTCTTCCTGGCAGAGGAAACAGGAAGTGCAAAACAACCAGACCAGGGTCGTTGGCCACTGTAGTTGGAATAGACAGAACTATGGGAAAAGGAAGTCGGAGAGGAGGACGAATGCAGTAATAGGGCCACGGCATGTAAGAGATTCCAAGGATGCTGACTTCTGCTTGGAGTCAGATGGGGAGCCAATGGAGAATTTAGACAAGAGTAGTATCTGATTTATATTTTAGAAGGAGAATTCTTGGTGTTCTGTTAAGATTAGACTTGGGTGGGCAGGTAAAGGAAGAAGCAGGAAGGCCATTTAGAAAGTTACTGCAAGAATTCAGGGGAGAGAGAACTGTTTGTTAGACCAGCGTGGTAGCAATAGGGGTTGTGAGAAGTGGTTAGATTCTGGATATAATTTGAAGATACAGCCAACAGAATGTGCCAGTTGGTTGGCTGCATGGTGTGAAGACAGAAGTCAGGGATGACACTATGTCAGTGGGTGCAAGTATCCCCTGATGTCTATTCTGCCTATCTTCCTTAGTATTAGAATTTACAGTTGAGCACAAGGTTGCCTGGAAGAAAGACTTTTCTCAGTCTCCCTTGCAATTAGGTATGACCACACAAAAAAGTCAGGTCAATAGGGTGTGTGCAAAAATAATACATGCAGGGGCTTCCCTGGTGGCGCAGTGGTTGAGAGTCCGCCTGCCGATGCAGGGGACACGGGTTCGTGCCCTGGTGCGGGAAGATCCCACATGCCGCGGAGCGGTTAGGCCCGTGAGCCATGGCCGCTGAGCCTGCGCGTCCGGAGCCTGTGCTCCGCAACGGGAGAGGCCACAACAGTGAGAGGCCCGTGTACCGCAAAATAATAATAATAATAATAATACATGCAGGATCCAGACTGTACTCTAGAAAGTGGAGGAGTTGTGTTCCCTCAGTGGGACACAGTGATGAGCCATCTTCAACCTGGAAGGATGGCCAAGCTTAAAACGGAAAGAATCCTAGGCCCCTGGTGATTTCTCAAATTAGAATCTCTTTACCAGATCACACGTTGACATGAAAGGACTAAATCTCTGTCATGCTTTAGCCACTATGATTTGACATCTTGGTAAAATGTGGCTATATCCTTATCCTATTATAATACAGGAATTAAAATTTTAACTATAAAGAATGGATGGATATGGTAAATTGGGGCTCAACATCGATTTCACCTCCTTCTACTGTGTCCTCTCATAGTGTAGATATTAGAAAGATTCAGATAAAAACAAACCAAAAACTCTCCCTTTTCCAGGGTCTCTTGAAACAAGAGTTCTGAATTAAAATACAGACAGTCAGGTGTGCTTGCATGAAATTTGGAAGCCATAAGGGAGACAGATGCCTCCTTTTTGCTGCTTCTACTGTTTTTGCTGACTCTTTGTGGTGCAATTTTTTTTTCTTTTTTCCTGCAGCAGCAGAAGTTCTAATGGTTTTTCACAGACTTCGTGGATGCTGAGAGACAGGATATAGATCAATCATTTTGTGAACACTGATGGGAGCAGTTAAGATTGTTTTGGAGCTGCAGTTGGAGGAGCAGCTTCCTGCCTGTGGTCCTTGCCCAGTGCAGCTTCCTGACCATGGCAGTGGCACTCTGGTTCTAAAATGACTGGCTTCCCCATCATGAAGAAAGCAGTATGTCCCTTGGCTATAGATTCTGTGGGGTAGATAGGAGATTCGTTCCTGAAAATTCAACCTAAAGTTTGTTTCTTGAGCCTTCCCAACAATTCTGTAAACTGTTTAATACACTATCGTAAATCCCTCTGTTAATTCCTTAAAGAGAATTGTGCTCTCTGCAACTAAAACCTTACCGAATGGACTCCACTGCCTCAAGAACTGAAAGGATGCAGCTGCCATTAACTGAGAGGGGAGGATATTTTTTATAAGAAAACGCAAACATTTGATTTTTATACGTTAAGTTTGAAATGTCTACTGAAATTCCAAGTGGGAATATTAATTAGGCAACTTGGGCTGGAGATATGAAGTCTTAAGTTTCCAATGTATAAAAAGTACTTAGGGGCTTCCCTGATGGCGCAGTGGTTGAGAGTCTGCCTGCCGATGCAGGGGACACGGGTTCGTGCCCCGGTCCGGGAAGATCCCACATGCCGCGGAGCAGCTGGGCCCGTGAGCCATGGCCGCTGAGCCTGCACGTCCGGAGCCTGTGCTCCGCAACGGGAGACGCCACAACAGTGAGAGGCCCGCGTACCGCAAAAAAAAAAAAAAGTACTTAAAGCTATGAGGCTGGATGAGATCACCGAGAGAGTGAATATAAATAAACATTACACAAGGTTCATAGTCTGAGCCCTGGAGCTCTCCAAATTTAGAGACTGAGGGGTCAGGGTGGTGAGGGTTAGGAGGATGTGGGAATGAAGAAGAACCAGCGAAACATACTAAGAAGGAGTGGCCAGTGAGAAAAGTGGAAAACTAGGTGAATGTTGTCCTAGAAGCGACGTGAAGGAGGGACAGGTCGGCTAAATCAAATGGACACACGACAAGGAAATGAGGACTAGAAGTGGTGACTGGTTTAACAGCGCAAAGACCAAAATTACCTCTGACCAGTATAAGTTTGGTAAACAGAAGTCATTTCTTAATACGCTTTCACCAGTGCTTAAAGTACAATAATCTAAGAGAAGAAACCAGGGTCCAGAACTGGATAGAATTTTCTACAAGTGTGAAAGACACTGGAAGCATAGTTAAAAACATAAACAAGTAGGACACAGGTGGCACCACTGGTATTAAACATCAACCACAGTAATAGAAATGTAAGGGAAAAAGGCAAGCATAATGCCATAGCCTCAACTCAGTCGTTATTTCCATTGTGTATATTCCATTTGGATCTTTATGCAAAGTAAACCTGACCCTGCTTAAAAACGTCTTGTTTTTAGGAAAAAGTTAAACTATCTAGCAGAGCACACCTGGCCAGTTCTGGGTGGACCCTACCTGCCTCTTCTGCCCCATCTCCCTGCTCCACGCCCATCACACACAGGAAGACTAAGCTCTGTGAGCTCCCACGAGGAGCCATGCTTGCTTGCACCTCTGTCCCCCTCTCTTCTTCCACAGTGACTTACCTGCATGACACTCTCCCATCCTTCAGGCTTTAGCTCAGATGCCTCCCCCTCTAAGTCTTTTTTCTGTTTTTTACAGCATTTCAGCCCATGAATTCTCAAATCACCCCGACCCAGCCCCATCTCAGCACTCGTCATGCAGTATTGCAATCATTTGCCTACTTCTGTCTTCCTCACTAGACTCATAAAATACATGACAGCAAAGGCCATGACTAAATGTATTTCTAGCTTCAGTACTTAGAGCAGTGCCTTCCACAGGACAGGGTAGGTGCTCTATAGCCGGCTGCTAAGTGAATGAATAAACTAATAAAGATCATTTAGTGGCTGTAGAGTCTTTCTCATATTATTATTATTAGTTTTTTAGTGATTTTCTAGTTTTTCTCATTATTAGCTTTTTAGTGATTTTCCCATTTTATGTACTTTTATGACTCTCCATGAATATCTTCAATCAAATCTGTTGATTTTTAAATGTTTAAAGAGTTATTAAAACCTGGACAAAACAGACTCTTGGAACTAATTTAGCAATCCCAATCAGAAGGAATGGAAAACCTACCTGTTGAAGGAACAAAGGGAAAGGGCCCAAGGAATTCTCTTGCATTGAGCAGGGGATAGGCGCCCATCTCCTCTTGGAACGCCTGAGAACAGTCTCTTTAGTGTGTCTCTTCCTCAGTACCTGAATTTAGAGAAAGAAAATTAACAATAAACAAAAGCATCACAGCCTACTTCATTGTAAAACAGTGGATGGACCATAAATCTAACACCTCTCTGGAGGCTCAGTGTCAGGAATTTCCATGCTGAAACTAAAGACCAGATAATAAGGTCTTCTTTGTGTTCGAAGGATAAGAAAGAATGTATCCAGACTTTAAAGGTTTCATGAACCAAAGAATTTAATTTCACATACCTTTACAACACTGACCATACTTTCAGGTTAGGAAAATTATCACTGTACTCTCAGTTCTTCCTGTTCCATCCCAAAATGAGATGGAGAACACATCCTCTTTCAGACAATCTATAGACAGCATTTACTTGTTCTTTCTGCTAAAACCTCATGCTCTCAGGTGAACTATAGTGAGATAATGCATGTTCTTCATTGCCTGAACACTCTACCTGCACTGTCCAATATGGTAGCCACAAGCCACATGTGACTATTTAAACTAATTAGAATTAAATAAAATATAAATTCCACCCTTCAGTTGTACTAGCCACATACTAAGTAGCAGTAGCCATTAATATTGGGTGACCATATCACACAGTGCAGATTACAGAACCTTTCCATCACTGTAGAAAGTACTATTGGAGTTTTTAGTGATTTCCATCTAAGCAGTCATTTAAGCATTTAGATGACTTTTTCATTAATACACTTCACATCGATTAGTTGTAATCCAGTGAGTACTTTCACAACGGCATTCCTCATGACACGGAATTTAGAACTACAGTCAACAATCAATGAGTGGTGGCTAATACCATTCAGACGCATACATACTCCAGGATTTCCATCCTATTTTAACATCAGAATCACTGTGGCACTTGAAATCAACCTCTTATTCACTGGGAACTACTGCACTTAATATTAATTTAACATGTACCTATTGACTATGGGTCTGGTGTAAATGAGGCTATAAACACAAAAGGGATTGATTCGTGCCCTTCAGCAACGACAGGTAAATTGTTTGTGCTAATAAAAAATGCCCAATGCTACAACAGAGGGATAACCAAACTGACACTGGCACACAAAAGCAAGTAGACTTTAGAGGTGGAAGAAACCTTCACAGAGGAGGTGTCATTTAGATTTAACAAAGTAAGATCCAATGTCTAATCAGTGTTGAAAAGGGAAGGAGAAGGAGGGAAGGGAGGAGGAAGGAAGGGAAAGCAAACAGAAGGAAGAGAAAAGATAAAGAAAATAAAGCCTATTTTTTCTTTTGTCTTCTTTGCAACCTTTAATGAGAGTATTTAAATGAGAAGAAAAACATGCCTGAAAATATCAATGTACTTTGAATACCTTCTTCTGATGTTCCAGGAGCACAGGAATCTCTTTCTGTGTCTGTTTCTTTGAGTCAGAAAGCCATATGGTGAAAGATCTTTTCTCATCAGACAACACAACAGCATGGGCTGTGTATACTGACCCATCTTCTAGAACTCTGAAATCAGGATCACTGGATTGGATGTGGTCTGCAGATCCGAGGCACTCTTTCAAATTAACTGCAAGTAGGAATTTCCAAGTTGTAACGTAAGAAACACAAGCAAAAAGAAAAACAGTGTTAAAATAATTTATACAATCTTCTTCAAAATCCTGAAGTGAAATGAAATGAACTAATCACTCTGCATTTATCAAATATCTTAAGACTCTTTACATGTATTTTTTTAAGTGTTAATACTTTCTCTGTTAAAAAAATGACAATTCTGGATTGTATATTTGTATTAAATAAGGTTTTTTAAACCTTTATATGCTTCTAAGAGGCTTATGAAAATGATCTTCCTATTAAAGACGTCTGTGTGTTGCAATCATGACAAAGCTGAGCTACATGCCCGCCCACACAGCTGGATAAACAAACAGAAAAGTTTTCCTTAACAATATAGTCTGAGTCTTTTAAGATACACCTGTGTTAAGCCAGAAGTTTCACACAAAGAGTGACAGAGTGTATGAGTTTGGCAAACAGTCAAGTAAGAAAAATCTTTAAATTCTTCCCACTAGCGCTTTTCTGTCACATCTCCCCCACCCCCCACCCTGACCCTCACCAACGCCCCAGGGGCCCAGAGTTCTCTTTGTGTTCCTGTTCCTTGCTTTCCCGGGCTCCCCAGTGAAATGCTATGTGGAATCCTCTCCCCCTGGAAATTTTCCCAAGTGAAAAGTCATAAAATATAAGTATCATACAAGTGTTTTGATACTTATATCAAAAGTATCAAATCCATCCCATTCGTCCACTATCTGCTTTGACAGAGACCAAACTGATACATTAATACACACTTAAGTAATAACCTAATACTCACTTAAGTAATATCATCTCAAAAGATTCATGTTACCCATGTATAGTGTTTTCACTTTAATCCAAATCTGTCACAGATGGAAACGTTAAGTCAAAATGAAGTGAACATCTTTAGAAGTGATGACACATTTCTCTCGTGTTCACATTTTTAGCAGAGTGATAACCTCTGGTCTATTCCCCTGGAGGAACATCCCCGACTTCTCTTTACATCCTCTCCTTTCTTCCTTCCCAGAAATGGGACACTGTTGAAAATTAATGTGGCGTCTCTGGGACAAGCTATATCTCTGAAAAAAACATGATGCTTTTCCTCCAATATTCCCTGTACCACAGGGAAAGTCCACCTGGACAGAGCTTCCCAGCTGTTGGGAAAGGTTGAGGTTCCCTAACTTCTCAAGTGTGCAAATGGCTGATTAAGCGCAGTTTTGAATGGAATAGTTCACCTTGTTATATTTCTCACTGCAGCTATGGCATTGATAAAAATACCGCTCTGATTCTCTCAGGTCCTTACCTATATCTCTCCAGTGCTTAGAATCCTAGAGTAATGAAAGGGCTACATTCTACATGTAATTCTTTATGTAATTTTTACTGTTAAAACATAAGTGACTACAAAAGCACGGATTAGCACATGTTCATTAGAATCGATGACAGAATTCTATAGAGTTCTAAAGAACAGAACATATATTTTAAACTTGACTTGTATCTAATTATTGGTTCCGGCTAATTCCAAAAGGCAAAGATTGGATAACATGCTCTTTCCAGCATAAGTAAATTAAATTTCTGTTTTAAAAACACTGTTTTGGGCTTCCCTCGTGGCGCAGTGGTTGAGAGTCCGCCTGCTGATGCAGGGGACACGGGTTTGTGCCCTGGTCCAGGAAGATCCCACATGCCGCGGAGCGGCTGGGCCCGTGAGCCATGGCCGCTGAGCCTGCACCTCCGGAGCCTGTGCTCCGCAACGGGAGAGGACACAACAGTGAGGGGCCCGTGTACCGCAAAAAACAACAAAAACAAAAACAAAAAAACACTGTTTTGAAATTGCTCACCTCTGCCAACCACTTTGTCTGCCTCTAGTTTGGAAGGTATATGAAATATCACCTTTTTGCAAGCTTCACAAGCAAAACTGAAGACCTAGGAAAAAATGGTCACATTAATACAGTATAGAATAAAGAACTAAGTTTTAGATATGCAAGATATATTAAGTCCTAGAGATCTACAGCTAGCAATACTGTATTGTATACTTAAAATTTTTGCTGAGAGTAAATCTTATGCTAAGTGTTCTTACCAAAAGAAAATAATAATAATATATAAAGAAGGTGAGAGGAAACTTGGAGGTAATGGATATGTTTATGGGATAGATGGTGATGATGTTCTCATGGGTACATACTTATCTCCAAGCTCATCAATTGGTGTACATTGAATATGCACAGCTTTTTGTGTGTCCATTTCACCTCAATAACATAGTTTTTAGAAAAGAATAAAGAACAAAGCCATATGATCATCTCAATAGATGCAAGCAATTGACAAAATCCAACACCGACTTACAATTAAAAACTTTCAACAAACTAGGAATTCAAGAGATTTTGCTCAATGTGATAAAGGGCATCTATGAAAAACATCCTACTTAACAGAGAAAGACTGAATGCTTTCCTCTGACATAAAGAACAAGACAATGATGCCTACTCTCACCACCTCTATTCAACATTGTACTGGAGGTTCTAGCCAGGGTAATTACACACACACACAAATAAAATTAAAGGCATCCAGATTGGGAAAGAAGAAATAAAATAGTCTCTATTTTCAAATGATATGATCTTGTACATAGAAAATCCTAAGGAATCCACTAAAAACTATCAAAAAAATAATAAGTGGTTTCAGCAAGGTTGCAGGATACAAGATCAACATACAAAAACCGATTGTGTTCCTATATACTAGCAATAAAAAAATCTGAAAACAAAATTAAGCAAACAATTCTAGTCACAATAGATATCCCACCTTCACAGATTAAAAGACGTATTCCCAAAATTCATCTAACAAATTCAATGCACTCCCTATTGAAATCCCAAATAACTTTTTTTGCAGAAATTAAAAATCAATCCTTGAGGAAATGCAAGGGACCCAAAGACCCAAATAAACTTGAAAAAGAACAAAGTTGAAAGATTTCCCAATTTCAAAACTTACTATAAAAAACAATAATCAAGGCAGAGTAGTACTAGTGTCAGGACAAACATATAGATGAATGGAATGGAACTGAAATTCCATAAATAGGCCCTTACATATTTAAAAATATATTATTGGTTTTGTTTGCTGCCACTTATTTTAGTATTTCAAATATATGTTCGCAAGTAAGATCAGGCTACTACTTTTCAACTTCATACCATCCTCATAAAATGAGTTAGGGAGAGTTCCACTTCTTTCTGTTCTTTGAAACAATGTATATAAGGTAGAGATTATCTGTTCCATATAATTATGGAAAAATTCACCCATCTCAGGTCCGGGCTTGATGGATATGACAGTGTGTGTATGTGGAGACATTTGGCTTCCAATTCAGTGTCTTTATAAGTCTATTTACAGTTTGTATACCTCCTCGAGTCAACGTTGGTAATTTGTATCTTGTAGAAAATTGCCTATTTTGTCTCTTTTCAAATGAATTAGAATAATATATTAATATTATTATCTACTTTTTAAAACATCTGTCCTCTCCACAACTGTGCCTCTTTTTATTCCTAATATTGTCTTATCTGTGCCTTCTCTATTTTTCACTTGTTCAGTCATAGCAGGTTGGTCTATACTTTCAAATGATAGCATTGGTTTTGCTAATCCTCTATATTGCTTGTTTCTTTTTCCTTTTTTAACTGTTCTTCATAAGATATATTCTAAGTACACGTGTATTTTAAGAAATAATAAAAGAAACACTAGGGCACTTACCTTCAAAGTTAAGAAATAAAACATTACTATTATTTTCAAAGTCCCTATATAACTCTCCCTAACTGCATTTTCTTCTTGACTTCAACCTCTCCAAATATCAATAATGAATGATATTTTTTTGTAAATCATTTATTTCCCTATTTCTGCTTAATTTTATCCCATGAGTATGTATCCCTAAAGAAAATTGGTTTGTTTTGCCAACTTTAGGCTTTAAATATATGTAGTCATATGCCAATTATATGCAACTTGATTTCTTTCCTCAAATTATGTTTGTGAAATAGATCCATGCTGAATATATAGCAGCAGCCCATTCATCTTTGTCGCTGTATAGTACATCACTGGAAAGCAGGTACAATTAATTCATTAATATAAGGGATATTGGAAAGGATGATATTCATATATAGATTTCAGTTATGCCATGTTTCCTGAATTATAAAGAAATTTGATACTATGTTTGTGGGGACTGCATATATTACTGAAAATAAAGTAAAAACATAAAATAAAATAAAACCACCATTAATTAGCAATGATGAGCTAATGACTTTTAAAGGTATTTTAAAAGTAACTTTTGTACAAATTAGTGCCCAACAACAAAAAAATACAACATACAAAAAAAATTTTAAAGATTAATGAATTATGGATTGACTATTTGAGCTATAAAAGAATTTATTTTAATGAAGAACCCTCCAGGACAACTTTAAATATCTGACATAAAACTTAGAGTTGCGAGCAACTTTAAATTAAAATGTAACAAATTAAGTTTTAAAAAATGATAATATAAAGTATTATCTACTCTAGTCTGGGAAAAATGAATTGCTTTGTTTCACTTTACAGTACTGTCCAAATTGTATTAATTGTATCATAGAAAGCTTATCATACAAATCATTAAATCCTGATAGAACTATCTAATGCCAAAGGGAGAGTGAAAACACAGGCATACGTGTCAGTGTTTCATTTTTGTGCTGTTGTTCAATTTTAGAGTGAATAGGCAAGGTAGGCTTTCTAAAATAACACCTTTTTCAATAGAGGAAAAAGAAGCCAAAGAACAGAAATTTATAGAGTATCTGAAACATAAAGGAGATCTTGACTGAGCATATCGGTTACAGAATTTTCAATTCGTCGTTTCTCCTGTGGACACTTGCCATCTTAGAGACGGAAATCTTACTTTCAAGTTCTTACCACCCTGAATTGTAGGATTTACCTTTCTGTATTCTCAGTGCTTTGATGATTCTACTAAATTTCTTTCTAACCAAACTCTGTATGATGGGATTCTAGTTAAATGGAAAGTATGATTAGCTGCAGGTCACCAGAGATGCCATATATGGGATGGCAACTGCCACAAGGATTACAACAGGGCCCAAAAATGTGCACAGCTTACATGTATTTAGTGACTCAGAGAGTGCTGCACCATTTAGCTGTATCTCAATATGAGCACCAATAATCTCCATTAAAGAAGGTAGGTGATAATGAACTGATATAAATATATACTACAGCTCTGACTTCCTTAAGATGGTGGTTTTGAAATAAACTAGTTCGCATTTACTTATTTTATTTGTCCTAAGCTTTTTTCCCCACTAATGCAAAAGATAATAGAAAGTATTATACTCACTTTTATTTTAAAAATTGAATATGTCAAATGTTATCAAGAACAATAATAACAAAAAAGTCTGTTAAAGGAGTCACATTATTCTCAAATGCTATAAAGTCTGAAAAGACAGAATGCCCGTTTGTCAACATAGGTTGCAGGCAGAATTTCACATACTCCAAGGGGAAAAGCATGTTATGTTATAAAGAAAAATACTATTTTAATTCATTTTGAAGAGCCCTTTTAGCAAGTGATAGATTAACCATGTCCAAGTACATACCATTTATAATATATAATAGTAAATATAATTCCCAAAGTGGATTTGATATGGCAAACAATATTCAACACACATATAAAAGGATCTCATTATTTATAACAGGGCAGAAGACATCTGAGCAACTGAGCTAATGTGAATTAGTTTTCACCATTCCTAACAATTTTGCTACTTTAAAAGGAGAAACATTTTAAGAGATACTCAGTGCTTTCAACAATAATGGGATGATCTGACACGTTTCTTTTCTAGTTTCCCCCTCTCCTTTCTTCCTTTTCTTTGTATATGTGTATGGAAGGATGATTAGGAATTGTAGTTAATTGTAGCAGTTTGGAGTATACTGAGGATAGAAAGGTGGGAAAGGGATGCAGATTCAGGAGAAAAGTGCAGAAGGGAAGATTCCACAACCTATGGGGCAGCTCAGTGGGAAAGCTAACACCTTAAAAGTCTCAGTTTTCTGTTGAAGAGCTCACTTCAAACAAGGAATTGTCTTTGAGAAATCCATTAAGGGGTCCATAAAATGAAAACTGCGTTTCTAAAATGTTATGCCTTTAATATTATACCGAAGAGTCCTAGGAGTCAAAAGGAAATACAGATATAGGATGGTCAACAGAAGTCTTAGTTTATCCGTCTGGACAGAAATTGAAGTTGTCTGTAAACTGGGGATTGCAGGTGAAAGAAATTATTCTATATACACTCTCTAGTATACAAGTCTCCAGACAGACCATTTAATCTAAACTTTAGGAAATTCTTTTAAAAAATAATCCTAAAGGAAGTCATACACTAAAGCTGATGCTATCCCTGTTTAGATGTACAGGCACTTTCCTGCCTTGCCGCGCCCCAGTACTCCCACCACCACACCCCGCCACCCGGACAGATACTCGCATTCCACGCCCTCCCCTCCAGCGAATACACGAGAAATCTTGAGAACACAGCACCTCCGCTGTTTTCTTCTCCCCATTCCGGGATTCCTTTCGCAGGGAAAACACAAAACACTAAATTCATGCTTTTAAACATATTAGCTGGAAACACTTTCAAAGATATCACAAAAGAGCGCACTTTGAGAGCAGTTCCCACTTGTAAAGAGTCATTTCATCAGCTCATTTTGTTGGAACAGCTGCCTGACAGGTCGACGCCCTCATCTGTACAATTTCTTGTCCATAAATATATCTTAGGTCATAACTACTAAACCATTATTCATAACTCGATGATTCAAAGAGAGGTCAAAGCTGGCACCCACACGCCCTGCTTGGGGGCTGAGAGCAGCAAGAATCCAAGTAGCCAGAGTCGACCTGCTCCCGAGCCAGGCTGGTCCTCTCGCCACCGGACCAAGCGCGGGGCAGTCGGGAGTTCGCAGCTTCTTTCCAGAGCACGTCTTGAGCGCAGCCGTGGTCTCGCCCGCAGCTCCGCGTAATCGCACAGAATTCCCGATTTTTCGTTTTGTGTATCGCGAGTTCTCCGAGACTTGTCCGTACCTTCCTCTCGGGGTGTATCTCATCTTGGGTCTCAGGTTTCCTGGGCATAGAAGACCCCCAGGCTGGGCTCTGGGCTTGCGCAGTCCTTCCTGGAGCCGGACAAAGAACCACCCAATCCCACGCCTCTCCCAACACTCCTCTCAGCCTGATTCTATCCCCTCAGCCCCACCCAACTCCCCCATCACACCGCCGACCCAATCCCCATCCCTAATGGAGCCGCGCACGCCTCGCGCCCCAGGTATACTCCGGGTGGCCAGCGCTGGTGGACCGCTCAGGTGAGTTGCTTCAACGGAGGCAAAACCTGGAAGCCATTTTTCAGAGGTAACTCAACGCCGGCACCCAGGGGCACCGCTCCAACCCCTCCTCTCACCAGCGTCCCCATCCCAGGGGACCCTGGGGTAGGGGGTCAGCCCCTGTAACTCACTCAGGGCTCCTCCAAAACCTAACCCAACACTCTTCTTCGCTCTCGACCCAAACCCACCCCAACCATCATCACCAGCCCTAGGAGCCAGGAAAGGAGCGCGAACCCCAAGCCGGCCCACTCGCCACGGCGCACGAGAGAGCTCAGCGAAGCGGGAGCCCATCCCGTAATTCAAACAATCGAACAAGTCCGAAACAAAACCCTCAGTCCGGAACTGACTGAGGACTCGTTTCCCATCCTCATCCCTCAGACCCCGAATCTGGCTCGTCTGTGCCCCGCCCGCCCCCACCCCCATGGAGCTGAGCCGCGGATGTCACCTTTCGGTCGGCTTCCCCCCACCGCTCCCCCTGCAGGACCAGGGCCCATTCGACCCCCTGCCGCCTCCCGGCTCCGGGTAGGTGGTCGCGCCCCACCCCGCCCGGGCTCCACTCACCACAAGGGTCAGCAGTAGCTGCCTGCAGAGAGCTCCGCGCAGGGAGCTCTGGGGCCCGGCGGCAGCCATCGGGGTGCGGGGCCGGAGAGGAGGACGCAGGCACCGGGCGGGACGTAAGAGACCAGAGCCCGCCGAGGTGCGGCGGAGCGGAGGTGCACTTCTTTCAGCTGCTCGTTACGTCGCCCGGGACTTTTTCAGGTTTGCGTGCCGGAGGGCGTTTTCACTCCTGAGACAGGATTGGACTCGGGAGACGCGGAGACGCCCCTCCTCGTTTTTTCTCAAGTTTTATCACCGCGAGAAGCTCTGGGGAGCTGCCCAAGACTGCCCTTAGGCTTCTCGGAGGCCGCGCCGGGTGCTCGCTCGCGGGAAAGCTGTCCAGGCCACCCCCTCTCTGCCAGCTCTCCCACGCCCCTCCTCCGCCCCCGGCTGCCACGCCTTTCGCGCAAAGCTCAGTAGGGTCTTCCTCGCAGACAATGCTTGGCGCGTTCCTACTGCGGAAGCCAAAACCGCCTGCAGGGATCCCTGCCCCAACACGGGCGCTCCTGGGTGCCAGCAACACCCTTGTCACTGGACCAGCGGATCCTCCCTTCAACATCTGATCAAATGCTGGGCAAAGTCTCCTGGTTAATGCAAAATATATGTATTCTACCCAAATTTGCCTCACACGATAAGATAAAGGACGGGAGGGGAAATTATCCCAAGAGGCATGAATAAGCTGACACTTGTACCAGAAATTAAAAGCAAATAAAGGAAATTCTGATATCTTACCATTTTCACGCACCCAAAATATGAGGGATTACACTCAAAGCTTTCATTTCCTGCCAATCTCGTGGCCTTATCTGAGTCTTCTAAGAATTTGTTCTTCTTATATGAAATTATTGATTTGAGTAATTACCTGGTAATTATACTAAGATGCAATTTTTCGGTTTGTGGTAAAAGAAAAATCTACCACACAAAAGCTTCTAGTCTAAAATGAGGCTTACAGATTCAATATCATTCGACAAATGTTTATCACTGCCCAGAGTTGCACAGGCACTGGGGCTGGAGGAAAGAAAATGCACAAAACCCAGTTCCTGCCCAAAGCAATTCAAAGTCTATGAGGGAATAAAGGCATTCATCATAGCCCAGTATGCTAAACCTTTTAATAGAAAGGAAGCTTACAACACTAGGGCACATTCCTTTGTTTCTCTCTAGACTGAGTTTTGTGTCCTCTAAGGCCCCACCTAGTAGACTCAGGATGAACTCCCTCTTACATATGTGCTGTTGCTTCTTAAAGTCCGTGCACAAGTTCCAAGGTCAGGACCCTCAGACACTGCAGATTAATCAGAGAAGGCACTAAGGCCTTCATTCATCCCACCCTAGTCACCCCAATAGGCTGCTTGTCTAAGCCACGTGTTTCCCTAAAACTCACAGGCCTAAGCTCTCAGGTCTCAAACCCTAAGCTGAGCTTCCCAGTCCCACCTCTGAGGCATGCAAGGCTCCTATGCACCCATCAGAGACCCTGTTTCACCTCTGGAGGCCTCGTATGGAAGAGCTCTTCCAACCTCAGAGAACGCTCTCCATACTTCACTCCAACCATTTTCACCTCCCATCCTCCAGACCCTCACCTTGACCCATGACCTCAAGACCAAGCCTCTCAAAGTATCCTCTGGCCCCAGGCCAACTTTAGAAAGAAGCCAGGATGATAGCTCTCATCAGAAGGCAAATTGGCTAGCACTTGATTTTGGACCCTCAGCCTCCAGAACTAAATAATGTTTGAGATAAGAACCAAGGAGAAGGGTAGGAACATGTTTTGGGCAAAGACCATACTAATAGCCCTAGCAGAGCTCTCAGGAGTCTTGTAAGGGTTTCCCACATCAAGGAAGTAGGAAAGAGTTTCTTCAGAACCACTGGATGGAAGACCTGTGCTGAGAATCAGGTTAGAAAGGTAGTCTTCTAACAAACCAGGCTGAGGAGTTGAATTTCATCCTAGAGGAGATGGAGAATCATCCACTCAATCTGTAAGAAAGATGATCACTTTGGGTGAGTTAATGCGCTCATTAACTTCATTAATGAACCTGTTTCTGCCATGATATAGCTTTTCCTTAATATTTAGGAAATAAAAGATTTGAAATGTTTTTCTTTATGCTCAGTAGCCCTAGTTTTCAGTGATTTCAACTTTGTCTAATAGAGTCTGACCTGATTACTACTGTCTTGCATGTGACTAAAACCATAAGATAGCTATCATTTGCTGTATAATTAAGGCGATTGTTAAACCTACTGACTATATATGACAGTTACTCTGAGCTTCTATGTTTAGCTTCTACAAAATAAAAATTATAGGAATCTATTCCAGAAATAGTGTAAGAAAGCATATTGGTGATATTTTCTATTTGTATTGTAAAATTCTAGGTGCAATATGAATACTGAATAATAACATTATGGAGTATAACTATCTTGGAATTTCCTGTTTTGCTAAGACATGTATTTGTCCACCATGAGTATATTAAAGTCCTAATAAAAAGCAATGTGTTTTTATAATTTAGAAAAGAATCTTCATAGGCAGTTATAATTATAAATATGACTTGAAGACAAATTTAAGAATTGCTTTTATTTCTGCTGTGGAGATTATAATTTTAAATGAAATTGTTGAAAATTTATTTAAAACCTGAGCTTTAGTTTGAATATAGTTAGAACTGGATGCCTTCTATAATAAAATTAATTTTAAATCATCATGAGACATCATAAGGCATAAAGAGTTATTCTGAAATGTCTTTATTTTAATACCCTGTACCCCAAACTGGAAGTCAGTTGGAAGTCACGACTAAAAGAATAATGTACAAAAATGGGAAAGAAATATGATTTTTCCTTGTTATCTTCTTAGTTTGAGGGTAAGAGCAGCAATAAATAGAAGATCAAAAATGGAAGATGATCTTAAGCTAACGTCTAAAACTTCAGGGATCCAGGTGAATTGTCAAATTTTCAGTAGAAAGCAAACTTAAGGTCATCAGGAAGAGTTCTCTGTAGCTAGGAGGGATCTCTGGCCACAGAAAGGGTAAAGACCCTAGGAGCTGGGAGCCGACTCCTAGCCCGCTGAGAAGGCTGCCTTGCACAACTCCGCGCCCACAGGTGCTGGTCTCACACACCCACTCACCTCAGTGGTTTATATGGGCGGTGACACCACAAATGTGGGTCCCCTCACACACGCCTATAAAACACAACCAGTACAACTGTATGATGTTTGGAACAAATTTGCTGGTAAGGGAAGAGATATTTATGAAAAGCTTAAATTAAAAGCAAGTAAAAGTTTCATGTTGAATAGTCCTACTAGTGACACAGAATGATTTCTGCCCTGAGACGTTAGCTCCGAAGCATTTGTAGAATATTATTTAGGGTAAATAGTCACGGTAATGAACAGTATTCAAACAAATTGCTTGCTGGAACAAGAGTGGGAAATACTGTACAAACATGTAGTCAAATGCCAGGAGCGTTCTCAGACTTAATTTTTAGAAATTAGCTCCCCTTAGTGTATCCACTTGCTCTTTTAGAGAAGGCTCTTCCCTGGTGCTTGGCAACTGGGTGGTCGGATTCTCTCATCTCCACTACTGTTTTCCTCTAAGAGTACTAAATTCTGCTACTGCCCTTCCAGCCTCCAGGAGAGGATGCTGCTTTTCCTGTAGCACCTTTCCCAAAGTGTGGCGGTAGGTCCTCCACAAATTTCCCACAGCGCCGCTAAGAACGGCCTTGATTTTTTTGTGTGTGTGTCATTTAAAAAGACTGCTGGAGACAGTTGACGTCAAGAGTAACCTATAATATTGCATTGATGCTCAGGACGAGAGCCATCCACGATCTCCATCAACCTCACGGCAAGCACCCCTCCCAGCGCTATTTCCACCCCCATGGAAATGCTCCGGGAAACATACAGAACCTCGAGCCTAGACCAGAATGAGCCCTGGCCTCCCAGGGAACAGAAGTTTACCTTTCCTCCTCTTCTGTGCTGTGTCCTTACTCCTGAGGATTAATTTCTACCCAGAGTGATTGACAGTAGGATTACCCATTTCTTTCCGGAGAAAACACTCCCAGCCACAGAGGTGTGACCTTTCACTCTAACCTTGCAACAAACATTCAAAAATTGAACATTTGTACATCTCTCAAACTCAGAAATATCCAGTTTAAGAAACACCATGATAATAGTCCAATCCAGATAGGGTGTGCCAGGCTCAGAAAGGCTCCCTTTCAGTCTCTCCTTATTAATAAATGACTCAAGGACTATTACAATAGTTTTACTCTTTCTCCACGGAAATCTTCAGACGCCCTGACAAATAGCCTCTCTTCTGCAAACAGGCCTTTCAAGGAGAGAGGAATGTTCTCCTGGTGACTTCTCACCAGGCTGGAAGGAAGACGGATTTCCACACAGAAAACAACTCCATTGTGTGAGTGATAACTTCTTACATTAACTACACAAACCCAGGGTAACAAAGTCCTCCTACAGGGTCAATTTAGTCCTTCCTATCTTGGAATCATCCCATAATCCTTCACTTCATGTCAGCATGAAAATCTCTTCCCACCGGGTGAGGCTTTAGTTTCTCCTATATGTTCTCATGTCGCCAGGAGAGCACATTGTGTGCATCTGTTGTTCAAAGAGCATTACTCACGGATGAAGGCTACAGGTGTGAATGGGCCAACTTCCAGATGCCATGTGTCATTCATCTGATTCATTGGCCCGTCAGCCTTCTTTTTTCCCAGAAGTTTAGGAGGACCATCCCTCAAAATCAGCTTGGGGAAGTGGCAGACCCCCAGCTCAGATGCCTATCAGCTAGCTCAGGAGTGGAGAAACAGATTTTCCCACCAGTTCTCTATGGGCAGTAAATTATTAAATTCAGCAGTTATTATTTATTGTTCTTAATTGTTGATTTTATTTTAAATTATCTACTCATTAATTTTATCTACTTAAGATTTATTCAACTTGATTTGTTTTTTTCTTTTCCGCCTGCCCATTTTCCCAAGCCCTCTGTCACTAGATAAGGAGTAGCTTTCTACCAATTAGCTACTTAGTGTTCACTGAACAAGCCAAACACCAAGGTTCTCTCCTTGCACTGCTTTCAAGCATCATACTTGTGTTTGCCTTTCAACATTATGATAAGCTGCACTTTTCCCTAATTGATAAGTTCTAGTCTTAACTTACACACATCTATGTAAGGTTATCCCAGATCCCTATTCCTCTAAACAACCCTAATGCAGGGATCTTACCTGAATGTTAAAAGAAAAAGAGAGAAAGAAGCTAGAAATATTCCTATTAGGCATGTAGGCATGTCCCAGAAAGCCTATTTTGTTGTCCCTTTCTCCTAAGGTTGCAGTGTTCTTGACATGTGCAATAAAATTGGCTGCTTCTCCCAGATTCCAAGTTCTGTTTGGATGGTGGTCCAAGAAAGACTTGATCTTAACTATAATATTTCACTTTAAAAATGAGAATCTGTTACCAAAATCACCCTTTCAGGCCCCCAAAGTAATAAATAGTACTTTTAGACATCTCAAAATAAATTATTCCAAACTCACAGAGACATCCTTAAGAACTTTATTTCCTACTCAAAACAATGTTAAGTAGAGCCCTGAACCAAGATGGTGGAGTAGAAGGATATGCTCTCACTCCCTCTTGCGAGAACACCAGAATCACAACTAGCTGCTGGACAATCATCGACAGGAGGACACTGGAACTCACCAAAAAAAGATACCCCACATCCAAAGACAAAGGAGAAGCCACAATGAGATGGTAGGAGTGGCACAATCACAGTAAAAGCAAATCCCATAACTGCTGGCTGAGTGACTCACAGACTGGAGAACACTTATACCACAGAAGTCCACCCACTGGAGTGAAGGTTCTGAGCCCCATGTCAGGCTTCCCAACCTGGGGGTCCAGCAACAGGAGGAGGAATCCTAGAGAATCAGACTTTGAAGGCTAGTGGGATTTGATTGCAGGACTTCAACAGGACTGGGGGAAACAGAGACTCCACTCTTGGAGGGCACACACAAAGTAGAGTGTGCATCGGGACCCAGGGGAAGGAGCAGTGACCCCAGGGGAGACTGAACCAGATCTACCTGCTAGTGTTGGAGGGTCTCCTGCAGAGGTTGGGGGTGGCTGTAACACTGGTAGCAGAACTTCCAGGAAGTAGTCCTTGGCGTGAGCCCTCCCAGAGTCCACCATTAACCCCACCAAAGAGCCCAGGTAGGCTCCGGTGTTGGGTTGCCTCAGGCCAAACAACCAACAGGGAAGGGGAAGGAACCCAGCCCCACCCATCAGCAGTCAAGTGGATTAAAGTTTTACCGAGCTCTGCTCACCAGAGGAACAGTCAGCTCTACCCACCACCAGGCCCTCCCATCAGGAAACTTGCCCAAGCTTCTTAGATCGCCGCATTCACCAGAGGGCAGACAGCAGAAGCAAGAAGAACTACAGTCCTGCAGCCTGTGGAACAAAAACCATATTCACAGAAAGATAGACAAGATGAAAAGGCAGAGGGCTATGAACCAGATGAAGGAACAAGATAAAACCCCAGAAAAACAACTAAATAAAGTGGAGATAGGCAACCTTCCAGAAAAAGAATTCAGAATAATGAGAGTGAAGATGATCCAGGACCTCGGAAAAAGAATGAAGGCAAAGGTCGAGAAGATGGAAGAAATGTTTAACAAAGACCTAGAAGAATTAAAGAACAAACAAACAGAGATGGAAAATACAATAACTGAAATGAAAGCTACACTAGAAGGAATCAATAGCATAATAACCAAGGCAGAAGAATGGATAAGTGACCTGGAAGACAGAATGGTGGAATTCACTGCTGTGGAACAGAATAAAGAAAAAAGAACGAAAAGAAATGAAGTCAGCCTAAGAGACCTCTGGGACAACATTAAATGCAACAACATTCGCATTATAGGGGTCCCAGAAGGAGAAGAGAGAGAGAAAGGGCCAGAGAAAATATTTGACGAGATTATAGTTGAAAACTTCCCAAACATGTGAAGGAAATAGCCACCCAAGTCCAGGAAGCACAGAGAGTCCCATACAGGATAAACCCAAGGAGAAACATGCCAAGACACAGTAATCAAATTGGCAAAAATTAAAGACAAAGAAAAATTATTGAAAGCAGCAAGGGACAAATGACATATAACATACAAGGGAGATCCCATAAGGTTAACAGCTGATTTCTCAGCAGAAACTCTACAGGACAGAAGGGACTGGAATGATATACTTAAAATGATGAAAGGGAAGAAGCTACAACCAAGAGTACTCTACCCAGCAAGGATCTCATTCAGATTCGATGGAGGAATCAAAAGCTTTACAGACAAGCAAAAGCTAAGAGAATTCAGCACCACCAAACCAGCTTTACAACAAATGCTAAAGGAACTTCTCTTAGTGGGAAACACAAGAGAAGAAAATGACCTAAAAAAACAAACCCAAAACAATTAAGAAAATGTTCATAGGAACATACATATCGATAATTACCTTAAATGTAAATGGATTAAATGCTCCAACCAAAAGACACAGGCTTGCTGAGTGGATACAAAAACAAGACCCATATATATGCTGTCTACAAGAGACCCACTTCAGACCTAGGGACACATACAGACTGAAAGTGAGGGGATGGAAAAAAGATATTCCATGCAAATGGAAATCAAGAGAAAGCTGGAGTAGCAACACTCATATCTGATAAAACAGATTTTAAAATAAAGAATGTTACAAGAGACAAGGAAGGACACTGCATAATGATCAAGGGATCAATCCAAGAAGAAGATATAACAATTAAAAATATATATGCACACAATATAGGCGCACCTCAATACATAGGGCATCTGCTAACAGCTATAAAACAGGAAATCTTCTTTAACACCTCACTTACACCAATGGACAGATCATCCAAAATGAAAATAAATAAGGATGCAGAAGCTTTAAATGACACAATAGACGAGATAGATTTAACTGATATTTATAGGACATTCCATCCAGAAACAGCAGATTACACTTTCTTCTCAAGTGCACACGGAATATTCCCTGGGATAGATCACATCTTGGGTCACAAATCAAGCCTCAGTAAATTTAAGAAAATTGGAATCACATCAAGCTTCTTTTCTGACCAAAACGCTATGAGATTAGAAATCAATTACAGGGGAAAAAACCATAAAAAACACAAAGACATGGAGGCTAAACAATACGTTACTAAATAACCAAGAGATCAATCACTGAAGAAATCAAAGAGGAAATCAAAACATGCCTAGAGACAAATGACAATAAAAACACGACGATCCAAAACCTATGGGATGCAGCAAAAGCAGTTCTAAGAGGGAAGTTTATAGCTATACAACCCTACCTCAAGACACAAGAAAAATCTCAAATAAACAATTGAACCTTACACCTAAAAGAACTAGAGAAAGAAGAACAAACAAAACCCAGAGTTAGCAGAAGGAAAGAAATAATGAAGATCATGGCAGAAATAAATGAAATAGAAACAAAGAAAACAATAGCAAAGATCAATAAAACTAAAAGCTGGTTCTTTGAGAAGATAAACAAAATTGATAAACCATTAGTCAGACTCATCAAGAAAAAGAGGGAGAGGACTCAAATCATTAAAATTAGAAATGAAAAAGGAGAAGTTACAACAGACACCGCAGAAATACAAAGCATCCTAAGAGACTACTACAAGCAACTCTATGCCAATGAAATGGACAACCTGGAAGGAATGGACAAATTCTTAGAAAGGTAGAAACTTCCAAGACTGAACCAGGAATAAACAGAAAATATGAACAGACCAATCACAAGTAATGAAATTGAAACTGTGATTAAAACTCTTCCAACAATCAAAAGTCCAGGACCAGATGGCTTCACAGGTGAATTCTATCAAACATTTAGAAAAGAGATAACACCCATCCTTCTCAAACTCTTCCAAAAAATTGCAGAGGAAGGATTACTCCCAAGCTCATTCTATGAGGCCACCATCACCCTGATACCAAAACCAGACAAAGATACTACAAAAAAAGAAAATTACAGACCAAATCTCTGATGAATATAGATGCAAAAATCCTCAACAAAATACTAGCAAACAGAATCCAACAACACATTAAAAGGATCATACACCATGATCAAGTGAGATTTATCCCAGGGTTGCAAGGATTCTTCAATATATGCAGATCAATCAATGTGATACACCATATTAACAAACTGAAGAATAAAAACCATATGATCATCTGAATAGATGCAGAAAAAGCTTTTGACAAAATTCAACACCCATTTATGATAAAAACACTCCAGAAAGTGGGCATAGAGGGAACCTACCTCAACATAATAAAGGTCATATATGACAAACCTTCAGCAAACATCATTCTCAATGGTGAAAAACTGAAAGCATTTCCTCTAGGATCAGGAATGAGACAAGGATATCCACTCTCACCACTATTATTCAACATAGTTTTGGAAGTCCTAGCCACAGCAATCAGAGAAGAAAAAGAAATAAAAGGAATCCAAACTGGAAAAGAAGAAGTAAAACTGTCACTGTTTGCAGATGACATGATAGTATACATAGAGAATCCTCAAGATGCTACCAGAAAACTACTAGAGCTAATCAATGAATTTGGTAAAGCTGCAGGATACAAAATTAATGCACAGAAATCTCTTGCATTCCTATACACTAATGATGAAAAAACCTGAAAGAGAAATTAAGGAAACACTCCCACTTACCACTGCAACAAAAAGAATAAAATACTTAGGAATAAACTTACCTAGGGAGGCAAAAGAGCTCTATGCAGAAAACTATAAGACACTGATGAAAGAAATTAAAGATGATACCAACAGATGGAGAGATATACCATGTTTTTGGATTGGAAGAATCAATATTGTGAAAATGACTATATTACCCAAAGCAATCTACAGATTCAATGCAATCCCTATCAAATTGCCAATGACATTTTTTATGGAACTAGAACAAAACATCTTCAAATTTGTATGGAGACACAAAAGACCCCGAATAGCCAAAGCAGTCTTGTGGGATAAAAACGGAGCTGGAGGAATCAGACTCCCTGACTTCAGACTATACTACAAAGCTACAGTAATCAAGACAATGTGGTACTGTCACAAAAACAGAAACATAGATCAATGGAACAAGATAGAAAGCCCAAAGATAAACCCACGTACCTATGGTCAACTAATCTATGACAAAGGAGAAAAGGATATACAATGGAGAAAAGACAGTCTCTTCAATAAGTGGTGCTGGGAAAACTGGACAGCTACATGTAAAAGACCTAAATGTAAGTCCAGACACTATAAAACTCTTAGAGGAAAACATAGGAAGAACACTCTTTGACATAAATCACAGCAAGATCTTTTTTGATCCACCTCCTAGAGTAATGGAAATCAAAACAAAAATAAACAAATGGGACCTAAGAAAACTTCAGAGCTTTTGCACAGCAAAGGAAATCATAAACAAGACAAGAAGACAACCCTCAGAATGGGAGGAAATATTTGCAAATGAATCAACGGACAAAGGATTATTCTCCAAAATATACAGACAGCTCATGCAGCTCAATATTAAAAAAACAAACAACCCAATCCAAAAATGGGCAGAAGACCTAAATAGACATTTCTCCAAAGAAGACATACAGATGGCCAAGAAGCACGTGAAAAGCTGCTCACCATCACTAATTATTATAGAAATGCAAATCAAAACTACAGTGAGGTATCACCTCATATCAGTTAGAATGGGCATCGTCAGAAAATCTACAAGCAACAAATGCTGGAGAGGGTCTGGAGAAAAGGGAACCCTCTTGCACTATTGGTGGGAATGTTACTTGATATAGCCACTATGGAGAACAGTATGGAGGTTCCTTAAAAAACTAAAAATAAAATTACCATATGATCCTGAAATCCCACTACTGGGCATATACTCAGAGAAAACCATAACTCCAAAAGACACATGCTCCCCAATGTTCATTGCAACACTATTTTCAATAGCCAGGTCATGGAAGCAATCTAAATGCCCATCGACAGACGAATGGGTAAAGAAGATGTGGTACATATATAGAATGGAATATTACTCAGCCATAAAAAGGAACGAAATTCGGTCATTTGTTGAGACGTGGATGGACCTAGAGACTGTCATGCAGAGTGAAGTAAGTCAGAAAGAGAAAAACAAATATCGTATATTAACGCACACATGTGGAACCTAGAAAAATGGTACAGATGAACTGGTTTGCAGGGCAGAAATTGAGACACACATGTAGAGAACAAACGTATGGACACCAAGGGGGGAAAGCAGTGGGAGAGTGGGGTGGTGGTGTGATGAATTGAGTGATTGGGATTGACATGTATACACTGATGTGTATAAAATTGATGACTAATAAGAACCTGCTCTATAAAAAATAATTTAAAGAAAAGAAAAGAAAAAAAACACAAAACAATGTTAAGTAGTGATCAGATATTATCTGGAACAGCTTCTCAACCATCTAATGATGAGTTATCTGATCTCAACTGCTGTACTGTTCCAAAGGTCCAAGCAAAGACTGGAGCCCACTGCCTCTCCCCATTTGTCTTATCCTAGGAAGGGTGGACAAAATGAAATTGGAATGGACAAGCGCTGTGGATGTAACTATGACATCTTTCCCCTTATGGGACCTGCCTTTCTGTAATAGTCCCAAGATAATTGACACCAATGTCATCCAATATCAACTTTTCCTTTCTCATTTGGCACACCGAGAATAAGGTTTCCTCTCTTCAGAGAGATACTGAAAAGTGATAAGGACACACATGTTCTCATGACATAATGTAACATAAAGACATCTTATTTTCTGCCACATTCATTTATCATAGTATACAAAGTATTCCCTGAGAATAGGTGGCCTGAGCCTTGCTCTATTGGGCTCTCTCAGCAATAGTTTTCCAGACTCATCTGTTCAAAGGAGAAGGGCATACTCTATTATGGCATTTAGCAAGGAATATGCCAGGTTTTTTTATTTTTCCCAAGTTTGTCCAAGGCCCTCTAGCTTTTTCCTTCCCTTCCCCTCCAAATGTAACAGGGATCCCAGTCAGCCTGACCTGGGTACTCTAACCCCATCTGTCTAGAGATTCTAACTGAATTTTTAAATTGCCTGTTAACTTGTTTGACATAATTGCCCTGGGGTAGGTAGTTTTTAAATCTCTGGCCTCTCCATCTTGTAAAAATGTAAAATTTTAGAAAAGATTTTTCCTTTTACATCTGGATTACATAGAGTAAATTTCATAGACCTTAAGCATACACTTCAATAAGCTTTTTTTTCCTTCCATAAGTTTTGACAAATATATACATAAATATATATATGGTTGGCCAAAACGTTCGTTAGGGCTTTTCAGTAACATCTTACGAAAAACCCGAACGAACTTTTTGGCCGACCCAATTATTTATCTATATATAAATACATAGTGTTACCTTCATTCAAATCAAGATAGAGAACATTTCCTTCACCCTAGTCAATACCCCCACCCTGAGGCAACCACTGTTCTGCTTTCTGTCACTAAGGAGTAGTTTTGGCTTCCTTAGAATTTCACATAAATGGAATTGCACACTAACTTAGTTATCTATTACAGCATCACTTTTTATCTATTGGACATCACTTTTGCATTATTCCACAGCTTAGTGGGTTAAAACAACTAGGACTTGTTATCTCACAGTTTCTGTGGAATTCAGGCTTAGCTGGCTGTCTCTAGCTCAGGTTGCAGTCAAGGTGTGAAGCTGAGGCTACAGTCATATCAAGGTTCCACTGGATCTGTTTTTAAGTTCCTGTACATGACTTTCGGCAGGCTTTCCTTGATAAATGTTGGCTGAGACGTCAGTTCCTTGCCACATGGGCCTCTCTAGGGCAGCCCACACCATGGCTACTTGGCTTCCCTCAGAACAAACCAGAAAGATAAGGTGCCCAGAATGGAAGCCACAGTGTTCTTGTAACACAACATCAGAAGTGAGATTCTGTCACCTCTGCCTAATTCTGTTGGCTAGAAGTAAGTCACTAGAAACACTCCAAAGTCAAGGGATGGCGATTACACAAGGGCACGAACAGCAAAAGGCAGAGATCATTGGACACCATCTTAGGGGCTGACAGCCCCCTAGAATGTATGCTTTTGTGTCGATGTCTTTCATTCAACATTGTTGTTGAGTGTGTCAGTACCTTGTCCCTTTTATTACTGAGTACTATTGCATTGTCTGTACACCACTGTGTGTTTAATTCTTCCCTTTTGTGTTGTTTCCACATTTTAGCTGTTATGAATAAAGCTGCTATGAACATGTGCAAGTCTTTTTGTGCGCATAGAGTTTCATTTCTCCCCCATATATCCCTAGTAGTAGAATAACTAGGACATAGGGCATAGGATAAGGCTATACTTCACTTTCATTCAAACTGCCTGACCGATTCCCCACCAGCATATATCAATATATATGAGTTCCAGTTGTTCTACATCCTTGCCAACACATTTTTTGTTTGTTTGCGGTACACGGGCCTCTCACTGTTGTGGCCTCTCCCGCTGCAGAGCACAGGCTCCGGACGCGCAGGCTCAGCGCCCATGGCTCACGGGCCCAGCCGCTCCGCGGCATGTGGGATCCTCCCGGACCGGGGCACGAACCCGTGTCCCCTGCATCGGCAGGCTGACTCTCAACCACTGCGCCACCAGGGAAGCCCCCTTGCCAACACATTTTTGTCAGTCTTATAATTTTACCACTATGGGTGTCTCATTGTGGCTTTCATTTGCATTTCACTGATGACGTGATATCTTATGTTTTAAATTTGCTTTCCCCTGATGACTAATGATGTTGAGCAAATTTTCAAGTGCTTATTGGCCATGTTAAGTACAATTGCATCGTCTGTCTCCTCATTACTGTTTTGTGACAATATTTACTACATATTTTTAAAATTAAATTATTTATGTGTAATAAATATACAAATTATTTAAATATAAATTCAAATTTCGTACATTTTAAATAGAATTTTATTTGTTGAAAATGTAATTCAAGTCCTCCTCCTTCCTCTTCCTCCTCTTCCTTTTCATCTTTATATTGGCTAATTCATTACAAAAGTGGTTCCAGAGTCACAGGAGCTGTTAAAATCTTGTGTTTCACAGGTTGGATTTACAAGTAGGAAGATGGAGGCAAGGGTATCTTCTAGAAAACGTTATTGTCTAAGCTTTTGGACCACAAAACATTTTTTAAATTTCTCTTTGGATGCCAAGGTAAAATTTATAGTTATGGAGGAGAATGTCCCAGTTCTGTAATTGACTCAAAAGTTTGGGAAGGGCGCTTCCCTGGTGGCGCAGTGGTTGAGAGTCCGCCTGTCGATGCAGGGGACACGGGTTCATGCCCTGGTCCGGGAAGATCCCACATGCCGCGGAGCGGCTGGGCCCGTGAGCCATGGGCGCTGAGCCTGCGCGTCCGGAGCCTGTGCTCCGCAACGGGAGAGGCCACACAGTGAGAGGTCCGCGTACCGCAACAAAACAAAACAAAACAAAACAAAAAAAGTTTGGGAAGGCTGCAGTGGGTCCAGGACTGACTACAAATTTAGGAATATCACCACCAGGAGCAGTAGTTCGTAACTCTCACTGCGTATTGATATCTCCCGGGGAGCTTTTAATAAACACCAACATTCAGGCCCCCCCTCAGATCAATTACATCGGATTCTCCGAAGGAGGGGCTCTCTTAAGTGTTTTATTTAAAAGCTTCCCAGAGTATTCTACTGTACAGATCAGAAATGAGATTCTTGCTCTAGATGAGCAGTTCTCAAAATGTGGTTGTTTAACCAGTAGCACAAGCACCACTAGGAATGTGGAAGTTCTTTACTCACTCTGAAATATGACAGATACAAAACCCAGGAAATGATGAAATTGACGTTGGAAGAATTCAGGCCTTTGGGTTTTTCTAAGATGCAGATTCTTAAATTTTTTTTAAATGTTTCATTTTGATTTAGATGTAAATCTCCTTTTCCCATTTTTTAGCCCTCTTTGTAGCATTTATATAATCTATTTAATCACTACTTTACAAGAAAGGCTTAGGTCTGCTTTTGTGTACTTCATCAAGTCCTTTCATGGTGGGCATGATGAAATGTACTGTGGTTTCCAGTTCGTTTATTACCTGGACTGTTGTTACCTGTATTCGTTTATTCTTACTTTCAAAGTCTTTCCCTAGATTTCAGTAAATTACAGGAGAAATATATATCAAGGAAGTATTTCTTCCACACACCCATTTAGGTCTAGATGTTTCCTATCCTCGGTGAAATATTAATGGTTAAAAAGATTCTAATGGTTCTACTTTCCTATCTCAAGTGCAAGAATATTTATTGTAACTCTTGGGTCTGGGTCTTTTAAATGGTTTCCAGATAAACTGTCTATATTATTAAGACTTCCCTCTGCTTACAATTGACACAATTCTCACGATTTATTTTGATGTCCACAGCTATTTGCAAAAAGGAAAAAAAAATCAGGTATTGTTTTGGTGTTCTTTCCACTTAGATAACCAAAGCTATCATGTAAGACTTTTAGCATCATGACACAGTAAACACAGGACAGAGATTGGTGTTTCCATTGCCTTCATACTAAGTACTGAAATACAATATCTTATTTCTCAGGGACTAATGCCAGTCTTGAAACAAAATCACGCTTCCCTTTGAGATAGCTCTATTCATCTCTACCTAGATGTTATGGGTCTTGTTTTTCATTTTGGTTTTTAAAAATCTCTTCCTTTAGCTCATGCTTTACCTACTTTTTCATCTTTCCATTCCACACTCTCAACTGGGACAATAAAAATGTTCTCAAGACACATATAATTGACAGTGGTGAAGGCATGCTTCCTGAAACCACAAGTTTTCTGCCACACCTCTTTTAGGAAAACCAAACAGTCCTGACACCCAAGCTAGTTTAAATATCCTGAGAAATGGGTATTTTATAGGGGTCATCTGGAAAGATGTACTGAGGTGTGAACTTGGAGATCTGAATGATAGAGGAGACAAATGATCTGGAGGGAAAGCATCCCAGCCTGAGAGAATACCAAGTATAAAAGCCCTGGAAATCAAGAACAAGCTTGTCTGTTCAGAGAACAGAGAGAAGCCAACAAGTGTTGGAGTGGAGTGAAGGCTACTAGCATATAAAGCAATAAAAAGAAGCAACAGAGATTTAAAAAAACTCATGGGCCCCGTTAATGAGTTTAGGTTTTATTTTAATTTCATCTGCTCATAAAAAGGCATAGAAAGGCTTTTGGGTGGTGGTGGGGGAGGAAGGCGTGATCTGATGTATATATTTTATTAATCACTTATGGCTGCTGCAAGAAAAGAGATTATAGAGGACAACACTGGCAGATGTAGCAGTTCAGGCCGAAGGTGATGATGGTTTGACCTATGAAAGTCAGTGACGCAACTAGTGATGGAGTTTGGATTTGTGGTATAACTTGAAGTTAAACCTCATAGGACTGGTTGATAGATTGGAGATGGGATGTGAGAGAAAGAGAAGATTCAAGGGTGCCTACCAAGGGCTTTGTACTAAGCAGCAGTGTGAACACAATGACTGAATGAAGGAAGGAAATTGGGAGAGGAACTGGTTTGGCTTAAGACATGAAGGGTTTTATTTGGACATGTAAAGTTTGAGATATCTATTACATACCCAAGCTAAGATGTATTATTTAAAACTTTGAGAGTGAAAGAAAATCTAGGGAATGAGTGAAGATAAATCCCTTAGTTACTCCAAGAGTCAGGAAGGAAAAAGGAAACAGCTTCTCCTAGACTAAGGAGGAGTGGCCAGAGACTAAGGAGGAATGGAATAATCTGTGAACATGGTGTTCCATAAGCCAAGGGAAGACAGTTTGTCACCAAGAAGGAAGTAATTAACTGTGACATAAGCTTTTGAAAAGTCAAGTAAGATTAAGGCTAAAAACAAGTCATTGGATTGGACATGACTAAGCCATTGGTGATGACAGGAAAGTGAGTTTCCTTGGAGTGGTGGTGATGAAGGTACGATTGCAGAGCTGCACATGGACTAGGCGAGGTGATGAGGAAATAGAGACAAAAGCGACTCTCAGATCTTCCCTTCCTTGCACCTGTCACACTTTGGTCCACCTGGAAACAAAGCCTGAAACACAGATGTGAGAGAAGCCAGTCTACTGGGAGATAATCCTGGAGGCAGAATCAGAGACTGGGAAAATATAAAAGTCACTAAAAGTTGTGTTATTGACTTGATTAATGCTGTGGGCTCAGTCCCATCTGTCGCACTCTGAGAAAGGAGGTCTACTGCACTTCAGAGTTGTATTCTGGAAAGAGAGTACGTGACCAGGCAATTCTAAGCTACCACAAACTTAGAGGCTTAAAACAACACACATGTATTATCCGTAGTTTTTGTGTGTCAAATATTTGGACATGCCTTAGCTGGGTGCTCTGCTTTATTCTCACCAGGCTGCAACCGAGGTGTCGGCTGGGCTGCATTTTCATCCAGAGGCTCAGGTGGGGAAGGATCCACTTTCAAGCTCATGCTGATTCTCGGCAGGTTTCTTTATGGCTGTGTAACAAATGGCCTGCTTTTTGTGGCTGTTGGATGGATGGTGGGCAGCATTAAGTCCTACAAGCCACCAGCAGTTTCTAGAGGTCACGCCAGTTCTTTGTCACATAGGCTTGCTTAATACGGCTGCTTATTGCAAGTCAGCAAGAAGAAGCTCTTTCCCCGGTCCACTAAAATGGGATGTTATATAGCGTAATCATACGCTATGTGGGTGAAGTCTCATCCCATTACCTTTGACATGTTCTATTGACTAGAAGCAAGTCTAGTCAATAGACTTGCTTCTAGTCAATAGAAGTCCTGCCCTGCCTTCTAGTCAATGAGGCCCGGCCCTCATTCCAGAGGAGGAGATTACTCAAAATCATGGACACCAAAAGGCAAGGAACCGTTGGAGGGTCACCTTAACAAACAGGAATCTGGAGCACATGTCCACTGACTTCTCTTCCCTTTACGGTGAGGGTGGGCCCTGAGGAGCAGTCACTCCTCTGACTTTCTGGGCTCCATCTACACACAAGACTGAGAGATGCTGAAGCAGGTGCTCCAGGTGGACACTGGCAGGTGTGTGGAGCTGTCAGCCTCAGCTATGTTAAAATTGGGTGGGGTGTTGAAGGGTTGTCCTATGGGACTCAAAGCCTTCTGCAACAGCATCATTTGGGTCTCTGTTATGTAGGTTTTTCTATGAAAAGGGACGGAGAAAATGAGGCAAACGCTGAAGGACAACTTGAGGTAAACAAGTTTTATGCACATGACAGAAGCAAATTGCAGGGTGGCTAAGAGCGTAGATTCTGGAGTCAGATTGCCTAGTCAGATACTGATTCTATCATATCCTAGTACCACTACCCTGAGCTAGTCATTTAACATTTCTGTGTCTCAGTTTCCTCATCTATAAAGTGGGAATAATAATAGTTCTTAACTTGAATGAGCATAAAAATAATTAACATATGCAAAGTTTTTACAATATGGCACAAGAAAACTACTATATCCGTGTTAACTATTATTTCTATTAAGCATTTCTGTTTATTATTGGAGATGATCCAGGCAAGAGCAGATTATGGACGATGTAGGAGAGGTTAATTTCATGAACAAAGATCTTGAGGAAGGAAAAGGTCATGGGAACCAGTGTATTAATGGAGAGGTTGCCTTAAATACGAGCAGAGCAAGTCATCCATTATAAAGGATGGAGGTCAAAGTACATGGTATAGTTGTTGGTAGTCTGGTAGAGTTGGTGGTGGAAAGATGAGAGAGTTCTGTTTCTATATTGTCATTAAAATCAGTTGCAAAGTTATGTTAAGCAAGGAAGGTAGTCTAGAGACTTAAACAGAGAGTAGGTGTAAAACAGGAAATTGACTAGACCAGTCTTTTGAATTGTTGACTCTAATTCATAGTAAGAAATATTTTTTATGTTGTGAACTGGTACATAGCTCATACATGTAATCTGGAACTTAAATTTCATGAATAACACTTACTGTTCCCATGTGTAACACACACTGACCATTTCTGTTCATTGCCTTCTAATTTATTAATAATGCAGGTGGCCATCCCTCGAGTTAATTGGCTGTGTTTCAACCAATTGGCTGTATCTCACTGTTTGAAAAACCCTGAACTTAGGTAACAGGGCAGAATTGTGGGTCAGCACTGACAACATGGTTAAATGTTTTTTCTTGAGCCATGTTCCAGGGTTCATGTAAAATTCATGAAAGAGCTGGCAAATCCAGTGATAGGGTTTTGCTGAGTAATTACTCAGCAAGAGAAGAGAAAGGAAAAGAAGTTAAAGTTATAGTGGAATAGATTAAAGCAATGAATAAATTGAAGTTGAGAAAGGAAGGAAATGATGAGATCAATGAAACAATGAAAAAGTGGTAGGGTTTTGCAAGAGACTGAAAATTGCCAAAGATGTTATTGGAAGATTTCCTAAAGAAACGCAGCCAAAAAAAAAGAAAAAGGGAACTTCCCTACGTAATTGAGTTTCAGGCACATATCCAGACAAACTATATAAATCAAAGCATCAGAAGAGTTCTGGGATAGACGTGTGCATTTATCTGTTAAAGACATTTTATCAGGGCTGCTTACCAGCTTCGTGTTGGCATGGAGCTAACATCAAACTAATCCAACTATCTTTGCCCTGTCCTTGACATACATCCCCACACACCACAGCCATTGCAATACAATCTCTTTGACTTGGAGGACGTTTGGAAATCAATGATATACTAAGACTGAATTACCACTTCACTTATATTTGATTAACATGGAATCATAGAAAATTATAACAAAGTGACTAGATATTTAACCTGGTTTAACTCCTCAGTTTATTGAAGAAACATACACCCAAAGAAGGAGTTATGTGATTTTCCTAAAGATGCAGATGAGTTTTTAGAATGTTGAGATAAAAATTCAGAATTTTGGACCCATATACCCTCTCTTAAAAAATCTTTATGGAGATAAATTAATCTGTTAAAACCAAAAATGGTTGAAACCCATAATGTTGTTTTTTTCTTTCCTGCTTAAACCTAAGATGTATTGGCAGGTTTTAAATTATTATTATTGTTGGAAGAAACAGCACCCAATTATAACCATAAGAAACAAAACTGTGTCTGCAAGTTAAATCCTGTTCTAGGAAACTATCCAAATTCTTTTACTGTGAACAATCAATGAACCATATAAAGAGTTTTAGAAATAATTTTATTAATTAGAAGTTTTTAAATGATATTTATTCTCTAAGATTTCTATATGCATTATGCAAAAAGGAAGAATTTAAATTACTGATGTTTATATGAAAATTTTGCATAAAGGAGACATTAAAATAATTAGAAAATGACTCCTATTTTTCAATTAAAAAAAGAAAGTACAGATTCCAGGGACTTCCCTGGTGGCTTAGTGGTTAAGAATCTGCCTGCCATTGCAGGGAACACGGGTTCAATCCCTGGTCGTGGAAGATCCCACATGCCCTGGAGCAACTAAGCCAGTGCACCACAGCTACTAAGCCTGCACTCTGGAGCCCGCGAGCCACAACTACTGAGCCCACGCGCCACAACAACTGAAACCTGCGTGCTTAGAGCCCATGCTCCGCAAGGAGAGAAGCCACCGCAATGAGAAGCCCACACACTGCAACAAAGAGTAGCCCCCGTTGGCTGCAACCAGAGAAAAGCCCGCTCCCAGCAACGAAGACCCAACGCAGCCAGAAATAAATTTATATATATATAAAAAGTACAGACTCCAGACCAGACCACAATGTTACAATGTTTAAAAGGTAATGAAGACTCAGCAATCTTTTTAAATTTTATTTTATTTATTTATTTTTGCTGCGTTGAGTCTTCGCTGCTGCGCGTGGATTTTCTCTAGTTGTGGCGAGCGGGGGCTACTCTTTGTTGTGGAACACGGGCTTCTCCTTGTGGTGGCTTCTCTTGTTGCGAAGCTTGGGTTCTAGGCACGCGGACTTCAGTAGCTGTGGCTCGTGGACTCTAGAGCACAGGCTCAGTAGTTCTGGCACACTGGCTTAGATGCTCCACAGCATGTGGAATCTTCGTGGACCAGGGCTCGAACCGGCGTCTCCTACATTGGCAGGCGGATTCTTAACCACTGTGCCACCAGGGAAGTCCTCACCATAGGTCTTCTTTGTGCAGAGATTAACTTTGTGTCTATGGGAGGAGGAAGAGGGAAAGCTAGGCTTGCTACAAAATGAACAATTTATTTGGTTCACCCTTGCACTCATGAAAATACTGTTTGAAATATTTCATTTGGTACGTCTAGTAAATTGTTTACTTTTTCTTAGTCTAGCCAGCACATGAAAATTTACTGATCATAAAATTTGTGTGCTAATGCAAAATTTTTAGACGAAAAACACGAGTGCACTCAATTCTTATGAGATGATAAAATATTGTTTTTGCTTCAATTCAGTCATTTACTGTGAATGTAACATGTTCCTTGTAGCCTTGATGTTGTAAGGCTAAGATTTAAAGGTTTTTTTCTCACAGGTCTATAAATCTCCAAAAATCTAAAACCTATGAACTTTTCTTGTTATTTCATTTATTATTTTCCCCCAATTTTATAATAAATGCTCATTGTAAAATGGAAACACAAAAACACAATAAAGAAATATTTCATCTGCAGATTACCACTCTATTTTAGTATATTACATAGAATCTTACATTTATATGAATTTGGAATTATACTAGAGAATTGTCCTACTTTTTCATTAATACTGTATTTTGTCTTTTCTTCATTAAATAGCCTTCAAAATAAAATAATTGCATGATATTCCATTATCATCATAACAATAGTAGCAATAGCTATCTTTATTAATTCATTGATGAGTCAAGAACTAAGATAGGATCCTTGGGACGTCCCTCGTGGTCCAGTGGTAAAGAATCCGCCTTCCAACGCAAGGGACACGGGTTCGAGCCCTGGTCCGGGAACTAAGATCCCACATGCCACAGGGCAACTAAGCCCGCATGTCACAACTAGAGAGAAGCCCACGTGCCACAACGACGAGTCCACACAGCAATGAAAAGATCCCGCATGCCTCAATGAAGACCCCGTGTGCTGCAACTAAGACCCGAGGCAACCAAAAACAAATAAACAAATTTTTTAAAAAGATAGGATCTTTACATGTATTACATCATTTATTCCTATTTTGTCCCCATTTTATATGTAACAAATCTGATGCTCCCATGATTTACCAAGGTTCCTCAGTTAGTGATAACAAAGTTGCAATTTGGATTCATGTCTTTCAGACTACAAAGTCAGTGCCCATGGTCACTACATCCGTTATCCTCATTTATGGTAACTTGTATCACAGTAATGTATTATAAACCATTTACTTTCCTATCATGGGACGTTTAGCTTATTTCCAATTATCCACATATTTCATACTACTGAGATAAACATCTTTGCATGTGTGTGGAATCTTTGCACCATTATCCTACCTTTTCAGGATAAATTCCTTTTACCTGATTTACTGGTAATTTTGCATCAGAATTCTGTAGGTTGACCCCGCCCCTCTCCTTTCAACGATGGCTTTCAGAACATCTCATTCCCTGTAGGTTCACCTCATGTCCTTGGTTCTTAGAAAATTTCCAATTGGACCACTTCCCATGGGAACACTCTTTAAGCTGCAAGTCTTAACTCTTCCACCACATCCCTTCCCTGTTTCATAAAACCCTCTGAAGCTCCTAGCCATCATGGTTACCCAGTGAGCACTGCCTGTCACCCTGCCCGACACGGCTTCCACATGACAGCATAGCACTGCCAAGTATCTGCCACTTCATGGACAGAGTCACCTGTTGCACCTGGTGCTGACCCTCCTTGCCCCATTTGTCTCTGGAGATTTGACAACCTGATTTGTTTGGGGAAGAGATGCAACATAATTTGCATACATGTTATTGGTTAGCAGCATTTATGTGGCAAAATTAGCTCATTTTTTTTAGTGTTTACTGATTGTCTTCATCCCATGATTCTACCTTAAGACCATGCCTCCACTTCCCTTCCATGTGGTTGGCAGGAATCACGGAGCAGAGTTCATTCTGAAATGGTTAATCAACTGAAATTGTGGAATTTTACAAACTAATGTGTTTCAACTCTTTGGTACATTTCTAGCATTTTGTATAATGTATCTGATATGAAGAAGCAAACTTTAAATACTTCAGTTTCATAAACTTCCAAATAATCACCTAAATCAAGATACTAATCCCTATTCATGGTTCTCAAAATTTAAAGGGTGTAAAAGTGACCTAGCAAACTTATTAAAAAGTGTGGCCTTCCATACTTCTTCCCAATAACCTGTCATCCCTGTAATTCTGATTCAAGGGATTTTTTTTTTTTTTTTTGGGCCACTTTGCCTGTGGGATCTTATTTCCCTGACCAGGGATCAAACCTGCACCCCCTGCAGTGGAAGCACGGAGTCTTAACCTCTGACCACCAGAGAAGTCCCAAAGGGATCTTTATTTTAACAAACACAATGGGTGATTCTGAGGTAGATGATCGGTGAACCACACTCTAAAAAATAGTGCAAGCAAATATTTCAGCAAGGTCACCCTACTATTTGTCTACTGTGAAAGAACCAGCATTTTGCTCCATCCTCCTTCCTGTATCCTAACATAAATAAAAGCAAACAGGCAACTAGCAGAAATTCCACAGCTCTAACCTCTTAGCTCTGCGCAGGTTTCCTGTAGGGATGTAAGGGACAACTACACCATGCCTTGTCCTATGCAAGAGGAGCTGATTCAGCTTGTTCCTTCTCATATGAGCACAAACAGTCTGTATTAGGAAGGCCTTACATGGCTGTAAATGGGAGCGCATTAAATGACTGTATGCAAAAAAATGAATGAATGAAATTGTGTTTAAAATTCTCAGAAAATTTGGCAGTTTGGGGCAACGAATTGGATGTGCTATGCAGACAAGAAAGAGAAGCTAAGGCTTCTCAGCTTCAAGCCTAAGTAATAAGAAGGAGGACACTATTTATACAGGAAACTCAGGAAGGCCTGATTGGATGGGGCAACATGCTGTTTGTCTTTATGCATAATGAGTTAAAAGTACTAGCCTAACAGAGGTCTTGACCTAAAAGTAAATAATAGGATAAAAGAGGTCTTAAAGAAGAACTGGATAAGAGCTGTAGCTCTACACAGATACCATGTAACCTCTTACAGCTTCATTATTCAAGGAGGTAAAAAAAAGGATGGTTCTAGGTACATAGAAGGAAAAGCATTTTGTCCTCAGGACGTTACTGCCTAAGGGGTCGACCAGGGCAAAATCTGGGGTCGAGATTTCAATCTTGAGCCCAGGAAAAGGCTGGAGGTAGAGACTAAAGGGAAAGTTTGTGGTCAAAGTCAGATTTTGCACTTAAAAAAAAAAAGAAAGAAAAGGAACGAAGATAAAGCCCTGTCTTAAAACAGGGAATCCAATAAAGCAGAAAATGATTATACAGAGATCGCAAAAGCAGATTGCACTGAACTAACGGCAGATCCCCGTTGGCTTCCTCTGTTGAAGCAACATTTTGTAGGGGAAATCTCTACGAGTTTTGCCTCCTTTTTGCTTCCTGAGGCAATGTATGGCTTATTAGGAATTTTATCTGCTTTTCATTTAAGTCTTAAGACTGATCACACACTGATCTGTGGGCTATGGGTATGATGTAGCTTCCTGACTACCAAGAATCAGAGACCTGGAAACTATTATTAGCCATGAAGTTCCTAAAGGCCATCACAGGTAAAAACACTGATCGAGCTTCTGGGGAAAATGAACGGGAACATGATGGCAAGTTGTCAGCTGTAGAGAAGTGGATACAGGAGCTATGATTCTTCCCAGCTATGGCATCCTCTGCTCCTATGATAATAGCAGCAGCTGACACATATATTGAGGGCTAACCCAGTACCAAGTCTTTTCATGAATTAACTCTTTTAACTGACAACAAAACTATTAAGTAGACTCCTCCAACCCCCTCAATAGGTGTCATACAAGTGAGGAAACCAGACTCAAAGCTTGAGTGACTTCTCAAAACCCACAGCTAATAAGGGTGGAGCTGGGAGTTTGCATCAAGGTAGTCTCTCTGGAGTTTTTGAGTTTTTGCATTTAGATTACCATGGTGACTACCAAGAGTCTTAAACTCCCAGGCAAGCAACTGCTTGCCTCGGAGGCAAACCATTCTTTAGCAGAACAAGCTAGCAGAGCAGCTAAGGATGGGCTTGACAGGAGGAATCTTAAGCACAAGTAATTTTCAAAGAGCTTTAGAATTAGTGCCCTTTTTAAGAAGCGGATGTTCCTCTTTCCAGCCAATTTGAATAGAGTAGTTTCACAGTATTTCAAACAAAGCAATCCTTTGCAGATACTTCAGCAATCTTTGCAATGTATGTTCTGAACCACTGGAAATATAAGACCCAGTCATCAGATGATCATTATGGAGAAACATATGCTCAATTGACAAACATTCAAAAATGAAAAACAAAAATAAAAATAATCCCCCCCCAAACCCAACCTTTTCATTATCCTGTTTTCTTAATTGATTTTTGTTAATATGAAATGGGTTGTATATGTGACTTATTTAAAATTATTTGGTTTTATTAGGAGTGCCTTTTAGGTGGACCACTCTGACTTTCATGTTTAAAAACCATTTTTTATTCAAATGTCTTACAGCCACCCTAATAGAACCCTAGGAAAGGAGTTCTATTATTATTCCCCATTTTAGATGAAGAAAACCAGACACAGCGAAATTGTGCAACTTAACCAACATCCCATAGCATCATAGTCTTTAGAATAGTAAAATTAGATAAATGTAACAATGGACCAATTTCCTCACCAAATCAAACTCTAAAATTCTAAAAAATGTAGAACAGGATTCTAAAAAAGAGACTCACTTCTCTAAGTAAGAAAAATACAATCCCATAAGCTCATGTCAGACACATGATTAACAAACACACTGATTTTTAAAAATTACTTGATTTACTTTATCATAACTAGTAATATACAAGAATTTTATACATAATGTATTAAAAATAACTTTGAGAAATAGTATTTTTGACTGAGTAGTGATGAAACTATTGAAAAGATAAACTGATTATTGAATAAATTACCCAGTGTTAATTTTTAAAAATAATTGTTATAAGCCAATCCTGTGAATTCAAAATAGGCATATTATTAACAATCCTAAATATCAGAAATACTTTAAAAATGTCCATATGGTTAGCACGGATAGAAAATTCATTGACTGAAATCAGCTGTGATATGTAGCCTGGAATTTGTTTGGCTATTAAGTTTAATTTTGTCTTATTATTTCAAAATTTAAATAGTTTGAACCAGTTCGACATTTGTTAAAAAACTGTAATCTCAAAATATTTAAAAAAAAAAACTTTACAAACACATAGCTATAACTAGCCACCTCATCTAAAAAGCTATAAAAGTTATTCCTAGAGATTTCACAATCCCTGTATTGCAAAGCTTATTTCAAAAAAATCACTATTTTGCATTTATAAACTGTATCCTTGCAATAATGAACTGTAAATATACTATCTTATACTAAACCAATTTTAATTACACTATTCCTTTTGTTAACATAGAATTTTGCATCAAATAAAAGCATGACATACTTCTACAGTTGAATGGCAAAAGTAAAGGGTCTTTGTTGAGGAGATAATGAAGCAATCACCAAAATAGTTGAAACAAAAAAATCGACATTACATTGATTTTAAGAAAAGCCAAGAATACAGGTGCTTACGTAAAACAGAAACACAGAATAAGTCACTTTATAAGCGAGGAAAAAAGAGGCGGCTTTTAAACATATTTAGATTCTCCAACCCAAATCGGAATTTTAAGAACAAAAAAGAAGAGAAAGAGAGAGATAGAGGGAAAAAGAGAGGGAGAGGGGGAAAGAGGGAAGAGAGAGGGTGAGAGGCAGACAGAAGGGGTGGCGGGGAGTGGCGGGGACCAAAGACCAAAACCTTGCAGGAGTAAAAAATACATTCTTCAGCATTTTTTTTATTTAAATTTTGCGGAGAAGGTGGGTAACAGAGGAAATGTAGATTCAGTGCCGGATTTCACAGAGAATACAACACAAAAACTGAAGTCCACCAAAGTGGAATTATAGTAACAGTCAACGCTTAGTTGGGAATCTCCCTTTGCTTTATGAGGCAAGGTCATGTTACAAGACTAAAACAATAGCAAGAATGCAGTGTATACACTTTAGAATGTTTAGGAGAACAACAGTCTTCAAGCACCACACAAACAATTAATTTAGGTAACTGAAGATAATGTTAGAGCAAGACCTCTTCAACTTTCCATTCGGTTATACTCCAAGTAGTCTATGATATAGACTTGAGTTAATTACATACTATTGCACTATAAATTGGCTGCTGTCACTATACCCAAATGTAAACAGTAACGCAGACTTTCTCAACTTGTCTATCTGCAGGTGTCCTTAGGTGGAAGACAAGTATTTAAAAACTACGGAAAAATCAGGAAATTTGTGTAGTTGTTCACAGCATCCCTCTGTAAAAGCACATTTGGCTAAAGAGATCTCAACAAAATAAAGGGGAAAAGCCCCCCAAAACAGCATCTTCTATTTTTAAAAAAATCCTGGCTTGTAATAATAATTTAAAAGAGACAATTAAAGCCACTGACTTTTGTAGACTAAATAGAACACACTCATCTCTTCATGCATGCTTCTGCTAGTGTCCTAAATTTGGGTTCCAAATGATCCAAAAATTCAAGCCCATCTTCTTCTTGTCGTTCACTGCAACAACCCACAGAACCAGCCGCCGATCCTTTTCCTTCATAGTTATACGTCCGGACGTAGTCTTGTGCATGCGTATGACTGTTATCCTGATTACACTGCTGGACCTTCTGACAAGAGGAAAAACACAGCATATTTTATTACTATTTTAAACACCGAAACTTACTAGCATAAAAATAATTGCTTTGATTTACCTTTCATTGTTTAATTTTTAATCAGATTGTGTCCTCTAATGGATTTCCACATATAAAAAACACCCACAATTGGTCTATATCATCAATCATACCATCAATTCACTACATAGCATGTTTCTAAAAGTCACACATGTGGCAGCAAGTATACAAGTGTTCGTTTTAAGTAATCACTGCTTTCTCTTTCAAGATTATGGCTAATGTGAAATGCATCCCTTACACTGAACCTGAATGAATGTGGGCTCAGAGCTTTCCAGATAGGCATAGTGGCTGTGCAGGCTGGAATTGCCTTGGACCCCACTTTTGGCCTTTAAGACATGACTTGTCTGATGACAATGGCATCAGAGAACTGGCAACACAAAGTCATGAGAAAAAGAATTTGAATATCATATGATTTCAGAAGCAATTAAAAAGCAAACAAAATATGAGGAAAAGTCAATATCCACTTAACATCTGATCATAACTAAATCAAAATTAAGGAAAATCAAATTTCTTATTAGTAGGTTAATCATTAATTGAAAATAAAGATCAGGCCACTAAACTGTAATCATTTAGAAAGTTGCAAAGGAAGCAAAATAGATTTGTAGGTCACTTAGAGAAACCCACTTCACCAAGGCGGGGCTGAGTGTAGGTGTACCAATCGGAGTACGCGTATCTGCAGTTGTCTGCCTCTACTTGTCCTCCTCTGCAGGAATCCAGGGTGTGCTGTCCACCTCCCTTACACGATCCCAGGGTGTGATGATGCCCGGCCTCCTGGCAGGACTCAATGGTCTGCCCTCCTTTCACCATTTCAATGGTCTCCTGCCCTCCGTTTTTCACTCCGGATCCCGGGGTGCTGCAAATTCCCTGAGTGAAGCCTCCCGCAGTATGGGTTGTGAAGCCGTTGGTGGAATACTGAAACAAAACAGTTGGCATTGGGGAAATACGGAGGAGAACAAAAAATGAGAAAAAGAGCAAATCATGCAGATAATGCTGTGACTTTTCATGCTATAAGGTAAGCATTCTGAGGGCAGGAACTCCATCTGTCCTGGCAATCCCAAGTACCTAACTACCGTAACCCCAGTACTTCACGTAGCGTCCAATACAAGAAGCAAACTATAGATGCCAAGTGGTCTGAGCCTTGAGACAAGTCAGAAAGCTTGATGTATACTCCTTCAAAAACATCTTAGACTACTGTACAACTTCATTTGTGAAATCCTTCCAGCATCTCACATCTCAAGATCAGGATTGTACACTATTGTCTCACATGGATTGACCCTTGATTCCCTTCACCTGACTAGAACAGAAACAGAAATAATAATCAGTATTTTTATTTAGTGTCTAACTGAGTTCCCTTCAACTGAAACAAAATCAGTAGAAATAAAAGTTGCTGTAAAAATCTTAGCAGCAATACTAAATCCGTGTGATCTTATTAAATACAAATAAATCAGCAGAGAAAATAAGAACACCAAAGCTCTGGCCACTAATTTTCCATGTTACGTTTCTGTAGGAAACTCTAAGTTTTATTTTTTCAAATACCTTCCTAGATGTCAGCATCCTTTTGTTTTCTAAATCCTTCCTGCTCTAATCACCAATTATGCTTTTTGTAGGGAATTTACTTGTTCCTCAACCACATATTAGGCTGGAAAACAAAGCGGAAGCAGTGTAATCACCTGTTAGCATTACTGCTTCATATAGTTGACTTCAGGCTCCTTTCTAACCTATTAGAGCCTGAAAGCCTCCATTAAAGTTCTTCCCACGATGATCAAAGCCTGTAGTCATTTTATCGCTATTGCCAGAAAAAAAATTAAAACCATATGCTGATGATCTGTGAATAACTAAATGAAACATTTTTACACACAACCAGCAGCTTCAACATATAAAAAAGACTGGGTCTGAAGTTGAAGCCATGACACCCTTGAAATAGAAAATAATAATGACATGCCGAAGGATTTTTACTATTAAGTGACACTATATGGCCGAATTGAAATGCCATATATCACCATAGGATCAATGTCATTTTATCTGTCTCCTGGGACTGATGACATTTTATATATTGTAAGTTACCAGATTTGAAAAGAACTTTGCCCAGAAAAGGTCATTATTGTTGGTTAGGCCAATTTATCGTCTGTATGTATTTTGAAAGGACAAACAATTTACCACTTTGTCATCGCCGGGAGCTTCAGTGTTTGATACAATGAGGTTCTGCTGGGCTAAATCCTCGGGAAATACTTTTGGCTTTTTGGCTGCCCCAGTAGCCCCACAGACTAAGGTAAATAGGACACCTGGAGGATGAGAGAGATGTTCAGTTTATCGTAAAACAATGTTATGAATTTATGATGACAAATATGAAAACAACTTTCCAGAAAACATAAACATTATTGCTTGTGTCAAAGTAGCATCCAGTAGAAAAGTCTGCCCTAACCAGATATGCCACACACAATGCTAAGTGCTGTATTTGTGTTGAATTTTATGTCTATGCTAATTAGGATAGCACTAAAATGATACCTAAATGCACTTTCAATAAATAAATTAAATATGTGTGTGTTAAATAGAAATGTAGCTATATACAAATGAGCAGCCATAGATAACAGTGCTGATCCTAAGAATGTGTCCTGAAAGTTATTTTAAAAGCTATCATTTGAATTCATGAAAGGACTTACAAAATAGCAATGCTATGCCCAACAATATTGCAAGGATGGCCCACTTTCCAAGCATCATTCCTTTGGCAGTCCTCACAGGTGAGGGAATCTTGCAGTCACTTCGGGTAACACAGTCACATAACATCACGTCTAACTGAGTGACACGTGATTGGCCAAGCCTATCTGCAACTCTGACAGGTACTGTATATCGTCCAAACTGGGGGTCATTCAGATAGGAAAGACGTGCTGCTGTATCTGAAAGGAAATAAAACCAAGCATTATAGAATGTCATTGATTTCTCCTGAGCATAAATAAGTAACTAGTGACAGAATATTCATATTTCCCTACAACTGGATATTCCTGATGGGAATGGCACAAGTGCTACACGATTAGTAAGCGTGAATGGACGAAGTCTTTCTAATCATATAAAAGCTTGTCTACACTGCCTCTTTTTAGAAAGGTCTTTCTTTTGGCTTTTGTAATAATATATTTTATCTGTGGATAAACAAATCCTTCCTATCACAAATAACAGACTTGTTTAGAGACTGATTTTTATCACATCTTTAAAATTTAAAAATTTTTAAAATACCAGTCAGTGTATATTTTCTTTTACGCATGATTCATCAGAGAATTTCATAGACTAAAATTCTGGATGTTTCCCCTTACTTTGTTTTCTATACATTGTGCCACACCTTGAAGATATTTTCAAGGCATGAGTCATGCTGCTGGAACTTCTTCTCATGGTCCTACAAGACACTGGGACCAACTGTATTCTTTTTGGTTTCGATGTATGTTATCTTAGGTCAATAGTAGAAAATATCCACGTCAAAATCCTAGTCTTGGGAACGCCAAAAATATACTACTCTACATGTAGATGACACATGCCCATGCCCAAGAATAATCCTCCCCACTTAACTGGCTCAGTGTGACATTTTCATTATTTCATAATTTGAAGCTCTAAATATAAACTTGGATATTTGGGTAAAAAAAAAAAAATCACTGAATCAAGTCAATTTTAAGAGAAAGCATGGTTAACCCAGTGAGTCTATGTATGTGTAAGAAATCATAAGACTAACAAAACCACAATTTATGATTCAAAACATGCCATGGTCTATTGCATTGACTATCTTGTTTACTTCCCCCAAGAATCCCATTTTACACATGAGTAAATTGATGCCCAAGAAGAATAAATAGCATGGCGAGACCTAAAGCCTCTTTAGGATACGTTCTTCTTAACTTGGCATTTCCCAGGCTTTTGGGCTCTTTCACAGCCCAGTAAAACTTTAAACTAACAAAGTTTTGACCAACAGAATCCTGACAACGTTTCATTGTATTAAGTAGGAATATTTTTTAAAATTACCACCTCCTTTAACATTATGTAAAAAGAAATATTATGACACCAAATAAGTAGAAAGGACATCTAAATATAAGGTTAGTTCTCAAGCACGCACACGTTAGAATGCTGTTACAGACACTGAAAATGTTGTCAGTTCACAGAGCAACTTGTCATAATAGGAAGTCAAGGAATACTCATCGAAAGCATGGGAATGAAAACCTTTCAAGGGCATCCACTCAGCTTACAGTGGATCTTGAGTCGTGAAAGCTGGAGTGACATGACATCATGATGCACAGGTACTGTAGTGCGGTCAGGAGACGCAGAATGTGCTGGAAAGTTAAAGAGCTGACGTAGAGAATGAGGCCATGGTGGGACAAAGGGAGGTTCCCTTTGTCTTTGCCATTCTTGTCACCATAGATTCTAACACGGGTAAAGTCAGAAGTACAGACTGGTACCAAGTCGGGGAAGAATCCCACATAGAAAACAGTAGACAAGAAATGGTCAGAAGTCAATGCAGTGCAGAAAGAAGGGATGCTACGGTGGACACTGTGATGCATACCCAGATCCCCTGTAATCAGGGATGTATTGTCCCAGCTGCTTGGGAGGCTATCAGCACCATCAGTGACTGTGCCTTCCTGCCAAAGGTCACATCCCTGCGGGCAGCGCAACCCACTGATGAAGCAATGTGAGAGCACAGAACAGAATGGCCACTCTGAAGGGCCATTTAGTTCAGACTCCCCGTGAGTCAGCCGAGGCTGTCCTTTGGCCTGAGCTACAGCTTGATTTCTCTTTTTGCTAAATCCTGCTTCCCTTCCTTTCACACATATTAATGCCAAGGAAACTCCTTGATAAACATTCAGCCTGGAAAGACTGTCTCAGAGTCTGCTTCCTGGGTAGCATACCCGCAAGGGATGGGGATTCCCTTATGACTTAGGAGACCACTGTCATACGAAGACTCTGTGTAGGTGGGAGGTACACAAGTCAGGAAGTGGTTACATCAGACCTAGTCTGGGGTGGGGGGGGGGGGTGGTGGAGTACGAATGAGAATTCACCCAACACCAAAGGGAATCCCGGCACAGGACTGATCAGAGCCCGGCACTTCCCACCACATCAACACTGAGAAACTCATGTTCTTTTGTTGGCGGTTACCATTCAGTGAATTATTCCTCTACTCCAACAAGAAAAAAAATATTTTAGATATCCTGATGCTGAGAAGGACAAAGTAATGTTTAAAAACACATACCGTTCATTTTTGTCAGTCTCCACATTCTAAGTACTTCTGAATCAGAAACACCTTCCAACCTGAAGTCAAAGGGTGGGCCGTGTATGGGTTCATCGGGATCCACGGCCACGATCTCCGCCGATGACATGACAGTTTTACAGATTATCACTGTCCTTTCAGGTATGAATGGGCCGTTATCATTCACGTCTTCAAGTATAATCCCTAGTGTCCCAGTACATGTTCTCTTACCTAGAAAATTGGATATGAAAATACAATTTTTTACTGTTTTGAGTTTTCACTGGGACATTACACATTGCAAAAAATTTATTACTTATTAGGCACTTGTACCATATAAATGAGAGTGACAAGCACAGTCCCAGGCTATGTCCTTAAGGTAAGTTAAGAGAAAGACATTATCAATTTCAAATGGGTTGTACAGAAAATAACTGCTGTTTAGATTTGTCATTCATTCACTAAAGAGCTGCAATAGACATGGGAACTTTTATGGAGGTGTGCTTTGACAGATTTTTAAAAAGAGGAAGGAAGAGGGGACCAACAAGCATATTTCTGGTATATTTAAAAGCACAGAGAGATTTAAGGAGGTGGGAAAGCACATACTCACACCTATGTTCTGGACATAATGAAGGGGAAGGCACACTGGTGGGAGCTAACGCTGGAAAGAAGAACCAAGGGTCCTTGAAAGCCAACGTAGGGAGCTTGGAGTTTAATATGCATTTAGAAAACACTTAAGATTTGGGGGCAGGAAAAGTGAAAGACAGAAGGCATGTATTTGGGAGATTAGAAGAAAACTAGTACACGGAATTGTTCAAAGCATGAAAGACTCCAGAAGTGGAAAAACACTTTCAAACCAGAATAATCACTCTGAGGTGTAGCCTAAGGAAGTCATCTATCTACATATTCAATAAAAACTTACTGAATAGCTACTTTGTACAGGGCACTGCAGTGGAAAATCTGGAGATTCAAAAATGAAGTGGTCATGGGTCCCGGCCACAAATTAGTAACACGGTTGTGAAGTCTGGAGTTGAACATAAATCCAGGACTTGTGTCTCTAAATGGTTTATTCTTTCCGTTTAATAAGAAGGCCTTGAACATCAGGGGTGGAGAAGAGGATGAAAAAAACCTGTGCCACCCGCGATCTGGGGCTATGCCTTATACGAATCTGCCCACGTAGGAAAGCGGGAAGACCGGGCACTGGCGTGCAGTCACAGCCTCGACCCAGCAAAAGAACCTGTGATATTCCCAGGGTCATCATGGGCCAGGAGCCATAGCCCACCAAGTTAAGAAGGGGTTCTGAAATGTGGGCCACAGAAAAGAACATGGTGGAGGCAACTACAAGACCACTATGAGGTAAAGTGGAAGAAAGAAAAGAGTCAAAAGCAGAGGCAAACCAATACCTCCCATTTAATGTAAGCTTGCAAATTAAATTCCTGAATGAGCAAGATTAATGCTTAAAGGAAAACCAACAAAATCAACAATCAGAAGATTAATTCACTCTATGCAAGATATCTTCGAAACACGTATATTTACTATCTTCAAAAGCATAAAGAAGGTTAACTGTTTAAATAAGCATGAAAATGACACTGAAATTCCAGTAGAAATAACATTCATCTAACAGGGACTCTAGAAAAAAAGGATAAATAGAATGGTAGGGAAGTAATACTCAAAGAAATACTTGCTGAGACTATCCCAGAATTAAAGGAAAAAAATGGATCTTCTAAAATATATTCTGACTGTAGTGCTGGGTAAATAAAAATAAATTCTCAGCATAAGACTGAATTAAAACTATATATAGAACACAACCTAGAGAACTATAAAAGTTATCTGGATGTATTACCTATAAAGAGACAATAATTAAACAGACAGTAGAATATGCGTGAGCAACAAGTAATGCCAAAAGATGATGGAGTACCACTTGCAGGGTACTGAGGGAAAGAAGGGGTTAACTCAAAATTCTAAACCAAGTCAAATGATCAAATCAAGCATGAGAACAATATTAAAATATTTTTCAGAACAATAAAACTGACAGGGTTTATCACCCACAATGCACCATTGAAGGAACTAGTAAAGGATATAGTTGAGCAGGAAGAAAAGGGAACTAGGAGAGAAGAAATGAGATACAAGAAACAATGCAACTATCTCTCACTTTGGATAACTTTTATTTATTTATTTATTAATTTTTTGCGGTACGCGGGCCTTTCACTGCCGTGGCCTCTCCCGTTGCAGAGCACAGGCTCCGGATGCGCAGGCTCAGCGGCTATGGCTCACGGGCCTAACCGCTCCGCGGCATGTGGGATCTTCCCAGACCGGGGCACGAACCCGTGTCCCCTGCATCGGCAGGCGGACTCTCAACCACTGTACCACCAGGGAAGCCCTGGACAACTTTTAAAGAAAAGACAGAGACACAAAGGAAGCAGGGAGACATGTATACACGTATTTTATCCATCTGACAAACTTTTCTATTAGGACAGAATAATCTCGTCTCTCAAATTCTCTCGTTCTTATGCCATGTGGTATTTTCTTGCTCTGACAATTGGATTGCAAGATGTCTTGACCATTTCTTTCCATTTGAGGCCACACACGGTGTTGAAAACACATGTCTTACTGATTAAATCTGGTTAATTATAAAGTCTTTAAAAACTGACCTCGGGACTTCCCTGGTGGCACAGTGGTTAAGAATCCACCTGCCAACGCAGGGAACACGGGTTCGATCCCTGGTCTGGGAAGATTCCACATGCTGCGCAGCAACTAAGCCTGTGCACCACAACTACTGAGCCTGTGCCCTAGAGCCCGCTCTCTGCAACAAAGACAAGCCACTGCAATGAGAAGCCCGCGCACTACAACAAAGAGTAGCCCCCACCCACCACAACTAGAGAAAGCCCGCGCGCAGCAACGGAGACCCAACGCAGCCAAAAATAAATTAATTAATTAAAAAAAAAATTGACCTCTACAGTGTTTGCTGTGCTACCACGGTGCTAAATGCTTGAATTTCCCTTCCATGAAATATTTAGAGTTGTTCAATAAACTCCATTGTTTTTGCACATTGTGATGAGTAGTGGACAATATTTCAACCAAAGATTTTAGACATCTAACTCAGTGTTTCACAGCTCTGCTTTTCATCTGTTAATAAATAATATTCTTTTATTCACTAGAACGTATGCATGCAATGCTCACCTTCTAATATTAATATAATTCTGTACGCGTAAATATCAATTCCTAAAATGAAGTCTTGGAAGGTGAGTTACCTATGGGTCCATGATTTATGTGCATGGCACTCTTCTGATAAATGTTTTTTAAAAGTTTGAAAGCACACTCCTCCTCCCCAAAGTTAGAATCTTACAACAAAAGTAGAAACCTAAAACTCAGCTATACAGAGGAAACACCTGGGCGAAACTGCCAACTGAGGTTAGATTGAGAAGAGAAGAGAAATTGAACTTGAAGCTTAAGAGCGAGCTCTGTTTAGAAGAGGAGAAGGAAGTAAAACTAGAATGCATGTAGATAAGAGAGAAATGTGTGGAAAAGTTGAGACATAGAATCCTTGAGGGAGAGTTTTAAAAAGAGGAAACAAGCGCTGTAGGAAAGTAGGAGAGGGAGTGAGCACAGGCTCAGAGGTCAGTGCTCACAGGAGAGAACATTTCTTGTACGGAAGCAGCAGCTGGGAGGGCTCAAAGGGAATGAGCCAGGATAGATTTTAAAAAAGGTGAAAGACAAAAACAAATAAAAAATATACTTTAGTATGATCTCAGTTCAGAAAATAAAAAGATGTGGAGTTATTTATCCCCCACCAGCTTCAAAAGAAATTAATGGAAAAGGCCCTGTTACACATTTATTCTCGACCACAATGATGATTAACCGTGCGTCTCTTCTAAAGGCCATAAAAACATTTGTTCAACAGAGGAAAATGTAGAATAAAATTACATCCAAAATCTCTCATTCCAGACAGTAATTTTTATCTCATTGATAAAAACGATTTGCCAAGTGCAATTAAAAATGTAAAAATAATGGATTTGATTTTCATATTATTTCTCTTCTTTTCACTTGCTTTGACCAAAAAGCATGTTTTGACAAAGGGACAAAGGAAGTTGAGGCCTTAAAGGGCAGTCTTTAATTGGTTGAAGTTAAATTAACAATGATTACAACTTTACCAATTCAATCAATGGATATGAGCCATTTCTCTTTAATTTAGAAAAAGTTGAAATATCTAAAACATCTTCCAAAATCACTTCTAAATTCTAATTTTGCAAGCTATAGTATAATAATTTATGTTTACTGTAGTTAACATTTTTATTTTACAGAGGCAAAAAGTTCAAATGTATATTACGGTAAAATTATATTTTATGCAGTAAAAGGATCTCATTCCTAATCATTGTGCTCACATTCCAATTTTACAGGGCTCATAGAAAATGATTTTCCATTTTATGTGATTTTGTGGATTCACAGAATTCTTCTAATTTTATAATATCAGAATACTAACCCCCAAGTATATTGTCAGTTTCCTGTAGAAAGATATAACTTTTTGAGTACTGACCTATGAGGCAGTAAGTATGTTCTCTCTGTAATAAATTTTCCTGTCAAAGTGAATATTTTAAGAGATATGACTAAGTAAATTGAAGCTAATTTTTCTGAAGTAATTTTCTCAATTTTTAATGATTATTTAATTTTAATAAATTATAGTCTCAAGTATTTTCTATGACTAAATTATGTTATACCGTAATTACATACAAAACTGAGGGTACTATTAGAAAGCAGACATGAGTTAATAAATTATAGCAAACCTCTCAATTACTCTATTTGTCATCTGGGGTGAAATAAATTTTGAGAATGTATGCAGCTGACTTAAAAATGTATGTTGTTTAAAAACTGAGGATGTCTGGAGTTGGGGGTGTATACAGCTGGCTTAAACACAAAGTTCTTACCTTCGTCTGAGGCAAGGATTGTGATATTATATATACCATTTCTGATGGTCTTTGCCTCTCTATCCAGGCTTCTTAAAATTGTGATTGATCCTGAGTTTTCATCAACACTGACCCATCCTTCTGGATCACTTAATTTCTCATACCTGTAAGTAATGATGAATTAAAATAGCAAAATGGATCATAAGCCAAATTACAATACTGGTATCACAATAAGTTATACATTTTAAAAACATGGTAAATTTGAAATCAACTAAAACAGAATTACAAGTACCTTATGCCACTGCTACTATTTGTTTCCGGGTCATGTGCTTTATATCCAATGTCCTTTGTGCTCACTGGTACATTTTCTTTAATACGAACAATTTGCACTGCAGGGCGACACTCAGGGCCTTCATCCTGATTTTTTACACGAACAGTGACTGTCGCCATGCTCCCGGTTGATCTCGAACTAGCAAAATTTGGAGCTTCATTAACTACACTGATTTGTAGGGTCATCTCTTGTTTTTCTTCGTAATTCAGTGGCTACAAAAGCAAGCGTGTTGGAAATCAGATCAAGAAATAGTACTTGGCAATGTGAACTAGTGTGTAACTAGTTAGCTGTGGAAATATGTAAGTGCTGTGTCGGGAACAGTCATGAAAATATTAAACATATACCCACAAATATGATGGTGGTGGAAGGAGGGAAATCCTTCAACTGATTGAGCATTTGGGTGGAGCCAGCAAAAAAAAAAAAAAAAAAAAAAAAAAAAAAATTCCTCAACTGCAAATTTAACAAAAGTAATATTATAGGTCCCGATGGCGATTTCAGATAGTATTTAATGAAATACTATTTGAAATATTACTTTAGGGACTCCGTACCCTAATCAACAGTAATTTACTAGTCCATTAATTTTGGAACCACTTTTCCTACCCTTCTGAGATGAGTACAATTATTCGTACCTGGTTTGGGGTAGAAAACGTGGGTCAAATTTTATGAAATGTATTCAAGATAAGAGAGACGAGAAAATAGAAAGCTTATGGGCTTTACACTTTCCTTTTTAATCTCTTTTATCCCAGTTACTCTCTAAAACATGGGTAGTACCAAGTTTAATGGAAGGTTTTCATTTTATTTTGCCTGATATCTAAAGAAAGAGATAAGATTTAAGGGACAATCCCTTTGCTGTTTTGAAACAGAAATTAACCCACAAACTGCAGCTAATTTACATCATTGTAAGAAAAAAAGAATTCGTCATGTTTGATCCATTCTCCTTGTGAATATGTACAGCAGGGAAGCTACAGAGACCCAGGATAGAATCATGTTTTAGTTAGAGGCAGCAGAAATAAGCCCATGGTTTTGTCCAAAGCCAGAGCTCAGATCACTTTATGGGCTAACTCTGCCTCCTGAATTCGCAGTGATGTCTTCTGAGATAATTGTAGAATATTATTAGAAAGAGGTTTTAGAAGTATTTACATCTTCAAATGGGTGAGGATTCCCATTTTGAACCAGGAAGCTAAGAATGTAATGTACACTGGATACAGATGAACAGATCTATAAACAGCTTCCCTATGGGTCTGACCAGGAATAACTCATCATCTGGGAAATTCAGTAATTAAGTAGAGGCTCCTGGACACAGCTATAGATAGAATGGACTAGGAAAGTTTGGCAGTGTCCCACTGGTGTCAAAGCTGTGCTAGTTTTTTAATTGTTAAGAGATACTGGTTACAAAGTGGGTACTATATCGTATTCATTGAACATGCATATATAATCATTTTAAACTATCATGCCTTTATAAAAAAAATGTTCTCCAAAATTTGTATATTCATCCCACTATATATATGAAAAACATAGTGTTTACATTTACCTAAATATCTATTTTATTCCTACATTTACCATAATTCCTTTCTTTTCATTAAGCTCTAGTATGCTAATCTGTGACATTATAAGCTACAAATAACTAATTTCCTAAGTTATTCTTACCTTAACCACACACAGAACTCCTTCATTGGTTTTGGGATCTGTTACAATTTTAAAATTTCCATTTTCATTGCCCTTTAAAATGGTATAATTAGCTCTCCAATTAGCAGTATTAATTAAATCCTTATCTGTAACGGCAACACGTAAGATTTCCACATCAACTCTATTTTCCTCCACTGATACCTCATACTAAAATAATAAAAAACAACAAAAAAAAGTTTAATTAGTAACTCTCACAAAAACAAAACACCAGGTAAAGCCAGCCCAGTTCTTCTAATTTCTAAAGTACTATGTTAACATGACTTTAAACCCCAAGTCCAAACTACTGACACGTGGCTGGGAATACTTCCTTTGAAATCATGGGGCATGGGTGGAGGTGCACATATGTAGCAACTAACACTACATTGTACATTTTTCTTTTATTAATATCACACACTTACAGATAAACGGTTGAATGTTGGCAAGTTGTCATTCACATCTCCAATATTAATGATGCAAGTTGCAGTTGTCTGCAAACCAAAATATTGACCATCCATGTCTTGTACTTTTATTTTCAATTGGTATTTATCAGTTACCTGAAAAGTAAGTATTAATTACTGAGTGAAAGCAACATTGTAAATGAAATCTTAATTTACACTCTATAATTTCCCTTTGCATTCAAAATTTAAGAGGTACACTATTAGATTTCATAGTTTTCATGTACTGGCAGAAGAACAATTTCCTCACACTAGTAATTTTCAATTAATTTACAAAAATAGAGTAGTTTCTCAAATTGAAAGTGCTACTCATGGAAGTAACTGGTTTTAGCATTACTTAACAGAAAGAGAAGATATAGTCATAGTACATTTTAAATTGCCTAGTAATTAATCAAAATCGTTATCTCCTATGCAAAGTACATTCTTATATTCAAAAATACACAACAGTGACTCTATACCAGTCTCGTAATGAAGCAATAAAGGCATCCTCCTGTAAAAAAAGGTGGATTTTAAATATTTACTTTACATTTACTAAAAGATCATTAAATTAGCATGAAAACAAAGTTCTGGAACTATGTAATTTTTTCTTCTTCATGGAAAATAGATTCTGGTTCTTAAGCGTTTTCCGTTCTTCAGAGATTGCAGAATGCTCATCACTGGTTTTAAAAAATGTGTATCTCCGGGCTTCCCTGGTGGCGCAGTGGTTGAGAGTCCGCCTGCCGATGCAGGGGACACGGGTTCGTGCCCCAGTCTGGGAAGATCTCACATGCCGCGGAGCGGCTGGGCCCGTGAGCCATGGCCGCTAAGCCTGCGCGTCCAGAGCCTGTGCTCCGCAGCGGGAGAGGCCACAACAGTGAGAGCCCTGCGTACCGCAAAAAAAAAAAAAAAGTGTATCTCCTCATAATGGTTTCATTTGTCACAAGTGTTGAGATATGGAAGGATTAACAACAACACTAATAATAATGTCTCTGGACTGAACATTAGGAGGCTTGGGTTCTACTTCCAAGTTCAAAAATAACAAATGTACGCTTGGGCAGTTGGAAACGTATTTTTCCCTAGCTTTCCTCTTCTATAAAATTATAACAACACCTTCCTTTATAATTCACCTCTTTTCATAAGATTAAATTATATGTAAAAAACTATCCTAACTGTCCACCTAGAATATTCACCCTTCTCTTAAAAAGCCACCTTCTTTGGGCTTCCCTGATGGCGCAGTGGTTAAGAATCTACCTGCCAATGCAGGGGACACGGTTCGAGCCCTTGTCCGGGAAGATCCCACATGCCGCGGAGCAACTAAGCCCGTGTGCCACAGCTACTGAGCCTGCGCTCTAGAGCCCGCGAGCCACAACTACTGAGCCTGCATGCCGCAACTACTGAAGCTCGCGTGCCTAGAGCCCGTGCTCCGCAACAAAAGAAACCACTGCAATGAGAAGCCCGCGCACCGCAACGGAGTAGCTCCCACTTACCGCAACTAGAGAAAGCCCTCGTGCAGCTATGAAGACCCAAAGTAGCCAAAAATAAAATTAATTAATTAATTTTTAAAAAAAGCCACCTTCTTCCCTTTAGATCTCTTAAACTTTCTAGCCCTCATGTATTACCCAAAATAAAACTAATATTTCTCTCGATCACTATGCTTTTTACAAACCCAATTTTTCCCAATTTATTCTTCTCTCATAATCAGTCACATGAGAGTTAAAAATTCATGGCCTTATTTCATTAAAAAAATTTTAAAAGCTCATACTAGTATTACGTATGGGAGGGAATATGTATTCTGTTTGTAATAAACTATGATTTATTGGGAATGATCAACTGGCTGATAAAACAAAGAAAGAAATCAAGTTTGGGACCTAAATATTAACTTGTGATATCTTCAGATGGAAGAAAAATTCTGATGTTTAAAGAGCTTAAAGGGCTGAAGGCCAACAATAAAAAAAATTGGAAACCTGGGATCAGAAAGTGAGTCCAGAGCTCTCTTGGGTAAAAGCACTCCAAGACTCCTTCATTAGTCAAATGTTTTCCACTGATTTATCAGAAGGATCTATTCAAGGCTTGATGATAAAAGAGAATTTGGTCTATAATCTGCTCTTTCTGAGCACATAAATTCCATGAAGAATCTGTATAATTCGTAGAGCTGTGACAGCAATTCATTCATTCAACAAACGAAATTGCATTCTTCACTGGCACGTACTCATGGTAAAAATAAATAAATTATAAAATTGAATTAAAATTAAAATTTACCTAGGAATGTCCTTGTAAATGCAGTAAAAATGATTAATTTTAATAAATTTTATTAGATTTCAACCCATAGTCTATCTAAAGAAATGGGAGGTATATATAAAGCACTTCTGCATAACATAGTATGATGTTCTTTTCATGGAAAAGTACTTGTGTGATTGATTTATAAGCTGAACTAGCTATCGGGTTTTTTTTCATAGAATACCATTTTTACATGAAAGACACCTATGGTTATTCAGACTGGTATATTTGGAAGACATTTTGTCATAGGTAAGGTGAATATGTCATTTCAAGGAAAACAGCTATTTGTTGCCAATGGTCAATTGGAGTTTTCAAGCCAAAATGAGGATTCCGGAAAACTTTTATGATATTAATCGTGATATTAATGGAGATGAGGAGGTGATTTTTTCCAATATTGTTTAATTAGATGTGTCAATATTTGGAGGATCTACATAACTCAGTGAGTCAATATTTCCCATATGACTAATGCACGATGTTACAAAATCACACATAGTAAACTATCCACTCATAGCAGAAGAAAGACCAATGTATTTTGATGTAACAAAGTAGGAAAGTTCATGGACAAGGCTTCTTCAGAGTGCACATTGCAAAACCCATTTATGACACTACCACTTGTCAAGATTTGGTGTATCAAAGAAGACTATCCACGATGATCTGAAATCACTGTTAACATACTCTTTTCTAACTTCATATCATGTTGGATTTTCTTTACATACTTCGACTAAAACTATATAACAGACTGAATGCAGGAGATGTGAGAATCCATTGGTCTTATACTAAGTCAGGTATTGAAGAGATTTAGAAAATGCATAATAATGCCACTCTTCTCACTAAATTACTTATTGTTTTAGAAATGTAATCATTTCTTATAAAAATATTATTTACATTAACATGTAATATATTATTTTAATTGGGTAAATAAATACATAGTTTAAACTTTTATAGTTTTAAACACTTACAGATTAAATAGTGATAAATATAACCCACATAAACAAAAGATCTTTGGAATTTCCAATAATATTTAAGACTGTAAAGGGGTCTGAGACCAGAAAAGTTGCAGACCACTTCTCTAATCCATGCAAGAGGGAGAGGAAATGAATCTATATGAGATTTAGGAATCAAAGAAAAACGTGACAAACACATATTACTATATTTTAATATTAAGGATTATAAACGTAGGAAGTAGGCCAGAATAAAGGTTTGGTGGAGGAGGTAATAGTTTAATAACAAAATGAACAATTACTAAACTGGGGTAGTTGCAGTAGAAATGGACAGAATGTGAATGTTACGATCACTTTGGAGTCAATATCAAATGCTTTGGAAAGTAATTTGATCTGCAAGAGAGGAGACATCAAATACAATTTTGAGAACATGAATCCAAGGTGACATTAGAAAAAATGTGTAAAGGAAAAGAAGGTACTAATGGCATTTTAACTAGAGAACATAGGAAGGAGAGCATTTTTAGAAGGAAAGAAGAATTCATTTCTAGATGTACTGAATCTTAGGTACTTGTGAAATGTTCAAATAAGGATTTCTAGCAGTCAACTGAAAATGTTAAACCAGAGATCAGAGACAGATAAACTTTCATTTAATCTATGTAAGGGGAAAGAGTGTAGATGAGATTGTTGATGAAGAAATGACACAGATAGAAAAAGAAGCATTGTTATCTGTAGATAAGAAAATTCTGAAAGTTTTACTTTTCATATATGACATTTCTTGTTTTTTACAACTATAAATATGTTTATATTAGGAAATTTGATTTTATAAAACATACAATTCAGGAGAGAATGAATTAGCGGTTCAAATTCAGAGCACTGCAAGGTCAATGACCTCCATCAACCTACCTAAAATAATTTTTGTTAAATTAGATTCACAACATGCTTTTCAAAAGCACATCTGCAGGTGGTATACAGAGATATGCAGGTACTGCTAAGTAGCCATGTGATAATCAGGCTTTATTTGTTAATATTTATGTTACCTCTCTGTCTAGCCGAGATGATGTTGTGGTGATCACACCTGTAGCTGGCTGCATAAAAAAGAGGGTGGGTGATGCTGGTAACTGCTCGATGATGGAGTACATTAGACGCGTGTGCAGTGTGTCAGGCTCATCTTTGTCAGTTGCACAAACCTGTCCAACGGTAGTACCTACATATAGAAAAATCCTCTTTAATTTCAAAAACTTTTACAGTTTCAACTTTCCCTTTATTTGACTCCTCTCCATCTACCACAAAAAAGTTTTGAACCACATAATTGATAATAGTAATAGGTTTTATACATTTTCAGACTTCTATATAAAATAGCACTTACTTTTAAATATCCCAGCGTTCCAACATTTTGGAATTTGGTAACCATATTTGTATTTACTGTATTTATTGTATAAATTTATAAATGTTGATAATATCCCTCCATGGCCTTTGTATTCCTAGACTAAAGAATTCCAATTATTCTTTAACCTTTTTCTATTTGTAAGCCTACACTTAAATTGATCATATGGGTCAGTTTGCTCTGAAAATTCTTGGTTTAGTTAGATTTTTCTAAGGGAAGACTCAAAATCTGCATTCTGACTCCTAGTTGAAATGGTCAATTTTCAAAAGATTGAGAAAATATATTATTCTCCATGACCTTTATGATAATGCTCAGAATACTATCATTTAATCACTATAGAACATCAGCCAGCTCTCTTCAAGGCCAAGACATCCGTTGCTCAAAGACTTACTCTTTTTTAGAAAAGAATATTCTAAAAATATTCTTAGAATATTTAGAAAATATGGTCTCTTAAAAGTATTTATTTTACCTCACACAGGAAGGCAAAGTAACATTGAGTCACTCCTATTTTTCAGGCACTGTGCTTGGCCTTCAAGGTATATTGTGCTTCATTTAACCTTCAAAACAACCTTGTATATTAATATCCCATTTTACAGATGAGGAAACCAAGGCTTGTCAAGATTAGGAAACTTGCCCAGGGTCATGTCAGACAGCTAGCAAAAGGCAGAGTAAAATGCCACCTACAGACGCCCGTCTGGCAAGTCCCTTGTTCTTGGCAGCAGGATGTGCCACCTCCCAGTGGCCAGAGTGAAACTCAGCTAATGAATTTAAACATTAAGTTGCCGTGTATTGCCACGGTGGGTACTCACCAACTCTGCAGTTTTCAGTAACATTAAAAATGTAAGTTGTTTCTGTAAAAATTGGGAAGTTATCATTCTCATCCTCGATTCTGATTAGTAGCGTCAGTGGATATTCTGGAGTATATCCATCCTTAGTTGTTGCAAAGGCAACTAGCTGTGAAGAGAGTAAAATGGAAAAAAAAAAAGCTACGGTTCAAACTTGCTTTCGCTTTGGCTTTCATTTGGAGACTGTTCAGCATCACAGTGTGGATTTCACCATTTGTTACTGTTTTGGGATGTGAACATAACCTTAATGCCAGAAGAGATGGTTAATTTCATGGTGCACTATAGCATTTTATGTTTAAATTTATCTAATATAATAACATAGCTAAATTTGGTTACCTCACCATTGCTGTATTGTTGTTCATGAGTGTAAGGGTTTTTATTATTATTTTTCCGAAAGTGTCTTGAGAACTATTTTGCTTTGTTTGAAAGTTTCAGGTGCATGAATTTTAAATACAATTTTCTGGATCTTTTATAACTTTGAATTCTTAGGATTCCAAATTCCCCAGGTGCAGTTAACTGAGATATTATTTTATTTTCTAATTAGAATTTTAGGCATATTGATGATTGTATTTAGATAACTTTCTTCATAAGAATTTTTTAATTTAAAAAGGGGGGAGTCAGGAATGGACCAAATGAGTGGTTATAAATTGGGTCTAGAATGCGATTTATTCTTTTGATTTTATAATATGAATTTCAATTCCAATTTTTCTCATAACAGCTATCATAGAAAGAACAGACCATCACAGGTACTTAGAAGGTCATGTTGTAGTAATTCTAAAGCTAAGTAATTACATCATCCAAAATAGATATAAAATAATTAAAACTAAGTTAAGCAAAATGACCAGCTCCTGTTGGAAAATCAACACAACATTAGGTTAAATTCTTATATATTAACGCTCATCCCACCACAGGAGGTTGCTTAGATGATGAAAAGACCTAGTTATCCTAGTTAAGCACTGTCCACACTCCTTACTTGCTCACCACAAGTTAACTTTCTCTCATTGCAAAGGTACCAAGGCTTAACTTCTGAACTTGACTTACCTCCTATGGTATCACTCTCAGTACCATAAAGAGGTTCACAGATCTTTTCTGCCAAATAAATAACTACTGTTCAAAGTGGTACTCTTTTTTTCTTTTGAAAAGAAAAATAGTAAACTGTAATTCCCAGAACAATCTATAGAATCGAAGGCTATTTATTCTATAAAATTCTTTTTGCTGCCAGTCAGGTCTGTACTATCAGATGTACCCAGAGCACGGATGCCAAAAGTCAGAAAACAGTCAAGAGTAAATGAATTGAGGAAGGGAGACGAAATAGCCATGTTTAATTTTACTAATACAATATGTAAACTTTAGACTTTACCTCAAAAGATGGATACATTTCACGATCTACAGGACGAGTACAAAACAGGTTTCCAGTATCTCTCTCTACATAAAATAAATTTAGAGGTTCTTTGTCAACTCCAGGCCCACTTATGGAATAGTAAATAGTGTAGTTTTGTGCTGTATCAGATTGAATCTAGAAAGTAGACATCATATACATAAAAGACAAATTTGTATTTCAGCAAAACTTTCATTTATATACTTATGCAATCATACTGACATTTTACAATAAGTAATTGCCCTCTTTAATTTATTATTATGTCTGAATAAAAAGCAGCAATAGAATAAGGAAGACTAATAATTGTGAAATTCAAGAGCAAGGCATGAGGAAAATAATGTAATAGCATCTTAGCTTTCCAGAATAACTAAGAAGTACTTTAAAGGCTATGTGTAACTACATGGATCAAGCATTTTGGACTTTCCCTGTCTTAGATAACAAAGTATTCTGAGCATGAAAAGTTATCCTTCTGTCAAAGTTTTACACCTCAAGTTTTATTATATATAACATAATATTTGAGACACTGGGTTTAGAGTATACTGTCGGCAGGCAAACATCTGGAAAGTGGTTTCCTTAATTAGTTTTTGTTATTTCTCAGCATCTTCTCTATTATAGGGGCTAAATGGGAGGATGAAAATGAGTGAGAATGGAAATGACATAATATCCTGGCAAGTGTGCTACTTTGGTATTTGATTCAAAAAGAAAATTTTTTTCCAAATTGTTTTCATCCTCTTAGTAGGATCCTTATCTATTAGGATGACTAACAATTATTTTCTAACAATTTCTTTCTCAACTTTAAAATGCTCTTTTCTCAGCTGCATTGAATTTGTTGATGGGATATAAACAAGGATTCTCTCTCACCATTTCAAGAACTGGGGGAAAAGAAACCTAAGAGCTAGACTGAATGGTAGTGACCACTGATAAGGGAGGAAGGAAAGAAGATTTGCTGGGGTTTCCACTAAAAATGAAACAGGGGAGAGAAAATGTGGATCCAGTATGATTTAAGCAGTGGACCTGGGAAGAAACCATGGAAAGGTGTATGTGTCTTTCCCCTTCATGGCATTTGACCTGTTATCAATAATTTCATCCTTTGTTATGGAAGATGTTTTGGGATTTTCTAGACTATGCCCAGGCTCTGAGATACCCTTGATGATATGAAAATTCATTAAGGAAGCATGCGTTTGACAGTGCTATATGGGTTTTACAGTTTTATAAATGGCTTTTGCATGACTAAAACTGCAAAAAAAAAAGTATACATAGTTATAGAGAGATGCATTTATACCATATATTGAAACATATGATAGACATACTCACCCATACATTCATACACACATACTTTTTAAATAACTGCATACACATTGTCTAAATTTTTTACAAAAATGGAAACCATAGACTCTCACAGTGGAAGGAAAGTAAATTATACCTGTTGAAGAAAGAGTGGGAAAGGACCCAAGGAATTCTCAGACACTGAACAAGGAATAGGAGCCCATCTTCTCTTGGCACGTATTAGAACTTTTTCTTGAGAACGCCTTTTCCTCAGTACCTCAATTTAGAAGACAAAAAAATATTAATACTAAATATTATTTATTTAAAAGCCAACGACTACTTTATTTTCAAACTTTAAAACTCTGATACATCTTTCTCCTCTCATGAGGATTAGCTGGGGAGGCGTAAGACCATGGTAGTGCTTGAAAACCAAACGAAATGTCAATACTAGAAAAAAAATAACCAAGAAATCCCTGCCCTAACTGTTATCACAGCAATCCTATTGAGAAAATAACTTGGTGGGAACATGGAAGAGAGAGAGATGAAATTGGAAGCCTAGAAGCAAAACTGAAAAAATAAAAACACTGTACTGTTGCCACACTGCCATGCAAAAACATGGGAGGAGAAATATGCAAAGAATGTAAGCAGACAGGTGCCCTTCTAAATTTAGCATAAGCATCTTCCACTCACCGGCAACTAGGAAGAGCCAGGGGACCAACAGAGAGATCTGTGTCAGAACGAGGAGAGAAACATGGTGACAACTCTCAAACAGCTGTCATGAGTAATGGCCAGTGGTTGAATGAAGTCATTTTGATCTTGGATGTCAAAAAGTCATAAGTATGTGTGAAGTCCAAACCTTAACCTAAAATAGTCCTCCATTTTCTAAGACTAAAAATTATGCTAAGATACATGAGACCTATCTCTGGATGCCTCATGTATCTCAGAGTAATTAACCATGTCATGACCCTATACTGCTGCCCAGAGTAGGACACCATCCTAAGTCATTAACATGCCATATGAGTTCTTGAATAATTAAAAGCTACAAAGTCCAAGTTATATACAAATATCTTAAACAATAATGTTTCTTGTTTTGGAAACCTATTCCACAGTGAAGATCAAGAAATGCTTCTCTGTGTCTAATCTCAAGTTCTCATGCTGTCCCATATCCCAATTTCTCCTTTTATGTCCCAAATAAAAAGAAATTATAATCTGTGATAACATATGTTGAACAACCCTTTTCCATTTCAAAAATGTTAACTTGAGTCATGGCTTTTATTCTTCTTCAAGCTAAATTATCTCGTATCTTTTTTGATTCACATCTTCCCTGGTCATGTTAGTTCCACCTGAAGAAAACAGTTCGTCATACTTCATTTTTATACTTTGGTATACCTTTGTTTGTTGCTCTAAAAGGACAAGTATTTTCTTCTCTTCTTGGGTCTCTGTGTTGGAAAGTAATACGGTAAAAGATCTCTTCGCTGAGGACAAAAGAATGGCATTTGTTGTATAGACTGAACCATCTTCTAAAATTTGGAAATCAGGATCACTTGAATGAATTAGATTTGCAGATTTAAAGCACTCCTTCAGGTTAACTGTAGAAAATGTACACAGCAATCATTTGTAAGGTAAAACAAAGCAATATACAGCTTTAACAGTAAGCTATGCATTTGAGGTGGGGCAGTCAAAGACTTTAATTACACTGACACTTGTAAGTTTTGCATTTTTAAAAGGATATATGAAACTATACGGTTAATTCAGTTGTGCTTAACTAAACGTATCCATCACTTCTGATACCTACTTCACAGCCTTTTAAAGAAGAGACATTTGTTCTGAAATCAAAGCATGTGAACTCTACAGTCTGAATATTAAACTCACACCAAAAAAGTTTTTCTTTATTAACTGAAACTAGCCACAGAGCAATACATGAGAACACTTAAAACAAGTTAAACAGAATCTAGAGATTAAAACTGGTAGTTATTACATTAAATTATTACTGAACTCTTTGCATCTGTTGTTAAATAGTCATCGTATTCTGTGTCTTCATTGGTCTGATCTTTTGGTATACATTTGAGTTATACGAAAAAAAATAATTGAAAAAAAATATGTGGAAGTAAATGTTGTAAGATGCCAAAATATTTTAGGATAAAAATCCAAAAACAACACCTTTAAACTCAAGAAATAGTTTCAATACTATTTCTCAATTTCATAGACGTGTTATAACATATACCATATCCTTCGTCTAACGTAAATATTAGTAATTACTCAAACTAAACAATCTTAACTACTTTATATAATCATGTTTTTCAATAAAGTACAATATTCCATTCATTGGATTGACACCATATATATTTTTAAAAAAGTATTGGAATGTACTATATTAGTTTTAACTATTAGTTCCAATAGAGTTATCCTCCTGAAGATTACACTAATTTTACAAGATCAACCAAATTAGGATTTATTACATATTCTGGCAGTTTCTTACCTCTACCAATATATTTTACAGCATCTAGTTTGGAGGGAACATGTAGTGTCACTGTTTTGCAGGCATCACAGGCAAATGTTAAGATCTAAAAAAATCAGTATTATACATTAAAAAGAGCCTTTTCATGTGTACATAGTTTATACAAATTTGTATAATTATAAATCTGTTTATATAATTAGCAAAATAAAATAAAAAGCATACACTGGATTAAGAATTCAGAAAAAAACTGCATAGAAGAGAAGAATAAAAACAACAGACTAAGAGCCATGGATCCCTCCCTCACAAAGCATGTAAACTCAGAGAATTGCTTATCCTCTTGGGCTTTGTTTCCTAGTCTGTAAAATGAAGTTAATAATAATTTCACTAACTTAGTGGATATACTGAGAAACCAATGACACCCTTTTGTGGGAAAGCACTGGAAACTATTAGGAAGGCAGCACAGGTATGTAAAAGGAAAGAGAAACAAAAACAAATTTAATGAGCCAGCAAGTTGTTTCAATTAACTGTCAACTGTCTATGAGTTTTGTTACCAAATCAAAAATATCCTAAAGAAAATTCCAATGCTTTTAAAGAGAAGCACTGACTCATTGCCATGGAGTGACTTAAAAAGTATTTACATATGACCCCACGCATATAAGCACACGACTTTGAAATATGAACTTATTTTGAAGTTCTCAATAATGAGAATTAAGGTCAGTGTTAACAGTATTTCACTTAAAAAATTTAAATGATTTAGTGATTTATGCTGAACCAATTCCAATACAATACATATTTGAGCACACTGAAAATAAATTCTGTTCTCTCTAAAACTTTATAATGGATGCTTCTGAAAGTTTCACAGTTTTTTGCAAAGGTTTTTGACAAAAAGCAAAACAGCCAACCAGCATTTACACTGTTATTTAAACTTTTATTTTTTGGGGCCGTACCGCACGGCCTGCAGGATCTTAGTTCCCCCACCAGGGATCGAACCCATACTCCCTGCAGTGGAAGCTCAGAGTCTTAACCGCTGGACCGCCAGGGAAGTCCCTACACTGTTACTTAAAAGTCTATAAACATAAATTAAAATCATCAAAATTTGGATGAAAATTTTTATTTCCAAAATACACTAAAGACCCTTTAAGTATCTAACTTAAATTATGTATGAAGGACCAAGCATGGCAGAGATTACATTTCATTTGGAACTCAGAGATGGACATGACAAAGAGACTGTACTTGAATTAGAAATAAAAAGATGAAAAGAATCTTCATTGGTTGCATAGCCCAGAGAGAATAGGAGTAGAATCAGACATGTGAAGAGTCCAGCTCAAGGTGACAGAAGGCATACACCCACTGATTCATTCAACCAACATTTCTTGGTTTCTGCCTAGGTGCCAAGAAGTGTTCAAAGGCTACTACGGTGAACAAAGAGAACTCGGCCTCACAGAGATTATTTTACACTAAAAGACAAAAAGTAAATACACAAATGCACAAAGGTCACACAATGCCAAGAGTAAGTGTTACGAGAAAAATAAAACAGGAAGAGAGGGTGATAAAGACCAGAAACTTGAGTGAAAGCAGGATGCAAACCAGTTCACTAACTGGGGAAGAGTCTTCCAGGTGGAGCGAAAAGCCAGGCCAAAGGCCCTGGGAGAGGACTTCACCTGGTGCGTTGAAGGAACAAAAAGAAGGGTGTAGCAGTAAACACAGTGAGGGAAGAGTGAGAGGACATGATATTGAAGAGACAATCATAGGCATATCATGTAGGGTCTAAAAGGCCACAGTAAGGAGTGCAGATTTTATTCTGAGGGCAAAGAGAAGCACAGTAGGTTTAGACACTGTGGAGTGGTGTCACGTGGTGACCATTTACACAGACTCATTCTGGTGGCCATGTGAGAACAGACTATGGGGAAGACAGAGTGGAAGCAAGGAGACCCATTGGGAGGAATCTATCTGAGAGGAGAGGTGGTGACTTGGACTAAGGTAAAAACGATGGAAAAGGTGAGAAGTGGCCGAATTAAGACAATATTTCAGATAACAGTATCCTGGACATCCAGTCATTCATGCATTCAACAAATACTTACTGAATGTTCTAATATGTACTAGACACAGAGCAGTAAAAGGGATTCTCATGAAACATTCAATTCAAGGATAAGACTTATTTGAAATTTCAATAATGGAGGATAAAAGCTATGACAGGGAAGTACAGGATGCTTTGGGAGAGCACTAGCAACCAGCCTCCTCTAAGAGCCAGGTGAAGAGGGGCAACAAGTTAGCCATGTCACAGTGAGGCAGAGCTTGTATGCTTCAGACATAGGAACTGCATATGCAAAGGCCCAGAGATGACACAGACTTGAAAATGCAATTTGCGATGGTTGATGCATATAGCACAAGAGGGACAGGAGTTTAAAATGGATTCACAGAAGTAGGTGTGGGACAGGTCCTGAACAGCCTTAACAAAGTACACATATAGATTTTTCTTCCTAAAGATAATAAGAAACCAAAGATTTGTTTTAAGCAGATAAATTACATAGCAGCTTTCTATTTGAATAAGGTTAACTCTGACCAGTGTGACGAATGAAGTAGGGGAACAATTTTCATTTCCAATAATGGGACTTAGGGCATTCAGTCCAACCCCCAGGCCAAAACTAACAATGATGGATACATGTTTTTAAACCATCCTAAAACCATCCAGCTAGGCAAAAACTGAGGATAAAGCTGGAACACAGTAGTAACCAGAAACAACTTCTAATCTGAAAAGATTAGATTCTGGCTTTTTGGCCTCAAGAGAGGGGAGTGAAATCAAAGCACAGACCTGCCTAAGATCTAAGAGAAGATCTGTCCACATTAATCTGGATCCCCAAATGCGAAACCTTCATTGTAAGAGTAAGCTAGTAGTAAACTGGTCCTCACATGGATTTGTGATCCACATTCACATCACTCATTTGTTCTAGGAAACACAAGCCGCTAATTAGTTTAAAGAAGCCCTGGCATGTGACCAGCACCATAGGTGATGAAAACCATTTGACCAAGTCAATAACCATTCTTAAATTTTAAAAAAAGTGCCCCCAATAAGAATTGATAAGTGCTACTTCAATAGAATTATATTATAATGACATCATCAATGGAAAAGCATTAGCAGTAGCCTCACTAAACTCAGAAACAAGGTAGACTTCCCAAGGGTCATCATCTACAGCTAACATTACATTAAAGTATATTAGGCAAGAGAATGATATTAGATGGCATATGAATTGAAAAGAAAGAGGTTAAAAAGAACCACTATTTGCATTTGATATGACTATTTATCTGGAAAACCCAAGGAAATTAACCACAAAACAATAAGAAATTCATAAGGGAGCAGAAACAGCTATTAAAATACAGAAATCATTAGTCATCATACACATAAACAAAATCTGTTAAACAATATAATGGAAAAGAAGAAATCATTTTCAAAAGTGATAAAAAGTTAGAATACCAAAAAGTAAACTTAACAAGAAACATGTAAAGTTTATTTGAGAAAAACCTGAAACTATTTCTGAAGGACACAAAAGCAGACTTGAACAAAAGAAATATATATTATTGTTTTGGATAGTAAAAAATCAACAACGTAAGTATATCAATTTACACTAAGTTAAATTATAAAGTTTATGATCCCAAAAAAAATCCCATTGGGCTTCCCAGGTGGCACAGTGGTTAAGAGTCCGCCTGCCGATGCAGGGGACACAGGTTCGTGCCCCGGTCCCGGAAGATCCCACATGCCGCGGAGCGGCTGGGCCCGTGAGCCATGGCCGCTGAGCCTGCGCATCTGGAGGCTGTGCTCCGCAATGGGAGAGGCCACAACAGCGAGAGGCCCGCGTACCGCAAAAAAAAAAAAAAAAAAAATCCCATCAATATTTTTTCTGGAACTAGACAAGCTGATATAAAATGTAATAAGGAAAAATAAACAAAGATAGAAACATTATGAAAAAGAAAAGCAATGAAAGGATATTAGCTTTAGCAGATACTGAAAGGTCTTATGAAGTCTCAATAATTAAAACAATGCAGTATTTGGTATATGAATAGACAGAAAGAGAGTAGATGCATATAAATTGGAAAGGAAGAAGTAAAAGTTTCTATTTACATTTGTTACAATTGTATATAGACCATAGGGGTTGTAACTTTTTGTTAACACTCACTAGCCATTTATGAGTTTCTATTTCTCCACATTCTTGCCTACAGAGCCTGTTGTCAAACTTCTGGATGTTTGCCAAATGAGAAATGATATTTCAATGTATTTCTTTCTCTTTTTTTTGTAATACCATTTTTAAATTATTTATTTGTTTGTTTTTTTAAAGATTTTTTTGATATAGACCATTTTTTTTCTTTTTTCCTTTAACATCTTTATTAGAGTATAATTGCTTTACAACCAATGTAGTTTTAAATTCATCTTTCCTCACTATAAGTAAGGCTGAAATATTTTGTGGGACATTTTTATTACTTTATGGTTTTTCAGGTCCATGTTCATGCTGGACTTCTTGATTTAGAAGAGCTCCAACCACAAGATGGAATTGTATAAGGAATGATTTCAATTTAGCAGTGGAGATCCCTGATGACCTTAGAGAGACAGAAACTTCATTAGGTGTTTAGGTAGAGGCAGCGTTCAAGTGGTTACTAAATGTGTGAGGTGAGGCAAGATGAGGAAGTTGGGAGAAGCTGATTCACAGAAGGGTGATGGAAGGGAAATGTAAGGGGTGTCCCCCAAGCCATTTTTATTTAGTAATGTTCCTACTTTTCTTTAACACGTCTATCACACATGAGGCTCACAACCACAACAAGCATCTGAGGCTAGCAGGACTTTGCAGAGACATGCACATGAGCATCAGAACAGCTTAAGACCCACCAAGCCTTCCAGCCAGAATGCAGTAGGATGAGGGGGGTAGCCACAGCCACCCCACTTCTGGCCTATCCAGCTTTGAAGCTAAGGAAGGCCAAAGAATGAGGATTATTCAACTTTATTCAACTTTATTATTATTCCCTTATATGTGCTTTCTTCTAAAAAGGAAGTGAGAACACACGGAAAGTTGTGTGTGTCAGTATATAAGATCCAAGCTATTTATGGCCTGCGCCTTTTAGTACCCGTGCCTAATCATGCCTTTTCCTTCAAGGGCAATGTTTAAAAAGAAGTGTCAAAAAAAAAAAAGTGTCAACTTTATTAAGAATCTAAGCAAAATCCGTTCCTCTTGTCATCAAAGACATATCTTACGACCGTTATTTACTCCCTTCTTGATTTCCTCAGCTGTGAACTATTACTTGCTGTGCACCCGGCCCTGTGTATGTTATTAATGTGCCCCGGTAATTTAGTTAAGAGTTTGAAGTCCCTGGAGTTCCATGGGAAAGGCATTCTAATAATAGTAACAACTACAATTTCATTAGTTAAAAACTTCAGGACTTCGTTGTAAAACGAGAGCGGTAGAGTAAGGGAAATTACACGGATATTTCCCGCCGCCAGTTGCACCCCTCCCAGAAGGAATCCTCCCTCTGTCTGTTCTCCAGGTTCGTCCCCTTGTCCTTCAGGGTTAGGGACTGGAGCCCTAACGCCTGCGGCTCAACGTGAAAGGACACTATGCGCTTTGACCTCTGTACTTGGTCTATGTTAATTTTGTCCTTCCAGGGGACCCAGGAAGCCCTGACTGGGGAACCTCTGATCCCAGTCTCCCAGGGGCTGCTCTCCCCGCACTGGATTCCTATGCCTTGAGGTCCCCCAAAGAGACCTCGGTCTTTCCTGCCAGGGAGGGGGGCTATCCCTTCCGAATAAGGCCACCTCCTTTTTCCCGCCCAGCTTTGGGGTCTTTGCTATTGGGTTCTTTAAAGCGGGAAGGAAACTAGAGCTGGAGGGCTTGGCGGGGGATGGGGGAGCGGGGAGAATCTGTATGCCTCCGAGGCGAGAGATCGGGAAAGCCACTTCCCCGAAGTTCAAGGGGGATGAAATCTCACGTGCTGACAAACAATGGAAACCGTACCAAGGACCACCGAGGGCCGGCCCATCTACTATCTTTAGGCGCAGAGGGTGGAGACCGCCCCAGCCCCAGCTCTTCCCTCCCCCCTTCACTCACACACTAAGATCAAAAGGCGCCTAGTTCTTTCACCCAAGGACCTGCGATTTCGATCCCCAGCGGCTCCCCTCGTCTGCGGCCGGAGCCCGGCACTGAGGTCGGATGGACTGCCCCGCCCGGGGAGGTGCGCGAGGCGCAGAGGCGCAGCGCGGGGCGCGCAGCGCTCGCCGGCTTGTACACAGAGGCCACGGTTTGGGACGGGCGTTTGCAGCCGCTCATCTGCCTGCGCTGATCACATCTACCGGAGACACCCTTCTCCTCCCCTGCGGGATCGCTGCGCCCAGCTCGCTCTCCTCTGTCTGTCCTCCCCCCTCCCCCAGCCTACGGCACTTTTTTCAGTCAGCCCCAGGCCCAAGAACCCCCGCATGGGCCGCCGCCACCACCGACCCCCGCCCCCAAAGTTTCCCCTCCCTCCCCCATGGGTCCGTGCGCCCACTCGGGACCGGGGTCCGGGCAGCCACTCACCGCGAGGGTCAGCAGGAGTTGCCAGCAAAGGGCTCCGCTCGCGGAGCCTGTGGGTCGCGCTGCCGCCATGGGAGGACTCGGAGGCAGGTCGCCGGCCGAGGCACCCGGAAGGCCGGGGTGGGAAGGCGCAGCCGGGCGAAGGGCCGCGGGCCAGGCGCAGGCTGGGCCGGCCGCGCAGGAGTGCGAGGCAGAGAACGTGGCGCGCGGAGGGAGCTGCTTTTCTTCTCGGTTTTTCTGAAGCTTCTGCGTCTCACCCCAGGAGCTTTTCCTCTGACCGAGGGTGGGGTTCCAGGCACGTCCGAAACACACCGATCGGCCCCTCCTTGGTATTTTCTCAAGTCTTTATTTCTGGAAGAACGCCAACAGGTGGGAACTCCCTCTCGCCGCCACCCTTTTTCTGTGCTAGGTGTTTCTCACCGACGGACACCACCCATATGCCCCATCTCCCCACCGCCCCGGTATCCGCCTTGAGGATTAACAGCTGGCCCTGCCCAGCAGAAGTCCTGACTGTACAGAGACTCGGTCCCCGAGCGCGTCCTGCCGCAGGAGGGGGCGCGCTCGCGGCCCCGACTCCGCCCCGTGCGCAGCGGCCAGTTTCAGACCCGCAAAGGCCGCCTGGGAGCTGGAGAGGTCGCGTTTTGTGTCACAGCTAACTAAGGCCCGCCTATTAGAGGGTTGACCCCAGGTAGACTGTTTTATACACTCTTTGCTGGAGTTAATTTACTGCAGACATCCAAGTGCAATTCAGACAGGTTTCATCTGTGGCACACCTTTCTTGGGGTCTTGTTTGGTTGTTGTTGGTCTTTTTTTTTTTTTTAACAGAAATGTCCTGGCCAGTATAGCAATGATACAAGGAAATTACAATAATTAATCAATTAAAATAAGGGAATCCAGGCATCAAGGGTGAGTTACTACTGAAAATACATCTTGTAGACGTTGGTTAAATGTGGGCCTACTGATTTCATCCAAGACCTTCCTTTGTCACAGTTAAAGCCAACCACTGACCTTCTTGTAACTTACCTCCTAAATTGGACTCCTGGACGTCTGAGATTTCTCTCTTCCCTTCCCACCATAAAAACCAGAGTTCGTGGTAAGAAAAGAAAAAGAATAGGATAAAATGTATGTTTTGGTTTGAAGTATACTTAAACTAGATGAATTATAGGAGTACTTAACCTGGAAGATTAAAATATAAAAGAGGTATGCTTGCAGCTCTTCAGAAAGCAATGACAGGGCATTCTGAATCTCCTGCACCTCTTTTCAATTATGGCTTAAACCAGGGAATTCTGACCACAAAGGAGAAACTTGTCCGTTCCATTTCATTTGGTTTGTCTCCACAGGGATGTGTGGAGAAAACTTGTTTGAAAAGCCAGCCGTGATACATTTCAGCTCTTGAAAACATGTACAGTCCTAATACCATTATACACAGAGCCAAAATTATTATAATATTGACCATATACTTAAATTCAAAAGTATTGTCAAACAGTACCCACGTTACATTCTATGTATTAGTCCCATGCTCTATTTTATTACTGAATGACACATAAGGAGCTGTTCTGTTATCTCCATGTATATAAAATTTATCATTGAATCTTTGCTTGTAAAATAAGCCTGGGTCATCAGCATGAGACTATGGTTGACATCGTTCTGTTTCCATAATTTTTTAACCCTCATGTTTTTTCCAGCAATGCTTTCATAAACACACCTCATCCTATTAATGAAGATATCATGATCTCTAGCGTGAAGCTTTCCAGAGGAAGAGAAGCAAGCTAGTTTCAGGTTTAAGAAATCTACTCAGGCTGTCATCATACCCCTTGACAATAGGACATTTCCAAACTCTTGCCTACCCCTCAACCTTTAATGCCTAAGGGTAGCTCATGTTTTTCCACATTCCAGAAAAGGGGAGAAGAGCAATTTGAAAAGAATTCACCTTAGATATTTATTTTCATCGTTCACATTACGTAACTGATTGAGGCTACTAAGATGGTGACTTGTTTGTTTCATTGTGATTCTTTAAACAAAGAAATGAATTATAAACTCTAAACAAGGGGCCCAATTAATTTAATAGATTTAAATTAGACTATATGGCTTCTGAAATAGATTCTTCTATACTACAGTCTTGAAACAACAGGTATAAATTTGAAGAGACAATGAAATATGGGAAGATGAAATTTTTAAGTATGTCTTTTGGCTGTGAAGATGATTTGGCTGACTTGAACTGGGTTTCCATTCTGCTATAGTAAAGAGTGCACCGGACCAAAAGTCAGGACCAAGTTCCTTTGTGTCTTGGGCCACTCATGTAACCTTAGCGCTCAGCACGCCTGTTTGTTAAGTAAGATAATTAAAGTAATACTAGATGCTGTCTATGGCACCTTCCACATCTAAAATTAAACTACTTAGACTCCTTGTGGCTTATTTTTGAGAAGTTGGCTGGAAATAGGTGTTCCTTTCCAAGTAGAAAGTCAGAACCAGAATTGTCCTTAAAAAACTGAACAAACAGCAAGGCACTTGGGGCACATCACTGCAACCTAGCTTCACAGTTTTCTAATTTCAGAAACCGGAAACTGAACATATTAATGGCAACAAAAAAATACCACTTACTGATATGCACACAGGGACAGCTCTCTTTGAGCTGCGTGATTCCACTGTTGAAGCCTGGGGAGAAGGGTCCATGTGGACACGTGATCTTTAGGGTGCCTCTATCTTGTCATGGCCAATGACACAGAATGGAACCTCAAAGCAAAGGAAACAGACCTAAGGGGGGAAAAATGAGGTTGAAGAACATTGTCTAGTTACTTTACAGGTGAAAGTGAAGAGGAAAACATCAGATAACCATAATAAAATGAGCACAATTAGCCTATTTACCTCTCAGAGTTGTTACAAGATTAAATGATGCAGAATAAAACCTAGCATATTCTAAGCGCTCCATGAATGTTGGTTAATATGGGTATCCCTCTCCTGCCCACTGCTACCATACCTTTACAACCCACTCATCGCCCACCAGGCTTCATGCTCATGACAGTTCCCTAGTTCCTGTTCTTCCTCTTTGCTCAGGTACTGGTCTAGGTCTGAACCCCAGTGTTAATTCACTCACCACTCCCAAATCCTTCAGGCTCTGTCCCCCCAACACGACCCCCAGACCTCATCTGATTCAGAAGGATTAACTATGCAATACCAAAATGAGATGCCGCAGCTCGCGCTGGTTTTGTACTTACTGAAAATTGGGACCAATTTGTTTTCAACATTTAACAAACATTTATTGAATGTCTACCCTGTATTCCCATAGCCCTCTTGGCATGCATTCCTAGTATTGCAGTTAACATACTGAATAGAAATTCGGTTCACTTTTTCTATTTCTCATTTTACACTGTGAGCTTCTTAGGGCAAGGACCATCAGAATTCTTATATGATGGGAGAAAAGCTTTTTAAGCTGCCTTGTTCGATAAATAAAATATTTATTTTTTAATGCTGCCATATTTCTTTGAAGTTCTCTTCAAAATTGTCCTCAATAAAAGAGTGTACTAATCAAATTCAACTTCCATTACCTTTCAAAATATATTTTTGAAATAAATAAGGGGTAGAGTGTGAAATAAACAATCAGTCCGTTCTTATCGAAGTACTTTCACTTAAAAGACCCTCAATTAAAAAACAAGCCAATGAATGAATTCTGAGGCAGTTGTGTTGAACATGACCGTGTCTGCTCTTGCCTTTAATAGAATGCCATTGACATGTGCCACTCTGGAGTGCTGTGAGCAAATATATCCTTAAAACCACGGAATTTTCAATTATTTGCTTTACTAACTAACTAGTTTGACAAGTATTTATTCAGTATCAACTATGTCTCAGGCACTTTCTCAGCCCTGGGAATGCTGTGGTGAGCAAAACAGAAAGGGCATGTGCTGGAAGGAAACGCCTAAGGAAGTACAATTGGGCTGAACAAGTACTCTCCACCTGCTATTCACCTCATGCGGACTCTTTTGTGAAAGAAAAGACTAATCTCAAGTTAAGTGCAAAATGATATATAAAGAGTGTTCTATAAGGATGAAAAATCACCAACTAAAATTCATGTGTTAAATTCTGAAACGGACCTAGGGACAGGAAACTCACTGTTTTGTGAGATCACTTCACTTAGAACATATTTGCTCTTGGCTTCTTTGACAGTCATGTCTCCTGTTTTTCCTGCTTTCTTCTTCCCTTGCTGGCTGGGTCTGTGCATTCTCCTCGCCTGGATTCCTCTGCTTGACCTGACTTCTAAATATTGCCACACACAGACACGTTTGCACTTTTTCAGATCTGTACTCGAGAGGCTCCTACCATGGGTGTTTTGTATATGCTCTTCCCTTACCTGGAACTTTCTTCTGTCTCTGGCCTGGCCCATCCAATAAATAGCAACTTTTATTTTCTCTCCCACCAGGTCAAATCCCTCTCTGATCAGGTCAAATCTTCCTCATTAAAAAACTGCCTGGGGCTTCCCTGGTGGCGCAGTGGTTGAGAGTCCGCCTGCCCATGCAGGGGACACGGGTTCGTGCACCGGTCCGGGAAGAACCCACATGCCGCGGAGCGGCTAGGCCCATGAGCCATGGCTGCTGAGCCTGTGTGTCTGGAGCCTGTGCTCTGCAACGGGAGAGGCCACAACAGTGAGAGGCCCACGTACTGCAAAAAAAACAAAAAAAAAACCCAACTGCCTGTTCTTTAGAGCACTTGTCACAATTACAATGTTAAATTTGAGTAATTATTTGATTAATATTTGTTTTTCACCAAAGACCATACATTTTCATGACTGCACTTGACCTTTTTTGGTTCTCCCTGTATCCCTGGCACTAACCAGCATGAATCCTGGCACATCGTAGATGCCTAATAAATAATTGTTGAATGAGTGAGTAAATGAATAAATGAATGAATGACTCCTGGGAGGTTTTTTTGGTAAGTAATTCTTTGTTTTTCTAATTTTAATGTTTATTGGCCTACTAAAATGATGTCTTGAGTCAAATTTAGCAGGGTGAGTGTTCCTAATCTGGTCTCAAACATAATGGACATGTATTAGTATATTTGTTAAAATGTGAGCTGGGCCTACCAAGAATTTCTAGTATGGTTTTTGCACAAGAACAGACAAACAGGCTAAAGAGTTTTAAAATTCAGAAAGAGACCAGTGCAGAAATAGGAACTTAATATATGATAAAAGTGTGGACAGCACACACCACTGAAAAAAGAAGAAATTATTTAGTGGTGTCGTTAGGAAAACTGATTCTTTATTAGAGAAAAACAGAACCGATTCCCTACTTACCATCATGTACAGAGTGGACTCCAGATGGGATAAACTTCCTGTGGTGACAAAGATATAAGTTAATGGAAGACAATATAGAACATCTATATGACCCGGGGTAGAGAAAGATTTTTAAAATAACGCCCAAAAAGCATATACCATAAAGAAAATTTTAAAAGATACATTTGATTACATTAAAATTCAGGCTTTCTATTCAACAAAGGACACCATGAATAAAGATAATAGGTGATAGATTGGGAGAATACATTAGTTATGACTAAAACAGACAAGGGAATAATATCTAGAATGTGCAAAGAATTCTTACACATGACAGGAACCACAATAGAAAAAAATGGGCAAAGGGTGTGACCAGGCATTTTACAATAAAGGAATCCCAAAGCCTACAACGCACATTTTAAGAAACCAGAGAAGTGCATTTTAAAATCATAAAATATCCTTTACACCTGTTGGACTGACAAAAATTAGGAAGCTGATGCTTCCTTGTCAAAGTGACTCCCTGATTAACTCTCCACCCTCCCAACTGCTACTCAAACCTCCCAAACACCCTCCTTTATCCTTAGTTTCCTTTACTGACTTAGCTTTCAATTTCACATACAAAATAGCTTTCAATTTCACATACAAAATATCAAGGAATACTACAAGCTTCCCCACACCTACCCACCTGTCTGCATCTGTGCCATGTTTATTATACATGGGCTTTTCTTCTATACTGTAGAAGAACTGCCTCTGTTCATGGCTAAGGTCAGCTTGTACACTTGGGCATTAATTCCCATCTCCTCCCACCTCCTGAGAACACTGCTCTAGCAATTCTGTTCCTTCTCTCCTATGTCATCATTTAATCCATCTCTATCTTCCCCAAGTGTATATAAACAAAACAAATTCCTAACTACAACATTGATTTTTAATTACAGGCATGGAAATGTAATTGCAGTTCATAGAGACAATTCTATGTAACTCACTCCAAAGAAAATAATAGCAAGGAAAGTAATAGTAATTTATTTAAATGTGGGTAATTTTTTCATCTATTCAATTTTGGGAAGCCAGCTAAAAAATATAGATATAGAGATAGATAGATAGATAGATAGATAGATAGATGATAGATACATAGAGCTATAGATCTATATAGATATCTTGATGAAGATTAAAATGCGGTTACCAGGGGGTCTGGGAGGTAGGGAAATAGGGAAATCTGGTCAAAGGGTGCAAGCCTTCTTAAGTATATGAGTTGACGGATGTGTTAATTAACTTAATTCTAATAATCATGTCATAAAATATACAGATATTAAATCATCACATTGTACACTTTATGCACACCAGTTTTGTCAATAATACCTCAATAAAACTGAAAACAAAAACAAATCCAGTCACTCCCCAAACATTTACCTGGCCAGCTACCATGTTAGTGTTCTTAGCCTACGCCAGCCCCGGGTCCAGTCCCAGCAGAGTGGACTTTCTAGGAAACACAGTCCAAAATAAAGAAAACCTGTTCAAGTACTTCAAACCTTTTCCAGTGTTGAGGCTCAGGGCAGGCCATCCCCAAATATGCCACCATGGCGTAGTGATTATTTTGAGTTAAAGTTATTGAAGAAATGGCCCATGCGAGAGGGACGCTCTAACCCTCCTTTCTGTCTCCCTGAAAGCAGGAAATAAATCTCCTGTGAAAGGTGCCCTCCTGCATCTGGAGGTAGAAGGACACCCCTATCTCCAGAGACAGGGAATTCGGGCTGAGATCCTGTATAAACCAACCTTGCTACTTCTTTAATTTACCACCCAAGCCCAAATTCTGTTTAGATTCTTTACTCATTAAGCACCCAAAACCGAAGTTTCTTTGTCCTGTCAATTCCTCACAAATTTATTGTTTCTTTGCCTAAAAAGTATAAAAGCTGCCTGCTTTGGCCACTGCTTAGGTCCATTTCTATGACACTTCTGTGCATACAAATTAAAATATGTTTCTCTTTCTCCTGTTACTCTGTCATGTGTCAATTTTTTTTTTTTTTTTTTTTTTTTTTTTTTTTTTTTTTCGATACGCGGGCCTCTCACTGTTGTGGCCTCTCCCATTGCGGAGCACAGGCTCCGGACGCGCAGGCTCAGCGGCCATGGCTCACGGGCCCAGCCGCTCCGCGGCATGTGGGATCCTCCCGGACCGGGGCACGAACCCGCGTCCCCTGCATCGGCAGGCGGACTCTCAACCACTGCGCCACCAGGGAAGCCCCATGTGTCAATTTTGTTATTAGTCTGGCACAAGAACTCAAGAGGGTGAAGTGGAAATTGCCTTCTCCCTGATGCTAGCGTTTTCAGGGGGTATTCTTAATACCTAGTAACCTTCTTAAAAATGCTTTCGTCCCATGGCTAACATTCTGAGTGCCTTTTATACAGTTTGCTGCTGTTTCCCGAAAATTTAAAGGTACCTTTTTCCTACTTCTCACTTTCTACTCCTCAACAGCAACAACCATCGCCACATAAATAAAATAAACCTTCACATCACATCAGTCTCCAGCTTCATTGCTGTGTTTAATCCCTCATCTCTCATCTGGACCACCTTCACTGGTCTTCCAGCTCTACAACCCCTCCAATCCAACCTCCCTAAGAGTGGTTTTAAATTTGTGTTGTTTGGAACTTTAGTAGATCTTGTTTTTTGCTTGTTTCGTTCTGCTTTTGGTTGGTTGTTTTGGCTTTGTTTGGCCTGGGAAGCCTTACTTCCGCTCCATCTAGAATGTCTTCTGCTTTGCTCAGGGAGCCTTCCCTCCTTCCCCATGGAGGGGAAGCACTTTGAGTCTTCTGCAGCTTTCATATCTGCCTCTGTAATTGGTTATCTGACCAAAGTGTTGTAATTATTTCATTTATAAATCTCTCTCCTCTGGAGTGCATTAACCTTGTATTCTTTATATACTCAAATAATTGCAGAATTCTGGGTTTGATTTATGTTTGGACAAAGAGTGTACAGTATTGTTAGTAACAAAGGTAGGAACAGCAAGAAAGCGCTAGTTTGCGCAGGAGTTAAATAATTTGCTTTTGAAGGTACTGAGTTTGAGATGTCTGTGAGCCATCAGGCTGGAATAATTAGTAAGCAATATGGATGTGGAATTCAAAAGAGACATCCAATCTGAAGACGCAAACTTGATCATTATCAGGATATGAATAGTTAGGGCAACTCCAAATGAAAGCCATCTATCTGTTTCACCCATTGATTCCGCTGTGGAGAGAATGGCTCTAATGTGAGGAAGACTGTGTGTCTTCCACCTTCCCACAGAAATGTACCAGCTGAAGATTGAAATTTACATTGTAGAAGGATGTATGTAAAATATTTAACACAGATTCATAGGAAGTATTTTTTCTTTTAGGATTGATAAGCTAAAAACACTTTCCATTGTAGTATGGACCTGAGAAGGCCATTTCAGGAGAAATGTTCAGAGGGTAATCACTGGTCAGCCTTACCTTTAAATCCTTGCTCTATGAAAACCTAGCAGTCTGATCTTGTTTAAGTCACCTAACCTCTCCCAGCCTCAGTTTTCTTACTGGGAAAAGGAATAATAAACACCTAAACTTGGAAGTATGTTATTAATATTTTCAATGAGATAACATTTGTGATAGTTTCCTGTAATGCTTGCACATAGTAGGTGCTCAGTAAATGTCTTCAACAAGCATTTACTGAGTTTCCTCCATGTTCCAGACACTGTTTTAAGCACAAAGATCTCTGCCCTCATGGAGCTTACACTCAGATGTGGGGAGGGGAGAGAAAACAATGAACATAATGAAGAAACAAATTATATTGTACACCAAATGGCAACATAATCCATTTTATATAGAAAATTCATGTAGTGTAAGTAGTCATAGCCTTTAACACCTGCAGGGTCCAGGAAAGTAATCAAAATAAATAAGTTAGGTTGGTTGAAAAGAGCAGCCCTTTTTATTATTCTGCTTTTGTGAAGATAAGAGCACAAAAAATACATCTCTTTTCCTTCCTACATCTACCTTCAGAAAACAATAGTACAAGTGTCATGATAAATGGCAATTGACAGCCTTCTTATCTGAGACATAAATGGCAAGCCTCCTAGGGCTCTGGCACTGGCAGAGACCCTGGGAAAGTCACTTGTCACTTCCAAGCAATTGGTGGTCTTTGGGAATATGGACTCCGTGTTGCCAGACCCGCCAATTTTTCAAGCAAAGTCACAAATTTGCATTTGGGGTGAAATATCCTGATTTTTAATATAGCAGTTTATTTATAATTTTTTCAACTGTAAAATCTTCTCCTCTCCTCCCCCCAAACCCCCCAAAATTTGCAGACCACATATGGTTTAAGGAAGTAATCAGGTTTAAATCTCTGAAAAAAACTGAGGTTTTATTTATGTCACTTTTAAAATAAGCTTTAACTCTGCAGTATTTTGTAAAACTTGGCACGTGAAAGAGTGTGAGCCACTCAAACTACTACATAGTCCACTAACTATTTTTTTTTATTGGAGTGTAGTTGCTTTAGAATGTTGTGTTAGTTTCTGCTGTACAGCGAAGTGAATCAGCTATATGTACACATATATCTCTTCCCTCTTAGACCTCCCTCCCACCCCCATCCCACCCATCTATGTCATCACAGAGCACTGAGCTGACTCCCTGTGCGATACAGCAGGTTCCCACTGGCTATTTATTTTACACATGGTAGTGTATATATGTCAATCCTAATATCCAAATTCATCCCACCCTCCCCTTCTACCCGCCCCCCCCATCCACATGTCTGTTCTCTATGTCTGCGTCTCTATTCCTGCCCTGCAAATCATTATATAAGGAATAAATATTTTGCTAAGAATCTTACTGACCTGGGGCAGGAAACACTGGTTAAGAATAAGAAACAATATTTCTCCTGCATATTTGCCCCCAGATTACCTCCTATCATTATTAAACGTCTTCCTTAGTTACAGTGCCCTGATTTTGTTCAGCTGATAAACCACATTTCTCACTCTCTCTTGCAGCTAGGGATGGACAAGTGACTAAGTTCTCCCAAGGATGTGTAGGCAGGAGTTGTTGGAGGGAGCTTCTGGAAACGCTCCCTAAAAAGAAAGTCTTCCTCCTTCCTCTTTTTTTCTGCCTCAGACTCAGACGTGATAGCTGGAGTTGCATGAACCATCTTGTGACTGTGAAGCAATTTGTACAAAGGATGGTTGAGCAGAAAAAGTGAAGGCTCCTGGGACATTGATGATATTAAGAAGCCCCTGTAGGGCTTCCCTGGTGGCACAGTGGTTGAGAGTCCGCCTGCCGATGCAGGGGACGCGGGTTCGTGCCCCGGTCCGGGAGGATCCCACATGCCGCGGAGCGGCTAGGCCAGTGAGCCATAGCCGCTGAGCCTGCGCATCCGGAGCCTGTGCTCTGCAACGGGAGAGGCCACGGCAGTGAAAGGCCCGCGTACCGAAAAAAATAAAAAATTAAAAAAAATAAAGAAGCCCCTGTAAGTCCAAGACTCTGAACTTGTTTTACATTAGTGAGAATGAACTTTTGCCTATTTAAACCACTTTATAAGAAATTGATTCTTTACAAGAAATTGATTACATTAAGAGATAATTAAGAGGTAGAGCGAACTGGTTGTAGTTCTATGTGGGATGTTGGATGGGGGAGGGCAGAGGGGGAAGAGTCAAGGGTGATGCCCAGGGTTCTGGCTTTGGCTACTGGCTTTGTGCCCTGAGCAGGCAGGATCAGGTGGTTCATGATGTCTAAATAAATAAATAAGCCACTTTATTTCTGTTACCAAGTAGTCTAATACAAGTCCTGAGATCATTTTTAAAATACATTTTTATATAGCCTCTAATGTGTAAGAGCAGAATTCCAACTAAGTTAATAGGCATGTGGAATCACCATTTGTCATACAGCAAAACCATAAAAGTGTCTTGTCACCTGCTGAAACCTCCTCAACTTCCTGTGTTTGTTAAAATCACCTTTACTCATTTTGAAGTCTAGTTGAATTGGCATAAGAAATATTTTAGACTATGATGTAATTTGTTGGATTAATTAATAGGAAAATAAATTGTATTTGCTTTTATTTACCTATATATTAATTAACTGAAAAATGAGATTATGCCTCAAGCTATTAGAATGCAACCAAACATTGAATCCCTCAGACTTAAAGGAACACATCCATTTGATCACACAATTTATAGGGACAGAGACTGAAGCAGTGGAAATAGTATGCTAAATCTTAAAAGGTGTGTGTTAAAATTAGGGAAGATGTTTTCATTGAAGTTTTTAATTTAATGCATCAATTAAATACTAAATGCCATATATATATATATATATATATATATATATATATATACTATTGACACACACAAAACAAACAAACAAAAACTCTTGTCAAGCACAGGTGTAAGGGAGAGCACAGTGATGACTGAAACATAATCGCTGCATTGAAGAACGTCAGTTTGGCTTATAAAACCAACAAATAAAATCCTTTTTATAGTTGAGGGGATTGAAGTAAATGAGCTTCAGTGACTTGTTAAAGATCATACAACAGGTTAACAGCAAAGTCCAGACTGCCTCACTCCTAGACCCATGCCTTCTGACAAAGTCAGGCTTCTGACTTCAGGGAGAACAGAAAAGAGTATTTTCAAGTGAAGAAAACGTACACCTTTTTGACTTCCATTAAATAATTAATACTTCATTTTGCCTTGAGACTGTTTAGAGGACACAGAAGTATCTTCAAGAACAACCATTTTTGAAATCTTAGCCAAAAAAAAATGAGTTCCCAAGGCAGATTAAGTTGATTGAATCATGACTTAAGTAAAACAATTATTTCCATCCAGTCTCTGTTCTCTCCCTGTATCAGATTAGACTAGCTACATTTAACAGAAAATCTAAAATTTCATTGCTTAAACACAGAAAGGTTAGTCACTCAAGTGGACAGGTCCAGAGGCAGGAAGACCAGGGCAGGTTTGGAGGCTCCACAAAGTCACAAGTGATTTAGGCTCCTTCTAGCTTGATGCTCCACCATTCTCAACAAATGGCTCATGGTTTCCAATCTGAAGCATCATAATATGGCTGCTTGAGCACCAGCCATCACATCTGTGTTCTAGAAGTCATGAAATTCAATTGAGGGATGCAAAAAACAAAATAAAACAAAATAAAAACAAACAAAAAAACCTAAAAACATCTTCCAGCTGAATCACCTCCTTTAAAACACCTACTCAGAAATTTCATACACAGCAATTCACTTGCTTCTCATTGACCACAATCTAGGACACGTCACACTTAGTTCAAGGGATTGGGAAATACTGGTCTCTTAGTGAGGCCCATAGCCATTCTGAATGAAATCAAGGTCCATCTCTAAGAAAGAGTTAGGTTAGGGGATAGTTGGTAAACAACCAGAAGTCTCTGTCACAACTGTCACAAAATATCAAGGGACATGTGTTTGTCAGTGGCAAGTGTCCCCTTGATACTTAACTTCAAGTGTATTTAATATTAAAATATCAATACCAAATTCATATTTGATTTTAATAATTATTTGTTATCTATTTAATATTAATGACATAAATATTAGATTAAAATATTAAGATTAAAATAACTCTAAAAACTTGTCTTCATTTCCTTCTGCCTGATTTCCCAGTCTGAAATGAAAAGAAATAATCGTGACAGAATATGGTTACTCAGTAAAACACAACTGGTTCTGACAGCTTCCTAGCCACACCTATGATATTCAAAGTCAGCTACACCCAGAAAAATAAAAGCTTAAAAACATACATGGTGATGAACTGGCTCAGTAAGAAAAGAATACATCAAGTCATCTATTTGCCAAAATGATCTCAGGATACTGCGAGTGCATTGCTTAAACTATCCAGGTTATTCAGGTTGGTTTTTAAACATAATTTAGTACATTTGTTGGATAGACCCTGACCAAAAATAATGTCAAAATGTGATTTTTTTTTCCTCAATTATGGGTTGGCAAAATATATTCACTAAGTAAAGTGGCAGTGAGTATGCCATGTACCTAAATTTGGTTACCCTATGTGCCACTGTATACCCTCCAATATATGCAACCATAGGGTACAAAGTATACAGAGAGTCAGTTACAGTTATTCAGGTACAGAAGAACACAGAGTAGGGTGGGAGATTCTGCTGTGTGGGTGGACAGAAGACATGTGGCCTTGAATTGGGGTCACCAGGTGAGCCGGGACAAATTTCCTTACCATTTGGCAGCCGTAGACCTGCTGCCTGAGACTACCAGCGTACTCACTCTAATTGGCTAATTGTGTTGTTCATCTATTAGTTTTTGCAGGTTCTAACCAAGGGATCATCTATACAGTGCTTGTCAAATTTCACGTACAAAGGGATCTCCTGGGACAGCTTGTTGAAGTGCAGATTCTGATTCACTAGGTCTGGGGTGGGGCCTGAATCCACTTTCTTCACCTGCTGTCAGGTGTTATGAACAGCACTGAGTAGCAAAGACCTAGTACAGAGGTGAACTTGTACACTGGGAACACCTGCAAGGCCTCCCCCACAGAGCTTTTTATTCAGTGGGTCTGAGAAAAGACCCAAGAATTAGCCTTTCTGGCACATTCCCAGGTGATGCTGATGCTTCTGGTCCAGGAATCACACTTCAAGAACCACTGATTTAGAATTTCATTATGGATCTCAAAGAGGTGAGAAATATGGTGGATGTAGAATAGTAACCTAGCTCTCTTACAGAACGCCTACTATGGACGAAAGGTCTTTGTGAAGTTGGATTTTAAATTTTATGTAAATGAACCATATAAATGTCATCCACTCTTAATTCCTAAGCTTTCTACATATTTTAAGAGAGACAAAGTCAAAATAAGAAAATTCTTTCATTTCCACTTTGGATTAGAGGGTTCCTTTTAGTTTTTCTTGAACTATACATGGCAGAAAATAATTCTATGTGAATTTTTGGTATGAATTCTAGGTAAAAATTCAGGTATCTCAAAGGAAGCCTTGAAATTTCCTTTTAATAATAATTCCATGTTATAGCATTTAATGGTCCCTAAACATGGACAAATAAAAACACTCCACAATTACAGGTATTCATTGTTGCACTCTGACAACTAAATTTTTAAAAATTTGAAATCTTATGTATCTCAGACCAAATATGGAGGAAGGTCACACTTATTTTTAATTGTTTTTTTCTCTAAAGTTAGTAAATAAACAAAGTCTAACTCCGTAGATTGATTTTATAAAGGACATTTTATTCCTATCAATCAAAAAACTTTAAGTAAAGATTTTAAAATAATTTGATCTATCCACATGAAATGCATATAATAAATATACTTTGCACATAACATTTCTTACACAATTATTCTATCTATATATTTGAAAGTGGTTATTATTTTATTGGTAGTGGCAAGGATTTGAGATCAAGTGTGGTTTTTATTTTTTATGCAACACTATCCTTTCAAAGAGTTTTTTAAAACTATGCTCACTTAAATTTACTGGGCCCTACAAAGTATACAAGGATCCATCCATTCTTTTTTTTTTTTTTTTTTTTTTTATTGGCGTGTAGTTGCTTTATCCATTCTTAGTAGTGCTTTCTCCTGCTATATGTAGTACTCTTTTCTTTAACCTAATTATGTAGAAAGACAAAGGCAGTTTCTGCTCAAATGCAATGTTCCTTCACATTTATTAGAAAAGCAGATAAAAGAGACCAGAAACACGTAGCAATATACATAATTTGTTTCATTGCCCTAATCTAATTGAGGATTTTCAACTAGTACAGGACTTTTATAACTAACACACACCAAAATGGAGTTAGCTTTTCCTCTATGATAATAAAAATCCTCAACTCTAGAACATCTATTGTGAACATTTTCCAAATAACATAGCATATTCCATTTTCTACGAGTAAACATATGCATAGATATCAAATTTTACAAAATAGGGCTTTCCTGGTGGCGCAGTGGTTGAGAGTCTGCCTGCCGATGCAGGGGACACGGGTTCGTGCCCCGGTCCAGGAAGATCCCACATGCCGCGGAGCAGCTAGGCTAGGCCCGTGAGTCATGGCTGCTGAGCCTGCGTGTCCGGAGCCTGTGCTCTGCAGCGGGAGAGGCCACAACAGTGAGAGGCCCGCGTAACGCAAAAAGAAAAAAAAAAAAAATTTTACAAAATATTTTTAATAAACCTAGGAGGAATTAAAAGCTCAGCAAAGTTAAGGAAGTATTTAACAAAGCTCATTTATAACAATTATATCAATTTTCATCTGTCTTGGTGTTTCCATGGAATTTTTTCACATGAAATAGTTTGAGATCTTGATCAAGATAGGAAAGTTTAACTGTACATTTTCCCTAGCTATAGATTTAATTCTTGAAAACAATTCAGAATGATTAACTTACTGACAATTAATTAACAGACAATTAACTTACATGAAATAATCCATCAAATACAATGTTCTATTAACAAACTAAATTTGTAAACAGTTCAGCAGAGTTTCATAAATTTCATCAATCATACAATTAACATTTAATTTTGAGTGTAAATAAAGAATGACTTTGAATTTCCTAAATAAACCCAAAGGCATCATAGTTCCTCTGTGAGATAAATTTTAACGATATTTTGAAAAAATTTTAAAATAGTCGAAACTGCTTAATACAAATTCATTTCCTACACTTTCTAATAATTTTTTTTTTTTGCGGTACGCGGGCCTCTCACTGCTGTGGCCTCTCCCGCTGCGGAGCACAGGCTCCGGACGCGCAGGCTCAGCGGCCATGGCTCACGGGTCCAGTCGCTCCGCGGGATGTGGAATCCTCCCAGACCGGGACACGAACCCGTGTCCCCTGCATCGGCAGGCAGACTCTCAACCACTGCGCCACCAGGGAAGCCCTTCTAATAATTTTGATTATAGTTTTAGAGTGTCTTCTCTTGCCGATTGAGAAATCAGCCTTTGACCTTTAATTGTATTTTATGTTCAGATACAAATTTTCTCTTTCATTCTTAAATTTAAGAAATATGAAGACATAAACAAACATGTCAGTTAATGTTTGACTAGTGAGTTTTAATTGCTTAGCAAACATACTGCATCTACATTCAAGAATATAACTTAACACGTTATTATTATATATTTCCAAAATTTTAATATTATATTTTAAAATTTCAAAACTGGTATCATTGTCAGAGTAACATGTACATCAAATAACAGAGATCCAGAAATTGCATTACTCTCCAAAATTATTTTACTGACAATGGCTATAAAAATGGACACCTTTTAAAATATAATCTTACTTATTAAAACTTTTTTTTTCTGCTCTAATATCCAACTTCATATCAAGAAACCCTTTTACTTAGAAACTGTGACTAACAGTAAGGAGACTAATCACAAAATTTAAGAAAATCAGATACTCATTTGTTTCAAAGGTTAACTAGCTAATAGATTAAAAAAATTATTTTTGTCTGAATGAGAAATATCCTTGTGATATATACAGTTAATGTTTATAAATCTATAGAGTTTGGCACAAAACACTATTAAAATATTATTTAAACATATGGTTTCTTTCTAAATTAATAAAATATAATGTCCTATTAAAATGCTATATATTCAAAATAGTTTATTAACTCATGTTCTCATTTTTTTAATCCACCACCATTCAAAAAATGTTTGGTAAGAATTGCATTAATAGATTTCAATTTTTTAACATATATATGCCAGACACTTTTTCTGATTTAACATTTTCTGAAAGTGATTACCAACGCAGCCTGAATATTAAGCTCCGGGTAGGATAGTCATTCAATCTTTAGCATACTCAAAGGGCTAAGCACTGTGTATCAGGGTTGTAAGCCTAATTCCTGCTGGGCTAGTTCCCCAAATGCTTGAAGATGGTGGGCGCGTGTCACACTAGAGAGAGCATGTCCTTGCCAAGGTATTTATATTTTTAAAAAGTAATAATACATCATGGTGGGCAAACAAAACACATTTATGGGTTTCAATCAACCCACGGGCATCAAGGCTGCAATTCTTTAATGGAAATCCTCTCACGTGATCCTTCAAAAAAAATCTCAGAGGCTCAAATTGCTGTGAGCTTGTTCTGGTCCATGCCTTTCCAACAATTCTAGAACCTGTAGGAACCTGATGATGCATCCACATGGACAGAGATCTCAGGATCGAGCTGGGAGCACCTCCGGAGGGTGAAAAATATAGTGGGAGATGAGCCTTATTCACCAGTTGGAGATTGTATCAAAGACTGTTTAAAAAATCCTTCAGCACAGAGCCATGCAGATAGAGGAAGCAATTCTCTTGCATCAAAGACAATACTTCTAAAAGCATAATTGTCCCCAAGACGGTGAAGAAAATATTTAATTTTCATCTAAAATAAAAATGTACTTTTCACTAGCTCCCCATATACTCTTCCAGAGCATACCAAGTAACATAAGTTTTCAAATAGAAGGTGCAAGACAGCACATAGTACAGTCCTAGAAAGGGCAATATGTAAATGCATATAAATGGAAATTAACAAATGAAACATTTATTTCTGGAGAACATGGAAGTTATCTCAGACAAGGAGAATTAGAGGAAGCTTCGTATTTATAGTATCCTTATCTATATGACTGGAAGTTTACCTCCAATAAACAAACAGTTTAGCAGATGCTGCTGTCATTTTACATTCAATAAACTCCTACATATGCATCGTAGATGTTACTCTATTAAAAGGCACACTTATTTCTTTACACGTGTCTTTGCTAGGGTCCTAAATTTGGGTTCCAGATGATCTAGAAACTCAAACCCCTCTTCTTCCTGCGGATCCCTGTAGCAGCCAACGGAGCCAGCCACAGACTCTTTTCCTTCATAGTTATAGGAGTGAACGTAGTCTTCAGAATGTTTATGCTCCTTGTCTTTTCCTCACAGATACACCTTCTGTTTTGAAAAAGCACATTTTATTATTTTTAAAAAAACACCTAAACATATTAGCATAAAAATAATGTCTTTGATTTACCTTTTACTGTTTAATTTTTAATCAGAGTGTGTCCTCTAATGGATTCCTACATATAAAAAATGCACGTGGGGGCTTCCCTGGTGGTGCAGTGGTTGAGAGTCCGCCTGCCGATGCAGGGGACACGGGTTCGTGCCCCGGTCCGGGAAGATCCCACATGCCGTGGAGCGGCTGGGCCCGTGAGCCATGGCCGCTGAGCCTGCACGTCCGGAGCCTATGCTCCGCAACGGGAGAGGCCACAACAGTGAGAGGCCCGCGTACCGCCAAAAAAAAAAAAAAAGAAAGCACATGATTGGTCTGTATTATATTCATTATTAAAACATAGAAAATATATAAATGCTCCTACTGAAGACATTGACGAAAACAAAAGCTCCACATACATCACACAACTAGTTTACAATTTCCCATTTAAACATGAGATTGTATAAGTGAAATGTATCTCTGCAACTTTTTCACATATTTGGGGGAAACCAAAATAAGCTATGATTCTTATGTTTATACACTATTATATATCTATAATAATATAATACATTAACTGGCTAATATTAGTCTATGTTGATTGATCTGAGCATAAAACAAGGAGCTAAAACCCCTCATAAAAGCTTAACAATCTATCTGGTTGATGGCGATAGGATTTCACAACCACATGGAAGATTCAACATACTAAAAATATTTATAATTTGTGATCTGCACAGTACTCCATAACAAATATTTCACTCTAGGTGATTTTCCTGGCAACTTTTAGGGAGGAAGCTATCAGTCTTTTTACACGTCCTAAAGTATAAAATGCCTACATATGCCACTTCTAGATCAAGTTTTGTAAACCTTATTTTAAAAATTGAACTTTACAAGATCGTTTTTCTCTTTGGGTTTGGACCTATCATCCACCTATCTCTATGATAATTCAACATGAAAAGGTAATGAGCTCCAGATGTATGAGGAGGAAACCTTTGGGGAAATCCTGATTTATAAGTAGTGTTTACTTTCATGTAATATGAACTTGAAGACACTGGCACTTACTTCGCCAAGCCGAGGTTGGGTGAAGCTGTGTCATTCGTCGTATGTGTATCTGCTGGTGTTCGTCACTCCTTGTCCTACACCCTTGACAGATTCCAAGGTCTGATGTCTGCCTCCTTTGATGGGGTCCAGAGTGTAGCATCCTTTGACCACCTCAAAACTTTGATGTGTTTTGACTCCCTGGCCACCAAGTGTGCTAACAGACATTCTTGTGTCACAGATGTTGGATTTCTGTGTGGGGAGTCTAATATTTGCTTCCTAAAATGAATAAATCAAATTGAAACTAACAATTTTCTTTCATTTATTTCCCACCATGGGCAAATCACTTACCTGCTGTGCCTCTCTGTTCCCCATGCATGAAATCAGGATAATAATAGTACCCATATCATAGGTGTTATAGGTTAAATTGTATCCCTTCCCCCCAACACATATGTTGAAGTCCTAACCCTCAGTGCCTAGAATGTGGTCTTATTTGAAGATAGGGTCGTTATAGATGTAACTAGTTAAATTAAGATAAGGTCATACTCAATTAAGGTGGGTCCCTAATCCAAAAGGGAAAAGTTGGACACAGACACACACACATACAGAATGCCATATGAAGACTTGATTTATGCTGTCACAAGCCACGGAACTATCAGAAGCTAGGAGAGAGGACTGGAACAGAATCCTAGCACCTTCAGAGGGAGATGGTTCTGTGATACCTTGATCTCTTAATTTCTATCCTTCAGAACTGAGACAAAGTTTCAATTGTTTAAGTTACTCAGTTTGCGGTACTTTGTTATTGCAGCCCTAGGAAACTAATACAATAGAATTATGAAGTTTAAGTGTATTAATACATGCAGGGCACTTGGAGCTCTGCTTGGCATAATAAGTGCTCAGTAAGCATTAGCTGTTATTATTATTACTATTTTACATAATAATCAACTGTCGTCATTGAACCACCATACAAACCAAAGTGAAATCTGATTTACCATCACTTCTTCTCCGGGTGCTTCAGTATTTGATACAATTAAGTTTTGCTTGGCTACATCTTCTGGAAAACATTTCTTTACTGTACTCTTAGCAGTAACACAGACACATGTAAACAAAATACCTAAAAAATAAAAATATATAAGTAAAATAGCATTTTTTCATGCTGGTATATATTAAATCATTTGAATCATTTGATTTATTTTAAAGTTTCTTCAGAGAACTTTTAAAAATCTGTTCCATAAATTGAGATCTCTTTGGGTCATAAAATTTTAAACAGAATATTAACAAATGTATTAGTATACAGACCAGCTCTGTCTTAGTGAGGTTATGTTATTAGGCTAAATAAGATACAAATCAATAAAAAGGAAGAAAGATGAAGTGAACATAGTTTATTAATAGCTCTCTTCCCAGGTCCAGAATTAAATGCTTTCCTTATTTCCTCACACTGAAATAGTAACTTCATTTGATTGGAATTTAAGCTAGTATTATTTGTATTTAAAATCCACACAGAACAACTCAGAGATCTTAGAATCACAAAACAAAGAACATTAGGCATAAATCAAACAGGAAAGGCAATTATGTAAAATCAGTGCCTGGCTTTGAAAGTGTACATCAAGTGCTAAGAGGAATATCCAGTTTAACCTGAAACACAAATCAATGAACACAGACAAAGTAAAGACTATGGGAAAAGTTTGTAAATGCAAATAGGCTGTATGTAGTCAAATAGATTGTTAAAAAAAGAAAGAAGGGGGGAAGGAAGGGAAAAGGAGCAAACACAGGAAAGAAGAGAGAGAGGAAGAGAGGGAAGGAGGAAGGAAGGGGAGAAGCCTGGGTAATGATTTCCATCACTTTTGCATCTCCAAAAACCAGTTTGCAGAATGCAAAATCTTAGCATTCTTTGCATCCATTACTTTTCCTCAGTGGCTCACCATATGACCATTTCCCCCACGTTGGAGCCTTATTAAGATGTATGCTAAATCACTTCATTAATATACATTAATAACGTTGAGCATAAACATCTAAGTAAATTTTGAAGCTACTCTTTTCACTAACTCTTTTTGTGCATTCACTACATGAAAGTGACTGGTTGAGAGACTATAATATTTTGTAAGGGAGAGAATCTTAACATTAATTTTATTAATTAATTTCACTTCACACATGGAAAAAAGCACTTAAAGAAGAGGAAATGATTTACCCAGTGTCTCACAGCTAATTCTTGGAAGAACTAAGGCTATAGTTCTGAAAATTACTTTAAATTTAATCTGCTCTTACCGATAGGTTTATTCTTCTATGAGTCAGTACCCCAAGCCATAGAGTTCACGCAAGAATTTTTTTTTTTTTTTTTGCAGTACGCGGGCCTCTCACTGTTGTGGCCTCTCCCGTTGCGGAGCACAGGCTCCGGACGCGCAGGCTCAGCGGACATGGCTCACGGGCCCAGCTGCTCCGCGGCACGTGGGATCCTCTCAGACAGGGGCACGAACACGCGTCCCCTGCATCGGCAGGAAGACTCTCAACCACTGCGCCACCAGGGAAGCCCCACGCAAGATTTTTAAAAGGACACATTTATCAAAGGCTATAAATGTCATTGATGTAAAGAACTGCCATATGTTTTTAAAAATATTAGATAACATTTCAGCTAACACATTCTAGATAATTATACTTACATGACAACAATGCAGAACCCAACACCATGGCAAGAATAGCCCATCTTCCAAGTATTTCATTTGATTGCCTTGCATCTCTCAGAACTTTAGTAGTCATTCTACATTCCGATGGAATTGTACAGTCACATACTCTCACTGATAACATGTGTTCTACAGAAATGCCATGTCTATCTTTTATTTGGAGAGGCACAGAATAATAGTTATAATCAAGATTTTGCAGTTCACGAAGAATGGCAGTTTTACGTATGTGAAAAAAAGACAGATTTTGATTTCTTGAAAAGCCAGGAAAATTAACTGACATTGCTCTATGCTTACCTATACTATTCTATATTTAATATATTATTCAAATATTATATTAAAATGGATTTGTATCCAGAACAAGAGTCTAAACGTAAGTATATTATTTATTGCTTTAAAAAACAAGGTATTATCCTTTTTCTGGGATCAATAAAATAATTTACTAAAATTAATATTTATTTATTATAATGAACTAAGGTGAAAATCTAGACCACCATCTTAAGTTCCTATTGATTAGAAGGTTTAACATAACTACATACCATCCGTTAATGTCTCTATTGTCCAAAGTTTGCTGGCAGAATTATTGAGAATGAATTAAAAAGGTGGCCCAGTATCAGGTCCATCTTGATCTACAGGTTTGAGAACAGCAAAATCCTTATCATGCTGACAAATTGTCACTTCTTTTCCAATTTGTGGTGAGTGATCAATTATCATCTTCCAAAAGAACTACTAATGTTCCAGTGCAAGATCTGTTATATAAGAAAAACAAAAAATAGGATATTTCTTCACTTAAAGTTTATTTTCAACAACCTCTATGATGTACAGTTGACATCTGCTTTCTACTAGTTGTCTGAACTGGAATTTCATACACTTTCCGAACCACAAATAACATTGCTACCAGTACAAAATAGGGACATTACTCTTCCTTGGAGATTGGTAGCTGTATCAGATGGTATCTTGAGGTGCTTTTTAAAACTAAAAGGTATGAGATTATAAGTAATGTCACTAAGGAATAACCAGTTAAGAAGAAAATTGATTTCTTTAGGAAGAACATCTTTCTTTAGGAAGAACATACATTCATGCTTCAAATACAAACACTTTACATTTGGTCATAGTCACTTTCTTGACTTCCTCTCCTGAGCTTTTTCTTCATCTACTCTTTGTTCAAACTTTGTAAAACTGATCATCAAACTCAGTAGGTGTGCTCCTTCCTGTGTGCAGCTTTGACACATTCTATTGCCACTCCTGGGAATACGTTTCTTTTCTCTGCCTGACAAAACCTTATTATCCTTTAAGAATCCATTCAAATATCACCTCCGCATGAAACCTGCTGCGACTTCTACGGACAATGGTAGCCACATTCTCCTTCATTTCTCAGAACTCTTGGTTCATCTTTGGCTCACGCACTGAACTGTGAACATGTTCATCCTAAGGGCTAAGTTGTATTCATCTTGAGTGCCTAGTGATCTGGGCACAGTATTTCTTGGCTAACTTAAAACTTAATACTAACACATTGAATATAATGCACTTACTATTTTTAGACTTTGTAAAAAAATTAATTGAATAAACTGTAAAAAAGTTGCACCCCCCCCCCATTTAATCAATTTGCTTTTAAGAATAAGAACTGTTGGGCTTCCCTGGTGGCACAGTGGTTAAGAATCCGGCTGCCAATTCAGGGGACACAGATTCGAGCCCTGGTCTGGAAAGATCTCACAAGTCGCAGAGCAACTAAGCCCATGCGCCACAACTACTGAGCCTGAGCTCTAGAGCTCACGAGCCACAACTACTGAGTCCATGAGCCACGACTACTGAAGCCCACGTGCCTAGAGCCCATGGTCTGCAACAAGAGAAGCCACCGCAATGAGAAGCCCACGCACGGCAACGAAGAGTAGCCCCCGCTCGCCACAACTGGAGAAAGCCCGTGCGCAGCAGCAAAGAGCCAACACAGCCAAAAATAAATAAATGAAATAAATTTATTTAAAAAGAGAGAATAAGAACTGTTACTCATCTCCAGCTCTCCACTATTATTGGCCTAATGTTTCGCACATAAGTCTAAATAAATATTTTTAATTAACATAACGCCCATTACTGGTGTTCAAGAGATAATGAAGTTTAAAGAACATATTCAAATTTTATCATTTGTAATAAAATTACAAACTGCTATAAATGGTAAGCTTTCAAAATTGAAATAAACAAAAAATAACTGATGAAATTTCTCACTTTTTTTGCTTTGAATGCTAGTCTAAATTTTGGTGCATAAATATTGAATTTATCATAAAGACTACCATAAATCATGTGTAAATGTAATCTGTTTTTTCTTTTTAGGTTGAAATAACAATTAAGCCATATTGGATAGTGTATTTCAGTGAAACTTTTTCTGTTGAATAACTAAAAAATTAAATTATTCAAAGTGACTTTTAAATTAATCACTTACATAAGGTAACTGCAGTATATACCTATTTTATCTGAACAAGTTTTACAATATCTAGAAATTAAAGAGAGATACAGTGGGCTTCCCTGGTGGTGCAGTGATTAAGAATCCGCCTGCCAATTCAAGGGACACGGGTTCAAGCCCTGGTCCAGGAAGATCTTACATGCCGTGGAACGACTAAGCCTGGGTGCCACAACTACTGAGCCCACGTGTCACAACTACTGAAGCTCGCATGCCTGGAGCCCGTGCTCTGCAGCTAGAGAAGCCACCGCAATGGTAGCCCCCACTTGCCGCAACTAGAGAAAGCCCTCACACAGCAACGAAGACCTAACGCAGCCAAAAATAAATAAATTTATTAAAAAATAGAGATACAACTTTTATTAAAAAAAAATCTGCAATAGCATATAAACATTTGGAACTGCCATAAATTTGTAAATAAATTTGAATACAAGTAACAACTTCAAACCCTAACAAAGAAGTGAATAATGGGAAAAAAGAAACTTATTTTTTTAATTTAAAAAAAATAGTTACAGATACTACCTGTGAGTCAACATGTGTACTCTGATTTTACTTTTTAAAATTTAAGCAGAGAACTATTTCTCTTTAAGGAACAATAGAAATCACACTTAAAAAAAATCTAATAAAGAAATAGGGGGACTTCCCTGGAGGTCCAGAGGTTAATAAGAGTCCGTGCTTCCAATGCAGGGGACGCGGGTTTGATCCCTGGTTGGGGAACTAAGATTCTGCATGCCGCAGTGCAGCAAAAAAAAAAAAAAAAAAAAAAAAAATTCAACCAACATTCATCACATAAATGATTATTTTCCATCACAGTCTGTTTTAAGCATGTTGTTAAAAAGGGGAAAACTTGAAATTGTTAAAATGGATAGTAGTCAAAGCCGCAGCTGAAAACAAAGTCCTAGATGCCTTCTAAAACTATGAAAGACTGATTGCAAATTTTTTCCTTACTTCTGGGAAATACAGCAAAAAATAAGTAGTTACTGATAATAGTTGAAGATTGTGAAAAGGTAATTGAGTGTGTATGTTTGTCTACTTCTAAACCTTATTTTAAATTAAGCACATAAGCAAATGCCAAGTATCGGTGAGTAAGGAATGTCATAATCTTGGAGCTAGAAAGTACATCTTGGGTTAACTAAAATCTAAACTTACTTGTCAACAATAGGGACTCTGAAATGCAAGAGTTCCCCATTATTTAAGTTTCCAGGAACTGGAAGTTCACTGTTATGAATCAGCGCACTCCATGTACAGAACTCTTTAATTAACCACTAGAAAGTTTTCAGGTTCTTTCTTATCAAGCTATAATACACCTCCTAATCATTTCCAATTTTTTCATGGGTTATTTTGGACTATACACAAAATGTTTACCTCTTCCACATGACAACCCTGAAATATTTATTTTAAGAAAATTCTTCTTACAGCCGAATATAACAAAGCATTTGTAAACTTTTGAACTCAAGTTTCTATAATACATGAAAACTAATTGTTCCAGGTGCCTGTTATGCACCTGAACTTGCAAAGCTCTTGGTAGTGAAATTCACAACCTGGACCTGGAGATTCACAGGGCTCTCAAACAACAGAGGAATGACAAATATCAGTACGTACATGAAGCAAACATGTCAAGATCTCTGCCAGATGCTTGGTAGAAAAGATATTTAGCAATGATAAGGGTTCTTGTATGAAAATGAGTTCAGAGTCTAGCTAGAGGAAAAGAATGTACACGAGAAACAATGAGAGCACCCTTTTATAGAGAAGACACATCACCTGTGATAATTACGATATTATTCCCAGGGAAGGAGGGCGTAAAAGGTGTTCACAGAAGAACTGAACAGGGACTTCCCTGGTGGTGCAGTGGTTAAGAGTCCGCCTGCCAGTGCAGGGGACATGGATTCGAGCCCTGGTCTGGGAGGATCCCATATGCGGCGGAGCAGCTAAGCCCGTGTGCCACAAGTACTGAGCCTGCATGCCGCAACTACTGAAGCCCGCACCCCTAGAGCCCGTGCTCCGCAACAAAAGAAGCCACCGCGATGAGAAGCTCGTGCACCACAGCAAAGAGTAGCTCCCACTCACTGCCAACTAGAGAATGCCCGCGTGAAGACTGAACAAAGACTAGTGAGAGCTACCACAGAAGATGTCACTGCCATTCATTTGAAGAAGCAAAGGGACCTGAAATTCAAACAGGAGGGGCAGTCTAATTCTAGGAGGAAGGTGTATAAAACGGTGCTTTCTAGAGTGAAAGCAGGGAAACCAGACTTACTGACAAAAAAATTGACACAAAAAATACAAGGAAATAAACTGGATTCTAAGAAAGCTGGAATACCTAGATCATCATCATAAAATATTTATGAGTATCAAGACTAAACATTCATTTGGAAATATAAGTACTTACTTATATATTTTGCCTTTGGAAGCATATATTAAATGGATTAAAGTTCAAATAAACAAAATCCTTTATGACACCATATGGTCTTCCATTAACATTTATAGCACCCTTATCTTTACTTCTTGAGCACATCCAGGTTATCCATGGGCCTGGCACATAGACTCACAAAGTTTAGATTTGACATTTCATTTCTTTGTGCTATGATCACTGTATTTAAAGACATTCTTTTGTCACCAAAAGACCAAGTTAATTTCTTATATCTCTGTTTTCCATATTTTCCTTCTCTCCAAAAAGTACTTCATTTTCTATCACCAAGCTTCTGCATTTCCGTGAAGTTTCCTCCCTTTATCCTTTAATCTGGGTGGGCAACTCTTTAACTGATTTCCACTTCTCATGATATGCATACATTCTTTGATGGGGAAAATTTTCATACCAGGGAATCTGTTATGAGAACATAATAATCCCTCAACTGATATTGTGTGAAAATTTGACCTTGTCTTATGAATCCTAATTTTCATGGCCTAGTACTTGGAACTTAAAAGACAATCAACATTTGTGGAATAAGTGAGTAGATATAAATCCTTGTTTGACATCATAATTGTGTTCCTGAACCATTCAGATTTCACTTTTGCTTATACAGAAGCAGCAAATCACCAGGATTATAAAGGAGTGGCAATGTTAACTATATTTCTCAGTTAATGTTTTCCCCATTCTTTAGTAGATTTTTTCCCCTACTTATACTGAAAGAATTACATTAAAAGATTGTGTAAGAGTTATCAAGAGGAAAGGAAGATCATATGCACATGATTAAGTAATAATATTCAAATTGAGGTTTTCTTTCAGGTTTTGAAACCTAAAAATTTTTGGCTTACGGGCATAGTTCTTTCAAACTGCTTGGTCATCTCACTAATTATGATGTGCAGCAGACCATTTCCATCCCAGAGTAACAGGAATAGACCAAGGCTGAGAGAGGAAGTAAGGAAAAAACCTGAATGGGACCCATGTAGATGAACTGGCTTGCCCTTCCTCTATAAGTCATAAGCAGCGGTATCTTCATTAGCTTAACCTTTGTCTCTCATCAGAGAATCTATTTTTTTCATAGATGTGGCTTTTAGTGTAAAGCTATAGAAAAAAGTATGGGTATAATATATAAGAAAACATCTGTCTTTATCTTATTATCAAAATATCAAGGGGCAAAATGAATAGACATGAAACATTTCATGACTTACTTTCAACTTTTGTTTATTTCCGTGAGATTTGATATGTGTTTGTTCATACACTCGCCCATCCCTTCTAAAGAAATTCAGTGATTCTATAGAAAAAGACCACAACATTGCCGTGCCAACTTGTTTGTTTTGAACATCTAGTGTATAAAAATATGCTAACCATAAAAATAATGGAAACCATCTTGGATTAAGCAGATAGTCAAAAACATAGGCTCTGTCATAAAAGCCCAAGTTCATTCACCTTTATCATCAATGGAAATTTACCCCAAATGAGTGAGTGTGTAATTGGTGTGGTGGAATGCCATATTGTAACTTCTATTTATATTTTTTATCATCTTCTTTTAATATCTATTTTTATGGTATATACATTAGCATAGTAGTATATGTGTATAAATAAACACGCTAGTAAATATATGGGAGTGGTTATGGACGGGTCTCAGCCTATCAATAACCAAGGTTGTGGCTGAACTGGCCCTTATGGTTCCTCTTATGATTGCAAGGTGCCCTAAGTAATAATGATCAGGAAACATTGAAAAAAAAAAAAGTTTATTACTTACAAGTCCTGGAAATTACATGGCACACTTGGGGCCACAGAGCAATTGTAAATTTGTGGGGAATGGAGGGGGTGGGGCAAGGGAGTGACACCTGGGATTCTTCTTTTATTGAGGTGGAGGCTGGGGTCTTGTGTTTCACAGGCTCACTCTTAATTTAAAACACAAGAGCAGGAATTTAAAGCACAGGGAGAGATAAAACCAGCAGCCCAAATGGTGAGTTACTGAAATCAACCAAGATCTCTAAAACAAAGGAGCCTGGGGAGATGGGGTAGGGGTCAGCCTGGCTCTTGATCTAGTTCTGTGGTTAGCAATGTGTTTATTTGAGATATCAATCAAAGCTTAAGTCAGGCACTTGCATTACAAAAAGAGAAGCCAACTGACAGGGCTTACACTGCAAAGGTTCATATTCAAAAATGATTTACTGCTTGGAGGATATATTCAAAAGAGTTTTGAGATCTCTACATGAGGACATTTGAAGGACATTTCTTCACAAAACAGGTTCTAGAATTAATCTTGGAGAATGATTGCAAACCTCAGCAAAAGACGTTAAAAATCATTGTTTGACCATTTATTTAGGAAATAGGATAAATGTTTTATTCCCCAGTAAGAGAGACTCAGAACAAATCTATCTGAATCCAACTGTTGAAGGTGGGCTGAATCCCTCCAGCAAGTTCAAATCAGAATAATCTAAATCCGTACTCCTGAGAAAAATAGGGATCCTTGATGATGCCACTATGTCCATGGAAGAAGTCAAATAATATGGACCTCGAAACTGGGACTTGGCCCATTCACCACCTCCTAGTTTTGCATTAGTGATGCACTGGGACCTAAACTGGGTGTTTTCCAAGCAATTAATCAATCATAATGCAAACATTTTTTGCATTAAATTTTGATCTGGAAACAAACAAATTTAAATTTAGCCCCAAGATTTCCTAAAATATGTCCTATATTTATATTTTATTTCTAGAAAATTGCACTCACCTGCATCCATTGCAATCACGGAAACATTGTATTGGTTGTCTTTTACAAATGTTGATTTTCTATCTAGAACTTTTACAGTTTTCAAGTCACCAGTGTATTCATTAATTTCAAACCAGTTATCTTCATCTCTGTTTTTTTCTTTTTTACATCTTTATTGGGGTATAATTGCTTTACAATGGTGTGTTAGTTTCTGCTTTATAACAAAGTGAATCAGTTATACATATATGTATGTTCCCATATCTCTTCCCTCTTGCACCTTCCTCCCTCCCACCCTCCCTATCCCACCTCTCCAGGCGGTCACAAAGCACCGAGCTGATATCCCTGTGCTATGCGGCTGCTTCCCACTAGCTATCTACCTTACGTTTGGTAGTGTATATATGTCCATGCCTCTCTCTCGCTTTGTCACAGCTCACCCTTCCCCTCCCCGTATCCTCAAGTCCATTCTCTAGTAGGTCTGTGTCTTTATTCCTGTCTTACCCCTAGGTTCTTCATGACATTTTTCTTAAATTCCATATATATGTGTTAGCATACGGTATTTGTCTTTCTCTTTCTGACTTACTTCATTCTGTATGACAGACTCTAGGTCTATCCACCTCATGACAAATAGCTCAATTTCATTTCTTTTTATGGCTTGCCTTCTTATACATAGTTTTTAGAAATCAAATGTAAATGCTCAAACCAAAGAGTGGACATAATCTCAAAATCTGTCATCCTAATAATACATAGAATGTTCCAAAATTTGAAATCAATTATCATCACAATTAAAAAGAAGGAAATTTTGAAAATACATTACCTTAAGCCCTCAGCAGTGCTGCTGTCCGGATCCACTGCTTCGTATCCAAGGAGTGTTGTGCCCACGGGAGGCCATCTTTACTCTTATTAACTTTTACTGGTGGTTGGCATTCGGGGCCCTCATCATGGTCTTTAACTTTAACAGTGACAGTTGTAATGCACATAGTAGGAGTTTGTGAGTTTGCTGCTTTAGGGAATTGTGCTTCGTTAAGTACACCAATTTGCAAAACCATTTGGCGATGTACTTCATAGTTCAATGACTGTTCGATAAACATACCAAAATGAGTCTCTCTCTCTATATATATACATATATATAGAAGACATAACTATGATTCCAAGTTTTAGCACGAAAAGGAAAATCATTTTTATGTATAAAATGTTACCAAAAGTTGTTGCTAATGTATTAACGACGAATAATTAGCTTCCTATAGTGACAAACACTATCAAATGCAAAATTGTTGATTTTTAAGATTCAACAAATTTTTCTTCTCACTTTCCTTTGGAAAGGTCCTGCTTTCATTTTTTTTTTATTACAAGTTTAAATACTAATAGAAATACAGAATAAGTGTTTAAATAAATTCAAATGGACTATTTCTCATTATTTTATTATTATCAAATGCGATAACAGTGATAACTAAATTAGCAAAAGTCCCTCTAAGCTAAGTATATAAAATAATTAGATAGACTGTAACCAAGCAGGACCCTATGGGGCCTTCCCAGGGCAGACTTCTCCCCCATATACTCTGCTTTAGCTCCTTTCTGTAGTACCTAGATAATAGTACCTGATGCACACTTCCTGAGTTGTTTTAAAGATGTGAAAAGCCCCCACCAAACGGAAGATGTTAACTACTTGATGACCATGAGCTCATAGCCCACAGGCCTAAGGACTGATAATGTTAACCCCTATGACACCACCCTGTTACCTCACCATCAACCAATCAGAGAATTGTGCAGGAGCTGATCACATACTCTGGGATGCCCCTCCCTCACCTTGCCTTTACAAATGGTTTGCTAAAATCCTTAGGGGAGTTTGGAGGTTTTGAGCACAAGCCACCTGTTCTCCTTGTATTGGCACCTTTTCAATAAAGCTGTACTTTCCTTCACTACAACCTGGTGTCAGTAGATTGGCTTTACTGCCAGCGGGCGAGCGGGCCTGAGCTTGGTTCGGTGATAAGACTACTAGGACATGAGATTTGGCTATAATGGAGCAGTTACTCTGAGTATCTGAGTCAAAAGATATAATCATATTATCTAGCAGCACCTTTTCAAAGTATATTATATACAGATTTGTTAGTTCATGAACTGAGTAACTAGAAAGAATCCTAAAACAATAAATGACTAGAGACTAAAATCTATCAAAATAACAAAAAAAGAAAGAAAGAAATCTAGGAAAAAGTCCAAAAATATTTTTAAAAGAAATTTAAAAAGAGAAAGGAAAAATAAGCAATATTATAATTAAAGGACAGTTTCTAAAAATTTTATAAGGAACGCAAAATTTATGCATATCACTTCTAAGAAAATACGTACTCTAACTTCTTTGGGAGTTCATGATCAGTTTACACATAGTTTAGTGACTGAGAAATTAATTAAGCAATTCATTACTTCTCTATCTAGTAAACATGTAGTTGTGGTGATGATGTCTGGATGTACGGAGAAATGCTTTGAATTGTCTGGAATTTGCTGTAAGATTTTATATTTCAGACAAGTATGTAGAGTATCAGGTTCATCGAGGTCTATGGCAGTCACTTTTCCCACTGAAGTTCCTGTTAAATAAATCCAATACTGTCAACAACTTAAAATAGCAATATAATTGAATTACAAACAAAAATAAAATCAAGGCATTGCTGTGGCATATTCTCCCAAAAAACCCACAAGTTGACTGATTTTACAGATAAGTGGAGAAGTATCTAAATGCTCTCCCACAACTCCAAGTTCCCCTAACCTGGAAACTTCAATTAGGTGGCTACTGTGGATAACATAATTTGTGTTCTGCATATGTGAGAACATCCACCCCACCGATGGTAACAGAGGTTCTCAAATTCTTCCTCTCAATCCAGTTCATGGGCCATTTTTTGATGGGACCTTCTCTGTATATCTTGTTTCTTTAATACCCCACTTGATAGTGTTAAAGGAAAAGCACAGCTTTGCATATGATAACAAAGGTTTTATGCTTTTATATTTTAATAAATGTGCTGAATTGTTAATACATATAAGACAAACATTATGCAACGGTCTGAATATCATTTGGACAAGCTTTATGGCTCAGAAATCAGATTATTGGCAATATTACTTTAGCAAACCATTTACTGTGGGAAAATAATATTGAATATGCACACAAAATAATATTAAATATGCACATAGAAACTAAGAACATATCTTGCGATTTTTGAGAATGAACTAGACTTGCTATGCCCTTTGGTTTGATGAGGCCACAATCTTGGCTGGTGAGAGCATCAAACCAGTTTAAAATTTTTTCAATTTGTTTGGGAAATAAGCTAAGTAAAGAAATGCAGGGCTTCCCTGGTGGCGCAGTGGTCGAGAGTCCGCCTGCTGATGCAGGGGACGCGGGTTCGTGCCCCGGTCCAGGAAGATCCTACATGACGCGGAGCGGCTGGGCCCGTGAGCCATGGCCGCTGAGCCTGCACGTCCGGAGCCTGTGCTCCGCAGCGGGAGAGGCCACAGCAGTAAGAGGCCCGCGTACCGCAAAAAAAAAAAAAAAAAAAAAAGAAATGCATACGTTGTTATAAGCCAGATCAACATTTCCATACCATAATCTATTTCTGGGTCCTTGAAAATGTATTGCGACTTTATAAAGATTCAAATGCTCTATTGCTTTATAAATACATCTGGGACACATATGTACATGTACACATGTACATATGTGTACATGATATGTGTACATATATGTACACATATCAAAATAGAAAATATAAACAGCCTTTGTCTGTCATTGTGGATTAATCTAACAAAGCTAGTAACTTTGTGTATCACTTAGCTGCTTTCTACATGTGCCTAGAAAATGAGCACAAAAAGGTTTGCCTTTGAAGAGCCTATGATCTCATAAGGCTACAAAGTTTTATGTAGAATATCCATGAAAGTCAAGCATTTAAAAATGTTTTGCGTAACTGTGCCTAAAACATTAATGAAGAATTCAACTGAAGCAAAATTCTCATGTTTTTCCTAAGATGTGAACTTACCGGTTTGGCAATTCTCAGGCACACTAAAGACAGTCACTTTGTCTTCAAAATATGAGGCATTACCGTTATCATCTTCAACTTTGAATAATAAGGGGAGTGTGTACTCAGGTGCATAACCGTCCACAGTAGTTGCATAGGCGTAGATCTGAAAGGTAGACAAACACCATCAGCTAATTCTTGAATAACAAATTAGGCACAAAATTAAACCTAGCGGTTGGGGAAATACGTAATTTTTAAAAAATCATTGGCAAAGTCCTATGTAACTAAGAACTTATGCAACAGAGAGACAACACAGCAGCACAGACTATGCCTGCCCTATGGCTTCAATCCTTTCTCATTATTCTCTCACCAAGTACCATGCACTCCAGCTGAAGGAGGCTACTCTGTAACCTGAATTAACTGCATGCAGTTCTGCTTGTTAGAATGCATGTAGACTTCCCCTAGTCATGCTAATAACAAGTATTTTTTTCTAAAGTTTATACAAAATATGATTCTAGTTATTTTTAGATTTATATACACATATAAATATCAACTATTTCTGGGTGACTTGATTGTGTTCTTTTCTCTACCTGTATTTTCTCATTTTTCTATCAGTAACATGTATTTCTTGTGTAGTAAAAATGCTAATAAAATCATATATATATATATATATATATATATATATATATATTCCAAACTCTATCTCAAAATGATATATCTTGGTCCCGAATGTGAGGATTTAATGCCCTTTTTCTTTAAATACCATCAAAATATTTCTGAAGTTTTCTGGTAAATGGTTGAGTTAAACAGATTTTCTTCACTGACAGGAACAACTAAACCTGCCCAAAGTGAAGTCTGTGTTAACTCAGTTCTTCACCACAACTAGCCTTCCTGATTTCCCTACCTTAACCATTTTCTAAAATGAACCAGGATTAAAGTCTCAGGTATCTAACTCCTCCCCCTCTTTAGCCTTATATTAGTCAGTTGCCAGGTTCTAGAGATTACAGCATTTCTGTGTCTCTGTCATTCACTTCTCTTTTCTATTCTCAATGCCATTATCCTCATGTGACTCCAAATGTATCCTATCAACTTTCATATTGTATCCTACACACGTGTCCTACCAACTTTCCTACAGTTGTCCTAACTGACCTTCTCCAAACTATGTAGCCCTCAGGAGTCAGATTCATTTCCACAAAGCACAATTTTAATCATGATATTAGCTAATCAGACTTTTCAGTGATCTTCCTATCATCTACCAGAGTAACACAAAATCCTCACTGTTGTGTGGAAAGGAAACATTTCATCTTCACATGCTAACCTGGAGGGGAAGAAATTTCCACTCCAACCTCTAGGACAGAAGGTTTTGAAATAACCATTCATGTTCTCTCTGTTCCCTTTTTCACTTTTCCCCAAACAACCTCCAGCTGGGCTTTTTCAGTAATAAAACTTATACTTTGATTTCTGTCAGTCTGATCCCTGTATCTTAATAAATTCTGCACTCAGGGATACAGGAGTGTATTGTCACTACTTCACCACCACCACCATCACCACTACCACCACACTATTCAGCCTTCCTATCAATCTCTCCCTCTCCCCTCATATTTGATGTAATTTTTTCTTTCTTTAACTGCTGTCATTTTGAGAGTTTTGGCTAGAGAAAACTATGTCATTGTTTTATGTCCCTATTAGTTTCCAATTGTCCTCAGGGGTGAAGCCTGAGACTTCGGATAGCTGTGTGACTGAAGCACCTAACACAGTGCCTTACATTGGGTAATTCACCAATAAATAGCTTGTTGCATTCAATTCCATCCATTTTTTTTTTCTTAGGAAAATAAACCACCCCTTAAGTTTGCCCTCTGTAAAAACTGTTGTAAACATTCTATGGGACCACTTGTAATGAATTCTTCTACTTCATCACGTTGGTATTAAAACATCTCCCTATCTAACCTAAGTCCATCCTGCTGTAATTTACACTAATTTTTGCTAGTTTTTCTCTTCAATGGAAATGATCATCTACTTCTCGCTGTATAATCACTTGTAGTTTAAAATAGGTCCTGATGCTCAACTACAAATAAATATCATTATTCCACATTCCACTGATTTTCAGATGTAGTGATTTTGTTTCTGGTACTATTTCAGGTACTAGTTTGATTTTTTACTATTAATGTGCTGAGCATCTCCAAAAAAAATAAAAATTCAAATCATTATTGTAAAGATGATTTAAACTAGAAATGCAGCTAAACCACAGCCTGGATCCCTAGGAGAATCCACTAATATTCATATGATAAAGGAACTAATTATAAATATTTTCATAATTAGTCACTAAAGCAGCAGTTTCAGAAAGCTCAGTACAACTAATGGTTTTGCAGTCTAGTTCCCATTATTCTATATGAAAAGCAATAATAATATATTTAAATATTGTTACAATACCTATAAATAGAATACTATACTTTAGTAGAATTACTCATATTTTTAGCTAAGTTAGAAGAGTATTATTTAAATTTCTTGTGTCTACTATTGTGATATTTCCCCCTTGAATTCTTCTGTAGCTTGAAGAACCTCATCTCTTTTAGCCCTTTTGCCCTATAATTTGCCTTTATCTCTGTAATTGCTCTCATCTTTGGGAATGTGTAAACAGTTGTCAACAGAAGTTGGGGCTTGAATTTACCCTTGTAGAGAGGGGTATTGAGTGTAGACTGGGCAGAGGAAGGGAGAGAGCAGTGACACCAAAGCTGAGTGTGTACAGAAGGTAACTAGCAACATGAATTTAAAGACAATGGACAGACTTGTGTGTCTGGAAAAGAAATCATATGTTACAAGATAGTAAGGCTCTGGCTGGATAGGTAAGAAGGGACCAGATTGAACTGATTTTTCCCTATAAACTTATAAAAGGTACAGACTCTCCTCAAAATTCAAAGAGGAAGAGTGTTTGCAGCTGCTTTCTTTCATAAAATAACTTGGAATTACTGAAGAAAATTCACTTCTTATACAACTCTTCTTTAAAAAACTTGCAAAAGGGCCTTATATAAATCCCTAAAAGACTAGATGCATTGAATGGTTTAAAACAAATTCCTTCAACTGCAATAATGGTGTGACTCATCCAGAAAAATCTTTACCCGCCAAAATTAAACAATACAACATGTGGCAATAGAGCAAATGGGAGCACAGTAATGATATGTATTGAATTAGATCCTGTTCCCAATAATCAAGGAAATCTAATTATTTCGAACAACAATAATTTATTAACACTTAACATTCAAATAGGTTAGATAAAAGCAAAGAATTGGAAAATCCCATCAAAAGCCCCAGTCTTGAGGACAAAATTCTGGAATATGTGCATTATTTGATCTCTGCCATTGGAATATTTTTAGAGAGCTTTACTGTTTATATGGTGATTTTGCCAGCATTATGGCATTTAATGATCACAACAGCTCTGAGGTAGATAAGACAACAATTCGCAGCCCATAACACAAAGAAAACAGATTCTTGAAGTTGTGACTTGTCCAAGACTAAAAGCAAAAGTGGCAGATACTGAAGACCCACTAATTTCCAGAGAAATAAGCTTTCCAGTAAAAAACAGTAAATGAAACTGATCTGATAGAAAAGCAAAGACATACTATTTTGATTTTAACCTCTACGTTGACAGAGAAGGCTTCTATTCCACATTGTCTCAAGAGATTTTACAACTTGCACCATGTTTACATCTGGTTGTTATACTTTATGAATTTTGTTGATTTGCAGTTGGTGTTTCTTAATGTCAATTCAATCTTAAGCATGTTAATGGAAACTAGAGAAACACAAGTAATTCTGAAGGAAAATTACTCAAAAGGCCAACTTTGAGCAAAAATTCCAAACTATTTTATTCCTTTGTCCTTTAAAAGACGTCAAAAAATTGTGAAGTAACTTTTTAATTTTGTTTTATTTTATTTTATTTTAGGCCACACCGTATAGCTCTTGGGATCTTAGTTCCCTGACCATATATATCCCCTCAGCAGCGAAAGTGCAGTGTCCTAACCACTGGACCGCCAGGGAATTCCCAGTAGCTTATTTAAATTATAAACTATTCTCTTTCCCTTCCCTCTTGCAATGATCTTAATAAGAAGCCAAAAGAGACAGCAGATTGACCAGTGAGAAGCAGCTAAAGACCTCAAAAATCCATAAACAGTATGTTATCAGCAGAATAAGAAATGAAGTGTACATCACAATGTACAGAGCAGGCAGCTTTCTATTTCTCCACAAGAATGACTGCTAGTGTTAGAGCTTTTCTTCCTATGAAGAAGCTATAAAAGCAGCAGAGAACTTATATATTTACATGCGCGTGTATGTAAATATACATCTTTATCAATTATTTATTTGGCTTTTTGATAAAAAGGTCAAAATGTTTCAAGTGAAGAAATATAGCATTGCTTATCATTCTAGATACTATGATTTTCACATACATAGTAACGTGAAGAAAATAAGTAACGATTGTATATAACAATATCATGGATAATGCCCAAACAATTTCTGTTTTTCATAAGTTCTGTTTTTTATCAATAAGACACACACACACACACACGCACACGCACACACACACACACGGAGTAAGAACCAGTTTCACCTATTTCCTGATTTAATCACTTGTCACTTAACCAACCAGAACTTTATAGGGTTTTGGTGAAAGATGCTATCTTGAGAAATATTGACCCGCCTAAAAAGAGATAATCCACTTACAAATATTAAAGAATTGATTTTATTCCACTAGAAGTGGGATGATGAAAATTTGTTAAAATACTAGCTACTGTGCAAAGCACTTGTATACCTATATAAAGACATACAGGGGGGCTTCCCTGGTGGCGCAGTGGTTGAGAGTCCGCCTGCCAATGCAGGGGACACGGGTTCGTGCCCCGGTCCGGGAAGATCCCACATGCCGCGGAGCGGCTGGGCCCGTGAGACATGGCCGCTGAGCCTGCGTGTCCGGAGCCTGTGCTCCGCAACGGGAGAGGCCACAACAGTGAGAGGCCCGCGTACCACAAAAAAAAAAAAAAAAAAAAAAAAGACACACAGGTCAGCGTGTGTTCCAGCATATTTTATTTTATGTGATATGGAGACTCTTTACAATTTGGACATAAAATAATATTTTGTAAGCCTTATTCTAAATGTATAACAAATGTAAAATACATGTAATATGTAAGCATATTCTAAATTTGATGAAGACTTCTTGTAATCAAAACAAATTTAGCTGGGAAACTCTCTTATAAATCGAATCCCTTATTAATAAATCATCTCATAAGACCAGATTCACTGTGCAGAGTTTGCTTAAAGTGAGATTTATGTGAATTCCAGTAACCTTCTCCCTTCCCACTCTCTGGTTACCACCACTCACTGCAAGAAGACGAGCTTAGAGTCAGAACATTCAAACCAATCCGGTGGACTGGCCCTACTGCATTCTCTGAAGAGAGGGACCTCATAGAATGTTCTATTAAGATGGGAATAAACTGTAGATGGTCTCATCTCGTCTTTAAAGAGAGACTCAAATCCATAGTTACTTGGGAGAAAGCCACGCAGGGTGGAGCACCACATCTCCAGCCAGAATCAATCTTCACTGACCCACCTTGCCTTGTTCTGCAGGTAGGTCGCTCTTATTGCCACACCTGAAAACATCTGATATTCTGACTTTGCTCCCTGGCTACTGCGTTGCTCATTTTTACACCAGTTGTAAATAGTCCTATTATTCCTTAAAACCGTCTAGTCTTTATGTATGTTAATTATAAGTGGAATAGACAAACAAGTGAGCATTCAAGAGCAGTAATTTTAGCACAGAAGGAAACAGATGAGATGAAGGGCTCTTGTGAGCAGATTATTGTGCTTAAGTCTTGCCTAATATACCTTCCTTCCTCCTGCTTCCAGTACAATTTCTATCTCCTTCTGTTCCTGTCTCTGAGTGTCTGAAAGCAAAATGGAAAAACTCTTCTTTTCAGAAGACAAAATGAGGTTATGTGCTGTGTAAGTGGAGCCGTCTTCTAGAATGCTGAAGTCAGGACCACTTGACTGAATTAGGCTCGCCGACCGGAGACGCTCCTTCAGATTCACCGCAGGGAAGAAATGTCACTGTAATTTGTAAAGTAAAACAAGAATAGAACAAGTTTTACAGGAATGACAACCTCCAGTTAGTGCAGGAGAAGCAAAAAGGGGGAGGTTATGCTTGGAATGTGTGGAATAATTACTATTCTAAAACTTAGAGGCCATAAAGATTAAGTAATTAAACTGATGGAGTCACCGTTTCCACTGCTTTCATCATTTAAATATTTTTAATGTCACTGGATTTATTGTTTCCACTTTAACTCGTGTATATGTACAAATGTGTTGTTTTCTATTATGTGTAGTAAACTGTATGATGTCAGATTTTGAACTTGTTTGCGATAATCTGTGATAGTTAAAACTATCTTGCAAAAAATAAGAAAACTGGTCTATACTTAAGTAATATTTCTCAGTAATACTGCAAGTATTAATTCCATAAAAGCTTTTGGAGGCTTAATAAACCCCAAGCTTAATGATGCTTAGTGGTTGTATCAAAATATTTCCTTTACTGATTCATATTTAATATATTTACCATATTTACTATGTGTCTTTAGAGTATAGACTGTGTACCATTTAAGTGCTTTTAAAAGATATAAGGAGGGGCTTCCCTGGTGGCATAGTGGTTGAGAGTCTGTCTGCCAATGCAGGGGACACGGGTTCGAGCCCTGGTCTGGGAAGATCCCACATGCCCAGTTGACATGTCAACTGGACCCGTGAGCCACAACTACTGAGCCTGCGCGTCTGGAGCCTGTGCTCCGCAACGAGAGGCCACGACAGTGAGAGGCCCGCACACCACGATGAAGAGTGGCCCCCGCTCGCCACAACTGGAGAAAGCCCTCGCACAGAAACGAAGACCCAACACAGCCAAAAATAATAATTAAAAAAAAAAAAGAAAAAAGATATAAGAGATTAATTCAAAACCTCAAAGCACTGGGCAAAGTATATAGAAGTATACCACTTCTGTATACAAGGTGTGTTTTTCTTGATGTAAACTTAAGGCTAATGAAAAACACTGATGAAAGGAATGTTACCCCTGGACTCAGAACAACCAACCCATGCCTCAGGTATGGCTGTGATAGTAAGACTACTTAAATTTTTATTTGACTTTCTGAAGCTATTCTATGAAATAGATCACATAAATTCTTGATGGTTACTTGGTCATTGTAATCAAACTCAAGCATAAATTTTATTTTGGGACATTTCAATTTTGACACATCTGTTTTATATGTAATCAATTAAAGAATGTTGGAAGCAGATCAGTCATAGGAAACTAAAACATGTTTCTGGTTTTGGTGCCTCTCTTTGTTTGTACTAAACTAAGATAATTTAGTCCTCTGATGCTTGCTAATTTTTCTGGCAAGAAAAGTGTACAGCTAACTTGGTACTTTGTTTCTAACCACTACCAAAAAACAAGTAGTTTATCTTTCATTTCATGTCGAATTTTAATGCAAGTAGCTACCATATGGCTTTTATCCCAAACTTTATAAGACCAGCTGGAAGCTAAATGTAGTAGTTAAAACTACGAAATTCGTAACATGGTTTCTCACCTTTGCCTACAAGTGCTTCAGCCTGAAGATGAGAAGGAACTTGAAGAGAAATATTCTGACAGGCACTGCAAAATAATATTAAAAACTCAAAAGAAGGAAAAAAATCAGGAATTACATTTGATCACAAACTTTCGCATTACAGTTTTGTCTTATTGATAAAAGTATTGTCAATTCAGAAACAAATTAATCTTCCAATCCCTCAATATTTTTTGTATTCATTTTAAAATGAAACAGCAAAGAAAGTGGCTTTAGGGACACAACAGTCATTTAGTATCAATGAAAAAATTAAAATGAATAGAGTTCTTAGAACCAGAATTCTATTGCATCCTTTCAAGAAAATGTGTTACAAACCATTGACTCTATATAGAGTTTATCATCTCTAAGACCATTTGTAAATGTCATTCTGATTTCTTAGCATGAAGAAAGTACTTAACTCTGGAATACAATAATCACATATTTGTACACAAATCATCATTTTCACAGCCCCAAGCAATTTGACCTGTAGTTAAATCGAGAAAATATTCGAGGATATTTTTAACCGCCTGAAGACCAACGTCCATAAATATTCGCTGATCTCAAATTACTCCTTAGACTGTCTTTGCATAAACTTCAAAGTCTAAATGATATCATTCACAAAACTAGTCTAAAAAGAAATACATTTCAAAATTTAGAGAGTAGACTTCAACAGGGTAAAGATTTTTTTTGTTGTTGTTGTACGCGGGCCTCTCACTGTTGTGACCTCTCCCGCTGCGGAGCACAGGCTCCGGACGCGCAGGCTCAGCGGCCATGGCTCACGGGCCCAGCCGCTCCGTGGTATGCGGGATCTTCCTGGACCGGGGCACGAACCCGTGTCCCATGCATCGGCAGGCGGACTCTCAACCACTGTGCCACCAGGGAAGCCCCAGGGTAAAGATTTTTAATTAAATTCAAGACACAAATATTGCTTTAAAAAGCTATATACCTAACTCAAGGAAAGAAGACAGAGACCATCTGAAAAATAAGAGAAAAGCTATCAGTTTAAAAGTGAATGTAAGTTCAAAACCTATTTTACTTATTTTTCTTGGCATTTTCTGTTTATTTGCTGCTTCTACTGTTTTTCCAAACGACAGTTTCATTATTATTTAAATATAAAACAGAGCTAGGACAGGGCTTCCTTGGTGGCGCAGTGGTTAAGAATACGCCTGCCAATGCAGGGGACACGGGTTCGAGCTCTGGTCCAGGAAGATCCCACATGCTGCGGAGCAACTAAGCTTGTGTGCCACAACTACTGAGCCTGTGCTCTAGAACCCCAGAGCCACAACTACTGAGCCCGTGTGCCACAACTACTGAAGCCCACGTGCCTAGAGCCTGTGTCCGCAACAAGAGAAGCCACCGCAATGAGAAGCCCGTGCACCGCAGCAAAGACTAGCCCCCACTCGCCACAACTAGGGAAAGCCCGCATGCAGCAACGAAGACCCAATGCAGCCAAAAATAAATAAATAAAATAAATAAATTAAAAAAAGAAAAGATTAAGAAAAAAACTCGTCTTGACCAATACAGATACTAATTAAGATGCAATAAAAAAAAATAGAGCTACAACAGATAGGTCAATTTTATAACCAATTTTTCTCTGAGGACATATTTCTAGAGTTATGGGACCCACTATTTGGGAAAAGGAAAGAAAACCATCAGCCATATTATGGATGTATATTTCTTTTCTAACTCAATCCAAGTTTATTGGCTATATGGTGTCAGCCTATTTAAACAGTCTGTAATTTTACAATAACTCAGGCAGATAATACTAAAAACTGGAATTTAAAAAGTTGCATTTGTATTCCACTTTAAATAACCACTTTTTAAAAAATGAGTCTTGGGCTTCCCTGGTGGCGCAGTGGTTGAGAGTCTGCCTGCCAATGCAGGGGACGCGGGTTCGTGCCCTGGTCCAGGAAGATCCCACATGCCGTGGAGCAGCTAGGCCCGTGAGCCATGGCCACTGAGCCTGTGCTCCGCAATGGGAGAGGCCACAACAGTGAGAGGCCCGCGTACCGCAAAAAAAAAAAAAAAAAAGAAAAGAAAAAACGAGTCTTATTTCTTGACTTATAATATTTTTATTCCTTTTTTTTAAAAATAATGATTACTTGTTTTTATTATAAATTTATTTATTTTTGGCTGCATTGGGTCTTCGTTGCTGCACGCGGGCTTTCTCTAGTTGTGGCTAGCGGGGGCTACTCTTTGTTGCGGTGTGCAGGCTTCTCATTGCGGTGGCTTCTCTCGTTCCAGAGCACGGGCTCTAGGCACGCAGGCTTCAGTAGTTGTGGCTTGTGGGCTCTAGAGCAGAGGCTCAGTAGTTGTGGGGCACGGGCTTGGTTGCTCCGCAGCACATGGGATCATCCTGGACCAGGGCTTGAACCCATGTCCCCTGCATTGGCAGGCGGATTCTTAACCACTGCGCCACCAGGGAAGTCCCAATGTTTTCATTCTTAATACCAGGGAATGAAGTACACAGTTACAAAGTTATTAAAAACCTAAGTGGAAGCCAAGTTTCTGTATTTTTTCAAGACTGTCACATTTTTCTTTATTATTTTTTTTCAAGTTAAACACCTTGAACTAAGAGCTCTGCCCTTCTTTTAGCTCTTCCTGGGTAAAATTAAGAAAGTCCTGGATATTTCACCTCTCCACCCAGAATCCTTTTCCTCTTCTAGCAGCTCAGTGGAACTAAGTATGTTAAATAAGTACAGCTTATTTACTAGTAGCAAAAGCAAACCTCAGAACTTCCTGGGTCAAATGGCTGAGGAGTGAATTCATTCCATCACTCCTTAGAAAAACACCACAGCAAGACTGAACAGGGGATTCCCTTGAAAAACTAACAGGTTGGCAGTGGAAACTTGAAGAGCAAACCAAACACCTGCCATCCCGGGTCACAAGTCTCTCAACTCTTCCTTGAATTTTTCTCAGATCTGTTTTTGTTCTCCCAGTCTGCCTTCTCAGCCTTCCACTACCACTCTACTCTCTTTCAAGCCCAGACTAAAGGAGGGAAATGCACAGTAACATGCTTGAACTCCCTAATCCTTTGCTTGTTACTCACCAGAAAAGAGAAAAGGAGCTGCTTAGAGAATATGCTCTCTGGGGCAGTGGAGGCCACAGCCATCAGAAGCAGTCCCAATGGTCACGGGTGGTGGCTGGATAACAGGGAAGCTTGGGATGCACAGCGTGGCTTCAGCAAATTCCTGACAGCTGGCACTTGTACAGGATATTCTGCTGCCACCTTGACGTGGATGAGCTTGATTTGGAGAAGAGTCAGGAGGCAAGTGGTAAAAATGACAGGAGGAGGAGCCCCAGAACAATTGCTTTCCTCCTATTCTCAGGTCTGTCCTCCTCCTTCAATTCAATTACCTCGGAATGGAAAGAGGTTTTCCTAGAAGTGGGGAGGGTGGGGTACCACTAGCTCTTCCTCACAGCTTTCAAAATTTCTACTGCCACTTGACACATAGGCAGAAGCAACAGGCAGCACCCTCAATCCTCAGCCTTCCTCCCTTCCCCCCATGTTAATGCTCTGAAGTCCTCCCTGGCTATTACCCACTCCCATGTCCTCCCCTCCTTCTTGGCCTTGTTAACCTGTCTTGGCCCTGGGTACAAACATAGATTGTGTGTGCACAAACTCCACTCAAAGAAGTGATGCCTCCTCAGCTGCCATTGGCAAATCAGGAATACACAGCCTGCAGTCACATCTATCAGAAGTTATCTCCCCATCTAAGCATTTTGGTGTAGTCTGTCACACCTAGCACTGCAGTTCTGCCCGAGGTCTGGCGCTCTGGTCCACAGCAGCAACTTCACAGATGTGTTGTGTCTACTCCTTATTATTGTCTGCATGCTGTGGTTTGATTCTCTAGATGTCACAGGAATTTCCTACAGTGCATATTGAAGTTATACAAGTAAGTGAATAAAGAAATATCTGGGGGCTTCCCTGATGGCGCAGTGGTTGAGAGTCTGCCTGCCGATGCAGGGGACACGGGTTCGTGCCCCGGTCCGGGAAGATCTCACATGCCGTGGAGCGGCTGGGCCCATGAGCTGCAAAAAAAAGAGGCCACGACAGTGAGAGGCCTGCGTACTGATAATTTTCTTATTGCAGTCCTTAAAATTTTTTAAATTCAGTTTACTTAAACTAAAAAAGGAAAAACCCAGTTCACCCATTTCTCCCACCATTTCCCATCCCCTGCTTCTTCTTTTAAACCACCAATCTATTCTCTGTATCTTTGAGCTTGGCTTTTTATTTATTTATTTTTTCTTAGATTCCACTTGTGAGTGAGATCATGGGTATTTCAGCTATTTTTATAGCTGAATAATATTCCATTGCATATATATACCATAGTTTCTTCAGCTATTCGTTCACTGATGGGCACTTAGGTTGATTCCATATCTTGGTTATTGTAAATAATGCTGCAATGGACACAGAGGTGCATATATCTTTTCAAATTAGTGTTTTCATTTTCCTTGGATAAATACCCATAAGTGGAATGGCTGGATATGGTAGTTCTATTTTTACTTTTTTGAGGAAGCTCCATACGGTTTTCCATAGTGGTTGTACCAATTTACATTCCCACCAACAGTGCACAAGTGTTCCTTTTCTCCACATCCTCACCAACATTTGTTATTTCTTGTCTTTTTGATGGTAGCCACTCTAACAGGTGTGAGGTGATATCTCATTGTGGTTTTGATTTGCATTTCCCTGTTGATTAGTGATATTGAGCATCTTTTCATGTACCTACTGACCATCTGTACATCTTCTTTGGAGAAATGTCTATTCAGATCTTCTGTCCATTTTTAAATTGGATTGTTTGCTTTTCTGCTATTGAGTTGTATGAATTCTTTATATGTTTTGGATATTAGCCCCTTATCAGGTATATGACTTGCAACTGTTTTCTCCCATTCAGTAGTCTGCCTTTTCATTTTGTTGATAGTTTCCTTTGCTACGCAGAAGCTTTTTAATTTATATAGTCCCGCTTGCTTGTATTTGCTTTTGTTGTTTTTGCTTTTGGATTAGATTCAAAAAATCAGGGCTAAGATTTATTTCAAGGAGCTTACCACCTAAGTTTTCTTTTAGGGCTTTATGGTTTCAAGTCTTATGTTTAAGTCTTACTCATTTTGAGTTTTTGTGTATGAAGACTGTGGTCCTGTCTCATTTTTTTGTATTTGGCTCTCCAGTTTTTCTAGCACCATTTATTGAAGAAACTCTCCTTTCCCCATCTTTGGCTCCTTTGTCATAAATTAACTGACCATATATGTGTAGGTTTATTTCTGGGCTGTTTATTCTGTTCCATTGATCTATGTGTCTGTTTTTATGCCAGTACCAGAATTTTTTAAAAAAAAAATGATATTAGGAGGTACTTCTCATAGACTGCATCCTGGTCAGGGCCCTCCTTGTCCTCATTGAGGAGGTAGTGCCCCTTGGCCGACATTTTCCACCCTTGGCACACCCTCCCAGCAGTCCACTAAGGAAACCCCAAGGCCTGGGGAGCTTCTGTCTGCCCCTGTGCACCCGGGCCTCTGGCCTCTCCAAGCCTGGCAGGAGGGGCTGAGGATGCACCCTCTCAGCCTGTAGCTCCACAGGCACACAGGCCTGCACTGCTCCAGCTGCCAGGCCTTACTCATTGCATCACTGGACTCTTCCTTTGCATCCTTTGCATCCAGGCTCAGCTGACCAGACATGTGGGTCCTCAGCTCTGCTTCTGCTGCTCCACTCTGCTTCTGCTCCTGCAACCATCACCCGAGTGCAATACCATGCTATTTTAATTACTCTAGCTTTGTAATAGAGTTTGAAAGCAGAAACCATGATGCTTCCAGCTTTGTTCTTTCTCAAGACTGCTTTGGCTATTCTGGGACTTTTGTGGTTCCATACAAATTTTAGGATTGTTTGTTCTATTTCTGTGAAAAATACTATTGAAATATAAATATTAATTCTTTTCTTACTGCATTCTTTTTATTACTCATGAGGAGATTTTTTTCTTGAATATCTTTATTCAAGAACACCTACGATCTAAGACCAACTCTTTTTAAAATCACTCCATTCATCCAAATTACTTGTACATTGCATGCAGGATATCCTAGTGTAAAAGTACATTATTCCATCGAGCTAAGTTTTGTAAACACTAATGACCCTTGCAATGGAGACTTTAGAATCATTTCTCCTATCACAACTCAATGAGTTCAATATCAGTCTCACACAACAGCAGTGATGGAACTTAGGAAAGGAGGGTAGATATTTTCAAATGGTAATTGTTTAATTTGGGTTAAAGAAAGGGAACTAAAATTCATATTTAGGGAATTCCCTGGCGGTCCAGTGGTTAGGGCTCCACACTTTCACTGCCAAGGATGTGAGTTCAATCCCTGGTCGGGTAACTAAGATCCCCACAAGCCACGTGATGTGGCCAATGAATAAATGAATGAATAAACAAATAAATAATAAAATTCTTATTTAATGAGCCACTGTTAAGAATCAGAAACCATGACAGACATTTCACTGAATCCTCCCAAACATCCCAGTGAGGGCTCCTTTCAGATAATGAAAACTTGAGAAAGTAAGTAACCCATTAATGCAGAGATGATGGAGAAGTAAACGTTTGAGCCCAGGTCTGACTGCCACCAAAATGCTACTCTTTTCACTCTCTTATGCTATTTTGACAATAAATGTATATCAATATATTAAAAATGAGCAGAAAATGATGACTGAGTATGTGAGAATTCTGTCTTGTTGAACAATAAGCCTGTTTGAGGCCAGTGAAATGTATTCAGAAGCAGTTATAACCTATACCTCTTGATTACAGTCAATCATCCTAGAATACTGTGAGCATCTGGCCTCTTTTGTGACCATCACTGTAGTCAAGTAAAATGGCTGTTTGACTACTTACTTTGTAAATGTTTATACTTGAAATTACTCTTCCTGCTCTTGTTACTTACATTTCTACCTCATGTTTAACTGAAAAGGAAAGGTACAGCTCAATCCCCATGCTGCTGAGAAAGGAAAAATGGAAGATTTACTTTTGCTTCTTTGACTGTGAATGTAGAAATGGAAATAATAATATAATTGCTTCTTTGGAATTAGAGGCCAAGAAGGCTTGGGAAATAAAACGTTCTGGAAAAAGAACTAGATGATGTCTTGTAATATATTATTGCCAAAGGTACAACCACCAATAAATATTTACTTTGAATCTGCACTGGAATTTGATTTCTCAATGAGAAAATAAAATCTCTTTAATTAGGGACTTCCCTGATGGTCCAGTGGTTAAGAATCTGCCTTCCAATTCAGGGGATGTGGGTGAAAGATTTAAATCTAAAGACCCACCTGACCATTGCAGTTCTTTAGTTTTTAGCTTAAGAGGTGTCAAGAATATAAGCCTTTCTATAAATTTCAAAGAATGTGTCTTATAGAAATACAGTAACAAATTTCATAAAAGATATTTATTCATAGCTAACTTGCAGAAATTACTGGTTATCAATAAATTCAAGGCCTCAAAATAGCCTCTTACTCATAAAATTATTATCTGTTAGGTGACCCAATTTATTCTAACAGACTTTGGACTGGTAGCAATGCTTTATACATTAATAAGGCCCTAACAAGGCATTTTGGGTTAAGTTTACATGGCTGAAGATAACAGAAACTACAGGGGTAAAATAGGGTGTGTGGTCTTAAAATAGAAGATTAGAAGTGTATGAACAAATTAAAAAGAAGTCAACTATAGAAGACATCTGGGTCTCAGGAGTTTAATTCTCAGGGGAAAACCCCTTCAATTCCAGTGAACTCATGGACTTTTATCTGGCTAAAAGCTTATTAAAACTTAGAAGCAACTCATAGGTATTGAGGATTACTAGCAATGATTTCTTAAGGCTGTTTACATAGAATACGGACTAATTTTACATAAAATGACTACTTTCCATTATTATCAAAATTGTTGGCAGACTTATGAAATGTCAGCATAAATATCCGTATAATTTAGAACTCTATTCAGCACACACACCAAACTCAAATAGGCTTAAGAGAAACAACAAAACAAAACAAAATTGTTGAGGATAAAGGGATTTGTTAGGTCATGTAATTGGAAAGTCCCGGGATCTCCTAGATTCAGGCATAGCTCAAGCCAAGTTATCAAATGTTGTCACCAAGATACTGGTTCTCTCTATCTCTTAGCTCTGGCTTTCTTTGTGTTGGTTTCATTATCATTCAGTTTTTCTCAGTGCAGAGGCAAAGATGGTCACCAGAAGCTCCAAGATTACATTCAACTGTTCAGTAATGCATAGTTGAAAGAGCATGTCTCATTTTTAATAGCTGGAGCAAAACACAATCTCACTGGAGAATCTTGTGCAAAAGGCTAAAGTCAAGGGATGGCCAGACCACATGGGCAAAAAGCCGTGAGGAGGTCTTGCTCGAAAACAACTGCCAGCTACTTACAGAAAAAGGAGGCTAGACAAGCAAATTAAACGAAGCCTAGTAAACTGACATTTTCTTTATTGTCACCTCAATAACGCTGGTGAATTACCCATCAATCATTAACACCTTTTATATTCTAAGCACTACTAATGGTGCTGCTGATTGGAATCTGAAGAAAACATTATCTCTGCCCTCATGGAGCTTACAGTCTACTATCGGTTTTGAAAATTAGTTAAAGTACTTCATATGATATGATCAGGATTGAAATTCTGGTGAAATAAACACAATGAATATTTTAGATTTTTATTTATTTCCTGATATTTCCTCCAATTATTAATTTCTTTGGTGGCCTTCAAAGTTAAATGTTTAAAAAGTGTTTTCTTTTAAATGAAGGTGGAATTTTACTGTCATTTATATTACATATTAAAATCATATTTTTAAATGTTGATTTTTAAACGTAAGAGTATGTATCCCCTATCTAAACTTTGTTAAGATAGAAAATGAGGAGAGGAAACTTCACCTATGATCTAAAGGTAATTTTCTGGGGTATATCTTCCAGTCTAGTTTCTGTGTATAGAACTTTTAACATTTTTATACTGTGCTATAAATATAATTGTGTAGCACGCACTGTCCCCTTAATAATATAAAACAAATATTTGTCTTATGTCATGACAAGCCCTAAATGGATTTGCTAGAAACTGTATTAAGCTTATTCAGATAAATGATTTACAGTTGATTTATCCTCTCCATAATATTGGGTATTTAAGTTGCTGCCAATTTTTCATCGTTATAAAGACCATCTTCTCTAGATTCAGGAGTATCTTTCTGAGACAGGGTCCCACAAGTAAAAGTTCTAAGTCAAATGATTTAATGGGACTTAATAGCTCTTGGTATATAAAGCCAATTTGCATCACAAAAGCAGAGTACCAAGGTACATTCTTACAATGAATACAACAATAAAATATCCTAGACAGGATCAAATGTTATCATTTCATTAAAAATCCTGCTATTTTAATCAGTAAAACATTATAATTTTAATCTGAATTACTTGTCTAGTGATGATGTCTAGCACTTTTCACAACTGCCAAGCAATTGTATTTTTTTATTATGTATATGCTCTTTTAATATATTGGCAGATATTTGGAACTGTAAGGAAATTTGGCACATTTTGGAATAAACCAAACAAGTTAATAACTAAAACTCTTTCTCCAATGGAGCTTCTTGAGTTGAGAAGGTTGTTACACTTAGCTTCTAGCCTTTTATAACTTTGTGATTGAATCTGATGATTGTGCAAAAGTATTTTTGCCTTATAAGTCTATTGAAATGCTAATCTTCCCTGAGAAACTACTGGTATTTTCTGAAGTAACAACCATAAACTCACCCAGAGGTTTATAAATTGATTTGTTGGCTAGATTGAAATATGTGTTGTCATCTATAGCAAATGTGATACATACTCAGAGGAACCATTTGTAATTTCTTTGCTCTTGAACTAAAAATAAAACCCATTCCCCAAGGTTCCTGCAGCTTGTTTTGGATATAACAAAAATAAATATCTATTGATCAGATTCTGTATAGTGTTTCATGAAATGCCCCTAAGAATTTGTTCTTACCTAAGTTTAATTGAACAAACAGACTGTCATCTCAGTGGTCCTGCTGCTGTTCGACGGTCAAAGGGTGAAGATGAGGGATTAGATTGCTGGTCATTACAATGGTTGCTATGAACTGCTGCTCTTTCTTTTATATGGAAGATAATTAGAAAAATGAGAATGGGAAACAAACTGCTCTACATGATCAAACAAAACAAGTTCTCCTGTTTGAAGAGAGAAACACTTTGTAAATTGTTTTGTCTTTTGATAAAAGTTTCCCTATACAAATTTGAACTAGAATATTTCTGAGAATGTTTGCCTGTACTTTGAAGATGTGCATGGCTGCACACTGTGCTTCTCCTGAGACAGATCAGAGGTCTCAGGTACAGTGAAAAAGTTCAGGTTTACCTCAACTTAGCCTAGACTGTTGTGCTGACTCTTTTGCTATTTTACCTTTTTTGCGGGGAGGGGTCCACGCGACATGCAGGATATTAGTTTCCCAACCAGGGATCAAACCCGTGCCCCCTGCAGTGGAAGCATGGAGGTTTAACCACTGGACCGCCAGGGAAGTCCCATTTTACCATTATTCTGAAAGGAAAGCACATTATGGCCTGTTTTGCTGAAGCCCTGGTGGTGTTATTTTCATTAATAGAATATATAAGAACTTTTAACTCATATAATGTATAAAATAGTAATGGGATGGAGAAAGGGAAGATAGTAACTCATGAATGTTTTTGGACTAAACTACATTAAAAATACACATCTACACTTTAAATTTGTGTTAACCGAGGTTTCCTTTATGTAAATGGACTAAGAGTGATTAACATTAAGCAAAAGAAACTACACCCTTTAAAGCATACACCCTTTATGAAATAGCCTCAGTTAGCCACTGGGCTCAAATTATTATTGCATCATAGGTGCTTCTGCAGTCAATTGGTAACATGCAATTCTCCTGCCATGGAATAATTTAGGGAAAGTGAGTCTAGAAAGTGCTGACTTTAGGAACTCCCTGACTTAATTCGCAGAGTTTGGATTCAGATTGGAATTGGCCCAATATTTTGCCAGGTTCTCAGATAGTGTGAATTAGAATACGTTCCCTATTTTTTAATAAATATCTGTTATGTGTCTATCACACTGCTTGAGAATGTGAGAAAAACGAAATTTGTAGAGGAGAATAATTATGCCCTAAAAATGCTTACAGTCCTTTATCAGATATATCTTTTGCAAATATTTTCTCCCAGAGAGTAGCATTTTTGTTTGTGTGTGTGTTTTTTTAGGATCCATTGCCGGGTTATAAATGAATGTATATACATTCTGTATATTCATTTCTGTATATTCCTTTCATTTAATACAATAATGTAGGTATTTCCTAGTTTATGTTTGTATTAGTTTGCTAGGGCTGCTGTAACAAAATATCACAAACTGGATGACTTAAACAACAGAAATCTACTATTTCATTGTTCACAAGATGTCAGCAAGGTGTTTTTTTTCTGATGGAAGGATCTGTTCCAGTCCTCTCTCCTTGACTTATAGATGACTGTCTTTTCCCTATGCCTCTTCACATTATCTTCCCTTTATATGTGTTCAAGTTTCCCCTTTTTATAAGGATACCAGTCATATTAGATTAGGGTCCCTCATAATAACCTCATCTTAACTAATGGCATATGCAATGACCCTGTTTCCAAATAAGGTCACATTCTGAGGTACTGGGGGGCAGGACCTCAACATATGAATACGGGGGGAACACAATTCAATCATAACAATGTTGAAGTCATTTATTCAACTCTTTCAATCCAATGAAAAAGGACAATTACACCCTCTGTGCTTTCATGCCCTGTTAGTTATATATAACTCCCCTTATGTCCGGGTGTCTGCTTAGACATTGGTTACCAGGAAAGGTAACAAACCTCTCCTGGTTCTGTTACCCCCACCTGAATTGGTATTAGGTGTGTTTCTCATATAAAGCTTCTTTACCCTGATTAGCCATCTCCAGTTGACTGGCAAGTTTTCCTCCCTGGATGATAAATTCTTTCTATTCAGGGACTGTTTATTCCCAGTGGCTAGAATTATGCCTCCCACGTGGAGGGAACCAAATAAATGTTGAATAAAAATAACAGGATTAAGTATTGAGAAATTAATTTGTCCCCATAAGACCACACACTTCAGTAGTCATTCTTGTCTTGACTTGGCCGTGCCCCATCTCTCTGTCTGGAATGCCCCCTCACCAGCTAGCTCATCCTCCTTTATCAAGAATCAGTTTAAATCTTCCTTTCAGAGAGCTTCTCCTGGCCATCTAATTTAAAGCAGATCCCACGGTCCCCATTATTTTCTCTGCCAGACCCTTCTTTGTTTCCTTCTTAGCAGTTATTACAAATTAACATTGTATTTTACTTATTTTTCTTTTTGTCTCTTTGTCTATCTTCCCCATTAGAATATGCCCTTCATTAGGGCAGGGCCCCAACAGTCTTGTTCATCATCATATCCTCAGAATCCAACAGTGTCCAGCACACAGATTTTGTCCCTTTCCTGGCTGCTGTGGTTTCCCTGGGGGAAAAAAATAAGTATATAATGATTAGATTGTTTCTCTCCTCCTTTTAGGAAAAATTAACAGGTTTTTGTATTCTGAGTTTGGAATTCCTTGCCCAAAAATCTGTTACAGAGTTCAAAAAATTTATTTTTTGAGATAAATAGAAGAGAGATAAAGAGAAGAAAAAGAAAGAAGAAGGAGAGGAAATATGGCCAAGCTCCTGGAATAATGCTCCCATTTAGCATAATAGGTAAAGTCATTTAGCCATTTAGTCGTTTAGTCAGAATTTAAACGGTAGGTCTGCCTCTTATACTTGTGTACTTTGAGTTAAAACACTTCTCTGCAAATAAGTTGTTTAATCTGTGAAATTTGCTGTCAACTGGATTAAATATAAAAATAATTTTTTTTCAGGCTAGGTACATGTTTTGTGAACTTGGAAATATTCGAAATTGAATTTCCATTGATTTCACACAAGGCAGACAATTTGTTAGGGTATAATATTCTTGGTCACATTTTAGTTTATTTTCCCTAAAACTTATTTTGTTTCATTTTCTGCTAATTCTTATATTTCTGCCTGTACTCTTTTAGGGTGCATTTTGTTCCTGAAGTAGAAAAATTCTGCCAATATATTTCTAGGTGTGGGTCTTTTAAAATTTATTTCACCTAGAACAGAGGCAGTTCCATAAATCTTTATCCATTGTAATTTTTGTGGGCATGTTTTTTTCCCTTTTTTAAATTTAATTTTTTATTTATAACAAGAAGGTATGTAAATTCAAATATACTGGCTAAAAATATAATAGTTTATTGCCTTTCTCCTCCCAAATCCCAATACTTACTCCTTAAAAGTAACTACATTCAACTTTTAAAACTACTTCTTCTGCTATTTGCTACCGCATTGCTAAATAATGTGCTTATACAGAAATTATTTTCCAAATTCAGACTATTATTTATTGACTTTCTGCTATAGAAAATATGTGTTTACCTCTTACATCCCCCCCAGCCATCCACAATTCTCTACCTCCCAGCCAACTTCCTTCATAAACTTTGACTAAATTAATGTTCAATTCCACATTATTATGACTACCAACGAGCTCAGACATACCAGGTAGTAGCTCAGTTCTATTTATATCTGCAGGCATTCTTCCTGAATACCTCCATCCTGCCCCAACTGGCCTTGCAGAGTTTTAGGCCTTCAGCACAGCTGATATCCTGAGACTTCTCTTCAATAGTATCATGGGAATTTCCTTTGTCAGTTTCATCTCTTTTGTATGCCTCTGGGTTTTTTTCTGTAAACTTGATGACCCAATAGCAATGAGCACACCCAGTGCCTAGATCTTGATTTCTAAATTTCTAATAAAAAGATCCAGAAATCCTAGAAAACTGATTGATTGCAGGTCTGGGCAGGAAAAATTCAAGATGAGCATAGATGTCAATGTCAGATGTCAGATCTCAAGATGCTGAAAGTAAGGAAATGTTTAGAAAAGAAAATGGGATGGTGGCAGGTCAAAGCGGCATAGGAGCCAACCTGGAAGAGCTCCCAAAGACCAACCTTAGAACAGTCCAAGCAACAAAATAATCACATTATTGGACTACAACCCAAAGAATAAAATAAATATTACAAGCCTATACTGATATAAATAACTGGACAAATATATAAATGGGGGTAAATAGACAATTCTTGTTTTACAGATGAACTCCTACTAATAAATGTGGAGGGAAAGAAGGAAATAGAAAATCACTTTTCAATTATTACAACAGTAACTGCCACAGGCGAGATCCACCCATGGATGCTAAAGCGTATGGATGAAAGTTTTTATAAAAAAGAAAAATTATGGGCTTCCCTGGTGGCGCAGTGGTTGAGAGTCTGCCTGCCGATGCAGGGGACACGGGTTCGTGCCCCGGTCCGGGAGGATCCCACATGCCGCGGAGCGGCTGGGCCCGTGAGCCATGGCCGCTGAGCCTGCGCGTCCCGAGCCTGTGCTCCTCAACGGGAGAGGCCACAGCAGTGAGAGGCCCGCGTACCGCAAAAAAAAAAAAAAAAGAAAAATTATGACTTTATAATAAAGAATCCTAGCAGAGACCACCTTAATCACACAACAACCAAGATTAACATCATCAATAATATATATCGGCTCCATGTAGCTTCTTTTTTAAAATTTTATTTATTTATTTATGGCTGTGTTGGGTCTTCATTTCTGTGCGAGGGCTTTCTCTAGTTGCGGCAAGCGGGGGCCACTCTTCATCGCGGTGCACAGGCCTCTCACTATCGCGGCCTCTTTTGTTGCGGAGCACAGGCTCCAGACGCGCAGGCTCAGTAGTTGTAGTGCACGGGCTTAGTTGCTCTGTGGCATGTGGGATATTCCCAGACCAGGGCTCGAACCCGTGTCCCCTACATCGGCAGGCAGACTCTCAACTATAGCGTCACCAGGGAAGCCCCCATGTAGCTTCTTGATACAATGTACTGAGAAAGGAATATCACCTCTGTGGCATCCTTCAAAAAATGCAGAACCTCAGTCTAATCATGAGAAAATAGCAGATAAACTTAAATTGAGGAACATTCTAAAATATAGTTGACAGGTATTCCTCAAAATGTTAAGGCAATGAAAGAGGAAGGAAGACTGAGGAACTGTTACAGATTAGAGGAGTCAGGTGGTAAGACAACTAAATGAAACATTGTTTCTTAAATTGGATCCTGGAACAGAAAAGGGACACTAGTAAAGAAACTGGTGGAAACCACCCCCATGAATTCTGTAATCTAGTTAATATTATTGTACCAAGATAAAGTTCTTAGTTTTGATAATGGTTCTATAGTTTTGTTAGATGTTACTGTAAGGGAAAGCTAGGTACAGGATATATGAGGACTCTCTGTATTATCTGCATAACACTTGTAAATAAAAAGTGCGTAACACTTTGTAAATTTGTCTTACAATAAAAGATTTCAAAAATCAATCACCAAGCCAATAAATATAGACAAAAATGTCTTGCATTATTTGAATTGTTAGTACTTAAGTAAAATGGTCAAGACATTTTGATGTCTTTATCAAATATTCATAGATGATCCTAAAAAGTAAGTACATTTCACAGCAAACAGCATCCTGATATACTGTTGCAGTTTCTACTTTTGTTTTCATTTTTTTACCTCTTCATTTATATGAGAGAGAACATTTTAATAAAAATCATTTGACTTTATTTTACTGAGGATATTAAACTTTAGTTTCAGCTTACTAACTTAAGTGGAATCGCATTAATAAATAGAGTCAAACAATGTTCTTAGGATATTTATTTAATGTAATCATTCTAATAAAGTAGCTGCTGGATTTGTTGAGAGAATTTCCTTTAAAATGATGCCTCCTAAGCTAGAAGTCTATTAAAAACAATATAACAATATGTTATAAGTCCCCAGTTACCCTCCATGCACAACATGGAGTTGTTCTTACTCAGGTTTTGCTTACAATTAATGCCAGTGTGTTTTAAATATTATAAAATTTAGATGACATTTTCTGAACAATAATTTATTCAGGACTTACTGTCACTCCAAACCTGTGTGATGACGATATGGAAGGGAAATGGCAAGAGGCTCTCTGTGTGTCTGTGTTCAGTCAACCAGGAACCATGCAGATCTGGGAGAGAAACAGATCTGGGTGAGGTTGAGAGATCTCAAGTGGAACATTAGATGTGTCCCATGCATTGCATTTATCTCTCCCAGTAGAATCTGGGCTCTCTAAGAGTAAGGAACCATTTGTATGTGTCTTTACATTTCTGGTACTTCATACCTCATAGTGAGGCGTCCAAAACGGTCCTTGAGTAGAGTAGTTTTGAACTGAAATAATTTGACTAGAATTACCTTGTGTGACATGAGGAAAACAGAGAACTGTCTGAAACTGTTGAGCAGGGGACAAATATCAGATTTGCATTTAGAAAGGTACAAGTTTAGAACTGCTTGCACTTGTTCATTCTAATGAAGAGAGATCACAAATAAAGCAGTAGCAACAGGAGAAGAGAACAGGAGGAAAGGGAAGAGTCAAAGACGATTGTCGCATTGTTTTGGCTTATGTATTACTTACTGAGAGAGTACAGGGACATGAGCTGATTCAGGTGTGGAAGATGTTATAGTCAGTCTATCCAGGTCATATCCTAAGTAGGAAGTCAAAAATTGCATTTGGAATTTAGGACTGAAGGCTTAAGTGGAAAGATAGATGTAGGAACCATTTACATTAAAACTGAAGTTACCCTGAAATGGATGAGCTCAATCAGAGAAAGTGTACTGACTGAATGAGAGAAAAAGAAAATACAGAAGGGAACAGAGAATATATAGAGTCAAAAATTTGGACAAAAAATCAGGGAAATGTGAATCCGAGGAGCATTCAGGTAGGAATAAAGGAAAGATGTCTTTCCCAGGGAAGAGAGAGTTTTAAGATTCAGCAGTGTTGTCAGGATTCCTGGCTCCAGACAAGAGAAATGAACATGAGTTAACATCACAGACAAGGAGTTTAATGAAGTGATAAGAGATACATCACAGAATCAACACAAAAGCTGATGAATCAGGCTCAGAAAATTGGGAGGCGCCAAGGAGACTTCACCATAAGAAAACACAGTGAAGGCCCTGTCACAGGACGCTTCTACCTAGGATGTCACCTGCAGTGACAGGACACGACATTGCCGCCCTCATAGGGTTAGCCCCTGATACAGCCAGGAAGATCTTCTTAGCCTTTGCTTCCCTTGCTCAAATATCAAATCCCTGGGAGAGGGGATCTAATCTCCTAGCTCAGGATGCCAGAAGGCGGGGAGACGGGATCCCTCCCTTTTGCTTTGCCTCCCATTAACACTCTGAACAGATGTATCCGCTACATCAAGAAGAATAACAGCTATTTCCAATAAAACTCTTATAATGTTCTAGGTCCTGTTCTGAGCACTTTATAGACATCAGCTGATCCTCGCAACCACCAAATGTGATAAGTATTATTACTTTCCATTTTAACTGAGGTTAAGCTGAGACTTCCAGGAGTCAAATGACTCCCCAGATGTTACACTACTAGAAAGTGGCAGAGCAAAGATCAAAAGCCAGGTAGTCAGTCGGTTACAGAGCTCTTTGGGGGCAGGGTCTCACATGCTGACCTGCACGTCTAGGTAACAATAGGTTTGTTGATCAATGAAGCAAGGACAAATGTTGAATTCTTAGGTTTAGATAATGATGCAGAGTGTCTTCTGAGAGACAAGGAAAGGAGGAGAGAATGGATAAAGATGCCATAGAGGATGGTTTTGAGGTATTCCTTGTCTTGATTTATATTTCTGCTCAGAATAAGCAAAGACATCACTCCAAAAACAGTGAGATAGCAACGGAAGTCAGTGGCAAATGGTAAGCCTTTGTAATAACCACTGTGTAGAAAAATAGTAGAGTTACTCTAGCTAAAGCTTGGGAACATGAATAAGGTATGGGCCCTAACCTTCCTTTCTTGGTAATTATGCTTGAACAGTTCAACTGAGATGAAGAGACCATAAATTCAAGTTTGAAGTTTATTGGTCAGGACCAGCAGAAACCCAAGGGTCAAAAGGTAAGAGAGTAAATGAAGTGATGAACTGTAGTACCTGAGCTGGCATCGTTATTATAATTACCATCATAGTCATAACAGCGATCATTTATTGACTGGTTTCTATGTATCAGACACTGTCAAATGCTCTACGTGCATTATCTCAAACCATGCTCATAACAACTATATAAAGTTGGTACTGTTATTATCCCATTTTATAGACAAGAAAACTGAGGCCTGGAGAGTTTAAGATCAGAGAGCTAGCAAGTGGTAGAGACAGGACTTGAACCTACTTGAAACCAGTAGAGCACTGTGAATGGGACAAAATGTAAGAATCAAAGATTAGGAGTTGGAAAGCTGGTAAAATAAAAGAAAGTGAGAGGATTGAATTCCAGAAGATTGGTTATGGTCAGAGAACAGAATGTTTGAGTTTATTATTTCACCCCTCAAGTGGTTCTGAGTGACAAGCTTCAAGGTTCATTATGGGAGTACTAAATACACATGGTGCCCCTGTATGCACAATACGCAGCACGATCTTGAACAATGGGGGATGCAAACCAGTGAATAAGTAATTCTCCCTTTCATTCTCTGGCCAGAAAGTTCTGGGGGATGTTTCATAAGGCTTCTCAGATGTTGACATGGGACTGAGCGCAAGTCACCTACGGTGGTGACCAACTAAGTAATGTACCCATGTATTGGCTATTCCCTCCCCCATTTTTCTCTCCCCTGCCCTTTACTCTGTTGGGAGTTGCTTCCCAAATAAACGACATGCACTCAAGGCTCTATGTTACCTCAGGCTCTGCTTCTGGAACAACCCAAGCCAAGACAATTGGAAGTAGCCTTAGAAGACAAACATTTAAGATGAATGTTCCTTCCTGGGAACAAGAATTCTCTTTCAAAATCTACCCATTCTCTTCTCATTGCCTGCAGACCTATAATCAAAGTTGGGTCTGGTGTTAGAGTTCTTTAGAGAATCAGAACCAACAGAAAAAATATGTAGCCAATAATGTGTGTGTGTGTGTCTGCGGATTGAAAGAGAAAAACAGATTTATTTTAAGGAATTGGCCCAGGTGATTGTGGAGTCTGCCAATTTTGAAATCTATAGGGCAGGCCAGCAAACTGCAAATTTAGGTAAGGGTTCATGTTGTCTTGAGTCCAAATTCTGCAGAAGAACAGTCTAGAAACAGGCGGGGTTTTTTATGTTGCAGTCTTGAGGAGAATTCCTTCCATTTCAGGGAAATTTTGTCTTTGCTCTTAAGGCCTTCAATTGACCAGATGAGGTTCACCCATATTGTGGAGTGTAATGTGCTTTGCTTAAAGTCTATTGACAATTTACAACTAAAATATACCTTCACAACAACATCTAGACTGGTGTTTGTCAGACTGACACCGTAGCCTAGCCAAGTTGACACATAAGATTAAGTATCACAGGTCTCATGAAGCTTTATGGAGAAATACAATCTCTGCTCTGGAGAGAAATAGTTTATACACCAAAGGAACTGAAAGAGCTTGTCTGTTTGTACTGCCAGGAACTCTGAGAACACAGGTAGGATTTCGTGTTGGGCTTTAGAGGGTAGAATATAAAGCTGGTTAAGGAAGAATTACTTGATATGAGAGCATTCTTTGTAACTAAGGATTTAATGTCAGCAAGAAAACTTGGAGCCATTCCTAATGTGCTGCTGAAAATATTCCTCGGAATTTGGACATGTAAATGAAGTGGCAATGTTGAAGCTCGGGGGTTAGATGGTTTGGGAGGTGTGAATATTTTAATAAATTTATTATGTGAGATGGTAGAACACATCATCTGATTATGTTCTTGAGAAAGCCTAGATGACATTACTTAAATAAGGAAATACGGAATGCACTGGTGCAGGGATACTGGCATCTTTGAGACGGACAGTGGTTGTCCTCTACTGGCTGGAGTTTACTGTAAAAGATGCTGCCACGGGACCTTCAAGATAGCAGAGGAGTAGGAAGTGGAGATCACCTTCCTCCCCACAAATACATCTGCACGTGGAACTGCTCCTATAGAACACTTACTGAATGCTGGCTGAAGACCTCAGACCTCCCAAAAGGCAAGAAACTCCCCACGTACCTGGGTAGGGCAAAAGAAAAAACAGAGACAAAAGAATAGGGACGGGACCTGCACCAGTGGGAGGGAGCTGTGAAGGAGGAAGCCCCTTTGCGGGCGGAGACTGCGGGTGGCGGAGGGGGGAGCTTCGGCGCCACGGAGGAGAGCGCAGCAACAGGGGTGCGGAGGGCAAAGCGGAGAGATTCCTGCACAGAGGATCGGTGCCGACCGGCACTCACCAGCCCGAGAGACTTGTCTGCTCACCCGCTGGGACAGGCGGGAGCTGGAAGCTGAGGCTCGGGCTTCGGAGGTTAGACCCCAGGGAGAGGACTGGGGTTGGCAGTGTGAACACAGCCTGAAAGGGGCTAGTGTGCCATGGCTAGCCGGGAGGGAGTCCGGGGAAAAGTCTGGACCTGCCGAAGAGGCAAGAGACCATTGTTTTGGGGTGCGTGAGGAGAGGGGATTCTTTCCCTGTCTGCCCACAGAAGGCAGAGCACCGCCTAAACGAGTTCCCGAGACTGGCGCAAGCCATGGCTATCACCTTGGACCCCAGAGATGGGCATGAAACTCTAACGCTGCTGTTGCAGCCACCAAGAATCCTGTGTGCAAGCACAGGTCTCTATCCACAACCCCGCTGGAGCCTGTGCAGCCTGCCACTGCCAGGGTCCCGTGATCCAGGGACAACTTCCCTGGGAGAACACACGGCATGCCTTAGGCTGTTGCAATGTCATGCCAGACTCTGCCACTGCAGGCTTGCCGCGCATTCCAGTTATAACTACCGTATCCCTCACTCCCCGCCACAGCACACCACCGCCACCACCACCACCCCACCCCGCGCCCCAGCATGAGTGAGCCAGAGCGCCCTAATCGGCTGCTGCTTTAACCCCTTCCTCTCTGGGCAGCAACAGATGCCTGAGGGCAACCTACACGCAGAGGCGGGGCCAAAACCAAAGCTGAACCCCAGGAGCTGTGCAAACAAAGAAGAGAAAGGGAAATTTCTCTGTGCAGCCTCAGGAGCAGTGGGTTAAATCCCCACAATCAAGTTGAGGTATGCTGCATCTGTGGAATACCTGAATAGACAATGAATCAACCCAAAATTGAGGCTGTGGACTTTGGGAGCAATAGTGGACTTGGGGTTTGCTGTCTGAGATTGACTTGTTTCTGATTTTTATGTTTATCTTAGTATAGTTTTTAGCGCTTGTTATCATTGGTGGATTTGTTTATTGGTTTGGTTGCTCTTTTTTTATTATTACTTTTAAAAATTTTAATAATATTACTATTTATTTATTTTTTACGTTTCTTATTCGCTCCCTTTTCTTCTGACCTGTGTGGCTGCCAGGGTCTTGGTGCTCCAGCCTGGTGTCAGGCCTGAGCCTCTGAGGTGGGAGAGTCGAGTTCAGGACGTTGGACCACCAGACACATCGTGGCCTCACATAATATCAATTGGCAAAAGCTCTCCCAGAGATCTCCATCTCAACACTAAGACCCAGCTGCACCCAACGGCCAGCAAGCTCCAGTGCTGGATGCCCCATACCAAACAACTAGCAAGACAGGAACACACCCCCACCCATTAGCAGAGAAGCTACTTAAAATCATAATAAGTTCACAGACACCCCAAAAACACACCACTGGATGCCCACCAGAAAGACAAGATGCAGCCTCATCCACCAGAACACAGGCACCAGTCCCCTCCACCAGGATGCCTACACACACCACTGAACCAACCATACCCACTAGGGGCAGACACCAAAAACAATGGGAAGTACGAAACTGCAGCCTGCGAAAAGGAGACCCAAGACACAGTAAGTTAAGCAAAATGAGAAGACAGAGAAATATGCAGTGGACGAAGGAGCAAGGTAACAACCCACCAGACCAAACAAATGATGAGGAAATAGTCAGTCTACCTGAAAAAGAATTCAGAGTTATGATAGTAAAGATGATCCAAAATCTTAGAAATGAATGGAGAAAATACAAGAAACATTTAACAAGGACCTAGAAGAACTAAAGAGCAAACAAACACTGATGAACAATACAATAAATGAAATTCAAAATTCTCTAGAAAGAATCAATAGCAGAGCACATATATACAATGAATATTACTCAGCCATAAAAAGAAACAAAATTTACTTATTTGTAGTGAGGTGGATGGATGGGCCTAGAGACTGTTATACAGAGTGAAGTAAGTCAGAAAGAGAAAAATAAATACCGTATGCTAACACATATATATGGAATCCAAAAAAAAAAAAAAAAAAAGGTTCTGAAGAACCAAGGGGCAGGACAGGAATAAAGAAGCAGACATAGAGAATGAACTTGAGGACAGGAGGAGGGGGAAGGGTAAGCTGGGATGGAGTAAGAGAGTGGCATGGACATATATACACTACCAAATGTAAAATAGATAGCTATTGGGAAGCAGCCGCATAGCACAGGGAGATCAGCTCGGTGCTTTGTGACCACCTAGAGAGGTGGGATAGGGGTGGTGTGAGGGCAATGAAAGAGGGAGGAGATATGTGGATATATGTATATGTATAACTGATTTACTTTGTTATAAAGCAGAAACTAACATACCATTGTAAAGCAATTATACTCTAATAAAGATGTTAAACAAAAAAAAAAAGAATCAATAGCAGAATAACTGAAGCAGAAGATCAGGTAAGTGACCTGGAAGATAAATTAGTGGAAATTACTACCCCAGAGCAGAATAAAGAAAAGAGAATGAAATGAATTGAGGACAGTCTCAGAGACCTCTAGGACAATATTAAATGCACCAACATTCAAATTCTAGGGGTCCCAGAAGAAAAAGAAAGGGTCTGAGAAAATATTTGAAGAAATTATAGTTGAAAACTACCCTAACATGGGAAAGGAAAGAGTTAATCAAGTCCAGGAAGCTCAGAGAGTCCCATACAGGATAAATCCAAGGAGAAACATACCAAGACACGTATTAATCAAACTATCAAAAATTAAATACAACCAAAAAATATTAAAAGCAGCAAGGGAAAAGCAACAAATAACATACAAGGGGATCCCCATAACGTTAACAGCTGACCTTTCAGCAGAAACTCTGCAAGCTGGAAGAGAGTGGCAGGACATATTAAAAATGATGAAAGGGAAAAACCTACAACGAAGATTACTTTTCCCAGCAAGGATCTCATTCAGATTCGATGGAGAAATTAAAAACTTTACACACAAGCAAAAGCTAAGAGAATTCAGCACCACCAAACCAGCTTCACAACAAATGCTAAAGGAACTTCTCTAGGCAGGAAACACAAGACAAGGAAAAGACCTACCAAAACAAACTCAAAAGAATTAAGAAACTGGTAAGAGGAACATACATATCGATAATTACCTTAAATGTAAATGGATAAAATGCTCCAATCAAAAGACATAGACTGGCTAAATGGATACAAAAACAAGTCCCATATATATGCTGTCTACAAGAGACCCACTTCAGGCCTATGGACACATACAGACTGAAAGTGAGGGGATTGAAAAAGATATTCCATGCAAATGGAAATCAAAAGAAAGCTGGAGTAGCAATTCTCATATCAGACAAAATAGACTTTAAAACAAAGACTATTACAAGAAACAAAGAAGGACACTACATAATGATAGAGGGATCAATCCAAGAAGAAGATATAACAATTGTAAATATTTATGCACCCAACACAGGAGCACTTCAGTACATACGGCAAATACTAACAGCCATAAAAGGGGAAATCGACAGTAACACAATCATAGTAGGGGACTTTAACACCCAACTTTCACCAATGGACAGATCATCCAAAATGAAAACAAATAAGGAAACACAAGCTTTAAATGACACATTAAAGATGATGGACTTAACTGATATTTATAGGACATTCCATTCCAAAACAACAGAATACACATTCTTCTCAAGTGCTGATGGAACATTCTCCAGGATAGATCATATGTTGGATCACAAATCAAGCCTTGGTAAATTTAAGAAAATTGAAATCATATCAACTGATATGACAGCTATGAAACTAGTTATCAATTACAGGAAAAAAACTAAAAAATACAAACACATGGAGGCTAAACAATACACTACTAAATAACCAAGAGATCACTGAAGAAATCAAAGAGGAAATAAAAAATACCTAGAAACAAATGACAATGAAATCATAACAACCCAAAACCTATGGGATGTAGCAAAAGCAGTTCTAAGAGGGAAGTTTATAGCAATACAATCTTACCTCAAGAAACAAGAAATATCCCAAATAAACAACCTAACCTTACACCTAAAGCAATTACAGAAAGAAGAACAAAAAACCCCCAAAGTTAGCAGAAGGAAAGAAATCATAAAGATCAGATCAGAAATAATTGAAAAAGAAATGAAGGAACAATAACAAAGATCAATAAAACTAAAATATGGTTCTTTGAGAAGATAAACAAAATTGATAAACCATTAGCCAGACTCATCAAGAAAAAAAGGGAGAAGACAAATCAACAGAATTAGAAATGAAAAAGGAGAAGTAACAAAGGACACTGTAGAAATACAAAGGATCATGAGAGATTACTACAAGAAACTCTATGCCAATAAAGTGGATAACCTGGAAGAAATGGACAAATTCTTAGAAAAACACAACTTCCCAAGACTGAACCAGGAAGAAATCGAATATATAAACAGACCAATCACAAGCACTGAAATTGAAACTGTGATTAAAAATCTTCCAACAAACAAAAGCCCAGGACCAGATGGCTTCACAGGCGAATTCTATCAACATTTAGAGAAGACATATCACCTATCTTTCTCAAACTCTTCTGAAATATAGTAGAGGGAGGAAAACTCCCAAACACATTCTGTGAGACCACCATCACCCTGATACCAAAACCAACAAAGCTGTCACAAAGAAAGAAAACTACAGGCCAATATCACTGATGAACATAGATGCAAAAATCCTCAGCAAAATACCAGCAAACAGAATCCTACAGCACATCAAACTACCAATGGCATTTTTCACAGAACTAGAACAAAAAATTTCACAATTTGTATGGAAACACAAAAAACTCCGAATAGCTCAAGCAATCTTGAGAAAGAAAAACGGAGTTGGAGGAATCAGGTTCCCTGTTTTCAGACCATACTACAAAGCTACAGCAATCAAGACAGTATGGTACTGGAACAAAAACAGAAATATAGATCAATGGAACAGGATAGAAAGCTCAGAGATAAACCCACGTGCATATGGTTACCTTATCTTTGGTAAAGGAGGCAAGAATATACAATGGAGAAAAGATAGCCTCTTCAATAAGTGGTGCTGGGAAAACTAGACAGCTACATATAAAAGAATGAAATTAGAACACTCCCTAATACCATACACAAAAATAAACTCAAAATGGATTAAAGACCTAAATGTAAGGCCAGACACTATAATACACTCAGAGGAAAACATAGGAAGAACACTCTTTGACATAAATCACAGCAAGACCCTTTTTGTTCCACGTCCTAGAGGAATGGAAATAAAAACAAAAATAAACAAATAGGATGTAATGAAACTTAAAAGCTTTTGCACAACAAAGGAAACCATAAACAAGATGAAAGACACCCTTCAGAATGGGAGAAAATATTTGCAATCGAAGCAACTGACAAAGGACTAATCTCGAAAATATACAAGCAGGTCATGCAGATCAGTATTAAGAAAACAAACAACCCAATCCAAAAATGTGCAGAAGATCTAATAGACATTTTTCCAAAGAAGATATACAGATTGCCAACAAAGGATGCTCAACATCACTAATCATTAGAGAATGCAAATCAAAACTACAATGAGGTATCACCTCACTCTGGTCAGAATGACCATCATAAAAAAATCTACAAACAGTAAATTCTGGAGAGGTTGTGGAGAAAAGGGAACCCTCTTGCCTTGTGGGTGGGAATGTAAATTGATACAGCCACTATGGAGAACAGTATGGAGGTTCCTTAAAAACTAAAAATAGAACTACCTTCCTGAAATTGAGTTTCTGATAGGTCTGTTTGCTGTGATCATTTGCTTTTTAAATGGAAATATCCTAAAAGAATATAATACTTAACCTCAAACACAGGATTATTACAAAGCCTGTTTTTCATGTTTGCTGTGAGAAACTGAATTTACTATGTTTGTTATAGAAAACTGCATTTGTTAGAATGTTTGTTTTAAGAAACTGGGTCTATCATCCAGGTTATAATACTCATTACAGTGCCTGTGTGTATAAATTCACCATCTTTGACCTCATTAACTTCATTTTGTAACTCTGTCACTTTGTAAGTGGCATCAATTCACTTGCTTTTCAGAGCAACAAAACCCTTTGTCTTCACTTTCTCTTTACAGGCCTGTTTGAGAAAAATAAATTCCATGATTCTAAAACAAAACAAACAAACAAACAAAAGAAGTACCATATGATCTAGCAATGCCACTACTGGGCATATATCCTGAGAAAACCATAATTCAAAGAGAGTCATGTACCACAATGTTCACTGTAGCACTATTTACAATAGCCAGGACATGGAAGCATCCTAAGTGTCCATCGACAGATGAATGGATAAAGAAGATGTGCTACATGTATACAGTGGGATATTACTCAGCCATAAATAGAAATGAAATTGAGTTATTTGTAGTGAGGTGGATGGACCTAGAGTCTGTCATACAGAGTGAAGTAAGTCAGAAAGGGAGAAACAAATACCATATCCTAACACATATATATGGAATCTAAAAAAACCCCAAAAACCTAGGTGCAGGCAGTACATCAGGACATTCCTGATGAACCTAGGGTCAGGACAGGAATGAAGACGCAGACATAGAGAATAGACTTGAGGACTCGGAGAGGGGGAAGGGTAAGGTGGGGTGAAGTGAGAGAGTGGCATGGACATATATGCACTACCAAATGTAAAATAGATAGCTAGTGGGAAGCAGCCGCATAGCACAGGGAGATCAGCTTGGTGTTTTGTGACCACCTAGAGGGGTGGGATAGGGAGGGTGGGAGGGAGGGAGATGCAAGAGGGAAGAGATATGGGGACATATGTACATGTATAACTGATTCACTTCGTTATAAAGCAGAAACTGACATCATTGTAAAGCAATTATACTCTAATAAAGATGTTAAAAAAAAATAAAACTCAAAATAGGGAAATGAATTAGCAAAAAAAAAAAAAAGTCTCCACCGAACAACCAGCAAACCAGCTTAGCAACATTCCTGGGTGGATTCTCCTATGAATAATTAGCCCTGAGCAATTAAAATGTCCAGCAGCAACACCTCCTCTTGTAATCTTTGATCTGTGTGAGACTGCAGGATTCACAACAGAGGTGTTTGTTTCATGATTCATCCAAATATTGACCAGGAAAAGGAAATTCTTCCTTTGCTTTCATGCACCAGACTTAGGCAGTCTGGTGGCGGTCTGAGCAATTACTCTGTGTGGTGGGGAGGGAATCCCTCACTCAGTCCCACCAGGCCTTAACATCTCACCCCCTGCCTATCAGAAAAGACTTCTTTCTGGTTTCTCAAACCCCACCTTCAAAAGCTCAGATTACATGACATTTATTTTGATACCATCAAAGTTTTGCTGACAACATGAAATTTTTGCCTGCCCTATGTTAACAAGTATATTCTTCAGATAATTAGACAGACAAATTCAGGCCTTGGTTAAGGGCCCAGAAAAGAAAACTTAAGTCACGGTTCATTCCAGTCCCCCCTCTCACCGCTTCCTCAAGGTGGCCATTAGGAGAGCAATGAATTGTGTGACAAAAGATGGTACAGTGTCAGAACGTACAAGAAGTCCCATCCAATAATTCCATGCAAAGAGCCATAGACTAACCATGTGTCCATAGGGCCTGAAACAATATCTTACATGAGAGACATGCAGGAAGATGAATTTGGTGAAAGGTATTTATACACTGTGCAATATAATTGACTTTTTACCAAAGTGTGTTGAGCCAAGTTGCTGTGTCACTGATGGATTTGCCAAAGATTCAGTGGTTTTATTCACATTGGAGGAGCAATCCGTTGAGGGAAGTAGTTTCAGTAGCTATATTTTATTGTTCTTGCAAGATAATAAACTCCTTGAGGCAAGAACAGTGTTATTGCACTTTCTGTATAAGGTGCCTGACACAGTGACAACTAATACTCTTCGGCTGAATGTATTTGAGTAGGTGACCTTTTGAAAGTAACCAACACACAGAAAAGAGGAGATGTAAGAAGACCCAGGTTTTTATCCAGATTCATTCATTGTTAATTTTGAAAATTCTTAAATCACTTAAATGTACTGGGTCTCAGTGTTTTAATACATACAGAGTAGGGTGGATAAAGGTATTCTCCGAAGTTGTTTTTTATTCACTCAACAATGTTTATTTGGTGCAAAGTAAAACAATGTTTCTCCTCTCGTGCAATATACATGATGGGTGAATAGGTGGGAATAAACATGTAAAAAAATAGAGGACTCCTAGCAGTAATAACTGCTATGTAGACAGGACCACAGGGGAAAGGAATAAAGAGTTAAATCCCCTAAGATGTCCTTGTTTGTTGGTTTTGTTTTTAACTTCTCCTTTTTCTCCAAATAGAAATCAACAGACTTTCTTGAAAGGGGCCACGACTACCTGAATCAACTCTGGAGTGTTTTACAGATGCAGGTTTTTGGCAAACACGAAGGATATAGAACCACAGCCCTAAAACTCTAGGGTCTTCATAAAGTCTCTGTAGACATGCTGGTGTCTGCTGGGGGCAGTGGACAATAATGTACATATATATCATTTATATTTCAGTTGTCTCTAAGTGTGAGGCTCTGTAAGTAATGCATTTTGAAAAGCACTCAAAGTTTTCCTCACTGTGATTTTCTCACTGTCCTTAGCCAGTACGACTATGGACTGAGTTGACTTCTAAAATAACTGACTTGAATTCATTTGATAAACCCAAAGTATTAAAACTCATTGACTCAGATAACTCACTTCCAGTAGAATCTAGCAAATTGGAAACTAGATTTGGTCTGTGATCTCAGAGGGGTATGAACACTACACGCTGGTCATTGTGGCTACCTAGGTAAGACTTCCTTATTAAAACTTGGCACACAAAGCATGGACATGAACAGCAGATGGGATCATTTGTTGTCTTTAACACTGTACACCTGCCCAAGTACGGCGAGACAGAGCCAGTGCTGCAATTACCCAACCACGGGGTAGGTATAGTTGAGATCACACTTTCCCTGAGTGGAGAGCTACAGCAGCCTTCCTGGCTTGTTCCTTGAGCTCTCTCCCCAAGACATTGGCCATGCAAAGTGGGTGTTTTCAGGGTATGAAAAACTCCTCCAAGAATGCTTCTAAAAGGTATGGTGAATGTATTTTCAACTTAAATGTGTTTTCATACTATCGGCACTCTAAATTTGCCACTTATCAGAAAAGCCCTTTTCCTCTCTTTCCTACATTTTTCTTGGCCTCTGAGGAATGTGGTAAGTAAAGATACGCTGGAAAATAAAGAAACAGAACAAAAAAAGAACTCCACTTGCACTGGAATGGAATCTGGAGATAAAGGTTTGAGATGGCCATTTGCCAGCCCTGAATCTGGCTAAGTCCCAGTAACGTAGGGTTGTTATCCAACCCATAGAAGTTTTGTGAGGGTTAAACAAGAAATAATTTGGTTATGAAAATGTTCTGTAAGGTTCAAAGAACCACACGCTTAGAAGGCTTGAACAGCTACTGGCCTTTTCTTGCGTATGGCACGTGGGACACTTATCAGAGGCTGAACGCAAGGCTGGGCTAATAGTTTATTTGAAGTCGGCGTCCAGGTTTTTGAGATATGAGCTTTAGAAAAGAACTGGAAATGAAGGTAGTCTAACCTCCCTGAGACTGCCATTCTAGTAAAGAAATGCAGTGATATCCCAAGCCTCATGGTCTTGGCTAGCTTTTGGCTGGTCTCGTGGCTGAAGCAATATGGCATGGCTGAGAGCAACAGGAAGTGGAAAAACAGACCCTGGAACCACATTTCTGAAGGCCAGCACTATAGGCAATTTGCCAAGGAACAGTATAATCTATAAAGGGCTGGGAGGCAATAATACATGAAGAAAAATGATAACAGGAAAGTGAAGCATTTAGAGTAATGGTCTATCTCACAGTAGAGTCTTTGACAAGTGACAAAAATGGAGTCTCTCCATCAGGGTTTCTAATGTACATTTAATTTCTTATATAAATCTCTCATCTCTTTTGCACTCATGATTTGACTTGTCTTTTAGGACGCGGTTTCTTAATCTGGAAAGGAAACTGCTGAATCTCAAATTGCACTTTGTCAAACAATGACAGTCTTCGTTGCCAACATCTAGGACACTCCCTTCTTTAATTTATTCTACCTGATCAAGCACAGCATTTTCTACAGCCCTGCGTCTTTAAAAGAATGTTGAAACTGCAAACACAAAAAAAGAAATGTTTAGAATGAAATGAACTATAAGCTAATGGGTAAGGGATTGAATGAAGGCCAAAATAGGAACTCATCTAAAGCAAACTTTCAAAAAGAAATCTGTTAAGAGAGTAAAAAACAAGCAAACAAAACAAACAAAAACTGCCTTCAGTCTTTTATGTTTATTGATCAAATCTCCTAAAAAGTTGCCAGAAAGCACTTAAAAAAATAAGCATTATTTTATTTTACACTGAAAGCCTGAAGATCCCTTAGAAACTGGCCTAGTTAGGAAAGAGAAAACAGGAAGTAGGAATTAAGAGGGCAACCCCAGAGAAAAGATGGCTCAGATTGGGTATATTTGGCTGACAGCTGTGCCCCAGGGAAACACCAGATGAGTCAATCAAGTGCTACAATCTGACTAGAGAGCAGCAAGTAAAGAGATCTTGATCACAGTTGTCAGAGGCGAAGGCAGCAAACATTACAAGAGAGGTGCTTGTTAGCCCAGGAGGTTGGCTAAGATTTTTCTCTAATACTCAACAAAAACATTCAGGAAAGCTGGAAGGGTGCTCACCGGAATGAGTCTTGCCTGACAGCCCCGGGAAGAAATAAAGGATTACGTGAAAGAAATAAGTTTTGTAGACTATATTCTACAGAAATTATGAATCTTGCAATCATAATTACATATAAAATTGGCAGTTCATTCAGATTTTAATATGCCTTTGTGGACTTCTGCTTGCCCTGTATGCCTTAAGGAGAGGTGAGGATGAGAATTCAGCCACTTGGAGATATTCCATGAAATTAACTTCCTCTGAAAATGCATAGAATATGGAATAGAACGAGGTACCATCACAGCACTGACAATACATCATTGCTGTCTTGGGAGAGAGATAGCTCTATTCTAAATTAATCATTAATTTAGCCACCTTTAAGATGAATCAGCTGAGGAACACTTCTTAGTTTTTCTCTCTTGCTCACGATAGCAAAAAGGTCTAAGAAATTAGTCTGTGTACCAAAAACGAGTTAAGTTTTGAGGGGCCCAGGCTTTTTCCCAAGCTAGGGCCAAGAGTCAGAGCTGCCAACCACCACTTAAGTATTAAAACCACCTCCCTCCCTCTGTGAAGCGTTAATGGACTCCATCCAGCTCCTGGCAGACATCTGTCTACATCACACATAAAATTAAACTAAATTGGCAGTGTCAGCAGAGAAAAGGAGATTTCATGGGTGTGGAGACAAACCAACCCTTCAGGTGAGAAGTGACTTCAGTCCTAGTTAGAGATAGTCTCCTCATGGTGAGTTCTGAGAAGCCAAACATTTTAAATGCCTTTCTCACTGTTTTCTGCCCCATAAAGAGCAGGTACCACAAATGATGCCCTCAGACCTCCTGTGATAAGAAACACATTAGATTCTACGAGTATCTGTAGCTACTGTGTAATAGCGGGGATTACACACTTATAGGTTTACTTCTACTTCTGTTTTACTCAGTTAAAACTCACTTATTCTTATAAAGGCATGAGGTAAGTGGGAGTGTGTAGGTGTCAACTACTGTTATTATTTTTCCACTTTTTAAATAGAGATATCTGATACTCATCCTTGCTAAAGAAAACATGCAAAATCAAACCGGTAATCTGGTTAGCACTTTGATATATTCTAAACATTCTCTTGCAATATGACCAAGGCATTACAAATGAGCAGCGGCTCCTTAAAAATGTCGACTGAAACCTCCAATGGCATGTAAGATCCTACAGATGGTCTAAAAGGCTTTATTTCTCTTTCAAATCATGTCATCTAAGATAGAAGCACTATAGCTAATACTGATAGTAATAATAATAATAAATACCAGTGTGTCTTTTGTACATTATCCCATTTCAGCTTTCTCTGAGACATTATCACAGTGGTATAGGCTATGCAAATTACCTTTATGAATGATGACTAATAATTTTCTTAAACAAAACTAATGGATAATATGGTTTTTCATTTTTCACTCTAAGTATAAAATTAATGCAACTATTTGGGGTGGGTGTATGCATTTGTGTGTATGCTATGGTGTTAGAAATTTATTCTTGTTTACTCAAAGTGTATAACAGAAACTAAACCACTACACTATCGATATCATTAGGGTGATACCACTTCATCAGTGATGAGCCCAGGAATATATTAAGATGTGTATCAATAACATTTTAGAAACCATCATTCATCACACTGAAAAATCTATTGGAGTAAAAGTTATTTCAACTTCCATTCGTTATACTATAGATGGTGTTTGATAAGATAAACCTGCTATTTAGTATAAGAAAGGATTTAGATGATGCCAGGAATTTTCGGTCACACGTGCTCTTTGAGTGACACGTACCATCATGGTGTTGAGTTTTGGAGTTGAAATGTGTGGGGTTGGGGCAGGGAAGCGGTTCCAGGAAGAGAGCAAGCAGAAAGATACGAGACAGGTTGCTTTATCTTGAGAACAGAGCAGAAGCCCCATTTTCCTACTCTAGCATAAGATAAACAGCAAAAATTACTTTAAAGCAATTTCTTCAATCTCCTTCAACTGAGGTCAGATATAGTTCTCGTGATTGAAACAGCAATATTTATAGATAAGATTCTGGATATAAATTCAGGAAATTCAAAAATGATGGAACCAAGGCAGTGCCTAAAAAATGTTTTCAAAATCTTAGGAATCAGCTGATTAAAATTAAAATTCTGTATCAATACATATTCTACAATCTACAAATCTCAACTGAAAATGAGTCCCTCGCTATCATCAACTGGAAGAAAATCTAAGAAGCTTGTCTTTGAATTCCTTCAAAAATAGAGAAAACCATAGTTATCTCTATTCCTAGCTATCTTCTCCACAAGTCACAGAGTTTTTTGAAGCCCAGGATAGCTGTTGTCTGCCCTGATCAGTTCAGTAAGTGGCATAAGGAAATTTGAGGAACTGTAGTTTTAGGAATGAAGGGACCGTATCAGTAAAGTAAAACTAAGGTCACCAAAGTCACCGAATATCATTTTACCTTATCTTTCTTAAAGAGATTAAAATACCATTAAAAAGTGAACCATCAAAGAATCACCTTAGGAAAAAAAAAATCTTTTTTTTTTACACCTTTATTGGAGTATAATTGCTTTACAATGGTGTGTTAGTTTCTGCTTTATAACAAAGTGAATCAGTTATACATATACATAAGTTCCCATATCTCTTCCCTCTTGCGTCTTTTTTTTAATCAATCAAGTTATCAATTCCATTCCTTAGACATTAATTAAAATCTCACATACATTATCAAAGAAATTACTTTTTTCACTAGAATTTTGAGATGGCATTTTTACCAACTTTCCCCAAATCTGTACTTTAGTATCTTTATTATTAACTTTTCACTAACTTGTTATCTTTTCTAAACTGACTTATGCCTATCCATCCCATACGCCACTGGGCTCACTAAATACAGACACTAGCTGCATCTCATTAATTTCTACAAGGAATTTGTCTCTAAAGGTGTTGTTACGCTTATTATTGGTAATATAAAAAAAATAGCAAGAGACAAGGAAAAAAATCTTTGTTATAGTTTTGTTTTTCTGTCTATTGTGATGATATGAGGTGTTTTACCATTTATTGGAAAAAAAATCATTTCTGGAATAAAAGTCAAAGAAACGATACCACATTTCAGGGAACTTGTAATAATGTGGCTCTAAACCCTGGTTTTAAAAGCCTGGGAGGTTGGAGAGGAGGCGAGGAGGAAGGCTGTCCCAGTTTTCCACATGCAGAATGATGCAGCAGGGCTTCCCTGGTGGTGCAGTGGTTGAGAATCTGCCTGCTAATGCAGGGGACACGGGTTCGAGCCCTGGTCTGGGAGGATCCCACATGCCGCGGAGCGACTGGGCCCGTGAGCCACAGCTACTGAGCCTGCGCGTCTGGAGCCTGTGCTCCGCAACAAGAGAGGCCGCGACAGTGAGAGGCCCGCGCACCGCGATGAAGAGTGGCCCCCGCTTGCCACAACTAGAGAAAGCCCTCGCACAGAAACGAAGACCCAACACAGCAAAAATAAATTAATTAATTAATAAACTCCTACCCCCAACATCTTAAAAAAAAAAAAAAGAATGATGGAGCAAAACAGTGCTGTGAATAAGCCAACATGACTCCTGAACATATTCAAAAATGTCAATTAAAAGAAAAAAAGCCTTAAGGTAAATCTCTGCTATAATACGTCGGTTAGTTTCTTTAACATCCAGTTTGATTCACTGGACTTTAAAATGAATTGAAGAAATTATCAAACAGTTAAAGTTTAGGAAAATGATATCTAATGTAGAATTATAAAATGCGTCTTCATTATTTAACCTAGAAAAGGTTAACAAATGACAGGACCTGCTTGAAGTATTTGAAGGAGTGTAAATGTCATAACTATATCATTAGAGGAAACTTTAGACTTTTTCCAAATCCATATCCTGGCTAGCCATCACTCCCACTTTGACAGTGAGAGGTGCTGAGTCCAGTGAGCTGAAGCTGCTTGTTCAAAACCAGAGATATTTCATGAGAGATCCAGAGATTAAAAACTCAAGCATCCTGTCCCCTTCTTATACTTTTTTTTTTTTTTTTTTTTGCTGTACGCGGGCCTCCCACTGCTGTGGCCTCCCCCGCCGCGGAGCACAGGCTCCGGACGCGCAGGCTCAACGGCCATGGCTCACGGGCCCAGCCGCTCCACGGCATGTGGGATCCTCCCGGACCGGGGCACGAACCCGCGTCCCCTGCATCGGCAGGCGGACCCTCAACCACTGCGCCACCAGGGAAGCCCCCTGTCCCCTTCTTAAGGCATGAAAATGAGGTAATTTTATGGATTTTTCAACAAATATACCAGGATCTACTATTTAATGAATGTTTGCATCAAAGTAATTGCTTCAGAAAGCTGGAATAATGGCATCAAACTTTTTTTTTTTTTTTGGCCGCACTGCACAGCATGGGATCCTAGTTCACCGACCAGGGATGGAATCCACGCCCCCCTGCAGAGGAAGCATGGAGTCCTAACCACTGGACAGCCAGGGAAGTACTGGCATAGAACATTTTTTAAAGTACTTCTTTTAAAACTATTTGTAGACTCAATTTACATGTCACAAAAGAGACTTACTGTATAATTTTTATTCTAAAACATTTGCTTAGACCTAAAAATGCATCACTCAGCTTAAATTATAGAACTAATCCAGAAACTTGTTTCTGAATGATTTTTGGTCATGGTTAAAATTAAAATCCACCTTAAAGGACAGAAATTTGTCACCAGAAACTTTAGTGCAAGCTTTGAAATTAATTGCAGAGGAGTCTTAAAATACTGAGAGATGCAGCCAACAATGTATAACAATTGGGTAGTTTTCCAATATGAATACACTGAAGGAACATCACTAATTTTCTATGTATATTTGTGTATTAATCAAATCAGCCATATAAGGAGAGGAAGAATATTGAGTAGTGAATATTTCTTCTTTTGAATATTTCCCTTAATTATGTTACACTATTAACATTAATTTTCAAATAAATCTTTTTTTAAAGACCATTCCACTTATTCATTTAAATGCTAAAATCCTTTGACAATCTGTAAGCTACACCAGTAGGAATGTGATAATCTTTTCACACTCTTTAACTTTCCAGCAGTATTGTAGTCATAGAGAGTTAGACAATAATTAAGATGGCAATATAAGTATATGCTTTGAACACTGCCATCCATCACTGCCATGTTCCTAACACATATAAAGTATACTTTTTAAAAAGGAAAGTAAAAATACATGAATGTGCTAAAAAATTAGATAAATGTAATTGTGGACATAGAAATAAGGACATTGTCTAATGGATAGCTGAGGTGCAGTAGAGGTCTTCCCTTATTTTGGAAAAGACTAGAAGTACAAAATAATTCTAGACTTTCTTAGAAAAAAGATTTGTGTGTGTGTGTGTGTGTGTGTGTTAAAATTTGAAGATAAATACTAAAACTATAGATATGTAACTCTTGCTTCTAGAAGCCCCATATGAGGTAGAATATTGGAGTCTGGTTAACTGCCTAAGTTTGGATGCTGTAGTAGAAACATCCACCACCTTTAAAATGAGGCTTAAAAATTTCAAATTACTGCCTAGAATGAAGGCTTATATAAAGTCACTAGGGAAGTTGGGAGAACAGACACACTTTTGCAGTCAGTAATGGGCTGAGACATCTCCTAGTTTTGTAACTAGATCAGCATGTTGCTAGGAACAGCACAAAAGCCATAAACCATGAATATATGCCCTGATTTGGCCTGAAGCTCTCCAGGTCATCTCAAAACTGCAAACAAAAACAAAAACAAAAACAAAAACAAAACAAAACAAAAAAACCCATAAAGGGTCAACAGAGGGAAAGGGAGAGAATAAATAAGCATTTTAGTGAGTTCACAGATCAAAATTCCAAAACAAACACATGTTTAAGCAAACGTGGCAGTAAGAAAGACAATGAACAAAATCAACAATCAGAAATGTAACTATTCTGGATAAAATAAAAATGTAAGAGCAATCTGTAAATAACTTTAAAATAAATATGATTAGGATATTCAAAAAGATGAAAGAAGAAACTCCTGATTGAGTAAGAAATCATGAAGCCAAATATGGCAGAAATGAGATAAGAACAGAAGTATATGCAAGTGTAGATTTGAGAGTCCAAATATAAATAGGTATGACAATAAAATAAATAGAGCTTGTCTTGAAAAATCCTTATCAATTTGACTGTAGTAGTCCCATTGAATCATAGAAAGTAAGTTTATTTTCCTTGTCTTCTTTTACCAAACCTTAACTCATCCCTTAAAAAAGAAAAATTAGAGTCAACTATGTCAATTGATTATATGATGTTCTAATTGTAAAATATATTTACATCATATACGGAGGAGTAATACGTAGAATTTGTAGAATTATAGCACTGAATTATTCCTTTTCAAGTATTTAAATTTTTATTCAACAAAATCCAATTCATGTTGTACATGGAATAACATGCATTACATTGTGAATATAAATGGTAGTTCTAAATAAAAAGTTTAATTATTGTTGAAAAATTAAGCATTAATATTTGTAAATGACTATAATACTTGCTAAATAATATAGTGTTGATTCCTGACTGATTCCTGTTGACTCCTGATTATATAAAATAATATCTCAGATATTATTTTATATAATAAATGTTATATAATTATACCATGGTCTTATTGTGGATAGTTGCATAAATCATATTAATTTTTCCTGCCCTTGAAGGAGTTGATTTCTTTTCATAATAATCTTGTACATTAATTGTTAAGAGCACAAGCTTTGGAGACTATTTGAATTTTAGGTTTAAATTATGTATTTGAAATGTGAATCCATCAGGATAAAGCCAGGAAACAGAAGCCACTTTAAGTTTCTCAAATAAAGGAAATTAAATAAGGAAGTTGGACAGAGCTGAGAAGTCAATCTACAAGGCTATTTAGAGATTAGCAGCAATAGCAAGCAGCTCCCTCCCTGATGACTGGAGAGACTGTGGGGAGGGCATGGTGCTTCCAAGGATTTAGAAGCCTAGTGGGAACTAGAACCACGGAAGCGATGCCAGGCAGAACTGAGACCTTGGAGAGAAGCCCATGTGGTGGTAGATAGAACCAAGGAGGAGAAGCAGCTGTTTCTGGAGATGCCCCAGGAAGCAGAAAGAGAAGAGGAGAAATATACTAACTTCTCCCCTTCTCCCACCCTCCCACATTCCACAAGTACCTCCCACTGGCCACCTCTTGCAGAAGTCAGAGGACAGGAAGCCTGGGAAATGTAGTTCTCTGTCGTGCAGAGCAAGGAAAGGGCAGGAAATACAGATTTGAAGAAAAACAGTATACTTCACATCTTGAATATTTTCATCTTTTTCACTTGTGAAATGAGCATTGTAATCCAGTGTTGTTGTAAACCTATGCATTTAAAGCACTGAGCAAAGTGCCTGCCATATTGCAAGCTCTCAATAAATGTGAAATATTTTAATGATAGACTAGAGTCCCTGTGATAGACTTAAGTCCCTGTGTTGTTTAAAATCTTAATCTAATCTTTATTGTGCTTTGGTTTCTGTTTATGCTCTTCTAAATTATAGCCTCATACTCCAGAAGTAGTCCTCCATCCTTCCTCTTTAGAGCAGATATGACCTCCTTCTCTTCAACTCCAAAATTCTTATCAAAGTAGTGTTGATGGTTTCATGGGTCAAATGATATTTAGAATTTCTATTTGGGTTTGAGAAATAATTTAAAAATTATTTGAGAATAATTTTCTTGAGTGTCTATGATATGTCATATTTGAGACTTTAAATACTGTATCTTATTTAATCCTTATCATATCTACTTCATACACGATGTAGGTATTATTATCACCATTTAAGAGATGAGAAAGCAAAAGATCAGAGGTAAAATTATTTGCTTGGAATCATAATATAACCAGAGCTGCTGTTGAAATCCAGGTTTGCTCAACTTCAAGGCCCATACTTTGACCACTATGACACCTAGTGCCTTCCTACTACATTGGCCCATTTTTTCAATTTTCATATACCAAATTATCATGGGAATGCAGTTGTCACTTAAAATGTTTCATAATCCAATTCTTTTCATTCATTCCTTCAACAAATATTTCTTGAACACTATGTGACAGGCACTCTTCTGAATGCTGGAGTTTGCAGTCTAGCTGGGGAGAGACAAGAAACCGGTGTCTTCATTTTCCCTTGCTGTGTAACAAATTACCACTAACTTAGTGACTCAAGACAACACACATTTATTATCTCATAATTTCTGTGGATCAGAAGTCCCAACGTGGCTTAACTGAGTTCTCTGATTAAGATCTCACACAGCTGCAATCAACGTATAGACCGGGCCTGGCTCAGGGCTTTTCCACGCTCATGTGGTTGTTGGCGGCATTTACTTCCTGCAGGTATGGAACTTCAGGGGTTATTGATCTGCTAGAAGCTGCCTGAAGTTCCTTGCTACATGGCTCTCTCCAGGGGGGGTCTCTCAAAACACAACAGCTTGCTTCTTCAAAGCCAGAAAAAATAGAGTCTCTTAAGCAAGTCTGCTAAAGAAATGGAATCTTTTATAATGTACCCTAAACCCAAGGACGACATTCCATCCCCTTTGCAATAAAAGGTGACGTCCCATCACTTTTGCCATATTCTATTGGTTGGAAGCAAGTCAGAGGTTCTGCCCATACCCAAGGGGAGGAGATTATACAGAGGCATAAATACCGGGAGACGGGGATGACGGGGGTTTCCTTGAAGTCTGTCTGCCACACCTGTAAATAAATATACGAGGATAACATCAGATGGAAATGAGTACTCTGCAGAGAATCAAAATACGGTGTTATGATTGCAACTTGGTGTCTCATGATTGAATGGGCAGATAAGGCCTCCTTGAGGAAGTGGCATCTGAACTGAGATCTGAATGCCTAGAGGAAGCCAGCTAGTCTGGCTGTGTTAACAGTGAGACCGGCTGGAGAGCAGTGGGTGACAGGGAAAGTGGTATGAAATGAAGTCAGACAGGTAAGCAGTGGTTAGGCCATGTATGGATTTACAAATGGACATATTTCTTCTCTATGCTATTATTAGAAGGTTTGAAGTAGTGTGAAGGTGTGATCTAGTTATATATATTTTTTGAAAGGTCACTTCAATTGCTGTAATGAAAATAGATCCTAGGGATTTACGAGTAGAAGTAAGAAGAGCAGCAGAAAGCCATCATGTAGTCTGGGGGTTAAGCAATGAGAGGTTGGACCGGGGTGATAGTGGTGGAGATGGGGAGAGGTAGATGGGTCTGAGAAATGGACCTGCTGATATACGAGATGTGGGATATGAGCAACAGAGAAATCCAAGGAAAACTCCTTGTTCTTTATTCTTACTACCTTGATAAAGATAATCTTGTGCAATCCGGCTTTACTTCAAGAATAAATTTCAGTTTATGTCCAGATAATCACTTCCTTGTGTTAAATGTTGTTGCATATGGTTCTTTCATCCGTTTATTGGGAAGTTGTTTTATCAAGGAGCAACCTCAGATCTCACTGGTCCACATCCAGTCTGACTGCTTTAGGCAACTCTCAGATAAGTACAGATATTACCCTCAGTCACATCTAGTGAAACTTTCTGATATGCTTTGCTTATAAAGTTAGAAAATGTGTGAAATACAAATTTCAAATGACACTATCCAGTGTGGGAGAGTGAATAAATTTTCTTAAGGATGATTTCTTGTTAAACTAATTATTTTGGGTCATTGCCTTAAGATGAGTCAAGAACCACATACAGAAAATGAAGTAACAGAGTTTTTTTGTTTGGGTTATGGTTTAATAAAAATACAACTTTAATTTTTGGTCTCCCAGCATCCTTTTAAAATATAATCATTGGCTATAATCTTACCCTAACTCTAGATGAAATTGGGGCAGTTCCCATGAGCCTTTTGTTTACTCTTGGATGAACAGATCCTTAAGTCACAACATCATCACAAAATACAGTCCCGGGCTTCTCTGGTGGCACAGTGGTTGAGAGTCCGCCTGCCGATGCAGGGGACACGGGTTCGTGCCCCGGTCCGGGAGGATCCCACATGCCACGGAGCGGCTGGGCCCGTGAGCCATGGCCGCTGAGCCTGCGCATCCGGAGCATGTGTTCCGCAACGGGAGAGGCCACAAGAGTGAGAGGCCCGCGTACCGCAAAAAAAAAAAAAAAACACTCCCAATTTAGAAATCAAAACGTCACAGAAAAAAGTATATATAAAACAAATAGGAGAATCAATTCTTCAATATTCACTCAAAGGTAAGTCCTCTCCCGTTTCCCAGCTGAGGCCTCTATAGTTGGCCACCTCTGTGCACAGGGGGTGCTTTGGCTTCTGCTCTGATATCCTTCGTCCATCCCTTATTCTCTAGGGGGTGTTTGAACCTCCATCAGGGATGAAGCAGAGGAAGGGAGGAGAGATGAGAATTCGGACTTGGCTCGGTGGACCCACTCTCTTGGCCTGGCAGTGCTTCTCTTATAAGTGCTTTCAAGAACGATACGGGGGTTCCCTGCAGGTGCCTGGGTGTTGGCTCAGGACACAGGCAAAGGCCCAACTTCACTGGTGGCCCCTCCAACCCAGGCACACATTGCTGGCGTCCTTCCCTCTCCCAGGAGCTCCAGCCAAGCTCCCTCTCCACATGGGCCACACATTGTCCACAGGAAACACATGGGTACCTGCTGGCATGACATAACCTGAGCTATTCCAGCTCAGCCAGCCTGGCTATCCCACTGAGCAGTCAGCCTTCCCTGCCCTCCCTGTGTCCTGGGCTAAAGTCAGAGCCCAGGCGTGGCCTCGAGTAGCGAAACAAAGATATGACTCAAGAAGTCTAAATCACTCTTGTTATTAATGTGTACCAAAACTTTGTCAATACTATTAGTAATCCAGAATGGTAAATATTTTGATGTAAATAGGATCTATGTATCTAAATTAGACTAGTTTAGAATATTCAAATTATCTTTCTCTCTCTCTCTTCATATATACATATGTGTATGTGTGTGTGTGTGTGTGTGTGTGTGTGTGTAAAACTCTTAAATAAATCCAGATTGGAAATTTTTTTTATTTCTGAGCTCATTCTCTCTCATCCACAGCTTATTTGAATGAGAGAGTTGGATTATATCGTTAAGGTTCCCAGAGACAACAGGTAGGATCTTGCCTTCAGCCTACGGGGCAACTACATTCCTTGTTTTGCCAACGCTGCTGATTGAAAGCAGGGCCCTGGATTAAAGGCAGAACACACCCTCGGCTCTTAAAACATCAAAATGAGCAATGGAGGACTCTTTCAGTCAGTGTTTTCTTAGATCTCAATGAATTTGGATTCTCTTTATGATTTCTGAAAAAAATATTAGATAAACATTTTTATCAAGAAGGTCAATGAAAAAATGTTTAGCCAATAGAAATAGAAAACTAACTTAATATGAGACATTTATAGACAGAGAAGTAAGAATGCCACCACCCCTGGCCTCACGTTCACTATTTCACAACTGTTTGTAGTCCCACAGCTTGTCTGTACTTGCTTGTTACACTTTCAGGAGATGGTCCACTTCTTAAAGTATTTACTCTTGTTCATATTGCCTTAAGAAAAATCAGTAGAATTCTAGTTATAGTATTTATAGATAATGTACAATATTATTTCCTCCCTTTGCCAACTTTGTATAAACCATGAATATCTACAAATACAGAGAAGAGAGAGAAGAGGCAGAGTACTGGCCATGGACAGAACTCCAAAGGGACTGCAAACTGACATTGACCCTGGCGTGTACTTATCACTTTTTAACCATGTTAGTAATCATGCTAATTTGGATTTGCTCACTATCTCAGGAGTGAGTGAACATACCACACACACACTGTCAGAGCTTGCTGCTCAGATTCTGAGATCCCCCATGGGAGGATCTCAGGAGGAAAGAAGGTATTTAATCAGTCATTCTGAGTTCTACTGCGCAGATGACTCTTCTTTAATTGCATGACGCCTCCAAAGGTTACAAAACAATATTTTAATTAAAAATTTTAAGAGAACACTCACCTTTGCTTTCATTCATTCACGCATTCATTCATTCAACACAGGTTCCTGGAATGCCTAGATCTATAAACACTTGGTGAGGAGTGGAAGATACGATGATGAACAAGACATTCTCTGCTACCATGGAGCTGACTATCCACTGGTTCACTCATACCACAGCCTTTATTGAGCACCTATCACATGCCAGACAATGTTCTAAGTGCTGGGACACAACAGAGAACAGACAGAAAATAAACAATTTTTTTAAATGTTGTAATTTTAGGAACTGATATGTCCTATGAAGAAAATGAAGTAGAGGAGGTGATGGCAGGTGCTATTTTTAGATTGATCACAGAAGTGATGTTGAGAAAAGACCTCCATGATTAAAACAGTGAGTCAACCAATTTTCCTGTGGAAGAGCATCCTGGGCAGAGAGAATACAAAACATAAGATCTAAGTAAAGGGACAATGGACCATTTCTTCTGAAGCTTGACTACGTTTTGAAGGTCATATGAACAATTTCCAACTTCACTATGTTCAAATTTAAACCAAGTCGCCATTAAGTCCACCACACACAGTCAACACTAACACATGTTTTGTACACTGAGCTTAAAGTTTGTGCAGCTTGATACCTCATGCTTTTCTCTGCTTGTTCGTTTGTTTGTTTGCTGAGATTTGTATGTACCTATCATGCCTGAAATCTCTAGGACAAATGCAAATCATTCAAATGTATCACTAGTCTATAATTTTTTCTTGGAGACAAGTCCACTAGAGTACTCTGTCCTCCTCTGACCTGAATGGTTTGCCCTCCAGGCTGGACACTCACTTATCGTACTGGGTCTTCCTTTCACCAGCATCCTGAGCATTTTCTTCTCTCCTGTGTTGGATCTCCAGATTTCTGGTCCCACGTCATCCTCTTTCTTAGATTAGTTCTCATTGTAATGAATAACATCCTCTACTAGCTTACTATGAAAGGACACATGAGAGCAAAAAAATGAGATGTTGGATATCTGAAGAATTCTCTATTCTACCCTTATACTAAACTAACAGTCTAGCCAGGAATAGGATTCCAAGTTAGTAGTCATTTCCCCTAAGAATTTCAAGGGCACATCTCCACTGTTTTCTAGCTCTCAAGGTTGCTGAGAAGTTTGATGCCATTCATTCATATTTAAGAACAAGGCAATGAAAAGCTGAATAGAAGTTCAGTGTGTGTGGATAGAATTTAACAAATTATAGACATTGTTAGAGAGTATCCATCTAGGAAATTAAATTCAAGTACTCCCGAATCTCAATGACTCTAAATCTTTGGTGGGGAGATAGAGCCGGTAAATTTTTTCCAGGGAAGAATCTTCTCCCATTTTCCTACCTTGGAGAAATATTGCTGGCAGTCAACATCTCTGAGCTAATGAAGGAAAAGGGTTAGGATGTAACCATTCAGAATGTAGATGTTTACTTAACCCCCATTTTCAGCATGGAGGTGACTGCAAGTCCAAATTCTCTCTAGTTGAACCTCTCCAGAGAGTAAAGGCTAATCTTCTTCTTGGGTAAAGGAGGGTTATCCCATCACTTCTGAAGGATTTCGAAGATGCAGTATTAACTACTCGAAATATTGACCCTTACCCTTGTTTTCTCTCCATTTGCATCCTTCTCCAATCCTTGAGGCCTTGGGGTTTTGAGGAATGAATTCATCTACTTCTGGTTTCAACTCTCAAAGATCTGCTGATTCAAATACCCCTTGTTCATCTGATGTTTTCATTCTAAAACATAGTTGAAATTGTTCGCTTACTCTCTATTTTATCCTTGTACACTGACAGTTGTTTTAATCCCATTAGGTTGTTTAAATCATTTGAGTTTGATTTGGGGTGTATTTAACCTGCAGTATCTAACTAGAAATTCCCTCGAAATGTTTTCCCCACAATTCAATTCCTTTCCACAAAGAATTTCTTATAAATAGAATTTTATTAATCTCATTTCATCTCATCTCATTTCATCATTGTGCAAAATTAAGTGGAAGTTATAAAAAGAAAAGGCTAATGTGAGAGATAAGAAGCCTACATTTCATAAACTTCATATGTTTGAGACAGAGATGGAGATTGCTAGGTCTACCAGAAGCTATATCTCTTTACTTTCAATCTGATGCTTATTGGATTTAAGCCAGTTGAATATATGAACAGTTATAAGGTACAAGAATAAACTTAAAGGATATGGTTTAAATGCTGAAAATGCTAAAAATGGTGTTTCACAGACAAAGTGTAATTAAGGATTTTACAATGGAACTCTTTCTGTAATATATGTCTATTATTAGTCTTTAAAGAATTTGAGTTGTAGAAAGTTCCAGTAACATAGGAACAAAACTATAGAACTGCCCAAACAATTTTTAGGCCTCCATCTTAAATTTAAGAGCCATAAAGAAATAAATAGCTACTCAATTAGAAAGGTTATAAAGTATTCAGTAACACCAAAGTTCTTCTGATATTTTCTGAAACTCTCTTGATCTACTTACTTTCTTTTTCAACTGTATTATAACTCTTCTCTATCAAAACTTGTTTTCATTTTTTAAAAATTATTATTCATGTTACACCTTACTGAAAGTACAAATCAATGTTTTACCTCTTGCCCTTAAAAAAAAAAATCAGGCATGCTTAAACAGTTAGAAAATATTTGAGAGAACAATGTGGTGTAATAAAGAGGATTAAATATTGCTGACTGAAAACAAATATGTATTCTCTTTGCCAAAATCCCACTAAATAAAATTTTGAACAGCAATCCTAGAAGCCAGAAGATAATGGAGCAATATATTTGAAATTCTAAGGAAAATTAAGTTCTAACTTAGAATTCTATATCTAGTCATACAATCAATTAAGTGTGAGAGTAAAATAAAGACATTTTCATAATGTCAAGTCTCAAAATGATTATTTCCAATGCGCCTTTTCTCAGAAGCTGCTCTCTTCAAGGAATAAATCAAGAAGTAGAAATCATGAGACCTGGGGAACAAGAGATCCAACAAAGGAGAAGAAGCAGAAAATGCTAAGAGTAAGAAGGAAGTGGAGTCCTAAAACTAATCTGATAAGAACAGCCAGATCAAACTGGAGCTGAGAGAGAATACCCCAGGAGGGAAACTAAAAAGACAAAGTCAAACAAATGAACAAATAAACAAAGAAAAAAACCTGAGTGAATGATTATCGAAGTTTTCAGAGTTCTGTGAAAATACTGGGAATTAACTTAATGAAAAGTACATAGAAATCGAAGCAGTGAGACAATTGCTAACGAACTCCTAGGGAAATGGAAAATTGCACACGAAAAAGGAAAGGTGACCATAGTATGCTATGTGGTTTAGCTGTGAACAATACAAACATAGTCAGAATAATGGAAGCACTGAAATTTCTTCTTACCCCAAATTATGGGATAGCTGCATTGGGAGGTTGCGTTGAGAAAAGAATGTATTGAAACAGGGTTGTTTTGGGTTTTTTTTTTTTCCATTTGTTGGTTTTAAAGAGAGCTAAATGATCATGTCATCTTCCATAAAAGGAATTTAATGGATTAGGTCTCAAATTTTTAACTGAAGAGTACATTTAAAATTGGAAAGAAATCCTAGAAGCAGCAGAACTGCAAATGGGTTGCTTTTGGTAGGCAGGTCAGGAATGGGTAGGGATTGGGCATGAAATTGCTAATATTTCTCATGAACACTTTGTCATTTTATTTGATATGTTAAAGAATATTGGTGATTTTTTTTTTTTAATGAGTAGGGACCACCTAGATTTAAATCTTTGCCCTGGTCTGGTTATTCAGTAGCCTAAACAAGTTTACTGAGTCCTCTGAACTTCACCCCCATAATTAGAGGGTAGTTTTTAAAACAAAATAAGGAGTCTCCAAATACTTCTTTCCTTGGCACTCAGGCATGTTTTAAGCATATTTTCTAAAACCAGAAGCTCCAAATTCTTGACAAGTCACAGCATGACCATATCTTCTTCCCATACCAAGGGTTCTAAAGATTCGTGCTCAATTAGACTTCCACCTCCCCCGCCACCGCCCCCAGCCCCCTGTTCAATGGATTCTGCAGAGCCTGAGGAATAGGAAAGCCCCAAGTGAACCCATAACTCTTAAGAGATTTCCCAGACAAGAAGGGGAATTTCCAGGCATCTTGGATTTCCTAGGATTTTAGAGATTCTCAAGTCTCAAGTTTCAATATGAGTCCTTGCAACAATTCTGAAGGAGCAGTAGAAGGGACGGCTGTACATGCCCAGGGCTGGGAGGATGGCAGATTAGCTCACTTATGGCACCGTGTGTCTATTGGGGAAAGAAGAGTGTGATTTCTTCTTAACTCAAATTTATATCTATGTATCTAACAGATGTTTTTACAAGAATGTTTAAACCTTTTATTTCACATTTTAAAAGATTGAATATATTTTCCGATTTAATAATTCTTAAACTAGTACTTTTGGAAATTTGTATATGAATAAAGTAGAAATAGAAGATTGTTTGAAGCGAATGGTGTTTTAGCACTCAGCTGTTTTTCTGTCTCATTTGCTATTTACAAAGCAAACTGCACCTCCTTAACAGTTCTCACTCTGAAAACAGATCCACATTCTTCTCTTATCAGGGGCTGGTCCCTTACACTCAACTTAATGTTCAACTAAAGTAACTCACACTTGTTTTACTTATTTCACATGCTTTACTTTCTCTGGGAAAGAGAATGAACATTGAGCTGTGCTGAGTATTCATTTTATTCGACTGTGTTTAGATGTTTTATACTTATAAACACACACAATTATAGACTGTTTCCAACCTATTTAAGTTAACACTTATGAATGGATGTAGCAACTGTCTGCTTACTACCTTATGGTTTTAAAGTAAGTAATCTCCCATTAAAACAAATTAACCAAAAGAAGTAATTATACATATATCAATTTATATTTGTGTATAATGAGTCCTAAATTTTAAAAGTATTAATTGACTCTTTTATTCTCATTAGCACCTTGATTTTGGGCAAAATTTCAAATTAAGAGGGTTCAACCCCTATTACTCTAGTAGAGACGATCATTTCTCCTTCTACCGCTGGTTAGTGGGTTTTTAATTGTCTAAAATTTTAATGTAAATCTTGAACTATAGCAGCCTCCAGGGAGTGTTGCGGTTTAGATTTGGGGTTGCTATTTCCAGTCAGTCAAGAACAGAGTCCTGAGCCAAAATGAACCGTGTGGAGAGCTCTGACTTTATCTTTACTATTGCATTATATTCCCTCACCAAAATCAAACAAACAAAAATGTGGTTTTGTTTTTACTGTGATTTACATAGAGGAGAATGCATAAATCTTAATTGCATAGTTCAAATTTTGACATATGTATGTACCCAAGTAACCAACATCCAGATCAAGATATAGAGAAACATGTTTATCGTTCTAGAAAATTTCTCCACGCCACTTTCCAACCAATAGCCCTCCCTTTCTCCAGCAGTAACTGCTTTTCTGATTTCTATCACCAAAAATTAGTTTTGCATATTCTTTGCATGAATTTGATACGAATAAAATTATAAAGTCTATACTCTATGGTGTCTGGCTTCTTTCGATCAATACTTTTTGAGATAAATACAAGGCCTGAAATTTGAAAAAAGAGAAGTAAAAATGGCATTTCTTCACAGATGGCATAATTATGTGTGTAAAAATCTTAAGGCATCAGGAAAAAAAGCCTATAAATACTAAGAAAGTTAGTCAAGAGCTACAAAGTCACCATATAAAAATCACTGTATCTCACTACGCCTCTGAATATCTTTATGGTTGATTAAGAAATTATTTGCTGGAATAGAAGTATTCTTTAACAAATAGACACCCAGGGACACACACAAACATAACTCCAAAACAAACATGATTAACAAGGTGAAAAAAGACCTAAAATATCCCTAAAGCCTAGTAAGGAATCAAGGTTTTTAAAAAGAAAGTGCCAGGCAATGCATAGAAGAAAGCATTTGTCCTTCTTGAGGAACCTTTCACTTATATATACGTATCCTTATTTCTCTGTGAATACAATTTTTAAAAATCAAGTTGCAAAGTATTTCACAGAGAAAGATCAACTGGAAATGGGACCTTGTGCTTCTTTCCTTTGTTTATAAACCCGAAGATTCTCTTATGAGTAAAGAATTAAATGAAAACATTTAAATTGTCTTAAAAACTGAACTACCTCTGCACACTTGGTGTGTGTGTGCACATACGCACACGTTCTGTCTTTAGAAGGTATTAACCCTCACAAAGGATAACTGGTCAAATGAAACAAGTGCAATACTTAAATAGATGTAATCCAGTTAAGTAAAGTTTAAAGGTTAGTCGTAGACTATGTACAAAACAAGGCTACCAGATAATTTGCTTTTCTACAGCTAACTGAATACAATGTAGAGGATGACTATAGACATATTTATTTTGAAATTTCCAGTGCTAGACACTCTGCTAAGGACTTCACATTCCTTACCTCACTTAATCTTCACCAAAACGGAAGCAGGTAATAGTTTCCCCATTTTATAGATGAGAAATCAAGGTTTAGGGAATTTAGGTAACTTCCCCAAGGTTTCACAATAATTAAGTAAAGAAACCAAAATTCAAGTCAAGAGCTTCCTTCCACACCCTGACCCCCTTTGCTGTCTTCCTCTATGTAAGTCGATATTCTCCATTTCCATTTTGAACATCTCATAAATGAAGGTAAATTTGTTATGTACAAGTAAATTTCCTAAGTGTCTTAATTGAAATGAAATAAATACTTAACCCACATAAGAGCAATGTGATATAGAGACTAAATTCTAATAAAGGAGATCATAATAACTGGAATAAAAATCTGGTATAGTCTAATTAAATAGTTTTGTTTTTCCATGTTGAGCAAATAGTGATTCCCTACCTGTGATTTTCATGTAAATATCACAGCAACTGCATGGGAAAGATATTTCTACAATTTTACAAAGCAGCACACTTGGGCTCAGAGGTGAAATGATTGTCACTCAAATCACAACAGCTGACTATAACCGGACGGTTACAGAGCTCATTCAATTGAGGATATGAACAGAGTTCACAGAAAGAAAAATGCAAATGGCCAATAAAACTAAACCTCAACTTCATCAAAATCAGAGAGATTAACATTTAAGCTACATATAATATAAACCTTTCAACTATCAAACTGACAAACATAAATAATACAAACCTTCTAATGATGAAAAGGATGTGCAGGTAATGGAATTCTCCCTCATTCCTGGTAAGTATGTGAATTGCTACAACTTTTTAGAAAGTCATCTAATTAATATCTAGTAAATTTTTAAATTTCTTACATTTTGATTAGGAAATTTCACTTTAGAACCAATCCATCACAAATACTAACTTTGGATATATGTACCAGGGTTTTTATTACAGCCTCCCTTGCAATAATATATGAGTACATACATACTTAAATATGCAAATTAAAACTAGATCCACAACAGTGCAAAAGTCATTCATTGGAAAAAAGGTTAGTCTTTTCAACAAATAGTGCTGGAACAATGGGACGGCTATAGGTAAGAAAATGAACTTGAACCTACATGTTATACATTATGCCAAAATTAACTGACAAAGGATCATAGATTTAAATCATAAAACATTTAGAAAAAAATTTTTAAAATCTTTGTGACCTGGGGTTAGGTAAAGTGTTCCTAGAAGTGACACAAAAAACACAATCCAGGGCTTCCCTGGTGGCTCAGTGGTTAAGAATCTGCCTGCCAATGCAGGGGACACGGGTTCGAGCCCTGATCCGGGAAGATCCCACATGCCGCGGAGCAGCTAAGCCCATGCGTCACAACTGCTGAGCCTGCACTCTGGAGCCCGAGAGTCACAACTACTGAGCCCGCATGCCTGGAGCCTGTGCTCTGCAACAGGAGAAGCCACCTCAGTGAGAAGCCCATGCACCACAACGAAGACCCAACACAGCCAAAAATAAATAAATTAAAACAAACAAACAAACAAAAAAACACAATCCATTCAAGAAAAAATTGATGAACTGAACTTCATCCAAATTAAAAATGTTTGCTTTGTTCAAGACACTGCTAAGAAATCAAAAGGCAAGCTACAAACTGGAGGAAATGTTTGCAAATCACATATGCAATAAATGACCTGTATCAAGACTGTATGACTAACCCTCAAAAATCAACAGTAAGACAACATAAAAACCTATATAAAGATGTGCAAAAGACTCGAACAGACACTTCACCAAAGAGGATCTAGAGATAGCAAACAAGCACTTGAAAAGATATCCAATATCACTAGCCATTAGGTAAACGCAAATTAAAACCAAGGTAAAATACAAAACCATTAGAACAACTAAAATGAAAAGTACTGACAACATCAAGTGCTGGTGAGGATGTGGAGCAACCGGAACACTCATACATTGCTCCTGAATACAGAATGGTACAGCCACTCTGGAAAAATTGGGCAATTTCTTCAAAATTAATAATTTACTGGGGAGAAATAAAAATTATCTTCACACTGAAAGACCCGTACCTGAATGTTTATAGTATCTTTATTCATAATAATCAAAAATTCCATCAACCCCAAACTCCATCAATTTCTAATGGATAAATAAACTTTGGTAAATTCATATCAAAGGAACAAACTATTGATAAACCCTACAGCTTGGATGAATCTCAAAGACATTGTGCTGAGTGAAAGAAATCATCACACTTTAGCTTTTGTAGTCTCAAAAGCTACATATTATATGGCTCTATGTATACAACATTTTCCAAAAAACTAAGCTATCAGTTTGAGAACAGTTCAGTGGTTTCAAAGAGTTACAGATGCAGGAAGCATGTGACTATAAAAGGATAGCATGAGAGTTTTTGAAGGTGATGAAATTGTTCTATAACCTGATATAACCTGTAAATTTTAGATTTACACAAATCTAAAATTCAAAAACTGTACACCCCCAATATCAATTTTACTGTATGATAATTTAAAAATTAAAAAACAGGTTGGAATTATTGAATAAAGAATGATTCTTCGATGTGTATGAAATATTGTACAGTTGTTAACATGAATGAATTAACCTATCAATACCTAATAATCTGAGTGGGTATCTCCGATATGTTGTTAAGTGATAAAATCAATTCCAAATGACCCCATTTTTGCAAAATTAAAACGAAAATAAAACTTATATGTGTATGTATATATATGTGTGTGTGCATGAATGTATGTGTGTGTGTGTGTATCTGTGTGTATATACTATGTTTCTATAATTCATTGTATCATTGTACAGAAAGATGGTATCGGAAAGATGGTATCAAGGATACCATGGGATCATGGTATCATTCATGGTATCATTGTACAGAAAGATACTTAATTAAAAAGTAGAGGTAGAGTGGGGTTTAGAGGTGGAGTGGAAAAAACGGTTAATTTTGTAATTACTGTATAATTTCAGTGATTAAATTTTTGTTGAAAAAGAATAAGATAATACCTCTTATATAGGATGAGTGTTTTGAAAGAATGTTACTTCTACAAAAACACAAATATGTGTCCCTATACCTAGAAAGATGTTTAAAGAAATGCCTTTTAATTATTATTCATCAGTGATTTTAGTCTTCAGGACATGGTGAGAATTGAGGAAATTTGAGGAGTTTATTGGAAATTGCAAAATTCTATAAATCCTTAGATTTAGGTAAATTTACATTTTCAGTGAGCTGTGACCACGAACAAATTTCAAAATAATTAGTAATATTTCAATCCAATATCAAATGAAAGATGATTTTTTAAATAACAGCACAATTTTCTTCAGCACATCTTATGGAATTAATGAAGCATAACTATATTAATAGTTACATGATTAAAGGCATAAGAAATTACAAGTAAATTGTTTTATCATTTAATCCCTTTAAAGCAGGAATATTATTTAGTTATTTATAAATTGTACTGTACTGATGTATGTATTTTGCTAAGTCAGGGATAATATTTTAAACTATATAAAATTCACATCATATCTTTATTCATAAAAATGATATCCTTTTTCTTAATGGAATAACACAGGCCATTTCAGATGCTTTCCAAAATAGAATTTTTTGATAGCAACAGTACTATTCAACACTCTGTTATCGGGTAAAGGAAAATCATAATTTGAAAACAGAGAATTTTTAACGCTCCTTAAACAGGAATATGTTCCCCAATATCACAGATACAGATTATCATAAGGTAAAATTTCCTGAAGGTGGCAACATCCTAAGCAAAATCTGTCCTCAACCTTTGCACCAAGCTCTTCTTATTTATGAAGTATTATTACAGTTGCTGGTTAAAATGGCTGGTAATATTACAAACCATTAGTAATCATGAAAACAACGTCACTGTAATCGTCATACTGATGGGATTTCTAAAGGACCCCTAGTTATAGTCTATACTTACAAGTATATTCTTACATATTTATAAGCATATGCTATATATATAATATATAAATATATATAAGACTAAATATATGTGTTACTCAAATTAAAATATATTTGTCAAGGATTTTACATCTATAAAAATTTCTGTTCCCTGATTCATTACATTAATTTTCATACTAATGTTAGTAAAGTGACAAGGTGGCAAACATACATTTCAATATTCCAATTTCCAACTTTGAATCATTTTCTTATCAGAAGAAAATAATTTTAATGCCAATACTTTCTTTACATTTCTTGAAATATGAGAAAAATAATCATGATGAATATTATGACAATGATTCTTAAAACCAGGAATGGCCCCATAAATCAGGAGATAAATTCTAATTTAAACATTGGGTTTTAAAGTAGTTATTCAATTCAATTCACAGTTTTAAATGAAAACCCACAAAGTTTCATGCCTGCCAATAAAACATTATTTGATGATATACTTTTTTTTAATGTGGACAATTTTTAAAGTCTTTATTGAATTTGTTACAATATTGCTTCTGTTTTATGTTTTGGTTTTTTGGCCTCAAGGCATGTGGAATCTTAGCTCCCCCACCAGGGATCAAACCTGCACCCCCTGCATTGGAAGGCGAAGTCTTAATCACTGCACTGCCAGAGAAGTCCCGATGATATAATTTTGAAGTTATAATTCTCTATATAGATGGTTGTGGCTGTTATCATTAATATCAAAAGGCAAGTTTCCTGACCATACTTTGCCATTAGGGACTCTTATAGGAAGAAAGAGTTCATTAGTATGGCCAAGATAATCACTGCCATCCCTGATTAAATACTCTGTCAGAGGGCTTCCCTGGTGGCGCAGTGGTTGAGAGTCCGCCTGCCGATGCAGGGGACACGGACTCGTGCCCCGGGCCGGGAGGATCCCGCATGCCGCGGAGAGGCTGGGCCCGTGAGCCATGGCCGCTGAGCCTGCGCGTCCGGAGCCTGTGCTCCGCAGCGGGAGAGGCCACAACAGTGAGAGGCCCGCGTACCGAAAAACGTAACAAAACAAAACAAAACAAAACAAAACTCTGTCAGAGATCACAGTCACCTCAAGGGAAATGTTAACCTGTAGGAACAATTGAAACCTAGGATTCATTAGTAAGAATCTTATTATCCCCAAATCTTTCCATTCATCCCCAACTGGGTTGTACCTAACTTCTCCCACACTCCACACTCATACAACTCCTGAAAAGAGAACCGGCATTTTCTCAGTAATAGCAGCCATTAATCCTTTGCCATGTCATTCATCAATGGAGTTCCTCTGGTCTAGGTATTTTTTTCACAGAAAATGAGATGTGTTTCTCCATTCATAATAATTGGTTGGTTGATTTCCAGTCATTTGTTACTCCATGTCTAAATTCTACTGTGTTTGTCAGCAATCTCCTATCTAAATTTTAAGACCTATTCATCATGTATAAATTAGACTGTCATATAATCAAATGTTTCTTAGAAAAATAATGAAGTCTTTTGTGCCACGGGTACAAAGACATGATGCATCTTTGCAGATGGTAACAGGCAAGCCAGCTAACCCATATATGACCATGTGGTTTAGCAAAGAAAAAGCAGTACTGGAAGGCAGTAAATGCAATCTCAGCAATTTTTTTTTCCTTTAGATTTTCCCCACCCAGAGCTTTCCTCTCTATTCCTATTGCATTTTCATTTTTCCTTCTTTCCACTTCTTCCTCTACTCTTCTTCATATCATTATTCTTCCTTCCATTTGTTTCATTTTTTTCCCCTTTTTTCACCTCTGTCCCTTTTCTCTGCAGTTTCTGACTCTGTGAGTATAGTGGACTTAGGGATTTTCCAAAGGTTTGGGAAAAGCACTAGGCCTGGGACTTGAGGTCACAGAGGCAATAACAGCACCGACTCTGGGTGGTGATGGACAATGGTTAGAGTGATGACTTATCCAGATATCACTGAGTAGAGGAAAAATGGAAAATGGGGAAAAGGAAAGTTCTATGCAGTTTACCTATAAACTGAAAACCAAAAATTTCCAACATAACTCGTCCAATAAATCTGATTTTTTACATAGTTGGGACTAGCAAGTTAAAAATTCTTACAATATTTGGCCTAAACTCCTCAGCTAATACTATAGAGTATACCCGGCAAGCATATTATAGATACAAATGAAGAAGTGGGCTCCTTTTTCTATACTTTGCTAAACAGAGCTTAATGAAGAAAAGATTTAAGAAAAGAAATGAGAAGGTTATTTTAAACCAAATGAGATCACTTAAGCATGAGTGATATAATAGAAGACATGACATGATTTTCATGGCATGAAAATAGGCATGATTCTAGTATGGGGAACTTTAAAGAGATAAGAGAGAAATGAAAGTTGAAATACAAGAAGCAAAGCATTCATATATGTAATTAACAATTGCCTTGGAGGAAATTAGAGGACACAGGCAAGAAAAAAAAAAGACAATCAATATTATAATGCTTGGGAATGACAGAGAGAGAGAGAGAAAGGAAAAGAGAAATGATCTAGAGGCCAGATAAAAAATTCTTGTTGATTGCAGTAATAAGGAGGAAATAAATTAGGAAGATAACATGGAGAAGAAGCAGTAAGATTTTGCCATGAGTGGAAGGAAGGGCTGGTTAGATCATCTGCCAAGTGGAGAAGATGTAAACATCTGAGCCACACAGAAGAAGTATGACTGCTGTACAAGAAGTCAGTTTTGCCCTAAACCAAGTAGAGTGAAAACACTGGTTCTGCCAACAAGCTGATTTTTCCATCAAGCATGGGACAGCAACAAATACATAATTTAATTACCATTGAAAGCAGAGATGACACTAATTGTATCTTAAGCTCTTCATAATCTCATGGAATGTGATAGTAAGTGAATTGTGGACAGCATCAAGCTCATTTCTGGTGCTCAACTAAAGGCACACAATAAAAAACTAAGTTAGCAAGAAGGAATTTGTGTTATTATTCTGTATTAGCTACCTGGAAAATCTTAGGTACTTTGCATTTGAGACACGTTTTCTTGTTGCCTGATCCTTCTTGCAAAATGAAGGTATACAGGCAGTTCTTTGCCAAAGTGAACACAGAAAGGAGAGGCAGGGCAGAGTCACCCTAAGCATATACCTCCCTCCTCCTCTGCCCACCAGTAGAACAAGCCAGTCACAACAGAGGTGAGGCATCCGTAGCCTCCACCCATTTTCAAATTTCCCACTGGAATACTGATTCTCCTCTATGGACCTCCAGTAAGGAAATGAGAACACAAGAATAGAACATAAACTCTTAGTTTCCGCAACTGGGAGATAACAGTAGGTATTAGTTATTCCTTATGCAGCCCAGGACGCTTGACCTCTTTGGATACGCCTGTGGTGTCAAAGGAATTCCATTTACAAAAAGGTCCCGAGTCTTTAGATGGGTGGGTAAACACTGGAGCTTATTGTCAGATTTTCCTGTGACTGAGTTAGAACACTAAAGGTTAGGGAAAAGGCTATTTTTTTTCTTCAAACTCTAGGAAGGTAGCCTTAGAGTTGCACTTCCAGTCAAAGAAGCATAAATGTAGATGGCTCTGGACCATGAAAGCAAGAAGTCCTGGGCTTAGGAAAGGGACTACACAATGTATTTTGCTGCCTGCTTTAAAGGGATTCAAATAGTTCTTAACAAAAACAACTTTATAAAAAGCTCTATCCAGATTCATAGGGACGATTTAATTACTTTTTAAATTAACATACAATATAAATATGGTATACTTATGGTGCCTCTGAAAACTGCACCTATCACGAGCGTATGGCTCAGTGAATTTTTATCAGATAAGTATTACATCTCATGTAACTAGCTCTCTGATCATGATCTAGAGCATTAACAGAAGGCCTTCCATCACCAGCTTCTAATGTAACTACCAGCCTGAATTCTAACAGCATAGTTTTGCCTGTTTTTTGTTTTTAAGCTTCTGTTTATTTACCTTGAATAAATGAAATAATGCTGTATGTTCTCTTCTTGTATCTGGCTTCCAACCAACATTATGTCTGTATGATTCATTCATATATTTGGGGGTAGTTATGGATTGGATTGGTTATTCTCATTGCTGTACAGTATTTCATTATATGAACGTACTGTAATATATTATCCATTCTACTATTGATGAACATTTGAGCAGTTTTAGTTTGGGGATGTTATGAATAGTACTGTGATAAACATTCTCATATATGTGTCTTTCAGTGCATATATTCATTCATTTGTGATAGGTATATATCAAGGAAGTGGACTTGCTAAGCCATAGGGTAGGCACTTGTTCATTTGTTTTAATAGATAGTACCAAACAATTTTCCAAAGTGTTTCTACCAATTTACATTGCAACTATAATGTGTGAGAGTTCCAACTGCTCTACATTTTTGACAATATTTTCCATCTTTTTATTTTAACCTTTCTGATGGGTGATCAGAGGGATTTAGATATGTACCCTTAACGGTGGTTGAGGAGTCTTGCACCCAGATCTTGATAATTCCAGCTGTAAATGATGTATTTGGGTCTCAGATTCCACTTTGATATGTAACACCTTTTTGGTAAATGAAAATAAATTGATTTTTCAGAAATCTACCCAGCAAGCCAAATTTACCCATCAACAAAGACTTTGAAAAAGAGTTGAGGGATCTGTTCTTCAATTCAGTCACATCGAATGAAGCTGCAGTTTCAAGGACATATAGTTTTTTAAGTATTGGGTTGGCCCAAAAGTTCGTTCGGGTTTATCATACCATCTTATGGAAAAACCTAAATGAACTTTTTGGCCAACCCAGTAATTTCATTTTTCTTCCTAATACTTTTACTTTTAATCAGTCTGATTATCTGTTCCTTTACAGATATATCCAGAATGCTTTGGTGCTTTCCAAAGCAGATTAAGGACCCCTTAGAAAACTTGTTCTAGATTAAAATGTTATTTATCTAGTTATTACTGCCTGATTTTTACTGTGATAATTATCAGAGATTCAAAGAGCAATAAAATAGAACCCCCTTTTCTAGCAACTCACAAACTAAGGAGAAAGATAACAGCTAACATTCTTTGAGTCTTTCGTGTATGCACTTCACACACATTATCTCACTTAATCCTCATTAACAACACAGGAGTATGTTCTATTATTGTCCCCTACTGCAGATGAGGAGACCAAGGCACAGAGACATGAAGAAACTTGCCCAAGGTAACAGTGATGTAGAAATGGCATTCAAAGCCAGGAAGTCTAATCACAGACTATGCTTTTAACCATTATACCATCTTATGACTATAACAAAAACCAGAATACAACACGTGCTTTAAAATAGAGCTGAAAACAAAGTTATCTGAGAGATACAACAGGAAGAGATGAATTCTGACGGAGAAAGTTGGGAAATTTATGGAAATGGCATAGGATGATCTGGGTCTTTAAAATTAGGTAGTACGTTGAAGGAAAAAATGAGAAGGAATGGAACCTCATGTAGAGAAAACAATACAGATTCAAAATTCCTTGGGGGAAGGAAGTGTAACCTGAGAGACTAGAAAAAGGTCTGTAAGTTAACAAATGTTGAATGGACACAGAAATTTAGGGCATGTCAAGTATTTTATGCATCATGTAGCCCTGTACTGCAGTTCAAGTGGCTGACGGATGAGAGAGTGAATAAATGGGTTAAAGCGCACATTCAGGAAAGCAGTACTTTGGGGTGAGCATAACTGAAGTAGAACCTCGGCCTAAGGTTTAAAATTTCTCATTCTGTAAAATTTATTTTGTACTATAATGTTGGGATCTTCAATGAAGTAACTCATTTCAAAATTGTGGGAGTGGCTTTGCTAAAGATCACTAAATTTAATTGTATAGAAACTAGGCCAAATTTCAAGTCACTTTCAATAGTGTTATCTTCACATAATCACTTTAAATTTTTACTTTAAGGGGCTTCCCTGGTGGCGCAGTGGTTGAGAGTCCGCCTGCCGATGCAGGGGACACGGGCTCGTGCCCCGGTCCGGGAAGATCCCACATGCCGCGGAGCGGCTGGACCCGTGAGCCATGGCCGCTGAGCCTGCGCGTCTGGAGCCTGTGCTCCACAAAGGAGAGACCACAGCTGTGAGAGGCCCGCGTACCGCAAAAAAAAAAAAAAAAAATTTTACTTTAAAATGATTAATCACTGAACCAAAATATTATTTTAGCATTAAAGAGAAGAAATAGATATAAAATATGCTTCAAATAACAATGTTGAGGCAATGTTAAATAAGATGAATAAATAAACAAATAATGGCTAAGTAAAGGTATTTTAAAATTAGTACCCCCAAAGTACTTGGAAAATATTTATCCTTGCTTATAATCAAAGAGACATAAATTGTAACAACCTGGAGATGATATACTACACCTATAAGAATGCCAAAGATATGTTCAATGATACTGATGGCTATGTTGTGGTGAAATTGACCCAAGAAAACACTGTTAGTAGCTTTATAAATTATACAATGCTTTTGGGAACAATGTATTCAAGAATCATGAAGAAAATCCATATCATAATTATTCCATTTCTGGAAGTTCATTTATTTATTCAATAGATGTTTATCAAGCACCTATGGTAGGGGCCTAGAATATAAATATCATCAACATGTATTCCCTTCCTTCAAGAAACTAATATACTAATTGAGGGCGAACTTGAAAAATAAAATAAAATACTACCTCTCAGTTTAACAGCTTTATAAGGTATGGTATGCATGAGGGGAAGAGAAAACTAAGAATAAGTTATCTTAAGGAAACCATTTGAGACAGCAAAAAGAAATTCATGAGGATGTTAATGTGGTATCTGCAACAGTAAAAACAAAATCAAGGAGAAAAAAAGTCAAAATCCCAAAATATATTGACTTAATGAAACAGTTTAAAGCATTCTGATAAGACAAGATAGAGTGTGGTAATACCTTTAAAAAAGAAAAACCATATTCAATAAAAATATTATCATGTAAAATTGTTTACACAATATAATTATGGCATGTAGAAATATGCAGACATGAGGTAATGAATAAAAATTGATCAGCTCGACTAAAAGATCATTTTAATCAAAAATGGCATTTAAGGTTATTTTTTCTTTCCAATAAAAGGTAAACTTTACTCATTTAATAATTCCTGGAAAATTAAAGGGAAAACATTCAGGTTGTAAAATTATAGAGATTATACCTAAATATTAAGGTAAAAACTCTGCTGTATTAAGTCGCAGAATGTTGACAACCTAATGTTTTTATATTTGCACCGTATATTTCCAGTTCAAAATCTTTCTCAACTATTATCATTATGAACACAATATTCCTGTTAAAGAAGTGGGTGTTGATTGGTGGCTATCTCCATATTTTTCAAGTGACAAAAAGAGAGCTGAGATTATTTCAGTGACGTGTCATTTGCTTGGTTACAAGAGCAGAAGCCTCTATCTCAAGTCAACAATGATTTCCAATGGGCTCAGTAGCCTGTAATCAGAACATTTTAAAGTAACTTTTTCTTTATCTGCCAAACTTTGAATACAGAAACCTGTGATTTTTCCAACAGAGATTATTTTATAGCACTATAAAGTCATTCTGGAAGTCTAACTATGACTATGTTTTAATAAAGCAGAGAGATACAAAATTCTGAAAATACATTTGAGCCGGTAGAATTTTTCTCAAGAAGAAAAAATCCTGTGAGATTTTGTTTTCAATATATGCGCACACAGCATATTTTCATGATCGAAGCAAGTAATCGTTATTACAAGAAAAGAAGCACTCAGAATTATACTATAATCAGATCAGCTTTTCAGCATTAACCTCTGTTATTATTAGTTGGAATAATACACTAAGACTTTAAAGAATTATGGGTGAAACCTTTGTAACTATAAAGAATTATGGGTGAAACCCTTGTAACTAATTGCACTTGTGAATTAACTAACAATGCTTGGGTTGTGCCTTTTTTCCCTCCAAAGCTATTTGTAGTTGTACCAACAAGCCTGATGGGTAGAATTTGACCTCTTACTCATAACATTGAAAACAAGTGTCCCATGCACATTTTAGGCAACTATCTATAACAATTTATGTTGATCCCAACTTTCAAGCAAATATTGTATAAAATAGTTATTACATACTCTAATATTCCCATTAAAATTCTTTAACTGTAAAAGTTGAAAAAGAAAGTTATATTCTCTAATAAGTTATTTTTAATCTCTTGAAGAAAACTACCTCATATGCTTATTAACTTGACTTTGCACTGTATAAATAGAAAAGTGAAATAAGTTTCTTTCCTTAGGAAAAAAAGAATTATCTATTCTAAGTATTGAGAATATCTAACTTTCTAGAATTTTATCTATCTATACTTTAACAAAGCCAAATTTGTGAGACAGAAACTATAATGCTAATATTTTTCTCATTCTTTTAAAATAATGATTAATAAGAAAAGTAATAAAGGCTCTAACTAATTATATTTCTTATGAATGTTCATTTTGATTTATCTATCCTAATGATCTCAAAACACTTAAACATTTAGTTGTCCCTGATTTAGTCTTTTTTCTTGTTCACTTGCTTACCCACTCCCAAGTCTATATTTTAAGTAATTTGGATCAGGGCAGATTTAAAAATCCCAGCTTGTTCATGGGAACCGACTGATTCAGGATGAATCTTTCGTAATTATTTTGTGTTCACATGCGTGTTCACATGGGCTCCTCCCTAAGCTTCCACCCAAGAGGGAAAATTACCTTTCCACACCCAACTAAAAACAAAGTCAAAGGATAATTCCTTTGGTGAGCAGCGTCACTGAATAAGCAAGTTTCACTTGGTGTGTGTGTAGTTTTTAATGAAAATCTGTTTGTAGATTAAGTCAACAAAGTAGTTTTCACATAGAAGAATATGCAATTCTGTTGTTGCTTTTTCTTTAGAAATTAAATTCTGAAATTTACAACCTTTATTGCCAAGTTTTTAAAATCCCAAATGACACATGTTGTATCCTGTACGAAAGTTTTCTCAAAGAGCAAATTATAATTCTTTTCTTAGTCTTTTTTTAAGTCTTTCATCTCTACCCTTCCAAAATAACATCTTCTTTTGATATTATCAAATTTTACGCTGTTCTAAATGAGCATGTCTTTGAGTTAGCTCCTTTTTAGAAGGTAAATATATTCGTGCCATGGTTTTAAAAACAAAACAAAAAAACCCTGACAGTATTAGGGCACAGAACAGTTTCTTACTGTATATATAAAAGTCCAGGATTAATTACTGTCTGGTTTGACCTGGGAAAAGTATCCAAGCCCTCCAGAGAGGCCTGGTCCAAGCTTCCTCTATCGGGGATTGCTTTGCTTTAGGAGAACAGCATAGATTGTGTGCTCAGAAAAAAGAAAAATCCCCACGAGCTGAATTGATATTCCAGAGAAAGATGGAGGGGTTTTCACAGAACAATGAGGGCATACTGGTGAGGTTTTAGAGCCTCCAGTTCGTCTCTAAACCCACCTTCATTAGGACCCCTGCCCCCCACCCGCCCCGGTCCCCCCGCGGCCCACCCCTCCCTCCCTCCGTTTCCAAGGTGATGAGTCAGACAATCCACTCACCTCGGGAGTGGTTTCTGCCCTGGTAACTGGCAAAGTGCTCCACTTGAGGGTTGATAAACACTTTTTGAAAATGGTGGTGATGACAGATTTGGGTGGGCTTTTGCCATGTAGAGGATGAGAGTAGAATTTTAGAGGCAGGATTTGGGATGAAGGCCACTGCAAGTGAAAAGAGCTACAGAGAATCAGTAATGTGTGTGGATGTAGGAATAAAAGCAGAAGTTTGAAAACATTTCTATCTTCCACATGGTCATAGCCTTTACTTTTTTTTTTTAAGTTTTTTTTGTGTGTGTGGTACGCGGGCCTCTCACTGTTGTGGCCTCCCCGTTGCGGAGCACAGGCTCCGGACGCGCAGGCTCAGCGGCCATGGCTCATGGACCCAGCCGCTCCGTGGCATGTGGGATCTTCCCGGACCGGGGCACAAACCTGTGTGCCCTGCATTGGCAGGCGGACTCTCAACCACTGCGCCACCAGGGAAGCCCTAAGGCATTTCTTTAACTATATTTAATTCTCATAACCGACATATAAGGTACATACTATTATTACTCCATTTTACAAATGTGCAAACTTCAGCAAAGAGAGTTTAAGTGACCCGTCCAAGTCCACACAGCTAATAAGTGGTAGAGCCAGGATTCAACCCAACCAGCTCCAGGGTCCATACTCTTAGCCCCTGTCCTATAATAACTTGCTGAAAACTAAAGACAGGAGTTTACTCATCCCGTCTCCCCAGGATCTCTAGTGCTGGGAATACTTCATGACCATCTATTATGTTACTATTTATGTTAATATTTTTAAATGTAAGAGGAAAAATTTTAATAACTTCCTGTGATACTATGTTCTGATCATGAAGTTCTTCCTAATATTCACCTTAAATATCCTTTAATATAGTGAAATGCATGCTCTTTGGTTCAGTCCTCAATGGATACAAAAAAGCCCTCTGGCCTTTCATTTTTCTTTTCTACCAGATCATTCCAATCACCATACAAATGTATCTCCACTTCTCCCATCAAAAAAAAATTTTAAACAAACATACAAAAACATCTCTTGATCCCACTTCTCCTTGAGCTACCTCATTTCCCTTTTCATCGTTTATAACGCAACTCTTGGCGAGAGGTCCATACTCAACTTTGCCATTTCATCTACTCCTATTCTCTTTTTTTTTTTTTTTTTTTTTTTTGCGGTACGCGGACCCCTCACTGCTGTGGCCTCTCCTGCTGTGGAGCACAGGCTCCGGACGCGCAGGCCCAGCGGCCATGGCTCACGGGCCCAGCCGCTCCGCGGCATGCGGGATCCTCCCGGACCGGGGCACGAACCCGTGTCCCCTGCATCGGCAGGCGGACTCCCAACCACTGCGCCACCAGGGAAGCCCCTACTATTCTCTCTTAAACCCATTTTAATCAGGCTGCCACTCCCATTATTTCTCAGAAATTGGATCCAACTGATGGTCAGTTTCTCATCGTTCATATACTGTGACCTATCAGCCTCATTCAATACAGTTGATTATCTTTTCTTTGGTACATCTTCCTCACTTGAGTTCCAGTATACCACACTCTCTTTTCTTCTCCTCTTACTATTCACCACTTCACAGATTACTTTTATTGGCTCTGCTGCTTCTCCTTCAGCTCTCATTGTTGGAATTCCACAAGACTCAGTCCTTGGTTCTCTTTTCTTGCTACACTCCATTGATTACATCTTCTTGTCTCATGGCCTTAAAAACCATGCAGATGCCAATGACTACCGAATTTATATCTACAGCCCAAACCTCTTTCCTGAACTCCAAATGTATTTCTCCAAATGTATTTCTCCAAATGCTTATTCAACAGCTCTTCTTAATATCCAGCAGACATCTCAAACTTAACGTCTTCAAACTGATTCCCTCTTTGGCCCCTTCACTCTGCCCCAGACCTACTATAGCCATAGTTTATCCCCATCTCAGTAAATTGCAACTCCACACTTCAAGTCATTTGGACCAAAAATTTTGATATCTTTTACTCCTCTCTTTCTTTCATACCCCATATCCAACCTGTCTACAAATCCCTACTCTACTTTCAAAATTTATCCAGGACAACTTCCTTCCACCTCCACTGCTACAATACTAATACTGGCAACCAAGATCTTTTACCTGGGTTACTGTAATAGCCTTCTAGCTGGTATGACGGTTTCTCCTCTCCCTCTCTAAAGTCTATTTTCCACATTACAATGAGAGGAGTCCTTTGAAAATGGAAGTCAGATCACATCAGTGATCTCTTTAAAACCTTGCAGTATACAATATAATTAACTACAGTCACCAAGCTGTACATTACATCCCCAGGACTTTAATAACTGGAAGTTTGTACTTTTTGACCCGCTTCTCTCATTTCAGAGCTACTATTTTTTACTTTGTATACGTTTTATTGTTTGAATTTTTGTAATAAAAACTAAAAAAGATATTTACAAAAAAACCCAACCAACCCTGCAGTACTTTTTCATATAACAGAGTAAAAGTTAAATTCCTTATGATGCTTTTAAGATGGCCCTACATCATCGGTCCCACTCATTATCTCCTCCCCTTCAACTCTGTGTAAGGTATTTCTGCTTTAAGATATTTGCCTTGCATATTTCCTCCACCTGAGTTGTTCATCCTCCAGAAATCTGCATGGATAACTCCCTTTCCACCGCTCACCTGTGTAACAGTGGCAAATCCCCACTCTTAAATTTCTCTTCCCCGGTCTAATTTTTCCACAGCACTTAACACTTTCTTACGTGCCACATAATTTACTTATTATTTTGTTATACTTATCTTCTCCACCCACAAGACTGGAAGCTCCGATAACTCAGGGATTTTTTGGGACTATTTATTTATTTACTCCTGTATCCCAAATGCCTAAAATAGTGCCTAGCAGATGGTAGAAAATGACAACTCTTTGCTGAATGAATAGACATGAAAATAACTACCCTTCCTCAAGCTCTAGCTTTCTAGACTGAATAAATACAGTTCATTACATTAAGCCTACTTTCCAACATGAATAATTTTTTATGATTCTCCTCCAGATTTTCTCCATATTCTTAAAAGCTTACATGTTATGTATCCAAATGAAACTCAGCACTACAATAAAGTCTGTACCGTCTGAGAGTAGGAGAATAATCGCAATGAAATTCTCCAAGTACTCTTCCATATTTATCGTGGAATTGCTACTTGATTTCTGATATTATTCTAAGAACTAGAAACAAATATTTTCTAGAAGAAGAAACGATAAATCTGAGCTCTTTATTCAATGACAACGATACCTGGCCTCTGATAACCATATGATTTTAATGGTAGATTATTTGTTCACTAGTATAATCTCTCCCTGACCTCCCTATAGATTATTTCTACTGTACTATGAAACCCTATGGCTCTATATACAAGAAAACCTAGAGTAGTTATCTACAGCTTCATATACCATTCCACAGTAGTGCCATTTGTGCTTCAGAAGGACACGTGACCCTTTCCTGTGGGCTTTTCTTGTCATCAACAAGAAACAGCTAGATTATTCTGGAAGATATACAAAGATCTTATTTGCTACTTGAGTGTAACTATGATCCAGCTGTGTCAAAGAACTGAATATGCCCAAGTTTCAGAGCTAATAAGAGCTAAGAAAATGCAGCCTTGAATCTAGCATGATTTTTACCTTGATGACATATTAATATCATTATCTATCAAAGTGGCAGGGTGGTAGAGTTTTTTGTTTTGATATTTTTGGTCTGTTCATGTATTGTAGAGTATGATGCCTTGGCAGCAGGATTTGATGATAAATTTCTGTTTACTTGGCTAAAGGTACATACTAGTTTTCCCTGTTAAGATTTTACAAGAGGTCTTCCCAGAGACAGCAGCTGGAGCCCAACTTCTTTTCCCCATAGTCAGTTAACTCTCTTCACGCTAGGGCCTGGGAGTCAAGAGGGCATCCTGGAATGAACAAGGGCTTCATAGCCACTTGGAATGTGGCTTGAATACCAGATGCGTCACTTCAGCAAACATTTACTGAGTATCCATTTTATGCCAATTCTGGTTTGGATGCTGCGTATAAAATAGTTCAAAAAGAACACAAGTTTCCTGTTCTCATGGAGCTTAAATCCTGCAATTTAAATCTCTTTGGTTAAACCTAGTGGTGTTACTCAGAGTTCAGCTGAGATAACTTACCAAAATAACTTATGTCAAGTGCTTGGATGATATATGTAACCCTCTGGGGAGAATGGTATCCTCATACCTTACATAGTGATGTCTAATGACTGTTCAAAGCATTGCCAGTCTAGTGTTCACTCTTTGGGAATGTTATGAAAGGCCATGTTGATAGAATAAAATATTGACCTTTATGACATCAGCTTCAAAGATTAGGGGCTTGCAGACAGAGGTGGTTTGCCTGAAAAAGGAAAAACCTCATTATTAAATTGTTATTAATGAATTCGTTTAAACAATTTTTTAACAAGTTAAGTGTCTAGCCACACATCATCTCCTGGGGTTAATGTTCTTCTGAATCGTTCTTTTGTATAATGTATAGAGCACTTGAAAGAGAGGAAGCCTGGTATTCTCTCAAATTTTAGGGAGAAAATGAGTCAGTTATTTCACTTCTCTGGGTCTGCTTCTTCTAGAAGATGAGAGAGTAGGACTTGATCTAATGACGTCAAACGTCCTTACAGTTGCAAGATTTCCTGGCTCTAGTTTAATTGTCCAAAATTTATGCTTTTTATTTTATTTTTTAACATATTTATTGGAGTATATTGCTTTACAATGGTGCGTTAGCTTCTGCTGTATAACAAAGTGAATCAGCTATATATATACATATATCCCCATATCCCCTCCCTCTCACGTCTGCCTCCCACCCTCCCTATCCCACCCTTCTAGGTGGTCACAGAGCACTGAGCTGATCTCCCTGTGCTTTGCAGCTGCTTCCCACTAGCTATCTATTTTATATTTGGTAGTGTATATATGTCAATGCTACTCTCTCACTTCGTCCCAGGTTACACTTCCCCCTCCCAGTGTCCTCAAGTCCATTCTCTGCGTCTGCATCTTTATTCCTGTCCTGCCCCTAGGTTCTTCAGAACCATTTCTTTTTTTTTTTTTTAGATTCCATATATATGTGTTAGTATACGATATTTGTTTTTCTCTTTCTGACTTACTTCACTCTGTATGACAGTCTCTAGGTCCATCCACCTCACTACAAATAACTCAATTTCGTTTCTTTTTATGACTGAGTAATAGTCTATTGTACATATGTGCCACGTCTTCTTTATCCATTCATCTGTTGATGGGCACTTAGGTTGCTTCCATGTCCTGACTATTGTAAATAGAGCTGCAGTGAACATTGTGGTACATGACTCTTTTTGAATTATGGCAAAACTTATGCTTTTTAAGCTGCAAAAGATAGTCTATATTTGAAATGCTATGTTCTTCATAAGCAATGTTCATCCACATATTTTATAATCTTCCAGATTGAGATTATGTTTTTAAACTTTACCACTTCTAAATAAGTAAGCAAAATTTTAAAGGGTTCCTAGTTTCCTCTTGTCTTAATTTCTTCCATCCCGTGTATCTATGTACATACATGTGAGTGTGTATATATGTGTGTGGCAGCAAGTGTAGGGTCAGTTGGAGCATTTTAAGGGAAATTTGTATGGCAAAAGCACAAGTCCTGAAAGCAAACTTTCTTCCTGTTCAAGCTGTGATCCCAAGGAAAATTTCTGTCTCCTCATTACTGGCTGCCAATCTACAGTCTATCAGATTCCTGACTGTAATCTCCACCTTGAATTCCTAAACCTAATAGGTAGGAAACCTTTGGTTATGATACTCAAATTAGCTTAATGCAAATTTCTTGGCTCATATAATACTAAAAAATCTAGGGGTTGATTTTACTTGGATCCAGGGACTCCAGTGACACTCCAGTGACACCATCAATACTCGGTCAACCCCTTCTCTTCAGACCCTGCTCTTATGAGTTAACAGTCTAGTATGGAAGCAGACAGATTAACAGGAAATTACATAGCAGAATGTGATAGGTACAGGCATGCCTCATTTTATTGCACTTCACTATTATACTTCGCAGATACTGCATTTTCTACACAGTTGCGGTTTTTGGCAACCCCGAGTCAAACAAGCATATGGGCGCTATTTTTCCAACAGCATTTTCTCACTCCGTGTCTCTGTGTCACATTTGGTAATTTTCACAATATTTCAAGCTTTTTCATTACTATTATTTTATTTGTTACTGTGATCTGTGTTGAGTGATCTTTGATGTTACTATTGTAATTGTTTTAGGGCACCATGAACCACGCCCATATAAGATGACGAACTTAATTGATAAAAGTTGTGTGTGGTTTGACTGCTCTACCAACTGCCGTTTTCTGTTTCTGTCCCTCTCCTTAGGCCTCCCTATTCCCCGAGACACAACAATATTGAAATTAGACCAGTTAATAACCCTACAATGGCCTCTAACTCTTCAAGTTAAAGGAAGAGTCTCATGTCTCTCACTTTAAGTCAAAAGCTAGAAATAAGCTTAGTGAGGAAGGCGTGTCAAATCAAAAGCTGAGATAGGCCAAAAGCTAAGGCTTCTTGCCCCAAACAGTTAGCCAAGCTGTGAATGCAAAGGAAAAGTTCTTGAAGGAAATTAAAAGTGCCAGTCCAGTGAACACACAAATGATAAGAAAGTGAAACAGGCTTGTTGCTAATACAAAGAAAATTTAAGTGGCCCGGCTAGAAGATCAAACCAGTCATAACATTCCCTTAAGTCAAAGCCTGATCCAGAGCAAAGCCCTAACTCTCCTCAGTTCTATGAAGGCTGAGAAAGGTAAGGAAGCTGCAGAAGAAAAATATGAAGCTAACAGAAGTTGGTTCTTGAAGTTTAAGGAAAGTTTACTTGAAGTTTAAGGAAAGAAACCTTCTCTATAACATCAAAGTTCAAGGTGAAGAAGCAAGTGCTGATGTAGAACCTGCAGCAAGTTATCCAGAAGATCCAGCTAAGATAATGAATGAAGGTGGCTACACTAAACAACAGATTTTTAATGTAGATGAAACAGCCTTACATTGGAAGAAGATGCCATTTAGGACTTTCAGAGCTAGAGAGGAGATGTCAATGCCTGGCTTCCAAGCTTCAAAGGGCAGAGTGACTGTCTTTTTAGGAGCTAAAGCAGTTGGTGACTTGAAGTTGAAGCCAATGCTCATTTACCATTCTGAAAATCTTAGGGCATTTAAAAATTATGCTAAATTCTCTCTGCCTGTGCTCTATAATGCAACAACAAAGCCTGAATGACAGCACATCTGTTTACAACACTTTACTGAATATGATAAGCCCACTGTTGAGAACTACTGCTCAGAAAAAAGGATTCCTCTCAGCATATGACTACTTGCTGACGATGCACCTGATCACTTAAGAGCTCAGATGGAGATGTGACATGAGATTAATGTTGTTCTCATGCCTACTAAAACAACATTCATTCTGCAGCCCATGGATAAAGGAGTAATTTCGACTTTCAAGTCCTATTATGGAAGAAATACATTTCATAAGGCTGCCATAGATAGTGGTTCCTCTAATGGATCTGGACAAAGTCAATGGAAAACATTCTGAAAAGGATTCATTATTCTAGATGTCATTAAGAACATTCATGATTCATGGGAAGAGGTCAAAACATCAGCATTAACAGGAGATTGGAAGAAGTTGATTCCAACTCTCATGAATGACTTTGAGAGGTTCAAGACTTCATTGCAGGAAGTAATTGCAGATGTTGTGAGAATTAGAAGTGGAGCCTGGGCTTCCCTGGTGGCACAGTGGTTGAGAGTCCCCCTGCCGATGCAGGGGACACGGGTTCATGCCCTAGTCCGGGAGGATCCCACATGCCGCGGAGCGGCTGGGCCCGTGAGCCGTGGCCGCTGAGCCTGCGCGTCCGGAGCCTGTGCTCCGCAACGGGAGAGGCCACGGCAGTGAGAGGCCCACGTACTGCAAAAAAAAAAAAAAAAAGAAATGGAGCCTGAAGGTGTGGCTGAATTGCTGTAATCTCATGACAAAACTTTAATGGATGAAAAGTTGCTTTTTATGGATTAGCAAAGAAATTGGTACCCTGAAATGGAATCTACTCTTTGTGAAGATTGCTGAAATGCCAACAAAGGATTTAGAATATTCCATACACTTAGTTGTTAAAGCAGTGGCAGGGTTTGAAAAGACTGACTGCAATTTTGAAAGTTCTACTGTAGGTAAAATGCCTTCAAATAGCATTGCATGCTACAGAGAAATCGTTCGTGAAAGGAAGAGTCAGTCGATGAGGCAAACTTCATTTGTTGTCTTATTTTAAGAAATTGCCACGGCCACCCCAACCTTCAGCAACTACCGCCCTGAGCAATCACCCTGAGCATCAACACTGAGGCAAGACCCTCCACCAGAAAAAAGATTATGACTCAATGAAGGCTCAGATGACAGTAAATTTTAGTATTTTTTTATTAAGGTAGGAACATTGCTTTTTTAGACATAATGCTATTGCACACTTTAATAGACTACAGTATCACTATAGTGATAACTCTTTTATGCACCAAGAAACAAAAAAATTCCTTGAATTGCTTTATTGCCGTAGTCTGTAACCGAACTCCGAGATACACCTGTATTATAATAGAAATGATATTAGAACACACTAGTTCTTCCTAGGGAGTCAAGGAAGGTTGCAAAGAGGAGAAGCCATTTGAGATGCATTTAAAAAAATAAGAAATAATTTGCCAGACTGAGAAATGAGGCGAGGGCTGGGGGAAAGACATCCCAACAGGATGAAACTACATGAGCACTGTCATAGAGGAATGAAAGGGCTTAGCATTTGGAGAAAGTATATGTAGTTCAGTGGAGAACATGCTGGAAGCTGGAAGTGATGAGGGAAGAGAGGAAGATTTGGGTCAGATATGAAGACTTGAGATACCAAGTAAAGAATAATACTCTTCTAGCCAGTGGCCTGCCCTGCTCACTGGTTTATAGAAATGCAACCTCGTGGAGCACACGTACAGGGGCTGTCTAGGCAGCTCATTGGGTATTATACTAATGGTTAAGATTCCCAGTTGTCACTCCACTCTCAACTCATTTTCCTCAGGATGGGACTGCGGACAACCCAGAAGAATTTTGGTGCAGTTTCCAACACTAGCTCTGTTACATCGGGACCCTATGACTGTTTGCATAAAGAGCTGTCTTTCTCAGACAACCTATGTATTCTTCCTTATAGGAGATGCATGTGTTGGTATTTATTGACCTACAGAAGCTATTTGAACCCCATTCAACTAACTTACCCCTTTAAATGACTGATCTAACAGGCTAAAGGACCTGAATACCCGTACAGAATGTACCTTTGCTGCACCTGTTTTGTTGGTTCTTGTTTCCAGCTGTTATGAGAGGACCTCCTTTCCCTACAAAATCTATCCTGCACCCCAGCTATGTCTAGAACACCCAGAATTCCCAAGATGTCTCATACATGTTCATGAACGTGTCCACCCGAACATTCCATATGACATCTACCATTTTCTTCCTCTCCTCGCTGGCCTCTTCCAATGACGTTTGCTCCAGGGGGCTACAGCACTCAGAGATAAGCCACTTTTACATTATTATCATCACCTTCTGTGATATATCATCGTCTCCTCCTGGAATCCTCAAAATGTAGAAGCTACAATGGATTCTGCAAAGAAGAGTTATTAGACTTTTCTTTCCTATTGGGAGCCATGTTTTAGTGTTGCCAGTAATTAGTGTTTATAGGTTTTACTGAAGATATCATTTCAGTTTTACATTCAAACCCTCCTTTTCCAATGGAAACAGGTATGCACTGAGGTCAAGAGGCAGACTGATACATGAAAAACATGGTGTATTCATGATTGTTTCTACTTCTCAGACAACCAATGCTTTGTTTCCTAGACCAAACTTGTCTTCCTGACTGTCTTCACAGGTGAGCGTCTCTCCCAGGTAGCTCATCAGTCCCTCATGCATGCCTAAATTTCTGATGAGCCCGTCCACACATAATGAACCCAGAGGCACACAACTGGGTGGCAGGAAGGGAGCTTTCCTTGTACTTCAGTCCATGTCTCCCCCATGTCAGCAGCCCTTGCCTTTGAGGAAGAGCCACAAAAGGAGAGAACACAGTTAATGTAGTGATATATATATTCACTGAAATTACCAAATTCTAAAAGAGCTTTCTATGAAAAAATGCTTTAAAAGCTCTAACATTAAAAAATACATATCATTTTATTTATCTCCCTTTAGCATCCTTTGAAACGTTTAAAAAATAATCAAGTGGAGTCATTTACAAAAGATACAGTGATAATCAACATGAGGTCAGGAGGAGAGACAGAGACTTCATGTACTGGAAGCAGACAAGCATAGTGTGGCCCAGGAGCAAAGCCTTGTCCTGGGAGAGTGAAGCACACTTGAGAACAGGACAGTGTGTGTCACTCAGAGTTCTTCCTGCCCTGCCCATGCCTGAGATTTAAGGAGACAGTGGTACAGAAACTTTCACCTTTGAAAGATGCTACAATGCATCATTAATTTATTGTCCTTCCATAATAAAAGAGGGTGACATTCTCTTTTCCTCTCCCCAGACCACTGCATCATGGGATCCAATTCTTTTTAGCGGGAGAGGAGGCACTGTCTGGGCAAGGGCAGTGGTGCACTTGGCATCACCAGATGTGCTCATGAACGCTTTGATGAAATCCTCCAAGATATCTCGGAAATGCTTGGGGGTTCGGAGGGGAGTCTATTTGCGATCGAGGGGCAAGTATTAGTAGATAGGGACGCTGTCTGACAAAAGATCAATTACAATGAAAAGAACCAGAACTACTTATCCACCCCTTTTTCCCACAGTCTGTTCTTTATTGCCTCTCTATCATTCGTTTATCAGTTTTAGTATAACTATAACCTTTGGCATGTTTCCTGCGTGGTTCACTATCTCCTCAGAAAAGTCCCTGAACAGATTGTACCAAAAAGCACATCATTGCCCTTTGTGCTTCTTCAATTCACGACGAACATGACAACCGGACAAAGTTCCTCGTCAGCTACAGAAACCCAGTTTTGGACTTTATGAATGCAGCAGCAGCGTTTTGTTCTTATATACTGCCTTCAGTACAATTTAATCCCATTAGCTCTTAATTGGCTTACAAGCAGTGCCTAAAACACATCACCTTGAGTCATAAGGATTCTAGCGACAGGATTCTTAACTCAACTGACTCCAACCTTTCCTTCTCTCTTCCCTCAACTCCTTTCACCACTTCACCCCTCTCACAACTACCCCTATCATCTCCCAGAAAGTGTGCAAGAGTGCCAGCCTCTCAGAACCACATCTCACGTCATGCAAGCGTTAGCTGACTTAAAAGTTTCTTTTCTCCCTTCTCTCAACCTGCCTCCTTTCAAGAACCAAACATGCTTAATCTCAGCAGAGCCTCTCCACCCTTCCTACAGCCCAACCCAGAGTCTGAGCACAAGTTGCTGCACGCTCTGGGCTTCCCCTCCTCCACCCAGTTGTACCTCTCCACCCACCGCCTCTGTCCCCCGCCCAGTCTACACCTGGATGCGATCCCTGCTCTCCCAAGCTACTTACACCATTATCTTCACCACTCCCCATCCCAAGAGCCAATCTTACTGCTCGTTGTTCACTAGATGGGAAAAAAACCTTAGACAGCACCCAAGTAACTTTTAGCAGTTGAGGAGGAATTCAGATGCTCTAGACAGCCACTTTCAATCCTTCAAGCATAACCCATCACAAAAAATATTTTATATACTGATCCAGTACATACAGATATATACTGAAGAATACATAAATTAATACAATACACCAGAGGAAATAACAGGGTATACCAAGTCTATCATCACGCACAGAATTAACTTACATCAATTCAATCACACCTTTTAAAAAACTGGAAACTTACATGGCAGGTGTGTACTCTTTATTATATTCTGTACATTTCTGTGTTATAATGATGATAACTGACACTTATTCAGTACTTACTCTGTGCTTGGCATGTATATTAAATCATGAAATTCTTCTAACGCTATGAGGTAGACCCTGGTATTAGCCCTACTTTACCAATAAGGAAACTGAGACACAGAGAAGTGAACTAACTTTCCCAGGGTCACAGGGATTGGAAATGACCAGACTAGGATTTGAAACCAGCCTGCCATACTCTGGGACAAGTGCCCTGCCCTCCTACATTAGACATGTGTAACTTTAAGTCACTATGTAGGGTTATGCTCACAAAACAAAGTATATTGTTGTTGATGGATCATTTAAAGGTTTTTATAGGTTAACATCAATGTGATTCTGGTTCCATCCACTTACTTTACAATAATCTTACTCCCTGCAGGGTGAAATTCATAATGCAATAAATTGATGTTAATAATTAATATAATGTTTCTAGTTAAATATAAAGCACTTTTAATAAATTCCATTTCTAGATCTCGGGACTGATTGATATTATGAATAGAATGCAAAAGACTTGAAACAGTAATTTACTAGTGCATCTTTCTATTCTTTTAAACAAAAAGGGGAAAACACTTACGTTAATGCCACCATTGTCAATTGAAAAACAACTAAAAAACCCCACCTCTACAAAGCCGTAACTATGTGCTAGTGTCCAGGCAATCTTAAAATTATAAGCCTTGGAAAACTTGACAAAGACCAACTTCTTTCACTCAACAGAAAAAAACCAATAACAATGTTTTATTGTTATTTTATCAATAACAATTTTATCAATTATAACCTAAAATCTTCATTCTTTTTATAATTGTGAGGATAATATAACTCTTCTGGTTCCTTTAATTCTAGGAATGCCTGAGTAGTATCTTTATCCATCATCCTGATGGTCAGGATAGGTTGTAATAGTTTCAATCTTATATCTCAGTGGTATTTTTTTCTGTCTTAATAAAAATGGTTAAATTTATGAAATCTTACATTGAGAGTCTACGCCAGTGTAGAAAGAAAAGCACTAAAGGCGTCAAAGACATGAGCTGACCTTGGACAAGTCTGTTTTGCCATCTTAGGCCCTCGCGTGTCTTTTGTGAACTGAAGTGGTAGACCAGGCAATAATTATGGTTGTTTGCAAAAATCTGATTATTCCAAAAATATATTGAGTTCAAAAATATATATATATATTGAGTTCATATTGTATGCTAAGCACTCGGGTATAAAAAAGTAATCATTTATAATCACATAAGACAGAAAAGTTTACCACACAAAAAATCATCAGAATTATGCATTATGATGAGAATTAACCTTGCAGCTTCACCTAATGCAATTCTGAAGTTCCCTTTCTCTTAAATTTACAAGAAAATGTAATTATAAAAATACTTATTTCCTAGAATCACAAACTGTTAGAACTAGAAGGAGCCTCATTTTGTTTAATGTAACATAACATTTCCACTTCGTGGAAAAGAACTCTGCCACCCAGAAATATGTCACCCTTGCTCAAGGTATGACTTACTTAAAAATGAGTGGTAGGAGGGCTTAAAAAATAACCACAATTTTCCTCAAATATTGCCAAGGAAAACTCATGTTTAATATCACAAAATTTTAAATAGGACTTTTAAAATTCAGTTTGTCTTCTGTATGTTTCCATGCCTTTGAAGTATTTGAAATACTTTGTCTTCAAAACTAAGTTCTATGTGAGTAATTTAAGTTGGTACCGAGAATAACGAGTATGTCTGTGGAGTTATACTAGTTGGTCACACCCACCAGAAAAAAAATTTAACATGTTCTTGCTGAGAACATAAATTTATTAGACTTATTAATTTAGCAAAGTATTAATACAAAGCACCTGTGGCAGGTGGTAAGCTAAAAGACAGCAATGGACATGGGATAATGGTCAAATCCACAAGTGTGATTCAAGTTCAACATGTGCATCTACACGGGCTGAGTGTGAGATCACATTTACGGTTATGGTCAGAGCTGGGAGGTATCTCTGAAGGGCCAAAATGGAGTTAGGCAGTAAAAGAAAGTCCATTCAGGTTCTAGTAGTGTCTCTAATTTCAAAATCATTTTGAAATCAAAGTACTATTTAAATCAAATATTCACCCCAACTTAGAGAATTCTATGACCATACATCACCACTTTGTCCCAATACTACTTTCAGGTGGGGGTCTGGGAAACTCTAGTAGTGTATCAACCTTACAATTTATCAACTGTCAAAGTACAGGAAGGTCATTACCTGGCTGGATCCTGCAAATACCGTCTTGATGTATTAATAGCCCCTAGTAAGCAACAGGCTCTTAATTCAGTATCTACACAGTTAGGTTGAAAAGATGGATAAACTGTCACAATCTACTCATTTGTTCATTGCTATCAAGTATTGGCTGGTTGTAGACATAATCCAGACTACTGAAGCATCCACTTATCTTTTAGCAAGTTTTGATAATCTTTAATTTTAAGTGCCACAACATCCTGAAATTCAAAGACAATTAAATAAACTAAAAAAAAAACCCCAAAACAAAAAAAAAACTTGTATACAACTATTCATAGAAGCATTATTCATAATAGTCAAAAAAGTTGAAGCAACCCACTGTTCATCAACTGATGAATAGATAAACACAATGTGGTATACCATATAATGGAATATTACTCAGCAATAAAAATGAATGAGGGATGTTAACTAAACTTACTGTGGTGATCACTTCTTGATATATACAAATATTGAATCATGTTGTACACCTGAAACTAACATAATATTATATGTCAATTATACCTCAATAAAATAGACAAGTAAAGGAATGAAGTATAAATAAATAAAATAAAGCACAAAGACAGTTAAATAAACTATATATAAGATCCCTAAAAAGAAAGATGTCTTAAAAGATGGTGAATGATTCATTTCATAATGTGTGCAAAAGTAGTGAATGTTTCATTTAAAATACACTTTAAATTTAGGAGTTAAGGAGGTTTTCAAGTACTTTCATTAACTTTGAAAGTCTTTTGGTCTGCTACCTCTATTGCAGTAAAATACATATGGCAGATAATCACACTACCAGAATTTGTTTTATATTCAGTTTTTATTTTCAGTGCTTATATTCTATTACTAATTGTAAATATAAAACAATATATTTTTTTTCTCTTGGCTGCATTGGGTCTTCGTTGCTATGCACAGGCTTTCTCTGGTTGTGGTGAGTGGGGCTACTCTTCCTTGCAGTGCGCGGCCTTCTCATTGCTGTGGCTTCTCTTGCTGCAGAGCATGGGCTCTAGGCACATGGGCTCAGTAGTTGTGGCTCGCAGGCTCAGTAGTTGTGGTGCGTGGGCTTAGTTGCTCCTCAGCATGTGGGATCTTCCTGGACCAGGGCTTGAACCTGTGTCCCCTGCATTGGCAGGAGGATTCTTAACCACTGCACCACCAGAGAAGTCCTAAAACAATATTACTAGTGATTATTTCAATAAATTTATTAATTTTTGAACTTTGGAAAATTTAAAACTATTTAACATTTTTGCATCAAGCATGTGGTTTAAGAGGGTAATTCAAGTATCAGGTCAAAGAGCAACTTCGAGGAAATCTAAGCATCTTTCCAGTTTTGCAATAAAGAAAAAATTTTTGCTGCATCCATTTTTTCCTGCATTCATACTTGAAGACCATATTATTTATCAGGGTCAATAACATTTTATTTGAAACAACTTTATGTAAATTAATAAGAAAAGTAAACTCATTGCAAAAAAGTAATTTATCAGTATATCTTCCTAAATGGTTAATCGCCCCAATATTTGTCAGGGTTTTATGCAATATTCTGTGGTAGATACAATATTGAGTACCTGGTTGTAGGCACTCAATAAATACTAGTGGAATAAATGAAAGAATAATATTAAATTCTCAAAGACTCTTGGAAAATTCCTTGCAGGTGAAAAAAAGAATATTAAGGAATTACTCATTATTTGTTTTAAAATAAACATGGGGGCTTCCCTGGTGGCGCAGTGGTTGGGAGTCCGCCTGCCGATGCAGGGGACACGGGTTCGTGTCCCGGTCCGGGAAGATTCCACATGCCGCGGAGCGGCTGGGCCCGTGAGCCATGGCCGCTGAGCCTGCGCGTCCGGAGCCTATGCGTACAGCAGAAAAAAATAAATAAATAAAATAAAATAAAATAAAATAAAATAAACATGGCTTAGGCTCATGTTAACAGTTTAGTGGTCAGTGGTTCTTAGCAGTTTCTGTTTTTAAGGTATACAGCTCTCCTTTTAAATATTTGTACAGTTTGCATTTATATAAAAGCTTTTTACTGGATAGTAATATCATTAATTAAATCTGTCAAGAAAATACTCAATTACTATAGTTATAGTTAATTAATTTTATTTGTATTTTATTAATTTTACAAATAGGATAATTTTCATAAATATATGAACTATTTGATAAATATTTGAAAATTCAAACTAATTTTTGGAATTATCACTGTTTAAATAATAAATGGATAATATATAAATTTGGATCTATCTATTTAGTCTACAGACAATGATGGGAAACTGTAAGATATCAGAGGCTCCTTGCAATAATTTCAGCCTGCCAAGTTCCTGGCTTACAGATTGGGCTACACTGACCTAAGGAAAATAGATAATATAAATATATTAATAAAGCAATACTGTCATTTTCTCCACAAGGGCATAATGCTCTTTGAACTGTGACCTTCTTATGGATATGTTGGATCTCCAACACCTAGCATAGCATCTGATACATAATCAAAACACAATCCCAGTTTATTGCATGAATAAATTATTGAATTTCATTAATTGGTGTCTATAAATTCATTATCCATCACTTTCCCAAAATATTCCACTGACAGAAATTTTTTTTTGTTTTAATAGTTGATGGGTGTTTTGTTTTGTTTTGTTTTGTTTTTTGCGGTACGCGGGCCTCTCACTGTTGTGGCCTCTCCCGTTGTGGAGCACAAGCTCCGGACACGCAGGCTCAGTAGCCATGGCTCACGGGCCCAGCCGCTCCGCGGAATGTGGGATCTTCTTGGACCGGGGCGTGAACCCGTGTCCCCTGCATCGGCAGGCGGACTCTCAACCACTGCGCCACCAGGGAAGCCTGATGGGTGTTCATATACCAAGTATGAGTTAGGACCTGAGCATAGGTGGGAGAGGGGCATTTTGAGGAGCAGGTGGAATGCCTGCTGGCTCATGGACCACACCACGCTGGGGATGTGGTCCTATTTGTACCCCCTGCCTCACAAAAAAGAAGGCCTCTGAGAAATGCTCTCTTTAAAGAAGAACTAACTGCTGAAGTCAAACTGCTTTTTATGAAACATCCTGTCATGGAGGAACCCCAGCCCTAGCAGGCTTTAAAAGTAAGGTCATATTCAGTGCCCAAAAGCCCCTGTTTCTAGAATTAGGAAGAAAAGCCTGTGGAGATTTCACAATGTAATATCTAGCCCCATGAGACTTTTTCTAACTCTAAAAGTCTTGACAATAAACAAAAGACAATGAGAGAAGGAGAATCTTTAGTATAGTGTGAGGAGTTTACAGCAAAGACATACACACCAACACACATGTACACACACACACAGAGGCTGAGATCATCCATCCTCCAGAAGGAAGATACAAAACAGATAAACAACAGTAATAAATTGTTCAACAAATATTTGAAGAGGAATATCCAGCATTTAAGAGAGTTGTTTTAGATTCTGGTTGTATAAATAAAATGGGCATGAAACTTTCCCATGCAGAGTCTCATCCTCAACTTGTGTTGAGGAGAAGCAACTTATCACAGGGCATCTTAAGATGCTTCACAGATTAGTAACTTAAACCAACTGCTGAACAAACACCAGAAGAGTAGTGCTTGGCCTTCAGAAAACTAATTCTGATGTGGGCTGATGTGAACAAGTGAGTAATGGTTGCAAAGACACCTGCCATGGTGTGTCCCGATGAGGCAATGGTTGAGGGAAGGCCACGCCTGTGGGGACCTTTGCAACCCACTCTATAGCAGAAAAAGGAAGTTCACCCTTGTTTCCACTTTGAGTAAAACAAAGCACAGCCAGTTATAGTAGAGCTAACCCAAAGATCAAAGACCAATTACTTGCCAAATTCTGTCTCTTTCAACTCTCCAGGCTTTGGCTCACTGACTTTAGCACAATCTACTCCCTGTAGGATGCTGCACTTCCCCCAACCCCACATCCCATCCCTCTCCATCTACAGACATCCTCCACATCCCATCAGGATTCATCTCAAATGCTGACTCCTTTATTAAGACCCTTCTCACTCTTTAAAGCAGATTAGTGTTTGCTCTTTACTCTTCTCCTAGAGAATCTTGTACAAACCTCTATTATAGAAGTTGTCATGTGACATTGTAATTCATTTTTACCTGCATATATTCTCCCATTAGACTGTGTTAGTTAACAGCACACAGACCTCACTTATCTTCGTATCCTCAGATCCTTGCCCAGTGTGTGCTCAGTGAATACTGGTTGATGCTTCGGTGCCAGTGAGTATGACTCTCCCTGCTCCCTGGCAGCCTCCACTGAGACTGCTCAGGTTATCACCAGCAACCCCTCCTGCTGGCGGCAAGGTTAGCACTACCTCTTTTCCCTCCGGTGTTCTCAAGGATTCTTGAAGCCGTGTCCTTATCACCTTCCTCAGAATTTTTAGATAGTTGAGGTTTGGGTGAAATGGGGCCGAGATTATTCAAGGACAGGGAAGAACTACCTGGGTATCATTAACAAAATAAAGACCAGGAAGCAACGTTCTGGAATTTGGAAAACTATCCATCGTCAGGCTCAGATGACTTCTTACAAGACCATTCAGCACCTGGCTTCTGCTTATATTTCTGGTTTTATCCCTCACCAAGTCCCTTCACAGACTTTGTTTCACCTCTATGGAACTGCCTAATTCACCATGATTTCTCATGCCCTCATTTAATTCCCATAAACTCTTGCCTATTATACAGACATCATTATCTCCATTTTTCAAATGAGAAAACTGAGACTCTTGGAAAGTGATTGATTTGGCCAAAGTCACGCAGTGGAAGATCCAGGATTTGATCTCAACTTGTCTGACTCCAAAGTTTGTCTTCTTTGCCTCTATGTCAAGCAATTTCCCCTCATTAACAGAAACACTCAGGTTGTTCTCCATTGCTGAAAATGTCAGAAACTGGCAATAACAACTTAAATCATAGAATACCCCCAGGATCATTGTGTCTGTACTCATTTGTGTAACAGTTGTGATATATGCACCAAGACAGTTTAGGAATAAAATCTTGTTAGCTAAGCTTCTATGTCAGAGGTTCTTGAACTTTAAGGTACATCCAGTCCACTTTGGACACTAACTAAAAATATAATTGTCTGGCTCCCACTCTCTAGAAATATGGATTTAGTAAATATAAAATAAGGCCTGAGAAGCAACATTTTAAGAACATTTTGAGACACAGTTTTCTATATACTCTTTATTTAATTTGCAAGGAATCAAACTTAACACCTCTGAATGGAAGTAAATATGTTTGATGGTAAAAACTTTCATAAGATCTTGCAGTTACTCCTTGATGTGATTAGTCCAAGAAAAGAGTTGGTGATATAATATTGACACATGATTTCTGATAGAACTGGGCATTTCTCTTATTCTTAGTTCACAATCAATGCAGATTTTTCTGGGTGTTCTTCTCACTGACTCTAAGTCCACAGTTCTGTGACTCATACTAGTTTGACTGCTTGGATGTGCAGTTCAGGGGTTGGTCATCAGCATTTCATACTAACTAGTGGATTATATAATGGAATTTTGATGATGTTTGCAGTTGCTTGAGTTGAAAAACCCTCCCAAGAACCAGACACATGTTTTAAAAACCGGTTCCCATGTTTCTTGTTGTTAATTTTGTTATAATTGCCAAAAAATATGCACTGCTCACTGACTGCAACAGCAAATTTATTTTGGAACTCCCCAATGGCATGAAAATGAAAAAAAAAATCACTGCTTGAGATCAAGTGATGAGAAAATGGTTACAACAGATACTAATTTCTTTTCAAGATGTTGTGATGGAAGTAACTGTGGGATGAGTTTAGAAAAATGCTGTAAGAACTTAGGGTGGCAGAATTTCTTTAAAATAGGGCTTTGATTCAATTTAACTTAAAATGTTTATTGAGTATTTATGGGACCCCAGGCAACACTAAGGAAGCAGAGGGAAGAAGATATGCTCCCCAACTTTAAGGAGATTTTAATTTCTTCAGAAACATGTACATAGTATCTAGAATACAATTCATATCATCATAAACACCAGTTCTTACGCATGCCACACGCTAAGCCTTGTGAAATTGTTCCACTTCTAACATTTAAATTCTAGGAAAGTTTTAGGACCACAACTTATTATTCTTCCATGAATCTCATTCATTTGCTTCTAATACATATGTCTTTGATCTCATGAGACCTCCATACCCTTATACCCTGTATTTCTCCAAAATTAATCACTCATGTGATCTGTTCCTCATTCCCTTCTTCCCTTTCCAGAACATACTCCATAGTCTTTTTGGATTCTCTTGTCAATACCTGCCTTCACCTCTGGAATTCACCAATAATCATCTATTTTCAAATTTGCCGGCTGCTTCTTAGAATTTACCATTATCCTCATAGATCTTTCAACAAAGTTTGAAACACACATTGTTTCTTCTTGGAAGTACCTTTTGCTTTCATTCATGTATTTATTAATTCAAAAATATTTGAGGGGCTTCCCTGATGGCGCAGTGGTTGAGAGTCTGCCTGCCGATAAAGGGGACACGGGTTCGTGCCCCGGTCCGGGAGGATCCCACGTGCCGCGGAGCGGCTGGGCCCGTGAGCCATGGCCGCTGAGCCTGCGCGTTCAGAGCCTGTGCTCTGCAACGGGAGAGGCCACAACAGTGAGAGGCCCGCGTAGCGCAAAAAAAAAAAAATTTGAGTACTTTTATGCGCTAGGTTCCAGGAATACAATTTTGACCAAAAAAAAAAGGTTCCTAGTGGTGAGGACAGAGAGTAACAATCACACAAATACATGTAAACTTGCAACTATGAGACCTGTAAGGGAGAAGCTGAATAAGAGCCCTGCAAACTCCTTATGAATAGAATGTGGTAAAAGGTGAAACTGAAAAGTGGACAAGTGTCAGATAATCCAGGACCTTCTAGCCTAAACTAAAAATTTGTGTTCCCTTTTATGCTAAAAGCCATTGAATGGTTTAAAAACATATTTATAGGCTTGGATTTTTGCTCTTGAAAATGTCTTTTCCAGCACTCATGTATCAGTAGTAAACAGATTGGAGGCTGGCCGGAATGGATGCAGATCTGTTAGGAAGTTGCAACAATAATAATCCAGGTGAGGGACCATAATAACTTGCCTAAGAAAGACAGTGATGGTCAAGATGGAGAGAAGGGAATGAATTTGAGAGATGTAAAATCAAAAGAATTTGGTGACAGATTGGAAATGGAAGGTTAAAAAGAAAAAGGTGTCGGGCTTCCCTGGTGGTGCAGTGGTTGAGAGTCCGCCTGCCGATGCAGGGGACACGGGTTCGTGCCCCGGTCCGGGAAGATCCCACATGCCGCGGAGCGGCTGGGCCCGTGGGTCATGGCCGCTGAGCCTGCGCGTCCGGAGCCTGTGCTCCACAGTGGGAGAGGCCACAACAGTGAGAGGTCCGCGTACCGCAAAAAAAAAAAAAGAAAAAGGTGTCAATAACATCTCTTGGGCTTCAGTCTTGAACAACTAGATAGAGATAGATGGTGGTCTTATTGCCTGGGAAGCGGACACTGGTCAATGTGAGAAAGAGAACACGAGTTCTCAACATGATGTGTTTGAGCTGCATCTGAAATTTCCAAGAGGAGACGTTAAGCAGGCTTTTGGATGTATAGGTCTGGAGTTCAGAGTAGAACAGGCCTGGACTCTGTAGATCTACCTGTAGGTTTTTATTGCATGAGACCAATCTAGAGACTCCAGATAGGGAAAAGGAACGTAGGACCAAGACTCACAAAATAATGCATTGAATGGGCTGAATTCAGAGAATAGAAATTGTTGCATCAAGGTGAATGTATATTTAAATTTTTGTTAGCTATGGTCAAATCACCTTCCCAAAACATTTTACCAACTGGAACTTCCACTTTCAGTCAAGGAGATGATTTCCCATTTTCCTACTTCCTCCCCAGCAACAGGTATTATCTAATGTTTTTGTTATCAAATGTTTAATCTGATTGGTGACATATTTTTACTTGTTTTTGTTGTTGTTGCTATTATTTATATATCTAATAATGACTAAGATTGAGCAACTTCTGCCTATGAATCATTTTATGTCCTTTTAAGTGAAAGATCTACTTATGTCCTTTGCTGGTTTTTCTTTTGGGTTGTCAACTTTTTCTTACAGATTTGCAAGAGCTCACTACTTATTATGGGAGCTGAACTTTGTTACACATGTAAACAAATTTTTTCCAGCTTATCCCTCTTTTTTCTTTGCTTATTTGCTATATTCATGTTTTAATTTTTATGTTGCTAAAATTCATCAATCCTTAACTCTATGGGATTTAGATCAATATCCCCTACTTCAAGGTATTTAAATTTTTACTCAGTTCTTTTTTTCTATGACTGGCTTCCTTTACATTTAAATCTTTTCTCCATCTGGAATTTTTTCTGGTATAAGGAGCAGGTTAATTTTGTTCTAAGTGGCTGGCCACCTGCCTCAATACCATCTTTTGAATTATGTACATTTTCTTAGTGGTCTAAGACGCCATCTGTATTTCAGACCAGAGATCTTCCTTTAATTATACATTAAATCTATACCTGAAATTCTTAATCTATTTCATTGATCTTTTTATTCATTTTCCAGTTCCAAAATGTGTTAATTACTGTAGCATCATATTTAATACTTTGTAAGGCTTGACTTCTCTCATTACTATACTTTTCATATACTAGAATTTAAATTTCTATTCTTAATTATTTGTTACTTGATATGAATTGAAATTCTTTTGTCAAATTCCACAAAAAAGAATTTTGGGGGGTCTTTCTGTCATATGGCTTTTCTGCACAAAAACAAGTATGTCTTTCTGTTGGTTCACGTCCTCTCTATGTCCCTCAGGAAAACTTTAGCGTTTTAATCGTACAGATTCTACACATTTCTTCCCTGCTTCATTATGAGGTGGTGCATTTATAGTTGCTACTATAAACTAGTGTATTTCTAAATAATTGTTTAGATTATTGACTTTTGTTATTAATTAGTTAATCAGCCACCTTAATAAATTTTCATATTGTTTGCATTAACTTTTAATCGATTCTCTTGGAATTCCCATGTAGAAAAATGTATGTTTTATGAATAACCATAATTTTAACTCCCTTCCAATATTTATATTTGGCTATTACTTCCAGAAAATATTATATAATAGTGGGATCATTTTCCTGATTAAAAAAAATGTGTTTACCATTTAACACTAAGCATAATGGCAGATTTTTGTATGATACATCATTTTTATAAGGTTAATGATCATTCCATTTCTTTATATTTCATTCTTTCAGTTAAAAACAGCTGATGAATTACATCAAGCTTTTTAAAGCACCTATGGAAGTTATTTTTTTGAGTTGTTACGATGGTTAAATATTGTAATAGACGCTTCTAACTTACAATCACCTTACTGTACTAGATAGAATTTCAATTGGTTGTGACTTATTCTTTTAATGTGCTCCCCAAATTCATATGTCAATATATTATTTCAAACTTCAGCAACTTTATCAGTGAATAATATTGTTCCATTTGGTTTTGTTGTTGGGTTGCTTTTTGTTTTTGCTGTCTTTGTCTAACTTATTTTCAGAATATTTTTATAATCTGTCAGTGACTAAAGATATAAATTAAAATCTCTTAGTTCTATCTCTTTCCTTTGCATTTTTTCCTTTGAGCATGTTATGCTATTTTATTTGATGCAAAAATATTCATGATAAAGACATCTTCACCATATTTAATTATTGTCTCCTTTAAAAATGTCTTTATTTAAATTTTATCAATAATATATAATGCTACTCCTGCTTTCTGTCTTGTGTATATTGGTGCTAAAAATATTTAGAAAACTGGACAGTAAAAACATGATATTTTCTAGACTTTAAATGCCACAATTCAAATTTTTTTCATTGGTCTCATAAATGCCCTTTATTGCTATTCTTCATTGCCATTGGATATTCTATGATCCAATTAAGAATCGAATACTGTGTGCAGTTTTGATGTCCCTTTAGTCTCCTTTAATCTAGCACAATCTCCCACTATATTTTGTATATCATAACATTGACATTTTTGAAAAATTCAGGTCATTTTATTATAGAACATTCCAAAATTGAGATTTTTTTCTGATTGTTTTCTCATTTGAAGATTCAGGTTAAACACTTTGGGCAAGAATATTACATTGGTGACATTATATAATTTTGATTTCATCATGCAAGGAGGTGCATGTTTTCAGCTTGTCCCATTTGGGGCAATGCTTAGTTTTACCCATTGGTGAGATGATGTGATATATGGAGACCATGTAAATACCTGGTTTCCCAACAAAGCTTCACTCAATAATATTAATACCCATTGATGATCTTTACCTGAATCACTTATTACATTGCTGGGTGCAACATTAAAATTTTCTAATCTACTATTTTTTCTATATTTATTAGCTGACAGCCTTCTCTAAAGAAGAGCTTGCTTTTCATCACCACCATCCCTTCTGAGGAACACTGTGAACTCATGTATTCTTTTTTATTCAATGTGTCATAGCTCATTAATATCATTATTCTTTTTGATGCTTTTTGCATCAAGGACACTGAAACTGATTATACAGCAGAAGTCTTTGTTATTAGGAGATATATACTGTAGAAATGAAGTGTCATGATATATGCAACTTTAAAATTATTGAAAATATTCAAATACACAAATTATACAAAATATACCAAAAAAGTGTATTTGTACATATAGAGAGAGTTAATGTGGCAAAATATTAACAAATTTTAAGTCTGGATAAAGGTTTGAATCTTTTTAAGCAGAAAAGGAAAAAAGAACACAAACAAAATGTTAAAAACTGATCAGTTCTTACACTAAACCTCAGGTAGATTCCTGTTTCTTCCATTGCACCCAATTTCAAAAGGAGGGACGTGTTCCCCTCCAGTCCCCAATACCTTATTCGTCCACCTCCATTAAGTCTATCATTCGGTACTGTCCATTTTACCTCCATCATATATCTCTTTTTCCCTTCCCACTGAAACCACACTATTTCAGGTTCATTACCTAAACCATTATGGTGGCCTCCAAGTTTATCGTTGTCTCTAGTGTCTCTTCTCTATCCATTAACCACAAAGCTTCCAAGACAAATTCCTTAAGCACAGCTTTGACTAGGTAAATATCTGTTCAAAAGCTTACAGTGGGGGGACGAGGGGAAGATGGCAGAAGAGTAAGACGCGGAGATCACCTTCCTCCCCACAGATACACCAGAAATACATCTACACGTGGAACAGCTCCTACAGAACACCTACTGAACTCTGGCAGAAGATTTCAGACCTCCCAAAAAGCAAGAAAGTCCCCACGTACCTGGGTAGGGCAAAAGAAAAAACTAAACAGAGACAGAAGGATAGGGACGGGACCTGCACCAGTAGGAGGGAGCTGTGAAGTAGGTAAGGTTTCCACACACTAGGAAGCCCCTTCGCTGGCAGAGACTGCGGGTGGCAGAGGGGGAAAGCTTCGGAGCCGCGGAGGAGAGCATAGCAACAGGGGTGCGGAGGGCAAAGCAGAGAGATTCCCGTACAGAGGATCAGGGCCGACCCGGCACTCACCAGTCCGAGAGGCTTGTCTGCTCACCCGCCGGGGCGGGCGGGGCTGGGAGCTGAGGCTTGGGCTTCGGTCGGAGCACAGGGAGAGGACTGGGGTTGGCGTGGTGAACACAGCCTGCAGGGGGTTAGTGCACCACGGCTAGCCGGGAGGGAGTCCGGGGAAAAGTCTGGACCTGCCGAAGAGGCAAGAGACTTTTTCTTCCCTCTTTGTTTCCTGGTGCGCGAGGAGAGGGGATTAAGAGTGCTGCTTAAAGGAACTCCAGAGACGGGCGCGAGCCGCGGCTAAAAGCGCGGACCCCAGAGACGGGCAGGAGACGCTAAGGCTGCTGCTGCTGACACCAAGAAGCCTGTGTGCGAGCACAGGTCACTATCCACACCACCCTTCCGGGGAGCCTGTGCAGCCCGCCACTGCCAGGGTCCCGGGATCCAGGGACAATTTCCCCGGAAGAACGCACGGCGCGCCTCAGGTTGGTGCAGCGTCACGCCGGCCTCCGCCGCTGCAGGCTCACCCCGCATCCGTATGCCTCCCTCCCCACGGCCTGAGTGAGCCAGAGCCCCCGAATCAGCGGGTCCTTTAACCCCGTCCTGTCTGAGCGAAGAACAGACGCCCTCCGGCGACCTACACGCAGAGGTGGGGCCAAATCCAAAGCTGAGCCCCTGGGAGCTGTGAGAACAAAGAAGAGAAAGGGAAATCTCTCCCAGCAGCCTCAGAAGCAGCGGATTAAAGCTCCACAATCAACTTGATGGACCCTGCATCTGTGGGATACATGAATAGACAACGAATCATCCCAAATTGAGGAGGTGGACTTTGAGAGCAAGATTTATGATTTTTTCCCCTTTTCTTCTTTCTGTGAGTGTGTATGTGTATGCTTCTCTGTGAGATTTTGTCTGTATAGCTTTGCTTCCACCATCTGTCCTAGGGTTCTATCCGTCCGTTTTTTTGGTTTGTTTTTTTAAATTTTTTTATAATAATTTTTATTTTAATAACTTTATTATATTTTATCTTACTTTATTTTACTTTACCTTCTTTCTTTCTTTTTTCCTTCCTTCCCTCCTTCCTTCCTTCATTCCTCCCTCCCTCCCTCCCTCCTTTCTTTCTTTTTTTCTTTTTTCTACTTCTACTAATTCTTTCTTTTTACTTTTTCTCCCTTTTATTCTGAGCTGTGTGGATGAAAGGCTCTTGGTGCTGCAGCCAGGAGTCAGTGCTGTGCCTCTGAGGTGGGAGAGCCAACTTCAGAACACTGGACCACAAGAGACCTCCCAGCTCCACATAATATCAAACAGCAAAAATCTCCCAGAGATCTCCGTCTCAACACCAGCACCCAGCTTCAGTCAACGACCAGGAAGCTACAGTGCTGGACACCCTATGCCAAACAACTAGCAAGATAGGAACACAACCCCACCCATTAGCAGAGAGGCTGCCTAAAATCATAATAAGTCCACAGACACCCCAAAACACACCACCAGACATGGACCTGCCCACCAGAAAGACAAGATCCAGCCTCATCCACCAGAACACAGGCACTAGTCCCCTCCACCAGGAAACCTACGCAACCCACTGAAGCAACATCAGTCACTGGGGACAGACACCAAAAACAATGGGAACTACAAACCTGCAGCCTGCAAAAAGGAGACCCCAAACACAGCAAGATAAGCAAAATGAGAAAACAGAAAAACACACAGCAGATGAAGGAGCAAGATAAAAACCCACCAGACCTAACAAATGAAGAGGAAATAGGCAGTCTACCTGAAAAAGAATTCAGAATAATGATAGTAAAGATGATCCAAAATCTTGGAAATAGAATAGAGAAAATGCAAGAAACATTTAACACGGAACTAGAAGAACTAAACATGAAACAAACAACGATGAACAACACAATAAATGAAATTAAAAATATACTAGAAGGGATCAATAGCAGAATAGCTGAGGCAGAAGAATGGATAAGTGACCTGGAAGATAAAATAATGGAAATAACTACTGCAGAGCAGAATAAAGAAAAAAGAATGAAAAGAACTGAGGACAGTCTCAGAGACCTCTGGGACAACATTAAATGCACCAACATTCGAATTATAGGAGTCCCAGAAGAAGAAGAGAAAAAGAAAGGGACTGAGAAAATATTTGAAGAGAGTATAGTTGAAAACTTCCCTAATATGGGAAAGGAAATAGTTAATCAAGTCCAGGAAGCACAGAGAGTCCCATACAGGATAAATCCAAAGAGAAACACGCCAAGACACATATTAATCAAACTGTCAAAAATTAAATACAAAGAAAACATATTAAAAGCAGCAAGGGAAAAACAACAAATAACACACAAGGGAATCCCCATAAGGTTAACAGCTGATGTTTCAGCAGAAACTCTGCAAACCAGAAGGGACTGTCAGGACATATTTAAAGTGATGAAGGAGAACAACCTGCAACCAAGATTACTCTATCCAGCAAGGATCTCATTCAGATTTGTTGGAGAAATTAAAACCTTTACAGACAAGCAAAAGCTGAGAGAGTTCAGAACCACCAAGCCAGCTTTACAACAAATGCTAAAGGATCTTCTCTAGGCAAGAAACGCAAGAGAAGGAAAAGACCTACAATAACAGACCCAAACACATAAGAAAATGGGAATAGGAACATACATATCGATAATTACCTTAAATGTAAATGGACTAAATGCTCCCACCAAAAGACACAGATTGGCTGAATGGATACAAAAACAAGAACCATATATATACTGTCTACAAGAGACCCACTTCAGACCTAGAGACACATACAGACTGAAAGTAAGGGGATGGAAAAAGATATTCCATGCAAATGGAAACCAAAAGGAAGCTGGAGTAGCAATTCTCATTTCAGAAAAAAATAGACTTTAAAATAAATACTATTAGAAGAGACAAAGAAGGACACTACATAATGATCAAGGGATCGATCCAAGAAGAAGATATAACAATTGTAAATATTTATGCACCCAACATAGGAGCACCTCAATACATAAGGCAAATACTAACAGCCATAAAAGGGGAAATCTACCATAACACATTCATAGTAGGGGACTTTAACACCCCACTTTCACCAATGGACAGATCATCCAAAATGAAAATAAATAAGGAAACACAACCTTTAAATGATACATTAAACAAGATGGACTTAATTGATATTTATAGGACATTCCATCCAAAAACAACAGAATACACATTTTTCTCAAGTGCTCATGGAACATTCTCCAGGATAGATCATATCTTGGGTCACAAATCAAGCCTTGGTAAATTTAAGAAAATTGAAATCATATCAAGTATCTTTTCCGATCACAACGCTATGAGACTAGATATCAATTACAGGAAAAGGTCTCTAAAAAATACAAACACATGGAGGCTAAACAATACACTACTTAATAATGAAGTGATCACTGAAGAAATCAAAGAGGAAATCAAAAAATACCTAGAAACAAATGACAGTGGAGACACGATGACCCATAATCTATGGGATGCAGCAAAAGCAGTTCTAAGAGGGAAGTTTATGGCAATACAATCCTACCTTAAGAAACAGGAAACATCTCGAATAAACAACCTAACCTTGCACCTAAAGCAATTAGAGAAAGAAGAACAAAAAAACCCCAAACTTACCAGAAGGAAAGAAATCATAAAAATCAGATCAGAAATAAATGAAAAAGAAATGAAGGAAACGGTAGCAAAGAACAATAAAACTAAAAGCTGGTTCTTTGAGAAGATAAACAAAATTGATAAACCATCAGCCAGACTCATCAAGAAAAAAAGGGAGAAGACTCAAATCAATAGAATTAGAAATGAAAAAGGAGAAGTAACAACTGACACTGCAGAAATACAAAAGATCATGAGAGATTACTACAAGCAACTCTATGCCAATAAAATGGACAACCTGGAAGAAATGGACAAATTCTTAGAAATGCACAACCTGCCAAGACTGAATCAGGAAAAAATAGATAATATGAACAGTCCAATCACAAGCACTGAAATTGAAACTGTGATTAAAAATCTTCCAACAAACAAAAGCCCAGGACCAGATGGCTTCACAGGCGAATTCTATCAAACATTTAGAGAAGAGCTAACACCTATCCTTCTCAAACTCTTCCAAAGTATAGCAGAGGGAGGAACACTCCCAAACTCTTTCTACGAGGCCACCATCACCTTGATACCAAAACCAGACAAGGATGTGACAAAGAAAGAAAACTACAGGCCAATAACACTGATGAACATAGATGCAAAAATCCTCAACAAAATACTAGCTAACAGAATCCAACAGCACATTAAAAGGATCATACACCATGATCAAGTGGGGTTTATTCCAGGAATGCATGAATTCTTCAATATACGCAAATCAATCAATGTGATAAACCATATTAACAAATTGAAGGAGAAAAACCACATGATCATCTCAATAGATGCAGAGAAAGCTTTTGACAAAATTCAACACCCATTTATGATAAAAGCTCTCTAGAAAGTAGGCGTAGAGGAAACTTTCCTCAACATAATAAAGGCCCTATAAGACAAACCCACAGCCAACATCGTTCTCAATGGTGAAAAACTGAAACCATTTCCACTAAGATCAGGAACAAGACAAGGTTGTCCACTCTCACCACTATTATTCAACATAGTTTTGGAAGTTTTAGCCACAGCAATCAGAGAAGAAAAGGAAATAAAAGGAATCCAAATAGGAAAAGATGAAGTAAAGCTGTCACTGTTTGCAGATGACATGATACTATACATAGAGAATCCTAAAGATGCTACCAGAAAACTACTAGAGCTAATCAATAAATTTGGTAAAGTAGCAGGAAACAAAATTAATGCACAGAAATCTCTTGCATTCCTATACACTAATGATGAAAAATCTGAAAGTGAAATCAAGAAAACACTCCCATTTACCATTGCAACATAAAGAATAAAATATCTAGGAATAAACCTACCTAAAGAGAAAAAAGACCTGTATGCAGAAAATTATAAGACACTGATGAAAGAAATTAAAGATGATACAAATAGATGGAGAGATATACCATGTTCTTGGATTGGAAGAATCAACATGGTGAAAATGACTCTACTACCCAAAGCAATCTATAGATTCAATGCAATCCCTATCAAACTACCACTGGCATTTTTCACAGAACTAGGACAAAAAAATTTCGCAATTTGTATGGAAACACAAAAGACCCCAAATAGCCAAAGCAGTCTTGAGAATGAAAAACGGAGCTGGAGGAATCAGGCTCCCTGACATCAGACTATACCACAAAGCTACAGTAATCAAGACAGTATGGTACTGGCACAAAAACAGAGAAATAGATCAATGGAACAAGATAGAAAGCCCACAGATAAACCCACGCACATATGGTCACCTTATCTTTGATAAAGGAGGCAGGAATGTACAGTGGAGAAAGACAGCCTCTTCAATAAGTGGTGCTGGGAAAACTGGACAGGTACATGTAAAAATATGAGATTAGATCACTCCCTAACACCATACACAAAAATAAACTCAAAATGGATTAAAGACCTAAATATAAGGCCAGAAACTATCAAATTCTTAGAGGAAAACATAGGCAGAACACTCTATGACATAAATCACAGCAAAATCCTTTTTGACCCACCTCCTGGAGAAACAGAAATAAAAACAGAAATAAACAATGGGACCTAATGAAACCTCAAAGCTTTTGCACAGCAAAGGAAACCGTAAACAAGACCAAAAGACAACCCTCAGAATGGGAGAAAATATTTGCAAATGAAGCAACTGACAAAGGATTAATCTCCAAAATTTATAAGCAGCTCATGCAGCTCAATAACAAAAAAACAAACAACTCAATCCAAAAATGGGCAGAAGACCTAAATAGACATTTCTCCAAAGAAGATATACAGACTGCCAACAAACACATGAAAGAATGCTCAACATCATTAGTCATTAGAGAAACGCAAATCAAAACTATAATGAGATATCATCTCACACCATTCAGAATGGCCATCATCAAAAAATCTAGAAATAAATGCTGGAGAGGGTGTGGAGAAAAGGGAACACTCTTGCACTGCTGGTGGGAATGTGAATTGGTACAGCCACTATGGAGAACAGTATGGAGGTTCCTTAAAAACTACAAATAGAACTACCATATGACCCAGCAATCCCACTACTGGGCATATACCCTGAGAAAACCATAATTCAAAAAGAGTCATGTACCAAAATGTTCATTGCAGCTCTATTTACAATAGCCCGGAGATGGAAACAACCTAAGTGTCCATCATTGGATGAATGGATAAAGAAGATGTGGCACATATATACAATGGAATATTACTCAGCCATAAAAAAGAAACAAAATTGAGCTATTTGTAATGAGGTGGATAGACGTAGTATCTGTCATACAGAGTGAAGTAAGTCAGAAAGAGAAAGACAAATATCGTATGCTAACACATATATATGTAATTTAAGAAAAAAAATGTCGTGAAGAACCTAGGGGTAAGACAGAAATAAAGACACAGACCTACTAGAGAATGGACTTGAGGATATGGGGAGGGGGAATGGTATGCTGTGACAAAGTGAGAGAGAGGCATGGACATATATACACTACCAAACATAAGGTAGATAGCTAGTGGGAAGCAGCCGCATAGCACAGGGAGATGAGCTGGGTGCTTTGTGACCGCCTGGAGGGGTGGGATAGGGAGTGTGGGAGGGAGGGAGACGCAAGAGGGAAGAGATATGGGAACATATGTATATGTATAACTGATTCACTTTGTTATAAAGCAGAAACTAACACACCGTTATAAAGCAATTATACTCTAATAAAGATGTAAAAAAAAAAAAAAAAGCCCACAGTTCTTTGTCTGTCATATAATACCATGCATATTCCTCAGCAGGGCATTCAAAGTCCTCCACATTCTGCCAACTCATCAGCCCTGCTACCTTCAACAACATAAAAAATATACTTAGGTCCAACTGACTCCTTTTTGCCCTGAAAAATACATATCCCTTTCTGCCTTCATTCCCATCTATATCTCCATTTGTTGAGAATGTAGTTATCCTAAAAATTTCAAAAGCTACCTCTTCCATGAAGTGTTCTCCAATTCCCTTAATGTGGAAATTATTTCCCTTTTGTAGGACTCAGAACACTCACTGTATGCATTTCCTATCACACATACATCAATGTGCCTTGTAATAGAGACAAAACTCGTCACCCCTTTGAGAGCCAGTCAAGATTATAGCCTTCTTAAAGACAGGACCCTCCTTTTTTCTTTTTCAGTATTTCAGCTTTGCTTTATTTATTTTTTATAATTGGGGTATAGTTGTTTTACAATGTTGTGTTAGTTTCTACTGTATAGTGAAGTGGAGTTCCCTGTGCTATATAGCAGGTTCTCATTAGTTGTCTATTTTATACATATTAGTGTATATATGTCAATCCCAATCTCCCAATGTATCCCAGTCCCCTTCCCTCGCTTGGTGTCCATACGTTTGTTCTCTATATCTGTGTCTCTATTTCTGCCTTGCAAACCAGTTCATCAAGACAGAAACTTCTATTACCCTTTTTTTTTTTTACATTTTTATTGGGGTATAATTGCTTTACAATGGTGTGTTAGTTTCTGCTTTATAACAAAATGAATCAGTTATACATATACATATGTTCCCATATCTCTTCTCTCTTGTGTCTCCCTCCCTCCCACACTCCCTATCCCACCCCTCCAGGCGGTCACAAAGCACACAGCTGATCTCCGTGTGCTATGCGGCTGCTTCCCACTAGCTATCTACCTTATGTTTGGTAGTGTATATATGTCCATGCCTCTCTCTCGCTTTGTCACAGCTCATCCTTCCCCCTCCCCATATCCTCAAGTCCGTTCTCTAGTAGGTCTGTGTCTTTATTCCTGTCTTACCCCTAAGTTCTTCATATTACCCATTTTTACCTCTCCTAAAAACTAGTACAGTCCCTAGTAGGGCTCAAGAATGTTTGTGGAGGGGTTTCCCTGGTGGTGCAGAGGTTGAGAGTCCGCCTGAGGATGCAGGGGTCGCGGGTTCGTTCCCCAGTCCAGGAGGATCCCACATGCCACGGAGCGGCTGGGCCCGTGAGCCATGGCCACTGAGCCTGCGTGTCCAGAGCCTGTGCTCCCGAAAAAAGAATGTTGGTGGAACTGAATTTTTTAAACTGTAGTCAAATAACACTTTCTGAAAATGATGAAGTAAATTTTTATCATCTCATAGGCTATATGGTCACCCCTAAATGGAAAATATTCTAGACAGCTATCAATGAATATATTACCCTGAAACATGACAGTATCATCATCATCAAAAGCAGAGTCTTCAAAAATGAAAGGCAATGGTGGAAAATCTTGAAATGTTAGAGGGTGATTGCATTTTGTTTGCACCAGATACAATAAGTAAGTTGGAGACATAAATTTGCCTCTGAGAGGCTGCAGTATTAAGACGTTTTGATTTGGGAGGAAATATGATTACTGTAGTTACCCAAGAAGAGGCATGACATAAGGAAAGCAATGTTTCAGAAACAATATTCTGGAAGAGGAATACAAAACTAAAGAGAAGAACGCAGAGACGCAATTAGAGGTGTGGCCCGGCAATGTCAGCTGAAGAGGGCCAGGAGGGGATCTATGACAGCAAAAATGAAGACAGAAAGGCACAGATACAAATTTAAAGTATATCAGGAGTTGAGTTAGGTAAGCTACAAAGAAAAGAAGAAATCAAGCATTTTAGGGATCAATTCTATTGTATCATAAATGTGTAGGATTCCCAAAGCACCTTGTGCATGTTTCTATTTAGCAAGTTGGGAAAAAGTGTGTTTTCTTTCTCATCCCAGCTAGCTTGGAGCCACTTAAGGGCAAGGACTATGTTGCATCCATCTTTGCAACTCCCGTGCCTAGTATAGGCACAGAGAAGGCCACAGAAAAAAATATTGTAGAACTGAATTGATGACAATTTATTATAGGTAAAAGGGAGGACTGAACCTGCACACGAAATTCAAAGAGTACCCTGGGGTGGTAGCTGATACACATATGTGTGTGAATCGGACAGTCTTCCAGAAAGGAGTAGTAATACTTTTGTTTCAGGATGTTTGCAACTATGGGGTGACCTTTTTAAGAATAGGGTTCAAAATTATTTTGAACATTACATAGCACCAAGCATAGTGCTGAGCATGCAGTGGATGTTCAATTAGAAATATTTTTAAATATATTTTTTTAAAAATCGACAATAAAAATCATCTTCATTTAATCATAAAATATTTAAGTAAAGTCCAGTGTTTTCAAAATCACATGAGATTTTCCCTTGCTAATGAATATTCTTTCTATATAGAGAAAAACACATAAGATGTGATGATGTTGGACTCTCATTTAGAACTGACTAGAGAAAAATGAAAAAGTTTTCCTTATATCCGATTTAAAGGAAAGGAAGAAGAGTTAGACTATAGATTATTCTAGTCAATTAAATAAAGTCTTTCTGAAAATATAAAACTAAAAATATAATTTGATTATCAAGATGTATCTTTTCTTCAATAATTAATTGCTTCCTGATTTCTGTGCACACTCTCTAGATTAATCTTCTGAATTCTCCTAAAATCAACTAATGTACTAATGAATCATATTTTGTATTACAAACTATTCATTTGATGCAGGAGTTAATAAAATTTTTCTGTAAAGGGCAAGATAAGTAATTATTTTAGGCTTGGCAGGCTACTTGGTCTCTGTCATAACTACTCAGCTCTGCTGTTGTAAAGGGAAAGTAGCCATAAACAATACATAAGCCAGTGAGTATGGTTGTGTTCCAATAAAATAACAAAGAAGGCAATGAGCCAGATTTGGCCCATAGCTATAATTTGCCAACACCTACTTTAGTCCATTATTTTTAAATTTATTATAAAAATTCTCAAATATACAGAAAACAAAGAGAAAACCATATGCTATCATTTAGCTTTAACAGTTAACGTTTTGCCATATTCACTTCAGCTATTTTATTGCTGAATTACCATTAAAAATATTTCTGGGACTTCCGGGAAGATGGCGGAAGAGTAAGACGCGGAGATCACCTTCCTACCCACAGTTACACCAGAAATACATCTACGCGTGGAACAACTCCTACGGAGCACCTACTGAACGCTGGCAGAAGACCTCAGACCTCCCAAAAGGCAAGGAACCCCCCACGTACCTGGTTAGGGCAAAAGAAAAAACTAAACAGAGACAAAAGGATAGGGACGGGTCCTGCACCAGCGGGAGAGAGCTGTGAAGGAGGAAAAGTGTCCACACACTAGGAAGCCCCTTCGTGGGTGGAGACTTCGGGAGGCGGAGTGGGGGAGCTTGGGAGCCGCGGAGGAGAGCACAGCAACAGGGGTGCGGAGGGCAAAGCGGGCAGATTCCAGCGCAGAGGATCGGGCCGACCGGAACTCACCAGCCGAGAGGCTTGTCTGCTCGCCCGCCAGGGCGGGCGGGGCTGGGAGTTGAAGCTCCGGCTTTTGTCGGAGCGCCGGGAGAGGACTGAGGTTGGCGGCGTGAACACAGCCTGCAGGGCGTTAGTGCACCGCGGCTAGCCGGGAGGGAGTCCGGGGAAAAGTCTGGACCTGCCGAAGAGGCAGGAGACTTTTGCGTCCCTCTTTGTTTCCTGGTGCACGGGGAGAGGGGATTGAGGGCGCTGCTTGGGAGAGTTCCGGGGACGGGCGCGAGCCGCGGCTGGAGGTGCGGAGCCCAGAGACGGACATGGGACGCTAGGGCCGCTGCTGCCGCCACCAGGAGGCCTGTGTGCGAACGCGGGTCGGTGGCCACACGCCCTTCCGGGGAGCCTGTGCAGCCCGCCACTGCCGGGGTCCCGGGATCCAGGGACGGCTCCCCCGGGAGGGCGCGCGGCGCGCCTCAGGCTGCAGCGTCGCGCCGGCCTCTGCCGCTGCAGGTCCGCCCCGCACTCCGTGGCCCTCCCTACCCCCCGGCCTGAGTGAGCCAGAGCCTCCGAATCAGCGGCTCCTTTAACCCCGTCCTGTCTGAGCAAAGAACAGACGCCCTCCGGCGACCTACACGCACAGGCGGGGCCAAATCCAAAGCTGAGCCCCTGGGAGCTGTGAGAACAAAGAAGAGAAAGGGAAATCTCTCCCAGCAGCCTCAGAAGCAGCGGATTAAAGCTCCACAATCAACTTGATATACCCTGCATCTGTGGAATACCTGAATAGTCAAGGAATCATCCCAAATTAAGGAGCCCTGTGGATGAAAGGCTCTTGGTGCTGCAGCCAGGAGTCAGTGCTGTGCCTCTGAGGTGGGAGAGCCAACTTCAGGACACTGGTCCACAAGAGGCCTCCCAGCTGCACATAATATCAAACAGCAAAAATCTCCGAGAGATCTCCATCTCAACGCCAGCACCCAGCTTCACTCAACGACCAGCAAGCTACAGTGCTGGACATCCTATGCCAAACAACTAGCAAGACAGGAACACAACCCCACCCATTAGCAGAGAGGCTGCCCAAAATCATAATAAGTCTACAGACACCCCAAAACACACCACCAGACGTGGACCTGCCCACCAGAAAGACAAGATCCAGCCTCATCCACCAGAACACAGGCACTAGTACCCTCCACCAGGAAGCCTACACAACCCACTGAACCAACCTTAGCCACTGGGGACAGACACAAAAAACAACAGGAACTACGAACCTTCAGCCTGCAAAAAAGGAGACCACAAACACAGTAAGATAAGCAAAATGAAAAGACAGAAAAACACACAGCAGATGAAGGAGCAAGATAAAAACCCACCAGACCTAACAAATGAAGAGGAAATAGGCAGTCTACCTGAAAAAGAATTCAGAATAATGATAGTAAGGTTGATCCGAAATCTTGGAGATAGAATGGACAATAGAATGGACAAAATGCAAGAATCAGTTAACAAGGACCTAGAAGAACTAAAGATGAAACAAGCAACGATGAACAACACAATAAATGAAATTAAAAGTACTCTAGATGGGATCAATAGCAGAATAACTGAGGCAGAAGAACGGATAAGTGACCTGGAAGATAAAATAGTGGAAATAACTACTGCAGAGCAGAATAAAGAAAAAAGAATGAAAAGAACTGAGGACAGTCTCAGAGACCTCTGGGACAACATTAAACGCACCAACATTCGAATTATAGGGGTTCCAGAAGAAGAAGAGAAAAAGAAAGGGACTGAGAAAATATTTGAAGAGATTATAGTTGAAAACTTCCCTAATATGGGAAAGGAAATAGTTAATCAAGTCCAGGAAGCACAGAGAGTCCCATACAGGATAAATCCAAGGAGAAATACGCCAAGACACATATTAATCAAACTGTCAAAAATTAAATACAAAGAAAACATATTAAAAGCAGCAAGGGAAAAACAACAAATAACACACAAGGGAATCCCCATAAGGTTAACAGCTGATCTTTCAGCAGAAACTCTGCAAGCCAGAAGGGAGTGGCAGGACATATTGAAAGTGTTGAAGGAGAAAAACCTGCAACCAAGATTACTCTACCCAGCAAGGATCTCATTCAGATTTGATGGAGAAATTAAAACCTTTACAGACAAGCAAAAGCTGAGAGAGTTCAGCACCACCAAACCAGCTCTACAACAACTGCTAAAGGAACTTCTCTAGGCAAGAAACACAAAAGAAGGAAAAGACCTACAATAACAAACCCAAAACAATTAAGAAAATGGGAATGGGAACACACATATCGATAATTACCTTAAATGTAAATGGACTAAATGCTCCCACCAAAAGACACAGATTGGCTGAATGGATACAAAAACAAGACCCATATATTTGCTGTCTACAAGAGACCCACTTCAGACCTAGAGACACATACAGACTGAAAGTAAGGGGATGGAAAAAGGTATTTCATGCAAATGGAAACCAAAAGAAAGCTGGAGTAGCAATTCTCATATAAGTTTTATATATATATATATATATATATATATATATGTAGTTTGCTTGAGTGCAGTGTTTTTTGTTTTCTGTACTGAATTCATTAGCATGGGTCGGTATAAAATTTAGCATAGGTCAATATGTAATTTGTAAACTAATAAGGTCTTAAAAGTGAGGAATTAAATCTTTTAAATTTAATTATTTATTGTAAAGAGCAGAATAGCATACATAAACAGGTGCCTAAGGAAAACTTGTATTCTAATATGGAACTCTCATGAACACCTTTTTTTTTTCTTCTAACGGTATGATAGTAGGCCATTTGATTATTTTTATGGCTTTAACTTTACAACAATGAAATATTCGTAAATTTTAAAAAGTATTTTTCTTTATTTGATGCGGGTGGGATACTGGAGAAATGAAAGGTCAAACACCTATTGAGGAATCCATACTTGTCTATATATTGTGTACTTTTATTTCAAGAACTGATTTAAAATTCCTAAAAGGATGCTATAATAAGTTATTATGCCATTTTACAGACTGAATTAAGTGAATTTCAGGGAGGTATGAAACTTGCCTAAGGCTATCCAGCTACCAAGCGGTAGAAGTGAGAATTAAATCCAGGTATACCTATCGCCAAAGTTTCTGCTCATCTCTTTACATCATCCACTTTTAATAGCCAATGCTTTCCTGCTTACAAATATGACTAAGGTTGCCAGACAGTCAACATTCCTTTTTAATCAGATAGAAAAATTACTGTTGACTCTCTAAAGACATATTCCTTTTCCATTAAGTGACTTTAGTTGTTCAAATGATACTTCCAGACAGTAGTAATCATACAGTTGGGGACTAAGAACAGAACTCAGGGATGTGTCTAGCAGTCAGTAAAGACCAACTGGGCTCACTGATGATATTTACGGTCATTTCCTCTAGACTAACATAATCTTATTAATAAGACCCTAATAATTCACAGTACTGCCCTTGCCTGATTGTTTGTTCTTCTCCCTCCACTCTCTCTTTCCCCATATTATTATTATTTTTGGCAATTTTTGGTGAATTAAATTCAGGGATTAGTACTCAGGAGTACTCGTCACAAAAGCAGAGAATCTTAGCTCACACCAAAGGAAGAAAATAGAGAAAAAGTATAAATTATATGAATACACACACATACACACATGTGCCAACTATATGCTGCACTTCTCCAAAATCTATTCGGTATCTGCACATTTACTGTATATTAGCAGTAAGACCAGAAATGAGCGTAACGCTCTGTTTACAAGGCACAGAAAAGAGACCCAAATATGGAAATTACTAGCAATGAGAATGGGGAAGAAAGACTACAACAAGGAATGTAGATGATATTTTTGTTTCCTAGCTATGATGCCAAATATTGAACTTTCAACTTGAGACAAGGAGGCCATAAAAAGTTGTATTAGTTTCCTAGAGCTGCCATGACAAAGTACCAGAGACTGAGGAGGTTAAACAACAGAAATTTACTCACTCACAGGTCTAGAGGCTAGAAATCTGAGATAAGGTGTCAGCAGGATTGATTTCTTCTCAAGTATCCCTTCTTGGTTTGTAGATGCCATGTTTTCCTTTTGTCTTCACATGGTCTTCTCTCTGTGCATGTCTGTGTCCTAATATTTTCTTTTTATAAGGACACCAGTCATAGTGGATTAGAGCCCACCCATTTGACCTCATTTGACCTCAGTTACCTACTTAAGGGCCTTATCTCCAAATACAGTCATATTACCAGGTATTGGGGGTTAAGACTTCCACATATTAACTTGAGCAGGACACAATTCAGCTGATAATAGAAGATAAGAGTAATTTAAGCAAGTAAGTAACTGTTGTTTACAGTGAGTTGCTTAAGGATATGAATTTACTCAAGAAAAACAAGAAGAAATTACATAACACTGTACGTTATACAAAGATATTAAATTAATCATCATAACATCCTGTGAGATGGGCATTAAATTATACCAAGCAAGATGAAGCAACTTATCCGGAATTGTATAGTTGGTACTTTCCAGAATTTAAACCAGGTATTTTCCCAGTTCCACTCTACGTTTTATATTCATTTCATTAGTTGAAATGAATTTTGAGTCTTCATTTTGCTTAGTTTCTGAAGTTACATGGGGATAGAATGGAGTTGGATCTTTTCAGTGACATTCACACATGGGGAAGGAAATTGAGTCCAGAAGCTTCAGCAATGTTTCCATGGAGAACACTAACAACAGAACCAGAAACACCGTTATCCTTTTGGTTCAGTGATCTTTCCTGAAGCACTACAAGAATCAATCTTAAGAAGCCCAGTGCTTTCCAAACTTTCACCAATGGGCTCTGTAGGGTCCTCTAACAGTATCTAAGAGACTAACTAGTTTCACATCCCAAGCCACTTAAGACAAGGAGTTCTGATTGTTCTCTGTGAGGAAATCAAGTGACAATCATAGCTGGTGATTTAGGATAGTTTCTTCAGGGCCCAGGCAAAACCTAATACACAGTAATAATCATTGTTAACTGCATCTTTGACAAGGATTAATCAGGTATCAAAGAGGTCTATAAATTGGGAGAAATTATGATCAAAGAGAAACATAGACCACAGATATTTAATTAATGCTCAATTATTTATGAGTTTAACTTTGGTTAACCTAATTTTCCTTCTTCTAGACAATTTCCAATTCGTCTCCACAAAGAGACCAGAATAAGCACCTTCCAATACAGGATTTATTGTGTTGCTTTAATTTAAAGCATACAGTGACTTCTACATTCACTCCACCAAGTTTTGCCAGGAGAGAAAAGGAGACGTTATAGTTTGTCTTGAATTAGATATGCCACCATACTTGACTTAGCTCATCCTACTGGAAGCACTTTGAGGGCAGATTCTACAGTCTTGCCTTACATCCTCTACGGAATCAAGCCAAGGGAATCACACACAGTTACAGCTGGAAAAACATTTGTTCTGGGTTAATACTTTTAGCCTTTACCACCAAGACTTTATCACCAAGACCTACCTTTACAGTCTCGAAACAGGAGACCTTCTTGCCTTCCCTTTTCATATTGACTAGGAAGGTAAAGGGAAGAACTGAGAAGTACCCAAAGTCAGCTAGCAGCCAGCACAGATAAATCATCGGTGGAGATAGTGTTTCTTTCAAAAGGTATAAACATAAGAGGAAGTCCTAGTGTTTGAAGCAACTGTGCATAATAAAATTCCATGAAAACCTAGAAATCCAGATGCAGATCAGTAACATATTGGTTAAATAAGCTGTTATGTTCATGCAATGGACAAGTGTACATACATTAAGAAGAATGAGATACTCTTTTCTATGAGATTCTCTTTTCACTGAACTCATCAGTGCTGCAAACACAATGTTACATAATACTTTTTCTTTAACATTATACCAGGCATCCTCATCTTGTCCTGCATTTATTGCCAGTGTTACTAAAGTCTATCACTTACCTCTTTCTCTTTTAGACATATAATTTCTTCTTATTTTGGAAGCATTCATCAATCCCTATTTTACTCTTTCTTTTAAATTACAAATGAATATTGAATTTTATAAAATATCTTTTGGGGGATATTTCAAGTGATTGTATACTTTTGCTCTCCTTTGACCTTGTTATATGGTAAATTATATTTTGTTATTTTATATTATGCTATTTATTATATATTGTATTATGTTTACTAATGACATTTAATATATTATAATTACATTATTTTTAAGGTAGCATTTTGTTTTAGATAGACAAAACAACCAGTGGGATAGGAAGCATCTTAAAATTAGATGCGAGAGCATAAGGGAATTGAGATTAAAATAAAATTCACGTTTTGGAAAAAAAAAAAAATATTTCTGTCATCATGAGATTTTGTTCCTACATAATTTAGCATGTATCTTTAAAAATACATATCAATAAATATATTAATAAATAGAAATATAATTAGCCAATCATAATCAATTGTATAATTTTATATAATTATAATAAATAAATATCATCATAAATATAAATTAATTGATACAATAAATGATATTAATAAATCATTAATAAATAAATAAGACATAGTACTAATAAAAGTTATAATAATTCCCCAACAGTCTATATTTAAAATTCCCCAAAGAGCCCCAAAGTTATTTCTTTCTCTTTTTTTTTAACATCTTTATTGGAGTATAATTGCTTTACAATGGTGTGTTAGTTTCTGCTTTATAACAAAGTGAGTCAGCTATACATACACATATATCCCCATATCTCTTCCCTCTTTTGTCTCCCTCCCTCCCACCCTCCCTATCCCACCCCTCTAGGTGGTCACAAAACACCGAGCTGATCTCCCTGTGCTATGTGGCTTCTTCCCACTAGCTATCTATTTTACATTTGGTAGTGTATATATGTCCATGCCACTCTCTCACTTCGCCCCAGCTTACCCTTGCCCCTCCCCACGTCCTCAAGTCCATTCTCTGCATTTGCGTCTTTATTCCTATCCTGCCCCTAGGTTCTTCAGAACTTTTTTTTTTTTTTTTTTAGATTCCATATGTGTGTGTTAGCATACGGTATTTGATTTTCTCTTTCTGACTTCACTCTGTGTGACAGACTCTAGGTCCATCCACCTCACTATAAATAATTCAATTTCATTTCTTTTTATGGCTGAGTAATATTCCATTGTATATATGTGCCACATCTTCTTTATCCATTCATCTGTCGATGGACACTTAGGTTGCTTCCATGTCCTGGCAATTGTAAATAGTGCTGCAATGAACATTGTGGTACATGTCTCTTTTTGAGTTATGGTTTTCTCAGGGTATATGCCCAGTAGTGGGATTGCTGGGTCATATGGTAGTTCTATTTTTAGTTCCCAAACTTATTTCTGTAGCTGTTTTGTTCAAACCAGGAATCCCATTAAGTATCAGCCATTGCATTTGATTGTTATACACAAAGTCTCAGTTAATCTAAAGCAGCCTCCATCCCCAGACTTTTTTGTGACTCATTGAGGAATAGTCTGACTTTAAACAATGTGAACAAGACCTAGAATCAAGGGACTTCCCTGGTGGCACAGTGGTTAAGAATCTGCCTGCCAGTGCAGGGGACGTGGGTTTGAGCCCTGGTCCAGGAAGATCCCACATACTGCGGAGCAACTAAGCCCGTGCGCCACAATTACTGAGCCTGTGCTCTAGAGCCCGCAAGCCACAACTACTGAGTCCACATGCCACAACTACTGAAGCCTGCGCGCCTACAGCCCGCGCTCAGCAAAAAGAGAAGCCACCGCAATGAGAAGCCCACACACCGCAAAGAAGTGTAGCCTCTGCTCGCCACAAGAGAAAGCCCACGTGCAGCAACAAAGACCAAACACAGCCAAAATAAAAATAAACAAAATAAATAAATTTATTTTTTTAAAAAGACCTGGAATCAATACATCTCATAGGAACATTAATATAGAGGGAAATACAAACGTTTCTGTTCCTATTATCCTTAACATTTATCTCAATTCTCCACTTTTAACATTTAAAAAAAAATCTTTCACCTATTTTTTAAACAATTTCTAGAGCTGATTAAGGTAATTTAGGTACATATATGACACCGGAGGCTCACATATAACATAAAAACATATTCCAAAGTTTTTCTCTGAAATATATGAGTCCATGCTATGGGTGCTGTGTAAATGAAGGGAGATAGAATAGTCACTTTAATAAGGCTTAAGAAATTCTAGATCAGTAGAATCCATCACCTCTTGTGAAAGATGCTGATTATTTTGTCTTTCAAGAGGGTATTACAGTATCCCAAGCTGTGAAAAAAATATAGAAATGTAGACACTTGGGTTGACATTCTAGGGTGTGCTATGCCTTATGAGAGAGCAAAATTATCTCCCAGAAGAATTTTGATCCTTGTGAGGAAATCTGTCAGCTTACCAGAAAACACCAGAAAAAAAAAAACAAACAGAAAAATCACCCCAATTTTCATAAAATTCCCATAAAGTGAGAACTGTTGGTATGTAAGTGGAGGTGCACATAATGAACATTGTTCATAGTAGAAATAGGGTACAGTGAGACCAGAGAGAAGAAGCAACCTTATACAGCACTTATGCCACAGTGGGGTGTGAGGTTACAGATAAGGGGCCTGGAAGAAATACCTGAGAAAACATGACCATAGAAATGAGAGAGGTGTGTGCTCTTGCCTACCTATGTTTTAAAGTTTCTCAATTCATTGGTATTAAGAAATAGGATCAGCAAGGAGTCAAAAATAAGGGACTTGGCAACTGAGATAACAGAAATGCATAAAGGAAAAGGAATCAAATGTGCTGACTGGAAAAGTAGAAAGCTAGAGTTCCCTCAACTGAGCAAAAGAATAGGGTAGATTTAATTAGAAGGAGCTGACTTTATAAAGAACAGGAATTAAGACTTGGGATAAGATGGAAGATAATAAAAGCAGTGATGCTCTAACCTCTCTGCACTGGGCAATATGGTAACCACTGGCCACATGTGGCTATTTAAATTTAACTTAAAAATTCAGTTCCTTAGTCCTATTAGTTACATTTCCAATGTTCAATAGCCACATATGGTTAGTGGCTACCATAGTGGATGCACAGATAGAGAATGTTTCCACATTTCAGGAAGTTGTCTATTGAACGATACTGTTCTAAGGACATTAAGATGAGTAGGAAAGAAAAAGGCAGAGAAAGAGATGAAGGAGGAGGGATGGTGGTTCATAAACTCCCTTCCCCATTTCTTGCTTAATGTCACTAGTTCTCATGTGACAATTAACATAGCCACTGTTCTGCAGCATCGGAGTTCTGCCACACCTCCTCTCCAGAAAGCTGCTGGAGACTTTGCTGCCTTAGGATGCTCTAGTTGGTTGGTACCGTGGAACAAGGCCTTGAGTTACGGGTGGAGTCAGAACTGGGTGTGGGGAAGAGTCATTCCATGGATGAAGAGGCCCTGTGTACATCTTAGCACCACGCCCAGAATTCAAGGTGGATAAAACATTCACTGGCCGGTGGAAAGCTTGCAGGAGCAAGTCCTTTCGCCTCCAGTGCCCAGTGAGTCTTCAGTCATTCATGGTCAGACGGTCCTACTACTAATACATTACTCAGACTAAGTCATAGGTCGATACTTACGTTCTATCTTACTTGATGAATAAGAAATTTGGCCTGATCATCTCCTTTTATTTTATTAATTCACATCAATCAATCCCTATCATAAGCATTCTTATGCACTTCAAGTAAATACAGGGAGCCTACCTCCTTCCCTCTAAACTCCATGATGAATAGCATGAAATTTCAAGTCATTGTGGAGGAACCTTCTTTGCCACATACCTGCAGTGAAATGACAGCATTCTAGAGAACCTCTGACCCTCAGAGATATCCTTCCTTTCTGGGACAATTTTTAACACCTTTTGACCATAATCAACATCTTATCAGATAGATCTCTTTTTCCAGACTGCCATTTCGATCTCCATAGACTTCCTGCCACTCACAATATTTATACGAGACATTGCCAGGTGAACAGGAGGTTACCCCCAGAACACTTCCAAAGGCTTCCCTGTGAGAGTCATTATTTATTTTCACAGACTTCAGGGCTGCATTCAGTTTCCTGTTTGCATGTGTGGGCAGCCTTTTCTCCAGTGTATTCCCTGTGCTCTAATTGGTTCACTATATAGATTCTTGGCTCTGGGCTCGGGAATCGTCATTGACTTTTAACCCACCTCACCTGAAGAACAGCTTTCTGTGTTTCCATTTTTAAAATTATCAACAGGACTTTAATTGGTGGATTTGATTGTTTACTTTTAAGCTGGTTTAGTGATATTTTAAATTTTGTTTTACTGCATTTGAAGAGGACAGAAACTTAAAGAGAGAAAAATAATTGGGGAAGGAAGATATTCATTTAGAGAGAACACAGAGACTTCCCTGGACTTAGGCTGGTCACTTAAAAGGGATTGTGATTTATGCAAGGAACATTATAAGTATCACAGTTTTGCTTGTATGAACTAATGCTTTAAAAAATAATCCTCACTTTTACATTAGCAAATTTTCTGTCTCTTAAAAAATAGCTTAGAAAATGACTGTTTCCTAAAGACCACTGAAATGGAAAGTTTATAATGTTCTACTGTGATCTGAAGATCTGGCAAGGAGCATGGGCCAGATAATCCTCTTTGAATAATATAAACTTCCAGACTCCACTTGCCTTTTTAGCATGGGAAGAAGCTAAACAACCTGTAAATAAAGCATAGGGTGAAAAGTCCCTATCAGTTGTACAACTCTCCACACTTCTGATCATTTTAAATGCCTACCACTGGAAACCTTCAATAAAGGAATGAATCTTCCATGCCTCACAAAGAGCTGCCTTTCAGCTAGAAGAGGGTGTGTCCCCAAGCTTTTACCCGAGAGCAATGATGATCTTGTTAAGCGCTGCAATGAGACCAGCCCAAGTTTTTAGGGTGGGGATCTAGACAGGTTATACGCACATTCAGACCTGCTCCCAGAGAAGAAAGAAACACCTCAAAGCCTGCACATAAGAACATCTACTGAGAAATTATTTTAAGCAGACACCAGCTGAGTGGGGGGAGGAAAAAGAACAGAGAAGAACAAACAAAACTCCCTTGGTCTTGGATGTAAGAGAACCCAGCAGCAATGAACTGGCCCTTCTTCAGAACAGCTGCAGTGCTGTTCATTTTCCTGGTAAGTGGATCCTGTTAAAAACTTTCCATCATCATTTCACTGTAAACAAGTGAGGACTTTAAATGTTTTTTTATGTTACTTCCAACCTAAACCCGTTAAAGGTTTATGTTAATGATAAGGTGATTTTATGAATTAGATTTTTAAATAGTGTTTCTCTCCTTAATTGAAGACTCAAGATCATATTAACGCATCAGTGTTAACTCATCATATCACATCTCTGACATCGAAGTCATTGCTAAGTCATGCCAGGAAAACACTGAATTTGGGAAAGTCATATCACTACTTAATAGCATTTTGTTGTTCAAATTCTCTTTTGCAGGTAGGCTTTGAAAACTAATCTCACAGGTGTATCTTGATTTTTAACCTAGACATTTTCCCATACTTTTGGTATCTTTGCTAGTAGATTCACTCTAAATTTTAAAACATAAAATTAGGATCCATACAAATTAAAATCATAGCTGTTTGTGACTGGCTTCACCATCCAAACAATCTCAACGGTTCCATATGTGGTTGGGGGTCCATATCACTAATATCAGAAGCCCCACAGTGATAAACTATAACTTCATTTAAAACAACATTTTTTAATTTCAAAAAGAACGGCAGTACAGGAGATTTATAAATGACATAGTAGGTGAAGGAATGGCTATAATAAAGGAGTAAGTATAATTATTATGATACTGGTTCTTACTACTGGAAGGTCAGTAATGACTGTGACATAAAAGTTGTACATTTTATGATCAGAGAAATGTAACAGAATGCTTTATCATTGCCCCCCTACATGTTACTAGTCTTCTCTTTAGAGATAATTCTAAGGGAAACACCAGTGTGTTGCCTCAATTTCACTTATGTTGAAAAACTGAAAATCTTAGTCTTTATCACAATAAGGTTAATATAATCCAAAGAGATGAGTGTCAGGTAAATTGTCCTACATTTTGGCAAGATGTAGTGCTGTGGTGCATATGTGTCTCTACTTGTTTAATTTTTGAACTGGATTGTTGGGTTTCTATAATAACAAGTTAGATCTTTGATTCAACATATGCTGGTTAACTTGAATTCACTTTTAATTGAGAGGCCATAGCCAGTGAATTTAGTTATAAATGAGCATCAGTAAGCTGTAGCTGTAGTTCCAAACTGCCCTTCAAACATTAGCCTTATTCCATGGACGTGATCCTGAGGATGAGACGATATCATAATTTGGGACACAGCAGGGATTAATGAGCACCACAGAGTACATCATTTGAACATAGGAGTGCTTGTTAATTATGCAATAATAAAATACTTTTATTTTTAATTTCATATAAACTTGATCCAATTAAGGCCTATTACAGCGTCAGTTGATTAAAGTTTATTCAGATGCTTATATACTTTCATTGAATCTATAAGATGCCTTCTTTTACTATTTTTATGATTATTTCTAACTAATTACATCCTATAAAATTCCTTTAAACAGCCAATTGTAACTAGTCGTTCTTCAGTACAATATATCATTTTATCAGAATCATGTATCCTCATTGAACTTTCTTTGTAGAGAGATTTCTGGGCATTTGTACTTTATTTTCTTTCTTTTTAAAAAAATTATTTATTTATTTTTGGCTGCATTGGGTCTTTGTTGCTGCACGTGGGCTTTCTTTAGTTGCGGGGAGCAGGGGCTACTCTTCCTTGCCGCTTGTGGGCTTCTCATTGCGGTGGCTTCTCCTGCTGTGGAGCACGGACTCTAGGCATATGGGCTTCAGTAGCTGTGGCTCGCGGGCTCTTAGAGCGCAGGCTCAGTAGTTGTAGTGCACAGGGCTTAGTTGCTCCGCAGCATGTGGGATCTTCCCGGGCCAGGGCTCGAACCCGTGTCCCCTGCATTGGCAGGCGGATTCTTAACCACTGCACCACCAGGGAAGCCCTGTACTTTATTTTCTGAGTCTGGATAGTTTTTGTTTGTTTATATGTAGGTTGTTTGTTTGTTGCCATATTTTGCTTTGGAATCAATCATAAGTTTCTCATACACCTTACGAAAATTATTTCTCAAAGAATTTATAAAGAATTGAGATGTTTCATTTCATGTTATCGTAACATTTTTTGTAAAACATTTCACTTTCTGAGGTTTAGAAAATCACAATTAATTTTTACTACTGATTTTACTACCAGATGATTTGGATAAATGTCCTTTGGAGCTATCCAATATATTTTTGCTTTAAAATACTTTTTTTCTGAAAATTAACCATCACTATAGCAAACTCTTCCTCTTACTTTTCTGCTTGCCTTATTCTGAATGTTTGCTTTTACCAATTAAAAAAAAAGAAAGAAATCTATGTAGTCTTTATATTCTTCTCTGCTCAAAGTTGGTAAGTGAAAATCTACATTAGGGAGCATATTTGGACAATTTTGAAGACCTTTAAGACATTTAAGCGGGTAGTATCTTTAATGCAAACCCACTGAGAGCTGGGCAACCATGTATTTACAAGTATGTTGTGTAGTCTGCTCAATGTACCTTTAAGTTTTAGACCTTGTTCAAATTAATGGGTTAGATCAGGCAGAATAAAGCTGAAGAACCTGCTCTTATAGAGACCAAGATTGTCACAGGACTATTCCATTATTTGGACAAGTTGGCTGGACAGACAATAGTTTGCAGCTGTTATAACACTGCAAGCCAAATAAATGATGTTGATGCTACATTTATTTTTCTTTCTTTATCGTTTCCATGAGATTAGTGTGTGTGGCTGGCAGGGGGCTGATGGGTGGTTTGAATGAATTCTAGACCAGAAAACAATGTTACCTTTGCATCAAATATAAGAAATCTCTGTGAATGGCTGTAACAGTGGTATAAGATATGGCATGGTGACTGTGGGAAAGCAAAGTAGAACCAGTAGAATTTTTATAGTTCTATTGATTTCTAAAACTTACTTGTGACTTTACCTGGTCCCATCAGTCACCTCAAATCAATACAAATCTCAAGGTGTCTTTTTCTATAAAAGCCAACTTCTGCAGCTTACACTCAAAGAACAAATAAACCTATCTTATCTATTACCAGGATTGATCAGTTTTTCAGTTCATCATACCAGCCTAGCTTCTCTTCTTTCCATGGTTAATACTTCCTTTAAAAAAAAACTCTTCTGACCACCTGATAAGCTAACTCCACAATTTGAACTTAGCTGAAATTATTAAGGATAAAGCAGGTGTTTTTAGAGTATTTCTCAGGACCAGGGCTAAAATACACAGAATGTAATATATACCTTATTACATAATTCATCAACTTAATGTGAACCAGTCATCTTAAATTTCCATAATTGTGTTCATTGATGCCTAAAGCAAGAGAAGGACTAACAAACTAGTACAGACCTAACAGAAGAGAAGCAAAAGAGAGGATTCTTTATGCTTTCTTGTGCACATATTACAGTGATACATATTATAGACATTAGAACTTCAGTAAAATATTTTTTTAAATTTTATTCATTTATTTATTTATTTTTGGCTGTGTTGGGTCTTCGTTTCTGTGCGAGGGCTTTCTCTAGTTGCGGCGAGCGGGGGCCACTCTTCATCGCGGTGCGCGGGCCTCTCACTATCGCAGCCTCTCTAGTTGCGGAGCACAGGCTCCAGACGCGCAGGCTCAGTAGTTGTGGCTCACGGGCCCAGTTGCTCCACGGCATGTGGGATCTTCCCAGACCAGGGCTCGAACCTGTGTCCCCTGCATTGGCAGGCAGATTCTCAACCACTGCGCCACCAGGGAAGCCCCAAGTAAAATATTTTATAGAAAATGGAAGCAGCATTTCAGTTCACCTGTTAAGTTTATAAATTGTATTTAAGCAAAATGATGATGCTCTTAAAAGCTTTGGAATTTCACAGCAGATTTAGGATCACCATGTTCTTTCACTTTTATGAAAATAGGGAGTACAAATTTGTCATCGTTTAATTGGTTTGAGTTGCCACAGAGTAAAACATTTTGCTGTGTCTGATTTAGGTAATAAAAAACCTAAAGAACTAGGAAATGCTAACTGGATAAATCTGAAGGCATGGCCCCTAAAGGACAAGATTTACCTACTTAACAAGGCTCTGTCTATACCCAGAGCACTTAATTTCTGATAACTCTCTTCTCCACTACACATTCTTCAAGGACACTGTTGCTGAGGTTCCCTGTGTCCTAACAGGCATTGCCTAACACAGAAGCAGGGTGCATGCTCACTACTGCAGTTAGACTCACTATGCTTCCCTCAGTGAGGGAACACCCTTACAGAACACTGGGTCATGTCACCCTTGCTGGCTATGCTTGGCATGCAAGGTCCTTTAATGGACTTAGGCAAGTCAAAGTGGTTTAAATGCCACTGGCTGCTCATCCATACTCTCAGTTGGTCTATGAGCACAGGGCACAACCTTGTCTAATGAAAAACCACATCTTCAGAAATTAATGGCTGCCTGCTGCTCATAAAACGACTTGACTGTAAGTTATTGGAGGGCAGGTTCTGTTCTGATTCACATTGGTATCCTTCACAGTGCCTTGCACCAGTGCAAGGTTGCTCAGTAGATGTCTAATTCACAAAGTAGAGGCATCAAAAGGGAATTTGGGGCTAGTTTATCTTTTTCTCCCCCCACACACTCCAAAAAATCATCAGGGCATTAAACATGAAAATAATCACGCTGAATTTCCCTAACATGTATTTTTACGATGCACTATTACATTTACATTTAATCTAAGGCTTACCATAATAGTTTTAGGGCTTAAGCCCTTTGAAAGTCTTAATCCAGCCTTGGGTCCACACCCAAGTATGGATATACATTTGATACGTATTTGTCAAATAAACAAATAAACCAATAAACAAATATGAGGAATGAGCTATCAAGGTGCTGTCAACTCCAGACTGATAGCTATTGTCCAAGTAATACAAAGGAAAGACAAAACAGGAGGTTTTTTTAAAAGAAGCAAATTATTATATTTTAGCTTTATCTCAGGTTCATCCTTGTGATGTATATAACAGTTAAACACATCAGAATTTGATGCTTAAAAAACTATCAAGAGACTGTGGAAGACTACCTTACAATTATTAAATGCAAGAGGTTTTCCTTATAAAAATCACTTACTACTTTCAAGACCATTTTTATTATATGCAAAGAAATGTAAACCTCAATATCAAAAGAAATAACTAAAAATGAGTATAATTAGAGAGTCATTGAAATTAGCATGCAATTTTGTGTCTTGTGGCTTTTTAAAAAAGTACGTGGATTGGCTCCTAAAATAATGATTCAGGGAGGACTCACTGAGGATGCGCTGTAAGTGAATTATGCACTGCTTTCTTAGAATGTCTTAATTGGAAAGGGCTTTAGTCTCATATACAGTTGAGGAAACTGAGGCACCGAATGGCTAAGCGACTCACCGCAACACCCATAGGCAGAGGTCAAGAGAGGTGAGATGTACTCAGCTTGACAACGCTGTCTTCATCTCTAAGTGATTCTCTGTCACAGTCTCCACAAAACATATTCCCAACTCATTTCAGAATTGAAACTAGTCCCCTAATTGCCCCCAAATAACCTTATCTTTGTTCTAGGGACAAGGTCTAGATCATTCAGGATAGTGTCCTTCAATTTCTCTCTCCAATCAAGTGATTTTCATCTCCATCCTCCTCTCTTCCCTACTCTCTGTCTTCAAAGTCCTTTCTTTCTGCCTATTCCCTCCCATTCTCCCCATCATGACATCTCCAAGGACTTTCATTCTGAACCTCTCCGCTTTCAAATGAAAATTTCTTTCTCTCCTCTTTCTCGTCCTTCAAAAACCCATCTCCCTCTCCCAAAATATTCCCTTGGACACTACGTCTAATTCTACCATCACATATTTTTGTTGGTTTTTTTTTAATCACCAAACTTCTTAGAAAAGTGACTATCTTTATGCCCTCGGGAATTCCCTGACTGTCCAGTGGCTAGGACTCCATGATTCCACTGCAGGGGGCACGGGTTCGATCCCTAGTCAGGGAACTAAGATCTCACATGCCTCGCAGCACAGGCAAAAGAAAATAAAATGGTTTATGTCCTTTTCCCCTCCATCTTATTCCCCAGTTTCTTTCAGTCAGAAAGGGCCTGTTCCATCCAACTGAAAGCATCTAGTTCAAGGTCACAGAAAATCTCAGATTTCCTCAGGATTCACTCTGCTCAACTATTTCATATCTGATACAGTTCACACCCATCTGTCTTTCACTTTTCCCTTCCTTTGACATCCTTGATATCCAATGATATTTTCTTCCTATTTTTTTCAGCCACTTCTTCTTTTTTCTCTTTTTGTTTCTCATTTCTTGTCATTGTTCCCAGTTATATAAATGTAGGGAATCCCCTAGTTTCATTCTCACCCACAGGCTGTTTCTTTGCTGTATTCTTGAGGGATTTCAAATTCTCACATGATTTCAACTAACCTACCTGCGAAGATATTCCTCCATATATCAGTCTTGGACCACCATTGTTCATGGTGCCAAGTCATATTTCAAACTGCTAAGCATCTTTGCCCAGGCCTTTCTCTAGCATCTCAAACTTGATGTGTTCTAACCAGCTAAATTCTGCTATGGCCTTGCTCCTGATCTGCCCATTTAAAACTGCCACCACCTGAGTTTCTTCCCTCTCTTGACTCCCACATCCCATTGGTTCTCAAGCCCTGTCAATTTCAACCATGCAGTATCTCCCCCTTGATCTTGCCCTGTCTGTTCCCATGGCCACTGCTCCTGTTCAGCTTCTCATCTCTGGCCTGATTTCATGCAAAACACTCAGCTGCTGGTGGCCTGTAATCACTGACTCTTCCCACCACTCCCACCAATTGTTGGCAGAGTAATCTTTTAAACCCACAATTTTATCATGCCTTTACTGTGATCAAAAAACTTCCATATTTTCCTACTGCACACAGGGATTTGATGTCAGAATTGAAAAGGTAACTGTATATAATTTAGTCTACCCCCACCATTTCACAAATGAGAAAACTAAAGCTCAGAGAATCGAGGAAGTACACTGTTTTCTGACTCTACCAAGTCCTCCTTTTATCTCATGGTTTTGCCTTTGAAAGTCCAAGAGTGACATTGTTTCAGAGTTTTTTCTGGACTCGGAGCAAATCACAATAAAGTTATGTCAACAAAACACATTTTTAAGCAGTCTCGGCAGTTTTTTAATTACTAATCCAGTTGAGAGCCTGACACTGTGGTGAAACCTGTTTGGTCTTCTGCCTAAGTTGCTACTCATGGGAAAAAGAATGACCCAGCTCCATAAAGTTGCAAGGTTTCTGAGTCATCTGGCATAGTTCTCCAAAACAAACAGCAGGCACTGACACTTCAGTGTGGTAACGGAAGTACAAGACAGGTAACAGATGCATACACAACTCTGTAGCTATGAAGAAATGGCTTCCAAACAGACAAATTAGATACACCCACACCCCAGTCGTCCCACTTCTACAAACAAGAGCAAAAAGTGTTCAAGAGTTCAGAGGTAGCAAGAAATACACATTTGCATTAACATCACTTCAATTCTGTGCCCAAGAAGGACTCTACAATAACATTTCAGTTACTTGTCCAAAGTAACTTGGATGATTTGGGCCATTTATTTTCCTACCCCCTCCCCTACCCCATAGTATTACTATTATTGTTGTTGTTATTATTTTATATAAGCCTTCCTAATTCACAAGGATATTATGAGATTAGATTAAAATCAGAATTATTTTGAATTCTCAAAGTTGTAATAATGTCAATTCTTTGTAGTATATTTTACTTAGTAATTTACTTGGAATAGGCTCTTATACTTTATTGTAAAACCCACACCTCAAGAACAAATTTAGGCTGAATTGTTCTGGATTGTATTTAGCCCTAAATTAATATCCAAACCTCAATTTCTTCATCTGTAAAATGGAGACAATTATAGTATTGACCACATGTACTAATGAAGATTGAATGCACGGATTTCTCTAAACACATTGCCTAGTACTTAGTTATCATTCAGTGAACTGTAATGGTGATTAATGGTAATGATTAACATTAAACAGATACCAGGAGTGTATAATTCCTATAATAAAAACATTATCTCTTTACACACTCATATTAACCATAAACACATATTTTCCTGAATTATCAATTATGGCAATTTTTAAAAATATGTACTTGGAGACTAAAATTTTATTTTTCTTTAATGGTGAAATTGAAACTAACTGTAAAAAGTAATTTACTACATTTTGAAATTACTATTATTCGTATTTTTTAAAATGCAAACTATAATTTCTTTTATCAGCAGTCCAGATAAAATCTAACTGTGATAACAGTTTTCATAATTAGCAATTCTGAAAAAAAAAACAGATAAAGTTCAAAACTTCTTATTTAGGGAAAAATAAAAGCTAAGAATTTACACTATCTTTAATGATTCTAAATTAAATTTAATAAATATAGACAAACCCTTCAAATCCACACCTAATTTTTAGATAGATATTTTACAATGTCCTAAGCATATTGATATATTAGACTTAATATATAAGTGTGTGTGTTTTTAGAAATGCCTTTGTTTCTAGAGAAAAATAATTTAAATTATATGTATGATTTTCACTAGAAATCATATGTAAAGATCAAGGCCAGAGTTGAAACTAGGCAGAGCTCTGTTTGACTAGCTCACTTGTTTGACCGGGAAATTGTTTAATGCAGGAGAAAAGACTAATGAAAGTTGCTTATACAGCAATTTGTCCCTACAGTCTTGTAATTTATTTTCATTGCTATGGAAGGATGCATTTATATCATCTGTTTTGTTTAGTGCCAACAATAAAATACCAAATATGAACTCATTTTTACATAAAGAAAATTGTTTTTATTTTAGAACTTTTTATTCTCATATTTCAAAGCAAATTAAAGATTTATCACCTTAAGATTTTCAAGAATACTAGAAAATCTTCCATCTAGAATTGGACAGTGAAAAAGCAAATATTCCAAAGCTTTCCTGATATTTTCTCCTTTATATCCTTTCTTTACTCCAAATTTTGTTTTCTGTTTCCATCCTTGGCTAGTCAGATCCCAAAACTATCATCAAATATTTTAGTATCATAACATGCTGTTGAATCACTAAATAGCATCCGAGTATCTCCAGCTCTTCAGGCACAAGATTTACTAAGAGGTCCTGAGTTCCCAACTCTCATTCTCCCTGGGTTCTAGCTTCAAATGTCCTAGCTCATATGATTACAAGTATCTGCATAGGCTAAGAATGAAAAAGAGGTTAACAATAAAAGTAATGAAAAGAATAGTAAAATTGAAAGGTAAAAACCAAACATAAAGGAATCCTTAGCATAGTCATCAGAACTTGAGAGATAAAACTAGATTCACCTGCTAATGACTCACAAGACTATTGCTTAATTTTTTTTAAGCAGTGAGATTGCATGCATTACAAAGCATTCAGTTAAAAATTAATTATGGTTATCTTATTTTTTATAGGTGGTGCTGGAAGTTAACAGTGAATTTCAAATCCAGGTAACATATAGCAAATTAATTTTTTCCAAATTAAAAATAAGAAAAATGGTTTGGGAGAAGCAACATATTTTCCAAAGACAATTCATCCTTATAAGTAAAGTTAATGTGATGCTAAAATTAATAGATTATCAAAATTACCAATTTTCCCAATGAAACATCCTCTCTTTCTGACATTATAATTACCCCATCCTCCAAAAGCTCCAGTGGAATGTGAATTATGAATAAAAGTTAATAGATACTATTACTTTATCCTGCCCACCCAAGGTCAGAGATTATAACAGTAAAAATGGCACCATCAAGTGGCGTTCCATCAGGAGGCAAAAACGTGAGTGGATCAAGTTCGCTGCAGCCTGCCGTGAAGGTGAGGACAACTCAAAGAGGAACCCAATCGCCAAAGTAAGTATCAACCCCAAAGCATAAAATCGAAAATCAGAATGGATGGAGTTAAATTTTCAAAAGAACCTATCTTTTAAATATTTTATGAACACATCTCACTGAGAAATTATGATACAGAACAAAACTATAGCCATTCAGATTATGAAAATTGAAGCCATTAAAAGTATAAATTAAGAAATTTAGGCACTCGGGTAAACAGTTAAACATTGACTCACCACACTGGTGAAATTAATATACATGATCATATGTCACCCCAAACTCTAGATGAAAAAAATATAGTGATTTATACAATGAATTTAATGCTCAGCACATTCACAGGAACTATTTCAATGTGTGCTACTTCTGCCTCCTAATTTCTTAGAATTGAATTCCTACTTTTGGCTTTGTTATGGACATTCACAATGTACCCTGTTTCATATGCTCTTTTCCTTTTATTTTCCCTTTTCTTCCTTTTGCACACACGTGCTCACACGCATGTGCGCACACACATACACGGAAACATATCCCCACACACAGATTCACACATACAAACATATATACACAAATTTACACAGAGATTTCCCCATAAGATTGCTTACAATCATACAATTTTTTATTTCCAAGAGAGCCCTGGTTTCACATCCTCGTCATTTTCAAAATTAAAATCTTCTACACAGTCAGATAACTCTTGTCGCCTACATAAATCTACTTTAAACTTTCTTCTAAAACTTTACATTAAAAATTTTTTTAATCAAAAAATCAAAGTTATGTAATAATATTGGTAAACTCCTTAAGACTGCAAGGAGCTCTCTACTCTAGCCTCAACGTTAGCACAGAGACTAAAAATAATACGATCCATTGTAAATGTTGAATGAATGAATGCATGAAAGATGACTGCATAGATTTAGATTTATTAGGGTGATATTTTACTTTTTTCTAATTTGATAGAAACAGAAATTGAATTTCTTTTATTACGTTGTCATTTACCATTGAAAATATAAAGCTGTTATTATTCCTCTTATCTAGGAAAATAATTCTCTATTTCCAGCATTTCTCAAAAGATAACAGATACTCACATTCAACAATTCTCAAGATAGTTGAGAATTGCACTCTTGACATAGCACTCTTGATTTGCTCCCTGTAATGTATGTTTTCACCTGTGCTCTTTCTGCAGATTCACTCAGATTGTGCTGCAAACCAGCAAGTTACATACCGCATCTCCGGAGTAGGAATTGATCAACCACCTTACGGAATCTTTGTTATTAATCAAAAAACTGGTGAAATTAATATAACATCCATAGTTGATCGAGAGGTCACCCCTTTTTTCATCGTAAGTGGGTGAATATGTATGTTCAGGCCTATATTATTTTTGGACTATCTTAAGCTCAGATCATACTTGATTTGATTTCAAGAGTCTCAATATTAGGCATTTTTGGTTGTCCCTTATTTCATGAGCATCTTATGACCCAAAAGAAACAAAAGATTAAGAGAGAAAGGAGTGTTTGCTTAACTGCCTTAGCAAAAATGCTAACCTCTGGTCAGTCCCCGGTGTCAAGCTAAAGTGTTTGTTTGGAATGGCAAGCACCTAACTTCTTTTACTTTAATTCAGTTGAGAATATCGGTTCCTCCTAACTCCAGTGCCAAATGATGATTCTGGAGCTCCTGATGGAGTCTTTCCTGAGTGAACATACTTTATGATAAAATCACATTGCTCAATGTGAACTTGAACTCAGGATGTGCCTTGGAGATACTTTAATTCACCCTTAACGAATCTCACTCTATTCTTTACAGTTGCTGTGACAAAACTTCAAACCCTCCGCCTCATTTCCACTTTATGAAGCTGACATGTGACCAACTTCATTAAAAAGTCTGAGGCCCTTCATCACAAACTCCCAAAATTAATTCTCTCTCCTCCAGTTCAGAAATGTTCTGAATTAAATCCAAAAATGGGATCGATTTTCTTCTTTCTCTCAGCTGCTTATCCCAAAAGCTATCTATTTTCCCATAATTACCTGTCCAAGAACCTTAATCAATCAACTTTGTTTTTTCATCTTTCTTCTGCTTGCTCCATTGGCTGCTAATCCATTTCCATCTATCATTAGGGTCAACACTTGTTAATACTTGAAAAATAAAACTAAAGACATTTTTAAAACTTTCTTTGATCTTGTAACCTCTTCTATTCAAACCCCATAATTTTCCAAAATGCCTCCAAATAGTAATCTATGCTTGCAGGCTTTCACTCATACTGCTTTTCCGTATGCCTCAAACTACTTTAATTCCTTAGTCTTCTGTTCCAAGTCTGTATTCCTGCCTTGTCTCCCACAATGTTTCCCTGAAAACTCTAAATCAACATGCCAGCCTATTAGCTTTTCCTGATGCACAATGCATTTTATATGAAGTATATCACATAGGCAAAATAGTATACATTACACTTACATACACCAAATAATAATATAAACACCCACATAGCCACACCTATCCCGTGAATGCTATATTTCTCTGAAGCCCCCGTGTGACTCTCCTTTGTCACATTCTCAAGTCCCATAACCCCTATTCCTAATTCCAACAACGAGTTTTCACCATTCCGTTTCCTTCCTCACGTAAATCCCTTTGCTTGAAACACCCTGCCAATTCCCTGCTCCACCTGTTGAAATTTTCTTGGAAGATCTCTCAATCATTACATCCTCCTATGAAGTCACAGTAATTTTGTTCTTCCTTCGTGTAACTTATCATGTTACCTTTTCTCAAATGGGATTTTGAGTTAGTGTTTGCCTCCCCTTATTGATTATAAGTACTACTTGTATCTACCTTCAAGTAGGAAATAATATGTCTTACTGTTCTTTTAGTTTCCCACAATGCCTAGCATAATGCTCAGAGAAAGCAAGAACTTAATAAATACGTGTTGCACCATGTAATTATTCCTCTTTTCTCTCCTAGATCTATTGTCGGGCTGTGGATTCACTGGGTCAAGATTTAGAGAGAGTTCTCGAGCTCAGAGTCAGGGTTTTGGATATAAATGACAACCCTCCGGTATTTTCTATGTCTACGTTTCTAGGACAAATAGAAGAAAATTCTAATGCCAGTAAGTAGTCTACTTTATTAAGTAAACAAGACTATTTTAGCTTCCAGATCATTCTTAACAGCCAGACAACTAGAGGCTAAACTCTGTCAAGGTACTACATCATGAATGTAAAAGAGAAGGTTGGAAAAGCATGTAGAACAGGAAGGCATGAGGAAATCTCCATAATGGCTTTACCCTCAACTGTGGAAGCAGCTCCAACTGTCATACACAAGGAGCAACTCTAAAGTAATAGGAAGCATTTTCTCACACACCAGCTCTGTAGTAGATTCCTAAGGAAAAAATCCAAAAGTACTTTGCACAATGGTGACAGAGGCACTGGGAGAATTTAGCCTCCCAACCTGACTACTTTGAAGGGGAATCTCATCCATTTCTATTTATACTGCCTTTTTTTTTTTTTTAATTTTAACGACTCTAAATTCACTCATAGAAATCACTTCCAGACTAGCTATTTGGTAGCCATAATCTTAAAGAGCTTTTCTTTGACAACAAATAAATGCAAAACAAGCATTGTTGCCCCTTCTTATATATGATTTAATAAATATGGGTTTTGTTTGTTTTTACTCAAGTCACTGATAGTATGTATTGGAAATGTATTACAAACCTAATCCTCTTTGGTCCTCCATGTACAATATATTTAAAGCTGACCATCTCAAGGAATGATAGTACAGGGGCACCAGAAAATCTAGAAACTAGAACCAGTATTTACACAAGGGCTTTAAAATTCTAAACGTGCAATTGCTTCCTTATGGATTACTGTAAAAGGAAATATTTTAACTGCCAAATATTCAGTCACTTGGGTGGGATAGTATATTAACTGCTTAGTGTACCATTGAAGATTGTCCTAGATATATTTAAAAAAACAGCAGAGATAATGTCTCATTTGAATTCAAAACTTCAACATACCATAGTTACTTTTAACTGTTAAGTGGTATAACTTCTTGTAAGTTCAAATAATTCTTACATTTTAATTCTATTCGTTAAAATACTATACCTACAGTTTAAACTTTAAAAAATGCTGCTACAAGAATGATAAACCATTAGCCAGACTCATCAAGAAAAAAAGGGAGAAGACTCAAATCATCAGAATTAGAAATGAAAAGGGAGAAGTAACAACTGACACTGCAGAAATACAAAGGATCATGAGAGATTACTACAAGCAACTATACGCCAATAAAACGGACAACCTGGAAGAAATGGACAAATCTTTAGAAAAGCACAACCTTCCGAGACTGAACCAGGAAGAAATAGAAAATATGAACAGTCCAATCACAAGCACTGAAATTGAAACTGTGATTAAAAATCTTCCAGGGCTTCCCTGGTGGCGCAGAGGTTGAGAGTCTGCCTGCCGATGCAGGGGACAAGGGTTTGTGCCCCAGTCCGGGAAGATCCCACATGCCGTGGAGTGGCTGGGCCCGTGAGCCATGGCCGCTGAGCCTGTGCATCCGGAGCCTGTGCATCCGGAGCCTGTTCTCCGCAACGGGAGAGGCCACAACAGTGAGAGGCCCGCGTACCGCAAAAAAAAAAAAAAAAAAAAAAATCTTCCAACAAACAAAAACCCAGGACCAGATGGCTTCAGAGGCGAATTCTATCAAACATTTAGAGAAGAGCTAACACCTATCCTTCTCAAACTCTTCCAAAATATAGCAGAGAGAGGAACACTCCCAAACTCATTCTATGAGGCCACCATCACCGTGATACCAAAACCAGACAAAGATGTCACAAAGAAAGAAAACTACAGGCCAATATCACTGATGAACATAGATGCAAAAATCCTCAGCAAAATAACGAGTAAACAGAATCCAACAATACATTAAAAGGATCATACACCGTGATCAAGTGGGATTTGTCCCAGTGATGCAAGGATTTTTCAATATCCGCAAATCAATCAGTGTGATACACCATATTAACAAATTGAAAGAGAAAAACAATATGATCATCTCAATAGATGCAGAGAAAGCTTTTGACAAAATTCAACACCCATTTATGATAAAAGCTCTCTAGAAAGTAGGCATAGAGGGAACCTACCTCAACATAATTAAGGCCATATATGACAAACCCATAGTCAGCATCGTTCTCAATGGTGAAAAACTGAAACCATTTCCCCTAAGATCAGGAACAAGACAAGGTTGCCCAATCTCACCACGGTTATTCAACATAGTTTTGGAAGTTTTAGCCACAGCAATCAGAGAAGAAAAAGAAATAAAAGGAATCCAAATCGGAAAAGAAGTAAAACTGTTACTGTTTGCAGATGACATGATACTATACATAGAGAATCCTAAAGATGCTACCAGAAAACTACTAGAGCTAATCAATGAATTTGGTAAAGTAGCAGGATACAAAATTAATGCACAGAAATCTCTTGCATTCCTATACACTAACAATGGAAGATCAGAAAGAGAAATTAAGGAAACAATCCCATTTACCATTTCAACAAAAAGAATAAAATACCTAGGAATAAACCTACCTAAGGAGGCAAAAGACCTGTATTCAGAAAACTATAAAACAGTGATGAAAGAAATCAAAGATAAAATAAACAGATGGAGCGATATACCATGCTTCTGGATTGGAAGAATCACTATTGTGAAAATGACTATACTACCCAAAGCAATCTACAGATTCAATGCAATCCCTATCAAACTACCAATGGCATTTTTCACAGAACTAGAACAAAAAATTGCACAGTTTGTATGCAAACACAAAAGACCCCGAATAGCCAAAACAATCTTGAAAGAGAAAACTGGAGCTGGGGGAATCAGGCTCCCAGACTTCAGACTATACTACGAAGCTATAGTAATCAAGACAGTACGGTACTGGCACAAAAACAGAAATATAGATCAATGGAACAGGATAGAAAGCCCAGAGATAATCCCACACACATATGATCACCTTATCTTTGATAAAGGAGGCAAGGATATGCAATGGAGAAAAGACAGCCTCTTCAATAAATGGTGCTGGGAAAACTGGACAGCTACATGGAAAAGAATGAAATTAGAGCACTCCATTACACCATACACAATAATAAACTCGAAATGGATTAAAGACCTAAATGTAAATCCAGACACTATAATACTCTTAGAGGAAAACATAGGCAGAATACTCCATGACATAAATCACCGCAAGATCCTTTTTGACCCACCTCCTAGAGAAATGGAAATAAAAACAAAAATAAACAAATGGGACCTAATGAAACTTCAAAGCTTTTGCACAGCAAAGGAAACCATAAACAAGACAAAAAGACAACCCTCAGAATGGGAGAAAATATTTGCAAATGAAGCAACTGACAAAGGGTTAATCTCCAAAATATACAAGCAGCTCATGCAGCTCAATATCAAAAAAACAAACAACCTAACCCAAAAATGGGCAGAAGACCTAAATAGACATTTCTCCAAAGAAGGTATACAGATTGCCAACAAACACATGAAAAGATATTCAACCTCACTAATCACAGAGAATTGCAAATCAAAACTATAATGAGGTATCACCTCACACCAGTCAGAATGGCCATTATAAAAAATCTACAAATAATAAATGCTGAGAGTGTGTGGAGAAAAGGGAACCCTCTTGCATTGTTGGTGGGAATGTAAACTGATATAGCCACTATGGAGAACAGTATGGAGGTTCCTTAAAAAACTAAAAATAGAACTACCATATGACCCAGCAATCCCACTACTGGGAATATACCCTGAGAAAACCATAATTCAAAAAGTGTCATGTACCACAATGTTCATTGCAGCACTATTTACAACAGCCAGGACATGGAAGCAACCTAAGTGTTCATCAACAGATGAATGGATAAAGAAAATGTGGCACATGTATACAATGGAATATTACTCAACCATAAAAAGAAACAAAACTGAGTTATTTGTAGTGAGGTGGATGGACCTAGAGTCTGTCATACAGAGTGAAGTAAGAAAGAGAAAATCAAATACTGTATGCTAACACATATATATAGAATCTTAAAAAAAAAAAAGGTTCTGATTCACCTAGGGGAAGAACAGGAATGAAGACACAGACATAGAGAATGAGGACACGGGCGGGGGAAGGGTAAGCTGGGACGAAGTGAGAGAGTAGCATTGATAATATATACACTACCAAATGTAAAATAGATAGCTAGTGGGAAGCAGCTGCATGGCACAGGGAGATCATCTCAGTGCTTTGCAACCACCTACAGGGATGGGATAAGGGAAATGGGAGAGAGACACAAGAGGGAGGGGATATGGGGATATACATATGCCTATAGCTGATTCACTTTGTTATACAGCAGAAACTAACACAACACTGTAAAGCAATTATACTCCGATAAAGATGTTTTAAAAAAAAAGAATGTTTGTTGTAAAAATTCACAAAATATGAGTAAAAACACAATAGAAATGCGTTCTTTGCTCTCCCTAGCACCGTTTTTCAGGGGCAAGTACCATCACTAGTTACTTAGGTACATACTTTCTATAATCATGTAAATATATATAAACGTGTTTCCAAAGAGGAAACAAATGTGACCATGTTTTACATACTTATCCACAATGTGAGTTTTTATCGAAATATATTTTGAACATATTTCCATATTAGGAAATACATGTTTCTTCATTCCTTTTAACAATTTCATGAGATTTCATTGTATGAACGCACCATAATTAATGAATTAAATGCCTCTGAAAACATTTAAAAAATGATGCTGAAATGAATACACACACAGAGATTGAGGGAGAGAGAAATGGGAGCTGGTAGTTGGTGTCTACAGACAGGCCAATTGTGCTTGGAACAGAGTTGACTGTAGAGAAGTCTAGTTTATGAATGCTGGAAGCTTTTCACATTCTCCAGTGTTCTTCATCAAAACTGCTAATAAGATTACTGGAAAAAGTGAGGGATAGGACAAAGTATGTAATTAAACAAGCATTTTTTTAAACCTACTAGTTACTTAGCATTTTACTAGAGACCACGCAAAATACAACAATAATATATATTTATTGAATGTGCACTATTCAATAGGAACTTCACATAATTTTCTTCATATAGATGTTTAATTCTTTCATTAACTCAATGAGGATGGTACTATTATCATCCCTGTTTATAGATGTGGAAACTGAGGCCAAGATCACATAGCTAGAAAGTGCTATAGTTGGGAATGAGTTGGTCTGGCCTTATATCATTTTGTTTCACCATAGCAGCCTTTTTAAAAAAGAATTATACTAGAATAAGAAATGAAAAGGCAGAAGAAAATATTTCTTTGTTTTCTAGCTATCAGTAATGTCTAAGGTCCCTGGTAAAATGTGATCTTTTCATCAAGACAAAGGTACAGAAAGGAGCTAAGATATTGGTATGTCGAAGCAGTAGAAAGGGAAAATGATAGAGTGCCCATTATATGGACCAACTAACCCTAACACCTTGTGGGAAAAACAATATATATTATACTACAACAAAAATTCAAACTGTCCATTTGCAATCAATTTCTCCTAATTTCTAGATACACTGGTGATGATGCTCAATGCTACTGATGCAGATGAACCAAATAATTTGAACTCAAAAATAGCCTTCAAGATCGTAAGACAAGAACCTTCTGATTCACCAATGTTTATTATCAACAGATACACTGCAGAAATTCGAACAATGAATACTTTTCTGGACAGAGAGGTAATTCTTTTTTCTTTGAGTGAGCTGTAGTCTCAAAGGAACTGATTCTAAAAGAAAGAGTTCTAAGAAAAAAAAAAAGAAAACAGTACTTTAAAATTTTAATTACATAACCTTTTCACATAATGGTAATGACATAAATATCTGTGAGGTGAAAAAAATAGGAATCCCTCAAATAGATTTTATACTCATTTTTCATTTAATCTTACTTAGCGTTTGTCTCAATGTAAGAAAACTACATTCTGAGAGTACATAAAAATACACACAAGGTAAAGGCAAAAGCTCCTTTTTTTTTTTTCTTTTAAAGTATGTCCTATAATGAAATAAATTTAAGAAACAATTGCTATTATGTCTCCCATCTTGGTGAGTCGCAATGAGTGTGAACACGGTAGAAGCTCCAAGAATTTTTACAGGCTAAGAAACTTGTTTATCTTTCCTTTTTGTTTTGTTTATTTGTTTGTTTATCTTTCTTTGAGCCAGCATATCCTAGGCGCATTTAAGAGAACCCTTTTTTTTTTCTCTTCCTATATCTCACCTACTGACAGCCCACTGAGTACTTTGGGAAATGAATCACAGAATCAGAATGATGGATAGGAATTAAGTAATATCCAGGCCAGTCTTTTCATTTACAAATAAAAACATAATTACTGATTGTTACCAAATTAGAACCAGCATTGCATGGTTTCTATAATGTCATGTGGTCCTTTGTTTTAATTTTAAAATATCAACTTTTTCCATTACGTTTTTTAATGTGGATAGAATATAACTGATGTGCATATATTTTAGAGTTATAAATGAGGAAGTTTTATTTTCTATTTGATATTTAATTAAATTTCATTTTAAGTATTATAGTTATTTTAAAATGACATCTCCCTGCTAATGATTCCTAGATTTAGGATAAATCAGATTATTTTAACACTCTTTATTGATCCAAATGCCATCAGTTTCTAGGTTACCATTATGTCCTTTTTTACTTGTTTGAAAATTACCATAAGAAGAAATTGACTATTTAGGTATTTCTCTCTCAAACTTTCTTAAAGGGCCCAGTGGGTTTCCTTTAACATGAAAAGAGTTGTAATGGTGAAGAGCTCTAAAAAGTAAAGGAACTCTGCAATCACTGGCAAGCCACCAGAGCAGATATTTTATTCTTTCTAATTTTTTTTTTTTGGATTATAGTTGATTAACAATATTATGTTAGTTTCAGGTGTGCAGCAAAGTGATTCAGTTATACGTATAAATGTATCTATTCTTTTTCAAATTCTTTTCCCATTTAGGTTATTACAGAATATTGAGCAGTGCTTCCTGTGCTATACAGTATGTTCTTGTTGGTTAACTATTTTATTTTTTAAACTTTTTATTGGAGTATAGTTATTAATAGTGTTGTGATAGCTTCAGGTATATAGCAAGGTGATTCAGTTATACATATACATGTATCTATTCTTTTTCAAATTACTTTCCCATTTAGGTTGTTACATAATATTGAGCAGAGTTCCCTGTGCTATACAGTAGGTCCTTGTTGGTTATCTATTTTCAACATAGCAGTGTGTACATGTCAGTCCCAAGCTCACAATCTATCCGTCCCCCCACCCTTCCCCCACTGGTAACCGTAAGTTCATTCTCTAAGTTTGTGAGTCTGTTTCCACTTTGTAAGTAAGTCCATTTGTATCTTTTTTTTTTTTAGATTCTGTATATAAGTGATATCATATGATATTGTCTTTCTCTGTCTGACTTACTTCACTTAGTATGATAATCTTCAGGTACATCCATGTTCTTGCAACTGGCAGTATTTCACTCTTTTTAATGGCTAATATCCATTGTATGTATGTAACACATCTTCTTTATCCATTCATCTGTCGATGGACATTTAGGTTGCTTTCATCTATTGTAAACAGTACTGCAATGAACATTGGGGTGCATGTATGCTTTCGAACCATGTTTTTCTCCAGATATATGCCCAGAAGTAGGATTGCTGATCATACGGTAGCTCTATTTTTAGTTTCTAAAGGAACCTCCATACTTTTCTCCAGAGTGGCTATACCAATTTACATTCCCACCAACAGTGTAAGAGGGTTCCCTTTACTCCACACCCTCTCCAGCATTTACTGTTTGTAGATTTTTGATGATGGCCATTCTGGCTGGTGTGAGGTGATATCTCACTGTAGTTTTGATTTGCCTTTCTCTAATAATTAGCGATGTTGAGCATCTTTTCATGTGCCTTTCGGAAATCTGTATATCTTCTTTGGAGAAATGTCTATTTAGGTCTTCTGCCCATTTTTGGATTGGATTGTTTGTTTTTTTGATATTGAGCTGCATGAGTTGCTTGTATGTTTTGGAGATTAATCCTTTGTCAGTTGCTTCATTTGCAAATATTTTCTCCCTTTCTGAAGGTTGTCTTTTCATCTTATTTATGGTTTCCTTTGCTGTGCAAAAGCTTTGAGGTTTCATTAGGTCTCATTTGTTTATTTTTGTTTTTATTTCCATTTCTCTAGGATGTGGGTCAAAAGGATTTTGCTGTGATATATGTCATAGAGTGTTCTGCCTATGTTCTCTAAGAGTTTGATGGTGTCGGGCCTTACATTTAGGTCTTTAATCCATTTTGAGTTTATTTTTGTGTATGGTGTTAGGGAGTATTCTAATTTCATTCTTTTACATGTGGCTGTCCAGTTTTCCCAGCACCGCTTATTAAAGAGGCTGTTTTTTCTCCATTGTATATTCTTGCCTCCTTTATCAAAGATAAGGTAACCATATGCATGTGGGTTTATCTCTGAGCTTTCTATCCTGTTCCATTGATCTATATTTCTGTTTTTGTGCCAGTACCATACTGTCTTGATTACTGTAGCTTTGTAGTATAGTCTGAAGTCAGGGAGTCTGATTCCTCCAGCTCTGTTTTTCTTTCTCAAGATTGCTTTGGCTATTCGGGGTCTTTTGTGTTTCCATACACATTGTGAAATTTTTTGTTCTAGTTCTGTGAAAAATGCCAGTGGTAGTTTGATAGGGATTGCATTGAATCTGTAGATTGCTTTGGGTAGTATAGTCATTTTCACAATGCTGATTCTTCCAATCCAAGAACATGGTATATCTCTCCATCTATTTTAATTTCTTTCATCAGTGTCTTTTAATTTTCTGCATACAGGTCTTTTGTCTCCTTAGGTAGGTTTATTCCTATATATTTTATTCCTAGATATTTGCAATGGTAAATGGGAGTGTTTTCTTAATTTCACTTTCAGATTTTTCATCATTAGTGTATAGGAATGCAAGAGATTTCTGTGCATTAATTTTGTATCCTGCTACTCTACCAAATTTATTGATTAGCTCTAGTAGTTTTCTGGTAGCATCTTTAGGATTCTCTATGTATAGTATCATGTCATCTGCAAACAGTGACAGCTTTACTTCTTCTTTTCCAATTTGGATTCCTTTTATATCTTTTTCTTCTCTGATTGCTGTGGCTAAAACTTCCAAAACTATGTTGAATAACCGTGGTGAGATTGGGCAACCTTGTCTTGTTCCTCATCTTAGTGGAAATGGTTTCAGTTTTTCACCATTGAGAACGATGTTGGCTGTGAGTTTGTTATATATGGCCTTTATTATGTTGAGGTTGGTTCCGTCTATGCTCACTTTCTGGGGAGTTTTTATCATAAATGGATGTTGAATTTTGTCAAAAGCTTTTTCTGCATCTATTAAGATGATCATATGGTTTTTATTCTTCAGTTTGTTGATGTGGTGTATCACAATGATTGATTTGCGGATATTGAAAAATCCTTGCATCACTGGGACAAATCCCACTTGATCACGGTGTATGATCCTTTTAATGTATTGTTGGATTCTGTTTGCTAGTATTTTGTTGAGGATTTTTGCATCTATTTTCATCAGTGATATCGGCCTGTAGTTTTCTTTTTTTGTGGAAATTGTGTCTGATTTTGGTATCAGGGTGATGGTGGCCTCATAGAGTGAGTTTGGGAGTATTCCTTCCTCTGCAATTTTTTGGAATAGTTTCAGAAGAAGAAATCCATGTTAACTCTTCTCTAAATGTTTGATAGAACTTGCCTGCAAAGGCATCTGGTCCTAGACTTTTGTTCGTTGGGAGTTTTTTAATCACAGTTTCAATTTTAGTACTTGTGATTGGTCTGTTCATATTTTCTATTTCTTCCTGGTTCAGTCTTGGGAGATTGTACCTTTCTAAGAATTTGTCCATTTCTTCCAGGTTGTCCATTTTATTGGCATACTGTTGCTTGTAGTTTTCTCTAATGATCCTTTGTATTTCTGTGGTGTCCTTTATAGCTTCTCCTTTTTCATTTCCAATCTTATTGATCTGAGCCCTCTCCCTTTTTCTCAGAGCAGATAGTCTTAACCTGGCATTTGTGGAGAACCCTCAAGACGCCTCTAACTATGAATCCTCTAAAATTATATCCACAACTTTGAGTGAGGATGCATATATGCATGTGTCTGGGAAAGGCTTCATGGCTTTTACCAGCTTCTAAAAATTTAAGTACCTTTGTGTAGAATCAAGAAAACAGATCATCAATAACTGTACTGCCACCCCCCAAAAAATGCAAACCATTTGCTATCTCTTTATTCTTCAGGGGTTGATAATTTGGGGTACAGAATTTTAATTCCATAAATTCTTAGTAAATCTTAATCTCTCCCCTCCTGATCATTTTGTTCTTCTTCACCCTTTATGAACTTTTTCAACATATAATAAGGAATGATGTCTTTTAAAATTTTTGCTTCTTTTAAATGATGCTGAATAAGAATTTTTGGGAATAGAAGTGGCAACTTCATATTGATTCATGTGAGATTTTCGAATTTTCAATATTCTGTGTTACCTCTATCTTCATCATAGATTTATGTAAATGTTGATCCAACATTTTAAAAGATCCTTGTACGAGACAAAATAAAAACTGTCTACATCAACTGTGGTATTGTTTGTTGTGTGTATTTTTAGCAATATGGCCAGTACTCTCTAGTTGTAAGAGGCTCAGACCGCGATGGTGGGGCAGATGGTATGGCAGCAGAGTGTGAATGCAGCATTAAAATCCTCGATGTCAATGATAACTTCCCATACATGGAACAGTCATCAGTAAGTATTAGTCCTTGAATTTAACAACAACTTTAGGTTCATTACCTTCTAAAATTTGTTCAAACAATTCTATTTATATACGTACATGTTATCTTTAGTCACACACAACCCAAATGTACACAAATATTTCATCTCATGTTTGTCTACGTAATACATATGAAAAAACCCCTATGTGAACAATGAAAAGTGAGACCACAAACATAGATCTCTTTCCTATATCATGAATAACTATAAACATTCTATATAAAACTAATATAGTTCTATTTCTCACATAGTTTGTGCTAAAATTTTTTACTTCTTGTTTCAGTATTCCATAAGTATTGAAGAAAATGTTCTAAATTCAAATTTGCTCCAGATTAGAATAATTGATTTGGATGAGGAGTTCTCAGCTAACTGGATGGCAGTCATTTTCTTTATCTCTGGAAATGAGGGAAATTGGTTTGAAATAGAAATGAATGAAAGAACAAATGTGGGAACGTTAAAGGTTATTAAGGTATGGAATAATTATCCTAAATATTTTGTTTCTTGGTTTTTTTCAAAGTGTTAGTCTTAAAATGATGTTAACATTTCACAAACTTGAGTGGGTGAAAGAATAAAAATTACTGTGTTTTAGAATTATACATGATATAGAGCTTTTTTATAGGGAGTTTTTCTGCTTATACAATTTCATAAAGACAGGCATTGAACTTTTACTTGAAACTCTTTTCTAGCAATACAATATTCCCTCACAGATCATACATTTTTAAACACAAATCTTATTTTATGCTTACAACAAAGTACGATTAATCCTTAAGGTTTTGTTTTACACATTTGAAGAATATTTTTTGAAGCAGATTAAACATTGCCTAAAAAAAAGTGTCCCTGTCAACACTGTACATCAATTATTATTCATTAATAACATTCATCACATAAATTAAAAGTTGTTAGTTCATCCAGTGTGTTTTCACAGAATTAAAATTAAATTACTGTAATTGTAGGATTATCACATTCTCATCTCACTTCTGCAGCTGACCCAGGCTTATTACAGACATAAGTATACTAGAGACTTGGTCCAAGTCATAGAGATTTGGCCCAAGTCAACACAGTTCTCCTGTGTCCCCTCTACATTACCGATCCACCACATTTACCTGCAGTAGAATTTTCTCTGAGATTCGAGGGGGAAAAATGTCTGACTCCTAGGGAGCTGATAGTGAAGATTTCACCCTGTGCTACAAGACTTGTCAGTCTATTTTTTAAAATCTGCAATAGCTGTGCATGGATTGTACATGATGCATGCAATATGTATTCCTCATGGTAAAATGTAATCTCTTTTTAACTGTTTTCTTCCTTCAGAATTGCTCTGGGAAATAAACTCCTAAGGAATTCTGTCCCCATAGGAATGTGTGATCATTTGTCTCATATGTCTTCATAAAGTGTCACCATGCCTACAGCTTCCATTCACTGAGGCAGTGTGCGGATGATTTAGTTTATTCTCTACAGCATCCCTGTAATATAGGTTATATGCCCACGTTATAAATAAATACACTGAGGTTCAGAGAGAGTTTGTAACCTGCTCTGTTCTCATCACTAGTAAGTGGGACAGCTGACATTCAAACCTAGGCTTCTCTAGCTATTAAGTTCACATTCTTTCCACTACACTATCTAGGTTTCCCTGCTGGGGAAACTGAGTCCTAATCTATTTCACCCCAAACTATGATATTACTTTAGAAAATTAATTGATCTATCTGGTCTCAATATCTCTGTCTGTAAAATGGGAATAATGTTCATTTTTCTCCCAGACATGACATCATATATTAATTCTTTTGTTAGGATTATATATATATATGTAATATGTGTGTGTGATGTATATGTATACATAATTTTATAGCCATTCTTGGAGTTGCAAATAAAGCTAATATTAGAGCAAACACTGAACATTTTAGCTAAGTAGAGAGCTCAGTGTGTGAATCGATGGTCATCTAAACTACTGTTATATGAAAATTTAAAAAAATATAGTTGGTATTTATAGGCATAATGCATAGTTGTGGATTTTATGAGTAGTGGATTTTGACACCGTCTTTCATAATGAAAATGACTACTTGATAATTTTATAATATAAAGTGAATTTTTCCAGGATATGTTGAATAAAATATGGATTTCTTTTTATTATTTATATACATTCTATTATTTGATTTATTGAAAGAAGTCACATATACATTGTAAAATTTCTTGTACATAGTTCTTTATGGATAAAATCAGTCAAATGATTGAACCTATGATATACTTGGCCCATTCTTCCTAATAAATAGAGCTATTTTCTGAGAAATCTGAAATGATAGCATCTAACATAAACTCTCTTTGTTTGCATTACAAAATGCATGGATTTGACCACCTGTATTATTTTAAGTTTTTTAGTTTGGTGGACAATTAGAACTCATACATTTTCAACTTTTTCAACAAAAGATCCAAGACAATTGGACTTTTTCTTACTGTATTTTCATGTGTTTGTATTGAATTGAATATAAAGTAAGAATAGAGTGTGTATTTATATGTATTTATATTTAATTAAAGAAAAAGATGTAAGAATTTTTTTGCCTATTATCAAAGAATATCTCTTTCCTCTAGAATGTTTTTTCCCCTTATAGTAAAACTATTTCAATATGTATTTTCTAGGCCCTAGATTATGAAGCTACGAAGAATCTTCAACTTAGTCTTGGTGTTAGAAATAAAGTTGAATTTCATCAATCAATTAAGTCTCAATATAAACTCACAGCAACTGCAGTCTCTGTGACTGTGTTAAACGTAGTTGAAGGCTCAGTGTTCCGTCCAGGTTCAAAGACATTCATAGTAACTAGAGAGATGGGACAAAACTATCAATTGGGAGACTTTATAGCTACTGATCTGGACACAGGTCTACCTTCAACCACTGTTAGGTAAGACTGACATTTTCCAACTAATTTTCACCACATATTGAACTTAAGTAAATATGTTCTTTTTAGAAAGTATCTGAATTAAAATATTTGTCACTATTTTTGAAATTCAATCATAAAACGTACTAATTGGGGAATTGTTACCTAATTTAGACTGTTTAACTTAAGAAAATATAAAAATTTGCACAAAATGTAAGATGGAAAAATGTGAAGGTTTAAAATGTGAAAATATTTTATCTGGAAAGTTTGATGCTCCTGTGTTTATATATTTTATTGACCAGTTAGCTGATTACTACATATTATGGTTATTCCCCTTGGAAAATTTGATGGATTGATTTTACCATTGCAAATTTGCCCAGATTGAAATCAATTAGATTTAGTTAACGCATTTCAGATACTTTCTCTCTTTAATCAGCAGGTAATATTGGTCAACGATAACCTTGATATGAAAAATTGGTTACATTGAGGAAAAATTAAGCTGTGTAGTTTTTTTTTTTAACTCTACGTATCCGAGTGTTTCTACTTGATCAATAAAAATCTGTGTGTATATGTGCACACGTATTTTGCAAATGTGCTTGTGATCAGGAATAATGGTGGAGTGGAAAGACCTCACAAATGAGTTTTAAAAGTTCTTTCTGTGTGTTCCTCTCACTCCATGTGAGTATTTCAGTTATAGCTCTTATCACACTGCACCGCCATTACTGATAAGCTCTCTTGTACTCCACAGATGTGAGTTCACTGAGGGAAGACCACACCCCTATCTGACTGCTTTCCAAGTTCTATTTCCTGAGTTTAGCACAATGCCTGACACAGAGAGCTATCTAACCAATGTTTGTCTAACGAACATATAAATGAGAAGGAAAACTTCAAAGTCAAAGATGAGAAGAGAAAGAGAATAGAGAATAGGATAGAGGCATGAGACAAGGACAGAGTTTGGAATCCACAAGAAGTCCTGTATATTCACTGTGTATGTGGAGAGGGGAGTGGAAATAGGGAAGGGATGAAAGCCAAGCTGCTGAAGAAGTAACTTCTTTGGTAAGAGAATAGTTTAGAATTAGCAGCAGCCCAGGAAGTTGCAGCATCTGGGCTGTCCAGGACAGTTCTGATGCTACCAAAATCAAATGAAAATGAGACTGCAGGCGTCAGAGGGTTATTCATACATCTAAGTGGGCTAGATGTAATAGACATTCCATCACAAGTGGCTGCTCAGTAATTCTTTTTTCTTAAATTTAAATCTTCATCCATTTCTGAATGGATGGGGGCTGAAACTGCCCCCCCCAAAATAAAGTCTCCAATAATTGAAAATTATATCCAGGAGTTACAATTACTGGCTGGAAACATGGTTTAAAATCAAAATCTCTCTTTCTCTACCCCCGACTTTAGATAGCTAACATTAATTTGTACCATTGTCTTTCAAATACAGATATGAAATGGGAAGTAATCCAGCGGGCCTAATCGCTATTGGCTCAAAAACGGGCATCATTATTTTGAGAAATAAAGTTACTGTTCAACAATATGAAATACTTGGGGGGAAATACGAAGGAACAATTCTATCTATAGATGGTAAGAAATCAATTTAATTTTTTCCCATCTACTGGAAGTTATATATACATTCAGAAACTAAAATTTTAATTACTGTCTTTTGAAGTAACCCTTTTCCAACAAAAGTTATCATATTGGGTATTATACAATCAAATCCTGAATGATACAAGAGGCATTATAATTTAGGGTTAAGACCGTGAGCTCTGGAGTTAGACTGGATTGGTATCTCGTACCATCACTTACTAGCTCTAAGATTTTAGAGAAGTTATTTAACCCATCTATCCCTCAGTTTTCTCTTCCATAAAATGGGCCAATAACATTATGGATTTAGAAGTACTTAAGGAGTTACTACATATAAAGCACTAGACGAGTGCTGACATTCAATAAACGTTAGTTGGGCTTCCCTGGTGGCGCAGTGGTTGAGAGTCCTCCTGCCGATGTAGGGGACACGAGTTCGTGCCCCGGTCCGGGAAGATCCCACATGCCGCGGAGCGGCTAGACCCATGAGCCATGGCCGCTGAGCCTGCGCATCCGGAGCCTGTGCTCCGCAACGGGAGAGGCCACAACAGTGAGAGGCCCACGTACCGCAAAAAAAAAAAAAAAAAAAAATATATATATATATATATATATAAAATAAATGTTAGTTCGTATTAATGTCAGTAATAGAAAATTTTTAATTTTACTGTAAAATTATTTTCAAACAGACCCAAAGCCAAGTTAACTTAACTTTACATGATCCTTGGAAAGTTGATGTACAATTTTGTGTAAACAATTTGGAATTAGCATGCTTATATTACTTTTCAAAACCAACAAAATTAAATTAGGCTAATCACTAGGAGGGAAGTTCCTCGAGGCTAATTCTAAGCAATATTTGCTACTTCAGTTTCTCTTCCTCCCTTCTTCCTCCTTCTCTCCCTTTCTTCCTCTTTTTCTTTCAATTGTCCTAAGAAGGGATTGACAATTTCCACTTGCTTCACAAGTTTAAAAGAAATAAAACAGCATTTCTTTAAAGTCATTCAACAATTCAGAATTTTTACCAAATTATGCTGGTCTTCTCCACAATCAGTCAAAATAAATGTAGTTTTTAAAATGTTTATTACAAATCGAAATGTTTATTCCATCTACATATAAAGCTTATTTCAGTGCTGAAATTGTCTTAAGCAATTGCTAGTTTCCTCCTTTTCTTACATCCAACATCAAGCTTAATTGGACACATGAAAGAGAAATTGGAACTTTAATTTACTAAACTGTAGGCTGATGGCAAATAGGGAGCATTCCCTTTGTCATTAAAAAATACCACCTTCTGGGGATAAACATTAGATCTGATGATAATAATAAAAATAACAAAAACAGTAACAGTACAATAGAATTGTTGTATTCCAACAAAACAGTAACAATAGAATCAGCATAGCTGGGCTGAAAGGGCTTGGGCTTTGATATCAGATAGACTGTATGTAAAACTATCTCTGTTATGTACTTCCAGGGATATCTTTATTCATTTATCCAGAAACTAAGTATCAAATTCTAACCAAACGTCAGCCATTGTGCCGGATTCTAGAGTGACATCAATGGACAAAGTCTAACAACAGCGCTTACATCTATATAGTAGAAATAATAACAACAATAATAGTAACTTGCTGAAGCCAACAGCAATTGTGGAACCATTAAGTTGAAACAAATCACAGATGTCTCTCCTCCTGTGTTTCGTCAACAAACACAATAATTTACTGAAACTTTGAAGGATAAGAAAAAAGCAAATTTGGAGTATCTGCTTGTGAAACAAAAGTGCTTCATTTTATTGATATGAAGATTCCCCTCCCCCAACAGTGCCAAATTCCCTCTCCTATGAGTTGTTTGAACTGTTGGTTGTGAGTTTGAGGATATGCTACTTTATCAGTAGGAGATTTTTATACAAATGACTGACCAATCTGCCCAAAGTCTGTTGGTTTTGTCAGCCCATCAAAGGAAAAAAGACAAGAACTGAAGATGAAAGACAGTAAAACAGCAAGCAAAATCTAGTCTAATACATGGAGAGGTGTGCAACACATGGTCTAGAAATGTCTCCACAGTGGCTTATGACACACTGCTGACCAATACATAATGTGGTGCTTACTGTGTATGTTTCTCAACACATAGGACAGTTTTTCTCAAGCACTAATATTTATTCATAATGGTTTGATTTAAAAACTGAGTCACAGACAAGAGACAATATGCGGAGTTACTGGATTGGTGGGAATAAACACATTGAAATAAGTACTGATGCAAAGAGAAAATAGTTTTGTATTGTCCAACAATTATTACGCTAAATGTATAAAATATTTCTTTCATTTTAAACCTTGTTACAGATGCTCTTCAAAAAACTTCTACTGGTACAATTATTATTAAACTTGAAAGTGATTCCAGGGAAGATGATGCACGGTCTAATGATAATAATACCAGTACTAGTACAAATGGCCTTACTTCCTCAGATGTTACCATTGATACCAACAAAAACGTTGGCACTGTTAGCACAAATACTTTTGGTGTAGGTCGCACCACTGCTTTTCGTCCAAAAGAGGATAATGTATATTTTGGTCCTGCTGGCATTGGACTACTCATCATGGGATTCTTGATCCTAGGATGTAAGTACTTTAACAGTCCTGTTTTTATGTGCCCCCTAAAAAATTGTGGAGAGGAAACAAGTTTTCTGATCCTTTGATGACATATTTTACAAATCCTTATTTTGTGCAATTATCAAGAAATTTCTATGTTTGGTGTTGGGTTTATGACATGAAAAAAAACATCAAACAACTTGACCCCTTAGAGTGCAGTGGAGGATAAAAACTTTTTTGCTTTGAATCTCAATGTAATAGGAAAGTACCATAACAGACAGGTTCAAATTGCTATTTGAGTGAAGAAGACAGTCAGAAATAACTGACTGAAACAATCAGAAAAGGCTACATAGAGAAAGTAAACTCTGAGTTGGGTTTTAACAGATGAATAGGAGGTAGCCTAGTGGACAAGAAAAGGGGAACAGAATATAAGAAGAAAAAAAATCCATGTGCAAAATCCCAAAAGAATGAGAGTGCAAGTAACTGAAATAAAGGACTCCAGCATAGAAGAAATAAAGGATGTACTTGAGAGCATGGTGAGAGTCGAGTCTAGAAAGATAGGCAGGGGCTAGACCTTGAAGGGATTTCATGCTGTGCCAAAGCTGCACAGCCTAAGGAAAGGAGAGCAAAATAGATGAAAAATTAAACTCCAGCTTCTAAATTCAATTGTCTGAGTCCTTCAAAGTTTACCCAAGTTTTCTGAGCCTTGCTTTGGCCAACTGTGAAATAATAAAACTTACTTCACAACAATACTTAGATAATGAAAAGGAAGTACCATGCATGGAAGCATTTAGAGATAGACCACATTGTATGGTCACTAGAGTGGACCTAGTCAAGGATCTAGACATGAGGGTATAATATCCAATGGATTCTTCAGGTGGTCTTTAACATTGCCTTGGATGATGATAGAAATTAGAGTGGCGATGAGCCAGATGCTACAGTCTCTGAGGAATATTTTTCCTTTAATATTTTCCTAAGTAATGACAGGGAAAAGACTCATCTGCTTTAATAGTATAATATGATCTGTAATCTGAATACTATATAACAAGTAAAAATTGATTGTGGTCTGAGGCTCACATTGATTTTGGTATCTCACCATTATTCAGCTTGTTTTCTGAAACTTTCATAATAATGTTAGAATCAAATGGAGTTATATTAGGGGTTCAAATTTAATCATAAAAGCAGGTTGTTTTGTTTTAATATGGTCCCACTGCTAATTGCAATATTCCTATCTTTTCACCATCAGTGGTCCCACTTTTGTTGATGTTTTGTGACTGTGGAGGTGTCCCTGGTTATAGGGCCAGCTTTAAGCCTGTTACCGAATGTACGGATGGAGCAATGCATTCATGGGCGGTGGAAGGACCGCAGCCCAAACTTGTGGTAAGTGCTCACTAACAGTCTAGGTTGTTATTTGTTCTGGGATAGCCGATGGGGAAAACGAAGAGAAAGGTACATCAAAATTAGATGACAGTAACCGGGGAAGCCTTTCTAAAAGAGGTTCAGATTACTTTCAGTATCCTTTTAGAAAATCTGAGGTAATTTAAGAACAAACCCAGTGTATAATTATTGAAAGAAAAGAATCATTACAAATGGGAAAATGTTTCCTGTCCTTTAGGATTTGACCAATATCGGTGCACCACAAATACCACCCAATAATGCAGATACTATTGAGTGCATTGACAACTCAGGTAAGAAAAATTTTTTTTAAGTTTTCATAGTTCAAATGACTAGCGAGGAACTCTATTCTCTGTCTTTGCATACCTTACCATTTCTCAATTGTCTTATCTTTACAATTGTTCCCATCATTCTTTTTTAAATGACTAATTTGCAAATTAAATGATAAAGAAAAACCTACAATACTTATTATTCTTTTAGGTTGCATTTTTTTAAATCTTCTTCAATCATCAGAGAGTACACAAGAGATGACCTGATTAGGATTTCTATAAATAGGAGAGAAGTACTGAATTGTAACCAGAAGTCAATTTTGGCTGAGATTTTTTTGTCTAATAGAGCAATTTGAATTAAAATACAGCCCTATTAAATAGACGTATGCTCATTTATTGAGGCTAGCATCTGCCTCCACAATTCACAAAATCAGTCTAAGAAAAAGAGGAATAAATTTTAAAAACTCATATCTTTGAAAATAATTGTACTGTCTTGCCTTATTTCAAGGTAAATAAATATTATTGATTCTCTTATTTTTCATTCAGTCTTTTTCAAACTTGTGATCATGACTTTTCCACTTTGAACTCTTCAAAATGTAAAAGACATAGGAATGTTTATGACTTATAGAACTGGACCACATTCAGAAGACTGGAGATGCTAGTCTGTAAACTTATTTCTCCCCCTGAGGTGTCCATTATTGTTAATGACCCCAACACCCTCCACCTAAAAAGCAGAAACTCATTTTTGACTCCCTTATCTCCCTATTCATTGACACTCAGTCAGTTCTCAAGACTTGTCAAATCCTCAAATCCACCAGGATTTATTTATGCATTTATTCTCTCATTAAGTCTACAAACCTTGAACAAAGCACAGTGAGAGGCACCAGAGCAAGAAGTATGAAACACTATACCTAAACTCAAGATCTTCAAAATATGAAAGCCATAGGAAACCTACCCCATTGTCAACACTTTCTCTGTCCATGGCACTTCCATAGTCTGGGCCATCCTTTTATCTCACCTGCCTGGAATTTTGTAACAGGCTTCTACTCACCCCTCACAATCAAGTGCAAATCCCAGAGTCTTCATGCAAACCCATCCCCTCACCATAGCCATGGCCTCTTCTCTGAATGCCCTGGAGGCCCTGTGCTTCTAATAATACATTGAGTATTCTTATACTGTTTTTTTTCTTAAGTTTTAGAATTTGGGTATTTTCCCCCAATTTGAAATCAAACTCTCTAAGGCATAGATAGCGTTTTATAACCTCTGTGGAGCCCCCGATCCCAGCACAACATATAGTAGTATCTCAAATAATTACTGAATTAACAAATTGATTAATAATATTATTTTGAACTCAATATCATATTTGCATCTCCTTTCTTTATGTATTACCTTCATTTTTATTTATTTATTTATTTATTTTTGGCTGCATTGGGTCTTCGTTGCTGTTGTGGGCTTTAGTTGTGGCGAGCAGGGGCTACTCTTTGTTGCGGTGCCCGGGCTTCTCATTTTGGTGGCTTCTCTTGTTGCAGAGCACAGGCTCTAGGCATGTGGGCTTCAGTAGTTGTGGAATGCGGGCTCAGTAGTTGTGGCGCACTGGCTTAGTTGCTCCTTCCTGGACCAGGGATCGAATCTGTGTCCCCTGCATTGGCAGGCAGATTCCTAACCACTGTGCCACCAGGGAAGTCCTGTATTACCTTCATTTTATTTCTTTGCTCACTCACAACTGTGTACTTAAATGGAGAAACTATACATTACAGTAAGTTACTAATTTTTAGTTTACAATACGCTAGAGAAAAAACAGTTTACAGGAGAAAGTAAAATTTAGTTTGATCAACACTTTTAGGGGTTTACACAAATGAGTATCATGGCAGAAAAATGCAAGATCTTGGAGGAGGAGAAAGAACGACAGCATTGGAACTGGTGGATGGAGTTAAAACATCAGGACAACCTAAGATATGTCAAGAATATTCTGGAACATTAAAAAGTTCTGTGAGGGACTGTAGAGAAGGAGGGCTGAATATGAACTTCATGGAAAGTTACTTCTGCCAGGTAAGCTCTCTATCCCCATGCCTTCCTTTCCATCCTGCACCCAGATCTCTACCCCAGGCCCCCACTATTTCCCAACAGGGCTTTGGTGCGTGTTTCCTAACTAGGTTCCCAGCCTCTGGTCTTTACACCTGACAATCTATATTCCTGCTGAATAGTATTTCTCAAACTCTGACTTGAGCACTTTACTCCCCCACTTTAAAACAACCAGTGGCTCCCAGCTCTGTTTTGTCTGTGGCGTGAAGTCCATCTCCTTCACACAGCAATTAACCAATTGACCTCTTCCCTCACACCCTGACATCTCCAATTATTCCTTACCAGCCACCCTGCTTGCCAAGCCCCTTTGCCTTGTTCACACTGGTCTACTGCCCTCCATGTCTTTGCTTATGCTGTGCTCATCCTGGAATGCTTTTACCTGATCTTCTCTCTCACAAACCCACACTCATCTTTCTATCCGGTTCAAACACCCCTGCCTTTCTGAAGTTTTTACTGTGAATCCTCTCATCCAAAATAGCGTTGATGTTTCTTTATGTGTATCTCTGTAGTACTTTGTTTGTACATTTTATAGAACATACCATTGCTAAAATCTGTTGGTTACATGTCCACCACCGTTTTTAGTGCCTCGTCTGCATGGGCTCTACATTATGTTGCCAGTACCTGGCTCAGTTCCAAGCACAGAGTAAACATGCAATAAGGGTGGGTCCAAGAGCCGTAGTACATTTCCAGGACATTCTAAGAACCAGAGAGAATTAATTTTGCCATCTTCAGGTAGAGACAGAATTTCCCGTGGTTCTACCCCATGTGATACTTAAACCTTCAGATATTTCCTACCTCTGATACTGTCTCTGATACATTTATGTCCTTCTACACACGGGCCTAAAATACAGTCATTAACTCTCCTAATGAGAGGGTGGCTGATATTTTGAACTGAACTAGTAGTAAAAGCCTTCCAAATAGCAGCAAATAATAAGGGGACAGTTGCTGAAATCCATAGGTATACTTCCTATCCATGTCCCTACAAATGAATATCATTTTCATGAAACGTTCCATTTCTGCCTCACAACTTTTGCACTTGTATCTCCTTCTGCCCAGAACACTCTCTCTGCTTTACTGTCCCCGTGACTTTAGTCTCTGAACAACCATCACTTTATGAGATGCTGTCCCTGAACTCTCTGTCTGAAAGAGCAACCCTATCCCTCTCTACTCCTTTACTCTGCACCTCCTAACAAATTCCTACAGTTCTGTTCCTACTGAACTGTAAGCCCTGTGAGAGAGGGACTTTATCTGGTTTTGTTCATTACTTTATTGCCAACTTCCTAAGAGAGTGTCTGCCGAACAGTAAGGACTCAAAAACTATTTTTGAATTGAAATGGCACAATGAGTTGGTTTGCTAATAAAGGTATTTCTGCTTAACCTGAAAGTTCGCAATCCAACATTACAAACAAAAGAGATGCAATAAAAGTACACACGTCTGTGAGCTTTCACTTTGAATTGGAGGAGATTCTATTTTTAAGAACTGTCTTTGGTCACCTTCAATTCTGAATCCAAAAGTGGCATAGACCCAGAGTCAAATTTTCCTGTTATTTTGCTTAAAAAGCCACACTGAAATAAATCTTCATGGAACCACCATATTCACTTCATCTGAAGGAAGAAAAGCACAATTCTGAATGAACCCAAATCAACTATGAACTACCTAATTTAAACAAATCCAAAAAAATACACAATTTTGGTATACTTTAAGTTCCATGTTCTTAAGTATACCTCCTTCTAACTCGGTTGCAAAATCATTCACGTGATTCCTTTTGTGCTTTTGTGTCCCAAGTGCACTAAGATGAAGAAGTCCATCTAAATAAATATCAAAATGTATTATCCAAATTACAGTTAAAATAATTCCTAACCAAATTCTTTCAAGTAAGTATATAATAACTTCTAAAGAGTCTCTAGAAGATGTTAGAATTTTGTTTTATATATTTTTTTTGGTAAAGCTCTGGAAAAAAATAATGATAAAGACCTCTATTACTGTTAAAAATGTATTCATCATTTCATTTTCTCTTTCTTCTACAAATTCAGAAAGCGTATGCTTATGCAGATGAAGACGAAGCACGCCCATCCAATGACTGTTTGCTCATATATGATATTGAAGGTGTAGGTTCCCCTGCGGGCTCTGTGGGTTGTTGTAGCTTCATTGGAGAAGACTTGGATGACAGCTTTTTGGATACACTGGGGCCTAAATTTAAGAAGTTGGCAGATATCAGCCTGGGAAAAGGAGTGGAACCATATCTAGACCCTGATCCCTCTTGGCCACCTGACAGCACTGAACCGATCTGCCCTCTGCAGGGAACAGAGCCCATTGGTAGTGGACACCCACACACCTCCCCACATTTCGGCACCACCACCATCATTTCTGAGAGTAACTACCCCTCGGGACCTGGGGTACAGCATCCTATTCCTGATCCTCTGGGCTATGGTAATGTCACTTTAACTGAGTCTTACACCACCTTGGGGACTCTGAAGCCCTCTGTCCACGTTCAGGATAACCGACATGCATCAAACGTGGTGGTGACAGAGAGGGTGGTCGGCCCAATCTCTGGTGCCAATCTGCATGGGATGTTAGAGATGCCTGACTTCAGAGATGGGTCAAATGTTATAATGACAGAAAGGGTAATAACACCTGGTTCAAGCCTGCCCTCCACTTTGACCATCCCTGATCCTAGAGAGTCTTCAAATGTAGTAGTGACAGAAAGAGTAATCCAGCCAACTTCCGGCCTAGTGGGCAATCTGAGTGTGCACCCCAATTTATCAAACACCCACAATGTGGTTGTGACAGAGAAGGTAGTTTCAGGCTCCGGCATGACTGTCATTAGTGGCCCAGCTGGGCTAGGTGGAGGCAGTGGCATAGGCAGCAGTGGCCTGGTGGGCAGTGGTGCTGGCATTGGGCTGAGCAGCCTGGGAGGGGGCGGGGGCCTGAGTAGCAGCATCGGGGGCACATCCACCATTGGCCACTTGAGGGGCTCCTCTGAGCATCACTTTAGCAATACCCTAGGATCTGCCCCCCCTATCACAGCCCGAAGTCGAATCACAACGTACAGTACAGGACAATATACCAAGTAGCCAGGACCCCAGCACGCTTTTGCTCAGTGATTGTGATTTAGGTTTAATTCCCACCACCCAAAAACTAACAGTGTGATTTATGACGCACAACCAGGTGCTAAGAAAATTGTGGAACAAGGTGAGACACCTCAGTGAGAAAAATAGATGGAAATAGTGCTGTTGGGCAAGAGCTCTCCTGAGCATTTGTAGACTTTTTTCTTATAGTCATACTAACAGAATCATGACCGTGAACTAAAACTTGAGACAGGGTCTTCTTTGTGCCTGGATGGCCTGTAGGGTCTTCTTGGCTTTTGTGCGGCCTGTAGTGTATCTCCAGCACATGGAATAAATAAAACTTGGTCATGTAAAAGCACTGGCCTTAAGATGGCAATTGGCATCGTTCTCCTTGCTCTGGTTTGAATTGCCATGTAGCTCAGGCGATATTTAAATAAAACTAAACATGCAATATGCGCTCAAGTATGTGGGAAGAATTTGAAATATGCCCCAAATGCCTTGTCAATTTTGCAGATAATATAAATAAAAATCCAATCACATATTTAGACCAGGGTTAACCATTAAAGAAAAAAAATGGCTACTCTGCCAAGTCCACAAGCCACCAAGCACTCCCACCTTAATAACTGCACCAGATGAAACAAACTTCAAATTAGGAAATGTTTCCTGGGAGGGAAATTCCATAAGAGGGTGGCAACATAGTGAGATTGATTGGGAGTGAACTGGCATCGTCTGAGTCTAGATCTTGAGATGGGGCTTCAGCTATAATTCCTATGGAGTCAAGGACTTCTCTGATTCTAGTTTGTGTCTAGTGGTAGATGCAATATTGACGCATATTGCATACTGGTGAAGTTGCAGGATATCACACGCATTTTTCCCTTTACCACTGTGACTCTGACTTAATAAAGGAAAACCTGCCAAGTATACTTCTCAGGCTGAAGCAAGTCACACCTGACATGGTAAATTACCTTCCAAAGAAGTAGACGGGAATCGCATTGTATTTTCAGATTGTGTTTTTAGTAAGTGTTATTCATTTATATACAGCTCTTTATTACACCTCTCCTAAGATAAAATAATTGACTTACACTGAGCTGTGAAAAAAAGCCTGCAGTATAGTTACGCTTTGGGGAAATTTTTTAAGGGGATCTAAAAAAGAGTTTTTAGCACATGTAAAATATTTAATGGGGGAAGTTAGAATTGTTCACTAAATAATACCGTACTATTAGTTTTAATTGAGTTTAGTACTTTTTAAAATAACCCTCTGCTGCTATTTTGAAGAGATCAGCTAGGAACTTTTAACAGAGTTTATGACATTGTGTTAATGGGAATGAAATTGTACTAGACAATCCAATTTCCTTACTCTATCCCACCTCCTAACCGAATTTTCTCACTAACCTACATTTTACTTTCCTGATTTGATTTGTCAATAAGCTCTTGGATTATATATGCTCCAATTTATAGATAGTTTCTAAATTATATAGTATACTTTTCTAACTTCAGAATTTAATAATGTCCTATTTATGATGAGTCATTTCTATGAATTTGCTACATAGTGTTACCTGATTAAAATCTCTAAATAGAATCAAAGCATTCTTAGAAGTAAATTTACTATTGTATGGTAGAGGAATTTTTTTCTCTTTTCTAAATTCAATGCTAATATTTGCTCACTAATGTGAAACTGGATATGGCAAAAATATTTTAAGGATTAGTCCCCCCAGTTACTCAAATTTCCCAGAGTGTTACAAGATCAAAGAATAGTTATTGGACTTCCAACACTTGTCAAAGGGGGATGGCGAGTGAATTATTTTACCCAGAGCTATTTCCCTCTATGTTATAGCAGATGATGTCAATATTTTCAAAGCCACAATACACATCTTATTTTAACTCTGTACACTATGTAAAATTTTGATAGTCTGTAGCATGCCAAAATGCAGAGGTGTAAATAGAATCATTCACAGGGAGTCTTTTTTTAATTTCTTTCTCCCATTTGGAGGTTCCATTAATAATGGGTAATCTTTACAGAAATAAAGTCAAAAGCTACTTATTGAAATATACTTGAGTATGCCTGGGTCCAGGAGTTTGAAGAAATAAAAATAATAATAATAATAATTTTTTTTTTTTTTTTGCGATACGCGGCCCTCTCACTGTTGTGGCCTCTCCCGTTGCGGAGCACAGGCTCCGGACGTGCAGGCTCAGCGGCCAGGGCTCACGGGCCCAGCCGCTCCGCGGCATGTGGGATTCTCCCGGCTCGGGGCGTGTACCCGTGTCCCCTGCATCGGAAGGCGGACTCTCAACCACTGCGCCACCAGGGAAGCCCAGAAATAATTATTAATTCATTGTTAGTATTTGTCACTTTGATATGACATATCATCAGAAGTGTTTTCTTAAGACTCCTGATATCTTCCAGAAATGTTTTTTAGATTGTCTGACAAATGCCAGAGCAACCATCCTTAATAACTATCGTTATTAAGATCCATTAGTTACATAAAACCATGGGAGATACAAGGGAAAAAAAAAATGGCAGTATTAGTCATCAGTCTTTCTAGGAAGATACTTTCAAATCAGACTCTTTTTTTCATGTTTACACATTGATGTTCTAACTCTTTATCCCTAAATTTTAAAATTACCTTTTTAAGACAGCAACCATTCTAACAGTCATTTAAAGGCATGTAATTGTTTTTAATGAACAACCTTTAGGAAGAATTTAATTCTTCTCTTTAGACGCTTTACTCTAACTCACATACTTTACGTCATTCCATAGACGTAAAGATATGAAAATTATTTTATAAGTGAATAGTTATAATTCAAACCCATAATGAAAGCTGAGTCTCAGATCAACTTGCTCCTAACAAAAGAGAAGGAAAAAAGAGTGATTTAATCGTTATGTGTATATAGTTTGAAAACAAAGCGTTTAATATTTATAAAACATCTCCCTTTCCAAAGAGGTAGTCCTTAGAGGCAAAAATTAGTGTATTATAAATACTTTATTATTTAATATCAACCAAAATACCATCTTGAGCTAATTTTGACATTGAATTCCAAATACATCTACTACATATTATTAGCCTCTCTGTATGTTGACTGATGTAAATGTATTTGCTCTGAAAAATTTACGGAAAAAGTATCTATTTCAGGTTATTTCTAGGGCTTCATTTGGACATCTGTTCTACATTTGTATATAAAGTTTTTAGCCTCATAATGTTCATTCAATGTATAATGTTCTGACAGAATTTTAATTATATCGCTTCAAAAATTACATATTCACTCTGACTGGATGTTTCTAGTTATAGACACAATTCATTTCTGAATTTATACCAACATTTGAATGTCAGCCAGTGTATAACACATATGACAGTCTTCAACTTTAGCAAGAGTTTAAAGGTGTTGTAATCTCGGCTAAAATGGCCCTGGCTTTTTCAGAAAGACATTTGAAGCCCAAAACAAACTTTTGAAAGTATTGCCACATTTCCCCATGCCTATTTAATCAATTCAAACCTTTGAGGGGACTTCTGGTGTTTGTAAGACCTATTTCACATTGCACTAGAATACACCGGTCCATATAGATTATTAGTATCCATGAAACAGAATCTGTCTTCCAGTTCCAGATTATTCAATTCATGTTAGGACAAAAGCATAAATGGATCAACCTGTTCTCCATCAAATAATTTTAAAACAATGAATAATCTATTGTTTAGGTGTCTATATTCCTCCACCTAGTTATATTGGAATTACTAAACACTGTCATCAAGCTGTACTTAGTCTAACCTATTTTTCTTTCGCTATTTTACGAGTATTAGACTTTAATATTCATCTTGGGTGATGTTTACAACAAGGTGCTTTCCTTCAAGTTTCAGTATAAAAACTCTTGGATTATTTGGGTGTTAGTTCCTTGCTTGGTCATCTGTTGGCTACTTTAAGTTGGTCTGTAATTTCTAAAGAGTTATGTTTACAGCAATAAAATGCTTAATATGCCTTCATTACCTTTTCTGAATTGCAAGGTGGGGATGGGTCTTAGAATATAAGGAATAATTAGAGATTATCAAATCTAGTTATTATTTTCAGTCCATAGAGATCATTATTTTATTTTCACACTGTTAAGGTTTTTCATTTTCTGTTTCCTAAATCGTTTTTTCTCATGTTTACTGGCGAGCCTGCTCTCCAGAGTACTGCTTAGTAAATGTCAGAACACAGCGTTAAGCAGCCTCATGCAATAAGTAAATGATCAATAACGTGCATTTTAAGCTTTTATTTGATACTTTTAGCATCTTTATGCTTTCATATTTTTCTCTTCCATATTCTAATTTTTGTTTACACCAGCACTTTATTTCTTTTAAATGGCTTTTCTTCTTATTTGCTTTTAAAATCAAACACTTTCCTCTTTATTGGGGTGCATCTCCTTTGTGCTCTCCAATGCCACCTTCAGAACATTATCATCTTCGTCGTGCACAAAACCTTCCCCTTTTCAGACACATGCGATCTGCTTATATCCTCCTCCCCCTCTTCTCCTTGTGCCATTTCCTGACCTCTTAATAATGTCCCCACTTTTACTAAAGACTCTTGTATTCTGGCTCACAGTCTTCTGTGGCCTCTCCACCTCCATGGACGAGGCACTCAGCATCCCATATTCTCAGCTCTTACGCCTCCATTCCCCCAGCCACCTCAGTCACTTGCTTCTTTGTCATAACCCAGCATGGCAGGACCTTGGATGCCTCAGTTTCACTTCCTCCTATCCTTCCAGCTCACTTGCTTATGAATTCCGATTGTTGCAATTCCTCCACTTCATCAAAGCTTCCATTCTTTGGACTCCCACCGCTTTCTCAGTATCTGTCAGCTTCACCTCCCTCCTTGTCTAATCAAACTTCATGAGTCCAACTGTCACCTCTTGAAGCATACCTTCTACCTCCTTGCCCTGCTCCCCCTTTCATATCCCAAATCTTTTACCCCCGCATTTCTGTCTGCACACAAACAGCTAAACAAATGATTCAAGTGAGTTGACTTTTTTCATTTTAAATACTCGATTTCAGGTCTCAGGTTAACATCACATGCTTCCCTAATCCTAGCTGATTCTGTGAGAGACTTCTCATCTCATTACACCAGATTACTATTCCATACTGTCTCTGTCCTCAACTCTCCCACACCTCCTCTTCCCTCCTTATTCTCAGCTGATGACCTAATCCTATTGTTCACTGAGAAAATAAAAGTCATCTTCTTCTGCCAAACCTGCACAGACACCCGTTACACCCATATTTTTCCCCACCGTATTGCAATGGAGTTAGTGTCCTACTCATATAAAAAGACAATTCCCCATTTAAGCTCAAGGACTTTGCTCCTTCCTTAACACTCTCTTTCCTATTCTCGCTCTCTCTCTCTCTCTCTCCCTCTCCCTCTGCCTCTGCCTATCTCTCTGTATCTCCCTCTCTCGCTCTCTCCCCTACCCCAGAACATTTCCATCAGCACCCTTCCCTGTGGCTACTGTCTCATTTTTTCTTTGTTTATTTCACCAAATTTCCTAAGACTCATGTACACGTGCTTTCCTATCTTTACCATGTCCCATGAGACTACAACATTCACCCACCAGCCCATTAGAATGACCCTTGTCAAATTTGTCTAAGACCTATACAACACCAAATACAAGGCCTACTTTTCTGTTCTGTCCTTTCTTGTTTGTTGTAAAGAATCTGAAAACAGTGACTGTTCTCTCTTCCTTGAAACATTCTTCTTTCGTGGCTTTTATAACACCATCCTCTAGGGATATTGATTATATTTCATTGGCCACTCTCTCTCTTATTATTTTTTGTTTACTCCCCAACTACCCAATCTTTAAATGGTAGTGTTCCCCTAAAGTTTGTCCCAAGACCTCTCCTGTTAACACTGTACATTATCTCTATGATAACTCATCCAAGCCCCTTTTTAACTGTTTGGGATTAAAGCTTATAATTTATCCTCTAATATCCCTCATCCCAGTAAATATGACTACATTGACCCAGTGCTCAACCCAGAATCTAAGTAGTCTTTTGACTTTTATCCTTTCCCTCACCCCTCACATTTAATCCATTAGTAAGCCCTGTTGATTTTATAACCAGAATATATCTCAACCCATTAAATAGTTTCCATCTCCATCTGCCACCCTACCAGAACTGCCTCTTAAGTAGCCTCTCTACTTCCATACTGGACTCATTTAAACAATTTTCTACAGATGAGCCTATGTGGCCTTCTAAAATATAAGTTAGATTAAGTCAATCCCCGATTTTAAGAATTTCAATGGATTTTCATTGCATGTCTTAGAACAGCCTACAGGGACCTGCCTGATCTGGCATAAAGGATGGTGGTGGGAAGACAATGGTGGCTTGGACTATAATAGTTATAATAGAGAACGTGAGGGGAAATGGATTGAGGAAATACTTTGGCCTTTGCAACTGGTATTCACTCTGCATGGAACATTTCCCTCCTCATTTTCATATGGTTGCATCCTTTCATCATTTAGGTATCATTAAGTATTATTTCCTCATAAATTCTTTCCTTGTCCAAATTGTTAATTCATTGATTCATTCATTGATTCATTCCACAGATGGTTATTAAATGCCTAATAGTTTTGCCAAGCAGTGATGATATGGTAGTGAACAAAGCTCCTCATGGAGTTTACGTTCAAGATGGGGCGGGGGTTCTGACAATGAACAAGTAAGTGTATAATATGTTAGATGGCAATAAATGGTCAAGAGAAAAAGCAGGGCAACTTAGGCTAGGGAGTGCAGGGTGGGAGGGATACTCTTTTATATAAGGTAATTGAGGCAGAGTTAGTTATAAGGCAATATTTGAGCAGACGCCTGAAGAACATTCAGGAACAAGCCATGTGGCTATCTGGGTACAGGGCACTTCAGGAGAGGGGACTACAAAACTGCAAAAATTCTGAGGTAGGCATTTGCTTGGGGTATTCAAGGAAGAAGAAGGAGACCTGCATGTAGCAGTGAAAGAAGGAAAGCAATAAGAAAGGAAGTCCGAGAAGTAACAAGGGATGAGATGGAGTTCAACCTTGCAAGTCATTGTAAGAATTCTGACATTCTCAGTGAAATGGAGAGCCACTGGAAAGCTTGGGCAGAGGAGTGCTCTGCTCAGAATTGTATTTTTAAAAGATTACTGGTTGCTAGCTCTCTTATGAGAGAGTCCTATTACCTGGTTTGACCATACAGTTTGGTAGCAAAACAAGTGACAAAAATAAACCAAAAGCCCTGGATAGTTTAATAGCAACATGCAAAAAGAAATTGGAAAAAGGGCACTGAGCAATAGATTAAATTAAAATCTTACTATAGGGACTTCCTTGGCGGTCCAGTGGTTAAGACTTCGCCTTCCGATGCAGGGGGCGTGAGTTCGATCCCTGATCGGGGGAACTAAGATCCCACATGCCACACGCTGTGGCCAAAAAATAAAACATAAAAGATCTCATTCTTTTTATAATATATAAAAATCTCACTTGAAAGAACTCAAGCATAATAAATACAAATGGAGAATATTAAATTGACTAAAAAGTTTGAAACAGATGCCAGTTTCTGGGCATGTACTTGTGTTCAAATAAGACAAACTCCAGCTGACTCTGGGAGACTTACTTTTCCAAATTTTACAAACAAAGCTTAATTATGCCAAACTTGGGATATCCCGGTCTGCTCTGTGCCTGTGTGGTCCCAGCCATCCTCATTATATAAAACCTAGGGAGGAAAGCCCCTGCCTCAAGAACTTTTCCGCAATTGCTCAAAATATCAGGCTCCAATTCTTATCAAAGTTCATATCTGGTTGGACCCAGAATGTAATTGGTCACATTTTTCAAAGGAAAATACTTTGCTGCATTCCAATTAATAGATATCTCTTTCAAAATGTATGCCAGTTTCTGCTTGATAAATTACTCACCCAGGCTTCTCAGGTGGTTTTGATCACATGTTCAGTTGGATTCACGCAGAAATAGACTCTGAGGCAGGATGTGAGCACAATCTGGGGGGAAAGGATGGAGGTGAAGAAACCACTGGTAGTAAATGGGGAGATGAAAGAGGGAAGGGGAAGCAGCCATTAAAAGCCGGTGACCACCATGGACAACTGAAGCTCAGCCTTCCTGGGAAGGGAAAACCCTTCCTAGGAGCTGGTAAGGTACTTGTACCATAGAACTAAATCGTCCCAGAAATGAAGGTGATTCTGTATTCAGACAACGGCTACCATCAGTTGGTAATTAAGGACCGTCCCTGGGCATAGAATTCCCTGTGCTTGCTGCACAGGTGGGTAAAGTGGCTATGGCACCAACGAAAGGAAGAAACACAGGAGCTGGCAGTTAGAAATCGGGCATGTGGACACTGAAGTGATAAGGGCAAAATATGGAGACGGTACCGAAAGGATTTGTTACAACCACTGGTATGCTCTACAGAGCATTCTCTGATGAAATATGTGACATGGAACCTCAGAATTTTCTGATTTGACAGGCCTTTCTTGAACATTCCACTGTAAATAAGAATGGATCGATAGATTGGATACCGAAACCCAATGGTATAAAATAAGAATGTCTTCGGGTTCCCCTTGTCATTAATTTGTACCTTTATGATATTATATCATTTATATTAATTAGATTCTTCTCCCTGTAAAGTGTTTAGACATACAATCGTTCTCCTATAACACATGACTTAGCTTTACTGTTACACATTTAGGAGTGACCTTGATAGATAATTGGGTTTGATGTCTATTTAGTGCCAAAAAACAAGGGCTATGAGTCAAAGTCATTATTTTTTGTATACATAGCCCAAACACTTTAACAGCTTATTTCTAACAACAACAATACAGTTCACTCTGTTTCTAAGACATATTATTGCAAAAATTGAAAAAGGTACCTCAAAAATTCTATTGTCATGATTTGAATATGGAAGAAATTAAATAAAAAATTTTGAATTCATGTATGATGCAGAGAGGTCAACGTAGTGACAAGCAGAAACTGAAAAATTATTTGCTGGATACATGAATAAATGCAATCCATTCATGCCTCAGTTCTTCTAAAATCTATTCTTGCCTTGGCGTTCTATGTGAGCACTGAGCCCCTAGATTACATCATAGTGCTTCTCAAATTCCAGCCATTCCCAATAGAACTTCCCTTTCGAAGTTACTCTTTGGCATAATGATGCCTCTTTAAAATGAGGGACAATATAATTTAATTTTCTTAGACTGTAAAATGTACCTTTACCAAATGTCTTAAAAAAGACTAGATATATAAAAATTTAGACCTTACTAGTATGTAGTTAGAATTAAATGGTTAACTACAGAAAAATAGTTTATTTCCAAATATAACTAAATATTTTTCAAATATTTGAAAAATGAGTCCAAAAATATTGGAACAAGAATGTAGCTTTCTTCAAATGACAACGATCATGGTAGCAATAGAAAAGTGCTTCCAGGACCCTATGAGATAAACATATCATAACAACTATCACCTGATAGATGAAATCAAATATATGTAAGTTCAGACCTTTTCACATGCTGTTCTCTGGGAGAGTAATTAAAGATATTCCTTCTCACAGGGGAAGAATATTTTACTAGACAGCCCTACAGCTTAGATGAAGGGCATGTCAAAATATCTATACATCTTTGCTCTCTATTCATGATCAATAAACAATTTGGGCGTTGGTACCTTGCTGGCTAGGGCAAGTAGAGGGCATCTGGGGAGAAAATATTAACTTTACAGTTATCCCACCATGGAAAAATCTCCCCCACTGCAAACTCATAAATTAATATTTACTTTATAAATCATCTATAAACATGATTATTGAGCATCAGTAACCAGGAAAACTTAACTGTTTTCAATATAAAGACAAAAATAAATGTGAGCCTAGAAAACTCAGATGTAAACCATGCAATGGGGAACTCAGGGCAAGTTAAGTAATTAATATGTCCCATTTGGGTGACTGGCTGGACTTCTTTTGCAACACTCACCACTAACAACCCAAAAGCTTTCCTTCTAAAACATACTTATTTGCAAAGTAAGGATAATAAGCCATATTTTTTAAGATATATAATGTATTTTAAAAATTATTAAAACCAAAATGAGGATTAAAAATCAATTAAATAGAATAAAATTTTAAACACAGATGTAAAATTGTCAGAAATTAATTTGTTATAAACTACAGTAGCAAACAATAAGAAAATCATATTTAATGACTAACAGTAAAAGCTGAATACTAGTATATAGAAAAAATAACTTATATCTACACCTAATGCCAGAGGTTTTAATAAATGGCAAGTCTGTTAAAGATATATACACTCTATAAATTATAAAAGAAAGAATACTACTCAAAGAGAATGCACTGTATGCTAGTTTTTTCTATTAAAATGTATCTAATTTAATGTCCCAAAATCTTCCAGGGAAGAAAATAGATAAGGAATTTGCTATTTACAGAACTAAATTAACTCACTCATGGAAACAAACCCAGTTAGTGAAATTCCTGGAATTTGAACCATATCTAAATCTTTATTCATTTCAATATGCCACACTGGCATAGCACATTGATCTTAACTGTAAATAGATAATTCTACACGCTTGACAAACAAGATGCTCTAATTAGAGATAAGACACCTTAAATAAATAAAATAAAAAGATATTTTAACTTCTATACAATAAAAACTAACAAATGTGATAAAAATGAAGACAATGAAGATTTCCAATTAATGATAGTTGAGTCAAGATATTTTTACTCTACTCAATTTTATGAAATAAAATAACAATAAATAAAATAATAGTTGAACATAACAATCCACCTTCAAAAAGCAAACACACACACACACGCAATGTCTGCTAAGTACACTGAAATGTGGACCAAAACTAGGAAGTTCTAGAGGTAGTTAATATTCCTCCAGATCTCCTGTGGAGGGCAGATTTCTCTAAAAGTAAATGACACAGTCTTTCAAGATTCAGTGATGTAGGCAAGTTATAGAATTGTCAGAGAACATTCTTATAGGAAATCTGTTCCATATCACTGGTCAGTAGGTGAGTCAAAGCTGAAAGACAGACTCTTTAAAGATGTCATCTTTACTTCCTGACCCCATAGACATGAGGAAGGAAGAAAGAGAATACTATAGCACATTCAAGGTAACCCAGGGACCAATCCAACTAAACTTCATGAGTAAAAACCAGCAGAAACAACAGAATGCAGAAAAGCACCTTAAAACACTTCATATATTGAAATCATCAGGCATGTACTATCAAATAAAAATCCAATAAAATTCATATACCTAGTATACTATACTAGATCAAAACAAAAGAGAATGCACAGATTTAAAATATCAAGAATTCTTTAAAATAGGACTTAACTATAGATTCCACAGATATTAGGAAAATAATAAGAGGCTATTATAAACAACACGTTGCAAATCAATTAGAAGATTTAAATAAAATGGAGAAATTCATAGTAAAAAGTACAATTTACTCAAACTGTCTTAAGAACCAAACACTCAAGGAGGAAATAATTTCAATCTAATACAACTCTTCTAGATAAGAGAATAAAACATCACAATCCTCAACTCATTTAAGAAGGCTAGCATAACTTCGACCAAAAAATTCAACAAGATTAGCGTAAGACAGGAAAACTATATGCCAATTTCACTCATGAACTTAGGTGGAAAATTCCTAAACAGAATATTCACAAGCTAAATCTAGTACTATATCAAAATGATGATGACCAAATCTGGGTTTATAACTTAAAACACAAGGCTGGGTTAACATTAGAAAATTCAATCCATGTAATACACCACAGAAACAAATTAAGTGAGAAAAATTATGTAATCTTCCCAACATATAGGACATGTTTAGTAAAACATATGCTCGTAGTAAATTATGAGTAGAGAAGACTTTAACTTTATACAGACTATCTATAAAATCCCCCAAATAAATATCATACTTAATAGTACAAAATTAAAAGATTTCTCTGTGAAATAGAGAAATAAAATAGTGATGTTCACTATCAAAGTTTTGTTTAATATTTTGCTGATGGTACAAAAGTAGGGGGGAAAGGTTATGGGGATGATTGGAAAAAAAGAAACAAAACTATCATTATTGTCAGATTAAATGATTGTGTAGTTAAAAATCCAAAAGACTCTTCAGATATGTCATTCAAATTAAAAATAAGGGTTCATTGTAAAGCAATTATACTCCAATAAAAATGTTTAAAGAAAAAAATAAAATAAGGGTTTAGCAAAATTGCTGGATACAAATGGCAGAATGCCAAAATCAACTGCACTTCTATATGCAAGAAAATGTTAGAAATTGTAATTAAAGAAAATATATCATTATATTATTATACTACTACCAAGGAATAACCTTTAAAAGGTCTCTGTAAGACCTTAACAATGAAAAAATAAAACTTCATTAAATAAAACCTAAAAATATAAAGAAATCTCCTTGTTTGTGGTACTCCAATAAATGACTCAAAATTGAAATTTTGACAATTCTTTCTAATTTCTGTTAAAATAGTATACAAGCCTAATCAAAATTGCAGCTTGTTGGTGAAACACCTGGTTCTAAAATATACAGGAAATGCTATTGGCCAAGAACAGCCAAAACACTCTTGAATAGAACAAAGTTATGCAATTAAAACAGCTTAGCACTAACATAAGAATAGATGAATAGGCAAAAGGAAAAAGAGGGAGAGACAGAGCTTAAAAACAGATACACACTTTTATGCACACTATTATTTTTCAATATTTTATTTATTTAAATTTTTGTTTGTATATTATATATTTTATGCACACCCTCAGATTTATTATAATTGGTACTACAGAAAGCAGTGCAGAAAGCAGTCGCTTTTTAATGAAGTGTCTGGACATTAAGGTACACATATAAAAAATAAAGATGAAATTGATCCCATAACATTTACAAAAATCATCTCCAGATGATTTAGGAATTTAACTTTGAAAGGCAGTATAAGTGTGTGAAAAGCTTTCTTAAGACACAAGAGCACTAACCATTAAAGACTGATAAACTTGACAATTTCAAAAATAAAAATTTCTATACATTATATCTTCTTAAAAAGTAAAAAGTCAAGCCACAGAATGAGTGAAAAATACTTGCAATACATATATCCAACAATGACACACAAGATGTGTAATGTAAAGAACAACAAATCAATTTTTTAAGAGGCACAATCTGATTAAAAATGGGGAAAAAAATTTTCAATATGCCTTTAACAAAAGAAAAAAATCCAAACGGACAATAAACATAGGCAAAGATATTAAACTCAACAACAATCAGAGAAATTCATAGGAGATAACATGTACCCACCCTGCAAATTGGATAAAGTTTAAGAGTCTGATAATGCTTTTGCTTTCTGTGTGGGCGAGCAAAGCAAACTCTCCGAAACTGATGATGGGAACTCAGCCCAGGTCAGTATAGTCACTTGGGAAAACAAGTTGAAGAAAATTAACTTATGACCCAGAAATTCTGCTCCTTGTATACGCCCCAGGGAAATTGTGTGCATATACTGATATAAAGGAGATATGAAAAAAGAGGCGAAGATGATAGGATTGCTGGAAGGGGGCCATGAACCAAAGAATTGAAGGCATCCACTAGAAGCTGGAAGAGGCAAGGAAACAATTCTTCTCCAGAGCCTCTAGAATTGCAGCCCTGCTGACACCATTATTTTAGCCCCATGAGACTCATTTTGAACTTCTGACCATCAGAGATGTAAGATTATGAATTTGTGTAGTTTTCAGTCACTGTTTGTGATAACTTATTACAGCAGCAATAGGGTACTAAGAGATAGCAGGATGGCTTCTAACAGCCTATTCTATGCAAAAATATAATCATTCTCAATTGCAAAATTTTTAAAAAATCCAAAACAAACTTAAAAGAGAAAAAAATAAGTAAAAATAATTGCAATGCATATGACAGAAGTTAATTTCCCTTACATAAGAAGTTTATAAATCTATAATTAAGACCTCAGTAACACAATGGGAAAAAGGAAAAAGGAAGCAAGCTTTTCACATAAAAAGAAACACTAATAGCCAGTACCGCTTCCCTCCCATGAAGAGGCGCTAATCTTACCATGTTAGAAAAATGTCCATGTTTACCTGCTGCCGTTTCGGGTTACCCATAGGCCCAGGTTAATTACCCTGGCTCAGTAGCTCTTAAACTTCAGCCTGCAACTCTAGAATTACCTAGAAAGCTTGTTGAGAATACATAATTCTAGTTCCCACCTCCAGAGATTCTGATTCAGTAAATCTGGGGCCGAGAAATCTGCTCTTGTTATGTACTGGACCATACGATTTTGCAAGTGGCCCAAGAAATATATTTCTAAAAACACTGCCTAGCTTTTGACCTTCCTATATCTGGATTTCTTCCAAAACAACCTGAGCCCAGATCCCATTCAGAGTCTGCTAGATGCATAACTACACCGAAAGCAAACTATATATATACTATACATATATATATATATATACCTTACAACTTTGCCAGAGAAGGACACTGCCAGTGTCATCAAAGTAGCCAGAGTGACATCTAAGTAATTACCACATTGTGGAACCGCTGCCACTGCTGTCATGATCAGGAGTCGAGGGTGAACTACAGTGACATTTTGGGGAATGAGTATGTAGTAAGTATGCAGTAAGTATGTAAGTAATGCACTTTAATTAATACAGAGCTAGAAGCCACGCTACTCATTCTGCCCTTATTTGGAATACATCCCACACCAAGGGCCTGAAGTCCCAGAGAACCAACAAGGCGCTTCTGTCTGTGGGTAAGTATGATTTTAGGGTGTAAACCAACATCATCCTTATGTTATTAGCATAACTCTTTAGGAAACTGATGTTTGATTCCATGATTTCTAACACCCACTAAATAACCTGGTTTGCCAGCACGCTTGTTGCCATACATAAACTGGATTTAATGAGGAGACAGGTTGTTTATCTTCAATGCCATCATCTCAAGGTGAACAGACATGTATTCACAGTAACTACTCTAGGTCAAGACCGAGGCAGCTTTGTTTACCTATTTTCCATCCCTCCAGGCCCATGCTAATGAAAACCCTTTTGCTTGAGTCAACTCTAGAACCTCCTTGCCTGTAGCATTTGACATAGTTTGGGACCATAAATATTTTTAAAATTTTCTTTCCTCTAACACCTGTTTTCAAGAGATTAAGCTGCCCTTAGATACTTAAAGAATATCCACCAGTAACCCTAAACTGTGATAATTTGATGTAAAACTTTGTCCTGACACCATTTTCATAATATCTTTGCCTGTAGAGATTTCTTTTTCTTTTTTTTTTCAAAAAGAATTTGTACTGGAATGTATTGAATTAGCTGTTCTCTGTGGCATTATTTTTTTTTAATACGTGTTAAAGTGCTTACTATGTGTTAGGTGGGTATGACGTTTGGAATGAAAATGCCCTACAACTTTGGAAGCAGGATGAGACAATATTACAGAAACACAAGAACAATAATTAAATATCAAGAGCACCCCTGAAATTCAATGTACACTTTCATATGAGCAAATGAAATCAAATTGGTTTGATTTCAAACATAAATAATAGGGCAAACTTAAATTGAAAATTTCCGCTTGCAGAGTCAGCTGTTAAACTCAATAGTTTGGTCAACTCTCCAGTATAGAAAGGTTTTATTTTTTAATAATAACGTTCAACTGTCCACTCTTTTCCATTTTGCCTTCACATATCTATCCAATACTGAAAAGTGGCTTGGTATATATATAAATTGACTATAAATCAGGAGGTAGAATTCTTGCCCTCTTCATAGTACTAATAAACTTTTCAGCCTCTCTGGGCTATACTGTAACATCGAGACAAGAGAAGGAAGAGGGTACAGATTGGATAAATAATCTCTAGGGTATCTTTAAGCATTAATATTTCATGCTCTGTGTCATTCATGGCTGGTACCTCACAAGAGAAACAGAAGTAGTTGCTGTTTATCTATCTAAGCTCGAAACCATGTGCTTTGCCTAGAAAAGGATTTTACTAACTAAAATTCTTTGAGGATTCTACTTTGAGATAATCTCCTCAACTCTCCCAAAAAAGTAAGTCCAAATAAGGTCATAGGAGTTATTGCAGAATCTTTTAAATCTGCTCATGAGAGTAATCTCCAGCAAATTCTGGGGAGCACTGAAATCAGGAGTTATAAATGGGGAAATCTGGAGGAATCATCTAAATGATATAGCCCTTATTTCTACTGATTGTTGTTTCTTTTCTTTGAAATTCACTCAGTGAATAGCAATTTAGATAGATAGAAAATTTTATATTTCAGAAGAAATCAACCAAGCATGATATAAACAAAGGGGGGTAAACGCTTGTAAAATATCTCCATATGACACAGCAAGGGAAAAGTATAATTTTCCCCTTGTGAATAACAATAGGGATCTAGACCTGTTTCATTAATTCTCTTAGGCAAATTAAATTATTCTAATTTAACATTAACTAAAATAAAACAAAAACAAATTTCTTTAACTGGCTAAACAATGGACAATTTTCCATATTATGATGTTAGTATAATACACTATTAGAGGTTGCCTCAGAGCTTGCTTGGAAGTTGTTATGGAAATAAAACCATCGTGATAGCTACAGACTTCTCCCTGATCCCCTAGTTCCTTCTTAAGGTCTGACTCACCCATTGTTCAGAACCATAAATCCACTATGGACTATAAATCCCTGCTGGCTTCTCCCATTCTCTACTTTTCTGCAGTGACTCCCATTGCAATCAAAGATCTCCCACATTTATTCCTGCCTCTTGGCCCAGTGCATAGTACTGGAAACAGTGAAGCTCCTGTATGCTCTCTACCATCCTCTCATATTCTCCTTTTGAGGCAGACACCAGAAAGAATTTTATGTACATGGGCCATGGTAAACTGGGTAGCACACAGAAAGAGGGTGTCAGCCATACATTTTTTTAAGCCTGAAATTCCATTTATTTGGGACACTTTATTTTCTCCTCCTATGTTTCTGTAATTCAAATCTTAAGCAGTATTGCACATTACATTTCCACAAGACACAAACCATCTCCAGAGCTGTTAGTGGTGTGTTTCTAGGGATAGAAAAATACTCAGTTAGCCAAGGAATATCCCCACTCATTGATACAGTGCAAATTCTCATCATCCTTCTTTATTCGAAACTAAGTCAAATGTTTCGTACAATGGGAGGGAGGGAAACTCAAGAGGGAAGAGATATGGGGATATATGTGTATGTAGAGCTGATTCACTTTGTTATAAAGCAGAAACTAACACACCATTGTAAAGCAGTTATACTCCAATAAAGATGCTAAAAAAATAAATATATAAAATTTTTTAAAAATAAAAACAAGGCCACAGTGCAGTTATAGCCAATGAAAAGGTCCTTGGGAGGCTGGATTGGAGAGAACCGCCTCACTTCACCCTTTCTCTTGGCAATCATCTCAAGCAGTAGCACCATTTGTACCTTCGATATATACAAAAACAAAGGGAAAATGCTGTGCATTCCAAAAGCCCAAAGCTCACTGGCACCATTGATAGAGGATATATCTCAAAGAGTAAAAATAATTTAATGCTTTTCTGACCTATCTATAAAAGAAAATTTTTATAGTAGATACAGTTGTCACATTTCAAACCTCTGGAGAAAAATTCATGAAAACAAAGAAGGATGGAAGCTCAGTTGGCTATAAACAGTTACAAGGGAATGTTTTAAATGCTTATTTACTCAAGCATAGGTTTCCATAACTCTTGGTTTAAAGACTAATCTAGCATACAATGAAATAGTGCGTTAATATCCACTCCATGAATGTATATGTATTAGTTCTAGACAATCTGGAGGACCACCCAAAAATGTATTTTAAAACGTGGACCATATACATGATTTATCAGGTCAGCGTATACATTTTTGAATTGGGCAGATATCCCCAAATATATGGTTTGGCTTAGGCAGATATGTCCAAATACTGCCTCCTCATAACAATTCATTTTTTTCCCATTGCTTAAGTATAATTTCTTGCTCTCTGTCCCATAAATATCTTTAACATATAATTCATTTCTCTTCATTTTAGAATACTATGCCAGCCCTCCAATTGCCTAGATTCTTTCCTATGCTTGCAAAAATGCTAAACTAAGGTTCTAGAGGAACTAAGTGTTATTTGGAATACATTCCCTGACTAGGGATAGACCTGCCTTGTTTCTGAATTGCAGGGATGGGGTAGTGAAGGCAAGATGCTGTCTCCCTTTAAAATTCTCCAACCAATACCTATTAGCAATTAGAGAACATTTAACTACACTTTCTTTTTTATGTTTGTGAGTGTTGCTGCCAGCCTGAAATCTTTTCATGAGAAAACTATGCGTATACTAAACCCAGACAAACAAAGGAGAAGAGAAAAATGAAAAAGGGAAAATGATTTTCAGAAATATACAGATGCTGCTCTGGTCTTTTCCCCTTAAATTCTCAGGTTTCCAATTTCAGCTTCTTCTCAATAAATATATTTCTGAGGGTTTAAAGGTGTTCCTCATCCATATTATGTACTTTTTTATCAGTGGAAATGCCATGAGGAGTGAACTGTATTGTGGTTACCTTAAAACAATTCAGTTAATGTTATACCACACTGGTTTGACTGTATATAGAGGAAATAAAGTTGCTAAAATGTGGAAACAAATATACTAGTGAAATCAGAGTTTCTTTGTCTTAATCTTATTTTTAGAAGATCTTTAAAATTGAAGAATGCAGCTCAACTATAGGACTTCTTACGGAGGGACGCAGGAATCACCAGAATTAAGAGATGAGAGTTTCATTATTCTTTCTCCCTACACCATACTTAGGCTTGGTGCCTTTTCACAAGGTCCTCTGCTCAGAGTGTCAGTCCTTGAAGTTGGTTCTGTAGTGGACATGTGTGTTTGTGTGTCAGTATATGTAATTTTGCTTTTACAATGCTGGCAGTAAGAAGCCTACTAATTTTATTCAGCATGGTGACAGGCCCTAACATTTAAATTATTTTTCATGTTGTGAGTAATTTATTATTCATTGGGTATCTTCCCTGTAAATCTTGTCCTCACTCTGTAAGATTTGTCTTTGGTGTCCAACAAAGGGTTTCATTGCAATGAGAATCAAGGTGTGTCTATCCTCTGACCCACAGCCCAAGCAATGCCAGCCTTCCAGACCAGCCCAGGAGCTCGGAGTGGGGAAACAGAGCCATTATAGAACATCTTCATTCCTCTGCCCAGACAACAGCAGAGTTATCTCCCAGGCCCTCCTAGAAGGGCATCTCGAAGCACATCTTGCTGAAGAGCCAAATTCAGGACCCAGAGGATTAAGACTAAAATCAAATCTCACTGGGGTTCCTGTGCAAGAGAGAACTGGAGGAATGGATTGGCTCTTTTTCAGGAATATTTGCCTTTTGATCATTTTAATGGTAAGTAGAATTTAAAGGTCTGGGAAAGAAATACAAACTTGAAACCTTGCCTCCTGTGTCAGTTGTTGGACTTTCTACATGGGATTCACTCCATTTTAAAACCCCTTCCAGCAAAAAGAGTTCTATGAGTTCAGCCTCTGGTGACTTCAAAGGACTCTCCATGCTTGAGGGAACAAATGGCATAGAGAAGCAGGGTGTAATCTGGTTGAATTCAACTTAAATGACATCAGAGACATAATCTAATTCAGAAAAAATGCTGGAATAATTCTAAAATGTATAATCAGAAATAAAATTATTTTTCAATTTTCTTTTACTTATACTTAAATCAGGCAGATTGTTGCCAAAATTCCCCGTGCAAATGGGTTCTACATTTGTAGGGAAGTAAAGTTGATCAAGCCCATTTCTTTTAAACAGTTATTTCCTTGCGAGTTTGTTTCAAGGTGGAGGAATGTTAGCTATGTCAAGATTACACTATAACTAATTATAAAATATTTGAATCATAAGAATTTTTTCCGGTAAGAAATGGTTAAAGAAAAATGAAGAAAACCAAGCCATTACGACAAACCCTTTCTGGAATTATCAAGGCATTCCTACAGTCCAGGAAGGGAACATTTAGGTGACCTATTTCTTTTTTTTTTTTTTTTTAACATCTTTATTCGACTACAATTGCTTTACATTGTTGTGTTAGTTGTTGCTGTATAACAAAGTGAATGAGCTATACGTATACATATATCCCCATATCTCTTCCCTCTTGCATCTCCCTCCCACCCTCCCTATCCCACCCCTCTAGGTGGTCACAAAGCACCGAGCTGATCTCCCTGTGCTATGCAGCTGCTTCCCACTACCTATCTATTTTACATTTGGTAGTGTATATATGTCCATGCCACCCTCTCACTTTGTCTCAGCTTACCCTTCCCCCTCTCCGTATCCTCAAGTCCATTCTCTAGTAGGTCTGTATCGTTATTCCCGTCTTGCCCCTAGGTCCTTCATGACCTTTCATTTTTTTATTTTTTTTTTTAGATTCCATATATATGTGTTAGCATATGGTATTTGTTTTTCTCTTTCTGACTAACTTCACTCTGTATGACAGACTCTAGGTCCATCCACCTCATTACAAATAACTCAATTTCATTTCTTTTTGTGGCTGAGTAATATTCCATTGTATATATGTGCCACATCTTCCTTACCCATTCATCTGTTGATGGACACTTAGGTTGTTTCCATATCCTGGCTTTTGTAAATAGAGGTGCAATGAACATTGTGGTACATGACTCTTTGAATTATGGTTTTCTCAGGGTATATGCCCAGTAGTGGGATTGCTGGGTCGTATGGTAGTTCTATTTTTAGTTTTTTAAGGAACCTCCATACTCTTCTGCATAGTGGCTGCATCAATTTACATTCCCATCGACAGTGCAAGAGGGTCCCCTTTGCTCCACACTTTCTCCAGCATTTATTGTTTGCAGATTTTTTGATGATGGCCATTCTGAACAGTGTGAGATGCTATCTCATTGTAGTTTTGATTTACATTTCTCTAATGATTAATGATGTTGAGCATTCTTTCATGTGTTTGTTGGCAATCTGTATATCTTCTTTGGAGAAATGTCTATTTAGGTTTTCTGCCCATTTTTGGATTGGATTGTTTGTTTTTTTTTTTTTGATATTGACCTGCATGAGCTGCTTGTAAATTTTGGAGATTAATCCTTTGTCAGTTTCTTCATTTGCAAATATTTTCTCCCATTCTGAGGGTTGTCTTTTCGTCTTGTTTATGGTTTCCTTTGCTGTGCAAAAGCTTTGAAGTTTCATTAGGTCCCATTTGTTTATTTTTGTTTGGATTTCCATTACTTTAAGAGGTGGATCAAAAAAGCTCCTGCTGTGATTTAAGTCATACAGTGTTCTATGTTTTCCTCTAACAGTTTTATAGTGTCTGGTCTTACATTTAGGTCTCCAATCCACTTTGAGTTTATTTTTGTGTATGGTGTTAGGGAGTGTTCTAATTTCATTCTTTTGCAAGAAGCTGTCCGGTTTTCCCAGCACCACTTATTGAAGAGACTGTCTTTTCTCTATTGTATATCCTTGCCTCCTTTGTCAAGATTAGTTGACCATAGGTATGTGGGTTTATCTCTGGCTTTCTATATTGTTCCATTGATCTATGTTTCTGTTTTTGTGCCAGTACCATATTGTCTTGATTACTGTAGCTTTGTAGTATAGTCTGAAGTCAGGGAATCTGATTCCTCCAGCTCCGCTTTTTTCCATCAAGACAGTTTTGGCTATTCGGGGTCTTTTGTGTCTCCATACAAATTTTAATATTTTTTGTTCTAGTTCTGTAAAAAATGCCACTGGTAATTTGATAGTGATTGCAATGAATCTGTAGATTGCTTTGGGTAGTATAGTCATTTTCACAATATTGATTCATCCAATCCAAGACCATGGTATATCTCTCCATCTGTTGGTATCATCTTTAATTCCTTTCATCAGTGTCTTATACTTTTTTGCATACAGGTGTTTTGTCTCCCTAGGTAGGTTTATTCCTAGTTATTTTACTCTTTTTGTTGCAATGGTAAATGGGAGAGTTGTCTTAATTTCTGTTTCAGATTTTTCATCATTAGTGTATAGGAATGCAAGAGATTTCTGTGCATTAATTATGTATCCTGCTACTTTACCAAATTCATTGATTAGCTCTAGTAGTTTTCTGGTGGCATCTTTAGGATTCTCTGTGTATAGTATCATGTCATCTGCAAACAGTGACAGTTTCACTTTTTCTTGTCCAATTTGCATTACTTTTATTTCTTTTTCTTCTCTGATTGCTGTGGCTAGGACTTCCAAAACTATGTAGAATAATAGCGGTGAGAGTGGACATCCTTGTCTTTTTCCTGATCTTAGAGGAAATGCTTTCAGTTTTTCACCATTGAGATTGATGTTTGCTTTGGGTTTGTCATATATGGCCTTTATTATGTTGAGTTATGTTCCCTCTATGCCCACTTTCTGGAGCGTTTTTATAATAAAAGGGTGTTGAATTTTGTCAAAAGCTTTTTCTGCATCTATTCAGATGATCATATGGGTTTTATTCTTCAATTTGTTAGTATAGTGTATCACATTCATTGGTTTGCATATGTTGAAGAATCCTTGCATCCCTAAGATAAATCCCACTTGATCATGGTGTATGATTCTTTTAATGTGTTGTTGGATTCTGTTTGCTAGTATTTGTTGAGGATTTTTGCATCTATATTCATCAGTGATATTGGTCTGTAATTTTCTTTTTTTGTAGTATCTTTGTCTGGTTTTGGTATCACGGTGATGGTGGCCTCATAGAATGAGTTTGGGAGTGTTCCTTCCTCTGAAATTTTTTGGAAGAGTTTGAGAAGGGTGGGTGTTAGCTCTTCTCTAAATGTTTGATAGAATTCACCTGTAAAGCCATCTGGTCCTGGACTTTTGTTTGAAGATTTTTTTTTTTTTTTTTTTTTGCCGTACACGGACCTCCCACTACCGTGGCCTCTCCCGTTGCGGAGCACAGGCTCCGGACGTGCAGGCTCAGCAGCCATAGCTCACGGGCCCAGCTGCTCCGCGGCATGTGGGATCCTTCCGGACCGGGGCACGAACCCGTGTCCCCTGCATCGGCAGGCGGACTCCCAACCACCGCGCCACCAGGGAAGCCCCACGTTGGAAGATTTTTAATCACAGCTTCAATTTCATTACTTGTGATTGGTCTGTTCATATCTTCTATTTCTTCCTGGTTCAGTCTTGGAGGTTATACCTTTCTAAGAATGTGTCCATATCTTCCACGTTGTCCATTGTATTGGCATAAAGTTGCTTGTAGTAGTCTCTTAGGATGCTTTGTATTTCTGTGGTGTCTGTTTTAACTTCTCCTTTTTCATATCTAATTTTATTGATTTGAGTCCTCTCCCTCTTTTTCTTGATGAGTCTGGCTAATGGTTTATCAATTTTGCTTATCTTCTCAAAGAACCAGCTTTTAGTTTTATTGATCTTTGCTATTGTTTTCTTTGTTTCTATTTCATTTATTTCCGCTCTGATCTTTATGATTTCTTTCCTTCTGCTACCTTTGAGTTTAGTTTTTTCTTCTTTCTCTAGTTCCTTTAGGTGTAAGGTTAGATTGTTTATTTGATACTTTTCTTGTTTCTTGAGGTAGGCTTGTATAGCTATAAACTTCCCTCTTAGAACTGCTTTTACTGCATCCCATAGGCTTTGGATCATTGTGTTTTCATTGTCATTTGTCTCTAGGTATTTTTTGATTTCCTCTTTGATTTCTTCAGTGATCTCTTGGTTATTTAGTAACGTATTGTTTAGCCTTCATTTGTTTGCGTTTTTTACTTTTTTTTTTCCTGTAATTGATTTCTAATCTCATAGCATTGTGGTCAGAAAAGATGCTTGATTTGATTTCCATTTTCTTAAATTTACTGAGGCTTGACTTGTGACCCAAGATGTGATCTATCCTGGAGAATGTTCTGTGCACACTTGAGAAGAAAGTGTAATCTGTTGTTTTTGGATGGAATGTCCTTTAAATATCAATTAAATCTATCTGGTCTTTGTGTCGTTTAATGCTTCTGTTTCTTTATTAATTTTCTGTTTGGAAGATCTGTCCACTGGTGTAAGTGAGGTGTTAAAGTCCCCCACTATTACTGTGTTACTGTCGATTTCCTCTTTTATAGCTTTTAGCAGTTGCCTTATGTATTGAGGTGCTCCTATGTTGGGCGCATATATATTTATAATTGTTATATCTTCTTATTGGATTGACCCCTTGATCATTATGTAGTGTCCTTCCTTGTCTCTTGTAACATTCTTTATTTTAAAGTCTATTTTATCTGATATGAGTATTGCTACTCCAGCTTTCTTCGGATTTCCATTTGCATGGAGTATCTTTTTCCATCCCCTGACTTTCAGTTTTATGTGTCCCTAGGTCTGAAGTGGGTCTCTTATTGACAGCATATATATGGGTCTTCTTTTTGTGTGCATTCAGCAAGCCTGTGTCTTTTGGTTGGACCATTTAATCCATTCACGTTTGAGGTAATTATTGATATGTATGTTCCTATGACCATTTTCTTAATTGTTTTGTTTTTGTTTTTGTAGGTCCTTTTCTTCTCTTGTGTTTCCCACTTAGAGAATTTCCTTAAGCATTTGTTGTAGAGCTGGTTTGGTGGTGCTGAATTCTCTTAGCTTTTGCTTGTCTGTAAAGTTTTTGATTTCTCCATCGAATCTGAATGAGATCCTTGCCAGGTAGAGCACTCTTTGTTGTAGGTTCTTCCCTTTCATAACTTTATCATGCCACTCCCTTCTGGCTTTTAGAGTTTATGCTGAGAAATCAGCTGTTAACCTTATGGGAATTCCCTTGTATGTTACTTGTTTTTCCCTTGCTGCTTTCAATAATTTTTCTTTGTCTTTAATTTTTGGCAATTTAATTACTCTGTGTCTTGACGTGTTTCTCCTTGGGTTTATCCTGTATGGGACTCTCTGCGCTTCCTCAACTTGGGTGGCTATTTCCTTTCACAAGTTAGGGAAGTTTTCGACTATAATTTCTTCAAATATTTTCTCGGGTCCTTTCACTCTCTCTTCTCCTTCTGGGACCCCTATAATGCGAATGTTGTTACGTTTAATGTTGTCTCAGAGGTCTCTTAGGCTGTCTTCATTTCTTTTTATTTTTTTTTTCTTTATTCTGTTCCTCAGCAGTGAATTCCACCATTCTGTCTTCCAGGTCACTTATCCGTTCTTCTGCCTCAGTTATTCTGCTGTTGATTCCTTCTAGTGTACTTTTCATTTCAGTTATTGTATTGTTCATCTCTGTTTATTTGCTCTTTAATTCTTCTAGGTCTTTGTTAAACATTTCTTACATCCTCTCGATCTTTGCCTCCATTGTTTTTCCGAGGTCCTGGATCATCTTCACTATCATTATTCTGAATTCTTTTTTCTGGAAGATTGCCTATCTCCACTTCATTTAGTTGTTTTTCTGGGGTTGTATCTTGTTCCTTCATCTGGTACATAGCCCTTTGCCTTTTCATCATGTCTATCTTTCTGTGAATGTGGTTTTTGTTCCACAGGCTGCAGGACTGTAGTTCTTCTTGCTTCTGCTGTCTGCCCTCTGTTGGATGAGGCTAAGAGGCTTGTGCAAGTTTCCTGATGGGAAGGACTGGTGGTGGCTAGAGCTGACTGTTGCTCTGGTGGACAGAGCTCAGTAAACTTTAATCCATTTGACTGCTGATGGTTGGGGCTGGGTTCCCTCCCTGTTGGTTGTTTGGCCTGAGGCAACCCAACACTGGGGCTTACCTGGGCTCTTTGGTGGGGTAATGGCAGACTCTGGGAGGGCTCATGCCAAGGAGTACTTCCCAGAACTTCTGCTGCCAGTGTCCTTGTCCCCACGGTGAGCCACAGCCACCTCCTGCCTCTGCAGGGGACCCTCCAACACTAGCAGGTAAGTCTGGTTCAGTCTCCCCTGGGGTCACTGCTCCTTCTCCTGGGTCCTGATGCACACACTACTTTGTGTGTGCCTTCCAAGAGTGGAGTCTCTGTTTCCTCCAGTCCTGTTGAAGTCCTGCTATCAACTCACACTAGACTTCAAAATCTGATTCTCTAGGAATTCCTCCTCCTGTTGCCAGACCCCTAGGTTGGGAAGCCTGATGTGGAGCTCAGAACTTCACTCCAGTGGGTGGACTTCTGTGTTATATGTGTTCTCCAGTATCTGAGTAACCCACCCAACAGTTATGGGATTTGATTTTACTGTGATTGTGCCCCTCTTACCTTCTTATTGTGGCTTCTCGTTTGTCTTTGGATGTGGGGTATCTTTTTTGGTGAGCTCCAGTGTCTTCCTGTTGATGATTGTCCAGCAGCTAGTTGTGATTCTGGTGTTCTCACAAGAGGGAGTGAGAGCACATGCTTTTACTCCACCATCTTGGTTCAGGGTCACAAATTTTGCTTCTTCCTTAGTTTTTCCCACCAAAATTATCAGCTCTGTGAAGGCACCATCAATGGCTGCTGGTTTATTGTATTTCCAGTGCCTTGCTCTGTGCAGTTCTGGAGAGGAGAGGGCCCCACACCATGCAGGGCTGCACAGGGAAATGGTGAGGGTCGTCTCCGGGCACAGAGAAAGAGGCAACTTACGGCTGAAGCCTTTACCATGCTTTCCTTGGAAAGAAACAGGTGAGGCAGATTCCATCCAGAAGTCTTGATTGGCAAATGGATGAATTGAGCGCTCAACTGAGCAATCAATGAATGGACCAACTAGGTTTCACACTGGTAGCACAGATGCTGGTACTCACAAATGGCTCTTCATCTGAGACACAGGGAGGGACACTTCCTCAACAGCTAACAGTGAAGGGAAGCATCACAAAAATCAGACTCCACCATGACCTAACCCGACAGCCGTGCCAGCTGCCGAGCCTCAGGTGAGCCCTTGTCTTTGCCTAGGGCCGTGGGCGCAGGGGTCAGGACCTGGAGGCTGCCTGCTGAGCTGGGAGCTACCTAAGTGGCCCCGTGCAGGCTTAGCTGGGCAAGCGCCTGCCACCAACAGTTCCTGATAGAACTTGCTTAAACGCAAACTTAATAACAATTGATTTAAACAATTCTTTAATTTTTAATAATCTAGTAAGAACTATGATTACCTGATGTATACCCATCATTTATGCAGCTTCTGACAATCAATAAATATAAGTTGATTGAATAAAAGAATGAACCATTAAATGATTATTATAAATTACCATATATGCTTAGACACATTTCTAGTCTGTCCTTTATTACACTGACATATTATTAAGTATGCTGATAATTCTGACTATTGTTACAGATGTACTACATTGTTTTTAGTATGTTTTGATATCTGGTAAGTGCAGTCACCACCCATTACCTTTTTTTTTTAAACTTATCTTGGCACTTCTGATACACTCAAGTTTAGAAAAAATAGCAAACGATGGAATTTTGATTAAAAATAAAATTAAATTGAATATATAAATGCATAACTTTGAGCCATTCAAAAATAGCACTAATCTAATGCTTTGCCTTTTCTAGTGTGATATTTTACACAGGATAAATACTTCAGAAAAAAGTTAAAACTTCTGGAAATTTGAGACTGCTGATAAATACTTTTCATTATAACCATTGACTGGTTGATAGTTTTTATTTTCTTTCAAAACCATTTCCTCTATTTCTTATATATAAGCTCAGTATTCAAAACAAAAAACAAAAAAACAAAACAAAAAAACCCCAGAAAATCATAAAGTAGAGGGCAAAATAAAGTTCCCAATAGTAAGATACAATTCATTTACTTTCCATCATAATATATTTCAAAAACAACCATGAAAACCAAATAAATGAATCCTAAATATTACACTTATTAAACATATTACATGGAAAAAATCCCATTCCCAAAAAGCCAGTTACTGTCACTAAATATGATATACAATTTTTTACTTTTTTCTTGAATGTTACCATGTGTCCATGTGTAAATGGTTGTTGCAATCTTTTAAACATGGACTAAATAATAAATACAGATAATAAAAATTAATTTGTGAAAACTTCTTTAAATTCTATTTCAGCTTATTTGAAATAAAAGTAAGTGAAAAAATAGAGTTCATACTAGGAAAGAATTACTGTTGGAGATCTGCCAGTGCTTTTGTGGATTGTTAAGAAAGTGAATAAGCAAAAGATTGTGTCGTATCATTTTTAAAAATAACAAAATTAAGTGAAATTGAATGCAGAAAAAAATAATAAAGGAAAAGGCAATAAAACCATTCCAATAATTATACGAATAAATCCTTTTTTGCAGCTAAAGATGGTGATTGGTACTGAACTGTTGGCAAGTGGGTATCACATGCTGGCACAAAGTGCTTTTTCATTAGCTCATAAGCAGTTTGAATTGTGCATAAGAAAGGTAATGCAGTGGTACCAATATACAATGTGGAAAAAGTGAGTTGAGGGGAAAAAATGAAAATTGAGGGCTATCTGTATTTACTGTCATTGGCATAAAGGATCAACCTTAAGTATTGAAAAATTTTTTCTTAAAAAGACCACGCCTTGGTTAGAAATCCATAGAGCTGAGTTTCCCTGTGATGAGTAAGATGACTGAGTTAAAGGTAACAGAGATGCTGAATGTGTGTTTAATAGGAGGCAGTGAGTATGTGTGGTGAGTGATGATGAGGTGTTAGTACAAAAGTCACAGTGTTTGCATGTGATCAGCATAAGTATTGCTTGACTGGGAAGTCTTACCTATTTAACAAGGAGGTGGAGGTGGAGACTTTTGTATGAGTAAGGCATGAGCCACCAGGTGTGGGGAACCTGAAGCTAGATAGGAACTGTCAACAAAAGAGTGAAAAAATAAATATTTATTATCATGCACCAAGCATTATGCTAATTACTTTTCAAATATTTTCTCATTCAATCCACCCTATGATCTTCCTTTTAAAGATGAAGAAAAGTGAGAAAAAGAAAAATGATATGGGAGCCCCTGTGACCTCGTTTCAATGCTCATTCATTCATTCATTAAAAATGTTTTTAGGGCTTCCCTCGTGGCGCAGTGGTTGAGAGTCTGCCTGCCGATGCAGGGAACACGGGTTCATGCCCCGGTCTGGGAAGATCCCACATGCCGCGGAGCGGCTGGGCCCGTAAGCCATGGCCGCTGAGCCTGCGCGTCCGGAGCCTGTGCTCCGCAACGGGAGAGGCCACAACAGTGAAAGGCCTGTGTACCGCAAAAAAAAAAAAATGTTTTTAGTATTTCACTATTACCTGTGAGCTGAGTGCTGGGAACGGAGAGGTTGAATTAAGGTCCTTGCCATCAAGAACCTCACAGTCAGATGCATGAAGAAATAAAATACAGTATGACAAGTGTTTCATGAGGGGTGTGAATGAGAGGGCTATGGGAGAAGAGAGGGGTGCCCAGCTGAATGGAGTTGAGAAAGGCTTCTCTGAAGAAGTGACCTTTCAGCTGAGTCTGGCAGGACTGCAGGAAATAGCCAAATGAAGAAACAGGAATGGCATTCCAGGTCAATAGAACAGAATGGGGGAGAGACACAGAGAGAGAGAGAGAGAGAGAGAGAGAGAGAGAGGGAAACTGGCTAATCTCTTAGCATAGTAAGGCTGGGGAATGAAGGAGGATGGTTCTATAAACAAGAAGTCTGAGGCCTAAATATTACGAAATTCTAAGGATATTTTAACTTTAACCTGGAAGGTAAAGAGAACCAGGAGAACAGTGACTTCAAAATCACTTGTGAAGTTTGCTCTGGAGTAGATAGGAGGAGGATGAGGCTGTTGGTGAGGAGATCAGAGGAAGTTCTCTCAATGAAACAAAGCAGTGAGGGACTGCTTTGAGTTTCATCTACACGTCCTGATCCCTGGGCTAACTGAATAATTAACTGCCCATGTCACAAAATCATATTTGAATTGTGCATTTCACATAATCAGCAAATGGTGGCAACCAGTTATGCCAGTTATGTCCCAAAGATGGCACTCTAACCTAAAAACACCAAGCCAGTAAATGCCGTTAAAACTGGATAACCCTCCTGGAAGATCATCTGCTGAAGGAGCAGAACATGAACACTAAGATCCAGGCTTTCACCTCAAGAATAATATGCTTTCTACTTTTACAAGGAATAGAAATGAAATCAACAGAAAAATCAGTGTCAGGATTTTAAGACTTTTTTTGCTATTGGTGCACCACTGATTATATTCCTAGCATAAAATTAATGTGTGGGGCTTCCCTGGTGGTGCAATGGTTGAGAGTCCGCCTGCCAATGCAGGGGACACGGGTTCGTGCCCCGGTCTGGGAAGATCCCACATGTCGCGGAGTGGCTAGGCCTGTGAGCAATGGCCGCTAAGCCTGCGTGTCCGGAGCCTGTGCTCCACAACAGGAGAGGCCACAGCAGTGAGAGGCCCGCGTACCACAAAAAAAAAAAAAAAAAAAAAATTAATGTGTGCTTACTGTAGAAAATTTAGAAAATATAAAAAGAGACAAGCCTCTTAGATAGCCTCATTCACCAGAGGACAGACAGCAGAAGCAAGAAGAACTACAATCCTGCAGCCTGTGGAACAAAAACCACATTCACAGAAAGACAGACAAGATGAAAAGGCAGAAGGTTATGTACCAGATGAAGGAAAAAGATAAAACCCCAGAAAACCAACTAAATGAAGTGGAGATAGGCAATCTTCCAGAAAAAGAATTCAGAATAATGAGAGTGAAGATGATCCAGTATCTCAGAAAAAGAATGGAGGCAAAGATCGAGAAGATGCAAGAAATGTTTAACAAAGACCTAGAAGAATTAAAGAACAAACAAACATAGATGAACAATACAATAACTGAAATGAAAAATACACTAGAGGGAATCAATAGCATAGTAACTGTGGCAGAAGAACGGATAAGTGACGTGGAAGATAGAATGGTGGAATTCACTTCTACAGAACAGAATAAAGAAAAAACAATGAAAAGAAATGAAGACAGCCTAAGAGACCTCTGGGACAACATTAAATGCAACAACATTCACATTATAGGGGTCCCAGAAGAAGAGAGAGAAAAAGGACCCAAGAAAATATTTGAAGAGATTATAGTAAAAAACTTCCCTAATATGTGAAAGGAAACAGCCACCCAAGTCCAGGAAGCGCAAAGAGTCCCATACAAGATAAACCCAAGGAGAAACATGCTGAGACACATAGTAATCAAATTGGCAAAAATTAAAGACAAAGAAAAATTATTGAAAGCAGCAAGGGAAGAACAACAAATAACATACAAGGGAACTCCCATAAGGTTAACAGCTGATTTCTCAGCAAAACCTCTACAAGCCAGAGGGAGTGGCATGACATAATTAAAGTGATGAAAGGGAAGAACCTACAACCAACATTATTCTACCTGGCAAGGATCTCATTCAGATTCAATGGGGAAATCCAAAGCTTTATGGACAAGCAAAAGCTAAGAGAATTCAGCACCACCAAAACAGCTCTACAACAAATGCTAAAGGACCTTCTCTAGGCAGGAAACACAAGAGAAGGAAAAGACCTACAAAAACAAACTGAAAACAATTAAGAAAATGGTAATAGTAATATACATATTGATAATTACCTTAAACATGAATGGATTAAATGCTCCAACCAAAAGACACAGGCTTATAAAATGGATACAAAAACAAGACCCATATATATGCTATCTACAAGAAACCCACTTTAGACCTAGGGAAACAAACAGACTGAAAGTGGGGGGGGGGTGCAAAAAAATACTCCATGCAAATGGAAATCAAAAGAAAGCTGGAGTAGCAATGCTCATATCAGATAATATAGGCTTTAAAATAAAGAATGGTACAAGAGACAAGGAAGGACACTACATAATGATCAAGGAGTCAATCCAAGATGCACCCAACATAGAAGCACCTCAATACCTAAGGCAACTGCTAACAGCTATACAAGAGGAAATTGATACTAATGCATTAATAGTGGGGGATATTAACACCTCACTTACACCAATGGACAGATCATCCAAACAGAAAATTGATAAGGAACACAAGCTTTAAATGGCACAATAGACCAGATAGATTTAATTGATATTTATAGGACATTCCATCCAAAAACAGCAGATTACACTTTCTTCTCAAGTGCTCACAGAACATTCCCAGGATAGATCACATCTTGGGTCACAAATCAAGCCTCAGTAAATTGAAGAAAATTGAAATCATATCAAGCATCTTTTCAGACCACAGTGCTGTGAGATTAGAAATCAATTACAGGGAAAAAAATGTAAAAAACAGAAACACATTGAGGCTAATAAATACATTACTAAATAACCAAGAGATCACTGAAGAAATCAAAGAGGAAATCAAAAAATACCTAGAGACAAATGACAATGAAAACACGATGATCCAAAACCTATGGGATGCAGCAAAAGCAGTTCTAAGAGGGAAGTTAATAGCTATACAAGCCTACCTCAAGAAACAAGAAAAATCTCAAACAATCTAACCTTACACCTAGGAACTAGAGGAAGAAGAATGAAAAAAAACTCAAAGTTAGCAGAAGGAAAGAAATCATAAAGATCAGAACAGAAATAAACGAAATCAAAACAAAGAAAACAATACAAGATCAATAAAACTAAAAGCTGGTTCTTTGAGAACATAAACAAAATTGATAAACCATTAGCCAGACTCATCAAGAAAAAGAGGGAGAGGACTCAAATCATTAAAATTAGAAATGAAAAACAGAGAAGTTACAACAGACAGCACAGAATTACAAGGCATCCTAAGAGACTACTACAAGCAACTCTATGCCAATAAAATGGACAACCTGGAAGAAATGGACAAATTCTTAGAAAGGTAGGATCTTCCAAGGCTGAACCAGGAAGAAACAGAAAATATGAACAGAGCAATCACAAGTAATGAAATTGAAGCTGTGATTAAACATCTTCCAACAAACAAAAGTCCAGGACCAGATGGCTTCACAGGTGAATCCTATCAAATATTTAGAGAAGAGTTAACACCCATCCTTCTCAAACTCTTCCAAAAAATTGCAGAGGAAAGAACACTCCCAAACTCATTCTATGAGGCCACCATCACCGTGATACCAAAACCAGACAAAGATACTACAAAAAAAGAAAATTACAGACCAATATCACTGATGAATATAGACGCAAAAATGCTCAACACAATACAACCAAACAGAATCCAACAACACATTAAAAGGATCATACACCATGCTCAAGTGGGATTTATCCCAGGGATGCAGGGATTCTTCAATATACACAAATCAATCATTGTGATACAACATATTAACAAATTGAAGAATAAAAACCATATGATCATCTGAATAGATGCAGAAAAAGCTTTTGACAAAATTCAACACCCTTTTATGATGAAAACTCTCCAGAGGGAACCTACCTCAACATAATAAAGGCCATATATGACAAATCCACAGCAAACATCATTCTCAATGGTGAAAAACTAAAAGCATTTCCTCTAAGATCAGGAAAAAGACAAGGATGTCCACTCTCACCACTATTATTCAACATAGTTTTGGGAGTCCTAGCCATGGCAATCAGGGAAGAAAAAGAAATAAAAGGAATGCAAATTGGAAAAGAAGAAGTAAAACTGTCACTGTTTGCAGATGATATGATACTCTACATAGAGAATCCTAAAGATGCCACAAGAAAACTACTAAAGCTAATCAATGAATTTGGTAAAGTTGCAGGATACAAAATTAATGCACAGAAATCCTTTGCATTCCTGTACACTAATGATGAAAGATCTGAAAGAGAAATTAAGGAAACACTCCCATTTACCATTGCAACAAAACACATAAAATACCTAGCCATAAACCCACCTAGGGAGACAAAAGAGCTGTATGCAGAAAACTATAAGACACTGATGAAAGTAATTAAAGATGATACTAACAGTTGGAGAGATATACCATATTCTTGGATTGGAAGAATCAATATTGTGAAAATGACTATACTACACAAAGCACTCTACAGATTCAATGTAATCCATATCAAATTACGAGTGGCATTTTTTACAGAACTAGAACAAAAAATCTTAAAATTTGTATGGAGACACGAAACACCCTGAATAGCTGAAGCAGTCTTGAGGGAAAAAAAACGGAGCTGGAGGAACCGGACTCCCTGACTTCAGACTATACTACAAAACTACAGTAATCAAGACAATATGGTACTGGCACAAAAACAGAAATATAGATCAATGGAACAAGATAGAAAGCCCACAGATAAACCCATGCACCTATGGTCAACTAATCTACGACAAAGGAGGCAAGGATATACAATAGAGAAAAGACAGTCTCTTCAATAAGTGGTGCTGGGAAAACTGGACAGCTACATGTAAAAGAATGAAATTAGAACACTCCCTAACACCATACAGCAAAATAAACTCAAAATGGATTAGAGACCTAAATGTAAGAGCGGACACTATAAAACTCTTAGAGGAAAACATAGGAAGAACACTCTTTGACATAAATCACAGCAAGATTTTTTTTGATCCGCCTCCTAAAGTAATGGAAATAAAAACAAAAATAAACAAATGGGACTTAATGAAACTTAAAAGCTTTTGCACAGCATAGGAAACTACAAACAAGACGAAGAGACAACCCTCAGAATGGGAGAAAATATTTGCAAATGAATCAACAGACAAAGAATTAATCTCCCAAATATATAAACAGCTCATGCAGGTCAACATTAAAAAAAAACAACCCAATCCAAAAATGGACTGAAGACCTAAATAGACATTTCTCCAAATGTCCAAAGAAGGCATACAGATGGCTAAGAAGCACATGAAAAGGTGCTCAACATCACTAATTATTAGAGAAATGCAAATCAAAACTACAATGAGTTATCACCTCACACCAGTTAAAATGGGCATCATCAGAAAATGTACAAACAACAAATGCTGGAGAGGTTGTGGAGAAAAGGGAACCCTCTTGCCCTGTTGGTGGGAATGTAAATTGATACAGCCACTATGGAGAACAGTATGGAGATTCCTTTAAAAACTAAAAATAGAATTACCATATGATCCAGCAATCCCACTACTGGGCATTTACCCAGAGAAAACCATAATTCATAAAGACATGCACCCCAATGTTCCTTGCAGCACTATTTACAATAGCCAGGTCATGGTAGCAACTTAAATGCCCATCGACAGACAAATGGATAAAGAAGTTGTGGTACATATATAGAATGGAATATTACTCAGCCATAAAAAGGAACGAAATTGGGTCCTTTGTAGAGACATGGATGGATCTACAGAGTGTCATTCAGAGTGAAGTAAGTCAGAAGAGAAAAACAAATATCATATATTAACGTATATTTGTGGAACCCAGAAAAATGGTACAGATGACTGGTTTGCAGGGCAGAAATTGAGACACAGATGTAGAGAACAAACGTATGGACACCAGGGGTCAAAAATGGCGGGGGGATGGGGGTGGCGGTGTGATGAATTGGGAGATTGGATTTGACATGTATACACTGATGTGTATAAAATTGATGACTAATAAGAACCTGCTGTTTTAAAAAATTAAATAAAATTCAAAAAAAATAAATAAAAAGAAAATGGAAATCATGTTCCATTACCCAGAGACATCTACTGCTCACACCATGATAGTTTTCCTTTCAGTTAATGCTATCATAACTCTACCCTTTGGCTGACAGCTAATGCCTAAGAAAACCAAATCTGTAGTTAGTACTTATTCTCTACACCCTTTCTCTACAACCTTATTCATTGCATATAATTTTAAAGTTGAGATTATTATAAACAAAAGTTTGTGCCTACTATTTATATTTAAAATTCTTTAAAAGTATTTTAGGGGATATTTCATTCCATGAATGAACATTGAGGTTTCTTCCACTTCTTTTATATTGTAAATAGTGACATGATTTATATCTTCATGTGTATAGCTTTGCATGCACTTTGCATTATTTCCTTTTGAATTGAAATTTCTGGGTCAAAGACTATGCAGATATTTTAAAATCTGTATATTATAACACATTATTAACAAGGTAGTCCAGGATGTTAGTGAAAACACCTTATACACTTCAGTGCAATAATCATAGCTATATTTTTTACATTTCTGGAGTTCCAGTTCCCTTCCAGTTCTGAGATTGAGTCCGAGTATCCAATAGATGTTTCCTATTACTATGAAGCTCATATTCGTTTGTAAGGATGCCAGCACTCTAGAGGAATATTTAGATAGATATCCCGTGCTATCAAGGCTTAAGTTGTCACAGGTTACTTTTGATGGCACCAAAACTTACTCAGTTTTTAGACTGAAGACAATACAGGCTCTGCTGTCTTTGTAAAATGTGTTCAGCCCTGATCTATGTAGGTATAATCCTAGAACCAAAGTATTGAGCTACAATTTTCTTTTAAAATACCAAATTATCATCTAACAATTTAAGCCCTGAAAAGCATCTCTCCCCCAAAAAAAGTCATGAGAAAGTCTGCACCACAATGCCACACTGGCACACCCAGGTACCACCTGTGGCCTCACTGATAAAACTAGGTTAACCATCCAACAGAAAGAATCCTTAGATTTAAATATGTGCTTTAGAGGGAAAAAATATTCCCAGCAAAAATAGGACATGATCTGACATGATGATGGTAAATCCCATCCTGGGATGGCACTTATTACTTACCTGTGGTCTTAATTTCAAAATATTTGAGATTTTTACAGTGTCCAGAATACATTAAACCCTGACTAACCTTTCACAATTGGTGGATTTCAATCAGGTTCTAGCCTGTTCCTTGTTATTTTACATTTCCACAGTTTGAAACCAATGTTTCCTCCCCTCACCCAGCCTCCCTTAACTTAGAGAATTTACATCTTCTGCTTCACCTGCACTGACATACTGGGAGGAGAGAAGATACTGTGACAAATGACACTGAAAAATTAAGATTAAATGTTCAACTCTTGAATGGAGAGGATGGAAGACCTGGACCCATCAGGGAAATTTGGCTTATACACTTATCCTTTTCACAACAATTACAAGCTGGAGTGCAAACCCTAGACAAATATCACAAGCTAACAAGATTCATTAACTGTTTCTGATGGCTGTTATCTATTCATACAGAGTATAATCTTCACAGAATGGTTAGAATCAAGATGCTTCCAACTAACTACCGACATCGACTAGTACTTTTAGACCAAATCACACAGCAAGCACTAAAACAGTTAACTGGAACCTTAACACTTTTCCACCCATTCCAATTTCACAAAATTTATCAGTGAAAACCAACTGATTACCTAAAGAAATGGAAAAAAAGAAAGTTAAATCCTTTACCATATTCTGGTAGTCAACTATTTTAAGGAGTTAATGCCTTCCTCTCTCAATCTTCAGATTTTCTCAGGGGAGCCTCATTTTCTGCTGAGAGGAAGCAAGCATGAGAATCTGAAAGAGAAGCTATTCTCTACCAGAACAAGAGGGAACAGGACACCTACCCTCCATTAACTCTGGCCTCTCCCAGTCTCTCTCCAAGTCACAGTTCCTTTCTGCCCTGTACCACAGGCTACCTCAGAAAGGAGTACCCAGCAGCAGGTCAGGAGGACACCAGACTCCTCCCTCCACACTTTTCCCTTCCCTAGAGAGAGAAGGAGGAAGGGGAGAAAAGACCACAGAAAATTCCACTGGCTTAGCAATTATGGTTTCCCTAGAATCGAAAGGGATGTCCTTTCTCCGAAGGTAAGGGTGTGTTCAGCTCACTGCATGTTTTGGCAAAGTACTTGTGAAGCATCCTCAGCTAAGACAGAAAAATATGTAGCCTAGCAGGAAAAAAAGGGCTGAGAAATGATACCTGAAATTAAAACCACTAAGCTCCATGATAGACTGATTAGCAATGATTACTTAGGAAACATCCATCACGTTGTCAACTGGAAAATCTGTGCAAAATGAAAATTGGTTTATAAGGAGTTTTGAAATCTGGATCAACTGTTGATTTTAAGTGTCGGGTACAATAATTAGTAGTAACCATACCTCCTGGATTTCCAGGATGGGTTCACACTGATCACCAGCTCTCTCAGTCTTAACTTAAAATCATCGATCTGTTATCCCCTTATGTACTCATTCTTGTTAGACTAAGTTGAGTTTTAGAAAATACAGTCACCCTTGTAGGCATCCATTAAATATCTGACAATCTCATATGACCAGTTAGTCATCTAAAATCTTTCATAGCATGAATTGAATTAGTTCATTTCTTTCCATGACTATAGATACACCTTGATCCAAGACTCTACCACAGTCTCATTCATCTTTGTGTCTCAAGATCGCCAAAAAAGCACATGAAAAGCTGCTCAACATCACTAATTATTAGAGAAATGCAAATCAAAACTACCATGAGGTATCACCTCACACCAGTTAGAATGGGCATCATCAGAATATCTACAAACAATAAATGCCGGCGAGGGTGTGGAGAAAAGGGAACCCTCTTGCACTGTTGGTGGGAATGTAAATTGATACAGCCACTATGGAGAACAGTATGGAGGTTCCTTAAAAAACTAAAAATAGAATTACCATATGACCCAGCAATCCCACTCCTAGGTGTATATCCGGAGAAAACCAGAATTCGAAATGCACCCCGATGTTCATTGCAGCACTGTTTACAATAGCCAGGTCATGAAAGCAACCTAAATGTTGGTCGACAGAGGAATAAAGAAGATGTGGTACATATATAGAATGGAATATTACTCAGCCATAAAAAGGAACGAAATTGGGTCTTTGTAGAGACGTGGATGGATCTAGAGATTGTCATATGGAGTGAAGTAAGTCAGAAAAAGAAAAACAAGTATCGCATATTAACGCATATATGTGGAATCTAGAAAAATGGTACAGATGAACCAGTTTGCAAGGCAGAAATAAAGACACAGATGTAGAGAACAAACTTATGGACACCAAAGGGGGAAAGTGGGTGGGGGGTGGTGGGATGAACTGGGAGATTGGGATTGACATATATACACTAATATGTATTAAATAAATAACTAATAAGAACCTGCTGTATAAAAGTAAATAAATAAAATTAAATTTTAAAAAATTAACTTTTATAATCTGAATAAATAAATAAATATATTCAATATACATGGAAAATATACTTGATTGAATTACCCTTATTCAATCAATTCTCAACATTGTTATCAAAATTGTCTCTTCTAGTAGCTGTAGATTATGGGAGGATCTATGCTTTTAAAAGAAAAATCATGAAGAGATATTAAACGTCTACGTTCCAAGGCTTGCAGCTCTGCATAACTAGACTGAGAATTCTATTCATATTTGGGTTCAATTCTTGGACAAGTCACTTAAGTTTCTTCACCGTACTTTGCTTATTTGTGAAATTAGAGAATTGGATTAAATCAATGTTTTTATACTGTGGGTCACACCCCCCAATAATGAGTCATGAAGTCAATTTAGCAAGCCTATATAGGGAAATATTTTTAATGGAATTAGATAGAACATAAAAGAAAAGGAAATAGCAGAGTATATCACACATAGTAAGAGTATGCGCTTGCATATGTGTGTATTGGTTGTTGACATAACTATATTTTTGACCATGGTTAAAAAAAGTTTGAACACCTCTAGACTAGATCATCTTAAGTTTCCTCAGAGTCTCAAATGCTTGAACTTTAGGAATAAGTTGAAAGAGGAATAGGAAGGCCTTTAGTGGTAGGAATGGGAAGTTAGAGTGACAGAGGACAGTGTCTCTTGGAGCAGAGCAAAAGCTGTGCAGGTAAGAGATAATTCAGTGCCTTTAATATTATCCACATCATATGAAGATAAGCAGTCAGTAAATCTTTTATACAGAATACCTCTTCCTGGAGAGCACTGGGAAAATAAGAAAGTTATCAAATCCCTGGAGGACTATAGAAGAGTCTGTAAAAATTAGTACACAGTGATCCTCATTTACCAAAGGCCTATTATAATTGTTACTAAGGGAAGACCGTTTACGTATATGGAGGAAAGGGAGGCTCCGTGTAGGTTATAGGTATATCCTATCTTCATTCATTTAAATTGAACCTAGCAGACCCCACTTCTGCCTCTCTTTGCTTTGATCTTCAACTTCTGGAGTATGAGATAGCTTGCACTTTGTAGATGATGAGACACGTGCCCGTAATTCCTGCCCAGTAGTGACTTGTCATCCTAACCTGGACACCGGGGATGGGACTGGTGCCCAGTCTCCACCGTAGACAAACCATGCAGTGATAGGCAAGTCCCATACCTCTCTGGGCTTCGCAAGCATCCCCTCCAAAATGTGAGTTTCTTGGACAACATATGTCTCTGTGTATGAAATTGCCCAGATCTCATCTGCTCTCACTATATCAAGTCTTTCCTAAAATGAGAATGACCTGAGGCATTCCAGGTATTTTGTTCAAGAAGAAACCAGTTTCAGAGGATCCCTCTTTGGGAGTAAAACCCCAGGTACACAATTTCCAGGATATTTTATGGTCAACTGAGAAAATTAGGAATGAAGCTTCATGGAGAGAAATGAACTGTTGTTCCTTGAGGGATAAGTTTTCTGAAAGAAACTTCAGAATTACTTCAGATTTTGTGTTACCGCGCCCCTTTCTGTGTGCTGCCCTTCTTAATGGACTAGAGAGGGGGCATCAGACTTAGTGCGTCCACTCGCACACGCTCAATCCCCCCCCCCCACCAATACACACAGTAGCTTTTCTTCAAGCTCTAGCAGAATGGGTTTTAATTAAGTCTAAATGGATACCAAGCAATTTTATTAGTTGGATCTTCTTTAAGAGTGAAAAAAAGTTTGGAAGAGGGGGCATTTACATTTTCTAGTGAAAATACAGAGCGTAAAATTTCCTCTGATAAATAGAGTAATACAAATTTCAGATCTACATTCTGCCCCCAGGTAGCGTGGAAAAGGGAAAACTAATAGAAAGAAAAGACAGAATGGATGGATATGGTGAGGACGGCTTTCCTCCTGAAGCAGCAGGAAGAAAAGTGTTGAGAGGGAGGGGGAGGGGCTAGGAATCAGGAATGGAGAGAGCAAGCTGCATCCAGACAGCAGATTGGAAGAGGGGTGCACCCTGAAAGGCAAGCAGGAGCCAGTGCTGTGCTCACTAGCCCCAAGGAGCCTGCCACACTCTGGAACCAGTCACACTGGCCCAACCTGATCTCTAACCTCACCAGGAAGCCTGCACAAGACAGAGCAGAGATAATACTTGTTCTAGGATAGACAGTCATTTCCTGGTTTGGAGCTTGTTAAACTGACTAGTTGCCTGTTCTGATTCTTGTTCCTAATTTTTTTTTTTTTTTTTTTTTTTTGCTGTACGAGGGCCTCTCACTGTTGTAGCCTCTCCCGCTGCGGAGCACAGGCTCCGGACGCGCAGGCTCAACGACCATGGCTCACGGGTCCAGCCGCTCTGCGGCATGTGGGATCTTCCCAGACCGGGGCACGAACCCGTGTCCCCTGCATCGGCAGGCGGACTCTCAACCACTGCGCCACCAGGGAAGCCCTCTTGTTCCTAATTTGTACTCCATTCCCATTTTTGTCGTTGTTGTTTTTCTCATACGAGTCCTAAATGCCAAACTTTTATTCTGACTGCTTCTCCCTTAGACCTGACTTGGATTTCTGAGTGCTAGCACAACAAGAACTTTTCCAGATACCGAAAGATGCCCACATCTTACAGTCTGACCTGGTAACTCTGACCCTGATCTTAGATTTTCTCCCAGGATTCCCAGATCTGTTCTTTCAATGGACCACTCAGCGGCATGATTCCTAACCCACATTTTGTTCACACTTTCAATCCACTGACTTCATTTCATTTCAAAAATATTTATTGAGTATCTGGCATGAACAGGCGAGGCACTGGGGCTACAAAGAGGAACCAGACACAGTCCCACCCTTCAGGATGCTACAGACTAGTAAGAGGGATCAACTCTTAAGCAAACATTTCAGGATAATCTTTAAGAAATCTCTACCTATGTGCTACGTATGGACATGCAGACCCAGAGCACAGGCTAGTTTGGGAGATCAGAGATGGTATCTGGAGAGGATGAATCCTCAGCTCATTGTTAGGAAGCATGTAGCAAGGTGGTGATCACAAGGTGGTGGAATGGGGGTGGGGCAACCACCAGCAGTGTGCAGCCTGGTGTGACACAGGCATAAAGAGCATCAAGTACATGTGGGAAATGGTGGCCATGAGACCTAGACGTCCATTGGAACAAATCATGGAAAACCCTGTGTCCACGGTAAAGGGCTGGCAGTTTATCTTACAGCAGTTGAGGAGACACTGAAGGATTTAAGCAAGGAAAGCAAATGCTCAGATTTGTATTTCACATGTGTCTTTTCAGTGCCTCTGTGGTGCTAAATTTGTGGAGAGTAAACCTTGATGAAGGGAAGGAATTGGGCTGATTCTGCTTTCAGTTCTGCACCTCCCAGCCCACCTCTTCCTGTGACAGTCTGTGACCAATTGAGCACAGCTGGAGGCAGCTTCACAAGCAAACTGCTTTGTCTTTTGACATTGAAGGGTATTGCTAATTAGCCAATTTAATATCTAATACATATATATTTTTTAATTGAAGTATAGTTGATGTACAATATTATATGTTACCAATGTACAGTAGTAATTCACGGTTTTTAAAGGTTATACTCCATTTATAGTTATTATAAAATATTGGCTCTATTCCCTGTGTTGTACAATATATCCTTTTAGCTTATTTTATACCTAGTAGTTTGTACCTCTTAATCCCCTACCCTTCTGTTGCCCCTCCCCACTTCCCTCTCTCCACTGGTAACAACAAGTGTGAGTCTGTTTCATTATGTTCACTAGTTTGTTGTAGTGTTTAGATTCCACATATAGGTGATATCATACAGTATTTGTCTTCTCTGTCTGACTTATTTCATTTTGCATGATACCCCAAGTCCGGGCTTCCCTGCTGGTACAGTGGTAAAGAATCCGCCCACCAATGCAGGGGACACGGGTTGGAACCCTGGTCCAGGAACACCCCACATACTATGGAGCAACTAAGCCCATACACCACAACTACTGAGCCTGCACACCTAGCACCCATGCTCTGCAATAAGAGAAGCCACCACAATGAGAAGCTTTCGCACCGCAAGGAAGAGCTGCCTCCACTCGCCGCAACTAGAGAAAGCCCTCACACAGCTACAGAGACCCAATACAGCCAAAAAAATAAAAAATAAATAAATTTATTGAAAAAAAATAACCCCAAGTCCATCCATGTTGTTGCAAATGGCAAATTTTCATTCATTTTTATGGCTCAGTAGTATTCTATTTTATATATGTATATATATAGTCTGTATGAGACTATATGAATTCTTTTTCTCATTTCACTTTCTAGACTCTTATTACTAGGGTAAAAAAGTTACTGATTTATTATATAAAAATCCACCTTAAAATTTCTAAGAAAAGTGCTACATGCAAATGTGTGATAATAAATTTGAAAACTCTAGAAGATATGGATAATTTCCTTGCAAAATATAAATGATCAAAATGTAGCCCCCAAAATGGAAAGCCTCAACAGAACCACTGACCACTGAGGAGCTTCATATAGTGAAACTTGGAGTAACTGGAGATAAATTTCATAAGCTCAAAATGCTTCCCTAAAACTCAGGCTGACTTACCCAAATCAGTATAAACTGCATCACTTCAAAGTCTAAAGGAATAAAAAGGTGCCTTGAGAATTTGTCAATCCTGACTTCACGTGGAGAATTGAAGATTAACATTAAGTCAGCATGTTGAACAAGTTAATCAACATGCGCAAACATCCATAAAATTAGCCGTGTGCCTAAGACATCAAAAACGAAGCCCAAACCGACTCATGCACATGCTGTGCGAACAAGGGAGACTAGAGGTGGAGTTTTCTCTACCTTTAATCTCTCTTTAGGTGTATCCTTCCAGAAAAAGACCAAATACGCTGCAGCTGTGCCGGCACTGGATCAAAAAAATAAAATCATACTGTAAAGATGTGCTTTGAGAAACGTTCAGCCTAAATGAATCCATAGGAATGTTCAGAAGTTTCAATAAAGAAAAGTAAATTGAAATGATGTTCAAAAAAGTTAATGTGAAATAATATAGAACAAAATTCTATAAGCTACATTTTGCTGTAAGACATGGATTTATTCCCTATTCAGGTAGGTAATGGATTCTGATCGTTTTCTTAATGTCAGCAAATAGAATAAGGGTGTTTATTCAAAGGAAGGCCAACTAGACATGTCCAAAACTGTAGAAGAAACACGTTCATATGTTTGAACGGGAAGTTCAGTGCCTTCCTAAGTACTATGTGAATACAAAACAGATCCACATGATACAGGAGTTACTGTGCCCCTGAAAAACAAAAGCAAGAAAATACACTTGAAATTTGTTTCCTCTCATTAAGCTTTTCAGGGGGCTTTGTAGCTCCTAGTCAGGACCCCAATGGTAAAATGCCCAAGACAATAAGTTGCGCAAGTTTTACAGGTTTGAAACTTACTTGCAACTTATTAATCATAAAAGTATCAGCGTATGATGCCTCATGTAAAAAGCCAATAACACATGAGTCTTTGGTAGAAAAGATTAAACACATCAGTCTTTGACCCAGAAGAATAAAGAATGACAGACGGCTCATTTTTCAGAAGCATCCTTCCTTTCCACGCTAGAACTAGTTCTTAACAACAAATACTTCTGTAATCCTTGGAGATCATTTTTTAAAATGTTCCATGCTGTTTGCAGATCCCATCTACAGATTGGCGTCTAAGGCAGACCAGGGAGCATAGATGCTGCTGTGTACGATGCAGTGTATCCATTCCACTGGCAGCCACGCCTCATGGTGTGTGGTTTTCTTCCCATGGGTGGAGTGATGGGTTGAGATTTAAATTTTTAAAATAATAAAAAGTTTTGTTTTCTTTCCTTAGGAATTACCTATAATAATACTGGTACAATTTGACTACTAGGAAAACATAAGTCATGGCTCCCATGATACTTAAAAATATTCAAGGACTCCTGTGAAATTCAGCACACCTCTTTATCATCAAAAGGAATATATATATACAAATAAAGGGATGTAACAAGAACTACAGAGTATAGGAAATTAATATTTGACTTTGCATATTTGATTGTCTTATCTTTTCAAATCTTTTTTAAAAATTTTTTTCACTGTTTTCAAGTTTGACATGTCATTTATTAACCAACGTAATGAGTCTTTGTTTTAAACTTTTTTTTTATTCAAACAGAAAGTCACAAAAATTATAATCATCCTCGTCAGTTCACTCAGTCCCATGTAATTAATTTTTTTTCACCTTGATCTTTTGTTAGCACTTTTATGAATTCATCAGTTTTCCATTAGAGTTCTGAAAATGCTTATTCATTCAGATCAGCAGTGCAGTCAGTTACCAGAAATCTGTACTTGTCAGTCTTTTCCATGAATTCCTTGAAGATGAAACCCTTTTATAGGAACACTTTTGCAAAATCATCAGAGTACACCCAGAACTGTCTGTAAATGACAAAAGACTTAAAAGTGACCACGGTTAAAGATTTGATGAAAGTTCATAATAATGCAATTGACAAGGAAATTTAGTTATTTCTGAGATATACATTATAAAGTAATAATAGAATTATGACTTATAACATTATACCAGAACATATAAGATTTTTAGGAATTTCATGTAATTCTGAAACATTTATATTAACATATTTTCAGGCAAATAACCCAGAGAAAGTTTAGTATTAGTTTCTTTTGTTTTGTATTGTTTTGTTTTGTTTTATACAGCAGGTTCTTGTTAGTCATAAATTTTATACACATGAGTGTATCCATGTCAATCCCAATCGCCCAATTCAGCACACCACCATCCCCACCCCGCCCCCGCGGTTTTCACCCCTTGTTATCCATGTTTGTTCTCTACATCTGTGTCTCAAATTCTGCCCTGCAAAACGGCTCAACTGTACCATTTTTCTAGGTTCCACATACGTGCATTAATATACGATATTTGTTTGTCTCTTTCTGACTTACTTCACTCTGTATGACAGTCTCTAGATCCACCCACGTCTCAACAAATGATTCAATTTCATTCCTTTTTATGGCTGAGTAATATTCCGTTGTATATATGTACCACAACTTCTTTATCCAATCATCTGTTGATGGGCATTTAGGTTGCTTACATGACCTGGCTATTGTAAATAGAGCTGCAATGAACATTGGGGTGCATGTGTCTTTTTGAATTCTGGTTTTCTCTGGATATACGCCTAGGAGTGGGATTGCTGGGTCATATGGTAATTCTATTTTTAGTTTTTTAAGGAACCTCCATACTGTTCTCCATAGTGGCTGTATCAATTTACATTCCCACCAACAGGGCAAGAGGGTTCCCTTTTCTCCACACCCTCTCCAGCATTTGTTGTTTGTACATTTTCTGATGATGCCCATCCTAACTGGTGTGAGGTGATACCTCATTGTAGTTTTGATTTGCATTTCTCTAATAATTAGTGATGTTGAGCAGCTTTTCATGTGCTTCTTGGCCATTTGTATGTCTTCTTTGGAGAAATGTCTATTTAGGACTTCTGCAATTTTTGGATTGGGTTGTTTGTTTCTTTAATACTGAGCTGCATGAGCTGTTTATATATTTTGGAGATTAGTTCTTTGTCCATTGATTCGTTTGCAAATATTTTCTCCCATTCTGAGGGTTGTCTTTTCGTCTTGTTTATGGTTTCCTTTGCTGTGCAAAAGCTTTGAGGTTTCATTAGGTCCCATTTGTTTATTTTTGTTTTGATTTCCATTACTCTAGGAGGTGGATCAAAAAAGATCTTGCTGTCATTTGTGTCAAAGAGTGTTCTTCCTATGTTTTCCTCTAAGAGTTTTATAGTGTCTGGTCTTACGTTTAGGTCTCGAATCCATTTTGAGTTTATTTTTGTGTATGGTGTTAGGGAGTGTTCTAATTTCATTCTTTTACAAGTTTCCCAGCACCACTTATTGAAGACACTGTCTTTTCTCTATTGTGTATCCTTGCCTCTTTTGTCATAGATTAGTTGACCATAGGTGCATGAATTTACCTCTGGGCTTTCTATCTTTTTCCACTGATCTATGTTTCTGTTTTTGTGCCAGTACCATATTGTCTTAATTACTGTAGCTTTGTAGTATAGTCTGAAGTCAGGGAGTCTGATTCCTCCAGCTCCGTTTTTTTTCCCTAAAGACTGCTTTGGCTATTCGGGGTCTTTTGTGCTTCCATACAAATTTTGAGAGTTTTTGTCCTAGTTTCATAAAAAATGCCATTGGCAATTTCACAGGGATTGCACTGAATCTGTAGATTGCTTTGGGTAGTAGAGCCATTTTCACAATATTGATTCTTCCAATCCAAGACCATGGTATGTCTCTCCATCTGTTGGTATCATCTTTAATTTCTTTCATCAGTGTCTTATAGTTTTCTGCATACAGGTCTTTTGTCTCCCTAGGTAGGTTTATTCCCAGATATTTTATTCTTTTTGTTGCAGTGGTAAATGGGAGTGTTTCCTTAATTTCTCTTTCAGATCTTTCATCACTAGTGTATAGGAATGCAAGAGATTTCTGTGCATTAATTTTGTATCCTGCAACTTTACCAAATTCATTGATTAGCTCTAGTAGTTTTCTGGCAGTATCTTTAGGATTCTCTATGTATAGTATGTCACCTGCAAACAGTGACAGTTTTACTACTTCTTTTCCAATTTGGATTCCTTTTATTTCTTTTTATTCTCTGATTGCCATGGCTAGGACTTCCAAAACTATGTTGAATAATAGTGGTGAGAGTGAACATCCTTGTCTTGTTCCTGATCTTAGAGGAAATGCTTTCTATTTTTCACCATTAAGATTGATGTTTGCTGTGGGTTTGTCATATATGGTCTTTATTATGTTGAGGTAGGTTTCCTCTATGCCCACTTTCTGGAGAGTTTTTATCATAAATTGGTGTTGAGTTTTGTCAAAGGCTTTTCCTGCATCTATTCAGATGATTATATGGTTTTTCTTCTACAATTTGTTAATATGGTGTATCACAATGATTGATTTGCATATATTGAAGAATCCTTGCATCCCTGGGTTAAAACCCACTTGTCATGGTGTATGATCCTTTTAATGTGTTGTTGGATTCTGTTTGCTAGTATTTTGTTGAGGATTTTTGCATCTATATTCATCAGTGATATTGGTCTGTAATTTTCTTTCTTTGTAGTATCTTTGCCTGGTTTTTGTATCACGGTGACGGTGGCCTCATAGAATGAGTTTGGGAGTGTTCCTTCCTCTGCAATTTTTGGAAGAGTTTGAGAAGGATGGGTATTAGCTCTTCTCTAAATGTTTGGTAGAATTCACCTGTGAAGCCATCTGGTCCTGGACTTTTGTTTGTTGGAAGATTTTTAGTCACAGTTTCAATTTCATTACTTGTGATTGGTCTGTTCATATTTTCTTTTTCTTCCTGGTTCAGTCTTGGAAGGTGATACCTTTCTAAGAATTTGTCCATTTCTTCCAGGTTGTCCATTTTATTGGCATAAAGTTGCTTGTAGTAGTCTCTTATGCTTTGTATTTCTGTGGTGTCTGTTGAAATTCTCCTTTTTCATTTCTAATTTTATTGATTTGAATCCTCTCCCTCTTTTTCTTCATGAATCTGGCTAATGGTTTATCAATTTTGTTTATGTTCTCAAAGAACCAGCTTTTAGTTTTATTGATCTTTGCTATTGTTTTCTTTGTTTCTATTTCATTTACTTCTGCTCTGATCTTTATGATTTCTTTCCTTCTGCTAACTTTGGGTTTTGTTTTTTCTTCTTTCTCTAGTTCTTTTAGGTGTAAGGTTAGATTTTTTATTTGAGATTTTTTTGTTTCTTGAGGTAGGCTTGTATAGCTATAAACTTCCCTCTTAGAACTGCTTTTACTACATCCCATATGTTTTGGATCGTCGTGATTTCATTGTCATTTGTCTCTAGGTATTTTTTGATTTCCTCTTTGATTTCTTCAGAGATCTCTTGCTTATTTAGTAACGTATTGTTTAGCCTCCATGTGTTTGTGTTTCTTACTTTTTTCCCCTGTAATTGATTTCTAATCTCATAGCGTTGTGGTCAGAAAAGATGCTTGATATGGTTTCCATTTTCTTAAATTTACTGAGGCTTGACTTGTGACCCAAGATGTGATCTATCCTGGAGAATGTTCTGTGCACACTTGAGAAGAAAGTGTAATCTGCTGTTTTTAGATGGAATGTCCAATAAATATCAATTAAATCTATCTGGTCTATTGTGTCATTTAAAGCTTCTGTTTCCTTCTTTATTTTCATTTTGGATGATCTGTCCATTGGTGTAAGTGAGGTGTTAAAGTCCCCCACTATTATTGTGTTACTGTCGATTTCCTCTTTTATAGCTGTTAGCAGTTGCCTTATGTATTGAGGTGCTCCTATGTTGGGTGCATATATATTTATAATTGTTATTTATTCTTCTTGGATTGATCCCTTGACCATTATGCAGTGTCCTTCCTTGTCTCTTGTAACATTCTTTATTTTAATATCTATTTTATCTGATATGAGTATATCTACTCCAGCTTTCTTTTGATTTCCATTTGCGTGGAATATCTTTTTCCATCCCCTCACCTTCAGTCTGTATGTGTCCCCATGTCTGAAGTGGGTCTCTTGTAGACAGCATATATATGGGTCTTGTTTTTGTATCCATTCAGCGAGCCTGTGTCTTTTGGTTGGACCATTTCATCCATTCACGTTTAGGTAATTATTGATATGTATGTTCCTATGACCATTTTCTTAATTATTTTGGGTTTGTTTTTGTAGGTCCTTTTCCTCTCTTTTGATTCTCACTTAGAGAAGTTCCATTAGCATTTGTTGTAGAGCTGGTTTGGTGGTGCTGAATTCTCTTAGCCTTTGCTTTTGATTTCTCCATCGAATCTGAATGAGATCCTTGCTGGGTGGAGTACTCTTGGTTTAGTACTTGCATCACTTTAAGTTTATCATGCCATCACTTTAAGTATATCATGCCACTCCCTTCTGGCTTGTAGAGTTTATGCTGAGAAATCAGCTGTTAACCTTATGGGAGTTCCCTTTTATGTTATTTGTCATTTTTTCCTTGTTGCTTTTAATAATTTTTCTTTGTCTTTAATTTTTGCCAATTTGATTATTATGTGTCTCGGCGTGTTTCTCCTTGGGTTTATTCTGTATGGAATTCGCTGCACTTCCTGGACTTGGGTGGCTATTTCCTTTCACATGTTAGGGAAGTCTTCAACTATAATCTCTTAAATATTTTCTCTGATCCTTTCTCTCTCTCTTCTCCTTCTGGGACCCCTATAATGCAAATGTTGTTGTGTTTAATGTTGTGCCAGAGGTCTCTTAGGCTGTCTTCATTTCTTTTCATTCTTTTTTTTTTTTATTCTGTTGTGCAGCAGTGAATTTCACCATTCTGTCTTCCAGGTCACTTATCCGTTCTTCTCCCTCAGTTATTCTGCTATTGATCCCTTGTAGTGTATTTTTCATTTCAGTTATTGTATTGTTCATCTCTGTTTGTTTGTTCTTTAATTCTTCTAGGTTTTGTTAAACATTTCTTGCATCTTCTCAATCTTTCTCTCCATTCTTTTTCCAAGATCCTGGATCATCTTCACTATCATTATTCTGAATTTTTTTTTGGAAGGTTGCCTGTCTCCACTTCACTTAGTTGTTCTTCTGGGGTTTTATCTTGTTCCTTCATCTGGTACATAGCCCTCTGCCTTTTCATCTTGTCTATCTTTCTGTGAATGTGGTTTTTGTTCCACAGGCTGCAGGATTGTAGTTCTTCTTGCTTCTGCTGTCTGCTCTCTGGTGCATGAGTCTATCTAAGAGGCTTGTGGAAGTTTCCTGATGGGAGGGACTGGTGATGGGTAGAGCTGACTGTTGCTCTGGTGGGCAGAGCTCAGTATAACTTTAATGCACGTGACTGTTGATGGGTGGGGCTGGGTTCCCTCCCTGTTGGTTGTTTGGCCTGAGGCAACCCAACACTGGTGCCTACCTGGGCTCTTTGGTGGGTCTAATGACAGGCTCTGGGAGGGCTCATGCCAAGGAGTAATTCCCAGAACTTCTGCTGCCAGTGTCCTTATCCCCATGGTGAGCCACAGCCACCCCCCACCTCTGCAGGAGACCCTCCAACACTAGCAGGTAGATCTGGTTCAGTCTCCCCTGAGGTAACTGCTCCTTTCCCTGGGTCCCAATGCACACAGTACTTTATGTGTGTGCCCTCCACGAGTGGAGTCTCTGTTTCCCCCAGTCCTTTCAAAGTCCTGCAATCAATTCCCACTGGGCTTCAAAGTCTGATTCTCTAGGAATTCCTCCTCCCGTTGCCAGACCCCCAGGTTGGGAAGCCTGACCTGGGACTCAGAACCTTCACTCCAGTGGGTGGACTTCTGTGATATAAGTGTTCTCCAGTCTGTGAGTCAGCCACCCAGCACTTATGGGATTTGATTTTACTGTGATTGCGCCCCTCCTACTGTCTCATTTTGGCTTCTCCTTTGTCTTTGGATGTTGGGTCTTTTTTGGTGAGTTCCAGTGTCTTCCTGTCGATGATTGTCCAGCAGGCAGTTGTGATTCTGGTGTTCTTGCAAGAGGGAGTGAGAGCACATCCTTCTACTCTGCCATCTTGGTTCCTCTCTCTCAAATCTTATTATTATATCACCTGAGATGGTGAAAAGGCCAGGATGAGGTTAGATCCAGGAGGGATGCTAGGTCTTTTGGATCTAACCAAGATCCAGAATTTACTTAGTTCTGGGTCCAGTTTCTTAGATTGCTATGCTCAGAATCTTAACTTTATTTCCATTTATTATAATCTGATAAATTATTAGCATTTAAATGAACATTTAAATCTCTTAGTAGAACTAAAATATATTTTTATATAAGTACTATTTTCTCATATAAGAAGCAGAAAAGAATTACCTATAATAAACATTATGCCTGGGGGAGGGGAGGGAGGAACGACAATTTCGTACACTATCAGTGGGAATGTAAACTGGTATAGCCTTCTGGGATGACGACCTATTAAAAACTGTACTACATGTGCCCTTTGATCCAGCAGATATATTTGCACAAAATTTTTAAAGATATATTCATTTATTCACCCTGCAAATTGCTGGGAATAAGCTACTAAATGAAATAGACATGATACCTCCCGGATAGAGGGCACAGTCAAGTGGAGAAAGGCAATATAAGCACTCCAACTAAGAAATAACAACGGACACATGGTACTAAGCCCTATACAGGCAGCAAATGGGGATGACAGATAAAATAATGGGGACAACAGTGCCCACGTTAGGGAGTAGGAAGAAAGGACCCCTCTGAGAAGGTCTCATAAGCTACCAACTGATGAATGAGAAGCAGCCAACCAGGCAGGAGAGAAACCGAGTGAAGACCTGAGGCAGGAAAGAGCCGGTGGTTTTTGAAGAACAAAAGAAGGTGCATGTGAGAAGGAAGGAGTGTGTGAAGTGGCTGGAGAGGAACACAGGGAACGGACCAGGCAGTTCCCTGGAAGCCACAACAGGCAGTTTTGATTCTGTTCCAAGTACATTGGAAGCCACGATTCTTTCAAAAATAGCAGTCAGGTTGCTGAGTGAGAGGAGGATTGGGTGAGAGGTGAGAACGGAACAGGAGCTCAGTCCTAGGCCCATTGCCTAGGCTGCCTAAGAGATGCCAGGAATCTGGTGAGTGTGGATGCCCAGAGAAGGAGGGAACTAGATGGATTCAAAATAGATTTTGTAAGTAGATTCCATCTGGTCAAGTTTATCTCCAACCAACCACAAGAACCAAAGAAAAATTTCCTAAAGAAACACATTGTTGAAGTGAACATGAGGCTCATTTGGAAAATTCCTCCATTCACACTCTTTATTACCTTATAAAAATATTCCCACAAATAAGCAATTGCCTAATCAGACTAAACAAAGCCAAAAGATGTTGACCCTAATCCATGGCATAAGTAAAAAATTTTTAAATGTGCATTCACCCATATTTACCCTTCTGAAATTTGGGCTTGAATCAATATATGATAAAAAAAAAATTGCACAAATCTTTTGAAAGAAAGAATTCCAGGAATTACAGAACCATGGTGACCATGCTGCATACTCTCTAATAGAAAATTAGATCAATAGCTCTATTTTCACTGATTTTTAAAGTTGCAGACTGTTCTCTGCAAATGCACAATTATTGCATTCTCTGACATTTCTGGATGCCTTCAAGTGATGATCCTAATGAAAGAAGTGTATGATTTCCATTATCTCAAATAACAAAAAGTGATGTATCACTACATTGGCAGGCCATTTCAGGATGTATGTATCATTTTGTTAATGCATGATTTGTGGAACTCATACCTTAATTAATGAAGTTGTGGACATTCAAGAACAATTAAATATCAAGAAGTAGTGATGTTTGACATATAAGATATAGTATATACATGTTTCCAGTCAAAACAAACAAAAACCAGTGAAGGCCTGCCAGTGAAAGCAGTCTTATTAACATTCTCTACTTGGTGAATAATAGAACTGCTGTAGATAATGAGCATTAGAAACATCATGGAAACCTCTGAAGCCACTGCCTCTTAAATAAACACTCATTTTTATTGTTTCACTTCTTATGCCATGGTTCAATTTCCAGCAGATTGAAGAATGGTCTCTTCTTACACCTACGATGTATTGTATCTATTGTCCAATTCTTACATTTTTAATATGATGCATCAAACGAAGCACAATACACACATACAATGAAGCTCCTTTTTAACGATTATGATTATTATTGTTATGATCCTCATTTTTATTTCAGCTTCTTGAGTAAAAGCCAGTTTCAAGTTGGGCTTATGTTTCCAAAGCCATTATCTGGAGAGTAATAACATAACCACTCAACAAAAACTATTGGAAAATCCTCCCTTCTTTCCTTTTCACAAACATAAACATAAACAAAAATAGCAAGTGAGAACACTGCTTAGTCCAGAAGACACAATGCAATGCACTCCCCAGCAGGAGTAACCTCCAGGCCACCTTCTTATCACCATGTAAATGTGGCCCCAACACAAGGATGCTTCATTACCTTACTGAGGTTCCCAATCCTGCAAAGAAAAAGCAGTGTTGGCTTAAAACACTGTCAAGAGCACATAGAAGGAAGATTAGGGGAGTCCTGTCTGCCTACAGAATGCACAATGGGATCCGTCCTTGCTTTCTGAAACCCTCCTTAACAGGGAAGAGTAAATGGAGCCAGCCTGAATCAGGCCAAGTCTGGTACATTACTCTCCTCTAAGGGTGCCCATACCCTATTTACACCACCTAACCAAGAATCCTTAGATGGTATTTCAAAATACAAAAATGAAATACCAGTTAAGTCCTTAACCTGTGTTCAGGTGAGGAAAGAGTGAAGTGATAATCAACATTTTAAAGTCTAATTAATTAAAATTGTCAAAGAAGGGACTTCCCCGGTGGTCCAGTGGTTAATACTCCATGCTCCCAATACAGGGGGCTCAAGTTTGATCCCTGGTCAGGGAACTAGATTCCTCATGCCGCAACTAAGAGCGTGCATGCAGCAACAAAGATCTCACGTGCCACAACTAAGACCCAGTGCATCCAAATAAATAAATAAATATTTATATAATTGCCAAAGAACTGAAGCTTTAGGAAAGGTAAATCAGAAAAAAAAATTGAGTCATATCTAGAATTTAGTCCAAAATGCAACTTATGGGTATTCCTAGGAATATCATAATTCACTGCTATCACTTTTTAAATTTCTTTTGTCTTTAGCACAATAATGCTTTGAAGAAATTGCAAGATATTAAATTATGGAAAAAGGAAGGAATTGAAAGTTCATTATGTTTTTCTCTTTTTCCCTGCCCCAAAGTTTAGAATGTTATTCATAAAAGCTTTCTGTACTCACATTATTTTTAAAGAAGTTTCTTTTTAAATTATAAAACTAATACATTCTCATTACCAAAATTAAGAAAATACATACAACCATAATGAAGAAATAAAATACATCCATAATCACTTCATTCAAAAAATAAGTTCTAGTATATTAAGGTGGTTCATTCTAGTCTTTGACCATATGTATGTATTTTTCATTATGCTATAAGAAAAAAGCCCCAGTATACATACATACAAACCCAAAACTCTCACCAATGTTAAACAAATTCAGATACTAAATTCAGAAGCAACCAACACTTCAATTGCCGAATTCTGCATTATACAAATCACTAAGTTCAATAAAGCCCATCTCAGCTTCTATCCCCTTACTTTTGTTAACTAGTCCAGTCACAGACTAGTGAATATACTTAATGCCACTCAGCTGAAACTTAAAAATAGTTAAAATAGTAAATTTTGTTATGTATATTTTACCACAATTTTTAAAAAGACAAAAAAAATCCCACAAGATTTTTACCTATAAGGTGTTTTTTTCCAAATCCTAGACTATAAAATCCTTTCTGTCTAAAATATTCTGATTAAATGGTTTCCCTGGTACTAAAAAGCTTCCAAAACCTGATGCACAGATACTTATAACATTGTTTTTCTACCAAACATTTAAAAAAATATTCTGGAATGTTAAGAGTGCTCTTAACTCTAGTGTTATAAGCAAACTAAAAAGGTGCTTTAGTAGCTTTTCCCCATCCCATAACTTGAGTTGGAGTCCAGGAGTTTAGAAGTGCACAAGTAAACAGCAGTGAGCAGGGTATCTGCTCTAGAGGAAATGTAATTAAAAGTGCACAGAGTTGACCTACTTCACTAGGCAAATTAATTTTTTAAAAACTTATAAATGAAAAGAAACACAATAGAAAGATGTCATCTGAGTATTATCAGGGATCTGATTTTGCAATGCACAGCTTATATATTTCAAATATCCAAGGCACCATATGCGTTTAGTCCAATTTTATTTCCAATTGTTTTCATTCAAAACTTGTATTAATAACTGCTTGATGTGATGGTTTTCTTCTTCAGATTTGTAGTTTCTTTCAATAAAATTGAAAGCCATATTATTGCTTAACACCTAAAATATATTTTGCTTAACTTTAAATCTACTCACATACACTCAGGCTAAAAATAAATGCTCTTCCACAAGTTAGATTTGGGGGAATTTTGTAGGCTTTGTTTTATTTTTCGGTTTTAATTGGCACCATGAGAAGCAGCCAACTAGATCCTTTTTCAGTGTAGTCAAGGTTAACTTTTTCACTTCCACACCATGATTAGTTTATCATCTGGTACCTTCCTATTAAAACTGTAAAAACCAGCCTGTGAAGCCTGTGAACTTTTCTTTCAGCTTCCAACAGAGGATTTCATTGCTTCAGGAATTGAGGTGTGTCTAAGTTTTTACCTGGGAGCAAGAGTGATGCAAGCGTTTCTGGTTTAGGGTGGGGAGGACCTGCATAACAGGCTATCTGCAGACTCCTGAAGACTCTTGCTGTCCTGAAGACAGCAGAGACGCTGAGAGGGCTTCCCTTAGACATCGCATGCAGGCGGTTGGAAGGACTAAAGCAGCAGCTCCCTTGGATTTGTTCACCAAGGAAATCAGAGACAATGGCTTGGCTCCTTTTCAGAACCACAGGGGCTCTGGCCATTTTAATGGTAAGTCCTATTTTTTTCTAATAATTGCAAACTTTCCCTGTTTCCTTCCTTGTTAGAGAATGCTATATTTGACTGCTGAATCCCTATTATAAATTCTAAAAAGAGTTCAGTGGAAATAAACATTTTAAAATGAAACTGTAAAGATTACCAATTTCCCCCTTTTGTTGCTTTTTTTAATGTTGTATTTTCACATAAGAAAATAAGGCAGATGATAGAAATGAATTTGAAAGTTGCCATTTAGCATTTCTTTAGGTAAATAATTAACTAAAGAATTAAATAATCCTGGTCTCAAGTCTATTTTCCACAACACCTTCACCTTCTTCAAAGTAATGCTTTTATTCGTCTTTTTATTCATGCTTTTATTCTAATACACAAACTAAAACACATAAAAGAGAACGAGCTCTATTTTCCAAGGTTTTATATCTCTTAAGAATATGGCTAAGAATTGTACATGCCTGGTCTTGATACCTGACATGTTTTTAAGTAGTCAAAGACCATGGAATTAGAATCAAAGCAATGTTTGACTCTAGAGAAGTTGGGAGGGTTATTAAGAAAACAGCGTTTTATGTTTAGCCTTTATGTGCAAAAGACATCCAACCTTTGGGTACAAAAGAAGACAGAATATCTTATAAGCCAGTTCTTCAGAAGAGTAATACTTTTGTGGATTGGGAAAGTTTTATATAATATTACATAAAAGAGAAGTGGAATCTGGAGAGCAAAGCACTAGCCTGGATGTTACAGACTAATTTTTTCCTTAAATGTGTTGTTTTAGTAAAGAAGAAAACTTGTCACAATATTATCAGTTACACAAAGATATCAAAATAGTGAAATATACCCTAATGAATATTTTTTAAATTCCTAATACTGATTCCTCGTTTTATCAATAATAAATTGGGTTGGCCTACACATCAGTTTCCCTCATTTCCTCATCTAAAAAAATTGAGATAATTGAACTTCAAGAAGTTATAGGGAGATAGTTCTCAAGTAAGAACATTCTAAAAATTAAATATGTTTAAAATTAGAATAGACTGCCTGTGAGCCAGTTTCCCAGCCTTCCTTCTCATGGCAATGGTCAAGCAGAAAAATTGGTATCACACCCTTCTGTTTGAGTCTGTTTCTATTATGACAGGATAACTAATTGTTTTGGCAATCTAATGAATTTAATTGACCCAGGAACATTGTAAAAAGAAATGTGACAATTGTAATGACTTCCCCACTTTTCCAGATGGTCCTTTCTGAACTAAATGAACTGCAGGTAGCCTCATAACCCATCTGTCCAAGCCAATGACCAACCTGGGAAGCTAGGGGATATGTGGAAGGGAATGTCAGAATAGTGTTGTCACAGAGTGTGACGGCCACATGCTTAGAGGAGCTTCTTTCCCTGCTTTGACATGTACCACTCTCAGTTACCATTCTGGTTCTGGAGTGACTGTAAGATCCTTATACTGAGGGCTGTTTTATTCTTCTTTTTATCCCCAATGCCCACCATAATATCTGTCTTACAGTGGATGCACAATTGTCTGAAGAATGGATAAATGAATGATTGAATGAGGTCTCTCTCAACTATAACTTCCCCTCACGGTGCCTCTATAATGCTAGTCATGGAAGAAGCTATGAGGGGTTAGAACATTTTGCTCTCCTCAGGAAAATTTTACAGGCACACATACACAAACACACAAGCTATTTAAACAACAATATAACTTCATACATAATTGTTAAACTGAGAGGTCTGGACCTGCTCTTTCCAATATGGTAACCAGTAGCCACATGTGGCTATCAACCACTTGAAATGTGGTTGATCTGTATTGAAATGTGCTGTTAAGTATAAAGCATACACCATGTTTTGAAGATTCAGTATGAAAAAAAAATGTAAAATTTATCATTAATAATTTTTATGTTGATTACATATTGAAATGGCAATATTTTGGACATATTAGTTTAAAATATATTAATAAAATTAATTTCACCTTTTTAACCTTTTTAATATGAATAATAGAAAATTTAAAATTATATATGCAGCTCACATTTGTGGTTATTATATTTCAACTGGATGGTGCTGGTCTACTCTTAATGCTATTAGTGGAAGGCAGTGTCAGTCAGAGGTGAGGTAGGCAAACCAGGCTCCATGGACCAGGTGAGATTTGAGCTGCTTTTTGATAAGTATAGATGGGCCACAGGGAGATATCTTCGGTTGTCAGCCCAGCACATGCAAAGGCAGGCGCAATTACGGCACTTGCCTAGAGGAAATGGACACACTGATTTGGCTGGAATGATAGTCTGCATTGGAGAATCTGGACATGAAGTTAAAAAGGCAGATGAGGGTCAGACTGAAAAGTGCATTCTGTGAAGGGTAATGAAACCCTTTTAGAAGTGGGGAGCCACCCAGAGTTTCGAAATAGCTTGGTGATGGGAAAAAACAATGTTTTTAAAAGCACTGTGGAGTGGGAAAGCAAATCTTTTGTTATTAAAGGGTGGGGTCTGAAAGTTGGAAGACCTGTTTGGAGGTTTTGAGTTAATGACACCAACCTATGACCATACAAGTGTTGCCTAGAGAGGTAATATATGAAAGCTAAGTCACAGACTCCATTCTATGCCTGTACCACTGACTCATTCCAGGCCTTGCTTCCTTAGCTGTCAAATAAGAATAATCATATCCCCCTGACTAATGAGAATGACCACAGTAAGAATAAAGGAGCAATGTGCACAGGAAAGTGCTCTGGAAAACATAAAGTGCTTTGTAAGACTCTAATTCCTATTATTTGTAATATTTTAGTAATAAAGATGAATCTTGATTGATGAAGCAATCCAATTTCCAGTACTAATAAATATATGAAAATTAATTTCCTCCTGAGCCCTTCCGAAAGTTAAGATTCTAAAATCAGAATAACCTTGCCAAGAAATTCCAGCCAGCTCTGCCTGACTTGAGCAAAACTTAGGAAAGATGTCATTACTTCCACCTATTACCGCTCCCACTTGCTTAATACCCGAAACCGGTTTTCACTTAGAACACTCAATGTCCATGACGTTTCTCATAAACTTCTTAGCCTTTGTCTCTTCCTTTCCTGTTAAGAGTCATTCTGGAGCTTCCCTGGTGGCGCAGTGGTTGAGAGTCCGTCTGCCGATGCGGGGGACACGGGTTCATGCCCCGGTCCGGGAAGATCCCACATGCCGCGGAGCGGCTAGGCCCGTGAGCCATGGCCTCTGGGCCTGCGCGTCTGGAGCCTGTGCTCCGCAGCGGGAGAGGCCACAGCAGTGAGAGGCCCGCGTACCGCAAAAAAAAAAAAAAAAAAAAGAGTCATTCTGATAGCCTAAGGTGAGGGCTTGCTTTGGAAAGTTCACCACAAGAATTACATAGGCAATTGGCTACTATCCCTAATTATACTATGAATAATTGAATTTGTATAACATGCACATTTTTCTTGCATGGCCACTGCACAGTTGGCCAGGCTCTACACTGCACAATGCCAAGAAGTGCATTCACATAAACTACAATGTGAACAGTGCCCCCTGGGGCTGTGCAAGGAGCAACCTACTCAATTGTATGGTGGAGCTCTGGTTCTTATCTTTTTCTTTTTCTTTTCTTTTTTTTTTTTTTGCGGTACGCGGGCCTCTCACTATTGTGGCCTCTCCCATTTGTGGAGCACAGGCTCCGGACGCGCAGGCTCAGCGGCCATGGCTCACGGGCCCAGCCGCTCCGCGGCATGTGGGATCTTCCCGCACCAGGGCACGAACCCGTGTCCCCTGCATCGGCAGGCCGACTCTCAACCACTGCGCCACCAGGGAAGCCCTCTTATCTTTTTCTGATGCTCAAGAAAGAGAAAGTCCTTACGTGCCTTGACATGAATAATAATAATAAAAGGTCACTTAATATCACAGTGGCTCTTTTACACCTTTTTTTAAAAGTCTGGACAAAAGTAATTAACACTTATTAAGCAGTTACTGTAGGCTAGGGATCATCTATACGCTTTAGACGTGTTAATTCATTTAATCCTCACAACAAACCTATAAAGTAGAATTATTATTTCTATTTTACAGATGAGGAAACTGAAAAATTAAGTAATGTTCCCAAGTTATTCAGCTGGTACCTGGTGAGACTGGGATTTTAATTCAGGGATTCAGGATCCAGTGTCCAATTTTCTATTGCTACATTTGACTGCATCCTACACAGTATTTAAAATGAGCTCTTGAAAACAGCCATGGGTATTTGTTTTCACCTCTATCATGACACAAGGCTTAACTTTCTAAATTGAGCTTACTCTAAACATCAGTTATTAAAAATTGAACTGTCCTAAATTAATTTTTAAGTAATTAAACATGTATCATTTTTTTCAATTAAAGAATTTGCCTTGATTAATACAAAGCTTATTAAAATACTTCCAGGTTTTTAAATTTTTATTTTAAAAAGTCTCTCTATATATAAAGCTATGAGGTATCATAAAATATAAATCACTCATTTCTTCTGAATTGTACATATGAAATTTATTCCAACATGTATTGAATGACCTCTATGATCTGACACATAAATAATCTTTGTACTTAACCAATTATAAAAATAATATCACCAACCTATGTATATATATTTCATGAATTTTTCCAAAAATAATTAATAATTTTAAAAAATCAAGTTTAAAATTTGTAATGATTTCTTTGAATTACCCAATTCATTCTATAAATTTCCCAGAGGGGAGTGGGTGTGATCCACTCTTATCCCATTCTGAGAAGAGTGGCCATGCCCTAGCCTGGCTAGGACTAGCTCCGTGGATCCAATGCACAGTCTAATAGTCTGTCCTTCCCCACACTAAAGTATCAGATTACTCTAAACAAAACCTTGGCCAACTCAGTAAAAAGCAATTGTTATTATATATGATATTTAAAAATCCAGTCACCCATATCCTCAAAATATATTTATTGTGGACCTACCATACTCAATAGGAATCTTAATGATATAACTACATACATTTTAATTAGCAAATAGGGCATGTGAATATCAAATCACTTTATGTCATATGCTTTTTAACCTAATAATCTCATTTGCTTTTAATAAAATATTTCTAATTCTTACGTATGCCAAGGTATTTAGACCATATCAATGCTTTAAAAACCATGTAGTCAAAATTATAAAAATAGGGCTTCCCTGGTGGTGCAGTGGTTGAGAGTCTGCCTGCCGATGCAGGGGACACGGGTTCGTGCCCCGGTCCGGGAAGATCCCACATGCCGCGGAGCGGCTGGGCCCATGAGCCATGGACACTGAGCCTGCGCGTCCGGAGCATGTGCTCCGCAACGGGAGAGGCCACAACAGTGAGAGGCCCACGTACCGCAAAAACAAAACAAAACAAAACAAACAACAACAAAAAAAAATTATAAAAATAACCAGGAAACAAAGGGAAGAAAGAAAAGTAAAGAAATTCTCAAGATATGGAGTGTTTTCTCCACATTGGTATTTCCTAGACTCTAGGCCACAAAAAAAGAAAACTCAGTTGATTTACACTGTCAAGAAGCTATTGAAATATTTATTACATATTCAAAATACTTATATGAACAAAGTAACTAAAACATCTAAGTAGCCACATATAAGTATTAATTAACTAAAATAGGAAAGATTCTTGTGTGTGTTTTTTTTGTGGTACGCGGGCCTCCTACTGTTGTGGCCTCTCCCGTTGGAGCACAGGCTCCGGACGCGCAGGCTCTGCAGCCATGGCTCACGGGCCTAGCCGCTCCGCGGCATGTGGGATCTTCCCAGACCGGGGTACGAACTCGTGTATTCTGCATCGGCAGGCGGACTCTCAACCACTGCGCCACCAGGGAAGCCCAGGAAAGATTCTTTAAAACACTATTTGAAATAATGTAAGCCTATGATTATATGTCTCAATACACATATAAAGAACACTGCATTATTCAGAAGTGCCCCATATTCCTAGAAATACAAAAATAATCCCATTTTCACTATATTCCCTAAAATTGGAGAACATTCTTGTTGGCCTGACTTTAAAAGAGAGGATGGGAAACAGTAAAGGTCTGGCTGAGTGACTTCTCTAAGGGCTCTGATTCATTGAAATGATTGAACAAGTAAGAAACACCTGTCTGCAATGCTCATTTTCCATAGTTCAGGGTTTGTCCTTCCTTTGCTTCCCAGGAAAACAGAAATCATGTCTTAATGTCTACTAGAAGAATCATTCTCCGTGGGGCTAGTACAAACATGATTCATATTTTCTGGATGACTCTTTCTGGTTTTCCTGTAAAAGAGATTGTGCCTGGTCCATCCCTCCTCTCACGTGTGGCTGAGTTGTTCTTATGAACTGAGAAAGTAGTACAATGACTACATTGCTCTGGTCTTTTCTCCCAAGTAACTCATGATATTGTTTAATAAAGAGCAGCAAAGCTGTAAAATCATTTTGAGACCTGTTAGAACCACAAGTAATGGTTCTTTTTCATGACAATTTTAAAAAACACCCTTTGAAATAAAGATTTTACTGAAATTTTTAGAATGGAAGGGTCCTGGCATTCTATGTCTGGTATGATTATTCCTTTGGTTCAGACTGGGACCTGCCTCTTTATTATAACCTTCCAAAATAAACAATGTAATAAATCTACATTGTTTCAGGAATAACTGCAGCCTTTGCCAGGAAGAAATCTAAACTGACTATCATATAACTTTCTTTCTATGACTAGTTTTTTTTCTATTTATTTACATTGACTTTGGTTAGAATCTAGTGTAGTGGTGATGTGCACGCTTTAGAGTCAGGTTGCAGGGGTTCAAATCCTGGCTCTCCTGGGGCTGTTAGTTGGGGCAAAGTACTCATTCTCTCATGTCTCCATTTCTTCATCCATGAAATAAGGATTACAATAATAGAATCTCCTTCAGACGACTGCCATACTAAGTGAGAGAGTAAACATAAAGCTCTATGAATAGCAACTGGCACAAAAAAATAGTCATTTTTTTCTTCTGATTTATTTTTCACAATCTTTTCCCTAACAGATTCTCTTCAGATTAGGTAATCCGTGAGTCACAAAACATCTGCTGAGGGACAGGTATTGTACGAATTGCAAGAAGAAAAATAATACAGAAGCAATGATTTGGGAAGTTTGCAATTCTCTTGGCTTGATATCACAATGCACATAAAGCCATAAGAAATAATAAATCATGGTAAACCATTACGAGCGAAACTGCATGTTATAGAATATGTGTTGTACAAACTGAGAAAAGGAGACATCAGTAAGGACAGTTTCATGGAGACTGTTGGAACTTGAAATCATCTTAAAGGATGAGTAATATTTAAGTGTGTGAAGGGAAAGAAGAATGCATTCCAGGGGGAAAATGACACAGATGAAGGTCCTGTACGCCCTTGAGAAAGTGAAGACCCTGGCCCACCTGGCTTCATTTTACCTTTATTTTTAGTTTTTTTCAGATCAGTATGAATATTAAGCTCAAATTTAAATTGAACTAGTAAGGCAGAGATGCGCAGATCCATGTCCCACAGAAAACAACACTAGTGGTTGGAATAGCATATCCCGATCTTTTACGTTTCATTCTCTAAATTAGACTAGTTCCTTTCCACTCTCTCCACTCTTATATGACTATATGCCTTACCTTGCAATTGCAACTAACTAATACAGCACTGCCTTTGTACAAGTCAGTAGCGTAGGTCATGGCTTTTAATAATCTCCTATGGCACTTTCTGAAGCTTATCACAATGATGCTCATCATTGTTTCCCAAAGCAATAGCTTCCATAGCTCCCGGGAAGTGTTTATAGAGCAACCAGGTAAGAAATGTCGGGTTGCTGCAACAACTGTTAGAATTTTGAAAAGTCCAATAGATTCTCCTGTGTATCATTGAAATGCTGTAGTCAGATTAAAGAACTGAAAGAACTTGTTTATACGAAGAGTATTTTCTTTTTTTTGGAAGGATTTTGCCCTTTGAATACTGCATCTCCAAATCTACTTCTTTTGAAATAGAAACAAACTACAATATGAACAGCAGAATGTAAAAACCAGGATTATTATCTTATATAATTACTTATTTGAAGAATTCACATTTAATTTGACTTTATTTAAATGTCTACAGGTGGTCCTTTTGGTTCATGGAGAATTGAGAATAGAGGTAAAGTATGAAAAAGTTTTTTGTAATTAAAGTAACAGTTAGGTTAAAAAATTAAAATTGTACTCAGGAAAAATAAATATTTAATGTTTTAAATTATTTAATAATTTAATTGTGAAAATTATAATTAAAATTCTAATTGCTAACCTAATAATATTTAAATACTAGCAAGAATACGTGTCATTATTGTAACTTATCTCATGCATTCTTCTTATCTTAAATAAATTAACAGGTTTTCATTAAACCTGTCTTTTATGCACAGAATAGTTAGACGTTGTGGAATATATATAGAAAATATAAAATATAATTAAATGCTAATATTAAAAATCATACAGCTCTGTAGCTATTCTAGTTATTTAATGTTTCTTCTTTGCTTGACAGTGTGAGGGAGAGAAAATTAGATATTTAACAGTCTGAGAGATCTTGAAACATAGGAGGCTCCTCAACCTAGGTGTCTATAATTAATACTCAAAGCAAAAATTTCCAACAATGTGCATAATAAAATGGAATCCCTTTTTACATAAGACAAAAGGACAACATGGAGAATATGAGACAGCGGTACAAGGCAAAAGGAGATACAAACGTGAATGGGTGAAATTTGCAAGACCTTGCAGAGAAGAAGAAGACAACTCAAAAAGAAATCCAATTGCCACAGTAAGTCTTATGAGCAGAAGTAACGTTTTGAGAATAAATGTACTAGATGTAAATTAAAATAATATGGCAATTCCAATTAGCAAAATGCAGACTGAAGAGCCCACAGAACAAATAACCTGGTATCTTCAACAAAACAAAAAACACAGTAATAATAGTAATAACAATTTAAAAGAGAGAAAGATGAAGGAGCTATAGCTTCTAGAGTAATAAAACATAATTAAGAGACATTTCAATCAATTTCAATGGATACACCTTTTTGGATTCAGATTCTAGCAAACAAATAGAAAAATTATATAGAAAGTGCTTTGTTTGGGGCAGCAAATTATGCTCAGAGAATAAGATTTTTATCAGTAATTTATTTAACACGGGTTCACTGCAGGAGTTATAATAATTTCACAAGCCAATAACATATAAGATAATGTCTCTCAATAAACCAATAAATACCGTACTCCTAACCACAAGTAGATTAATCACACTATTGTTCCAGGCAAGGGAGAGGTTAAAGGAATAGAGTACAAATGTAGTTGAGCTGTACTTTTCTACAAGTTGGTTCTTGGGAGAGCCAGTTTAGTCAACCACAAGCTGATGTCCAGTGCAAAAACACAAGTCCCTTATCACTAGAGCACGTTACTAGGGAACAGAGGCGGTGGTACTGGCAAGCAAGATCGTGGTTTTCACCACTGCCAGGCAAAGAGCTGCCTTGCCCAGGCAGGAGCTAATAATGCCCCAAGGTCTTCAAGAGAGCTATTTAGGTCAGCAAAGAGTTGCCTTGCCCAGACTGAACACTCTCAAGAGGTCCTCATAATCTCTTGATATTTAAAGCTTAAATGTCCCCCAGCCATTATGGCTGCTCCACATGTTCGTATCAATAAGCCCCCAACATTGCTCTCCAACAGCTGAGCTACTGAGTGTTTATTGACAGCCACGGATGTCCATGACAACATCCTGACACAGCTTTCTCAACATAAGCAACTTCACTCTTAGAACAAAACAACTGTATTCTTAGATTTTTATTTTTAAGTGGATTTGAAATCATACCATACCAATACACAGCAATAAGATAATTAAAGATGGTTGACAGTCAATATTGGATTGGCCATGTATTCAGAATTGTTGAAGCTGGGTGATGAGATATATCAGGCTCATTATATTCTTCTAACTTTATAATATATTTGAAGTTTTCCCTATTAAAAAGTTTAAAAAATAATAACAAAAGCAATGCATTCTAATATTAACACTTACTATATAATCCCTTTCCCTTTTTTTCTCCAGCTCCTCCTTTTTAAACTAAAATAAATGTCTTTTTTGTTTTTTTAATGTTACCTGCGAAGGAAGGGAGCATCCAGAAGTAGCCTTGTCAATATTAAGTGTCCTTGACTTTCTCTCAACCTTTTAACATCACCATGGTGACCACAATCTGGGCAAATATTCTAAAGCCAGAATGATTAACGACACATTGGTCCATAGTGGTCAACAGAAGCAAAAATTTGAGTTTATTTCACACTCCTACTATCTATCAAGGCAAAAAAGGAAACAGCACAGTGTCAAGAAAGTGTGAATAAAATGAATAGCTGACTTGAGAGTATGGAGGAGAGGAGGGGAAGGAATAGGCCTGAGTGATGATCACCTTAACATTTTCGGTATTTTGGGCTACAGATTACTTCAGACTTCAAAGCAACCCAGAATATTACCTACCACATTTCTGGAATAGGAGTGGATCAGCCCCCTTTGGGAATCTTCATTGTTGACAAATACACTGGAGAAATTAACATAACAGCCATAGTTGATCGTGAGGTAACCCCAAGCTTCCAAGTAAGTTTGTGTCTTCGATATCGGCCACCCTTCCCCTGGTGCACAGTGGCTTTAGGAGGTTAATTTAGAAGAGAGATCAGTGCATGAATCCATCCATCGACAAATAACAATATTAGTCCCTCTACAAAGAGCCTCCCCTGGACTTCCCTGGCAGTCCAGCGGTTAAGACTCTGCACTTCCTCTGCAGGGGGCGCAGGTTCGATCCCTGGTTGGGGAACTAAGATCTTGCATGCCTCGCAGCATGGCCAAAAAATTAAAAAATAAAATAAAACAAAGAGCCTCCCCTTATGGTTGTGCCCCTGAAGGAATACCCCAGGAGGGTGCATGAGCGCTCAACTCCAGCACGCTGTTTGCCAAGAGCTTCATGCTGCCAGGAGACACGTACCAGCCTGCAGGAAGGGGCAATTTGCCCAACTGGTACGCCCAGAGTCGGCACTTTTTCCTGCTTTGTCTCCTCTCTGGGGAAATACTTTTCCTCTTTGCACAAAAGCACTGTACATGCCAGGAGAGGCCTTGTCTCTACAAGTTTTAATAATAGGCAAACTAAAGTTTGTAGAATGTTAATTAACATTTCCCCTCCTTTTCTAGATTACCTGTCGTGCTCTCAGTGTCCTGGGACAAGATGTAGAGAAACCATTTATACTAACAGTCAAAATTTTAGATATAAATGACAATGCTCCAGTGTTCTCACAAAGTGTGCTCACGGGTGAAATTGAAGAAAATAGTGCTTCGAGTAAGTCTTAACTACCATTTTTAATTTTTTTTTTTCAGATACAAGTATCACTATAGTACATCATTTTTACAAGCTAATTTATCCTCTTAGTTTCATCAGTAGTTTTGAAGAAAAATTCGTCGAGATAACCTGAGTCTTCCTTTCTAATATTTGTGGTTGAGCTACTTGTCCACTGCCAGTGTACTATATTTCCAAGTTGTGATTGTTATCAAGTCAAAGCTTATCCTAGTCACAAAGCTAAGGAGGTGGCTTTAGGCAACCTGGATGCATCAGTTGGGCTTTTTTAGATTATAAGGGACAGAGATACACTCATTACTTGGATAATGGGGGGGAAGGGAGAATTATAAGTCCAACCAGCAAGGGAAAAAATAAAGAGAAAATAGTCCCAACCTCAACACAACCAACCAAGGCTTAGTGAGAAGTGGAGGATTTTTACGGAAGGCAGCGCAGCTCACCTGATTGACAGAGACAGTAAGAGATATTGCAAGTGACATGTAATATTTTTTTAGCACACAGATAGTTTTTTGTTTAATTAATTTATTTTTGGCTGTGTTGGGTCTTCGTTTCTGTGCGAGGGTTTTCTCTAGTTGCAGCAAGCGGGGGCCACTCTTCATCGTGGTGCGCGGGCCTCTCACTATCGCAGCCTCTCTAGTTGCGGAGCACAGGCTCCAGACGCGCAGGCTCAGTAGTTGTGGCTCACGGGCCTAATTGCTCCGCAGCATGTGGGATCTTCCTGGACCAGGGGTCGAACCCGTGTCCCCTGCATTGGCAGGCAGATTCTCAACCACTGCGCCACCAGGGAAGCCCCACACAGATAGTTTTAAGATTTTTTTTTTAATTTTTTAAATAGATTTATTTTATTTATTTATTTATTTAATTTTGGCTGTGCTGGGTCTTTGTTTCTGCACACGGGCTTTCTCTAGTTGCGGAGAGCAGCTTGCGGTGCGTGGGCTTCTCCTTGCGGTGCTTTCTCTCTTGCGGAGCACGGGTTCTAGGCGTGCGGGCTTCAGTAGTTGTGGCTTGTGGGCTCTAAGGGGCAGGCTCAGTAGTTGTGGCGCACGGACTTCGTTGCACCGCAGCAGGTGGGATCTTCCCAGACCAGGGCTCGAACCCATGTCCCCTTCATTGGCAGGCATATTCCCAACCACTGTGCCACCAGCGAAGCCCTCTAGTTTTAAGATCTTAAATGACAAAGATCAGTTTGAAATTGTGCCGAACATTTCATGTGAACATAATGTCAATCTTTACATATTCTTTAATAAACTTCTTCTGTATTCCTAGACTCACTGGTGATGATCCTAAATGCCACAGATGCAGATGAGCCAAACCACTTGAACTCTATAATTGCCTTCAAAATTATCTCTCAGGAACCTGCAGGCACACCCATGTTCCTCATAAGCAGACACACCGGAGAAGTCCACACTTTGACCAGTTCACTTGATCGAGAGGTAAAGCAAGGCACTGGGGAGCGTTCAATAACTCAGGATTCTGTTGTAAGAATGCTAAGAGAGGTGACTCCTTTCTACCTGAGAATGAAAGGAGGAAGGAATAGAGGTTCCCAGGACTCACGTGGCCCAATCTAGGGAAACTCCTTGCATCCTAGTGTGATTCTGCTGGGGTGGGATGTGTACTTGAGACCTGCGCAATCAACTGTACCTAAGGAAACAAGTATCAGCATACCTGTGGGAGTTAAAGCGGGGGAGTTAAGGGAAGGTATTGCATGTACAACAGAGACTGAACCGGGGTTAATCCCTCATATGATGGAGGAGAAGGAAATTTCTTAGATGGAGGGAGAAATTTCTATCTGGAGTAAAGCCTTCTCTGGTGTCATGCTTTTTCTCCTGACTTCTTTCAAATTTACTCCTACTTCCGGAATACTAAAGAATCCCGTTCCTCTCTCTGCTCCATTGTCCTACCACCACATCTCCATCAATGCACGCTACCCCATCAGACTCTGTATAACTTTTATACAAGTGATTTTCCAAACAGACCAGCAGGGAAGCTCTGTAAGTGAGTTTCCCTCCGATAAACATCCCACCATCCTCATTATCCCTTTTTGCGCTAAGTGTACTATCCTGCCCTAAGAAGCTCAGAGAAAACCTGTACTAGCCTCATAAAGACTTCCACCTAACCACCCAGAGCCCCACATACCTCCTCTATGATGGGCAATGAAGTGCGTGTGGTCCTTCTAGAGAATGAACCACGAACTTGAATATTTTCACCTCCTTCCCATGGGAAGCAAGTAGTTGTCATTCGTATCTCTGGCACTAGAGATTAATCATTTTTCTTTATTTTTCCTCCAAATTTAGCAAGTTAGCGAGTATCATCTGGTTGTGAGTGGTACAGACAAAGATGGAGAAGGACTTGCGGCACAATGTGAATGTAGCATTAAAGTGAAAGATGTCAACGATAATATCCCAAGCTTCACAGAATTGCAGGTGTGCCTTTCATTCCTTGAAAAATAATTATATATTTTTTTTATGTTATACCTTGCCATCCTAATCCAGGATTTGCCTGCTTGCTGGCTTTTATTTAAGCTCTCTGCACTTTTCTTTTAAAATAAGCTATTGTAAAATATGAGAATTCAGTAACCAGCAAGGAGGCAATACATAATTAGAGAATTAATGACTAATGCCATTCAGAATGAATATAATTCATTTAGATAAAACCTGCCAGTGAGTCTTAAATTTTGCTTTTTTAAAAAATTTTTTTTTATTTTTTTAGTATTCAGCAAGTATCAAGGAAAACACTTTAAGTTCTGACTTGCTTCGATTTCAAGTAATAGATTTGGATGAAGAATTCACAGATAATTGGCTTGCAGAGTATTTCTTTACCTCTGGAAATGATGGGAACTGGTTTGAAATACAAACTGATCTCACAACTAATGAAGGCATCTTGAAGGTTGTTAAGGTAAGGTCTGATTTCCCTCCAGTGGGAAAAATGTTCTGTATTAACCAAAACTATTACTATATTTTAACCAAAACTGTCATAAATAAACTTTATTCACTTATGAATAATAATACCACTTCTTTATAGAAAACATAAAAAACACATAAAAGTAGATAGAATTTTGAAGACACACATAGCCCCATTACCTAAGGAAATTCTCTTAACATGTTGATTTGTTTCCTTCCAAGCTATCACACTTTCTATAGAAACACAAACACACTAATATACATATATTTATCGGTGTGCCTGTTTTATGCGCAAGAAAGTAAAACACACTTCCTGACTTAAACTCGGGAACAGACAAGAATACATGGAATAGCTGCTTGTGAATTTGTCAACTTACTTTAAATGGATTAGCTACGGTCCTCAGAGGGAAAAACAATGTGACTTTTTCTAGAAAATGGAAATGTAAAAAACTAAATCTGAAAAATAAAAAATAAATAATTGAGTAACACTTCCATTTAACAGGCTTGGCTACAATAGACCCTTCATCTGAAATAACATAAGGCTATTTATGCCTGGATATTGTATAGACTAGAAAAATATTACCACTATTTCAGGACATTCCTTGCCATAGAACATTGGACTATATGGGAGCTTCTCTCTTTAATTCTGTGACTCCAGTAGAATGACAGATCCATAATATGCCTTAACAGGGAGATCCCTGGAATTCTAGATTGTTGGAAGCCACATAAGTGGTTGCTATTACTCTGCTTTTCAGAGTGGGTTACAGCCATCCTCAGTTGCAAGGGTTTTGTTATAAACTCCCAACAATGCCTAGGAATGAGATATTCCCAGTCTTCTGTGTTGGTGTCATCCAGTCTCCCAAACTAGAAACCTGGGCCTTGTCCTTCAGTCGTGGCATTTTCTCACCACCTAGAGCCAGACATCAAATTCTGCCCTAGAAACCGCCCTTAAAGTCTAGCCCTGGTCTTCCTTCTCACAGCCTGTGTTCTTCTCAGCCTTGCCCCCTCCGTTCCTGATTGACGTACCTACCTCCAGTGTATACTTCCCTTCATTCTCCTTCGACCACATTTTTCTTAAAGCCAATTTGGACCAGCTCCTCTCCTCTTTAAAAACTTTACTTGTTCTCCATTGGCTGTGAAAATGGCCCTCAATCAAGATTGTCCATGTGAATGACCTGCAGCTTCTCCCAGCCTGCGGCAAGTTAGGAACTACTGGTTCAGTTGGTCTGCACGGAAGGCCAGGCAGCAAGCGGTTCTTAAAGGCTCCTCAGGGGACTCTTAATATGCAGCCAGGGTGATGACCTCCTGCTGGCCTTTGAGATGACCTTCAGCCCCCTCAGAATTGCATCCAAGGCCTCTCAGCAGTCATCTCCCTATCACCTTCTGTAACTGGTATTTGCAAGTGCTTTCACTCTGCCTGAATAACTCCTCTTCAACCTGTATCACTCTGCTCACGTGAAAACCTCTCGGAAGCCTTTCCTGACTTTCTCAAGTACAAGTCTTCACTCGCTTTCACACATAGACTCTGTAATCTCTTTTGTCAATTACCCCTTATATTATAATTACCTATTTAAGCATCGTTCTCTTCTTCTCCACTAGGAAACACTTGAGCCCACAAAACCAGTCATTGCAAAGTTAAAACTCAAATCTGGTTCTCATACCATAATTATTTTCAGTTATACACAAATGTAACCGAAATGAACATTTCCTTGTCCCATCACCCTTAAAAAATTTACTAGTGAATGGAAAAAGCTATCCTGGGATACCTCAGGCCTTGATTTGGGCCACTCAATAACAGAGTCAAACAAATAGGTAACACACAGGACTATCTGAAAATGGTTCTATGAAGAGTCGGTGGGCCACCCACTCATCGTTTTGCAGAGGACTGTTTGCCAACCAAGATTATTAGCATACTTTATCTTTGCCAACAGGGAATTTTTAAAGCCAGAAAGGATATTATTGCACAGGAATCCAATAACTATTCTGTGAATGGACGTAGCTGCCATTTACAGGAACGTATTATGGGCCTTAATTAGTTCAGTCCTTACAACAATCTGATGAGGTAAGGGTTTTTTACCAGAAGCAAAAAGTTGAGGATCAGAGATAGTAAAAATTGTGCCCTGAGTCACATAGCTATTAAGTAGCAGAAGCAGGGTTCAAACCATGTTCCCATAGAAGATTTGTGATTCTTTCCACTGTACCACACAGCCTGAAGAAACTATAAAGATGTTTTGTTAGTCTAAAAAGAAGTACTCTGCTTTGTAAGTATCCATTACCAAACTGAGGTTTCATGAGTTACAAATTCTAAAGGAGTCTCATCACAGCATTGTGAAGATCTGTGAAACCGTTTTGCTGTATAGAAATAAAGGATTCATTCATAGCACGTAACATAGAACTCTCTTGTCCTCTTTCCAGATCATATTTTTGTAACGCCTCTTTCCTTTTAATTTTATTTTTACTCTAGTCTCTAGATTATGAAGAACTACAAACTTTGCAACTTGGTATCGCCGTCAAAAACAAAGCTGAATTTCACAAATCAATTATCTCTCGATACACAGTCCAGTCAACCTCACTCATAATCAAAGTAATAAATATGAGGGAAGGAATTGTATTCCGTCCTGCTTCCAAGACATTTACTGTCCAAAAAGGCATAAGCGGTAAAAACCTGATCAGTTATATCGTGGGATCATATCAAGCCATTGATGAAGACACTGGCAAAGCTGCCTTATTTGTCAAGTGAGATTTTATTTTAATATTTTAGTATTCCTTGAATTTTTTTTATTTTATTGAAGTTTAGTTGATTTACAATGTTGTGTTAATTTCTGCTGTACAGCAAAGCAACTCAGTTATACATATATAATTTTCTTCATGTTCTTTTCCATTATGGTTTATCACAGGATATTGAACAAATTCCCTGTGCTATACAGTAGGACCTTGTTGTTTACCTTGACTAGTTTTAATTTATAAACTATTACAATATAACAACTAAACTATTCTGTGCCAAGGATACAAAGGGATACAAAGCAGCCAACTCAAGGAACCATGTAACTCAAGAAGAGGCGTGCTATGAGCAAAGGTAGCATAAGCACAAGTTAAAGTGGAAACTAAGAAAAGAATGATTTAGCCTGTCTAGAGAGATCAGGAAAAAGTTTCATGGAGACTTTCAGTTGAGCCTTAAAAAAGAGTTGAATTTCACCAGAAGACCGTGATGCAGTCAGATAGAACAGCACATACAAGACACATATGCCTAAAATAGTAGAGCACCATGCAAAGTAGCTGCTGCAGTATAAAGAACAAGGATACAGGGACTTCCGTGGTGGTGCAGTGGTTAAGAATCCACCTGCCAATGCAGGGGACATGGGTTCGATCCCTGGTCCGGGAAGATCCCACATGCCACGGAGCAACAAAGCCCATGTGCCACAACTACTGTATTCTGCATGCCCTAGGGCCCATGTGCCACAATTACTGAGCCCACGTGCTGCAACTACTGAAGCCCACGCACCTAGAGCCTGTGCTCCACAAGAGAAGCCACCGCAATGAGAAGCCCGCGCACCGCAACAAAGAGTAGCCCCCGCTCGCCCCAACTAGAGAAAGCCCATGCAGCAACAAAGACACAATGCAGCCAAAAAGAAATTTTAAAATAAAACAATAATAATAATCTTCATTAAAAAAAAGAACAAGGACACAGTTATTTTACTGAGCAGAGCAGAAAATTGAAAAACCAGGCTAACATATACTTAAGGATTATGAAATACTGCTTGTCTGTGCTAATATGTTAAGCTTCTGCTGCTTTTATAAAAGTATATTTCATAGTCTTATACTAAGTATAAATAAATATTAATGAGTCATTTTCATTAAATAGGTAACATTCCATGTTTGGAAAAAAAACCTATTGTTGTTTTCTATTACAAAACAGATACACCTTGAGACGTAATGACGGTGGTTTGCTAACTATTGATTCAAACACTGCTGAAATCAAATTTGTCAAAAATATTGTTCGGGATGTTGCTGTCATAGTTAACAAGACAATCACAGCTGAGGTTCTGGCCACAGATGGTAAGAAAAAATATTTCATTTTTAGAGAAATGTTACTCCAACTGGCATTTCTTGATGAATAGATGATTGTGATTATTAACACATTACCTTTATCATTAGATGAAGTTAATTATCTTAGGGGCCCTGGGTCTCAAGTCTGAGGTGGGTAAATCCAGGAGAAGACTGAGCATCCCAGCTTCTCACTGGAGTTTGTTGGACCAGTGAATTCTTTGTTGGTCCTATTGTTGGCTGTTGGGGCAGGAATTTCTGGGTTTGAGAAGGTGGATAAAGATTGAGACAGAAAGCTTATCAGGGAAGCTCAGCTCCAATGTGAGGTGCCTTTGTGAGTTACTTACACACAGAGTGAGTTACTTATAGAGACCTCAAGCACTTATATCACTGAACAATAAAAATCTTTTGAAATGTTTTTAAAATAATATTTACTGACTATGTGTGTTTCCCTAAGTGTAAAATTAATTTATGCTCAAGGCGATCAGCAAACATAAAAATAAAACAAAAGAATAAACACCCAAAATCATGTTATCTGGGAAAAGAGAAAAAAGCACTAAGGGAAACAACAGAAATAATTCATAATGCCACCACTGAGAGATTTTTATTTTATGGTTTTTGATTATCAACATTAAAAAATTTTTCTTCAATAAACTTTATATTTTGGGTAATAAAAATAAATCATAGTTTATTCCAAATACTTTGGTTCAAGCTTTAGAAGCAAAAATCTTTCACACAGTCTGGGCTCGTGCAGTAGGATACATTTAAGAAAACTATTATTTTTATGTTGATTTCATTTGTAATCAGTTAATTTATCACCTTATAGGTCTTGGTTCCAAGCATATTAAATTAATAGCCATGCTTCTAATCAAGACATCTGCCAAGTTGATAAATTTAAATTTGCTCTCAACAAGGTGTGGAAATTGGGTGACATCCTTTTACCTGTGGGAGTAACGAATACAATTTCTCATGAATAGATACACTAATCTGGCTGCATGTGAGAGAAATTTTAAAGGTTTAGTTATTTTTTGTACAACTTGTGTACATTTCTCTAACTCTAAAATGTCACTCTTATAGAAAAAACAGGTGAAACTGCTACAGGCACCATATTTGTCCGACTACCTGATTTTAATGACAAGTGTCCAACAATTGTCCTGAAAAAGAAAACAACCTGTAGTTCATCACCCTCCGTGGTTGTCACAGCTAAATCACGGGACAACCATGACTATACTGGCTCCTACACATTTTCACAGGACAATCAAATTATAAACGTGCCAGTGTGGACGATCACAAAACTTGATGGTGAGTATTTACTTGTAAAGCTGCTTCCACAAATGAAAGTTGCTGCTTCTTTATATTTCCAGAAGGTTAAGAGAGAGTTCATTTGGGAGCAGTTCCTTTCCAAGAGTAGTTTTTAAAATTCTTTGTAATGAAGATGAGGTCCTAGCCTCATGAATTTCTTCTCTCTTCAGGAAAGAAAAGGGATGATATAATATTAGCACTATTTAATATTTTCTGCTTTTCATGTGGACTCCAATTTTTGGATATCTTTATATTTTTATCTGTACCTCCACGGCACCCCAAAAAAATAAAAAGATTAGCGTCAGGCACCTATTTTACTGCAGAGCTGTTTAGGCTTCTAAATACAGCCTTCATGTCTGCAGGCTGTCAACAGACATGAAGCGCTGGAGGGGTCAGCCTGCTCAAGGTTGTCACTAGTGGGTCACTAGTCAGGAATCTTGAGAGCATGGTGGACTGAAATTTGTAAACCCTATTAGCCAATGGGCAAGAGCTAATCCATCCTTTCTTTTCTCTTAACCTTTATCATGCTAATTTCACATTTCCTCTGTTTTCCAGGAGTCTCACAGAAAAAGCCATTAGACAATAAGAATCTTCTCCCTTTTAGGATTTTATAATGACCAGCAGGCCACTTCAAATCCTCTGTAAATGAACTCACTTATCTCTAGCTCTTTTCTGAACTAATCTTGCTTCCGTTCATGAATGTGCTTACTCTGTGGTACCCTAGTCATAGGGATCTGCCATGGCTAGAGTCACCAAAGGCATCTTGTCCTCCGTGGCCTTCTTTCCTGGGGTCTTGCTGATCCTGGTGTAGGGATCTAGCTCCAAACTGTGCATGTAGCCGAATGGGTTTACCAGACACATGTCCAGTGAAAAGGCTACAAAAGGAACATCATAGAGAGACAGGACCTGGCACTAGACACACCTGTGTGGGTGAGGGTAGGCAAGGTAGCAGTGGTTGGACTAGGTGGATCGGGCACAATGTCAAGGGGCATGATGGGGTCAAGAATGATTCAAGGGATGCAACCCTACAGCTTATGAGAGCTGCTGCTGGAGCCCACTTAGGAAGGGATAGCATAGCAATGAAGAATGGAGAATGATCATTGCTCATGAGTCAGAGAAGCAACAGGCCTTCACCGCAGGGAATCCCATACAACTGGCATTAGGCTCATGGGACAAGTACTGACAGGAGCAGCTGAAGTAGCAGCAGCCAAAGCAGAAACTCAGTCTTGATAAGTCAGGCACCAAAGCATGGAGTGAGGCGGAAGGGCTACATTCAGATGTCTACACCAGGGGTCCAGGGGTTGGTGCAGACGTACAGAAGAGTGGTTAAGTCCCAGAAGAAGGAGGTCTGGGATTTAAATGATGCCCATCTCCCCTCCTCTTTGGGGGGAAAATCAAGATAGGACTGAGGGGCTTCCCTGGTGGCGCAGTGTTTGAGAGTCCACCTGCCAATGCAGGGGACGCGGGTTCGTGCCCTGGTCCGGGAGGATCCCACATGCTGTGGAGCGGCTGGGCCCGTGAGCCATGGCCGCTGAGCCTGCGCGTCCGGAGCCTGTGCTCCGCAATGGGAGAGGCCACAACAGTGAGAGGCCCGCATACCGCAGGAAAAATATAGGACTGAGTTTTCACGGGGGAGAATAATGGGCCCATCTGGGGCAGACAGGAGGACAGGAGGAAGTACAGCCCCATACACCCACTGATCTCCGAAAGCCCTCGTATCTGCTCAAGCCTCACCCTACTATTTGTGACAGTGATGTCTATGGCAACTCTGGTTCTGTTCACCAAAAAGAAAAAAAAAACAAAACATAGTTTTCAGAACAAGGAGCAAGATACGCTTTGTTCTACTGCTGATTTGTTTGGTTGTTTCCCTTCAGACACCTCTGCAACCCTAAGAACTCTGCAGCCGGTATATCCCGGTGTGTACAGAATCTCCCTGGTCGTCACGGACGACAAGGGCACATGGTGTAAGATCCCGGAGGACTTGACTCTGGAAGTCTGTCTGTGTGACAACAATAACATCTGTAAAACTTCGCCCCCGACCACAACCCCTGAGCCCGTTAAGAAGCCTGGGAGGCTGGGGCCTGCCGCCATCGGCCTACTGTTCCTCGGTCTTTTGCTGCTGCTGTGTGAGTATGCCGCAGCATCATCCTGCTTGCACTGGGTGTCAGCACATGCAGAGGCCTTCCCGCTGCATGGACAATGCATCTCCGCAGTTGTTTTAGAGGCAAAGCTGGGGGGAAATGGTATTTTCAGGAAGTATCGGAAATGGCATTTTCAGGAAAAATCAGAAATGTTTAAAGCTAACACGTCACCTGCCAACAATCTGTATTTATAATACAGAGAAGCAAGTCGTATATGTTAGACATATAGAAAACGACACGAGAGACTCAAGAAGGAAAAAATTGAAGCATGAATAGTCTACACACTGGCCATGATGTTCATGGTCAAAATAATGACTTTATCCATGAGTGTGGCACTTTCTAAAATGTCTTTTTTGTATACAAAGCTCATGAAATTCTAAAATAAAATAGAACCCTGACCAAATAAATTTAGGGAAAATATATAAGATATCATAAGCCTTGAGCTTTACGATGCACATAAATATATCACAGACCTGAGAAGTTATTGCTTAATCTAGAATTTCCTCAGAATAGCTTTCTACCTGAAAATATACTCCTGTAAGGCTCTCATACTTAATATATTAAGTTTATTGAACACATTGAGGGAAATTACATACATGTATTATTTTTCAATAAAACTAAAATTTATTTTTTTAATAGGTAGGTTTCAAAAAGTTACACTTAAAATCGTGTGACTCAATTAGTATTTTGAATGTAACAAGTCTCTATTTAAAAGAACTTCATGGCAAATTCTTATAGTGTAAATAAAAGAAATCCTTGATAAATTCACAGTCACTTCCCTAATTTATTACAGAATCATAGACATTTAGAGTTAAAATGATTATTCAACCTCTTAATTTAATTTTTTTTAATTTATGAGATATTTTTAAACCACAAAGAAGAACAGAAAATTGCCATGACAAGCACAAATATAACCACAACTCAGACTTAACAGATATTAATATTTGCACACATATAATCACATAACATATAACCATCACTCAGACTTAACAGACATTAATATTTGCCATATTTATTCAGATCTCTTTAAAAAAAAAAAGAAATAAATTGCTATCCATACATTTCGTGGCCTCCTACACATGCCATATATTCTCCTTCCTCTTTCCCCTTAAGTGTTTACTATTCTAAAGTTATCATGCATCATTTCATTTAATAGCTGAAACTGACACTCAGAGTTTCAGTTTTCCAATGTCATGATTAGTCAATTTCAAAACCAAAAATTTTTCAAGTACCTATATATGAGTCTTTATATAGATCAATCAAGTTCAATCAACCAAGTTCAATCAAGATCAATCAAGTTCCCAAGAAAGGGAACTTGATTCTGGTTTTCATGTAGTAGTAGATTTATTCATCTCTAACTCTATGGAAAACATATACCATGATAAAGCTGTAACATATATAATAATATAATATAAAATAAAAGTGAACACTAAGGAATATTGCAGAGGTTTCACAGACTCAGGGGAATCATCCATTTGAGCCTTGGAAAATGAGTAGGCTATAGCAAGTACAAAAAGAGGGAAAGGTGTTTCCAAAGGGTAACAGCGTGAGCCAAAGCCAGAAAATGCTTGGCAGGTTTTAGGAAGCACACAGCCTTGGGAGGTTAAAGCAAGGGGAAATTGTGGAGAGTGAAGGAGATGAAACTGGAGAACGCTTTGGGACTAGTTTGAAAGAGCTTACACACACATGGAAAGGAAGGTTGTTGAGAGCATTTGAATAAAAGACTAACACGATCATATTTGTATTTTAGAAAGATAACATTGGCACAGTGTGTACTGTAAAGTAAAAAGGAAAGAACAGTTAGGAGGTTATTGTAATAGTTCACAAGGGATGATGGAGGCCAGGTTTTGAGCCATGGCATAAGACTGGAAAGGAAAGGATTGATGTGCAAGGCACGATGCGGGTACATGGAGAGGATCTGGAGACAAATAGATAGGAAGAGTGGAACAAAAGTCCATAGGCACCACTGAATTTGGCTGCTACTGAAATCATTAACTGAAATTGAAAATATCAGAGGAAGCACAGATAAGTAGGGTGGCAATGATAAGCCTGATTTTGAAATGTTGAATTTTGAGGTGTGCATATATCCTCTAGGCTACTGTACATTTGGGATTGTGGCTCAGGACAGTCAGAGGACATATACTCCGTTATTCCCACAATCACATTTGCTTCATGTGAAATATCACCATTTGCAAAATGTCGTATCTTGAATTTTGTGCAGGACAGAACTTTCTCTGGATGCATATGTAAAAACCTAATACATATTGCACACACATGATAAACAAGATTTCTAAAAGACTACTATGGCCACCTAAAAATACTGACCATACAGATATATATTCATTACTTTTCAAAACTAATTTGTCCATTTATAATATTTGACCCTTCCCACACATTTAACAAAGTCATAGAATTAAGAATGGCAATAAGCAAAGAAAACCTTTAGAAGTATCACTTATATGAACATTATATTAAATTTTGAGAAAATGTATTATGTCCAACTTATTTTATTTTATATACTTGGCCTAATTTTTTTCATTTATGTGTATATAAAATATATAAAACTGACCTAATTTGTACAACTGATGTAGCCCATCCAAACAATACTGGCAAGTCCTCATGGCACTCAGTACCATCCTTTATCTATATTAACTCATTTAATCCTCACAACAATCTATGAGGTAGATACTATATATTCTCCCATTCTTTGGATCAGTTAATGGAGGCAAGAAAAGACATAATTTGTCCAGCTGGTGAATGGTGGAACCAAAACTCAAACCCTAGAAGTCTGACTCCAGAGGCTATATACTCTTAAATCTCTCACTAAGCTGCCAGTAAGTGAACAGAATTCAAACATTAGGATTCAGGTGGCCTCAGCAGGCCAAAGGTGGAGGTAGGGTCACTGACTACCTAGACTGAGAAGTGCCTCCTTTCTCTCTTGGTCCATTAGCCTGAGAATGATGTTAATCTTTATTGCTAAGATGTGACTGATACACACAGAAAGAATGGTAATTACCCAGGCAGGAAGGCCCCTCCAAGCTACGAATTCCTAAGTCACAATTAAAAGTGCAATGATATTAGATCATCACTCTAGTTGCTGAGGGAGTTTGCAAGTTAATGGCTATTCTCTAAGAGATCATTGGAGACCAGATTACCAAATCACTATAATGCCCACCTAAAATCTTGACTCTTCAGGTGTGTATTCCCTTGACACCATATACATAGCCTCAACATGTACAAATAAATGCAATAATAAAAAAATATATATTACGGAAAATGACTGAGGAACTGAATGGCCACCTTTATCATTCATTGAACAGTGCCTATTTTAAGAAAACAATATACGTGTCTCAAGAATAATCTGATCTGTCTCCTTCAGTTTCATAATCATGTGAAATTTTAGTATGCTTAATTTACTAAATTTTATTTTGTAGAAACGAATTTTGCTTTCTATTAGATTATCCATAAGCGTTACAAAATATTGTATTTTCTTTGTAATGTTTCTGGCAATTGCCATGTCAAATTGTTTCCAAGTGATTCAAATGTTCTGATATTTTGTTTTCCTATATACTAGTGGCCCCCCTTCTGCTGTTGACCTGTTACTTTGGGACCGGTCCTATCGGGGGAGTGTCGGGTGGATTCATGCCAGTGCCTGATGGTTCAGAAGGAGCAATTCGTCCGTGGGGAGTCGAAGGAGCCCAACCTGAAGACAAGGTGAGGATACACTTTGTAAAACATTTATTTCAATCATACAGAACAAAATTCGATTTATATTCATATAGATAAAGAGGTAATGGGGTATAAAAATGATACTCCTGACCCTCAAGGACCCATGAGAGTCAGTACCAAAATGAATGGAGCCTTTTAGGATCTTAGCTCTTCAGATGTCAAATAATAAAAATGGTTACTCCTGGAAGAATTTGGAATTCTTGTAATGTCTCCATTTGCATATCTTACTTATATTGGTGAAATCTGGGTAATTTTTAAATGTATTTATTTTTTGCATGTGGTTTGTAGGAAATCGCAAATATCTATGTGCCACCTATAACTGCCAGTGGAGTTGATTACATGGAAAATTCTGGTAAGTGAACATAAAATTTATTTTTGAAAGCAATAATGGGTTAAATAAGAAATATTGGAAGATAAGAAATGTTCTAAATTCTTTTCTTAATAATTTGCATATTTGTGCACATACTGAGAGATGTTACCCCTGAAATAGGGTTTCAATGAAATGGTTTACTGTTAGTATATCAGTCAATTCTGTGACCTAGCTCTGGCTTCAATAAGTTAATTGTCCACTGATGTCACCATTTTTTACTAGCTGAAGATTTGTTATACTTTTCCAAACTTTAATAAACTGAAGTAGAACTCTCAGGGAGTCAATTATTAATTTTTTAATTAGCAAAGATTTCACACATATAGAAAAATGTAAAGGAAAATATAACAAACACTATGCACTCACCACCCAACTTTGCCTATCAACAATAGTAATATTTGCAGTTAAAGCCTCATGTGTGCACATCCTAGGTCTTGTTGCCCTTATTCCTTCCCCAGAGCTAACAGGATCCTGATTTGAGTTCAATTACCAATTCTTATATTTAATCATAATGGGACAAGGATCGCTTATTTGTCATATAGGTGAAATTATTTATTTCTTTGGTTTACCAAATGACTATTTTATTCATCTTATCTCAACGCTACAACTAAGGTGTAAACTAGAACCATAAGACCTAATGCCTAATATTCAATTTTTTCTTAATTCCATGCTTAGCAATAGATTGTTTTTAAATGTCCAGCCTGAAAAGTCCGCATAAGATCTCCCCCAAAAAGGTAACTGTCTTTATCAGCTACCTTAATCCTTACCTGCTTCTCCCATTATAATTACATAGCAAAAACTATATTCAGAATTCTCTAGAAAAAATAGCTTTCCATGAAAATGCAATGTAAAAGTAACAGGCAAAATAGTCACAGCTTATTAAATTTTCATTAAGCACCAAGACACCAAATTAGCATCTGCTAATTTGCATGATTACATTATGTATGTTTCCTCTTTGGTTTCCATATTGAGCCAATATGACAGCTTAATTATAATTTCTTTTTTTCCTGAAAACAAACAAGCATTACATTAGAAGCTTTCCATTGCTGTGTGCTGAATATTCTGTTTTTACTTTTTCATTTCTGGCCGTTGTCACTGAAAATCTATTTCCTTTGTATATTTTTTCAGTTAGCATGTTTTCAGAGCTATTTCATCTGCTAATATCCTCTGTTACGTCCTCACCTCCTCTGTTACTCTCACATAACAGACTGCGGGATGTTCTTATCACCTCGAGTCATAAAATTGTATTTTCTCCCACATACTTGCTTTACTTGGCAACTGCTCACGGATATCAAAGACCAGGAAAACACAACAAAACAAAACAAATCACAGCATGAGATGTTATCGAATTTTCTCCTGTTTTTAGAAGTTTTTACAAATACATGCACTGGAGGGATGGTGATGGAAGGAGCTTCGGGAATGGAAGTGACCACCAGCCTTGGAGCAGCTGCAGGATCTGGAGCCGCTGCAGCATTCGGAGCAGCCGCTGGACTTAGCAACTGTTCCGCAGGACGGTCCGGAACGATGAGAACAAGGCATTCCATGGAAGGAACCAACATGGACTATGGTGAAGGGGCAATAAACATGAACTTCCTAGACTCCTACTTTTCTCAGGTAATTTGGTGGAAAACTTTGTGGCTTTGTTATCTTGTTTACATTAGAGATCTTTCTACTTGACTCTACTTCAGTTTTACAGTTCGTTTGTTTGCAGCTTGGTGAAATACAAGCAAAAAAAGTAGAGGCTCCTTGTAAAATAATACAGATAACCTAAGATGGCTGCCAAAATCCGGCTACTGGTCAAAAGGGAGGAGGGGCCGGTAGACATAAGATGAGAGAATATGGCTCCTCATTCCTGCAACTGGAATAACAACAGAAAGCTTTTGCATTTCAGATCAGCAGCATCCTCTTTAGGAATACAAAGCAGCTTATTTTCTATTTCCAATACCATGAAGTATGTCAGAATACATCTGCGAACATTTTTCTGAGAGGGTTGGAGTATTCTTCACATTGTCAAGGAGTCCATGTCCAAAAATGTTGACAAACCATTGAATTAATGACCCAAACATAAAAGGGGGAACGAGGGCTGTGGTCCAAGATTAGGTGAAGTGTCGGGAAGCACAGAATCAAAATGGGACAAGGGTGCAAGAACAGAGAGGACTTTGGGAGGCAGGTTGCTTGCCTCTTGGTTGGTGCATCTTTAGAACGGATCTCACCTACAGTTTTGGTATCAGAAATGGCAAGTGCTGGCATCTAGCCTGGTAGAGCAGATGAAGGCTGACACTGTGTGTGAGGAGAGACTGGCAGGAAGGGTTTGTTTAGGATGAGGATTCTTGGAATATTCCGAGGTGTGGCATAGGCCCTATTTACGGGTCGGGCTCTCACAAGACTGCTGATACAGAGGATGCCCTTCTATGGATTACCTAAATCACGCATTCTTGATCAAACCTTGAGTTCTAAGAATGGTATAATATTACATTCTTCCACTGAGTGTCTCTTACGATTCATTTTTTCCCACTTTTCTCCACCTTTAGAAAGCATTTGCCTGTGCCGAGGAAGACGATGGCCAGGAAGCAAACGATTGCTTGCTGATCTATGATAACGAAGGAAAAGGTGCCCCTGGTTCTCCCGTCGGCTCCCTGGGTTGTTGCAGTTTTATTGCTGATGAGTTTGATGACAGCTGCTTGGACTCACTCAGTTCCAAATTTAAAAAACTTGCAGAGATAAGCCTTGGGATGGATGATGAAGCCAAAAACTCTCAGCCACCCACCAAAGAGAGTGGTTCTGGGATTGAATCCCGTGGCCAATCCGTACAAGTCCAGCAGTCAGAATCTGTTAGGTACCAGATTTTGCCAGGCAGCCAGGGAGCGTCTGCTGTGTCTGCTTCTGGCTCTGTCCTCCAGCCAGCCATTTCCATCCTTGACCCTTTGCAGCATGGTAGCTATTTGGTAATGGAGACTAGCTCAGCTGCTGGTTCCTACGTGCAGCCTTCCACTGCAGTCTTTGATCCACTTCTCACATAAAATGTAATAGTGACGGAAAGAGTGATTTGTCCCATTTCCAGTGTTCCTGGCAACCTACATGGTCTGGCAGAGCTACAAGGGTCAGGTCGTAAAATCTGTACAGAAGATCCTTGTTCCCTTCTGATGTGACCAGAATGAACCGGAATTATATACTGGCCAAATATGGATATTTGAACCAAATTATTCAAAATAGCATAGCAAATCTCACAGTATTGGTCTGATTTGGCACTTATTTGCTACTCTTATAAACTGATCATGATTACAGTCTAAATTGTGTAGTTTATATCCCCAAACTGGATGTGTTGTCACTCTTACTTCTCAAATACTATTCAAGTCCTAGTAAATCTTAATGTTTTACAAAAAAAATCTTGAGATCATATTCAGTGGGAAATTTTCCTAATAATTTTTAAACTTCAAATGCCATGTGTTTTAGTGGATTAAGTGCTTGGAGTCAAGAGCCCCAGTTGTTGAATCTTTCACCTTTTCTTATATCATTAATAATGATATGGTCATAAGGTCTTTGCTAAAGCATTTTGAGCTGCTTGGAAAAAAGGAAGTAGTTGCAGTTGAACTTTTGCTATCTTCTTGGTGCTGGGAGACCCTGTGTACATCTTTTGCTCAAGCTAATGGTATTGGTTTATGCATTAAACTCGCTGCATCTATATTCCTTATATTCTCACAATAAGACAATTTTGAAATAGAAGTATCATAGAAAACTTAGGAAAGTTTAGTATGGTATAAATATTTTGTGTTTTATTAAATCACCTTGAAAGGATCTACCTAAAGAAAATATTTTACATTAAGCTCCTCCCTACACACTTCTCAGTAACAGTAATCCTGTGTTAATAGTCTTTGAAAATTACTCTTTATTTTTTAAATGTCAGTAGGTAGCTGTAACTTACATATCACTTATAGTGATGTTTATCTTGTTAACTGTGTCTACAGACTTCATGGGAACACAAAACATGGCTTTTCTCATAAGCAAAAGAGGACTCTGACTAGCATAACACATAGTGAAATTTGTGAATGTGTATTATACACAGTGTTTCTGGTCAAAAAGCGATACAGAAAGGAATTATCAGTAACTCTATTTTATTAAGTCTCACTCCTTTTAAATTAAGCTGCTACCGCAATTTAATTCTTGAGCGTAACAATGTTAGGTAAGCGAGGGCTTAAAATATGTCATTTCAGGGGCATTACCCTGATGGCAACGCAGTTCTTCAAATCATTTCTGATCATTCAAGGTCTTCAGCCTTTAGCCCATAGAGAGCACCCTACCTCTTATCAACTTTTTTGTCTAAACTAAGTCTATACAAGGTCATCGTCTGGCTCTATGCTCTATTATCTCTAATTGTATATAAAATAATCCTTTCTGGCTTTTGCCATATTCAAAACCTGTATTTGTTTTTTAGATGGAATGCAAAGTAATAAAGTGTTTTTTTTTTTTTTTTAACCCAGAAGTGTACAGTCCTGAGGGTTCCTGGGGGGGAAGAAACCCCCTAAACGTCCTTACATCTAGCATTCTTCCCTCTTCCTGGTGCCATGACCACCAGGAAGGCATGTGCTAAGACAGCCCGAGAAGCACAGACAATCTGTTCTTCCAAGACTAGGCGGCTGTGGCAACAAGGCCTGCAGGGTGCCCATCTTGAAGTGAGGGGAGCTAGACCCTTTGGAGCAGCCTGCCAGGTCCTGAGGAAGTCACCTTGCTGTTACCACTGGGGCCTCTTCTCAATAGAGGGGTCTTGCTCTGAGATCTAGAACACAGAGTTGACTTGTGACTCTTGTTTATGCATGAGAATTAAATTAATAATCAGAACAACCCTTGTTCCAAGTTCAAATGTGTTTTCAGGATCCTCAAAGTATTTTAAAATTGCCTCTTAAAATCCAACTTATGAAATGAGAATTTTGCTTCGTTGTCAAACTGCAGAGGAAACTATGACATAGTAGTAAAGACTAATAAGGGAAAAATTGAAATTAAAGGGGTTTTAAAATAAAAATAGATCAATCTTGTCTAGGAGGACCTAAAATTGATTTGCCATGTAAATGAAATTCAAAGCAAAAATGTATCTGTATTTTTTCACTAAAAATAAAAATTGTTTTCAACAGAAAAACTTTTTAAAAACTGTCTTTTGACTTAATGTATTATAATTTTTAAACAGTATATACTAAAACTTTAACAGTCAAACATTGTTATAATAAAACTGTTTTGCAACGAATTTATGAGTACTTCCTTAACCATTTAGCAAAAGCTGAACTACTCTCTGCAGTTAATAACTGTTAAGAAATATGATGTAAAAAAGAGATTGCACATGCATTTTTATCAGTATTCTACATTGTTTTTCTAGCTGATACTTTTTCTGCATCCTCCCAGGCAGGAAGAAAGTACTGGGGGACTCAGGATCTCTTCTTCGGGTAGAAATGGTGCTGGATAAGGTGCTGGACGAGGTCAGGGCAGACTTATTAACTGGATGATTTAACTCATTTATTATTTGTTTGGTAATTTGGAATGGTCTCTCAGGCAAAAAAATTGACATTCTATGAAGACTCAGTGAGAAGTTGAAGTAAAGAGAAAGTAAGGTTTCCAGCCTAACATGGTGACAAAAATGTACCATGACCTTGGTGACAGCCATCAGCCCCTGCGGTGAGTTTGTCTCCCAGTAAATGCCTGTTATTTTTATGTCTTCCTTTAAAGGGATGCCACAAAACAACTCCCTTCAGAACTCAGATCTTGCTTTGGTTGACCCTCCTCATTCTTAAATGCAGACAATTCAACCTGGACCTGGGGTACGGGGAGCAGAAACTGGATTAGAGTGAATGCTGAGTGAAGAAAAGTGGATCGCTTAACTCGGGCTTCCAAATCAATCTCAGGAAAATGAAAGCTACGCAGGTAAATTCCAAAAAAATCACCAGTTCCTCTTCGTCACAGAAAGTTGAACGAATAAAACGAGCAAGATCAGTTTCTCCTATCTTAATTTTCAGAAATCAAGTAAGAGTGTAAAGGAGTACATTCAACTGACTAGCTTCACTGCAACTAGCAAATAAGAAACAACTAGCAATTAAGTAAAAATTACGGATCTTTCCTTCTTGTTATTAGCAATCCAGTATTTTCTCAACTCCTTTACTGAGTCTACAAAGAGTAATTCTGAATCCGTGATCACATGATTTAAGACTTGCTCAACAGCACAGTCTGAGATCATTTTTATGTAAGGGGGATAACTGATGAGAAAAGAAGACAACTATTTAAATTCCAGGTGCCAGAAACAACACGTTTTCCACAAAGAACACTGAGCTTTCTTCTGCTTTGCCTGATCCAGAGTGCACTACAATTCCCTCCATGACAAGACATAGGCCATTCCAGGTTGGTGTCTTTGCTTTCTTTTTCTTTTATACATGGACTTTTTTTTTTTTTTACAAATGCAAAAAAAAAAAAAAAATCTAAGCACAATGCAGGTGTAGTTAAAACTCAAGATAGTGATGGTCTAAAAGTGCAAAGGATGCAGTTACTAGAGCAGGAAGAAGCGTGACATTGGTGAGAGCTACCAGATGGCCAAGAGAGTTATATTCTAATTTATTTTTTACAGTAGCCCTGAGATTACAGTCACAAAAACAGAGACCCAGAGAAGCAAAGTAACTTTCTCAAAGTCATACAAGTGACACAAATCTAATTGTATTATTATAATTTATAATATATTTCAATATATTTATTATAATAAATATATAATTGTTATTATTTATAATATACTTCTAAAATATTTATAATAATAAATATATAATATTTATTATATTATAATAATATTATTATATTGCTGAATTATATTATTCAGCAATAATAATACTTATTACTCTCTCAGAATAATCTGTTTATTTTCAGCTCTGACTTGAGTAGAACATGAAAAATTGGAAAGAAAACAATGAAAATTATACAATATAAAGATTATAAGTCTAGATATAATTCTAAAGATTAAAGAAGCAGTACAATGTAGGCATATATATGTATACATATATACAATTGAAAGGTAGAGATAGAAAGATAAAAAGGTAGAGATAGATGAAAGAATGTAAATACATGATTTGTTGCTGTTTTGAAAAATATTTGGGTTTATTTTTCAGGTCACAGTGAGCAGTTCTCCTCCACATTTAATAACAGAAACAAGCTACCTGGAAGTCATGGAATCGCTTTTCCGGTAAACTCCTGAGACTTACTTTGACAGCACACTATTTAGAAGAGGTTATGTGACATGTGTCTAGATATAAAAAATAACTTTATATTTAAAATTTTTATTTGATATTTATATATATTGCAAAATGATCACTACAATAAGTCTAGTTAACATCTGTCACCACACATAGTTACAAAAAAATGTCTTTTCTTCCGATGAGGACTTTTAAGATTTTAGCAACTTTCAAATATGCAGTTCAGTATTATTAACTATAGTGATCCTGCTGTACATTACATCCCCAGGACTTATGTATTTTATAGCTGGAAGTTTGTACCTTTTGATCCCCTTCACCCATTTTGCCCATCTCTCAACCCCTCACCTCTGGCAACCACCAGTCTGTTCTCTGTATCTATGAACTGGGTTTTTGTTTTGTTTTTTTAAAATAATAACTTTAAATGGTTCCTTATGTTTTCTGTGAGCTGAATTTTTATTAAATTAGCAACAGTAAATTTTGTATGAAAACAGAACATCAAATTATGATAAAAGCCAAACATTGATATTGAAAGAATACGTCCTCATTTCCTTAGAAGGCAGAGAAAGTATTTATATTCTTTCATAATCAAGAGAAGATTGCAAAGAAGTTTCTTAATTATAAAGCAATACAGAATCAGGTAATCTTGGATTTATTTAAATGACATAATGGTATGGTTTCTACTCCTGCAAGGAGGCATTGTTACTAAGCCAAAAATGAGTATTTAAACACAAAATGTGAGATTAACTTAGTCATGGCTTCCATGTCCTACTGACTGGTATTGATAATAAGGTTGTATGGTCCTAACTAGGAGGAGAAACACACACACACACACACACACACACACACATATGCACACATATGCATACATATTTGCCTCCAGTAACTATGTAGCTTGGTATAGCTGAAGCAGTATCTTGCCATCATCCAACCCATGGACCAGACACTAATGCTCAGTGGTACTGCAGAAACAAAGTTTATATATATATATATAAACACACAATACAAGGAGTCTACTCTCTAGATGTATGATTAAAAAGAAAAGAATCACCTAAATTTTCCACCTAAATTTCTTTAGGTAAGACACAATGAAGAGGCCTTGCTTGACCAAACTTTTAATTATTCTCATCCAGGGCTGACACCCACAACTTTTGATTAGTAAAAACATGTGAAATAAGAAATGGAGCTATTAGTCAAAGGTACAAAGTTTCGGTTGTAACTGATGAATAAGTCCTAGAGACTAATGTATAGCATAGAGCCTATACTTAAAAATACTGTATTGTATACTTAAAATTTTGCTAAGAGGTAAGTCTTATGTCAGGTGTTCTTGTCACACACAAAATAACAGTAACAAACAGAAGGGCAGGAGGAAACTTTTAAAGGTGATAAATAGGTTTATGGTATAGATTGTGGTAATGGTTTCATAGGTTTATACTTATCTCCAAACTCAGCAAGTTGCATACATTAATTATGTACAACTTTTTGTATGTCAAAAAAAATTTTAATGTATAGTAAACCCTTAGTCTAATAAATTTTGACAATATTTTTCTTCATCTTCCCTTTTCCTCTCAACTGTTACAATCTGCTATGGATTCTTCCTCAGAAGATATTTTATGGCTGCTAATGTTTGAAATTTAAGTTGATTTTCTAACTAGCCACTCTTTCTATACACATTTTCTTGGACCCTGGAACTGTCCTCTTTGTGCTGGTCTTTGAATATTCTTTTGAATTGCAAACCAACAACAAAGGCATATGCTGTCAGGATGATCCAAGACCTTCTCTATGCAATACTCTCCCAGGGCCTCCAGAACAAGCCAATGCATGCTGTTGCCACCTTTGCCAACTCTAGCTAGGGAAGGATGTCTCCACTGAAAGAACAAATCAGGAGGTGTTATTGAATATTTTGATAGGAAACTGTGAGCTGTCAGGCAAAGAAAACCTGCTAGTTTGCATAAAATGAAAACTTACTACTGGAGGACCTAAGAGAAAATTTTTAAATTTCATTCCATCTGTTAGTCAATCAAAAATAACTGTATATTGGGCTTCCCTGGTGGCGCAGTGATTGAGAGTCTGCCTGCCGATGCAGGGGATACGGGTTCGTGCCCCGGTCCAGGAGGATCCCACATGCCGCGGAGCAGCTGGGCCCATGAGCCATGGCCGCTGAGCCTGCACGTCCGGAGCCTGTGCTCCACAACGGGAAAGGCCACAACAGTGAGAGGCCCGCATACCACAAAAAACAAAACAAAACAAAAAAACAAAACAAAAAATAACTGTGTATTATATTTTAATGACTAACAAAAGATAAACTTGAAATTTTTGTTTTGTTTTGTTTTTCAACTGTGTGTTTTAAGTTAATGGTTAAGAGTTCAGGCTTTGGAGACAAAGTACTTGAGTTCAAATCCCAGCTTCACCATTTACTAGCTGTGTGTCTTTGGCAAGTTACTTACCTCTTTGCACCTCTCTGGATTATTGTTATAGAGATAATAACATTCCCTACCTCATGAGGTTTCTGTAAAGAAGTTACAAGAATGCACTTGGGACACAGCACTCATAAAGATTTGAAATAAAAATAATTATTACTATTTTTCAATCTTTAAAATGAACTCAAAAAGTTGAGTGGTGACATACAAAACTACTGAAACCATACAAACTCAAAACATCTATATTATCCGATCCTAAGTCCTGTTTTACAGATGCTCAAACAGGCTGAAAAGTAATTTGTCCAGGGCTTCCCTGGTGGTGCAGTGGTTAGGAATCCGCCTGTCAATGCAGGGGACACAGGTTTGAGCCCTGGTCCGGGAAGATCCCACATGCCGCGGAGCAACTAAGCCCGTGCGCCACAACTACTGAGCCTGTGCTCTAGAGCCTGTGAGCCACAACTATTGAAGCCTGTGTGCCCTAGGGCCCGTGCTCCGCAACAGAGAAGCCACTGCAATGAGAACTCCGTGCACCGCAACGAAGAGTAGCCTGTGCTCGCCGCAACTAGAGAAAGCCCGCGTGCAGCAACAAAGACCCAATGCAGGGCTTCCCTGGTGGCACAGTGGTTGAGAGTCTGCCTGCCGATGCAGGGGATATGGGTTCGTGCCCCGGTCCGGGAAGATCCCACATGCCGCAAAGCAGCTGGGCCTGCGTGTCTGGAGCCTGTGCTCCGCAACGGGAGAGGCCACAACAGTGAGAGGCCCGCATACAGCAAAAAAAAAAAAAAAAAAGACCCAATGCAGCCAAAAATAAATGAATAAATAAATAAATTTTAAAAAGAAAAGTAACTTGTCCATCAAAGGTAGAGTTAGGAATTAACTAGGCCAATTCTATTCTTGTGATTCCAAACTGCCACTGTAATATTTCTTTTTCACTAATCTTTTGCCTAACCACAGAACTTGTCCTGTCTACTCTACTCTGCACTGGAAATTCCTCTGAATACACAAGCAAATAGAGATGAATTCATTCAAATCAAATTGTGACTTGTAGCCAAACAAGTAATGAGAATTTGACCAGGTGACTGCAATATTTCAGTTGAGCTCCCTTGGAAAAGGACAGAATGGGAGGCTTTTTTACCCTAAGAGTTCTAACTATGTCATTTCCACCAAGTAAAATAGGGCAGCTAGGTGGCTTTGAGCAAAAAAAATAGTTACTTCCAAATTAGCATGAAAGGAATGATGCTACTGACCCAACCTCCAGTAGGATACGCATGTTAGGGAATGCTGGTAGAACATTAATTACTGTACAAAGAAAATGACCACAATTTACATATCCAGTTTCTATAGGATTTACGGTGCCAAGTGAAAAGAAGTTTTATTTACAAAAGCTAGTTGACCCAACATAAAATAGAAGGAAGTTAAATTGTCTTTACCTTTGCATATTTTATTACCTTATTTCTAGAATAGGATATGCTTAATGTTTTCATAATCACTACTTCCTACTTCCTTTAAAAATCTGACCATAACTAGTTGATAAGTTTTTTAATTGTTTGATAAATTAATTCATATAAATCACAGAAAATGACTTATTCTCCTCCTTGGAGTATATACCTTTAATACTTAAATATCTGCAGACTCAAAAAACAAAGTGAAATTTCATTATCATTAGGTCATAGGTCAGGAGGTGGAGTGTTTAGTGCACGGACACTTTCCTGTCAAATCACATATGTGGCACCTATCTGTCCATATAGGACCATGGATCACACCTGAGATTCAGGTTTCACATTCTGACCAATTGACCTAATGCATCTAGTCTCTAAGAAATAAAAGTAAATAAAATGTTCCATAGAAATTCCATCATCTTTTTATTCCTGAAGCCTAGAATAAAAATTGTCCTCTGATTTAAACAAAATTTTTGGTTTTAGATGGCTTATTCATACTTCTAAAGTGAAAATCCGAGTTATAAAGGACAATAAACCATACTCCACAGACTTGAGATTCCTATTATTGAAAATTCCAAGGTCCAAACAATGGAAACTCACAATGGCACTTTTATGAACCATAAAACAATTCTTCCATATGACCCTTCACATGGATTTTTCTTTGTTCAACAAGTTTTCCCTGTAATACTGCTCTGCTTAACTTGTTGGCATAAATTTACTGATTACTTCAGATGAATGTTCTAATCCTAAAGTTAAGGAAGAAGTACAAGGATACACTCTCTTCTTCTTTCATACCCACAGGAGAGTTAGTCACAAGAAGTCTTTGTTGGCTGACTTACCTTTATTGTAGCTGAGTCTGCGTGAAATGGGTGTGACTCTCTCCAAAGATATGAATCATTCAGACATTGTTTCAGTAGAAGTTAAGAGAGGTCCACCTAAAAAAATGTTATAGCAAATTAGCAGACAATTCCCTTGTAAAATAAGAGGTCTGCTTTCAAGGCATATAGTAATGTTCATAATAAACACTATGATTTTAAAAAAATCTTTAACCACAAATGTCCTCAGACCAGCTGGTAAGGGTTACTGTGATCGTTAAAACTAAAGTTATCAGGAGCAATTTTTTTCCCACTGCCTTTTTTGTATCACAGTTTTGCTTAACTCGTTTGATAATGTTTGAACACATTTCTGTCTAATAAAATCTCTAAATGGGAACTAGACGAGGTGATGAAACTCAAACTAGGTCTACCGCAAAAAAAAAAAAAAAAAAAAAAAAAACCAAAGTACAGTTCAAGCAAAACGGATTTAAGAACACTTTCCTGAAATGCTCACATACCTGGGACTTTTTTTTTTTTTTTTTTGCGGTACGCGGGCCTCTCACTGTTGTGGCCTCTTCCGTTGTGGAGCACAGGCTCCTGACGCGCAGGCTCAGCGGCCATGGCTCACGGGCCCAGCCGCTCTGCGGCATGTGGGATCCTCCCGGACCGGGGCACGAACCCATGTCCCCTGCATCGGCAGGCGGACTCTCAACCACTGCTCCACCAGGGAAACCCTACCAGGAACATTTTGATTTTCTTTCTTATGATATCTGAAAGACTGCTTCAACTCTATTTCCTGGGTGTGTACAGATGTAACTGAGTTAATTAAATTATTATTTATCATATTAAAAGATTTTCAATTGCTTATACTATAAAAGTAAAGTTACATAGAAGTAATTTGCATTTGTAATGTCAAATTTGGGATTCAAGAGTAACAATATCATAACTTTTGCTCAGCAGGGTAGTAGTTCCCAATATTTCTTCTGTGTAGTACGTGTGACAAACGACATTCACAAGCTCACACCCTCCCATGGACAAGCTCACCCTCAGGCTCCATTTGCCTCCCCCGCTGGAATCAACCCTTTCTCCACCCAAGGGGGATGTCAAAAATGCAAGTAAGTAACATCATTAAGGAATAACTTTAAATGTGCTCTAATGATTTTAACAAGTAAATCAATCACAAATTTCAGAACTTGATAATTAATAAGCTACTGCATCGACTTGCATGGCACAAAAGTTTTTTAAAAACCACCAACAACGTTAGTTTTGAAAGTAAATTAAAATCAGTTAATTTCTTTGAATCCTTGTTTTTTCTTTAACATGGAAATTGTTATTTATTTTTGAAATTTTGCTTCTCTCTACTACAGTATTTATAATCATCAGTCAGATCATTTTGAAAAGGTCTTTAAAGCCAGTATTTTACTTCCACCTTTGCTCTCCAAAGCCATTGCATCGCTTCTATTTCACTTTTTCCTGATATGCAAGAATGTCACTTGTCTACGTGCAAATGAATGAAGTAACCGCCGAGAAACCAGTATTCTTTTCTGTCTTCTGAGGGGTTTTTTGGTGGATCTCCCTAGGCTCATTAGTCACATTTGGGTCAGCATGATGGTTTCTGTCTGACACTCTCGGTAAACACTCTTGTGCTGCCCGTAAGCCCTACAAGTCCTGTCACACAGTCCAGGGCTGCTATTAGCAACCAAACTCTCCTCCTCTCTTCCCCAGCCACTGCTACTTCCCTTATCTTTCCAAGAATTCCTATAAACAAACCCTAGGGTGAAATCAAAGCTAGAGATTTATTCTGAAATTTTTTTCAGAAAACGTAGGTGGAGAGATAAAATCAACATTGTAATGAATGCTAACTTTGTTCACCTCCAGAGGGAAAAGGGATTTTCCATATTGTTTATGGTTTCTGGTTTCGCACTTTGCTCCCCCTGTAAGGAAGGGCGTCTTGAAAAAGAGAAAGAACACAGAAATGTTCTCCACTGGCCTCTAAACGCCTCAAACTTTATACCATTCGGGAAGCCTTGGCAGGCCCACCTGTGATAAAATTGTGAGGTAGGGGGATTTTGCCCACAGTGAAGCAGGCCTCCCAGCACACCCACACCTCAGTTTGGTGACATTTACTCATGTCCTTCCAGGAATATAATGCTCTCTTCTCTTTTCCCCTTTACCCTCATTTTACACACACACACACACACACACACACACACACACACCCCTATCCTCCAAAATAACCTTGAAAATATTGGGTTGGCCAAAAGGTTTGCTCGGTTTTTTCCCTAAGATGGCTCTAGTAGCACTTAGTTGTCTTTAACTTCATTGAAACAATTTTGTTAGATTGTGTGTGACAGCTGTCATATCAGCGTGCATTTAAAAAAACACTTGTGCTCGCTTTGGCAGCATATATACTAAAATTGTAACAATACAGAGAAGATTAGCATGGCCCCTGCGCAAGGATGACACACAAATTCGTGAAGCGTTCCATATTTTTTGATTCACTTTGTTATACGGCAGAAACTAACACACCATTGTAAAGCAATTATACTCCAATAAAGACGTTAAAAAAATTTAAAAAGGGGCTTCCCTGGTGGCGCAGTGGTTGAGAGTCCACCTGCTGATGCAGGGGACACGGGTTCGTGCCCCAGTCCGGGAGGATCCCACGTGCCGCGGAGCGGCTGGGCCCGTGAGCCATGGCCGCTGAGCCTGCGCGTCCAGAGCCTGTGCTCCGCAACGGGAGAGGCCACAACAGTGAGAGGCCCACGTACAGCAAAATAAATAAATAAATAAATAATTAAAAAATTAAAAATAATAATAATAAAAAATTTAAAAAGACTTATCAAAATTGGTGAATTTTTGTGTAGCCATTTCATTATTGAAGGTGGAAGAAAAAAAGCAACATTTTTGGCGTATTATGCTTTATTATTTCAAGAAAGATAAAAACGCAATCAAAACGCAAAAGAAGATTTGTGCAGTATATGGAGAAGGTGCTGTGACTGATCGAATGTGTCAAAAGTGGTTTGTGAAGTTTTGAGCTGGAGATTTCTCACTGGATGATGCTCTACCGTTGGGTAGACCAGTTGAAGTTGATAGTGATCAAATCAAGATATTAATTGAGAAAATCAATGTTATACCACGTGGGAGATAGCCGACATACTCAAAATATCCGAATCAAGCACTGAAAATCATTTGCACCAGCTTGGTTATGTTCATCGCTTTGACGTTTGGGTGCCATATAAGTTAAGCGAAAAAACCTTCTTGACCATACTTCCACATGCGATTCTCTACTGAAACTTGATGAAGACGTTCCATTTTTAAAACAATCTGTGACGGGCGATGAAAAGTGGATACTGTACAATAACGTGGAACAGAAGAGATCGTGGGGCAAGTGAAATAAACCACCACTAACCACACCAAAGGCCGGTCTTCATCCAAAGAAGGTGACGTTGTGTGTACGGTGGGATTGGAAAGGAGTCCTCTATTATGAGCTCCTTCCAGAAAAGCAAACGATTAGTTCCAACAAGTACTGCTCCCACTTACTCCAACTGAAAGCAGCACTCAATGAAAAGCGTCTAGAATTAGTCAACAGAAAATGCATAATCTTCCATCAGAATAACTCAAGACCACATGCTTCTTTGATGACCAGGCAAAAACTGTTACAGCTTGGCTGGGAAGTTCTGATTCATCCGCCATATTCACCAGACATTGCACCTTCGGATTTCCATTTATTTCAGTCTTTACAAAATTCTCTTAATGGAAAAAATTTCAATTCCCTAGAAGACTGTAAAAGGCACCTGGAACAGTTCTTTGCTCAAAAAGATAAAAAGTTTGGGGAAGATGGAATTATGAAGTTGCCTGAAAAATGGCAGAAGGGTGAATACGTTGTTCAATAAAGTTCTTGGTGAAAATGAAAAACGTGTTTTATTTTTACTAAAAAACCAAAGGCACTTTTTGGCCAACCCAATATATTCACTATTCTTTCATTCACATGTTCCACTAGTATATAATGAAGACCTACAATGGATCAGGCACTGTTTAGGTGCTGAATACATAGCAATTCATAGAGAAAAACACCAGCCCTCATGAAGTTTACATTCTAATGAATGGTGACAGATAATAAGTAAATGCACAGTCTTTTAAATTGTGATGTGCCAAGAAGAAAAATGAAGTGGGAAAGGGCGATGGGGAGCCCTGGGGGTGGGAACAATTATAATTTTTATATGGGTGGTCAGAGAAGATCTCACTGATAAGGTAATATTTGAGGGGAAAAAAGTGAAGAGTGAGGAAACCTGGTACATGTCTGGAGCAGAACCTTCTCAGGAAAAGGAACAGAGAGTACAAGGACTCTGAGGTGGAGCATGCTTGGTGTATCTGTGGTGTCATGTTGTGATGTAAATAACTGATAAGAGATTAGCATGCCACCCTCCCAGGAATATGCATGTATCAGCCGAGGGAACCTTCAGCTAAAGGATTTCAGACCTTAGCCAGTAGGAGGGAGAAGCATTCTGATGGGCCATGAAGACCTTGCTGAGGTTTTCTAGACAATCGTTGCTTTGTACACACCTCAATTCAGCATTATTATAGCCTCATCACCTTGTAAAACTAGTGTATGATTTATTTCGAAAAAAAATCTCTGACGACGTTGGTTCAGCACTCTACTTAGACCTAAGGATAGACAATTCTGTTTTCTTTGCTGAGCCAAATCTCACTTTGCAACTGTAGTGTCTTCCTCTAATTCTCTGGTCTGTGAACACTGCTGACAATTTCATTAAGTCATTTTGGTTCGGGGCTTTGCATCTGAGGAGTCGGTCCTCGTCTACAGACTCACGAGGAGGAGCCTCTGGGAAACAGCTCAGCTAGAGCCTGTGACTCACTGCGTGCGGCTCTCTATCAGGCAGGGTGTTGGCGGTGACTGTTCACCAAAGATAAGCTGGCTTCTTTGTGCTAGACCACGGGGCTGGCAGTCTACTGGGCTTGATTATTACTCTGTAAGTTCTAGCTCAGAAAGGTAGCAAAGCTTTTCCCACCCTGTTGTTAGAGGCCCCACCCCCCAAATCAGCCAGTGCTGTTCTCTTACTGCCTAAGGCAGAGGCCGCTCTTGGCCCAGCTAACTGGAGAATCCATGAAAATTTCAACATCCTGACACCTAGTGTCTGTGATGTCCCTCTTGCCTTGGCCTCTATGGAAAAAGACCATGATTCCTTCTCCAGGACAAAGGGGAAGGATGATCCTCTCCCATTTCTCCACTCCTAGTGTGATACACTCTCTTCTCAACCTGACCCTGAACTCCTCCAGCTTTGCCTTGTCCATGTCCTTCCTGCCACATTCAACTCCCGAGATACTATATCCCAGACACTTTGACCTCTTAATTATCAGCCAGGCCACTGTGAAACTCTGACTCACACCCACCATCTGCTACCCCTCTCCAGCTCTTGGGCTGCAGTTGGGGGAAACAGACAAACACCCACCAACACACGTGCATGTGTGTATGTGCACATGTATGCGTGTGCATCACACACACACACACACACACACACACACAATCCCGGACCAACATTTTCTGACCAGATCCACTATTAATCCATCCAGAGTGGATATTTCAAACACCTTCCCCCTATAACTCTCCTTTTCCACTTGTAATTAGTTCCTTCCATGTGGGCTTGGTTCAACAAACCTTTTTCTTTTTTTTCCCTTAAGGTAAAGTAGCTTTATCTTTTCTTAAAATTTAATTAATTTATTTTTTATACAGGTTATTAGTTATCTATTTTACACGTATTAGTGTATATATGTCAATCCCAATCTCCCGATTCATCACCCCACCACCCCACTTCACCCCACTTTCCCCTCTTGGTGTCCGTACGTTTGTGCTCTACATGTGTCTAACAAATCTTTATTGATCATCTAATATGTGCTGGACACGAGGGGCTGGGCCCACTATGAATATGATATGGCCTCTGCTCTTAAAGAAGTAACAATCTTGAGAAAGGAAAACAATCGAAGTAGCAGACAGGAATGAACTAACCATAAACCACAGTGTGACTGCTGCTATGTAGGTTGTGTGAGTCACTTTGAACACAGCCACAGAGAATGAAAGGAAAGTTAAGTACAATAATTGGAGAGAATGAAAAAAGGAGAATTGAGGATGACTCTCAGGTTCCTGGCTTGGGTGGCCAAGTTGACAAGGCATATGAGGAAGTAGCAAGCTTGAGCTGGAGAGGTATAGAGGGATAGGGAAATCTTTTTTGTCAGTATGCTGAATTTGATATCCTTACAAAAGTATTATGGTAGTTCGATGTCCCTATGAAATGTCCAAATGGTAATGGCCCATGTTAGAAGCTCAGAAGAGAAAACTGATGGATCTGCACAACGGGAGTGGTTACAGAGTCGTGCTAGGTACCAAGTAAGAAGAAAAGATGGAAAGGACTCAAAAGGCATAAACACTTAACAGGTTGGCAGAGAATAAGAAATGTATTGAGAAAGAATAGTCGAAAAGAAAGAAAATTAGGTGACTTTTTGCCTCCTAAATCTACCTGCAAATATGTTCTCATTTCAAACTACTTGCTGGACTTTTCTCATTGGATATTGCTCTAATATCTCAAATTCAATTTTCACACACACAAAAAAGTCTTTACTTCTGACTTTCCTGTTTGTGTCAACGTTATGAAAAAAAAAATGCTTTTTTCTCAGATAAATCTGAAACCCCTGACTCTTCACCAACAGCCTTTATGCTTTGAGTTACTCTGTCCTGACAGGTTCAATGTCTCCTTCACAACTATTCATCCTTTAAGAATCAGCTCACCACACCACTCCACCCCAACCTCACGGTCCAAAGCATGAGTTAGGTACTCTCTTCCCTACGTTTGCTTTATACCGTGCAAATAGTTCTACCACTGCACTTATAACAGTCTACGTTAGGTATAGCTATACTATTTCATAAGCATCTATTTTTGTTTCTTGGATTACTTATCTTTGTATTGACAGTAAAATGCAAATTAAATATTTGGTGAACAGAGACAAACTAAATGTTGAACAAATGAACAAATGAGTGGAACTAAACCAGAAAACAAACTCCTCCTCTTTTCGCCCTTCTCCCTTGACCTAGATACGTGTCATAGTTTTTCCTGTATCCACATACCCTTTATTTTTTTTGTTTTTTAAATTGAGATATAGTTTATGTACAATATTATACAAGTTACAGGTGTGCCATATAGTGATTCACAATTTTAAAGGTTATGCTCCATTTATAGTTATTATAAAATATTGGCTATATTCCCTGTTTCACATACCCTTTATTAATCAACATTCTATGAGAAAGCTTCTTGACTGTCATAACCAGTTTTTGTTGGTCTTTATGAAAACTTTTTTTTAACATTTTTGTTTTAGATAATACTAAGAGATGATTCTAATAAGCTAATCACCTGTGTGTACATGTGAAACAAAGTATGCTGGGAAACATAACCCAGATAGATATTTTGAATATATCTAGATGTTAAAGCTAATTATTTGCACAAAGTATGTTTTTTTAACTGATGCATTATAAGTATGTGTCTTAAAAGTACATTTACCATAATGTTCAACAACTTAGGGGGAAAAACCTGCAAGTTAAACCTTTCACATCTTGTTAACACTTCAATTTACTTTAAAGCAATCAGCACTTCATTGGGAATGGCATTTGTTCTTGTGCAAAGAGATTTATGAAATAGATTGACTCTCATGCCAGCAGAAAAAAGTCAGGAGCTAGAGAACTAGCTGTGTATGCTGTGACTTCCAACAAGTCCCTTCAACTCACTGAGTCATAAGTTTCAGAAGGAACTAATTCAAGAATGACATACTATGGCATTGGATTGTACACGTATTGACATCTTCTCTCAAAGCCTTACAATAAATGTCTTATAGAGGAATACTTTCCTGAAATTGCCTTTGACAGCCTCCAGGGGAGAGTAAATAATCCAACAGAAATAAAATTTGCATTAGCTTTTCTCATTCTGGAAGCTACAATTATCTTCATTACTAAACAGAGATCAAACTCTAGATAATGAGGCATAAATAGGTGCCTATAGGAGTCAGTTGCAAGAGCACTAATTTTAGGTAGGACTTATGTATAGTTTCCAGGGATGATTTGTGAGTGTTTTGGAAAAGCCTGCCTTGTTTAATTTGTAGCTTTCCCAGTAGTGATGGGGAATGAGAATTATCACCAACGGTGCTACCAACCACACCTAACTCAAGAGAAAGGAGTGGAAACTAGAAGACATTCTTCCCTCCTGACTCAGCTACGTAACCAACGTTTATTGAGAGTCCATCATGGTACTCAGCACTGTTCTAGTCACTGGAAACAGTGGGAAACTAAGCAGACACTCCTCCTAGATACTTTGTCCTCAGTTTAGCCACTGATACTTAAGTAACACTATGAGAAAAGTCACTCTGCATTTACTCCCTAAACAGAGGAAAATGTGGTTCTCAGCTCAAAGAGGGAGTGGTCCCTGGCAGCTTAGGAAGAAAGGGACTAAGGCAGAGATGTCCATTGTACTGGATCTGGAAAAGTGGCAAGATTAGAACTGGGGAAAGAAGGGTAGGAGATACTGGGGGAGGGAGAGGAAGGCACTTTTAACTACAAAAGGAACTCTGCTATTTTGGCCAACTCTGATGCCAAATGTCTCGTTCTAGTAGCAAATCAACCGTTTATACTTTTATAGGCTCTTCCAATACTTCATTGTCAATAATTAGCCTTTCTTAGAAGTTTCCTAATCTGTTGCTGATTCTAGAGTTTCTGTTTTTTTCGAGAAGAATCCAACTTAATATTTACACTTGCAAAAATAATAACACCACCACCATTTGTTGAACCCGGATGTGCTAGACACTACAGAACGCATCATACAGATTTTCTGATTTAATCTTCACAACAGTCCTATTTGTTGGATGCCATTAATCCCATTTGACAGATCTGGAAACTGAGGCACAGAGAGGTTGTCCAGGTCACACAGCTAAGTAACTATTGCAGAGAGGATTCTGACCTCTAGTGACACTTTGTGTAAGAGATTCTGTAAATCATATCGAAGCGTGTATGTTTCCCTGAACCCCTCTAGAGTTTTCTGCCAGTCGAAGCTAGTTAACAAGGGGCCGAAGAACTGTCCATTTGGATCATGTGTGATTCTTCTAATAACGGCTTCCCCTGAGCCAGACAAGCGGCATACCTGTGGGAAGCACTGAAGGGGCCAGGGGAAGAGGTGAGAAGCCTTCGCGGAGATAACCACCCGACATCCTGCTCCAGAACCTTCGCTCCCGGAGAGCGGGCCACACGCACCCGGCCGCGGTTGAGGACGCGGGTCCGGGCGTCACTCGTCTTTCTCCTCCGCGCCACCTGGGCCTCGCGCACAGTTACAAAGCACTGGACCTTCCGGCGGCCTCGGGCGGCCGGGCCGGCTCACTGGCCGCCGCGGGCCTCGGCTGCAGAGCCGGGCCACACTCCGGCAGGAGCGGGGCGGGGAGGGGAGGACGACGGGGCGGGGCCTGCCATTCCAAGTCCCCATGCCGGGGACGTCACGGCTCCAGGTGCGTGTGCGGCGCGGGGCGGAAGTCCACCGTGCGCCTCCCTCCTCCACGCAGGTCCCACCTCAGCGCGAGCAGCTCGGCCGGGCTCCGGGCTCCCGGTTCCGGGCTCCGTTTTCTCGCTGAGGCCACACCTAGAACTGCGCCTTTGGGCAGGGCCGCGCGGCCGCCGCGGGGGAGGGGACCCTCGGGGCGGGGGCGCCGGGGAGGAGCGGGCGCGCCGGGGAGGAGCGGGCGCGCGCGGAGACGCGGGGAGCCGGCGGCGCCGAGTGGTGCTGGCGGCCCGAGACGGAGCCTGCGACGGGATGGCGCTGGGCGCGGCGGGTTCGCTGCTGCTTCTCCTGGTAAGTGCGGGGAGCAGGGGCGCGGAGCCTCGGGCGGGCCTGGGCAGCTGCGGGCGCCCGGCCCGCGCCCCGACCTGCCCGCTTCCGCCGGGCAAGGATCGGCCCGCCCGGCGCTCCCTCTTTGTGCCCCGAGGTGGGAAAGGGCCGAGCAGGCGGCGGCGAGCGCGGACCCTGCGGCTCCGCTGGGAAGGAGCGGGCGTGGGAAGCTGGCTGAAGTTCCGTTTTTCTTACCGCCACGCGCAAGCCCTGGCGCGTTTCTGTATCTGCGATCCGCGGGTGTAGTGAGCCCTGGAGCGGGGACCTTTCCTGGAGGTCGAGAGCTTTGTCCGGAGTCTCCTCAGACGGCAACATGGAGGCGGTGGGAGCAGCGGCCGCGCCTCCTCCCCGGGGCTCCCGCCACCCGAGCGCGGCAGTGACCTGGGGAAACACCTGTATTCCTAGACTGCAGGAAGGGGCCCCAAATAGTTTCTTTAATGTATTTTACAAAGTGTAATTTTTTGGTTAAAGCCACGTTACTTTCGAAATCACCCACATATAGTCTGAACTTAAAGTTCCCAAAGTTGGTGTTTTAAAACAGTCGCCTAGTATTAAAGGTAATGAACATATGTAATAGTTTTAAGAGTTTTTTCATTTTAAAAGATTACACAAAATCGATATGCAGCGCCACAGTCAAACGGGATTTTCAGAGGTTCTTAAAGGAACTGGCAAACAGTGTTCCATCTCTCGATCTGCATTTCTTACGCCTGGCTTCTACATTCAGATGGATTTTTAAATATGTTTGTTTTGTTTGTTACAGGAATTGTACATAATTAAGAAATGTATCTGCTTTATAAGGGTTTGCTAGATGGGTTTTGATAAAATGACAGTTGTCCTGTTCATATAGGCGTGCATTCACCTTCCAGAGACTTAACACATGTATGTTCACAGAGATTAGGTACAAAATCATACTGCTTTCTTATATAATGGTGAAAATAAAAACTACAAGTACATTCTCTGTATTGAAAGCGCTAACTTCCGAAAGATTGCCTTCTCTCTATCCCAGAATTACAATGAAAGAGGGAAAATATTTTTTTTTCCTATATCTCACACAGGAAGAAACATGACTAATGAAATCTAGGGATTTCAGTGAACTCTCACTTGCGTGCTATTTAGGACCTGCGGACCTTTGGCACACCAGTTAATTTTCATGCTTTTTATCCATTTCATTTTGCCTAAATCATTGAGGTAATTTTCAATTCAAGTTTATTTTGTTAATAAAACTTTTCAAAGATAATTTGTGGTTTCCTTTTTGGCCTCCAGAGTAGCAAAGCAACTAGTTCCCTCATCATGGTACTTCCAGACTAAGGAGATTACAAAACTAGCATAGCACCTAGCTTAGTTTGAGGGTTAAATATAAAATCCTAGAAAAGAAATTGCCTTTGTTCTCAAGTGATATAACAAGCAGGCCAATTCAAGTACATTTACAGAGAAATAGGTATATAATTTAGGCATAATTTTTACTTTATCAATTCAGTATTTTTACTTTATTGAGCAGCGATTGACTGCTCCTTTGAAAAGTGATTCTAACTAACTGAATAAGCAAAATTCTTGGACACTTCTTTGTATTTTCTGCAATACTTGCACGATATGTATTTTGAGTATGTTTATTTTTGGTCAAAGAACAGTGGGCATTTTGCGCACTGATGTGTTTGAAGTTGGAAGTATAGATTTTAGTGAAGAATATTTGAAAGCAGCTATGCTGACAGAAGTACTTCTCCAGGACACAGCTCTTTTATAGAAGGTAATAGAAATTGTAGTGCGTACGGGTCAGAGTTCAGTTGTAGATCACAGGATTCACTCTAGCTAGTTAAAGCAGGAAGATATTTATTTCAGGGCATTGTGTTGATTGCATCCGTGTGGCGAGGACTGAGGAAACACTCCATTTTGAGCTGTCAGTGACTTCAGAGCCATCCATCCAGCAGAGCCTAAGCCCTTAGGGAGCTGCTGCCTCTCCTGTGATCAGGAACCAACACTGCCACTCGGCAGTGTGGAAACGGCCATGATCAGGGTGCTACTGTTGCTGCCAGCTCCGGAACCATGCCACATTTGCTAGGATGCATACCAACGAAATGTACCAGGACTCTGCATCTTGGTACCCATGAATCTAGTACAGAATCTACTAGATGAACACTAGAACCCAGAGTAAGATAGCTGCAAAAACCCAGCTCCATCCACATCTATGCTTGCCAGCAAGAACAGCAGACACGTAGCTTCTGCTTCACTTCCTTCTTTCACATCTCACGTAGATGCTGGTTGTTGAACCTAAATCACATTCAGAACGTTAGCTGCTGGGAGTCTGATATGTGGTCTCTAGGTTTCCTCTGAAGTTCACGGAGATAAACCAGAAGCGAGATGTTGAGTGGCACCCACATAGCTATCACACAGATAGAGCCAACTCTATCAAAATGGGAAATAGAGGTAATATTGTAAATAAAGTCAGAGAACCTTTCCTCACCAAGAGTTCTTTACCTGGCATTTACCGACTCCCAGATGGTCCATAGATAGAATTCAGAAGGTCCTTAGACATGGCTGGGAATAAATTACATACCTGTTCTCACTAATGTTTAACTGAAATTTAACATTTCTTTAAATTATGTGTAGGAAAGACACTGCAATAGCATAGCAGTACTTGTGACTTTAGACAATAGAATTCACAGATATTTTCACATAATACTATAGGTATCTTAAAATACCATTTTTCTCATCATTAATAGACTTTCTGCTATATTTTATTACTTAATGTGTTGATAATGAAGTACATGACATGACTGCATCACAAATTGGTGTTTTTTAAAAAATTCTGATAACTATTTCAATGTAATTGAGTTCATTCATAATTCGATGTTTTTTATTTTATAAATTTAAAAACATTATTCTGAGAAGAGGTCCACAGGCTTCAACACCCTGCTAAAGAGGGCACTTGAAGAGATTTTCTGGTGGTTGCCTCAGTTTTGCCTTTGACTAATTAAGCTTGTCCTTCAAAATCAAACTGCATTTTAAAGATTAAGTGGGAGCAAATTATACTGTGAGCGGTTGTGTCTACTCATATGTTAGTTTGTTAGGGCTGCTATAACGAAGTACCAAAACCTGGGTGGCTTAAAACAGAAATTTATTTTCTCACAGTTCTAGATGCCAGAAGTCTGAAATTAAGGTGTGGGCTGAAACCTACAGGTTTCCTTCCTTGCCTCTTCCTGGGATTGGGTGGTTGACCACCAGTCTCTAGGATTCCTTGCCTTGTCGGTACACACTCTAGTCCTCTGTCTTCACGTGGCATTCTTCCTGTGTCTTCATATCGACTTCCCTCTGTGCATGTCTGAGTCTGTGTCCAGATTTCCCTTTTCCATAAAAACACTCGTCCTGTTGGATCAGGGCTCACACTAATAACATCAAACTTGGTTAAATCTGCAAAGACCCTGTTTCCAAGTAAGGTCACATTCGGAGATACTGGGGGTTAGGACTTCAATATATCTTCTTTTGAGAGACACAATTCAGCCCATAACAAGTAGGTTCAACTATCTATAAATTATCAACAACTTTGGAGTTATGCTTAAGGTTCTAATATGCAACTGGATAACAGATTTTAGAATAAACTCAAGTGTAAGTGAGATGGTAAATATTGAAACTTATAAGAATAATCAGTTATATTCAGGGATTTTAGAAATGTATGATTTCACATTTGTTTTTGTTTCTAAAAAATTAATAGGTAATGGGGAAATGGCAACTCTTAACAGAAGTTTCTTTAATTATAAACTTAGCGGAAAGTACTTTACAAAAAGACATGAGCATTAATTTCATTTACATTCTCCCTGATCATTAGAAATACCTGATGAGCTAAATTAAAATCTCCAAGGTTAAAGTCCAGAAACGTATATCGATAGAAACTTCCCAGTTAATCTAATAATTAGATAGGTGTGAGAGAATTACCAATCTAAATTTTGCAAAATAGTTTATTCATGAATGAAGCATACAAATATTTATATGGAAAAGAAATTACACACTGAATAGGGGTTCATATTTTTAAAACCGCCAAATTGCAGTAAAAGTCAGAAAGCTTAATTGAAATTATAAATGAGCTTTAGATCAATTTTAGCATTTCTCAATCACAGCTTTTTTTCTCTCTTTCATTGTGCCACAGATTTTAACAGCTGATAACACTTTTCAAACATACAGTCCACATATGATGCAAGATTGTTTTCTCAGCTAAGTTTATCTTAAAGTTTCAGATGTATACCACATATGACATTGCACTCTTTTTGTTTACTTCTAATTATTTTAAAATTTACTGAGATTTTTATCATATGCAAAGCTTGATGATTAGGGTGAAGGAAGCTGGAACACCAGGATTTGTACCATAGTCTAATGGTAAGATAAATGATGCCCACAAGAAAATAAACTAGGTAGGAACTAACCCCATATGACCACTATTTAGTGATTCCCTGCTCAGTTCTAAACCGTGTGCTAGACATTGGGAGACCAGTAAAAAGTCAGATGGGTTCTGCCTTCATGGTGCTTACAGTCTAGTAAACAAGTAAATGGCTAAATTCCAAATGGGTGATGGTAAGAAGAGTAATGATAAAAGAACACACAGTGCCATGGAGCCTACAGAAGGAGCTCCAGCACTGAACATCCCAGCTAAGACCTGAGAGTAATTATAAATTAATGAGATGATATGAAGAGAAAGAGGGGGAAGAATGTTCTAGGTAGAGAGAAGAGCATATGCAAAGGCCTGAAGACAAGGATGCATGGTTCCTTGAAAAAACAGGAAGAGTCCATGTAGCTGGAACACAGTATGCAGAGCAGAACGACATGCTGAAAGATGTCTGCAGCCTTCTTGATACCAAGGGAAGCCACAGAAGGCTTAATTGACAAGTGAGTGCTTTTAGGGAGGTGTTCAAATCATAAAATGAAAAGATGAATGTTAGTTGAGTAGGTCAGGAAGGGGTGGAGAAAGAAGAGATGGTAGTCGACTGGGTACAATTTTGCCTCATTATTAAAAAAAAAAAAAAAACTTCCAGAATTTGGGATGCTGTGATCAAAGACGGCAGAAAAGCCCAGACAGTCCTGTGGAGGGAGGGTGCAGCCTGGCAGGAGGGTTGGTTTGGGAACAAGGGTTCTCAAGAAAATGTCGGGGCCCGGGGTGGGGGTGGGGGGAAGGATGTGAAAGGGGCGTTTTGATTGTCACAAGGTGCAGGATGCTACTGGCATTTAGTACTCCAAATGCAGCGTGGCTAAACCTCCAGCAACGAACAGAACCTTCAAGAAAAAATTGGCCACTCAGGAAGACTTTTCCTATCAGAAATGCCAATAGCTCCCCCGCTGAGAAATGGCGATAGGCAAATAGTGAGAGATTCTAATCAGGGATTCATCTTACTTACCTCTGTCTTTTTAAAATGCAAATATCCTCTCAGTTGATTAAGCCTTGATACATTCATTTATTCAGCAAGTATTATTGAGCACCTACTCTGTGCCAAACACTTTTCTAGGTCTTACCTCAAAATCGCACCTTCGTGGGAATTCCTTTCATCAGCCTAGCAGGTGCTGCCTGGCTGAGGGAATGAGAAGGCAGATTTGGGCGGAGACGAGAAGAAAGAGGTCCCATTTCCCCTATTCTAAAATACCTCCATCCCACTACTCTTTCAAGTTCCCTACGATACAAACTAAAAATACACAAATAAGTGGCCCATAAACTCCCTCATGTTGGAGATCCACTCTCCTTACACCCCAAAAGTGCTAACTGGGAAATGGGGCAGGGCGCCTAGCCCAATCGTCATTCTTGTTCTAACACTGTGGATCGGCTCTTCTTTCAAATATCTCCTTCCTTTGCTTCCATAGTACTCTGCTGGGGTTCCTTTCACCTCCGGGAGGCTGCGGTGGTTTTCCCATCCGGCACCGGAGGATATGCTGTACTCAGATCACCAGGAGGCCCAGGAGGTACATGGGGGAGGCAGAGCGTGGCCGGTAACAGCGGTGGCTGAGGGGCGCGCCCCTGGGACCGCGCGGTAAGCCCTGTCCCTTGAGCCGCAGCGCCCTACTCTCGAGCCTGCTGCCTCTTCCCTACGCAGAGCGTTTCCTCAGGATTCTAGCTTAACGTTTCTACAGTTCGTGCTCTGAGAATGCATCCTTCTAACTACTCAATCTCTGATCCCTTTCCCTATCCTCCACACGCAGGGCACTGCCAAGCGCTAACGTCGTCCCCATAAAGACTGTTGCCTCCACCCACCCATCCCGGTGCCATTACCCTATTACGGGCCCTCATCACATCTGCTCTGGCTTATTTAACCTTCAAACTGTCTCCTGCCTCTCACCGTGGAGCACTGCCAAAACAATCTCTCCGAAGCCCTGGGGGCATAGTATCCCTCATCAGAAGCTGATCCTTACAGGATCAGTGAAGATCCTTAGCACAACTTTTTGTCCTTATTTTCTACTCACTACTGACACACGGTCTAGGTGTCAAATTGCACGCCTTCCTGTTCTTTGCCCTCCCTCTGCAAGTTCTGGCCGGTGCGGTCTTTAAAGCAGATCATTTCTTTCCGCCTCCCATCTGCTCCCACACCTAAACCTCTCCGGATTTCTCTAGAAGGAGGTCATTTCTGCCTTTTCTGAGCTCCCCAGAACTGCTTTTGCAACTGCCGTGCACACAATGAATTTCTTCTACCTCTGTTATAGTAACTTATGTACACTTTATCTCTCCTGCTAAACTTCTTTAGAACAGGATCTATGTACCATTTATCTATACTAGCTCAATGCCTTGGACACAGAAGAATCCTTTAAAAACCTAAAAGCTAATGTATCTTTCTATGTTTGGAAAAAGGTGGAATAATAATCTGGATTTCATTTGTTTAGAAGAAACGTTTAACGCTCAGATAGTGTGGTTGGTAAGTTTTTGTTTGACCTTTAACACATTCGGCAATTACTAGGTGTGCTTTCGCTATATGCCAAACAGCCTTCTAGGTGCTTGTGAGCTGTCCCACTATCATGAAGCCTACAGTGGGGGAAAGGAGAATGTAGGGAAACTAATTTGACATTTTTTGAGTACCCACTGTGTGCCAGTAACTGGATTTACTGAATGTTATTAATGGATGAATCTGGGTAGAACCCAAGTCCCCCGACACCAAATGCCTCTCTGTCAATCCAAAGGCATCACTGTGACCTCCTTTACAAGCAGTTTTCTATAGTTAGTCATACATAAGGCCTGAACTTCTGGAACTAGATAATTGGTTCAGTTTCATTACAAGATAGAATCATCCTAGAAAGGAAAAAAAAGGAGAAGAAATGTAAATTGAAATTTGCCTAATTGCACAGTCCTGCAGAAGTATTCTAAACAACTTTCTAAAACCATTGATTTCTCTCACTGTTCAGTTTTGCCAGTCCACTTATTTGAAGCCAATTGAAAATGCCTGTTTTCCACTTTGGACCTTGGAGTCAATTGTTGGTCAGTTTCTGGTAGTTCTTGCAGTTTGACTTACTGACAGGATAGTGCCATCTAGTGATGAAAAAGGACAATTTGAAGTTCTTGGTCTTCTTAAGCTTCTTGGGGGGGCGGGGGAAGAAATCTGGTTTTCTTCATTCTATTTTTTAGTGTAATTTTCAGAAATATATTGCAGCAAAAGGGTGGAAACAGCCCATCATTTTTGTTTAAGAAATTATGTATTATGTAGATGTATCTGAAAAGATGTATTTTACAGATTTGCTTGTATTTTGCCTGATTCCAAAAGCATTTGTAGCAATTATAGAAAACACCAATAAAATGGTAAAGTATTTCAAAAATGATAAATGCTCAGGATCAGTAAATCTTCAGCTAGAAGAAGAGGTATGAACACTGTTTAAAGCAATTTTATTGTAGTTGATTACTACTTGTAAAGTGGAAAATCTTCTTGCGATGGGAATAACTCAGTTGCTGAATTTCCTTATTTGGAACGTATCGTTTCACACATCTCTGTAATTAAGGGCTAATTCTCCAGTCTATGAGTTATGCAGGCTCTCCTTCCCTTTCCTTTGCTACTCTGTGATTTTACACAATTGTTTCAAAAGTGGGGTCTCAGGACCAGCAGCATCAGCATTACCCGGAAACTTGTTAGAAATACAGATTTTTATACCCCACCCCAGCCCTACTGAATCAGAAACTCAGAAGTCTTGTGTTTCAACAAGATGATTCACGTGCCACTCAAGTTTGAGAACCACTGTTTATTAACATCCCTATTAGAAAATAATTGGGAATTGAAAAAGAAGATTAAATATGAAAAAGCCTACTTTTAGCTATTTATTAGCAACTCTGATTTTTTTTTAATGTTTTAGGGGCCAAGGAAATTGACTAAATAAAATAATGTTGACTTTTTTGGGTCTTCTGTTTATTTATCTATGCCAAGTTAAAAATAGGAGCTGTCCATGACTACACAAAAGGCAACTTGAAAGGACAGTTCACAACGTGCTCTAACAACTCAAGTGTAGCACAGCATTGCTAACTCAAGCATTTTAAAATTCTTGGCACCAATAAATGTTTCCAAGGAAAATATCTCCCCCTTTAAAGTTAACGTCAATATGACTCACCCCATATCATATTTATTACATTAAGATTAGCCCAAACATCTAAAGAGCAGGCAAAAGATTATGATCAATTTATAGAATTTATGATCAATTATAGCATTTTTGTCAGACTTAACGTATATAATTTTACTATCTAAAATTCAAATTCAGAGTTGAAAAATTAAAGTTCAAAATATTGCTTTTCTTGATGGTTGAGTTTTTTTAAACAGCAGCCATGAAAACAAACGTATGTTTAAACTAGCTGTTGAGTGAGGCTGCCCTAGGAATTGTACTTATGTGTGGGTCATTTGTAAGTTGGATTTTTTTAAGTTGGGAATTTCTAAATATGGTATAATGTTTAGCCATAAAATAAGAAATTTTATAGACCACCTCTCCTCCTTCAAAAAAAAAGACCAGAGGAAAATAGTATGATAGGTGAAATTCTAACATAAGTCTAACATCAGGTTTATCAGACCTTCTTGTGGATACAGAGTCTACTGAGGACCAGTTCTGTCTATACAATTAGAAAATTCAGGATATGTAATCAGAGGAAATAAACAAGTGGCATCCATGACCTTTATTTTATCTCATTTTATTTCCTTTAAATTATTTTAGCCAAAGCTGGAAACCCTTTAAGAATGGGTTGGGTGTAAGCCAGGGACCTTAAGAGCAATTTCTGATTCTGCATTCTGTACAGTGAAATGGAGAAACAGAATTTGAAAACATTCTGCGTGGTTGGAAGGGTGGGTAGGAAAGGGAAGTAACAGGCTTTTCTGTGATTGTCGGGGGTGGGCGTGAGGTTGAAGAGCAGCAGCGGGCATGTGTTAGGTCACCTCTATTTGGGTACCGAAGATCATCCATTGACCGCCCTGCTAAAGTAGGCTAAAGTTCTTTCTGGCTGAATGGAAACAATAAGGCATGATAATGCCTCAAAGTTAAAACAATATTTTAAACTACTTTGTACCCCTCTACATCTCATCTTCAGTAAGTTATCGATTGGTCTGAGATATTAAAGTTTAAGGGGTCACCTAACCTTGGACTCATAGAATCACAAAAGAAAGCTTCAAAATCCTTTACTTCCGGCCGACAGCCTATTAGCCAGGAAGAACTGTCATCACTGACATGTAAGTCCTCCAGGATTCTGTTTGTTAAATTCATCGAGGTGACTTCAGAGTTGGATGTCTTTTCTAAAGGTGCTGACCTTGGGAATAAAGAGTCATTGATTGACTGTATTTTTTTCAGTGATATTTGACCTTCCCTCATGGCTCTGCCAAAAAAAAAAAAAATTATTTTCTTTCCAGTTACCAAAAAGGCCAGTTTTTACAGGATGCATGGGATCTAATGGTAGAAAAATTTTTAATTTTTTCTGAACTTCAGTAAATTGGGAAAGGTTTTGAAGGATTTTTCTGGTTCATCTAAAAATACTTCTTTGACTACAGAGACTAGAAACTTACCTTTCTTCTTCAGTCTTAAAGGTGTGTCACACATGACATTTTTCTATCACTAAGTTCCTTGTGAGAAAAAAGAATGACAGATTTCATAATTAGGAGAAGCCATAATGGTCACCTTGTCCAGATGTCCTTCCAGTGCTTGAAATCCTTTTACAACATCCCCACAGGACGTCACTCAAACTTACAGAACTGAAAATGTTCAAAGGGAAGTGGGAAGGAGTGGGAATGGAGAACAGAAGACAGAGTGTGTCAATTACTCCATTTATATTGTCTGCAATATGCTACCAGTTTGGAAATTTACATAAATCCGTGGTCCTCCAGAACTTGCATGACCTTCTTGGCCCTAGTTATTACAGTAACTTGCAATCAGAGAAACATGGTCTGAGTTAGGGTTTCTTAACCTTGGCATTTTGCATTTAGAGCCAGATAATGCTTTGTTGGGGGAGGGGCTGTCCTGTGCATTGTAGGATGTTGAGCAGCTTCTCTGGTCTCTACCCAGTACATGCCAGTAGCACTTACTTCCCCCCGCCCCCAACACACGCACTCTGGTTTGATAAGCAAAAATGTCTCCACACTTTACCAAATATCCCAGGTGACCACAGGATGTCACAGGAAAGGGGTGGGGGAATTTGTGTGCACAAAATCTCCCCCAACTGAGAACTACTGTCCTAAATTAAGAATGTGTGCTGTGAGATACACATTCCTAAAGAAACATCCAAATCATTTACTTTAGGAAGGAGTAGTTAAGATCTCAACTATTTCCTTAGTCAAATAAACAAACAGTTCCACAACTGACAAAATGTTGGTACAACTCTCTTGGGTTGTTTGTACCATGAATGTGGAGCAAATATTTCAGTCTATCATGTCTTTATTAAGTGTCTGTGAAAACAGGCTATTGCAATAGCTGCTGTAAAATGCAAACAGCAGGACTATTAGGTAGATGCCAAAAACCCTCAGCTTTAAGGTGCACATCAATTTTGGTAACTTTTTAGTGAAGTGTACTGAATTACTGAATTTTCACAAACCGAACATACCGTGTAACCAGCAACGAGATCAAGAAATATAGCGGCACCCTGACACCGTCTTCACTGGATCCCTCCCCTCTACCACCACCACCTTGACCACGGCGCTCTCATTCCCACCTCCTGGTCTGGCTGTTCCTTTTGCAGGGCTCTACCTGGCTTGCTCCCTCACCCCATTCCCGTCTCTATGCAGATGTAACCTCTTCTGAGAGCCTCCCCACAGTCTTAAATCCCTCTACTACCTTGGCCCTGCTTTAATTTTCTTTACAACTTTTATCACACCCTACTTTTGTCTGTCTCCCCAACATGTAAGAATCCAAGAGGACAGGAACATCGCAGGAGCTTGGGAAATTGAAGGCATGGATAAATCCAGATTTCAGAAATTTTAAGCTGAGGAAAATGCAAGTCTTAGAAATGAGGAAATACCATCATAATTGTATTCACTGAGTGCCTGCTATGTGCCAGTCATTGCAATAAATACATTTATGTATTATTTCTTTTAATTTGTATAATAACTGAACAATGGTACACGTTAGGCTGCTTTCAAATGTAAGCACCAAAACCCAGCTAAAAGGTTAATTAAAAGGAATGTTTAATATCGCATAACAAATGGTCAGGAGATGGGGTGGCTCCACATTTGACCAGTTTCATAACTCAAAGATGTTATGGTTTCAGTTTGTCTTCTCTGCCATTTTATTAGCTTTCTACTCATGGTCACAGATGGCCATTGCGATTCCAAATGTAACATCCTTGCTCAGCAGTCTCCAGAAGCAGGTAAAAAGAGAGGCTATGAATATGTTTTTCTTCTTATGAGAGACAAGTATCTTTTTCCAGATTCTCCTGATATCTCATTGGCCAAATTCTCTTACACGTTGTTACAGACTGAATGTTTGTGTCCCCCGAAAATTCATATGGGATAGTGTTTGAAGATGGGACCTTTGGGAGTTAATTAAGTTTAGATGAACCTTTTGCTACTGAAAAATAATTAAAACACAGCCTCTGGTAACAACAAAGTTAATAAGAAAAGCTCTATCTTTATTCCCTCCCCTTTAAAGTGGCTGAGGAGACTGGAAACAATTTTATAATGTGTGTGCTACACCTACACACCCAGATCTTGGCTTCTAAGTACCATTCAGTATTAGAAATCAGGGCTCCTTGATGAAATGGTTGATTCTAAAGCCAGGACAGGGAAAATACAAGATGAGCCTGGAGCATCTTGTAATACTAGACAGTAAGAAAGAGCTCAGAAAACAAAACATGGGGACATGTCAAAGGGACACAGAATCTAACCATAAAAATCTTTCAACGGCCAAAGCTGGAACTATTTAAACAATAAAATAAATTAAATAGTATTGGATTATAACCCACAGAATAAAATCAATATGCATGAATCCAAGCTGATAAAAATGATTGAATTAATAAACAAATAAATAAGGGAAGAACAGACAAATCTTTCTTACTAAAGAATTCCAAATAATATATAGAGATGCCCCCCCCAGAAGTGGAGCTTAACCTCTCTCCTCCCGGCATCCCTACTCCAAGGGTGAGCTAGACTTAATGATACATTTCTAAAGAATACAGCAGGTGAAGGGAAAAACAGCAACTTTACAGTGGAGAAACCTACAAAGGCTACTTTAACAAATATTGTCAGGTGGGTATCATGTACCCCTGATATGCTGTGAGGAAAAGGGCACTTCACCACCGCTCTGTGGTGTTCTTTGCAAAAGCACATCACCCGGTTGTAAACGTAAGAAAAACAACAGATAAATCCAAATGAGAGGACAGTCTGCAGGATAATTGGCCAGTACTCCTCAAAACTGTCAAGGTCATAAACAAGGAAAGCCTGGGAAATGGTCACAGACCAGAGGAAATTAAGGAAACATAACAACTTCATACAATGTGGGATCCTAGATTGGATCCTGGAACAGAGAAAGGACATTAGTACAACAGTAAAATCTGAATAAAGCGTAGTAATTTAGTTAACTGCGCATTATCTAAATATACCAATTTTGATATCTTAGTTTTGACAAACGTACCACAGGTATTTAAAATGTTAGCTTTAGGGACTTCCCTGGTGGCGCAGTGGTTAAGAGTCCACCTGCCAATGCAGCGGACACAGGTTCGAGCCCTGGTCTGGGAAGATCCCACATGCCGCAGAGCAACTAATCCTATGCACCACAACTACTGAGCCTGTGCTCAGATCCCACAAGCCACAACTACTGAGCCTGCGTGCTACAACTACTGAAGCCCGCGCGCCTAGAGCCTGTGCTCTGCAGCAAGAGAAGTCACCACAATGAGAAGCCCGTGCACCGCAACGAAGAGTACACCCCATTTGCCACGACTAGAGAAGGCCTGCACACAGCAACGAAGACCCAACGCAGCCATAAATTAATTAAAAAAAATTTTTAAATAAAAAGTAAATAAAAATAAAATGTTAGCTTTAGTGGGAAACGAGTAAAGGCACTCTTGGTACCCTCTGTGCAATATTTGTGTAAATCTAAATATATCCCTGAATTAAAAATTTATTTAAAAAGAAATGTGTGCTGAAACAAATACTGTATGTCAAATGTGCTTCAATTAAAAAAAAAATTTAGGGAAATTCTCAAAAATCAAATGCTGCTATAACTAAAGCATTAACAATAGTAAAATGTAAATGGGATAAAACCCCTTCAGAAGCAATGGGGCAAAGAAAAAAAAAGTGTGTGCTACGCAATTGTTGAAACTGGGTGCAGGCTATGTGGATGCTCATTGTACTGTTTACTCTGCTTTTGTATATACAGTCATCTCTCCGTAATCGCCGGGGGTTGATTACAGGATTCCCCCCCTCCCCAGAAACCAAAATACATGGATTCTCAAGTCCCTTATAGAAAATGGCGAGGCGCGTCTTACTCCGTATCTGTGGGTTCTGCATCCGCGGGTTCCGCGTTTGCAGATATGGAGGGCTGACTATAACTGCAATTTAAAAGTTTTTAAAGATTAAAAATAAGTAAATTCATGAAATAGAAGATTCTCTGCTTTCAAGATATTAGCAATCAAGAGTGACAAAGTTTCTTGTGTTAACTACTGAGATAATAATGAATAGGTGGACTTTGTTGTCTGTATCCCTCAACAAACAAATGATATTGCATATCACAGTTCTACAACTTTGCTACTTAAAGTGTGGTCCAAGAACCTGCAGCCTTGGCATCATCTGAGAGCCAGTTAGAAATACAGAGTATAAAGCTGAACTCCAGGCATACTGAATTGAAATCTTCATTTTATCAATAACAAGATCCCCAGTGAACAAAATACACATTAAAACTTAAGAAGCACTGTTTATAGTCATGTAGTTTTCTTAACAAGTCACATCTAAAAAGTACATTCCAATAAAAAATGAAGATAGTCTTATAAAGAGTTTATGTTTGACTAGAAGACTCTAAATTGGCCCCTTTTGCTTACATCCTGGGGCACATGATACTTGGTCAGAATGATAACATTTACTTAAAATAACACATACTTAATATCACACCTTTGCTAGGCCCAATAAGATTCTAGGGAAGAATAAAAGTGGTAAATATTTTATCCAGCCAACTCCTCAGTGTGGCCCATACAGAGAAAAGAAACCAGTAGTTAGGAGGCTGGGCAAGAAATATATCACTTTTTAAGAATGTCCCCTGATGATGTGACAATGAGGAATCCTGGATCTAGTCCCTAGTCTTTCCCTTCAAAAATACCCACCAGAGAAACATGCAGAGAGGAGTGATCCATTCAGCATTGCTTTCACTTGTTTTTTTATACCATGCCACCTCTGAAAGTACATAAATTTGGGGAGCACGACTTTGGTTGGAGATATATACCTCTGGCCATTGCTAGCTGGTAAACTAGTAATAGAGGATAAGGAAGAAATAATATATCTGACCATAAAATAGAAAATTAGCCATGGTGGTTCATCTGCCCCAGAGGAACTCATATTAGAGGCTGAACATCCACTGTCCTTAAGTATCTCTTTGCAAGGGTGGAAACAAGAACACGTGCTACGAGGTAGAGGAAAGAAAGGAAGGTGAAAGATCCATGTGTAGAACAGACCCTGCAAGAAGCCTTCAAAGGGATGTGAGTAAGCAAAAGAGACTGAAAAGTTGTAGAGAAAGCCCTGCTTTCCATGATTTACCAACCAAGGCTTCATGGATCCGTGTGACCTGAGAGGCACATGAAAAAGGGCAGACAACACTGAGAAAAATCCAAACTTAAGGCAGATTACAAAGAATTAATACATAAATAGCAGGTGAGGAAGTAAAGGCAATAAATATAGACAACTATTTCAGGTTGGAATTATAGTAGAAGAAGGATATGGAGCAGTAGATTAAATGTTAACAGAAACAAGGAAGAGGTTTGTGTGATTTTAAGATGGGGAAGATCTAACTGTTTGACCAACCAGTGGGAAGGAAATAAACATGTTTGATGAGCCAGCAGCAAATGAAGATAAAAGATTAGTGAAAGGAACAAGTTTCTTGAGAAGATACATGTGGGAGAATAAGTGGAAAAGTTGAAAATAAAGCACACAGAAGATGGTTAACCTTGGAAAGGCATCAGGACACCTCTTCCTTGGAGAAAGAAGGGAAGGAGAGGGTGATGGAAGATACAATCTCAGTCAAATAAAATGTGGGATCACTAAGAGTGGGTTCAGAAGTGTGGTCAATGTGATTGGGGTATTGCCTGGAAGTTTGGGATGGTATGATAGGGATGCAATACAAGAAGCAAAGATAAGGCCGTTGTATAATTTATGGTCTGAGTGAGCACATTTTTGAGAATGAAAGGGGTGCTGACACATGGAATGCCTGCACAACAGGACTTGCCTGGGCAAACGGAAACATACATAGTCACCCTAGAAACAAACATCACCCCTGTGGAGGGAGCATGGATGTGTGACGGGCCCATCCAATCTCTCTGGCCCTCTCTAGCAATGTCAGTACAGGGTCAAAAAGAATCATAGTTAGGCTTACAGAGTTGGGGGAAAAAGTGAGGCAGGAATATTAGAAGATCGAGAGATTGAGGATCCCTGAGTCATTGGCAATATCTTTGGAAAGGCTGGCAATGGTGGAAGTGTTCTTAAGCCACTTGCCTCTTGTGGCAATTGAGCAAATTTATCAATCTCAATTAATTTCAGTGTAAATAGCCACATGTGGCTACGCTGTTAGAAGTGCTGGTTCAGATTAAACCAAGAGAAGAGGGAAGCTAAGAGGAGATTAATGGACTATAAACAAAGTGCTGCAAAAGTCAAAAGGCAGGAAGGGGGTTTGTTGTGCAGATTTAGAGTAAACATAACTATTTAGTTCTGTATAATGATGTGCAATGTAAGTCCAGAGTGCTTGATAAGAACCAAGAAAAGAGTTGGTAGGCCCGAGGAAGCTGAGGAATGAAGTCTGAATATGGGCAGTCATGTGTGACCCGAACATGGGGCATGATGGGAGTTAGCGGGGGAGGGGGAGGGGGGGACGGCATCTCCCACTAAAGGCCTTGAGGAAAGGTAAGTGGGTCCCTGAGAACATGAGGTGAAAACCACAGGGTAAGGAGGGAAGGACCAGAGAGTGGCTAAGATTTCAAAAGGAGAGTTTGTGTCTTTGTTTTTCAGATATGAGTTGTGTTCTGAGCTTCCTGGGGGAGGGAGTATGCATATAAAAGAATATGGATTCCTCTCTCTGGCCCTGGTCATGGTGGGAAGCAAAGGGGAAAATTAAAATTTGTTTCCTTTTGACAAAGACAGATAGTAGTGGTTAAATACCCCCCCTTTTTTAATGTCTATAATATCCTAGGTGCTAGGTTATTCATTAACAAAGTACTTAAGCTGAATTGAGTGATAAATCGTATTAAACAACAAATAATTTTATTTTCCAGATCTGCTTTAACTTTGGAGATGGACTCCATTTAGAGGTAAGGAACCGAGGGGATTATTCCTTTCTTTTGGACTCAGGGGCTTAATTTCATGGAAGACAGTTGTGCCTTTCCCAGATTGAAAACACACACTCCTGCTGAAACTGCTAGGTAGCGTTTCAGGGGCCTCCAGGGAGCTCCAGTCCTTTATGTCTCAGTGCAGAAAGAATTCAGAGAGAGGCAAAGTGATAAGTTAGAAGTGATTTATTAGACTAGGACACTTGTGAGGCTTACAAGGGAGCAGGCAAGCATTGCACTTCTCCAAGTACTTAGTGGGCTACTTTTTCAAAGGAAGAGGAGGGAGGGGGAGAAGACCACCTTCTTTTTCATTCTTTGAGTCTTCAATCATTAACTCCTCCTACATGCTGGGTAGGGGAGTTTTTGACCCTATATGGTGCATCCAGGACCGTCATAGCACTATGGAAAAATTATTTCAGGTCTCAGTACAACGAGGGTCTTTCACTTTGAAATGTCACCTTTCCATAAATTACTGTTTTTTTGTGTGCAGAGAGCATGTCCTAGGGGTCATTACCTTGCTGACGTCACTGGGCAGGTTGTAGGCCTTATTTTCCACTAGTGTTTGATTGTTTGGGGGCATGTCTCGTGCTTCTGTTTTGCATGGTTTTATTGCTAAGGGAGCCGATCAGGCTTTGATGCTAAGTGACTTGCTCTGCTTTGAGGCAAGCAAGCTTGTTTCAGGATTTTTCCATTGCTTTCTTGAATGATCATTAACGTACTGGGGTCTCCCAAAGTCCCCTAAAGTTCTCTCTCTATCTATATTCCCCTAGTGGGATTTCTGAGCTAACTGTTCGATTATCCTACTCTATCCCTATCACCTCAGACTCAGCCATTCCCACTCAAACACATGCACAGGAACTTCTATCCAGGCATGTCTGTGCAGCGTATTTTGACAATCTAAATGTCCATCAATGAGAGAATGGTAAAACAATTGATGGTACATGGAAGAATGTCCACGATGAGGTACTGAATGAAGAATCAAGGGGCAGGACTTCCCTGGTGGCGCAGTGGTTAAGAATCCACCTGCCAATGCAGCGGACACGGGTTCGAGACCTGCTCTGGGAAGATCCCACATGCTGCGGAACAACTAAGCCCGTGTGCCACAAACTAAGCCTGCGCTCTAGAGCCTGTGAGCCACAACTCCTGAGCCCGTGTGCCACAACTCCTGAAGCCTGCACTCCTAGAGCCCGTGCTCCACAACAAGAGAAGCCACCACAATGAGAAGCCTGCGCACTGCAACCAAGGGTAGCCCCCGCTCGCCACAACTAGAGAAAGCCCAAGTGCAGCAACGAAGACCCAATGCAGCCAAAAATAAAATTAAATAAATAATGAATCACCCTTAAAAAAAAAATCAAGGGCCACAATGAGATGTACAGTATAATTCCATTTTTATAGAAAAAGAGACCTTTTTACATGTGCACATGTATGGTCATAAGAAAAGATCATAAAAGATATTTATCAAAAAAAAAAGATATTTATCAAGCTGTTAACAGTGAATGCTCCAAAGTATGAGTGGAAAAAGTAGGAGGATGTTTTACATTATAAACTTTAATGTTATTTTAATGTTTTGATACATAATTTAATTCTTTTAATTATAGAAGAATTTTTCCACTATAAACAAAGAAAAAAATCAGTGACCTAATGATAACCAGTGTAAATATTTTGAAATAAAATACATGTTATATACAGCAACAAAATGACTAAAACTGTAAACCTAGTGTAAAAATCATTTCTGATCTTAAAATACTAGGTCAGCTGTATTAAAATTTTCCTTGGATAAAATATATATTCCTCTATTAAAGCACAACTGAAAATTTATAGAATAGTTTTCTACCTAAAGTTTTTGATAAACCAAAGGTGGGTGATTTAATCCTTTAACGTCATTCTTAAAACAATAAATCCATTAACTGACACTTGCACTAGTTTTAGTTAAATTGACATCAACAGGTTACTGACATGTAGTCTTAAAACATTAGTAATTCATTTTTATATTATAAGGCACCACAGAAAAATAAAACTTCATTTTCAGTCAGTAAGAAGAAAACTCATGATTTGGTACGTTAATTTTAATTTGCCCATTTGTAAGATCACTCAATTACTCTCACCTTTTTAACTCTTCACTCTGGGAGATCTCTTCTGACTGATAAAAAACTGCTTTGCTGGTTTGGAAACAAGCTCTTCAGGTATATAGTGTTTGCCAGAGTGTATATATTTCCTCTTTGAAAATGAAGCCTGTTAAAAAAATATGAAATTTATACCGTTAAATTTGCACAGCCCCTTTTCAACTTTTAGTAAATTTCAGGATGCCATACTAATGTCTTAGGGTACTTAATCATTTGGGGGCATTATTTTGTTGTTTTAGGTCTTACACTCAAGAAATGAAAATAAGCTGCTTCCTAAACATACTCACTCAGTGAGGCAAAAGCGCGCTTGGATTACTGCCCCTGTGGCTCTTCGGGAAGGAGAGGATCTGTCCAGGAAGAATCCGATTGCCAAGGTACCTTCTCAAGGGGAACAGGATAATGCATGCGTATTGCTAAAGTGTGGTCTGCGGACTTTCATGCTCACTTTAAAATTTTAGGAAAATTATATGATGTACTTACTGAGGTTTTAATATTCCACATATCACCTGGAAGAGCCTCTTTCCCATTCTGGAAGATGCAGCATTATTGGTGAACATATATATATATATAATGTAGGGCTTTGATTCAACTAAGAGTTGAATCTGGCGCTAGTTGAATCTTTGTTTAACAGAGTGTTACAATGCTCAAAAGGAGATAGTATCACGTGTTGGGGGCGGGGCAATGTTCTTTTTCCTACCACCCTCCTAGTTTCTCTGTCTGTAGCCCTGGAAGTTGGACTGACAAAAAAACAGATTAACAAGAGAAAAACAAACAAGCTTAGTAACATGTCTGTCGCGCACGTAGCACCCAGAGGTGAGTAACTTAAAGGTTTGGTTAGGATTTGGGTTTATATAGCTACTTAGCAAAAGAACAATAAATTTTTAGAGAAGTGACGAGACGAAAAGGACCTCGAATCTCCAGGAGCAGCAAACTGTGGGAAGGCAGATATATGAGCAACTAATAATAGAAAAATCTAGTTAGTCAGGTTTGTTTTGTGGATTCCTCTGGTCCTGTCTCCAGGCTGATAAGGATCTAACTCCTGTGGTTAACCTTTGTCCTTCCTCTTAGAGAGTGGGGGAAAGGCACCTTTACAACTTTATGTCCTGCTCTTAGGCAAATAGGGGGAGGGCAGAGAGCTTTCTTGCATCTGATTCTTCTCAATTGCTTTCGGCTTGAAATAATTCTTATACCAGAGTTGCGTATTCTGCCACCCTACACATGAAAGTAGTTTTCAAAATGAAAAGAACTGATATCTAATAGGTGGTAGGGTGACCGACCACACATCCTGCCTGAAACAGTCTGAGTTTGTAGCCATTGTCCTAGCCTAATCATTAATAACTCCTCTTCCACTCTCAAAATGCCCATTTTTTTGGATAAATTTTATGGTAATTCTATTAATATGTATCTCAGACTTATCATGTGCAAGTCTGAACCCCTGATTTTTCCCAAAAGCTGTTCTCCATAAGTTTTACCCATTTCAGTAAACGGCACTATAATTCTATCCAATATTTCAAAAATGTAGCAAGTACTGTCAGTTCTATGCCAAAAATGTATTCCAGATCTGTCCACTTCTCCCCACTGCCACCCTCCTTGTCCGAGTCATTGTCAGCTCTGACCTGTGCTACCAAAAGCGCCCCAACTTCATCTCCCTGCCTTCACTCTTGCCTCTGCCTCCCCCCACCACAGTCCATTCTCCAGAAAGCAGCCAGAGTGATCTTTTGGGGTTTTTTTGTTTTGGTTTGGTTTTTTTATAAATTTATTTATTTTATTTATTTATTTTTGGCTGCATTGGGTCTTCGTTGCTGCACGCGGGCTTTCTCTAGTTGTGGTGATCGGGGGCTGCTCTTCCTTGTGGTGCGCGGGCTTCTCATTGCGGTGGCTTCCCTTGTTGCGGAGCACGGGCTCTAGGCTCGCAGGCTCAGTAGTTGTGGCACATGGGCTCAGTAGTTGCAGCTCACGGGCTCTAGAGTGCAGGCTCAGTAGTTGTGGTGCACGGGCTTAGTTGCTCCATGGCATGTGGGATCTTCCCAGACCAGGGCTCAAACCCGGGTCCCCTGCATTGGCAGGTTAATTCTTAACCACTGCTCCACCAGGGAAGCCCCAGAGTGATCTTTTGAAAAGACAAATCAAAGCATCCCCTTGGTGAGACCCTTTCAACAGCTGCCCACTGCAGTGGAAGGAGTAAACCCTCCGCGGCCTACAAGAGCTCTTGGGATTCATTGGCCTTGACCTCCTCTCTGACCTTAGCTCCTATCAGTCCCCAGCCCCCACTCTGCCACCTCCCTAAGCTGACACAAGCCATTCCAGCCTCCCACCCTTAGCACTTGCTGTTGCCTCTGCCTAGAACCCCCTCCCCACAGATACTTGCAGTATCTCACAGCATCAAGCCTCTAGCCAAGAGTTACCTCCTGAAAGAATTCCCTTCCTGGCCTCACCCCATCTCAGTCCCCACACTCGTTCTGCTCAGTTTCTAGCTCATTCGCCTCCAGGACATTATGTCATAAATTGCTTGCTTGTTGTCTGGTTCCCTCAGTAGAGTGTAAGCTCCCCCAGGGCAAGGGCGTAGACCTTAGGGCTCACAGCTCATGCCCTGTGCCCTGAGCAGTGCCAACATCCAGTAGGTGTTCAGTAAACATTTGTGTGAATGAATAATTGTTCATATGCAAGTTGTACCTTCATCTTTCCCATCTTATAAACATTATACATGATGAGCTCCTTAAAAGAAAGAGCAGCTACAGAACAGAAGACAACACTTTCCTTTTTCCAACAGCATGTTGTTTTCATAGAAGCTTTCTAAAATCTAAATGTTTAATTACGGTTTTACATAATGGTATGTATATAAGGAGTTAAGCTTTTCGGTTTGGTTTGGTTTGGTTTGGTTTGGTTTGATGAGATATCTGAGTCATTCACACATTCTTTCACACATTCTTTCCGTAAAATGCATTGATTCTTTGGGGTTCGATAAGTGTTAGCTATTCTTCTTACTAATTTTAATTATAAAAGTTGTTCATCTTATTGTGGTAAATATTTCACAATACATATGTGTATCAAACGATCACATTGTACACTTTAAACCTACACAATGTTATGTCAATTATATTTCAATAAAGCTGGAAAAAAGTGAAAAAAAAAAGTTGTTCAGAGTAAAATGTACATAAAAAGCAAAAGATCTTGTATTTCCCCAACTTTCCAAATTCTCTGTCTAGGAGTAATACTGTCAACAGTTTAGTATCTTCCAGATCTTGTGAAATACATAAATATGTATATACTTACATACTCTTACATGCATACATATATATACAAACCAGCTGTTATGTCCACACACAGTTTGGTTTTATTTTTAACGTAAGTGAAATTATATAATACATATAATTAGCACATAGAGATCTAGAATATTCTCTATAAATACTGAAGTATATATGTATATGCACATATACATGTGTTGTGTGTGTATATGCATGTACTTGGCAAAAAAAGAGAGACAGACAAACAGAAACACAGAGAACAAGAAAGACAAACAGAGAGAGAAGCTCAGTGAAAAGTGATCATGGGCTGCCCCAGGATCACCGTTCCACTCTTGGAGCAGAGCAGCTGTAGCAGGAGATTGGAGCCGCATTGATCATTCTCAGCAACAACTCCCAGCCCCAGTGCATGTTGAGAATCCTCTGGGAAGAATGTTTAGCTAATCCTGAGATTTCAGGACAAGAATTGGCCAGGCAGGTGGGTGGTGATGGCTTCAACGATGTCTGAAGAAAAGAAATTGTGGATCCAGTAGGAGGCCACAGAGACACACTTACTAATGAAGAGTGAGAGATACAGAAATGGCAAACAAACAATCGAATTGGAGATACAAATAAAGCTGTTTATAGAGGACGAAAGTGTTAACTACGGAAGACCCAGCGGGTTAGAAACCCTGATTTGCTGAAGCATTCCAAGCAGGCAAACACTTGACTATTTTAACCCTTCTATGGAAGGATGCCTTATTCATACTGTCCTGATAATCGAACGGAGTTATGAAGGTGATTTTGACTCTGCAATTTTTACCTTATGTGCTAAATTTAAAATCCATCCCCACCAAGATGTACCCCCCTAATGATACCTTAATTTCATAACAACCCTGAGAGGTAGGCAGTAGTGTCTCTTCAGGTTACAGATAAGAACACTGAGACACAGGAGGGTAGGTAACTGCCTCAGCATCACTACCTGGTGAGTGGCTGAGACAGGACCAGAACCAGGTCCTCTGACACCAGTACCTCTTCTCTGGAGCACTTGTGCACCGCCCACCCTCCACCCATCAACATCTGACAGCTTCAGAGCGAAATTTTCCATTAAAAACAATTACCTATAAGTTATAGAGAGTTTAACTTGAGGCATTCCTTTCTTATTTTTATGTTAGATACATTCTGATCTTGCAGAAGAAAAAGACCTAAAAATTACATACAAATACACTGGAAAAGGGATCACAGAGCCACCTTTTGGTGTGTTTGTCTTTAATAAAGACACCGGATTACTGAACGTTACCACCATTCTAGATCGAGAAGAAACACCATTTTTTCTGGTAAGAAGAACAATTTTACATTTATTAGTTTGTAGTTCTTCTTGGGTAATAATTATGTTATGTTTTATTATTGTTTTGAAACTATGGTACTTGAATGACCTCAGCTTAAATCTCATCCCTTCTATTATTTATGTCGTGATTTCAGCTAATGGGTTATGCTTTGGATGAGAAAGGAAACAACTTAGAGAAACCAATAGAACTCGGAATTAAAGTTCTTGACATCAATGACAATGAGCCAGTGTTCACACAGGACGTCTTTGTTGGGTCTGTTGAAGAGCTGAGTGCAGCAAGTAAGAGGTTATTTTTTTTTTATGAATGAATATCCAAGGCCAATTTATCCCCATTGTGTGACTGAACACTGAAACCTCTGTCTTAGTGGAGGCTGGGTATTACCCACAGGACAAATAATAATAAACGTATTGCTCTAGGTTTAGAACTGCTTTTTTGTTATAAATTTTTTACCCTCAAACAGATGTGGTAGATTGATGTGATAGGTTAGGTCTCTATAGCAACTATTCAATTTTAGTCTGTATCAGGAAAGCAGCCATAGATAACATGTAAACAAATAAGCATGGTTGTGTTCCAATAAAATTTTATTCACAAAAGCTGGTGGCTGGCTGGCTTTGGCTCACTGGCAGTAGTTTGCTGACCTTTGACATATTATTTCAACTGTCAGACTTCAATGCAAGTGTTAAACGCAGGAGAGATTTCTCTTTGATCAGAATGTAAAGAATAACTATGCTTCTCCTGAATTGCTTATATTTTAATAAGCATGTATTTGTATCTGTTCATTCTCCTTTCTTTGTATGGGTTATTAGGTCTATTATAAACAAATTTGTGACCCTCCTATAGCAAGTGTTCAGGACTTCATCCTAAAAATTGTATGTACTAACCTCAGCCTCACCCTCACCTTATTTTTCCTATTCCTACCTCCATTCACACTTATTTCCTCAAACAATTAAATGTTTTGATCTTGGTAAACTGATTTTGATAAATACCTGGAATCCTTTTTGGAACAAGTTGATATTATAAATAAAATAATAACATACATTAAGTATGCTAGAAGTTGAGTTTCATCTTGGACACCTTTGTTTCTGATGCCAGATACCCTTGTGATGAAAATCACCGCAACAGATGCAGATGAGCCCAACACTCTGAATTCTAAAATTTCTTATAGAATCGTATCTCAGGAGCCTGCTAATTCTCCATTGTTTTACCTAAATAAAGATACAGGAGAGATTTATACAACCACTATTGCCTTGGACAGAGAGGTAAATTAATATTTTATGTTATTCATCTTTTCAGCTCTCCTCTGTCTTTCCAGTTATTCTCTAATTCTTTGCTAATTTTCTGACTTTGGTCTATGTTACTTACTCATAGGATAACTCGGAATAATCCTCCTCTAGGGATGTGCTGTCTAATATGGTAGCCATCAGCCATATGTGGCCATTGACCACTTGAAATGTGACTAGTCCAAATTGAGATGTGCTGTAAGTGGAAAATATACACCAGATTGGGAAGACTTAGTATGAAAAAAAAGAATGTGTAAAGTATCACCTTAATAATATTTTTGTTGATCACATGTTGAATTGATTATATTTTGGATACCATGGGTTAAATGAAATATATTTGTTTAAAATTAGTATTACCTGTTTCTTTTTACTTTTTTTATGTTTATTTATTTATGTCTTTGGCCACGCCACTCGGCTTGCAGAATCTTAGTTCCCCGACCAGGGATTGAACACGGGCCCTGGCAGTGAAGCCCCAAGTCCTAACCACTGGACCGCCAGGGAATTCCCTCTTCTCACTTTTTTAAATGTGGCTGCTAAAAACTTTAAAATTACGTAAGCAGTGTCCTAGGGCCTCTCCAGTCAGGATCTGTTTGCTAGAGAGTTCCAAAGCAATGTTCCTTAATTTGTGTCTCTATAATGAAACGTCAGGAATCTTTTGTACTACTAATACGTAGACAGAGGGAGGAAAACAGTTTGAAATAGGAATCCTATTTAGGGTAATAGAAGTATTTGTAAAGGAAAGAGTTACTGTAAATCCCAAATTGGAGGAAAATTTGAGTCAGTTTCCTAAAAAGGGTGCTTTCTCAAACATTTCATTTTTTGTTTCTAAGTCAAAGGGAACATTTTAGTTGAAAAAGGGAGAAGTTTTTTTAAATGCTACAGACATAAAGGTCTTAACAGCATGCAGAGTAAAATGCGGATGATCCAAAGAACAATGTATTATCATCAAATATAAATCATCATCCAGGCACCGTCAGGGTGTTTTGTATTACTTGGAAAAATGATGACTCTGGCCAGAGACGGAGAGGATGGTGCTCAACATTCCTCTCAAGGTCTTTGTAAAATTAAAGCATATTATTACTCCTAAAATTCTACTCTACCTTTTTGCATAAAATGAGAATGGAAAAGTACTATTTTGAATTAGTAATGTGATTTTTTTAAATGAGCTTCGTCTCTGGAAAGTTTAACCAGAAAATACTGGCTGTCGCTTATTGGGCACTCACCACATGCCTGGTGCTATTACAAGCCTTTTATGTGGAATAACTCAAATTAACTTCACCTGTAAACCCTGTGCAGCAGATACAATTACCCCCATTTTACATAGAAGGAAACCAAGGAGCAAAGGGATAATGTGTGTCCAACCCAGCTAGTAAGTCAGAATTGGAACCCAGCCAGCTGGTTCCAAAGCCTCTGCTGTCCTGCCTCTCACTGAGCACAGGGTCCCCAGGCATTGGCACTGGCTGCCCGGCTCCTTAAACAACACCCACACTGAATGGAGCCATCAGAAGGGGACCACGTGGAAGAGAGGTTTCCCTTTGGAGTAATATCTGAAACGTTATTCTCTAGGACACGTTCTCCAAGAATCTAATCTCCCGGGATGTATGGACAAAGTTCACCAGTTTTGCCTTCACTGGTCAAGTGTTCTTGGAGGATTAAGTTTTCCTGGCTTAACTTTTAGCTGAAAATGATGTGTGGGATAGAAAAAACCAAGTCCTAGAGTCCCATCACTTCCAGTATAGTGCAAACTACATTTTGAATGCACTCTTTTGTGCTCAGACTATTTTAAGGAGAGTCTCATCTCCTGATAAATATCACCAATGACATAATTAAGAATTCACTATCAACAACTGCATTAGGGAAAAGCTCTGATGGCAAATAAACAGCATCTTCATAGGATTAACAGCAGATCATGAAACTTATTTATGAATAAAACATACTGTGGTTCATTCCCTTGATGATAAAGTGAACTAAAACCAGAAAGATAGAGCCATTCATTTTCACCCCAGCTGGATATTTTTTATTTCCCTGTAGGAACACAGCAGTTATACTTTGACGGTAGAAGCAAGAGATGGCAACGGACAAGTAACAGATAAGCCAGTAAAACAAGCTCAAGTTCAGATTCATATTTTGGACGTCAATGACAATATACCTGTAGTCGAAAATAAAGTGGTAACTATTATTTTTATAACAAACATGCCTATGTATATTTTAGTCATAAACTAAAAATATATCACCTAGGTTTGTGTTACCTCAGAATAAAAATTGCCTGTTTATGTTTTGCAGTATGAAGGAATAGTTGAAGAAAACAAAGCCAATGTAGAAGTTTTACGCATAAAAGTGTTCGATGCAGATGAAGTAGGCTCCGATAATTGGTTAGCCAATTTTACTTTTGCATCAGGAAATGAAGGGGGTTATTTCCACATAGAAACTGATACTCAAACTAATGAAGGAATCGTGACCCTTATTAAGGTAAGTACTTAGTGTTCAAAACTGGAATGGGAGAAGCTGGTCCAGAGGAGGGAACTGATCTATTTTGAGCTCCACATATTTACAAGTACTTTTCATAATCAGTTAACTGGCACCACAGTTGTAGAGATAGGAGCCACCCCTACTAGCCCAATTTCTGTGGTTAGTAAGTGGTTACACTTTTTGTGTTTCTAATGTCAGTAGTAGGAGGGTCACATTTTGAAACACAGTGTTCTAAGTGTGCTTAATTGAATCAAGGAATAAAAATTTAATGGTGTTATTAAGCATATGGGTCTTAAACAATTAAAACCCTTACTCCCACAGAATTTCTTAAACAAAACTTAGAGGATGCATCTTTATCTAACAGAATAAGTAAAGAAGAATATCAGTGTATGTTTAAATGGTTTATGGTAGAATTACCTTATCAGATTTTAAAATAAAAAGCAAAGCTGCAGCTTTCAAAATACTGTTTCATTAAGTCACAGACAAAAATTGATTCCAGAGGTTTCCACATTTTTACAAAAACTTAATATATGGCATAGTATGTAAACCCTAATAGCAGGAAGAGGAATGATGATAATGTATAACCGAATAGGGAAAAATTAACTTGAGGTTTCATAGTAATAATTATTGATACCATTTATCAGTAGGCTACTGTAGGCATTTAGATGACTTTTTGTAAAGCAAAGGAAAATAGAAAAAGATTAGCTCATGTTTGAAGGGAAGACACACTTTATGATTACTGAATACATGGATAATGGCATCAGAGACGAAATAGATTTACTTGCTTATACAGAACTAAGCATACTTTTTAGTCACAGATTATGGGTGCAACCATGCTAGATGCCTGAGATAAAAAGCCAGTAATACACATAAGGAGAAACAATCACTTAGTGATGAATAATAGAAATACCCCCAATGCACCATGGTAGCACAAAAAGGGGTTATCAAAGGGGGCATGAAAAAAATAGTAAATTTAGTATTAAAATGACAGCAACAGATTAAGAAAATTACAAATTTACTTTTCCAATTGTATAAAGAATCACTTCCAAAGTATAAAGGCGGTAATCAGATTTCATTCAAATGAATGGACAAGGAAGATAGATAAAGAAGATATACAAAGAGCAAATGTGTGCATAAAGGATACTCAACATCATTAGTCTTTAGGGAAGATGCAAATTAAGACTATGTGAGCTACCACTGCACACCTGCTAGAATAAGCTACAATCAAAGGAAGACTGACAACACCAAGTATCAGCAAGAATTATAGAACTGGAACTCCTATATATTGCCAGTGGAAACATTAAATGGTAGAGCCAGTTTGGCAGTTTTATAAAAAGTTAAACATTGAGTAGTTATCCAGTGACCTAACAATTTAGTCCTAGGTATCCACCCAAGAAAAATAAAAACATACATCTACAAAAAAACCAAAAAACTTGCATGCAAGTGTTCATAGTGGCTTGTATTCCTAATAATGAAAAACTGGTAACAGTCCAAATGTCCACCAACTGGTGAGCAGATAAAATGTGGTCTATTGATACAATGGAATGCTCTTGAGCAATAAAAAGAAATGAAGTACTGATACATGCTACAATGTGGATGAACCTCAAAAACATTCTACTTTATACAGACACAAAATACTACGTACTGTATGATTCTATTTGTGTGAAATTTCTAGGAAAGGCAAAAAGCGCTTCTATAGAAAACAGGTCTGTGGTTGCTTAGGGTGGGTTGTGATTTGGCTACAAATAGGCAAAAAGGAACTTTTGGGGAGTGATGGAAGTGTTCTAAAACCAACAGTCTTGATATTTGCAAAACCATATAGGCTTGTGAAACATCCTCATGTTTTACACTTAAAAAGGGTAAATTTCATTGTAGGTAAATCATACCTCAATAAAGCAGTCTAAAAAAGAAACAGGAGAAGAATAGATACTTTAAACTGTAGAAACAGAGATAGTAAATCATCACATGAGAAAAAGCGTCAGCTGCGTTAACAAATAAGTTTAGTATCTTTAATGCTATTGAAGATAGCAAAAATGGGAGTGATAAAATATGCTAACAGTTGCAAAACTAGAGGTATATGCCCTCATACATTGCGCTTGATGCTGAAAAATTTTCCATTCTCTTTGGAGCACGATGGCTATTTATAACAAACACTATGAAACATTTTTTATGTCGCCAGTACCTAGCTCATTTTTTTTTTTTACCATTGTCTTATTCTTCCATGGTCTTTGAATACTAATGACATATGGCTGAAAGATTTTATTTCTCATCCGACATACATCATACCATCAAAATAAGTGTGTGAAGTGCAAGAGCAACTTAAAAAGACAATAACTTTCACAAGGATTCTACAGTCACAAAGAGTGTATTTTTCTGTAGTCAATTTGTGTTGTGTTATTATTGTCCCAATGCCACAGTGGCCCATATAATAAAGGGGGCAGAAGTTATATATCCAGAACTCTATAGAGAGGAAAACGGATTTCCTAATAAATCATCCAAAAACAAAAGTGAACATTGCAGTAATTCATGTAAATACATGTAATATATTTAACGATATACTGAAGAAACAGCAAAAATGGTCAGTCAGTACATCTAAATGGTCAGGACCACTAGAAATAAAAAGCAACAGGACCTACATAAACTTTGACTGGGTGCTTCTTCCCTCTGCAGCTCAACAGGGGAAAAATAATTTGTATAAAAACGTTCAGAGCAGTATTAACTGCAAATAGTCGAAATGCCTAATAACAGAATGGCTAAGTAAATTAAGTGTATCTAAATAGTAGAATACTATAGAAATGTTTTCAAAAAGAAAATGGACAAATTGGAACATAAAATATGCATAGAGTGATAAACTGATTATATCAAAGGTACTTAATAAATACCACAATTCACAAAGATCAAAGTATTTAGAGGAGGATTAATCTTTTATGGCATTAATAGCAAACCAGATATTAATAGACATTATGCTAAAAAGGAGGGGGTTAGATTCTCCGTTTAAACAAATTTGAAAATCCCTAGGCTTAACAAAGCTAAATAGTTGTTTTTCCTACAGGACGTCTCAGTTTTATATGCCATGGGAGAGAGCTGGCTGTGCCTACTTATGTAGCCCTTTTCACCAGAACAAACCCCTGGAGCACATTTTAAGGAATATTATATTGGATGTCCATTAACTTTTTTTTATTAAGAAAAAAAATCACTTCAGATTGCTAAAAATAAAAATGTATACGTTTTAAATGATTTTGACCTTAAATAAATTGGGGATGCTTCCTAAACATCCTTAACATTTATGAACATCAAAATTGACAGACTTTTTAATGGCATGGTACCAATATAAGAGTTGGACTACTCAGTACTGCTGTATTTTTCATGTTTTAAATTATTATAATCTGACACTAAAACCACACATGTGTGTTCTAGTTTTTGTCCCTTTTAAAAGCATTCCCTTTGATTTTGCCTTTCTAGGAAGTAGATTATGAAGAAATGAAGAATCTTGACGTCAACATTATTGTCACTAACAAAGCAGCTTTTCACAAATCAGTTAAGAATAAATATAAGCCTACACCCATTCCGATCAAAGTCAAAGTGAAAAATGTGAAAGAAGGCATTTATTTTAAAAGCAGCATAATCCAATTTCACACTAGCGAGAGTGTGGAAAAATCAAGCCAAAGCCAAATAATGGGAAAATTTCAAGCTTTTGATGGCGACACTGGACAAGTAGCCCGTGTAAAGTAAGAGATAGTTATGAATATTGTTTCATTTTAAATGACTTTGAATGCCTATTTTCAAAAATCGTAATGAAATTTTAACACTTCACTCCTTCGAACCCCGCCATTATAATCCCCCAAAGGTCTATAGGTTAAATTTCCTAGAGTTGTACATGTCACTGAGAGGCAAAGAAGAGTTTTCCCAGGATCCCTTTCCCTCCACCACCCGAGTATGAGGCAGAGGCTGGGTTGCTCACCTCAAAACAGTTCTGGGTAGAGAAGGCTAAAAAGCAACAAAGAGAAAGTTCAGAAAGACACTTTCTAAAATCTGTCTTAAAGGAGTATTAGAGATAAGAAAATAGCAAATAAAATTTACTGCAAAATCCACTTTATACAAGGTTGGTTAAGAGAAATAAAAATAGCTGCATAATATATTTTAATAATGGGGAATCCAGTTTCATTTGCTCATAAGCCTTGGAAATTGATCTTCATTTAAACCAGGCCATTTGAGCTAGGGATTGATGAAACTTTTGTAATGCTTGTCTTGGTCATGGTGACCTTTACTCAGAATATACTTATTGAGAACCTACTAAATGCCGCTCCTGTGCTGGAAGGTGCTGGATTGTGTCCACTCTGTAGCGACACCTAGGTTTGCAAGATCCATTCACATTTTCAAAGTGAATTTACATCTTAGATCTCAGAGCCATACCATCAAAAGATGACTCTCTACAGAGGTATTATTTATGAAGTTCTACCTAGCTGTAGTTATTTGGTTGAATTTAAGAATCCCCACCTGCCACCCGAGACACAACAGCTTCTATGTTTTCCTGCTGTCGGTGCCAGAGTTGTCGGTTGCTTCACTCTCCTTAGGCCTATGTCCCTGGGTGCCAGTACTCATGAAACATTGTATTTAGATGCGTGGCCAACCATAGCACGAATGAGAATATGGAGGAGGCTCTTCAACAATCTCTTTCGTTTTAGTGAATCTCCTTTTCATGGAATTCATCGGCCAATAGTAGCAAGTGACCTTTTTCCAAAATTATGTTAACGAACAGCTTCCATTGTGTTTTCTGCAATGTCTTGGGGACCCCTTTTTGCCCACCTTAACTTCAGGAACCAGTCTAGCTTCTCTCGACTTTTATAGTCTACTTTTTATTTCCATGGCTCTAACCTTAAGGAGGCAGTCCCCACCTAAATCCCCAGAATTGAGAATGAGTGTTCCTTATGATTCCTCACGCTATCCCCTGAGAGGCTTAGATGCTCTAATTAATTATCCTCCAATAATATTGTGACTCTCTATTGAAACTTCTGTTTCCATCTAACTATTTAATTTTGGTTGCTGTTTTTAGTAAGAGTTATGACTGTATCAAAAGATCATATGTTCTTCCTTGAAAAATAATGAACCATGTTTCTTTACTCCTCAGAAGTATTTTATTTTTAGCATACACTTACAGAATTTTAGAATAAGAATGATCTTAAAGATTAACTCAAACCTACTATTTTACAGATAAGGAATGAGAGGCACAGCTAAGTGAAATAATTTTCCAGTATTCACCTAATCTAGAAATGTTGATAAGGACAGCAGAAGAATCACTCTCTTAACTTTGTCATAATTTACTCTTTTACTGATTATTCATATGCATCAGTTGTTATGGTATTTGACATGACATGTGAGCTGCATCCTACTTTGAATGGTGTCTAGTTTTCACAGTAGAAAACAGAAAATCCCTTAAATGAGACCACACAAAACATTCCATTGTGAAATGTGATTCTTATTACTTTAACTTCGTCTTTGGTATAAGCATTATTTGGGAAAACATTGACAGCAGCTAAGTTCAAGCTTTAAAATTCCAGCCATGAAATTCAGAAATATTTGTGAAAATCCAAATGTATCATCATTTACTGGTATAAATATTAAAAGACAGGAAAGTTTAGTTCGAGTGTATATTAAATAGTCACTATAAACAAATATTGCCATATATTAGCCACTCATTTTTGTATGCCTAAACAGCCACTTAATAGAAAATAAATCATTAATATGATTGGTTGAATCAAATTCTCATATGCTTGGTTTGTATTTGGATACATTTTAAACTCGATGGTATTAAATTACATATATTTCTGAAAATGTACTATGAATGTTCTCCTTGCCTTCCCAAAGCTGTCTCTTTTTGCACTAATTCTCCTTTGCTTTGAAGGAATAAACCCAGAAATCACCTTATCAGCATTGTTTTCACTTTTAACCATTTCTAACTGAAAGAAGCCTATTGCTCTGAACAATCAACAATATCCCAAAATTTAAAGTACTTCCATTTAAGGCAGTCATTGATTTTTTAAATTGATACTTTTAAATATTGATAATATGCCAATAAATAATAGAATGTAAAACTGCTTTTCTCCACGAGTTCTTGTTGGGTGACTAAGTTATCCTCCAAGGTTAACTCCAAATTTAAGGAAAACTAGATTGAAAGCTGTAAGGCAGACTGAAGAGCAACTCGTAAACCTCCCGGGTGAGTAGGCAAGGGCGTCGCCCTTGCACATATGTCTTGGGTATGTTACAGAAATAAGGAAGGGTCCAAAGTAAGTGTGATACACAGTAAACAGAGGGGCTTTTAGGATAGTTTCAAGAAATTAAAAAACATTCCAAACTAATGCCTGTAATAAGAGCATATATAAGAAAGCAGAAATTAAGCTTAAAAGAGTTGTAGATATTAGTTGTAGATAGTCTCAATTTATCCAGAGCTCAAAATTAATTTTGTCTGCTTTCTAACAGATATGCCAAATTTGAAGATATAGACAATTGGATCTCTGTGGATTCTGCCACCTCTGAAATCAGACTTGTAAAAATTCCTGATTATGAATCCAGATATGTCCAAAATGGTACATACACTGCAAAGATTTTGGCTGTGACAGAAGGTAAGTTATTAAATAGACATTTTTTCTTGGTTATATGCATTTAGATTTTATTTTCCAGCATCAGAGACCTTTGTTTTGATCTTGTAGGAATGCCAAATGGGTAAACCTTCACATTTCTACTTATTTAGTGGATTAAAAGATATTACTTGATCTGAATATGAAAACATATCTAAGATAGAAAGCATCCTAATTTGGTTACTACCTTCTCCTTACCAAATTGGCAAGAGAATTCAAACTATGTCCATATGAGCAGTATAACCAAAATATACATTATCTTTTTCTTATTTTTAAGAATATCCTAGAAAAACCATCACTGGCACTATTAGTATCACGGTTGAAGACATCAATGACAATTGTCCCACACTGGTCGACCCTGTGCAGACTGTCTGTGATGATGTGCAATACGTGAACGTGACCGCAGAGGACCTGGACGGACCCCAAAACAGCTGGCCTTTCAGTTTCTCTGTCATTGACAAACCAGCTGGAATGGCAGAAAGGTGGAAAATAGTAAGCCGAGAAAGTAAGCAAAACCACTGGACTATATGTTTAAACATGATAGAAATCTAAAATCCTTATAATACAGGCTTTTTTCTTGGCATGAATTACATTTCCAATACAACTGAGTTTATAAAATGAGGGTCTGAAACTCAGGCATAGTGTCTTTGATCTGCCTAATAATAAATACCCTATTTGGAGAGAGTGAAGGGAAATAGATATCTAATATCTTTAAAGTATTTGGCTACAAATAGGCAAAAAGGAACTATTTTACAAACTCATCTTTTTCCCATGTCCCCTGCACTGGGTATTCTCCAAATCGCTCTTGAAGTAGTTGTCTCGTAAGCTGAGGAATACGTTGCCTCTCTAAGCACAGCAATCAGAGTAGGTGCCTTCTAAAAATCTTGATGTATGGTAACGATGATTCCATTAAAAATAACTCTTACGGAACATATACCATGTGCCAGGCACTCTGCTATCCCTTCATATGCATTATCATGTTTACTTCTTACCCCATAACCTTATTCCCTGATTACAGCTGAGGAAACTTTGGCTTAACTAGAGTTAGAGAGCTCGTTTGAAGTCACAAAGCTGGTAAGTGATGGACAAAACATGGAAAGGAGTCTGTCTGTCCCCTTGCCCCCCATGCCCGAAGGACATGTGCATAAATCCATATCTTGGGACATATTCCCTTATTGACGTGCTCTGTTGGCTTCCTTCAAGGTGGTTTCAAATGTAGAAAAATCTATCCAGAAGACTCTTTTTGTTTTAAACAGGTAGTGCTTGTTTCAGAAAAGTTTTAAATGTAATACCCCAATTTTTCTTAACTTTTAAGTTTATTGTTTTCTTAGGCTTAGCAAATTTTACAGTCATTTTAAGAGGCTTTGAATCATGTTTGGTCCAATTTACAAACTAAACACCTTTAACATTTCAATATATTTATAAATTTAGTATATTTGGCTTCCTTTTTATGTATTTCAATGATCTGAATTAACAAATAAAACTTTCTTGTGATTCCTATACTCTAAAATACCAGTAAATTTAACTTATAAATACATCAAACCTGACATCCTCTTCAGTGGTCCAATACTGAACAAACCAGTGATATTTCAACCTAAAACCATAAATCTAAATTAGTAACATAATTACACATTTTGAACTGGAGTTACATAGCTGTCACGTTAATAGGGCTAATTGTCCTTAAAATATTACAAGTGTATAAATATAATAACAAATGCAAATAATTTCTTTACAATGCAAAAATATTAAAACTAAATCTTTAGTTTGTTTAAATATTCCTATACTTAATTCCGAATCTTCTTAGGGTTTATGTACTCACTTGCAAAAGATAGTTATGTTGTTGGTTAACTCAAGTGGTCTCCCCAGTAAGGGGTGACAATCACCATCTTGATTCATTGAGGTTACTTAAGATCAAGTTTTCAACTAGCATGAGCCCTGGGATGCAGACATCCAGATGATTCTTCTTATGGTAATTAAGTCACAGGCCTCAAGACTCACGTCGGGGTTGGTCCCCTGGCTCACATTATCTCATTCTGTACTCACAGAAGTCTGGGACTCCCACCTAGGCTGACTGCTTGATTGGAGTTTGCCTTTCTTTGACTAAGATAGTAAATGTGTTTTGCATTGAACTTGTTGGGATTCCAAGACTTACTTATTTTTATCTAAGAAACGTGATGTTTAGGAAATGCCAGGCACTGGTCTAAGCACTTTACTAATATTAACAACCCTAGAAGTTTGGCATTACCGTCATCAACATTTTACAGATGAGGAAACAAAGGTGCAGAAAGTTTAACATTCTCAAAGTTACAGCTAGTTGAAGAGCTGGAATTAGTATTTGAACCCAAGCACTCTAGCTGTGGAGTCTCTACTCACGACCTTTATGCTCTGTTGCCTTTCCAGATACACAGTGGATTTTCTGTCTAAAGATAAAGATGTTTGAATTTGATAGGCTCTTGAATTTTTTCCTAGCCTTAGAAACATAAAACTCTTTAGGATACACATACATGTTAGAGTGTTATAACAGGAAGTCACTGAGCTTATACTGTATACATCTAGACAATTGAGAGAGATAGGGTTCTGTAACCCAGGCTTTTTTCTCCTTGGCTGTATAATGAGATGATTGACCAACTATCATGATAATAAATAGCTCCTAACTATTTTATTTATTTGGGAAATATCTTAAGTACAGAAAATTACAGAGACTAATAAGGCAGATACCTTTGTACCTCCCACCTAGAATTGAAAGAATATTAACAATTTGTCGTATTTGAATCAGGCCTTTTTTTTTTAACGATCACTGACAAAGTAGAAGTCCCCTTTGGGCCTTTCCTCCCCTTTCCATCTTTCCACTCAGAGCCAATCATGAATTTAGTTATATTCTTCCAGGCCATGTTTTCCTATATTTCTTTTAATAAGCTCATATTCCTTAAATGAATGACTAGATGCTTTCCTCACTTCTCCAGAGCTTTGGGGATGATTTAATAAGTATATTTCTAGCTTTGGAGATCAAATTCCATAAAATATGGACCTTAAAATGAGAAGAGGATGTCTCTTACTTACAAAAAAAAGTAAATAAAACAAAAAAACCTCCCAAACACCTCATTTTTTATCTTTGTATTCATCCATCTTTGCCTTGCAAGTAAATTATTTTTTAATTAATGTTATACATATATCAGAAAAAGTTTTAAACTATTCTAACTGATCATTATTTTTACTCATGGGAAAACTGGTTATTATTTTTATTCATGTTGAAAGAAAATTTCTTAAATAATCATCAGATTTTTAAAAAAATAAGATAAAAGGTCATTTGCACAACACTTTCTGTGTAATACTCTTGCCAAAAATGTGCAGCCTGAATCCAGTCATGAGGAAACAGTCAGACAAATTCAAACTGTGGAAAATCCTTTAAAATAAGTGGACTTCAAAAAGGTCAAAGTCCTGAAAGGCCAAAAGAAAGTTAGGACTGTTATAGATTATTAATAGAGACTAAGGTGACAGCTAAATGCAGGGCATAATCTTTGATTGGATCCAGGATCATAAAAAAAAAACAAAAAACAAAAGCCAGAGAGAGTAAGAGCAAGAACTGTAAAGGGCATTTTTACAACAGTTGAAAAGTTTGACTATGGGTTATATGTTAAATATATTATTATATCAAGAATGAATTTCCTGAGAGGGTTAATATCCTTTGGTCTTAGAAGATTTATGCTGAAGAACGTCATGAGATCTGCAACTTACCTTGAAATAGTTCAGGGGGAAATAAGTGTGCATGTAGAGAGAAAGTATTGTTGTAAAATGTAAACAATTTATGAAGGGTTTATCAATATTCATTGTAATAGTCTTTCAGGTTTTCATATATACCGTGAAATTTGAAAAATTTCAAATACACAGTGTTGGGAACAAAATGGGTGGGACTGGATGAAACAAGATTGGCCCATTGTTGAAAATTATTAAAGCTGGAGATGGGTACCATGGGAGTTAATTATGCTCTTTCCTGGATTACGTCTGTTTGAAAATTGCCTTAATAAAGTTCTTTTTTTTTTTTTCGCGGTACGCAGGCCTCTCACTGTTGTGGCCTCTCCCGTTGCGGAGCACAGGCTCCGGACGCGCAGGCCCAGCAGCCATGGCTCATGGGCCCAGCCACTTCGCGGCATGTGGGATCCTCCTGGACCGGGGCACGAACCCGCGTCCCCTGCATCGGCAGGCAGACTCCCAACCACTGCGCCACCAGGGAAGCCCCAATAAAGTTCTTTTAAGAAATAGTAAAATATAGGGACTTCCCTGTTGGCCCAGTGGGTAAGACTCTGCACTCCCAATGCAGGGGGCCAGGGTTCAATCCCTAGCCCCGGACCTAGATCCCACATGCCGCAACTAAGAGCCCGCATGCTGCAACAAAATCCTGGTGCTGCAACTAAGACCCAGCACAGCCAAAATAAATAAATAAATACATATTAAAAAAAAGAAATAGTAAAATAAAGGTCATTCGATGGAAATGTCATTTAACTCTCCACTTGTCTGTCACTGTATCCCAGTAATGGAAGAGTTCCTAACATCTGGTAAACCACACACATTTGTTAACATTAGTCATCATAAAAGGATGGTATGTCCAGATCTGATCCTTTGCTATTCACCTGCATATGTGGACTAATTTCATCAAGCACACAGTGAATTCAATAGAGAAGTTATGAAATAATAAAGCTTCTAACTGGAGCTAACAATTTTAGCTATTAAAGAATGTTTCTGTAGACTCACAGATGTAGAGAACAAACTAGTGGTTACCACTGGGGAGAGGGAAGTGGGGAGGAACAAGATAGGGGTAGGGGATTAAGAGGTACAATCTACTATGTTAAAATAAATAAGCTACAAGGATATATTGTACACCACAGGGAATATAGCCAATATTTTATAATAACTATAAATGGAGTATAACCTTTAAAACTTGTGAATCCCTGTGTTGTACACCTAAAACTTATATAATATAATCAACTATACCTCAATAAATTTTTTAAATTTATTTATTTTTGGCTGTGTGGGGTCTTCGTTGCTGTGCACGGGCTTTCTCTAGTTGTGGTGAGCGGGTCTACTCTTCGTTGCAGTGCGCGGGCTTCTCATTGCGGTGGCTTCTCTTGTTTCGGAGCACGGGCTCTAGGCACGCTGGCTTCAGTAGTGGTGGCAAGAGGGCTCATTAGTTATGGCTCATGGGCTCTAAAGTGCAGGCTCAGTAGTTGTGGCACACAGGCTTAGTTGCTCCGCGGCGTGTGGGATCCTCCCAGACCAGGGCTCAAACCCATGTCCCCTGCACTGGCAGGCAGACTCTTAACCCACTGTGCCACTAGGGAAGCCCCTATATCTCAATAAATCTTAAAAAAGAATGTTTCTGTAATGTAATCTTGCCCTTCCTTGGTAATCACTCATTTTTATTTCCTTTTTTATCTTGTCCTTGCAGGTACCAGCATGCTACTGCAACAAAAGGAACGAACGCTTGGGAGGAGTGACATTCACTTGCTGATTGCAGATAGTAAAGGCTTCAGTTGCCCTGAAAAGCAAGTCCTTAAACTCACCGTCTGCAAGTGTGTGGAAGGCGGTGGCTGTGTAGAAATGTGGATTGACTCCTACGTTGGCCTCGGACCTGCAGCAATCGCGCTTATAATGTTTGCCCTTCTGCTCTTGCTACGTAAGTATTTTAAAAGCTACATTTTAGCTCTTTTAGTAATGTTAGTATTTTAAAAGCTACACTTTAGCTCTTTTAGTAATGTTAGTACCTTTTTAGGGTTTTTTTTTTTTTTTAGTATTTTGTTACTACGGTAGTCATTGATTTCTTTTGTTTTTCTATAATCACACACACTAGAATGCTATTGAGGGTGAGTAGGGAAGCAAGGATTGATCATTGATAAATTCACCAAAAGTTATTGAAGTGCTCTTCCGAATTTTGTTTTATAAGAATGTATCATCTCCTGATTTAAATAACCAAGGTTATTGTACATGCTCTTCAACACCCTTTTAACCTGAACCTTTTTGGTGTCTCCATTTTGATAAGCTCTACGTGAGGGAGGGATGTCGTCTGCTCTTCCATACCCAGTGCTGCGAACAGCACCTTGTGCATAGAAAGCTGTCAGAAAAGATTTGTTGCATGCGTTTAGATTATGGTTACAAGGTTATTTTACAAACTCATCTTTTTCCCATCGATCCTTGCTTTTCACATTCATCTTGTCAGAGCTCCACCTCCCCAGACCCTCTGCTTGGCTTGCCTCTTCACCTGCCCCAACAGGAGCCAGACCCCCTGAGCACTTGTATGTTTCCCAACAGTGACAACCAGCCCTCCCCTCCTTGCATGCCCTCCAACAACCTTGGGTTTCCTTTCACTGAAGAACAGAAGACTACAGCCTGGGGTCGTGTGGAACCAGTCCACTTGACCCCTGCTCACGGGCAGAGAAACGCCTCCAGGGCAGCCTCAGTTATTACAGTGTCAGAAGACGAGCTTGTCAAAGCCATTAGTAGATGTTCAATTGAATGCACAGCACTCAACAGTTTATAGTGCACTTTTATACCATCATCTCCATTCAATGGGTAAAAATACAGACATGATGATAAATGACTTGTCTCAGCTTACCAAGTTTATAGGTAGGTAGGACTACATCTTTTACCTGGAGATTCCTTGCATTGCCTTCTCATCTCAGATTTTCCAGCACCTAACATGGTGCCTCGCACATGGCAGACACTTGATAAACATCTGTTGAATTACCCCTGGCTGATTTCAGTCTTTTCATTACGCATAGTAACTATAGGGACTATTATATAAAAAGGAGCCTAGGGAGTAGTCAGCTCTTCCTTGGAAGCTGCCACATGGGAGCGTCAATAAAAGCTAATTTGGGGTGGGCTGCTTGCAGATGTGGTTAATTCTTTACTCTGTTGATTAAGGGGCCAGCATTGGCCTTTACTTCATCCTGGAGGTAGAATAAAATTGAAGGAGGGAGCTCTGAAATTTTATTAACTTCTAGATAAAATGTTATATATATTCTAAGGGTTTTTAATGTGGAATCGCTTTAGAAAATAGTACTTAGGTAATTCAAAGGTTAACTGGAACCTCAGTGAGTCATGCCTTCTGCCAAATTCTACTCCAGGGTAAAGTGGTGAAGTATTATAGAAGTTCTCATGTTCTAGAATATTTGAATATATTAAAGCTTTTCTACCCTTAGGGACTTCTGATTTCTTTTTTAACACATATATATATTTTAGATGGTGAATTTTCTCATATTAAAAATTAAAGTGGTTTAAAAAAACACAAAAATTTCAGCCTTTAAGTTGGTTTTGATGATTTGGATAGTATCGAATCCAGTCTCGGTATTCCACTTGTTGACCACAGTCTTTGTGATGGCCAAGAACTCTGAATCCATGACTCCCTCATCCTGCCTTTAGGCTTTGGTATAACTCACCCAAAACAGGCTTGGTGACGTTAGATCAGGGGAAGAACAGAAAAATAGGGCTGTAAATAAGTGAAGACTGAACTCAGGAAGTGATAACGCAAATTCCAAAATTATGCAACATAAATTTGAAAATCTGTACTCAATTTTGTTTCTGTCCAGTTGTACCCCTTCTACTGCTGAAGTGCCGTTGTGGGAAGGGTGCCAAAGGCTTTACCCCCATCCCTGGTACCATAGAGATGCTGCATCCTTGGAACAACGAAGGGGCACCACCTGAAGACAAGGTCAGATAATCAGATGTCAACAGAACACGTCTTCTTTTCTGCTTTAAAGGGGCCTTGGGAAGTGTTTCTAACACCTGAGGTCATGAGAGAGTAAAGTGGTTACTACAGATTTCATTCGCCTGCCTTCGTTAAACACAGGGCTCGAATAACAACTTACTTTGCATTTGTTGCCAGGACAGAGCTGAGGTGGTTTTGCTGTACCCTGACAGGTCCTAAGTTACAGAGAATGTAGAAGAAGCATCAGGCAGTGACACCGAGAATGTAGAACAAAGGTTAAAGAGAGGAAGCGCGTGTAGGGATTTAGGTAGAAATGTTTGTCCCGGTATTAAATGGCTGTCTTCCACAGCCAGCTGCTTCTACATTTCCATTCCACGCGATGCACAGGGCCGGCAGAAGTCATTCAAGCACAGTTTTCCTAATTTGCCTCTGCGGAAATATCTTATTCCCTGCATACGCTCACTTAGCTCAGGTCCTTCTACCAACCGTACTGACCGTCCGTGACTCGGCTGTATTTGCTCTCACAGGCAGTGCTGCCTCTTCTAGAGGCAGACCACAGAGACTGTGCAGCTGTAGGCGGCGGAGCAGGGGCTGTGACCACCAAGGGTGCTACCGTGAAAGGAAGCAGCTCCGCTTCCTTTATCAAAGGGCAGCATGAGATGTCCGAGGTGGACGGCCGATGGGAGGAATACAGGAGCTTCGTCTCAGGGGGGGCCACCCAGGTTACAGGGACAGCAGGAGCCTTGATGACCACGGAAACCCTTAGGACCACGAGAGCCACGGTGGCTTCTAGAGAAGGGGCCGGAGCTCGAGCAGCTGCGGTGGCAGTGAATGAGGAATTCTTAAGAAGTTATTTCACTGAAGTAAGTGGTGTTTTTTATGTATTGGCGGGGAAAGGGGGGCGGACATTTCTATGCGAACGTGATGTTATCAGGGTAATCATTTTCTTGGATCTAAATGGGACATCGTTCCTTTCATTAAGAGAATGCTTACAGGCAATGAGAAGGGAGAGGTGTGACCCACTGGGTCAGCCAGCCAGCTCAATTATGTGGTGACAACAAATGACCCCACGATCTTGCTTCTCGCCAGGGCGTATTCCCCACATTCGTGCTTTTGCCCCTCGATGCAGCTCTGCTCTGCCCCATGTGGTCCACATTCCAAGATGTGTGCTGAGAGCACAGCTTGTGCCCAGGAAGCTGGCGTCCTTGGGGCGCAGGGAACAGAGCAATGCCAAACCTGGCAATGACCCCCAAAGCCACTGCCTTTTCCCACTCACGTTTCATTGGCCAAAGCGAGTCACATGACCAGGCTGATGTCAGTGGGTCAGAAAGTGCTGTCCCCCTGCAGGAGCAGACTTGCTAGGGATGCGCCGGGTAGGGTGGGAGGGGAGAGACTATGTGACCTAAAAAACACAATCCGTTATGTCCCTTTAAGTGTTTTCTTTTGAAGGCAAGTACTTGGTTCACTATAGAGGTGGTTCATAAAAAATTAGAAGGAAAGTTTCAGGAAAGATGATGGGATGCAGTCAGAAGCTCATGCCTGGGATTAGAAATTAGAAGCTTCTCTTGAGAACAGGGTCATGCCTGGGAATGGGATGGGCAGAGTCAGATTGCTAGGGGCCTGAAGGACCCTTGAGAGGAGTGAGGGGATGGGCTTCCACAGAGGCCAGTTTATTTCTGTCCCCTCCCATCTGCATGGCTGCAAATTACCTGAGTGCTTTCCCACTTTCTGCTCCCTCCCATTCTCCCTTCTTTCATACCATCTGCCCGCCCCCAAGTAGATGGGGAAATGGTGATTTGGTCAGTGTCAAGGAAGAGCACTTCTCATCCATTTCCCATCTCACTGCTGGGCTCCACTCTGGTGTCCCGTTTTATTTCAGTATCTTTTTCCCTCTCTGCTCTAATCCTGCGTGAACCAGTCTTGATTATGTATGTGTGCTCAGCTTTTAATTTGGAAATCATTTCAAACTCATCAGAAATTTTGCAAGAATAATAGGAAGTTTGAACTCCTATATAGTCTTCACCCAGATTACCCAAATATTAACATTTTGCCACATTTGCTTTTTGCCTTTTCTCCCTCCCTCCCTCCGTCTGTCACTCTTTCTCTCTCACACAGACACACCCACACACGCACACGCACATCCTCTTACATTACCACAGTACAGAGATTGAACAGTGACACATTGCATATTTCAGTTTAGCCAGTTATCCCCAAAATGTCTTTTATAGCCACTGTTTTTCCCGTCTAGGGCCCTGCTTTCCATTTAGTTGTCATGACACTTCTGTCTCCTTTAACCTGAAACAATGCCCTCTGCCTTTCTCATCTTCCATGATATGAATATTTTTTAAGAATACAGGCCAGTCCTGTTGTAGGATGTCCTTCAATTTGTGCTTCTCTGGTGTTTCTTGTCTAACTACAAGACAGAGGTTAAACATTTTGAGCAGGGATCTAGAGGCTTGTTCTTAAAGGAAGTGCATCACTCATTGTATGCCTGTTCTTCTTTCCGTTTTAGAAAGCTGCCTCTTATGCCGAGGAAGATGACATTCACACAGCCAAAGACTGCCTTCTGGTTTACTCTCAGGAAGAAACTGACTCTCTCCAGGGTTCCATTGGCTGTTGCAGTTTTATTGAAGGAGAGCTAGATGACGGCTTCTTAGATGACTTAGGATGGAAATTCAAGACACTCGCTGAAGTTTGCTGGGGTCAAAAAATAGAGATGGATATGGAAATCGAGCAGAGGCCAAAACCTATGAGAGAAACAGACGTGAAGGCAGCTTCACATTCATTCTATGAGCAAACCAGGGTTAATTCCGAGAATACTTATCCCTCCGGTAGCAGCTTTCAAGTTCCAAAACCTTTGCATGAAGCAAACACAGAGAAAGTCACTCAGGAAATAGTCACTGAAAAATCTGTGTCTTCTAGGCAGGCTCAAAAGGTAGCTGCACCACTTTCAGATCCATTGGCTTCTGGTAACGTGATAGTGACAGAAACTTCCTATACCACGGGCTCCACAGTGCCACTGAGCACTGTGGTCCTGGACCCCAGACAGTCCGAAGGCCTGATGGTGACAGAGCGGGTCTATGCCCCGGCGTCCCTCTTGGGAGAGCAGCAGTACGCTAGCGAGGGTGGCATCATGGTTACCGAGAGAGTCATCCAGCCTCACGGGGGCTCACCTGGCCCCCTGGAGGGCACCCTGCATCTGCCCGACGCACACTATGTTATGGTGCGGGAAAGAGAGCGCTTCCTCACCCCCAGCTCCCGTGTGCAGCCCCCTCTGGCCGCGCACAGTGTAGCCGTAGGACAGAACGTGACAGTGATGGAAAGAGTGCTAACACCAGCTTCCACTCTGCAATCTAATTACCAGATTCCTTCCGAAACCTCTGTAATGGCCAAAAAGACTGTGGTTTCTGGAGCTGGAGTCCCGGGCCCTCCGCCAGACTCAGGCTTCAAGGAGTCTAGTCATTCTAATTATACAATAACCACATCTTCCACCAGGGTCTCCAAGCCTAGCACAGTCCAGCAGTTCTCCTAACCAGACACTGCCCCAGAGTTTAGCTAGCAGTGACTCATTTCATGTTTTCAAAGGACCTGGCTTTTCATGAGCCTTACAGATGTAAGAGGCACATATACCTCGGGCTTCAAATTTTTCTCAGTCACTAATATGCAGAGAACCTCACTGTCTCAGCTTCTAGGAGTGCAATTCAGAAATGCCCCAGGACTTACTGAGGGGGCATAATGATGATGCTGTGACTTAGGTGCCTTTGAGCGACTTATGGCCAAACAATACTCACAAAGCAAGTTAAATAGAGAATAAATCTGGCTTCTAAGAATTTTATCAAATTAACAAAGTGTCCAGTTCATGAGCCATCCGACAGAGCCCCCCATGAAACTGAGTGGGCCTCTTTGCCTACCATGTTAACATTTAACATTGCTGTTCTATATTCCATACGTTCCTGCACCTAGCAGATTATCAACAACTTATTTATCCAAAGATACACGCACAGTTTGAGTGACCCATTTTGCTTGTTTGATTTCCTTAAAACTAGAGGCCCTTCAATCCACGTAAGGTTGATTGAATTTTGGAACACTGACATGGTAAGAACACACATTGTGTGTTTCTGTGCACATAACTGTGTGTGTGTGTGTGTGTGCGCGCGTGTGATTCTGTGTGTGTGCATGTGTTGTATGACCTCAAAAATAGCATTATACCTTCCCTTTGTCACTCAATAATCATGAAAATATTAAATACTTCAAATTCAGTAGAATAATTCAGGGCAAAATTCATAAATATAAAATCACTTTATTTTTATAGGAATAATATACTATTAAAAAACTCAGGATACATTATCTTCTAATTTAGTACATCTAAATTAACTATATACATGGTGGTAAGAATCCTTTTCACTGCTATAAATCCTCAGTGCCTACCATGGGTGCCAAATCAATATTTGTAGAATTAAACTGAATTTTAGAAGCTACTCTCTTTTATCTATACTTGCAAAAAATACTGAAAGACCCTATAATTTCTATAATTATGAGTTTGAAATTATGATTTATTCCATATCTCAAAGTCCTTGACTAGCTGGTCATGGCTTACTACATGGAATATTAAATATTGTGTAGCTGACCTGAATTTGTACATCTTGCCTTTCTTTCTGAAAAGTGTTTTGGGTGTTTTGGCCAAATAAATAGAGTATTTTTATTGCTCCCTGAAGAAATGATCCATTTCAGATTTCAAAGTATAAGTGCATATCAGTAATCAATTATATAAATATCCTCCACAGCAAAATAATTTCCATAAATTTCAAAGGCTATGATTTCATGAATTTTTAATATATTTACTAGGAAAATGAATCTCTAAAAATTCATTTTGTGGCACACTTTTAAAAATGTGTTATGCAAAAGGTTTATACTTTTTTACTCCCACTGACGTGTATGAATAAAAGGCAAATATTTTTAGACACCATAAGCCTGTGGCCAAAATGAAGGTCACTGTTCCATGCTATAAATTTTTTATTCTCTACGTACTAATTGTTTTTGCTTTTCTTTCATTATAGACTTAGTAGTTATTTTTTGCCAAGTCTGCAACAAGAATATCACTACTGTGTGAAAATGTGAATGTGACCTGTGTACTCCAGACAAAACTTGGTCTTAAATTTCCTCCTCAGACAGGCTTAAAAAACCTAACATGTCTCCTATATATAAAGTCACCACATTTCCTAAATGATTTTCTTTGTTCCTGAAAGGGTGATTGTATTAGTTTTTACATTTGTCCTATGGAAGAAACGTTGTAATTGTATGTGTATCATCAAAATATTTAAATAAAAAGGCGACCTTCTCTGCAGCCTCTTGCCCATATCTTCTTATTGCCCCCATCTTCTTACTGCCCATATCTTCTTTTTTTTTCCCTTGTTAAATAAGGTCTATTTTTTTTTGAATTTTATTTTATTTATTTTTTTATACAGCAGGTTCTTATTAGTCATCAATTTTATACACATCAGTGTACACATGTCAATCCCAAACTCCCAGTTCATCCCACCACCACCACCCCACACTGCTTTCCCTCCTTAGTGTCCATACGTTTGTTCTCTACATTGGTGTCTCAATTTCTGCCCTGCAAACCGGTTCATCTGTACGATTTTTCTAGGTTCCATATATCTGCGTTAATATACGATATTTGTTTTTCTCTTTCTGACTTACTTCACTCTGTATGACAGTCTCTAGATCCATCCACGTCTCTACAAATGACCCAGTTTCATTCATTTTTATGGGTGAGTAATAGTCCATTGTATATATATACCACATCTTCTTTCTCCATTCGTCTGTCGATGGGCATTTAGGTTGCTTCCATTATCTGGCTATTGTAAATAGTGCTGCAATGAACATTGGGGTGCATGTGTCTTTTTGAATTATGGTTTTCTCTGGGCATATGCCCAGTAGTGGGATTGCTGGGTCATATGGTAATTCTATTTTTAGTTTTTAAAGGAACCTCCATACTGTTCTCCATAGTGGCTGTATCAATTTACATTCCCACCAACACTGCAAGAGGGTTCCCTTTTCTCCACATCTTCTCCAGCATTTGTTGTTTGTACATTTTCTGATGATGCCCATTCTAACTGGTGTGAGGTGATAACTCATTGTAGTTTTGATTTGCATTTCTCTAATAATTAGTGATGTTGAGCAGCTTTTCATATGCTTCTTGGCCATCTGTATGTCTTCTTTGGAGAAATGTCTATCTAGGTCTTCTGCCCATTTTTTGATTGGGTTGTTTGTTTTTTTAATATTGAGCTGCATGAGTTGTTTATATATTTTGGAGATTAATTCTTTGTCCGTTGATTCATTTGCAAACATTTTCTCCCATTCTGAGGGTTGTCTTTTCATCTTGTTTATGGTTTCCTTTGCTGTGCAAAAGCTTTGAAGTTTCATTAGGTCCCATTTGTTTATTTTTGCTTTTATTTCCATTACTCTAGGAGGTGAATCAGAAAAGATCTTGCTGTGATTTATGTCAAAGAGTTTTCTGCCTATGTTTTCCTCTAAGAGTTTTACAGTGTCCACTCTTACATTTAGGTCTCTAATCCATTTTGAGTTTATTTTTGTGTATGGTGTTAGGGAGTGTTCTAATTTCATTCTTTTACATGTAGCTGTCCAGTTTTCCCAGCACCACTTATTGAAGAGACTGTCTTTCCTCTATTGTATATCCTTGCCTCCTTTGTCATAGATTAGTTGACCATAGGTGCGTGGGTTTATCTCTGGGCTTTCTATCTTGTTCCATTGATCTATATTTCTGTTTTTGTGCCAGTACCATATTGTCTTGATTACTGTAGCTTTGTAGTATAGTCTGAAGTCAGGGAGTCTGATTCCTCCAGGTCCATTTTTTTCCCTCAAGACTGCTTTGGCTATACGGGGTCTTTTGTGTCTCCATACAAATTTTAAGATTTTTTGTTCTAGTTCTATAAAAAATGCCGTTGGTAATTTGGTAGGGATTGCATTGAATCTGTAGGTTGCTTTGTGTAGTATAGTCATTTTCACAATATTGATTCTTCCAATCCAAGAACATGGTATATCTCTCCACCTGTTGGTATCATCTTTAATTTCTTTCATCAGTGTCTTATAGTTTTCTGCATACAGCTCTTTTGTCTCCATAGATAAGTTTATTCCTAGGTATTTTATTCTTTTTGTTACAGTGGTAAGTGGGAGTGTTTCCTTAATTTCTCTTTCAGATTTTTCATCATTTGTATATAGGAATGCAAGAGATTTCTGTGCATTAATTTTGTACCCTGCAACTTTACCAAATTCATTGATTAGCTCTAGTAGTGTTCTGGTGGCATCTTTAGGATTCTCTATGTAGAGTATCATGTCATCTGCAAACAGTGAGTTTTACTTCTTCTTTTCCAACTTGTATTCCTTTTCTTTCTTTTTCTTCTCTGATTGCCGTAGCTAGGACTTCCAAAACCATGTTGACTAATAGTGGTGAGAGTGGACATCCTTGTCTTGTTCCTGATCTTAGAGGAAATGCTTTCAGTTTTACACCATTGAGAATGATGTTTGCTGTGGGTTTTTCATATATGGCCTTTATTATGTTGAGGTAGGTTCCCTCTATATCCACTTTCTGGAGAGTTTTTATCATAAATGGGTGTTGAATTTTGTCAAAAGTTTTTTTCTGCATCTATTGAGATGATCATATGGTTTTTATTCTTCAATTTTTTAATATGATGTATTACATTGATTGATTTGCATATATTGAAGAATCCTTGCATCCCTGAGATAAATCCCACTTGAGCATGGTGTATGATTCTTTTAATGTGTTGTTGGACTCTGTTGGCTAGTATTTTGTTGAGGATTTTGCCATCTATATTCATCAGTGATATTGGTCTGTAATTTTCTTTTTTTTGTAGTATCTTTGTCTGGTTTTGGTATCATGGTGATGGTGGCCTCAAAGAATGAGTTTGGGAGTGTTCCTTCCTCTGCAATTCTTTGGAAGAGTTTGAGAAGAATAGTGTTAACTCTTCTCTAAATGTTTGATAGAATTCACCTGTGAAGCCATCTGGTCCTGGACTTTTGTTTGTTGGAAGATTTTTAATCACAGTTTCAATTTCATTACATGTAATTGCACTGTTCATATTTTCTATTTCTTCCTGGTTCAGTCTTGGAAGGTTAGACCTTTCTAAGAATTTGTCCATTTCTTCCAGGTTGTCCATTTTATTGGCATAGAGTTGCTTGTAGTAGTCTCTTAGGATGCTTTGTATTTCTGCAGTGTCTGTTGTAACTTCTTTTTCATTTCTAATTTTATTGATTTGAGTCCTCTCCCTCTTTTTCTTGATGAGTCTGGCTAATGGTTTATCTATTTTGTTTATCTTCTCAAAGAACCAGCTATTAGTTTTATTGATCTTTGCTATTGTTTTCTTTGTTTCTATTTCATTTATTTCTGATCTGATCTTTATGATTTCTTTCCTTCTGCTAACTTTGGGTTTTGTTTATGTTTTCTCTAGTTTCTTTAGGTGTAAGGTTAGATTATTTGAGATTTTTCTTGTTTCCTGAGGTAGGCTTGTATAGCTATTAACTTCCCTCTTAGAACTGCTTTTGCTGCATCCCATAGGTTTTGGATCATCGTGTTTTCATTGTCATTTGTCTCCAGGTATTTTTTGATTTCCTCTTTGATTTCTTCAGTGATCTCTTGGTTATTTAGTGACGTATTGTTTAGCCTCCATGTGTTTGTGTTTTTTTACTTTATTTTCCCTGTAATTGATTTCTAATCTCATAGCGTTGTGGTCAGAAAAGAAGCTTGATATGATTTCAATTTTCCTAAATTTACTGATGCTTGATTTGTGGTCCACGATGTGATCTATCCTGGAGAATGTTCCATGCGCGCTTGAGAAGAAAGTGTAATCTGCTGTTTTAGGATGGAATGTCCTATAAATAATCAATTAAATCTATCTGGTCTATTGTGTCATTTAAAGCTTGTGTTTCCTTATTAATTTTCTGTTTGGAAGATCTGTCCATTGGTGTAAGTGAGGTGTTAAAGTCCCCCACTATTATTGTGTTACTGTCAATTTCCTCTTTTATAGCTGTTAGCAGTTGCCTTATGTATTGAGGTGTTCCTATGCTGGGTGCATATATATTTATAATTATTATATCTTCTTTTTGGATTGATCCCTTGATCTTTATGTAGTGTCCTTCCTTGTCTCTTGTAACATTCTTTATTTTAAAGTCTATTTTATCTGATATGAGTATTGCTACTCCAGCTTTCTTTTGATTTCCATTTGCATGGAATATCTTCTTCCATCCCCTCACTTTCAGTCTGTATGTGTCTCTAGGTCTGAAGTGGGCCTTTTGTATACAGCATATATATGGGTCTTGTTTTTTGTATCCATTCAGCAAGCCTGTATCTTTTGATTGGACCATTTAATCCATTCACATTTAAGGTAATTATCGATATGTATGTTCCTATGACCATTTCTTAATTGTTTTGGGTTTGTTAGTAGGTCCTTTTCTTCTCTTGTGTTTCCCAGTTAGAGAAGTTCCTTTAGCATTTGTTGTAGAGCTGGTTTGGTGGTGCTGAATTCTCTTAGCTTTTGCTTGTCTGTAAAGCTTTTGATTTCTCCATTGAATCTGAATGGGTTTCTTGCCAGATAGAGTAATCTTGGTTGCAGGTTCTTCCCTTTCATCACTTTAAGTATATCATGCCACTCTCTTCTGCCTTGTAGAATTTCAGCTGAGAAATCAGCTGTTAACCTTATGGGAGTTCCCTTGTATGTTATTTGTCATTTTTCCCTTGCTGCTTTCAATAATTTTTCTTTGTCTTTAATTTTTGCCAATTTGATTACTATGTGTCTCAGCGTGTTTCTCCTTGGGTTTATCCTGTATGGGACTCTCTGCACTTCCTGGACTTGGGTGGCTATTTCCTTTCCCATGTTAGGGACATTTTTGACTATAATCTCTTCAAATATTTTCTCAGGTCCTTTCTCTCTCTCTTCTCTTTCTGGGGCCCCTATAATGCCAATGTTGTTGCATTTAACGTTGTCCCAGAGGTCTCTTAGGCCGTCTTCATTTCTTTTCATTCTTTTTTCTTTATTCTGTTCCACAGCAGTGAATTCCACCATTCTGTCTTCCAGGTCACTTATCCATTCTTCTGCTTCAGTTATTCTGCTATTGGTTCCTTGTAGTGTAGTTTTCAGTTCAGTTATTGTATTGTTCATCTCTGTTTGTTTGTTCTTTAATTCTTCTAGGTCTTTGTTAAACATTTCTTGCATCTTCTCGATCTTTACCTCCAGTCTTTTTCCGAGGTACTGGATCATCTTCACTATCATTATTCTAAATTCTTTTTCTGGAAGGTTGCCTGTCTCCACTTCATTTCATTGTTTTTCTGGGGTTTTATCTTGTTCCTTCATCTGGTACATAGCCCTCTGTCTTTTCATCTTGTCTATCTTTCTGTGAATGTGGTTTTTGTTCCACAGGCTGCAGGATTGTAGTTCTTCTTGCTTCTGCTGTCTGCCCTCTGGTGGATTGCCCATATCTTCTTACTGTCCCCATCTTCTTATTGCCCTCATATTCTTATTGCCCCCATCGTAGCATACAAGGAGTATAGCTGGTCGTCAGGGAGGAGACAGCACTCTGAAGGCAGGTGTTTATGGGACTTTGGCATCTTAATTCGAACTGCTTATATCCTGCTCAGCCAGCCTCCTTGCAAGAATATATTTCCCTTCCTAAGTAGGGTAGAAAACAGAAGGCCCAGTTAAATGTGAGTTTCAAACCAATAATGAATAGTTTTTTAGTGTAAGTTATGTCCGATAGTAAAAAATTATCTATTATCTGAAATTCAGGTTTAACTGGGAGTTCTGTATTTCTATTTGTCCAGTCTAGTAACCTTGTTCTAAGGGACTGAGTTTTGCCGTCTGCCCAGAAATTAACATTGGAGGAACCTGTGGATTTGGCTGAAGAAGGCTTGCACATCTGACCCCAAGAGATGAAATCATTGAACCAGTGTGGAGAGGCTGTTACAGTTTTTATTATTATAGTTTACAAGAGAAAAGGTCAGTTTCTGCCTATGCTATAGTGTGACATTAATAAGTATTTCACAACACGGGTGCATCGTGACATCCTAAAGCGTGAAGACTGTTCTGTGACCACAGGGCTCCCACCCCAAGTGGCACATAGGAGCAGCTCTTGATTGATTTCCTGAATCGCTACAGACATACTCCAGTCACCACTACATCGAAATTTATACAGTAATACGTTGCTTATCAAGTATCATCTAGAAGTGAGGTGTTTCACATAATAGCTGTCAGATAATTAAATCTTACTTCTTTAACATACAGAAATCTCCTGGTTTCACCATATTAGTGTAGTTCAAATCCTCTATATCACTATTGATTTTTTTGTCTACTTTTTCCATTAATTGCTGAGAGAGGAAAGTTACCATCTCCAATTGATTGTGGTTTTGTCTGTTTCTTCTTTAATTCTTCCTCTGTTTACTTCTTGTACCTTGAAAAATTGTTATATCTGTGTTATTAGATACAAATACATTTAGAATTATTGTGTCTTTCCAAAGAAATGACTCATCATAGCATGTCTTTACCTCTGGTTATATTTTTTGTCTTGAAATCTGCTTTGCCTAACACTCACCACTCCAGCTTTCTTAGGCTTACAGTCTGCATGGTATATCTTTTTTGACCCTTTTATTCTCAACCTGTCTATATGCCTTTATATTTCCAATGTGTGTTTCTTGTAATTATCGTATAGATAGGTCTTGCTCTCTCATGGGAAGTTTTAATTTACTTACAGCAGTTATTCACATGGATGAGTTTAAACCTACCATCTTGGTGTTTGTTTTTTTCTTGGTCCCATCTGTTCTTTCATTTCTCTGCTCCTTATTTTCTGTGTTTCTTTGTGTGTTGTGTGTTCTAGAATTCCACTGTAGCTCTTCTACTGACCTTTTAACTATACCTCCTCATGTTTATTTTTTTAACTGGTTGCTCTTGTGGAAATCTAATTAAAAACAAAATCTCCTGCCAACCCAGAAAAACTCTCACAAAGGTAGAAGAGAAAGAAAACAGATTTATTACTGAATAAACATTAAGCCAGAATGCAATGTGCATCATAGGCAACCCGTAAAGAAATTGCAAAGACAGAAGAAAATCTCTTACCAGGCGCACAACTGATTACGTACTTGTTCACAAGATAAACGGTAACTAGTTCTCAAGCAAGGCATGCCAGAACCATTTTCATACATAGCTCATCTTAAATTCCCCTGGTAATTGAGGTGGCCATTGTGTTTGTTGATTGCCCTTATCCAAAGAAATAAAACTTTTAATATCTATGACAGGTAGCTAGTTACGATTTGGAGCCAGGCACCCATGGAGAAGGAGAGATAGGGGTGCTTTCTTCCTTGATGTTCAAAGAGATGGCTCCCAAGTCCTTGAGAAAGACATTCCTGCCTGTAAAGCTGGCAAAAGGCTTATTTAGTTTTTAAAAGATTGATATACCATCTGAAAGGGCAGAGAAAGAATTAACAATTACCAGTTTTCTAAAGTAAAGAGGGGGTGGGGGTGGAAATTTATTTCCCTTTTCGCATTAGGAAAAATTCCGTTTTTTCTTTTTTAAGATTTCTACTTGCCCTTAGATTCTAGGGCTACACTGTATGTGGCAAGTGGCTACCAACTGAACAGCACAAATATAGACCATTTGTGTCATTGTGGAAAGGTTTTTGGCACCATAGTTCTAGAAATTACAGTGTGCATCTTTAATTTATGTAGTCTGCCTTCAAATATTCTACTGCCTCACAATGTACATAAACCTCGAACTTACACGTTGTGGATCTTGCTACGTCACTAAGTCTCTATGTCCAAATTTCCTCCTTGCATAAGGACACTGGTCATATTGAATTAGGGTCCATCCTGATGACCTTGTTTTAACTTCACCTCTGTCAAGACCTTAGCTCCAAACAGTCACGTTCCGAGGTACTAGGGATTAGGGTTTCAACAGCTGAATTTTGAGGGAACAGGACTCAGCCCGTAACACCTAGTAAACAAACAGACTTAGCTTGAAGAGCTGTACTATTTTTTCCCATGAAAGCCATGAGTTTCTTCATCCAACTATTTGGTTAATAATTAATGCACATTGCTTGAAACAGTAATAAAATTTAAACCTGACTTGAAAGTAGCTTGAACGAAGACACTGCAGAGTATCTACTGAAACTTTAGAGAAAACCTCAAAGGCAATCAAAGCAAAGCACACCTGGTTGTACAGATTCCAAACCCGGGGACCTAAGATCATTGACAGCACCAAATACCCCAGCTCAGCAGCATTGGACGCAGGCTACATATAAGCTTTTCTGCTTCCTCAGAGGTTTCTGCAATCCATGCACCACAAATGACTCTTCAGCTAAGCGAGGGGAAGCATAATGGTCCTCTCCCGTGGAACTCATTCCAAGGATTAATTTTTTTTTCTTACTTGCTTCTGAGGCTTCTCTACCTAGCTCAGTGGCCTTTCCTGGTTTTCTTTTTTTTTTTTCTTTTTTTTTTTTTTTGCGGTACGTGGGCCTCTAACTGTTGTGGCCTCTCCCGTTGCGGAGCACAGGCTCCGGACGCGCAGGCTCAGTGCCCATGGCTCACGGGCCCAGCCACTCCACGGCATGTGGGATCTTCCCGGACCGGAGCATGAACCCATGTCGCCTGCATCGGCAGGCGGACTCTCAACCACTGCGCCACCAAGGAAGCTCTCCTGGTTTCTTTTGTATTCTAAATTTAGGTCACTACAAATTATTCTCCCCCTATCTTCCCTACTAGTTTAAAAAATGTTGATACAAAGACCTTAAAATAAGATATGTTGATATTCTTCTTCATCATGACTTCTGTTATAATATCTACGAGATAATTCACTTCATTTTCACTTCAGTGTAAGGTGTGTGATAAACATGTACAACTTAGTTCTAATTTATTTCCGAGGTGTGCTTAGTGTTTGAAGGATTCTGATCAGAAATTGACACTCCGGGGGTGGTTACTTAGCCCTTCAAATATCATTATCAAAATCCACATCGGGGGCTTCCCTGGTAGCACAGTGGTTGAGAGTCCGCCTGCCGATGCAGGGGACACGGGTTCGTGCCCCGGTCCGGGAAGATCCCACATGCCACGGAGCGGCTGGGCCCGTGAGCCATGGCCGCTGAGCCTGCGTGTCCGGAGCCTGTGCTCCGCAACGGGAGAGGCCACAACAGTGAGAGGCCCGAGTACCGCAAAAAAAAAAAAAAAAAAAAAAAATCCACATCGGAACTACATTCACCATCCTATGATAAACCATAATGGAAAAGAATACAAAAAAAAGAATGTATACATATGTATGACTGAATCACTTTGCTGTACAGCAGTAATTAACACAACACTGTAACTCAACTCTACTTCAATTTTAAAATATATTTTAAAAAATCCACATCGGAAGATTTGCTAACTAGCATAAGGGATAGAAGTTTGTTAATTGGTGAAATGAGTGGTTTTGAGACTGGCGATTGTTGAGGCATTGGGTACACCACCCCCCAACATGCAGATCCATGAACGAGGCATGAAAATATGGGGGTCCCAAGAGTCGGATGGCTCCACGGTAGCACTGGAGTCTCACCAGTCCTGTGTCCTTCCACTCCCAGGAGATTCCTGCCATCTGGTCAACCAGAATGCTGTCTCGTCCTGTCATCTGAACATGATTCCATCTACCTTTCATCAACTGCTAGTCAGAAGGGACTAGGGCAGAGTAGAAATGCCGTGAGTTATAAAATCAGGTTTTATGACTTTCTTGACCTGTCTGCTAATAAATATTTGTACATTTTGTAGACTTAGTTTAATATTTGTTTTGTAACAAACCATTGGTACAGCCCCCTATCTCTGACTAGCAGAAATTATCAATATTTTAAATCCTAAAAAGTTGTCATTTGCTAACCAGAATGTCCACTTAATTTATTTTCTTAGAAGATGTACTGCCTGGGTTCAACCCCTTCTTTCTGTCACTCCAATTTTCTCACTTTTAAAGTGTTATTTTACCAAAATGTTTTATTGTATTATGGGTACTTTGTTGGGGAAAAAAAAGGCAAAATGCAGATTAAAGAAAAAGAAACTATTTTGTGTATATTGATCTTATCCCCAACCTCACTAGGAATTCAGATCACTGAAGGCAGGAATCTGTCTTCTCATGATACGCTCAAACAGGACAATTGTGAATTTTGAAAATCCAACAAAATTTTCAAAGTAGATTTACTAAACCTACACGTGATCTATGATGTGTCTCATCTGTCCATCCTTCATTTTACTTGCAACCTCTAACTTGCTGCATCCCAAGCCCGTTTGTTCTCATTGTAGTCTTATCAATAAACTCTGAGAATATAAAGAGAACTATGAAGGTTTTAGTGGAGAATGGGAATTATTTGCAATGACTCAACATATGTGTCTATTTCAGAGTTCCTTTCTATATTCCGGTTGCTTAGATTGTCAAGACATTCTACTCACTGTATTAAAGACTTGTTTTATTGTTCTGTCCTTTTACTCAAGGCTGACATTGGGATGGAACCCAGATGTCCCACTTCCCCTCATCTACTGCTCTCAGCTTCTATCCAGCAGAAAGTTTGGTTTCACAACACTCTTGAGTTGGACCCTGCTGGAGTAATCTCGAGCTTTGTCATTCCCAACCCCTCTAAGGACCACACCTACCATCGCCCCAGTTTTACACGGGCTCTTTATCAGAGGAAAACTACTGGGGTGAGGAGGGAAAAACAGCCCTTGGAGTACTGCTATGAAAAAAATAAGAAAACGCACAAAATACAAACATCATAATTGCTTCTAAATATACTCTTGGTAGATGAAGCCCAAGCTGAGTTGGCTTAGCAGTGAATTATGTGTACGTTCACCTAGTAGTAATTCACACGCTTCTCCATTTGGAGATCCTCTGGACCACAGAAATAGATGGAATAACAGAAGCACAATGACCTAAGCAAGTACATGCTCAAAAACCACTGCCAAAGTACCATTGGAGTAAGTGAGTGTTATATGCATTGTGGCCACAAGATGGCACTATGCATGCAGCAAAGGAATCAAAAGTCGATCAGTATCAAAACTACGAGGGAAAAAATTAAGCAGTTTAATAAATTCATTAGCAATGCAAACTCACAAAGACCAATACCTGCCTTTGCTAACTGTGCTCCTCCCAGATAAAGTGTGATCTGCTTCAGGATTACCTGGGAAACGAGGTCCAGATTATGGAAGTCTGATGAAACCTGTAGGCTCCTTTGGTGTCGAAATACGCAGTGTCTTTTCCGAAGATAAGTCAGGAGGCTTCGGTCCTATTAAAAATGCTGCACTTTGGGGCTTCCCTGGTGGCGCAGTGGTTGAGAGTCCGCCTGCCGATGCAGGGGACACGGGTTCGTGCCCCGGTCCGGGAAGATCCCACATGCCGCGGAGCAGCTGGGCCCGTGAGCCATGGCCGCTGAGCCTGCGCGTCCGGAGCCTGTTGCTCCACAACGGGAGAGGCCACAACAGTGAGAGGCCTGCGTACCGCAAAAAAAAAAAAAAAAAAAATGCTGCACTTTGGAGGATGGATTGGCCCATGGATTTACAAATAACGGACTTAGCCCGATGTGGGCTAATTTTAAGAAAAGATGACTTTTTCTGCAAAACGAGATTTAATTAAACCAACATTTGCTGTCTTCTCACTGTGGGCAGAGCACTGTTTAGTGCCTTAAAGTTTATTCAAAGGTGAGTAAGACCCAGCCTTTGCCCTTCAGGGGCCCACACAATAGTGCAGGTGGTAGTCACAAACACCTTATTCCGAAAACCAAGACGGCTTGTACTAAACAAGACATCAAAGATAGAAAACGCCGAGGCTGCTGGGCGAGATTAATTCCCCTTTGAGGTTGTGGAGATGGGAATACCTAAGGAGACTTCTTAGAGAGCCGGGCTTTTCATGAAAAGTGAAGATTAAGTAAACAGGGATCAGCTGGATCAGAGGCTCACCTCACAGGGCTGCGGGTAGCTAGTGTTTGGGAAATGACATGCAGAGGACGCAGCAGAAGGTATGGATGGAGGGTACGTACAGATCGAAGGTGAAGGGACCGGACTCTATGCAACCGAGAGTCACGTGACATTTCTGAGCAGGACAATCTTATGATCAGGGTTTAGAAAGAGCCCCCAGGTTGTAGTGGGGGATGGTCTGCAGGTGGGAAATACTAAAGCAAGGGGGGGGGGAGTTAAAAATAACTCCAACCCATGGGAACCTCAAACAGTAACCTTTTCTTCTCTGATGTTCATTGATTTTTCCATGTATTCCTGTGCCTCTTTCCTTGGGGTAAAGTAAAGTTTAAATGTTATGTCAACAAGGTCACTGAACCAACAGAGAGGCCAGATGTAATTATAGCAAAAATGTTTTCCTAAACGAAATCGGGAGATTGCACTTAACAAAAGATTTTCTTTCCTGATTTGTGAATATATTCATATACAAAGCCTTACAAAGTTAAGCAATCCAAATAACACTGAGTTATTTACTTAATGAATCCGTAAACATTTAAAAATAATGAAAGTACTTGCAGTTAGACTATTCCAGAAAATCATTGACCTGTGTTTGTCCCCATGACAGTTTGGGTTTTCTTTGGTCTCCCTTATGAAACTGTAAGCTTCCTGAGCCAGGTACTTTGTCTTTGTTTATTCTTGTACCCTTAGTACATAACACACTGCTTTATAGATTACAGGTACTCAATTGTTTTTTGTTGCTGTTGCATTGACCTTAAATTAAACTGAGTACTATTGAAATTAATTGAATGGCATTCCTTGCCTCACCAGGTATTTAGCCAACATTCTATTGGGAAACTTCAAACAGGCAGAGAATTTGAAAGAATTTTCAGAGAATACCCATATTCCCATCACCAAATTCCACCATTAATATTTTACTAATTCTTTCTTTATCACATATCTATCTACCTACCCATTTCTCTATCCATCCATCAATCCATCTTATTTTTTAATCAATTTCAAAGTAAATTATAGCCATAAGTACACTTCCCCCTAAATTTCTCAGCGTGCATATCTTTAGAGTTCAAGACTTGTTTACATTTTTTCCCTCTGAGTTAAAATTACAGACAATGTAATGTACCAATTTTAAGTGTGCATTTGCTAAGTTTTGACAAATGCCTACACCTGTGCAACTCAAACCCCTTTCAAGATGTAGAAATTATCACAACAAAAATACTAATGCCTCTTCCTACCGAGGCCCCACTCCCAACCCAGAGGCAACAACTTTTTCTATTATTTTTTAAATTTTTTTAGTTTTGCCTCTTTATAACTTCATGTAAATTGGAGTCGTATATTTGGTACTTTGGGGGATAAGTCTTTTTTCATTCAGAATAATGCTTTTGAGATTCACCTGTGTTGTGTGTATCAGTAATACATTTCTTTTCGTCGGCAGTAGTGGTCTATCATATAATCATGTCAAAGTTGGTTATCCATTCTCATTTTGATGGACACCTGGGCTGTTTTCCAATTCTGTGTTATCAGGAATAAAGTTACTATGAACATTCTTGTTCAGGTGTTTGCAGCCGTATGTTTTCATTTCTCTGGGGCAAATAACTAGGATTGCAATTGCCGGTCACGGGGTAAATGTTTAGATATTTTCAGGAGCTCCTTTTTACAAAATGCTTGGCAATTCTCCCCCCTGGTTTGACAACCTAAGAGAAACCTTGAGTAAGAGCACCCATACAAGCTCACTGAATGCTATACACCTCACTCAAAACTCCAGAACATCAGAGGGGTCCTTCCACTCCATGTGATACACACCAGCTATAGACCAAATGTTTGTGTCCTCCCAAAATTTCAAACTAACTCCCAATGTAATGGTTTTAGGAGGTGGGGGCTTTGGGAGGTGATTAGGTCATGAGGATGAAGCCCTCATGAATGGGATTAGTGCCCTTGAGACCCCAGAGAGCTCCCTCAACCCTTCCACCATGTGAAGACTCAGTCTGTGAACCAGGAAGGGGGCTCTCACCAGACACTGAATATGCTGGCACCTTGATCTTGGACGTCCAAGCCTCCAGATCTGTGAGAAATTAATTTGTTCTTATAATTTGTTTATAAGCCTCCCAGTCTATGGTGTTCTGTTATAGCAGCTCAAATAGACTGTCAATACACACACACACACACACACACACACACACACACACACACACACACACACACACAGAACTGAAAGCTGATTAGATGACAGAGGGATGCTTAGCCCGAGAGTAGCCACCTATAGGGTGTCTAGAAGCCGAAAAGATAAGATGGATTCAAAGATCTGCTCACAAAGCCATGATGGTGAGTAACTGGTCCAGTTAATTCCTTTCTCTGCGAATTTGAAATGGAGACACTGGAAAGAAGCATTTAGTTAAAAGTGGACACAGAAGGAAAAAGAGACAAACAAAGCACTCTTCCAATTCTTTGAAAGCAGCTAAATCGGTGGTTAAAGAGATAAATGGGGATTCTTGCTTTTCTAAGATATGAGCTTTTTCATCCGGGAGTTTCCCTTGCAAATGAACAGGAATAATCTAGAGAATTCTCAGAAAGGGTAGTATTGATATAATCCACCTCATTATTGCTAAAGCAGGATTTAAATTCTTAAAAATTAGGAAAACTGGCTTAGGGATCCACCTACCCTAGCCACAGACAATAGCTCAGTTGAAAAGGAAATAAAGGCAATGATCAAGAGGAATATTCTCTCTCTTCACTTCTGTCTCTCTGTCTCTGTCTCTCTTTCTTTCTTTCTTTCTTTCTCTCTCTCTCTCTCTCTCTATGTGTGTGTGTGTCTCCAGTAATGTTTGGTCATAAGTATAAATCAGGGGGTTAGAAAAAAGCAGCAGAGAAATATAAAAGAAGTAAAAGGAACGCAGAGGGAAACAAATTCTCCAGGTCTTCCCCCCTCCAGCTCTAACACCCTGGTAACGGGTATGAGTGACCTCTGCTACCAGGCACTTCCTGTGACACTGCCAGTGACCCATCAAAAGATAATCGGATTCAGCAGCTAAGTTTCTGAGATTTCACCTCAGGAGATAATCTTACAATGAGGCCCAGATGTGTGTAGAAGGATGTTCATCACAGTGTTGTTTATCATGCAAACATTATAAATTAAAAGTCAGCTCTGTGCAGTGCCACCTGTAGATTAATGAGATACTTTAAAGTTAAAAAATGGTGCTATTTCTAAATTACTTTCAGTAATTGCAAGAATACAAGGGAACATGGAATCGGTATTTCCACGGCTCCATCCAAACTTCGTGACAGTGTGTGTCAGCTACAGCGGGCTTAATGGCCCACTTTTCATATGAGCAAACCAAAGGGTGTGGCCCCGTGTACAGGCTGCTGGGCAAAGCTTTCACATGCGGTGACCTTCGCCCCTGGGTGGTCCACACTCCGATCAAAACTTGTAACTGCAGTCAGTCTTTAAGAGAAGAAAATAAATGCGCATTTCACTTTGGAATAATAGTACTCTGAAGCCACAGAGAGACACTGATACATGACAATGGCGGTGGTAGTAATAACAGTATCCAGTATTTACCGGGTACTTTCTTTGGGCAGACACGATGTTAATTAAGCAGTTCTCATACTAATCTATTTTTATCCTCTAGAGATACATCCTATTTTTTCTCCCATTTTATGGATGAGTAAGCTGATGGTTAGTGCAGTTACACAATATGTAAATAAAGCTAGATGATCCATTTCATGCCTTCTGCGTCATCAGAGGTTTAGCCCAAGCTAAAGAAATGATGACAGGAGGAAGAGAAAGTCAAGTAAGGGGCACTTCAGGACTGCAGAAATCTGTTTATTGCACCTTCCCATCTTTGGGTTTTTTGGGACAGAGAGGGGCTCTTTAAAAACAATTCAAGAGCCAAAGACGCAGGAAAGGGGTTTTTCCCCTCAAATACTCTATTTTTCATCATTACAAACAAAAGCACAAGGCAGAAGTTTCCATGCATCTGTGATCTATGAGGGTTAATCCTCTTTAGCTATCACTTAGCAACAGGGTAACAAATGGAGGTTGGCATCCCCAGGCTGATCAGCATTTTTTTTTTTTAGTCAAAAAAGATCAGAGTTATTACAAAATACAGCCAACAACCCTGAGGCTTACAGGCGTTTTAAAGGTCAGGCAAAATTGTTGTCGGTTTGCTTTGAGTTTTTTTCCTTCACTGCAAAATAAGTCTTCTTTGTTTTTTTGGCTTATAAAATGCATATAGTCTTTGAAAGAGACCAGAGTCTGGGCTGTGGGGAGAGTCCCCAGCTCGCTTAGTCACTGAACCGCTGGGAGGTCTTGTGCCCATTACTCAGCCTCTGCAACGTCTCAGCTTTCTACATCCACAGAAATCCCCACCAGCCCACGATAGTTAAGATCAGGGGTGAAATGCTCTGAAGCCTCCAAAAAAATTGTCAAGACTCGATTTCAGCGGTGAAGAAAAGAGCAATGATTTGCAATAAGTGAGGAAAACACATTCACAGTCTCAGGGCTGAAATGAGCTTGGAAGGTCAGCTAGACCTAGCCTCCCATTCAGAGGCACCTCCTGACCAATGAAAGTAGGAAAGTGGGTGTGGGTGGGCTCCATTGTTCTTTGTTATCCACTCCCATTCACAGCTTCTGTGTCAGGAAGTTCTTCCCTAAGTCTCACTGGAATCCCTCATGGAACTGGTTCAAGCTAATCCCTTCTTATACTCTTTATAATGGAAGCATCTATTTTTCTTATGATTTTCCTTAGTCTTTTATTAATTTGACAGGCATCATGAATTCACATGGACCTGTCTCTTCTCCAGGTTCAATTTTTCAATCATTCATTAGAAAGACATTTACCGGGCCTGGCACTAGACTAAATCCTGGACATACAAAGATCCTTACAACACGGTCCTCACTGGCGAGGAGCTTATGGTCTCCTGCGGTGACGCAGATACTTAATGAAATAATGGCAGCAGACTCTGCTGTGTGAACTTCGGGAGTGTTCTGTTTTTGAAACTTTGCATTTTAATGAGCGACCATTCAAAACCACCTTAACTTTTCCATGTCAAAGTTTCAGCTCTCTCTCTCTCTCTATATATATATATATTTTTTTTTTTTTTTTTCTTTTTTTTGCGGTATGCGGGCCTCTCACTGTTGTGGCCTCTCCCGTTGCGGAGCACAGGCTCCGGACGCGCAGGCTCAGCGGCCATGGCTCACGGGCCCAGCCGCCCCGCAGCACGTGGGATCTTCCCGGACCGGGGCGCGAACCCGTGTCCCCTGCATCGGCAGGCGGACTCTCAACCACGGCGCCACCAGGGAAGCCCCCCAGCTCTATTTTTATCACTAAAATCCAATTATTTCTTAATTTCCACTGGGAGAGGGAGGGACGGGGCCGCCATAGCAGATGGGCACGCCCTCTAGGGTCAAAATGAGATAAAATGAACGTCAAACTGTGTCCAGTTCCGTCGTACGTGTATGGAGTGGCAGTAAATTAATATCTCTCCTGGATTTAAGGTACCATAAATTATAAGATGGACCCTTTGCTTCAATAAGAGAACAAAGAGGCCAGAAATGGGAGTGAGTACGACAACATATACACCCTCTGGATTCTAGAAACCCAGGGGGAGTGCAAGGAGATACAGTGGTGCATTTTTACTGTTTTCCTTTCTGGCTGTTGCCGGTTAATGATGCGTCATGAATGTAGCTAATGATGGATTGCAGAGCACCAAGTACCTGCTGACTATTTCACAAGTCATCCTGCGGAAGGGACGTCATGGCCCCCATTTAACACCTGGGGAAAGAGAGGCTCAAAGCAAGAATCTACCTCGACCTTAGACCCAGGATTTAAACTCAGGACGTTAACTTACAAAGTCCACGATTCTTCCACTCTCCTGAGCTTCTTTCTGCTCTTCCCCCAAATCCTGGGGCTTCCTGCCTGCTCTCCTTGAAGCCTCTCCCCAGCATGAGCACGAGGTAAGTTTCCTGTGGGCTCCGTTTCAGGGTCATTTCACTCCATCCCCACTCCTGGGGAATGTCCTCGAGTCTGTCAGCTCCAGGAACCTACCTCAGAAACATGCATCTCAAGTCCCCGCTTTCCCAGGCATGTCTCCATCCCCACTGCATCTACTCTTCAACATTCTGGAGACTGGAAACCTCTTCCCTGCTAGTGGATTCTCCCTAAACTTCTAGACACTCCCTAAATGGTTCTGATAGTGCCCTGATTCCCACACAGCCTAGGCGTGGAATTCAGGAAACCAGCAGTGTCCAAGTGGGGGCATGTGGAGATGCTAAGAGCATGGGTGAGCCAGTGGAGAGCTGGGGTCAGGAGACAAGGACAGAGAGACCAGGCAAATGTCAGGGGCCTTGGGGGACTTCCCTGGCAGTCCAGTGGTTAAGACTCCACGCTTCCAATGCAGGGGGCGTGGGTTCAATCCCTGGCTGGGGAACTAGCATCCCACAGGCCACATGTTGCAGCCAAAAAACCCAAAAAACCCACAATGTCAGGGGCCTTGGAATCCAGCAGAAGATTCCAGCACATTGGCCCGAAGGACCATATGGAATTAGCCACATCTCAAGGGAGAGCAGTACAGGGCCTCCAGGGACAGCCTGGCTATACCACCGTGGAGATCAACATGCCGAGAGAGGGCCATCCCACCAGGAGTATGGGTGTTTTCCCTCGTGCCCAGGGACAGGGCACCCAGGAGAAAGAGGAGGGAGGGAGATGCAAAACAGTTTAAGTTAACCCAGAAAATGAGTGTTTTAAACTATAAGAGACAGGATTTCCTTAATTTGGCAAGTTTAAGTAGCATCCCACATCCTCTTATCCTGGGGAGAGATGGGGGCACCAAACATGGCTTAGAGAAAAATAAATGAAGGCCAGCTTTGTGCACGTTTGAGTAGCATGTGTCTCATCCAGGCTGTGTTATGAGAGGAGAGTTGCCATGGGTGCTGTGGGATAAGATTTAGCCTAGGGAGTGGACCTGACACTACTGTGGGAGGAGCTCGGAAAGCAAGAAACTGGAAGGAAAAGTGAGACAATCAGAGAAAACGCCCTGTCCAGGCCTCGTGAAGCGCTGGCTGGGTGGGCTGACCAGAGCTTGCCAAGCTGACCAGAGCTGGCCAAGTGCTGGTCGGTCAGTGAAGAGAACAGCAGTAGGGTTGCTTGTGTGGTGAAGAGGGGCACTGCAGATCCCCAGCCACGTGGCTGGTGCCAGATTGTCGTTCAGCTGGGCCAACAATCAGGAAGAAGAGCTGCACACCGGAGGGAGGCAGCAAGGACAGGCTGAAGCCACTGGACACCACCCATCCGTCTGCCACCATATCAGCCTGCAAAGAGCCTCAGAGCAAACCAGCCACGACTCCCCGGCTGCCTCTCAAATCTCATGCAGGTGTCTCTGTTGGCCAACTCTCACTCAGACCATAGAGGGAAGGGGACGCTGGAACACATAGGGGATTCTGTTCCTCAAGCAAAAATGTGGCCATTGAACAATCCAGTACACTGCGTATACATTTCCATCCTGCTACGGAATAGCTTGAAGCTTACTAGACACATGCGCACAGAGCAGCGTCAAATGAAATCGGTGGAATTCAGAGAAAGCCAGGACAAAAGCTGACACGGAGGGCGGATCTGATACTAAAAATCATGTCGTAGATGGAATATCTGTCACGTGGTAGCTGGCGTGTGACAGATTCTCTGACGAGCAATATAGTGCATGACCCACACATGTTCCATTCCTGATACCAACACTTCCGCAAAAACCTTCACTCTTCCTTAGCAGAGAGTTCTCGACCTGGTCCTGCTGTCTCCAATTACTCCACAAACAGCAGCAGGATATGGGAAACAAGAGGATAGGAAACACCGGCTTCCTGTTTGGCTCACGTTTAGGCTTCTCAAGAATAATTTGGGTGCATCTATAACTCCTCTCTCAACCAGGATGGAGCACAATCAAATGGGTTGGCTGAGATGTGAATTAGCCATGTGGCTGAACTTTATATCTTCTGAAAGAGACCTAAAAGACCCCAGGGCGTGAAAACGCTGCAGCCGGCACTGTCTGCAGAATTACAATTGCCACTCCTTGGACCGGCTTCTTTCCTGGCTGATAAAAGCCGAAAATGCCAGACACCAGCTTTACTGCCCTGCCTTGTGGCCAGGTCCTGAGCTTGCGGCTCCATCCTGGCCAACAGGCTCAGAGGGAAAGTCATGGGAAGGCTTTTCCTCCCAATCAGCAGAAATGCCCTTCTTCTCCTCAGGTTTCTGTTGTCTGAAGACACGATGGGGACAGCCAGTGGGTGGGTGACAGCCCTCAGGGAAAGCCAAGCAAGTGGCAGAGAAGCTGGGCCCAGAGCGGTGTTGAGGCAACCTGCATTCACCTACGTCTGACCCCTTGTAGGCGAGCAGAGAAGCATGTGTGCTCCGGCCACCCTTGTTCAGGTGTCCCATTCCACACAGACTCACCCCCAAGCTTGATACCATCTGAACATTCCCAGTTTTGCAAGGAATCCACTGCCTTTCACAGACTGAACTAGGACATCCGAGCAAGCCTACGAGGGGCCACACACAAAGGCCCCAGTGGCCTGCTCTGGGCCTCCAGGCTTTCCTCTCATTCTTCTGGTCAGATTCTGCTGACTCCTGGCTTTGCTGCTTTCTCTTGCCAAAAGATTTGCTGGCCAGCTAGTCTTTTACATCGGTCATAGGCCTTAGGGGTGTTAACACATGTTGACCTTTGTTCTACTTCTGAATACTTCCAGCTCTTGCCCAGGGCATCCTTGCACCCCAGGTAACCTCATGCCCCGGGCCTGATACTTCCAGGCTGGGCCACCCCACACCCACTGAACCTGTCTCACTCCTCCATCCACAGGCAGCAAAAGGGTAAATGGAGACCATGGGGTTTGGCCCAGAGGATTGTGTGTGGGAAAGCCTTGTGGGATTTTTCTAGATTTACAATATACTTTCCCCTATGTGATTCCTTACAGTTGAATGTATGTCCACCAGAAAAGAAGGAACTTTGAAGATCAGGTATAGTACCAAGAAGAAATCAATGCCCCGAGAGGAATAATATCAAATTCATTAGAGTCTTAGACATTCTTCTGTATCAACTCTAATCAAGTATTTGTTTGCATGGCGGTCTTCTGCAGTAATTATTGCAGCAATACTGATACCTATCAATGGATACTACATTCAATAAATAATTCTTATCCTACTTTGTGCTAGAGGCTGTCATTATCGATATAGAGAATGTAATCAAATTTTCACGGTAGGCACAGGTGAGAATTTCACTGCCACCTATTGCAAAGCTAAACACTAATTTCAGCCATTATTTATAAATTATAAGTAAGGCATCCAATTGGCCTTGAGTTTGTGCATACATGTACTTCACAATACAAAGTAAACAGGATCTTGAGGCAAGAATTTTGTTAATCACCCTTCTTGGTTGAGGACCTCAGTCTTGGCTTCAGCTCTGACATTAAATACATTTGGACACTCACTATTCTGACGTCCTTATCTATGCAGAGAACAGGCCCAGGCCATCAAGCATTTTCCCGTCACCTGTATTGAACCTGTTCCTGACATAGGGTGGCAGCTTGGGCAGGTAGCTTTGCCAAGGGTTATATGCGGCCTCTTGGCCCCAGGAATCAGTATCAGGCCATTCTGAGTGCTGCCCCTTCACCTGGGCCCACTTCCCACTGGCCACAACCCTGTCCCCTCCCTCTACTCCACCTCTAATTGGGGTCCTTTATGTATTTATTTCCAAGTGCTAAGCTGTACCTGGACACCCAGGCTTATAAGTGTGGACACATATATGAGTGCACTTTCACATGTGGTTTATTAGAAAATATGCATGTCCCCAGGGCTCTTTTATCAGTAACACTAAAAAGAGTCTGCCTCGGTGCTGTTTACAACAGCCAAGACATGGAAGAAACCTAAATGTCCATCGACAGAGGAATGGATAAAGAAGATGTGATACATATATACAATGGAATATTACTCAGCCATGAAAAAGAATGAGATAATGCCATTTGCAACAACAGGGATGGACCTAGAGATTATCCTACTAAGTGAACTAAGTCAGACAGAGAAAGACAAATATATCACTTATATGTGGAATCTTTAAAAAAAATGATACAAATGAACTTATTTATGAAACAGAAACAGTCTCACAGATCTCAAAATCAAACTTACGGTTACCAGAGAAGAAACGTGAGGGGAAGTGATAAATTAGGAGATTGAGATTAACATGTACACACTACTATAAATAAAATAGATTACTAATAAGGACCTACTGTAGAGCACAGGGAACGTTGCTCAATATTCTGTAATAACCTATATGGGAAAAGAATCTGAAAAAGAATGGATATATATATGTATAACTGATTCACTCTGCTGTACACCTGAAACTAACACAACGTTGTAAGTCAACTGAATGCCAATAAAAATTAAAAAAAGAAAAATAAGGCATCTTTGATATGAAAAAACAGGGTCTACCTCATTTTATTTTTCCCTCCTCTCACCTCAATCCCTTCCTTATTTCCAACGTTAGCAACTAAAGAAAGGGGTATTTTAATTCCATCACCCAAAAAATTCATTCCCAAATGACTGCAGGAACATATTTTTATTTTCATTTAAAGTTTTGACTAAGGTTACCAAAAAGAATGGAAAGTAATAATAAAATGAAAAGCCTAATGGCTTGAAACAAAACATAGTGCCGTCACTAGCATGGCTATCCAGAGGATTTTCTACGGGGCTCTCTTTTACGGAAGCAAATAAAGGTGAGAGGGAAAGAAATGGGTGTGTAAAAATAGAAGCAAACAGAACATGAGAATTTTGCGAGTCTCAGTCCACAAGTAGAAGGAAGGGACGGGGCTGAGTCAGCAGGGTGATTGGGAAACGTGTGACAGTCTCCACAGCCCCTTTGCCTAAATAGTAACAGGACAACATTAAAATTCGGGTACTTCCCCCTTGGTCTACGTGTGGTCTAATGGTTCTCACATCTGCTCTCCTAAACCTGAGTTATACTCCGGAGAGCATTAGCTGTTGAGAAACTGTTCTTTCCTGAGTCAACTTTAGAAGAAGGAACAATAGGGTTGTTAAGTCCCGAAGAATCATGCCTGTGACCAAGCTTAGGCCCCAGTTTAGTCATGAATTGACTGCAACATTCCAGAACCCTCTATGTGAACCTCGTATTGGTTAAGACTCCATGGTTGCTGATTGCTTCTGAGAGTGATAAGTTCCCCTAAGTCTAATCAAATCTGGGGGCCCCGGGGACATTGTGTGAACTTAGGGTGTGAGAGGTTCCCAGGCTTCAGAGTTCTGTTAGTTATATGATATGGATTGTTCCTCTTTAAATAAGAAAACACGTGCTTGGGGAACCGAGGAATCCCTGTGTGTTATTAGATGAAGTAAACCAGATTAAAATAAATAAATGTAATTGGAGAAGTTGAGATTATTCTTAAAGCTCAGCCAATCATTCTAGCTGCCAATCAGAAACCATTTCTACCACACAAAATCCTGCACACGGATGTGTATAGCAGCTTTATTCATAATTGCCCAAATGCGGAAGCAACCAAGATGTCCTCCAGTAGGTGAATGGCTAAACCAACTGTGGTACATCCAGACAAAGGAACGTCATTCAGCCATAAAGCGAAATGAACTATCAAGTCATGAAAAGACATGGAGGAAATTTAAACACATATTACTAAGTGAAAGAAGCCAATCTGAAAAGCTGTGTATCGTATGGTTCCCGCTATATGGCATTCAGGAGAAGGCAAAACTACGGAGACAGTTAAAAGATCAGGTGTTACTCAGGCCTGGGGGGAAGAGGGATGAATAGGCAGAGCACAGAGGATTTTTAGGGCAGTGAAACTATTCTGTGTGACCCTGCAGTGGTGGATACATGTCGCTGCATTTGTCAAAACCATAGAATGTACAACACAAAGAGTGACTCCTAACGTAAACAATTAGTTCATAATAATGTATCAGATTGTACCCATCAATTGTAACAAATGTGCCCTGCTAATGCAAGATGTTACTAATAGGGGAAATTGTGGGGGGGGGGGGAGTTTGAGGGGCATGTGTGGGATTCTCTGTACTCTGTACTCATTCCCTGTACTCATTTTTTTGTAAACCTAAAACTGCTCTAAAAGTACTCTATTTTTAAAAAAACATTCCTAGGTGTTTCCCTATAGATAATGCTCTTGTGGATTTAGTTAAAAGCCTTTCTTGATCTCAGAGAACACATCGTAACCTTGAGGTAGACTGTCCCATTCAGGGTGTTGGAAAGAATCCTTGCGCAGGAAAAAGGTGGAGCCTATCTCAGTATCAGCTCTAGTTTCCTCACTGAAGATTTGTATGGCCTTGAGTGATCTGGTATAGGTCAACTGCCCACATTTTTCTCCATTTCTCATCTATAAAATGTAGATTAAAAAAAGTAACTCTCTCACAAGGCTGTCATAAGGATTCGCTGCACATTGCCTAGCTCACCACAAGCCCTCCATAGATGCCTGCTGGATGTTACTCTATGCACCCTGCCACAAGCATCTCATTGAACCTCCATTGTTTAATCTGTAAAGTGGGAATTTGTACTGGGGACTACAAAGGTGCCTTCCAGGCCAGGAAGTCTAGGTTTCTACAATTAAGGTCTGGCTGAAGGAAGACAATACAGTGAAACTAGGTGTTACTAGAAGCTGTTGAAGAGGAAAAAAGGAAAACAACAGACATGCACTGAGAGCAGGTTCTTGGTTAAGCCAGTGCTTTCCATACCTAGTTTCCTTCGATTCTCCCCAAGCCCCCTCAATCCCCTCCACTCACCCAGAGGGTGGTAAAGGCAGGATTTGAACACAGGTCTGTCTGACCCACAACCCATGTTCTTTCCTCGACTCCATGCTACCCTTATGTAAATACTTCCCCACCTCATCTTCTACTTGGGACAGAAGGAGACATCAAAATGCTGGGAACAACTTAACAATACAGTGTGATTGCCTAAGGAGATTTTCTCTGCAAGAACAAAGCATAATGACTCCTGCTAACAAATGAGAGAAATCCCAGAGGGAAGTAGAGATATGAATACCTAAGAAGGTTCACAGCCACAATGTCACCCCAGCAAGACAGCACTGAATGAGAGTCTGTCCTGTCTTTTTTGAGAAGAGGTGTATGTTCTGAGTGCCTCTCAGCCCTGCTTTCCTGCTGATCCAGCGGCTCCAGCCCTAGAGCTAAGAGGAAACAGCGATGAGAAGACCAATTTTCCTGAGTCGTAATGGCGAGACATGTCTCCCTTGTGTAGACATCATTTCCCTCGTAGTTACTGGCTTTCACTGGCCCAATTTGGCCCCTGCAGCCTGTGTAAGCCCTGAAATTGCAACCCTTATACATTCAAGTCCAGATTATCCTTCTTAAAGGGAATCAACCATTGTTGAAATCCCCAGGTAATCCCCCAACCTCATTTGCACCATTTTTTTATACTGCTTTCCCAGAAAGCCCAAGTTCTAAATTGAAAGAACAAGCAAAGAGAGGTTGATGGCTTTGAATGTCAAGTCTAAGCCAAGAAGCCAACCAAACGTGGTACCAGGGCCCCAAGGAGTTCCCATATTCCCCAAGAGCTCCCAACTCTCAAGCCCATTCCTCTTCAGAAAGTCACAGACCTGTGCTTACAGCCCCAGAAGAAGCAAGGAGGCCAAGCTGGAGGAAGCAGGTGCAGTGCAGCCCCCTCCCAGGGGGGGAGTCCAGGTCAGAACACAGGCTGGCTGCCTCCGAAGTTTGGATCTTAATCTCTGATTTAAAAGCATCCAGTGCAATAACTATAGGGCAAAACCAGGAAATAACTAATAAGAAAGAACCAGAGTGGTTTCCAGAGCAATTATGCCTGAGGGTCCTAAACACTGAGCAGACAGCCTGGGGACTTTGGGCCAGGATGGTCCGCCATGTCCCTCTCCCCAGGATCCCACCTTAATCTGGTCCCCAGCTAAAGCCGGAAGCACATGGTGGCTGACTCAATATACCCTTGTGTGGGAGAGTTACCTGCCCTGACTCTCTGCTAGAGGTAGTAGCCAGCCACAAAACAGAGACACTGAGCTAGCAGGATGGACAAGAGGTGGGTGTGAGAGAGGAGGGGGAAAGTGAGGAGGGAGAGGAAGGAAAGCCGGGATAGTGAAGATGGGGTCTAGATCGGCAAAGATTCATGGAAACGTCAGGATCGAAAGCCTGTCTTTCTTCTCTCCTCCCCCAGCAAAAAACTACTCCCCTCCACAGTCTTCGTCACAGCCACAACCCCACAATGGCACCTGTCTTTCCCCCAAGCTTATGGGCAATTTCAGTCAGCATTGCCAGCCAAGCCCTTGATTACATGATTTCAAGCGTATAAATCTGTTTCCTCTCTCTCCTAGCAAGAGGTTTCAGTTGCTTGAGGACAAGATTATGTTTGAAACGTCCCTTGCAGCTAAGAGCTAGTACTGCAGGTAAAGACCCTCTCCGCAAGACGTGTGTTGACTCACTCATTGCACTGGCTCCCGCCAGCACCTGTCCTAGATGAAGGCTTTGGCAGAAGGATGCTCGAGAGTTCCCCCTGCAGGACCATCTGCAGATTCAGGGGCCTCATAGGTAATGACAATAGATAGGGCCTGCCAGCCCAACCATTAAAGGGGATTGACGTTGATATTTCATCCAGAAATAGATGGCTATTTTTCAAACACACACACACACACACACACACACACACACACACACACACTTGATTTATAAAATACAAAGTCATTTCAAGGCACTGCTGACCTCTTATTAACTGTATGTCATAGGGTTTTTTTCCTAAATAGGTAGGTATTAGAAGTTCAGGTCCAAGACATTTTTTTTACCTTAGAAAAAGAATTTCTACATCATATTAGAAGGGGTTGGAACACCTGAGCCACACACCAAACGCTGAAGCCTCCCCCAGTTCAGTCAGGCAACATGCTGCTCACCGGAGCCCAGGGTCCCGAGTCCCCATTTATGATCTCAACCTGCTGCAGTTAGTGCCTCTGAATGAATATTTTTTGAACCTGCCAAAGAAGCACTTCTGAATGCACAGAAGCCCAAAGCTCTGGGCAAAATTTAAATATTACTGATGCAGTTATCACCCTTGACCTGTTTGCAGGGAGCTGCAATCATACACAATCTAGAAACGTGATTGAAACACTTCTATTTTAGCTGACAATCAACAACAAAGTCCAGCTCCGACCCATCCCCCTCCCCAGGGCAGATAATTTAGAGCCCCATCCTGGAATTCCCTGGCGGTCCAGCGGTTAGGACTCCGTGTTTCCACTGCAGAGGGCACAGGTTCAATCCCTGATTGGGGAACTAAGATGCCACATGCCACTCGGCCAAAAAATTAAAAGTTTAAAAATTAAAAAAAAATAGGGCTTCCCTGGTGGCGCAGTGGTTGAGAGTTCGCCTGCCGATGCAGGGGACACGTGTTTGTGCCCCGGTCCGGGAGGATCCCACATGCCGCGGAGCGGCTGGGCCCGTGAGCCATGGCCGCTGAGCCTGCGCGTCCGGAGCCTGTGCTCCGCAACGGGAGAGGCCACAACAGTGAGAGGTCCGTGTACCGAAAAAAATAAATAAATAAAGATTAAAATAAAAAAATAAAAAAGAACAGAGCCCCATTCTTGCATGGCCAGGAGGAGGGGACCACGAAGCTTCCTCATATTTCCCAGCAGCCACAGAGGCAGCAGAGCTCCTCCCATTCCTTTGACCTACTTTACGACCTTGACTTTTACAAACTATCTGGCAAGATATCCATGTCACATAGTGAAGCCCACTGAAATAAATGGACATCACTCGAATGTCATGATTATTACTCACATTTCTACATGATTCATAATCCAAGAGGCAACTACTAAGTTAATAAATATCCAAATTCTGACAGGACTTCCATATTTTATGATGTCAACGTTTGCATTTGGGCAAAAAGGCAACAGGTCTTCAGTTGAGGTATGATATAGTGATTCGTAGCCTAAAAGAGGGGAACTGGAAACGGACAGCCATGGACTTGCAACAAACAGAGCCAAAGTTTAAATTGCTTAAACAAAATCAAGGCAGGCCAGCCAGCCCCAGACCCCATCCACCTCTACCGACTAGACCAGCATTTATGAATTACTATGTGTCAGTCACCATGCTGTGCTTCTTACCCATTATTGCATTCAACCCTCCCAGGCAGATTATGCTATTCTTATCACTGTTTAGCAGATAAAGACATTAAGCCTCAAGGGTAAGAAAACCCGGGTAAATCACCTCGTAGGCAGCAAAGTCGGACTCAAACCAAGATTTTCGGACTCCAAAGTTCATGCATTGTCTACTATGCTACGTTGCCTCTCAAATAAAATAGTATTTCTTTGCCGAGCAGCCCTCACAGCCAGGGTCGGTGTGGGCAGGTTTGGAGATGGCCCCAGTATAAGAAAGTGGGGAGATGCTTAGAAGGCTTTAAAAAAGCGGTGGCACAAAAATTCAAACCGTCTCCTTCACACATGCCCCAGCCAGGTTTTTAAATCCATATGCCCTCAACTGGCCCTGATAACAAAGAGATTTCAAAAACCAAATATGAGCAGACGTGTCCCACTTACTCAAATTTGTGACCTTCTTAAAAAATGGACAGAGTCCTCAGTTTGGGGTTCTAAGTACAGTTGCCATGTCTATAGCCCTTGAGGTCTCTAGGTGGAGGCCAAGTCAGAGAAGGACTCTGGGGATGGATGGGCATGGAGCCAGGCGGGCGCTTACCTGTCTCGGGAGCTGCCTTGAGCCCCACAGGGCCCCCAAGAATGGGGATAAGAGATTGGGAACGCTGTGAGCTGACTGCCACTGTGCAACTAGGAACACTGCTCTATTCTAACCAGCCAGCAGCAGTCCTTGTCTTCATGATGACTTTGGAGCTGTTCTCAGAACTAAGCAGTGGGGAGAAGGCTAAGTGGGGTTAAACATGACTCAGATAAAGCTATGGATAAATTTATTTTGTCTTTTATGAGAACATTTGTCCCAACTGAAGAATTACAGTGTTGGCATGAATATGCATTAAAAGAATAGAAGCTGAGTGTGTTCCAAGGGAGTTGCATTGACTATACAGGCAGCTGATGACATGGTTTCTTTCTCTAGAAGAATCAGCTCATTTTCAGAGTGACCTTGTAGTTTAAACTCTTGAAATGGAGAACATGATGAGCAACCTCCTCCACTGAATTCATAAGTAAATAACACACGGCAGCACTGAACCACTATCTGGGTAACCCTTTTGCTTGTCAAAATCCGGGTTGGTCACTGTTCATGCATCAGCCCTTCCAAGCTACTAATATCTGCAAATAGTTCTTTCTTTACAGGTTAAAAACTCCCTAATTCAATAGTAGCCACATGTCATAGATCATTTGCTTAGCCACTCTCAACAGAGAACTTGGGTATGGAGGCAAGGAAGTTCTTATTTGCTTCATAGACACCTGGTCAAATGGATTTGTTTCTGAGCAAGGTTAGGGGAAGGTAGCCATGTACCTGGTCACTAGCCAGCCTAGCCCTTTTAACGTGTCTAGCCAGCCCTGAACTCTGGTTAACTGAACCCATTGAGGATTTGTATTGTCTTTGTAGGTGTTCACAGAGCCCAAGAATACTATGACTCAAATTTGTGACCAACTGACCCCAAAATTTGACTCTTATATTAAAAATAAAACTAAGGGGCTTCCCTGGTGGTACAGTGGTTGAGAATCTGCCTGCTAATGCAGGGGACACGGGTTCGAGCCCTGATCTGGGAGGATCCCACATGCCGCGGAGCAACTAGGCCCGTGAGCCACAGCTACTGAGCCTGCGCGTCTGGAGCCTGTGCTCCGCAACAAGAGAGGCCACGATAGTGAAGAGGGCCGCGCACCGCAATGAAGAGTGGCCCCCGCTTGCCACAACTAGAGAAAGCCCTTGCACAGAAACGAAGACCCAACACAGCCAAAAATAAATATAAAAATAAATAAAAGATTACTATTTTAAAAATAAATAAATAAATAAAATAAAACTAAGGATCCAGGAGGTTAAGTAACTTGGCCAAGGTTACCCAGCTAGGAGGTGGTGGAGCTGTTAAAGAAACCAGTCTCTGGACTCCATGGCCCAACCTCACTCCTGTGCATGAGTTGATCCAAGACAATGGTTTTCAGACTTTCAGGCACATCAGAATCCCCTGGAGGCGTTGTTAAAACACAGATTGTTGGGCCCCACCCCCAGAGTTTCAGATTCAGTATTTCTGGGGTGGAACTCTAGAATTTACACTTCCTACTAAGTTCTTAGGGAATGTTGATACTGTTGGTCTGGAGCCAACACTTTAAGAACCACTGATCTAAGATGTGTGATAAGGAAGGAGAAATTGCTCCTTGGATCCCAAAGACACAACAGATTCATTCAAAAACTCAGAATAAAGCGTTTGTTCCAGTTTCCAGATCTGTTCTGGGCTAAGTAAGTTAGGTGAAATTGTCTTCTAGAATGCACATTTTGGAAGCAATGAAATGTCAGGGCAAAAGCCTTCTGCCCATCCTGCTGAACCATAGCAAAGGAGTTTGGGATTTGAGTCTGGAATCAATGAATGAAGAAATGAATCCTCAGACAAATGCAGAAGACAGATAGAGGCCCATGGAAAATAATCAGGATGAAGACGGCAGGTGAGCACAGGTGAGTGGGCAGGAAAACAAAGGTACTGGTCAGGGGCTAAAACGAGGAGCACTGAAGCTCAGACTCAGTCTGGCTCCATCTGGCATGTGTAATCAAGAACATGGAACAATGTTGGTGCAGCCCCTGTGGAAAACAGTATGGAGGTTTCTCCAAAAACTGAAAAGAGAGAACTACCATATGACCCAGCAATTCCACTCCTGGGTATCTATCTGAAAAAAATCCAAAAACATTAATTCAAAAAGATACATGCACCCCAATGTTCATAGCAGCATTATTTACAATCACCAAGATAATAGAAGTAACCTAAGTGTCCATCAACAGATGAAGAAGATGTGATACATACATACAATGGAATATTACTCAGCCTTAAAAAGGAACGAAATTTTGCCATTTGCAGCAACATGGATGGACTTGGAAGGTATTATGCTAAGTGAAATAAGTCAGACAGAGAAAGACAACTACTGTATGATACCATTTATATGTGGAATCTAAAAAATACAACAAACTAGTGAATATATAAAAAAAGAAGCAGACTCACAGATACAGAGAACAAACTAGTGGTTACCAGTGGGGAGAGGGAAGGGGAGAGGGGCAATACAGGGGAACGGGATTAAGAGGTACAAACTATGAGGTATAAAATAGGCTACAAGGATATATTGTACAATATGGGGAATATAGCCAATATTTTACAATAACTATAAATGGAGTCTAACCTTTAAAAATTGTGAATTCACCTGTAACATATTATACAGCTGTAACATATAATATTGTACAGCAAGTATACTTCAATTTAAAACATGTTTTTAAAAAAGAACATAGGAAAATGACAGTTAGATTGTTGATCTGCCATCAGAAATGCCAAAAGTTGGGTGTGAAGGGCAATGCAAGTTTTGGTTCACTGAGAGAGAAAGCAAAACCTACCTGCAACTGGAGGTGACTCTTCCTTCATTTACTGAATTATTTGGTCAGCATTTTTGGGGTGTTTCCTGTGTACCAGGCCCTACCATAACTAAAGACTAGGACACACAAAAAAATCAGAAGGCATTGCCTCTGTTCTCAAGGCACTAACGCTCCAGGAAAGAGAAGTTGTGAATACACAGCTCTGACAAATGGCATACATGTTTGAGGGAAAGAAGAAAGGTAACTTCTGCCTCGGAAAAATCTAGGTTTCAGGCTTCTCTTGTTCTTATCATCAACTAAATGTTACTTTACCCCAGAGTTCTATCCTCAGACTTCTTACTGTTAAAGTCTATCGGTGACTTCCAAATGCTGGATCCACCCCTCAGGCTCGGGACCCTGAATCTCCATCTCCAACCTGATTTCTCCCAAGCTCCATCTCCCAGGGTATCATTTCCAACTGTTATCAGGGCTTGGATGCCTGGATATCAACCCTTCAACCTCAACATGTCCAAAGCTAGATTCACTTTCTTTCATATTTCTAACTGAATAAGCCAATGAGTTTATCTTCTAAACAGCCTCCCAAGCTAAAGTACTTGAGTAGACCTTGGCTCTTTCCTCTCACCCATTTTCCGTTCGTGATGTCAGCAGAATCTCTTATTTCTACCTCCATCACTATTGCTCACCTGGTCTTTTCTCTCCATTACCATTATCTTCATCATCACTTCCCTGGGTTACTGAGACCACCTCCTCTCTGAAACCTCTGCCTCAAGTCTCACCTCTCCCTAGCGGGTTGCCTTTCACACACTAAGAAGACTCTGGGCAGCTCTGTTTGCTCCTTTGGGCAGTTAACAGGATGAGAAAGGGGTGAGGGCCCAGGGGTAGAATGTCACAGGATCTGTCCAAGGCCCAGCTAGTGTTTGAAGGACCATTGCTGTCAACAGAGATGGAGTAGAACCGAGTCTTGGCCATCTCTGAATGTCAGGCAAAGGACATTCGACTTTATTTAGCTGGCCATGGGGAGTGAGAGAAAGCTTTTGAAGAGAGATGTGATGTAATCAGAGGTATGCATTGAGAAGATTAATTTGGCAGTAGCTTATAGAAAAGATTATATGGAAAATAGATTAGCAGGAAGGAGACTAATTAAGACATACTTGCAAAAGACTATGTGATGATCAATGAAGGTTTGAATTCAGTTGGCAGCTATGGAAACAGAAAGTAAGAAATGGAGGAAATATTTTGGACATAGAAGTGCTATTACTTTTTGAAGTTTGGTGCCAAAGAGGGGGAGAATTCAAAAGTAACTCCTGAGGTCTTAGTCCTAACCAACCGAGCAGAGTAATGTCACTTGGAGAAAGAGTGATGGGGGAGGGGAGAAGGAGGGAGGTGATAGGCGATATGGGGCTCACATTTAGTCATGTTGTTGGAGGCCTTATTGGGATGCCCAGAGAGGCAGGAGATCAGGGGACAGATGAGTCAGGCCAGAAAATGGAGTTGGATGTTCTTACTCAGAGGATATAGAGCAGCTGTAGAGGAAAGGATCAAGATGAAAGGCTGCTGGGATACCTCTGGGTTTAGAGATGACAAGAACCTTTGGAGTAAAAACTATCTTGTAAGAGGGAAGTAGCAGGGAAACCAGACTGTCATCACTGCCGCGCGTGATAAGAAGGGAGAAGTGACTACTCTTTAGTGGTGATGGAAACGGAAGGATGGGAGGGAGGTGTCACATTGGGTGATGTGAGTTAGTTTTCAGGCATAAAGGAAGGAAAGAGGTGGGGAGAAGAGTAGGTAATGGATAATCTTAGAAGAAGACAAATTGATAAGATCAAGATCAAAGTGGGAACATTAGTCTAGAAAGGTGAAAAATGGGGGGGGGTGATTTAGAAAAAATCATGAACTCTCTCCTGAATGGGGGGATGAAAGCAGGAGGGTCACGGAATAGCTCATAGTAGAAATGAAGGTTAAAAGTTTAACACTAAATTAAAAATACCTAGAAATGGAAACAAGGAATCAGTAAGATTTGGATATGGATATAAGAATAATAGAGCTGAAATGAGGGTTACACAAGAATTAAATGAATTTTTTGAGGACATGATCAAGATAATTCTGTCACTTTTCCCTGAAGCAAGCTTAGCACATTGCCACCTTCCATAGGTGTCCTCCAATCAGATGGTGAGGGGACACTCGAATGGAGAAATGGCAGAAGATTAAGGAGAAGAGGTATCTAGGGTGCCTGGTGAGAGAGACACTGAAGACTGACCATGGGACACAGGCTGGGAGGGAAGGAAACACATCCCCAATGGGAGTGATGAGGGCTCCAGGGTTTCTTGGTAGATGGGAAATTTGGTACCACTAAAGAAAGCTCAAGGGAAATGCAGTCACTGGAGAGACCAGATTTCAGTTAAGATGAAGAGGTAGACAGAGCACTTGGGACACCAGCTAAGTGGAGTTTGGGCACAGGAGGATTGAAGTTTTCTGGAACTCAGTGGAAGGAATGGGCAGGGGTGTGATCTAAGTGGCAGTGAGCACGAGTGAACAGAAAAGCTGAAAAGGAAGAGAAGAGAGAGGAGTTTGCACCTGTAGGGATGCAGGAGAGCAAGACGATTTGTAGGTTAACCCCTTTTGCTCGTGTAGTAGGTCTCGAGGTCAAGTCAACTGGAAAAATCAATCATACTTCTGCATCTTTAAGTGATGAAGCAGATCGACCTAAGAATTCCCCCATTGTTACATTCTCACGGCCCAGTGGTCCAGGATGGCCTCTTCCAGGACACTAAGGACCTTGTTTTGGGAAAACATGGCTGCTGCTAGGACATCTGACTTGTGTTAAACTTGCATTTCTCCCTGGCCTCTGCCTTTAAATATTCAAATGACTGCTCTTTCCATAAATGAGAACTTCAGTTTACTTGGCTGTTGTTTTAGTTCACTGCCTTCTGTCTTTCTGTTGAGGAGCACCTGTCTAATCTTCTCAGGTTCTAAATACTGGAGAACCATCTACCACTACATCTTCAACACCCTATTCCTCTGGTCTCTGCCTGCTTAGCACTGTCTGTTGTATCCGTCCCTTCCTTCTAGGTGACACCACACCAGCCCGACTACTATTGTTGACATTGTAAGAGGGGCTTTTGCTAAGATCGGTGTCTCCTGGTGGACCCCAGCTGGCCATCTCCCTAGGGGGCATTTCCTGGGTGAATTTGCCAATTCACATGGGCTGACCAATGTCCAAAGTCAACTGTGCAGGCTCAGAACCACCGTTTCATCTGAAATCTCAGAGATGGACTCTCGCGACCAAGCTCACAAAGACTGAAATATAAATGAGAATTCAGTGTAGTGACATCCCATAAAAAAACCTATCAGCCCCACAGGCCAGAATGACGGATAATTTCTGTACTTCTGTGGGAAGTCTTTGTGACACTCTTCCCTACACCAGGGAAAATCCTGTTTGTAAAACTATAAATCTTCATGCCAAACAACAAATATTACAACTTCCTTTTTTTTTTTTTTTTTTTTTTTTTTTGTGGTATGCGGGCCTCTCACTGTTGCGGCCTCTCCCTTTGCGGAGCACAGGCTCCGGATGCGCAGGCTCAGCGGCCATGGCTCAGGGGCCCAGCCACTCTGCGGCATGTGGGATCTTCCCAGACCGGGGCACGAACCCGTGTCCCCTGCATCGGCAGGCGGACTCTCAACCACTGTGTCACCAGAGAAGCCCACAACTTCCCTTTTACTTCCTTCAACTGCTAACGAATCTCAGGGATAACTTCCATTTTCTCACTTTGTATATGCTAGTAGATTCCATGAGATTACAGCCATGCCATGCTGGCCTGGGGTCCATTCCATCTCTTTCCTCAGAGTTCTTAACCTCATTGTATGTAAAATTAAATACAGTACAAAGGAACTCAATAACACTGAAATGACACTTTAAAATATTTTTCAAATTGTGATATAATATGTGTGCATCTTTATTAATTACAAAATCTAGCACTGGGTCTAATAACTACCATAACTTCAAAGTAGTGATGAGCATAAAGAATATTTTAAAAGCTATCCACCCAGTAGATGTATATGAAAATATATGTGATTTCCATTGGTGACAAAGTCACAGGTACTGCTAATAACTACTTTTGGTTTGTTGTCTACATTTATAATTTAAGGAAATGCTGAATTTCAGTCAGGGATTTGTATAAATAAAGATGTAATTTTTTCCCATCCAATATCACAGGTTTTCCGATTTTACCCACAGACACCAACAGTTTGTGGACCCCAGGTTAAGAATCCCTATTAAGATGACTTGGCATGTCTCTGCTTTTCTACATTACATGCTGGTTTTATAATGTGTTTCTCACATCACAGTTTCTAAGTTCTTTAGGCAATTCATTCCAGTCTATATATACTACCTACAGTTCTCAGATACATTCTCCATCTTTTTAAGAACATGAGATAATCATCAAAAACTGGAAACTGAAGTATCCACCAAATGCTGAATGGATAAACACATTGTGGTATATCCATTCAAATGAGTACTACTCATAAATTAACAGGAAAATTAATGAAACATGCAGCAACATGGATGAAGAAAAAGAATTATATTAACACAAAGAAGGCTACAAAAGGCTAATCAAAAGGCTACATACTGTATGATTCCATTTATATGGTTGCCTGCATGGGCAATAAAAGAATGGGAAACAAAGGAAAAGGCTTTTTCCATATTTATTCAGCCATCCCCGGAGGAAAGACACACTAGATAAGACAGAAACAAGCATTCCGAGCACAAGAAAACTGTAGTCTGTTGTGAAGTAAGGAAATTTTCTAGGCTCTCCCGTAGGCTGGATGAAATAGTCTCAAAAAATTAGTCAAGTCCCTTTGCTCTAATTCCTTGCTTACTCAGCAACCATCTGACTATTAATTAAATTGGTATTATGGTTTTAAAATGAAGCTTTTACGATTATCTTACTATTAATGGAATCCTCAGGGCTTAGTCACCTCAAGGGGAGCTGACGAAATTGAATTCTTCAGCCTGCAAAGATCCAGGGCCCCAAAACACTGTCTTCCCCCCCTACCCATCCCCCTCCTTCATGAGACCCAGTCCAAACTCCTGGTCAACCAACTCTCCACTCTGGCTAATCAGCTTACTCACAAGAATATTAGTGGGCATTTCAGGGTCAACAGATCACTGGCTAGCAGTTGACATGCACCCTCAGAAAATAAATGAAGAAGAAAGAATTTATCTATGATATTTTTAAAAATTAATAGATAAACTTGTCCCTTAGAAGGGAGACGGCAGAAGAACCTTAAACAGAGAGCAGTCCTGAGCTGTTCATTAACTACCACATATTTCCGTAGTAAAAGGAGGAATAGCATCATCAAATGAGTCTCTTTTTTACCTCAGCTAAACATCTAGGCTTCAGCCCCATGCTCAGAATGTGAAGAAAAACAGTACATGGCTAAGAAAAGACATACATTTATAGCAGAAATGTTTCACTACTGCACCTTTGTTTTCTGGCGCTTGATCCTACTGCTGTTGATATCCACCCTACAGAACACTGTTTCTACAGCAACCACTTAAGGCTCCAGGAATGTGGTGACCCTTGACCTTAATTCATCCCTCTTGGTGGACCTCATGTAACCATCTTTCTAAAAGAGCTTTCACAAACTCAGATAAACACGGAACGGCAGGCCCTCTTATCTTTGGGAGTTTATGTTTATCCCTATAACCCTCTTTCATCACAAATTGCTTGTCAGGTAAGAAACATTGGACTTTTCTTGTATTTGTCACTGCCATTTGTTCCATACCAGCATTCCTTTGACCAAGAATGCGTTCCCACTCTCTTCATTTCTTCCTTCCTCCTCAGCTTTGCTCTTCTCTCACCTAAAACACCATAAGCTTCTTCTCCTGAGGCTCTCTTACTTTTACTTCACATTTATCTACATTTGCTCTTTAGGTCTCTGGCAGAATTTTCTCTTCTTTTTATATTAAAAATCATCTCTATCTCTGTAAGTTATTGATGATCCCACAATCAGATTCGGGATGCTCCCTGTACTCTCACTTTCCCTCTACCTCCTTATCTTGTTCAAGTTCAAATTCTGCTAATGATTTCCAGGTCAATGATAGTTCAGAAGACAAGCAAGTCAAAGTGGCCAAGGGCATGAGGCTTGGAGGGTGTGCTACTGCAGTGAATAACGGAATCTACTATTAGGGGGTGTAAATGGATGGAGTGGGGGTGTAACTAACATGAGGAGATAGATCAGGCATAAATATAAGTTCCTGTATTTAGGTGAAAATTCATAAATGGTAACCGCAGGAGGATATCACCTCACACCTGTTAGAATGGCTATCATAAAGAAGAAAAGAGATAATAAATGTTTGCAAGGATGTAAAGAAAAGGGAATCTTTGTGCACTGTCGCACTGCGGATGGAATGTAAATTGGTACAGCAACTATGGAAACAGTATGGAGTTTCCTCAAAAAATGTAAAATAGACCTAGCATACAATCCAGCAATCCCACTTCTGGCTATATATCCAAAGGACATGAGAAATGGCTCTCCAAGAGATACCTGCACTCCCGTGTTCAGCATTATTCACAACAGCCTAGATATGGAAACAGCCTCAGTCTCTGTCTAGGGGTGAATGGATAAAGAATCTGTGGTATGTATGTACACAATGGAATATTATTCAGCCATGAGAAAGAAGGGAATCCTGCCATTTACAACAACATGGATGGACCTCGAGGGCATGGTGTTAAGTGAGATAAGCCAGACAGAGAAAGACAAATATTGTATGACCTCACTCATATGTAGAATCTAAAAAAGTTAAACTCATAGAAACAGAGAATAAAAAGTGGTTGCCAGGGGCTGAGGGGTGGAAGAAATAGGAGAGTTTGGTGAAAGAGTACAAACTCACAACTATAAGATAAATAAGGTCTGAAGACCTAACGTAAAACATGGTGACTATAGTTGATAACACTGTCTTATATAATTGAAGTCTGCTAAGAGAGTAGAACTTAAATGTTCTCACTAAAAAAAAAAAAAGATAAATATGTGAAGTGATGGGTGTGTTCATTAACTAGATGGTGGAATCCTTTCACAATGTATACATATATCAAATCACCACTATGTACACTTTAAATATCTTAAAATTTCATTTGTCAATTATACCTCAATAAAGTTGAAAATAAGGTTCATAAATGAAAAAAGCAGAGGTGATGGATAATATATGGTGATTTTTGATCATTGCGACCAAGAGGTCATGACGGGTAGTGTTATGTTGCGGGGAATGTGGTCGCAGCTATTACAGTTACACATGCGTTCAGGATGCATCATTTGCAGTAGAGTATCTTCCAAAGAAGGTTACTGTCTCAAAGTCCCGTGTACCGTCCTGATTCTACCTGGAGCACGTATCCAGTTCACAGCATCACATTTGAAAAGAAGCACTGACCACCGATGGGAGTGTATCAGAGGAGGAAGTTCTGGGTGATAAGGATTCTGGGAAACGTGTCTGAAAAGGAATCATTCAAAGAAGTTGGAATGTCTATTTGGCAAATAGAAAATAAGCTGTCATTCATCACTCAAATGGCTGTCAGGAGACCAGCAATTTCAAACTCAAATTTCCAGGAGGCCAGGCAGGAACATAGATGAGAGAAACGAGACATGTATAAGGAGAGAAAAGAGCTCAAGTGTGAGAGTGCCACTAGAGATGCTACCTAGCCTCAGAGTCGAAGGAGAGGCCTGGTTGTTGTGATGTCTGAGAATGACAGCCTGAAGATTACCGTCACCTGTGAGAATAGGCCTAATGCTACATCCTTTTCTGCTTTCTCAAGAGAAGCCAGAAATCCACATTTTCATGCAATATGTCTCAATTTTTAATTTTAACAACTATTTCAAAAAAACTTTAAAGACAGATTCCTCAGGCCAAACATAACATGTCTATGGGCTGGTGGCAGCCCAGGGTTGCCAGGTCATGATGTCTATGGGACACATTTCTTGGTTTTAACAGAAAGTAGTGCAAAGATGCATAGATGGAAGATTGACTTGGGACATGAGAGCACGTTCGAATGTTTAGAATTCACAGTCAGAAAACAGACTCTCCACCCAAGCTCTGAGCATTGGGAAATAGTCCAGAGAATAGTAGATGACAATATATGAAAGATATAAGAGAAAGGATTTTCTCCTTAGCAGAGATGTTGAACTAAATTATAATTATACTTTATACCAGAATAGTGGCTTACAGGTTATCAAGCGCTTTTGTATTATCTCATGTAAAAAGTTATTAGAATAGTTCTTTGAAGTAGAAAAGTACGTATTTCTGTTTTACAAATGCATGAGCTGGGTATCTGAGATATTACATAATTCACAGAAGGTCACCCTGGAAACCGGGCAAGAGAATTAGGACTCAGGTCATCGAACTTCAAATTCAAAACTCTTTCCAGTGCTACTTCAGAGTCAGACTCTAAGGCTATGAGATACCATTCCTAGCTATGCTCTGAACTGGATTTGCTCCTTTGTTGTTTTTCTGTGGTCAGTTTCCTCCCCTGCACATTTCCGTATTCCTGGAATATCTTCCTGTTCCTTACACTACTCCCTGAAAGCCCTTATCCTTCACCACCTCTTGTCCAGTTTCTTCCAAGCTGTCACCTAAAGGAATGCTCCCCCAACTCTCTGTGCTCCAAACTGGACTCACCCTTGACATGTGATTGTCCAAAATTTTTGTCTATCTTCTTTACATCTTCTACATATACCTCTTTATCAGGACAAAACCTGTCTTAACCCATAACAAAGCCACATGCACTTTTGTGCACACACATACACACAAGAGCTGGTACTTGATCAATGAATCATCAAATGATTATAATTGCTGGACTTGTAAACTGGTCAGGAGAAAGAGAACCTTTTGTCAACCATGGCTTCTAATTCTCACAGCCATTTCTACTTCCTTCCAGAAACTTTGATTCTGACAAAAGCCAGCTGGGTAGCCTTGTTTCTGCACATTCAGTGCAGGAGAGGCCATAAAACCAGATATCTGGTTCTTTGTATTTCAGGCTCGTGGATGCCATTTTGAAAAGTGTCATTATTCCTTGGGTCGAGAACCTTGTCTCAGAAGAACACAAAAATCATGGAGAAATTGCTAAGTTAAGCTTCCAAATGACTTAGTTTGGCTGAAACATAGGTTTTTCAAATGTAAGCACTGCCAAAGGTTTCTCCTCGTTGACTTATGGATATAGCTCGAGTGCAACGATGCTTTCTGGTGCACTATATTTAAGCCTGTGTAGCCAAATGTCATTCCATGTGAAATAAGTTATTACAGTTTGCATCTATCACTTAAAATGAATGATAAAATGTATAGAAAATGGAAAACATGCATAGAAATAATAGGTAGGGAGGAATAAAATCTCCAAGAATGTTGCTGCATCCAGCCATGCATGGAGAAGGGTATTTTTGTTTGTTTTGATTGTTTTGTTTTGGTCATCTAGCTGGTCAAATGACCTGTTAAGAATATTTCATAGAGCTAATGTTCTGATGCTCTAATCTGTCTAGGCAAGTTTCATATTTGTGTGGGTTATTTATTCTCCCTTTGTTGACTAAGTCAGTAGTCAGAATCAGCAGGTTTGGAGTCAGGTTGGCAGGGCTCAGGAGGCTGGCTGGGGAGAAGTGAGTATAAAAGCCCGAAGCTGGGAGCAGCCCTTCTCAGAGACCCACCAGTCCTCGGCAGAATGGCTTCTTCCCGTCTGTTCCTCCCTTGCCTCGCTGGACTGGTATTTGTGTCTGAGGCTAGCCCTGTGGTGAGTGTTCGACTCTTTGAAATCCTTTCATGTGTCTCCTGTGGACGAAGTAGAAGGGACTCCTTCCTGCTTTGCCAACCAGCTTTTGTTAGTAGGGCCAGGGCACCCAGCATCTATTTTTAAACATCATTGATTCAAACTTCAAAAACAATGAAATTCTGCAGAGCTCACTGAACTGGGGCTTGGATCCTGGGCGCTCTCCTTTATGGCTTTGCAGTGGTGCCTCAATTTCCTCAGATAAATGGTAGAAATAAAGATCCGATATTCCAGAAGCTGTTACTATTGAGTTTTCAGAAGCTTGACATTTGGTAAAGTTGATTTCCCTTTAGCTAATCAAAAAGTATGTAGTGATTAACCTCTGAAAGGCTTGGCAGACAACGTTCTAGTCAGATATCTAACTCTTAAATCCTGAGAATTCCCTGGTGGCCCAGTGGTTAGGCCCCGGCCCTTTCACTGCTGCGGGCCCCGGGTTGACCCCTGGTTGGGGAACTAAGATCCCGCAAGCTATGCAGTACAGCCAAAAAGAAAAAGAAAAAAAATTCTTAAATCCCCTAGGAGAATTAACTAAAACTATAAAAAGGGTCATGAAATCATCTGACATTATTTTACAGCAACTAGTAAGAGGGAATCACTACAGCAACAACTGAGTAAAATGCTCTCAGGAAAAACTATTTAGTCCCATGGCACAGTACATCTTTGCAGTAATTCCACTCAAATGACGAGGCTTACTGAAGCAACTGTTCTCAGAGGGCCTATTTGCTCCCTTCAAGTTCATTATACACGCCCCCGCTGGAGCACAGCATGTCCAGAGGCAGAAACCATTCCTTCTTCGGAGACAATCACGTCTTTGCTACACTGAGTGAGGGAAGCTCATTAACCATCAACACTTCCGTAGCTGGAAATGGGATTCGCGTGTCCTTTCTGCCTCGCTCCAAATCGAAGGTCACAAAGGACGCATCCTGTCACTCTGACCAACTTTGTTGACTTGTCACTTGTTTTCTCTCTGCCCAGGCCTCTGGTGAATCCAAGTGTCCTCTGATGGTCAAAGTCCTAGATGTGGTCCAGGGCATTCCTGCTGTGAACGTGGGCGTGCAAGTGTTCAAAAAGGCTGCTGACGAGACCTGGGAGCCGTTTGCCTCGGGGTGAGCTGCCCGGGGAACCCAGATGGAGGACTTGGTTATATCTTCCCGTTCCCCCGCCACTTGTTAGAGAGAGGGGCTCACATTGTTACCAGAAGGGGGGCCCCTTCCAGGGCCCAAGAGTGGACTCTCATCTAACACTCGGAAATGAATTGTCCAAGGAGACTTTATTGGGAAGGGGCGCCCGGGTGGAGAGCAGCAGGGTAAGGGAACCCAGGAGGACTGCTCTGCCACGTGGTTCGCAGTCTCAGGGCTTATGGTGATGGGATTAGTTTCCGGCTGTCTCTGGCCAATCATCTTGCTTGTGCCCATATTTGGTCTGACTCAGGATCCTTCCTGGTGGCAGGCACATCTCTCTGCCAAGATGGATTGTAGCTCGAGGGTTTCTGGGAGGTCGGCAGGACCTATGGGCTGGCTTCTGGCCCCTCTCGGGTTCTTCCGATTAGTTTTCTGAGGCAGTGCCGTGTTCCTTATCGGGACCTCCTGTTGTGAGACAACTCATGCAAGCAGTTATTGTCGTACCTGGCCAAGGCGGGCGGTTTCGGTCAAAGGGTCCCTAACAACATCATTCACCAAAGGTCCACCAAGTAAACTGAAAATGTGGGCAGAGGGAAGGTGGATTCTGAGAAGGATGCCCTCTTGCCTTGTTCAGCTGCAAGTGACCAGGATCCTGAACAGCATTCCGGGCAGCTTCCTACTCCCCCCTACACTTCACCACATCTTGGGGTCATGAACCACGTGAAAAGGGTGATGAAAACTATGAACTCCATGCCCAGAAAAATACACATATACACACATACAAAAACGTGTATATAATTTCAGGAATTCCAGATGCCTTGATGCCCTTGCATAACACTCCTTGTCTTGGAATGTTAGGAAAGATGTAGAATTTGTGTTGATTTATTAATGAAAGGAATGGAATCGAGGGGCTGCATGGAGGAGGTGACTGTCTGTAGTGTATCTGGATCATCCAGAGTCCAGAGCTGTTGTCTAGCAAACCCTGGTGGAGCATCTACTCTGTGAGGCTGGGGCTATCGAGCTCCATAGGAAAAGACACAGAAGAGAAAGACACGTGACAGCAAGCACAGCCACAGATCAGCGTCACCATGCCCCACCGCTGGGAGCCCAAATGACTTCTCACCTTCACCAGATGCTCTATAACTTTCACAGAGTTCTTCCACCTCCACTAGCAAGAGTTTCAAAGAACATGCACATTAGTAAAATCTAAACCAACCAACTAAAAGAATGAACAACGAAGAAACACTCAGTACCAAGCGATACTGCTAAGTGTTTCTGTCCCCTGAGAAGAGAGTTTCTGTGGGTTTTCAATGAATCCCAAGAATCACATGATGATTCTTGAAATAGAATTTTTTCTTTTTTTTTTTTTACACATGATGATTCTTCATCCATCATTGGGAAGGTCATTTTCTTTAGTGTGGTTTCCACTGAGTTTTTATTTGTTAGTTCACTTATGTTTCTATAAGATGCCAAGAACACTGTGGAAATGCCAAGTTAAGAGAATATTCTAAGCATGAGACAGAACGGATGCTAAAAACATTCAGATGAAAATAAAGAAAGAAAGAAAGAAAAGAAAAAAAACAACATTCAGATGTTTGTGGGAATTTTTTTTCTGATGATAAGACAAAAAAGGGAAATCCAATATTTTCTTCCTGGCAAGGAAGAAAGGTGGGAGGCTAATGAACAGTCAATAAAGACAACTTCCATTTTTACCTGTCTTAGTTTTTGCTATCTAATGGAGAGTGATTTCTAACACCAGCCATTGAGTAGGTACTTACATGGAAACAGAAATTGCCTAGTTTAAAAACAAAAAGGAGTTACCTAGTATTTGTTGACGGCAAAGAGTTACCAAGGAGCTTAATCATATAAACAATGAAAAAGTCAGATATGGGTTTCTCCTTGTATTTTGGGGTTCCCATCATGTGTACAAATGATACCGCCTCTGGAAGATACCCTCACACAACAGGGGAGAGAAGTGAGGCCCCCAGGTTCCCCAAGGGAACCGCAGTCAGAGAAGCTTATGGCCACTTCCAGGGGTAGTTACGAACCTTCGCCCAAACACCAACCCTGAATCGTAATGACTTTTTTTTTTTTTAATGTTAACTGTCTGGCAATTAGTCTGCTAAAACCTAAATTGGAACATGTAGACACAGAAGTACGTTGAAAAGATTTTTAGCTTTCGGGAAAGGAAACCCATTGCAATAAAACGTCAAACAGTCTTTTCAACTGACAGCAAGAACTCCTCTCAGTTTTCTACGTATGAACAAAATCCCGTCACATCAAATTATCCAACAAGTTAATAAAAACAGATTTTCCTGAAACTGCACATCATTTAAGTCCTCCAAATTAGCGGCAGTCAGCTCAATCTGCCCTTGGTGGTTCCCCAGGGACTATGGACCCGTCGGTCAGGCTGGCTCTGCTGCAGGCTACCTGGGTGCCAGGTGGGCCCCAGGGAGGTCACAGCTTCAGTAACTGCCTTCCTGAGTGGCCTGGGCTGTCCCTCCTCCCCCACCATGATGGTTAGAGCTTCTTTGACCTTCCCACGCCTCACCCACAAGCCCCAAGTTAGCCCAGTTCAAACGCTTCCCTGAGTTTCTAGATGTTCCTCTATCTCCTGCCATTGGCCTGGAACCAGGGTTTTCATCTCCAATTTCCCCCTCAAAACACTGAGGGGACAAGGCCCCTTGCTGGGGAAGCCGTTTACTTCCCTCCTTACTTTGTACTGTATGGGGAAGTGGCCAAAAATGTGTTTTTTGTTTATTAGTAATGGGTCCTGTTGGACTGAATGACTTAAGAATGTGTCTATTGCAATTAAAAGAGGTATCGTGTTTATATTAATGCTTTAAAGTTTGGTTACTCTGGCAGCATCAGTTTACAGGAGTGTAAATAGATGATAATGAATGCAGTGAAGGATCCCACGTTAAAAGTGTACCTCTCTAGAAAACGTCAGTGTGGTTTTTTTCTTTTCTTTTTTTTACTGGAGTAAAATTGGTTTACAATGTTGTGTTAGTTTCTGCTGTACAACGAAGTGAATCAGCTATACGTATACATATATCGCCTCCCTCTTGGACCTCCCTCCCACCCCCCATCCCAGCCATCTAGGTCACCACAGAGCACCGAGCTGAGCTCCCTGTGCTATACAGCAGGTTTCCACCAGCTATCTATTTTACACATGGTAGCGTATTTATGACACAAGGTAGTGTATTTATGCGTAATGACTTTTTTGAAGTGAAACCTCATAAGAGAAAAAATCTACAATGAGCTTTTTGAAATATTCCTGACAAATTTCCTGTCAGTTAATTTTACAGTTACTAGAATTTTCCCTGTCCTGACCTAGTTGAGAAAAAAAAAAATATATATATATATATATACACATATATATATAATCACATACACAAACTGCACTTGTGTGTGTGCATGTGTGTGTGTGTGTGGTGTCACCTCAAAATGGCATTTATTCCCTCAATGCCTAACTTAACGTGGACTTTTGCACCTTCTAGGAAAACCAGTGAATTTGGGGAGCTCCATGGGCTCACAACAGATGAAAAACTTGTAGAAGGAATATACAAGTAGAATTAGACACCAAATCCTACTGGAAGTCACTTGGCTTTTCCCCTTTCCATGAATAGGCAGAGGTGAGTGGATGGATGCTTGTGTTGTTTTTTATTTTTTGTTTGTTTTCAATCCCAGAAAACGTACCGTTTGCACTTTGCACCCCTTGGAAAAGTCAGAAGGAACGTACTGTACTAGCACAGCTTCCCTTTCCCATTTCTACAATCAAAAATCCACAAAACTCTGAAAAGCAAACTTTTTCTCTCTTTGATGATAACTCATTTAGTAACATGACCTGAACTTACAAGATGCTCTTTAGAGATTTCATTCCTTCCACTGAATCCTATTGTCTGCTGAAGAAATATTAATATGTTGGATTATTAGGCAACCCTCCAGACCCCACTTAGGGTGTTATACAGCAAAAAATAAGTGCATCATTTTACTTCTCTAAAATCTGACAATTTTTTCATTCCAAAACACATCTGGCTTCCAGAGGTTTGGATAAGTGATTTCGGACAATGCATACAGAGACAGTAAATTCATAATAGCAACACAATAGATAACAGTTTTCAAGCATATACTACCACTGTTTTCTATATTTAACCTACGTGATCTCTGTAAACAACCCATGGGAGCCATTCCTATTATTATCCTTATTTTACAGGTGAAGAAAGTAAGGCACAGGGAAGTTAAATAACTTGCCAAGGTCACGGGGCCAGTAAGGGGAAGAGCAGTAATATTTACCACCAGGGCCCAGGCTGGGTTTAGCCTCCAGGTGTGCCTCAGCTTTCTTCCTGTGAGAAGTCACGCTAGAAAAAATAATAATAATAAAAATAAAGCCACATTTGTAACCCTTGTTTCACACTCTACTCCTCTGCCTATGAGGTAGTGGGAACCTCAAAGTTATCCATGGGCCCAATCTCCTTGTCTGTAATAATTCCTTAAGTCGTGTTAAACAGATGGCTGCCGTGGAAATAGAATCCAGACATGTCGGTCAGCGTTAAAGGTCAACTAATTACGTGAGCAATTAGGAGCTCTGTGATTTCCCTCGGTCAGGTTAGGGCCACCCTGATTTTTAGTGTGAATCTCCCAAAAAAAGAGAGAGACCTGATTATACAGGCGGGAGTAAAGCATCTGCTGGAAAGGGCTGCGCAAGGCTCCAGCGGCTTAGCTGGCCAGCATATCTGGAGTTTTGCCTTTTGCTCACACTGCTCCAGAAAACAAAATAAGAAAGTAAAACTAATGTCTTTGGACTTGGAGTGGTCCCTCTGTCTGTGACTCACATTTGGAGGCTCTGCTGAAAAGCAATCCGGTCCGTGTTCCCTCCTAGGTGGTGTTCACAGCCAACGAGTCTGGCCACCGCCACTATACCATCATGGCCCTGCTCAGCCCCTGCACCTACTCCACCACGGCCCTCATCAGCGGCCCCAAGGAGTGAGGGGCACCTGCTTCGGTGGACCTGCAGGATGAGGGACAGGACTTCGTGTAACCAACAGCATTCCATTTTTATTAAAGCAGGGCTCTCACTTTATAGGCTATGTTAGAAACTCGGGCAGAGACAATAAAACATTCCTATTACAGCACTTCCCATCTCACCATTTGATCTTGCTTTTTTTTATTCCCCTGTTGTCCTCTCGAATAAAAAAAAGGAACCAAATTTGACAGAAATGCAAAGGAACTCAAAGAACATCTCCGGCTGAACTCTGGGGGAAATCCAAATTTCCAATGTTTTCCAAGCTAAGCACATATTTGACCTCGTCCGCAGCTATTAAAAACACACATTCTGAAAATGAGAGAGCTTTCTTTTCCTCTCACCTTTGGTGAATAGCAAAAGGCAAATTCTAAGGGTCCTCTTCTTTATTATGTGCATTTCCTTTAAGTGCTTCGCTGATTTCAAGAGTAGCCCAGCTCCACCGGGACAGACTTACAGTGACTCAAGCCCTCTAATCTGGTTCAAAATGACCAGAGCCCACAGGCAGCTGACTTGGGGATGTGATCAGAGAACCCTCGCACCCCCAACTCACTTGGACTAACCCGAAATTCATGTACTGAGAGATTGCTGTACGCCAAGCATTCCTTTAGATGCTTTGAACCTAAATAAGATCCAGTGCCTGCGTAAAAAGCTCTCACATTCTTTTAAGAAGATAACTATGTCAACGTGATTTGACAAGGGCTATGGCCCAAGGCACCATACCTTGGCAGGAGGGTGGGAAAGAGGGAGTAGCAAACAGCCTGGAGAAGTCAGAGAGGGACTCGGAATAAGTTGCACTTGTTTGAAATTTGACTCTTAGCCATTTATCGGGTAGAAAAGGAGGACGTATTCTAAGTAAGGAGAGCAGAGATTGCAAGAGCAGGCCAAGGGAAAGAGCTTGATAAATTGAGAGAACAGATGGGGGATTAGAATATTGGATCATAGTGGGTATTGAGGTGCACTAGGTTGTGCTACTGTAACAAACAACCCCAAATCTCTGTGCCTGAACACAAAGTTTATTTCTCATGAGTGCGAAGTCCAGTGCAGAAGTTCATGTTCTGGTGACCCTCCACATGGAGGTGGCTTTCCTCCACATGGTGACTCAGGGCCCCAGTTTGATTTATTTTGTGGCTTCAAGGGACACCTAGTCAGCAGGCTGGAGGAAGAAATTATGGTATTAGCTACCTCTGCACTGAAGTGTCACACATGATTCTCCCTGACATTTCACAGGCCAGAACTAGTTACACGGTCCCATTCAGATGCACTGAGCAATATGGTCCCCAGCTGAGAGTCATTTCCCAGAACAACTCTACAGTCTGGAAAAAAGCACTAATCTGTGTTGGTCAACAACCATCTCTGTCACAGTAGGGCTGGGAGTGGTGGGAAATGAGGCTGGAGTGGAGGCTGATGGCCCTGACGTCACCTTGATTTGGGGCTTCTACCCTCCAGAACTGAGAGAGAGAACCATGTGTCTCTGCCTTCCTATGGCTGCCTTCTTACTGGATTATAATCTCTTTTATTTTTTAAATATACATTTTATTGTGGTAAAAAAACACATAAAATTTATCATCTTAACCATTTTTAAGTGTTCAGTTTGTAGTGCTAAGTATTTTCACATTATTGTGAAACAGATCTCCAGAACTTTTTCATCTTGCAAATCTGAAACTCTATACCCATTAAACAACAACTCCCCTTTGCCCCCTCCACATGGCCCCTGGGGACTACCATTCTGTCTTCTGTGTCTATGAGTTTGACTACTTTAGATCCTCATATAAGTAGAATCAAACAGTATTTGTCTTTTTGTGACAAGTGTGACCTCATTTTAACCAATTACATCTCCCATGACCCCATTTCAAAATAAAATCACATTCTGAGGTACTGGAGGTTAGGACTTAAACATATATTTTGAGGGGGACACAATTTAACTCATAACACTTGTCTTTCATGACATTGACACTTTTGAACAGTACTGATATCCGTTATTTTGGAGAACCACCCTCAGTCTGGACTCACCTGGCATTTTTTCAGGATTGGACTGAAATTATTGTTTTTGGTAAGAATACCACAGAAGTGATATCAGTGTTCATCTGAGTGCGTTATAGTTAGGAGTTGATGTTGTCAATATGTCATATTCTATGTCCCGTTTTTGATCAACAGAAAGTCTCATGTATTGTGCTGGTGTGGGTGGGAAGGAAATATCTCATAGCAGCAAGAAAGAGGAGACAGAGAGGAAGAACCCTGGAACCTGGAAACACAGCCATGACGTTGTTGTTGTAGCTTTATAGGCCGGTGATGAAAACAAGATTCAACAAATGGAGAGAAGACAGTGTGTCAGTACTCTCCAGTCCAAATCCACCAGGAACACGTGTGTAGCTGAACCAGTTGGACTTACTACTCATCCCGGCAAGAGAGAACACACAACACTCTCACTAAGACAGTATTAGACAGACCCTATCACAGGGTTTGGGCTTTGCTTGGGTGGCTTGGGGGAGAGTCTAAGAAAGTGGGACTCTACTCTCTAGACTGGACGCCATCAGAAAGTGGGGACAATTCTATGACTGAGATCTCAACAGTTCATCTGTAGGGAAGGCAGACCAGAGCAGACACAAAGCTGTGACTGGTAAAGCAGAAATAGTTACTCCTTTCAGTGAAAAGGGAGGTTTGGGATTTTGTGGGTTTCAGCGATTCCTTTTTTTTCTTGCTTTGTCATGGTCTTAGACCGACATTGTTTGATGTTCTGTGAGACTGTTGTATCCAACAGAGCGACGATGGCCCAAACTAGCCTGTGATAAACTTGACGCCAGTTCCCGAATGCCAGCAGCTGCTTTCCCACCCTCTTCCTCAATGTCTATAGAGCTGTTGAGAACAAAAAATCAGAAAATAGTGGTGATAGCTTTGCTGCGAATGGGGAGAGAATTAGAGGAGTCCATGAAGTTTTAGGCATCAATCGGTCCTGGCCAGCAGACTGAACGGACCACCCAGTCACTGAGCTCGGGAATATGGGCAGAGGGCAGATTTGTAGTCAGCGATGGGTGAGTTCAATTTTAGCCACAGTGAGCTTGAAGTCATCAAGCCAGTTTTCAATCTCATACCTTGGAAGTCAGCATTGTGTGTACACATACAGGCAGAGAACAAAACTCACTAATATTAAAATACCTCCTGAAACATTTGGATAGCACCTGCCAAACAAGGAAATTTAGGGTGTTTATGCCTTAACCTGTATTTTGTTCACGAAGGTGACACTTCTAAGAACTTCTCTCACCCAAACCCTCAGTCTTATGACCATTCCTTCCTTTTACTTCTCATTTCAGAGAACACAACACTCCTGTCCCTGCTTCAGCCCCACGACTTTTTCCTGCCTTTCAAAATGGAAATAAGCTCAGAATCAATTCCATTTTCCTAGCTTCCCATTCTCTGTGGGTTAGGACTGCCCCAGTTAATTTAAAGCCAAGGCAGATGGTAATTCATCTTTGGCACTCAGTGCAAATGCTGAAGGTCTGTTCCGGAATCACTGTCAGCCAGCAAGGAGAGAGGGGTTACCTGCAGCTGCTGAAACCAACACTGAGATGTGGAGCTTCCCCAGGGGCTCAGCAGTCACCCACCCACTGCCGCTGCCACTAATGTCACCCCCCGGGAGGCTGAAGGTTGGGAAACTGCGTATAGGGCAAGAATGCAACGGTGGGCTTGGGAGAGAACACTGGGGCTGGAACAAGCCCTGGCAGCTGCCCAAGTGAGGACTCACGCTGAGCTTAGTGGACATGACTCGACAGCCTTCCTCAGGAGAGTGATTTGGAAAATACCCTGGAATATATTTCCAAGTATGTGGAGGACAGTCCCTAGCACATAGTCAGTGCTCAGTGAATATTTGCCAAAGGGATGAATGGAAAGGGTGGATCCAGGTAGGCAAATAGTTCTCATCTGAGCCCTTCAAGTCCCTGGGGTTTTACCAGGGTTTTTCCCTCTCGTATAGACGTGTGAGAAATGGCACCATGGAATGGACCAGTTTGCTGGGAAGCACTAAGACTACCAGCTCCCGGAAGTAACCTCGTTCAAATATTCAGTTTCAGGATCTGCATGCCTGGATTGATTTCAAGAACTCAGTCACCGAGAATGTCTACCATAAAATCAGTCGATTCAAAATGTCCCATTGGGGGCCTGGCTAGCTCAGTTGGTATAGCGTGAGACTCTTAAAAGTTGCCACTGCCTAGGCCCAGGGCCAAAAGAAAAAAGGCTTCCTTTACTCAAAACTACAACTGAAGCCTACTGAGTGGATTTTGCCTCATTGTCTTGAAAGGCAGAGAAGCTCTGCTATTCTAGGCCTCCCCACAGAGTAGCAGCATGGGATGCGGGTCCTGCCTGGGGCCGACACTGCAGGGGGGTCGGAGCCCTGCATGGAAGTTGGGGCCTTGACAGGAGTCAAGACCCTTCCTGTCTGCACTTCCTCTGTGCAGATGCAAATACCAGAAGCCTACCAGAAGATTCCGAAAGGTGGGGTAAGGCAGACCAACTGCCCAAGGACACAGAGACTCGAGGAACAACCCAGCCATGAGTCCCGGGAGTTCTTTTCTTGCCTCTTTGATATCCCAGCCTGGGTGCTAGAGAGGTCAGCAACCAGAAATGTCCATAACTGACCCAAAGAGAAAAAGCCCCTCAAGAAATGCCTGCTCTCCACATCCTGAGAACCTAGAAGGGTGCAGACCAGCAGGCACCGTTCAACCATACTGTCTATTCTCCAGAAGGGCACCCTAAGAATAGCCAGGGCCTTTCCCACTCCCACTGAGGAGCAGTGGTGGCCAAACCCTATCGCCCCACCCACTCCCCACCCCCATCTCCTCCGTGGTGTTGAGCCTGTGGGTGGAACTCTGGGAACTCCCCTCGTTTATGTGGCCTGAGACTTTTGCCCCTTTTTCTGTTGGGTTTCCAAGTAGGTTATAAGATAGAGGAAAAGAGGTGAGGTTGGCTTCCATGAGAAGCCCTTGGCGAGCATCTCCCTTACTTGGCTGTAGCCTCCTTGGGGGAAGGAATCGGGTCTTAAGTCACTCTCATGCCACCAGAACAGCCCAGTGCCTGAGACACAGCAGGTGCTTAATAAATGCCCTAAAATATTGGGGTTGGAGAGACTAGAGACCAGCCTGCCAGAAGCTGCTAGACAGGCTGAAAGACTGCATAATTATCCTATACAAAATGACATTTATACAAGGTCAAGGGATAATGGAATAATGTGGGGCAAATCTGGTTACCCATAGTGACCCTGTTCTGCCTGAACGAAAGCACTCATGGGATTTCACTAAGACTCCAGGGAAACTAACAGCCACCATGATGTTTCCTGATTCTAACAATGGTGGTGGTAGAAGAAGAAAGGAGAAGAGCAGGTGAAGGAATGGAAGAAGGGGAGGAAGGACTGTGTAAAAGAAGTTGAATCCTTGGAAATTAACTAAATATGCTTTAAAATATTCCACCTCAGATGGAAATGATGTCCCAGAGGTAAATTAACACCTTCTCCTTGATAAATCAAGCAGGTGTTTTCGGATCTGCTCTCAAACTCTTTCATCACAGTATCTGTGCCTTGTGACAACATTTATTTTGTGGTATCATTCTTAAAATATGACACAAGACAATTGGCATGAAAGAAAAACTTGTCACTCTAAAGCTGAAAACTGACTTAATATAAGCCAAGCTTCTGCTCAAGAGTCCAGCACTGTGCTAAGTGCTCTATTAGAATTAGCTGCTTTAATCATCTGAACAATCCTCAGGTAGTTCCTATCGTCCTCCATTGAGAGACCAAGAAATTGAGGACCACAGTTTAAAATTTTGCTGTAATTTCACAGCCAATAATAGGGAATCTGTGAATTCAAACTCAGATCAGTCTGACTCCAGAATCTTTGCTTATAACTACCACCTTCCACACAGTTCTACTGAGAATTAACTGCAAATACTCAAGGTCTGTTGCAGAAAAGCACTGATCTCAACCACCCTTCTGAAGTGTAGTGTTTCCAGCTAAGAAATATTCTGCACGTGGAGAAAATCTGCTCCTTCAAGATGCTCTGTTGGTTCTTTAATATTGCATGAGTGAAATATAAAACTGAGTTTGCAGAGGGCACAAAGGAGCACCTCATTTGATAGGATGTGGGTTTTCAGGTGTTTCCACTCTCAGTTTTACACACAGAGGACAGTAAACTCCTTGAGGGTAGGTAATGTCTGATGCTTCTTGGAGATCCTCCAGAGCACAGACTTCAACTTATGGAGTTGGGAAGATTAAATTAGCAATGGAATTCAGGCCCACCAAAATATGTTGTAGGAATGTGCTGAGAAAAATACAAGTTTTATTTTTCAACCCATATATTTTTCTTTTAATTGTAGTATAATTTTGAGTGATATAGCACTATCTTTTCTGAAGTCACTTAAATCAATAGCAGTAGAGTACTCCTTAATAAACGCCTTTTCTAAGTAAAACAATTTTGGTCCAGGATATCTCCACAGCCTTAAATCCATACAAGGAAAAACTTTTTTTTTCTTTTGCATCTTTATGAAATGATGGGTGTTTAATCATATCATTATGCTGTACACCTTAAACTCAGACAGTGCTGTATGTCAATTATATCTCAATAAAACTGAAAGAAAAAAATAAAGACAACAAAAAAATTATAAAACCATTAAATTAAGTTGGCATGATTCATCAGAAGATACATTAATACCATAGGTAGGAACCTGGGGCAGACTAAGAGAACTCCATTTTATGGCTTTGCATGACTACATGATTATGACTTAATGATTGGCTTTATTTGTGATATATAGTGGACAATATTCTGGTAGCTCATACTACGCATACAGATTAATAATACTGAGAATTCATCACACAAATAATTAAAGTTGATAAAAGTCATAATCTCACCATCTAGTCCCAAACGCAAATCTAGTCTTGAGGTATTTTTGAGATTTGACTGTTTGCCTTAAAGATATTCAGACTCCTAATACCTGAAAAACAAGAAGGGAATTGCCCACAACACACCAGCTTAGTTTACTGAAGTTGTGCAGGGAGAAGAAAGTTATGCTAAAAATGACTTCTTAAATATTCATTTTGATACAGTAGATTACTAACTGCATTGATGAAAATATTTAAGTGTCACGGTATCTCCTCTGAGGTCCAAGCTATGAGGTGATCTCTAAATGTATTTAACAGACACTGTTGCAAAGGCATATGTGATCACCTCATACTCATGGTGTAATCCTAGTGCAACCAAGGTATTCACCAGCAATTCACCTGGAATTCAGGAACACACACACAACAAAACCCCAGATAATCCAAAAAAAGTTCCCGAGAGAAAATAATTACATCATCACACCAGGTCTTTAGAACATTATATTTCATAAAAGACAATGATAAAAAAGTACAAACATTTCCATGAGAAGCAAAAAAAAAAAAAAGAAAAAAAATGAGAGTACAAGAAATTACTAGCATTTATTTCAGTGCATTTATATAGAGGCCTTTCAGATTTTAATAAATAAAATAATCTTAAGTACACTTCCTTTTTCTGATAAACACTATGACCATTTTAGTTCTCTCATTGGCATATTTGCAAATAAAAGATAATAAATCTAGAGTACCAGTATTTGTCTGAAAAGTACACAACGAAATACAACAGAGATAAGCAAAGGCCAAATAAAATGACACAAAGTCTGCTTTCACATGTACAGAGCTTCCAAAAGAAGGAGAATATTGTATTGGATATTTTCCCATTTTGTTTTAAAATGGATATCAACATCTTGGCTGGGAAAGGAGAATAAGCAAGCTTTAATACATACTTTTGTATTTACATAATATTGCAAATAAGGTTTTCTTACTGAACACCTTTTCACAAAATACAAACAGAAATTTATAATTAGACTTAAAAAAAATTCATTAAACCCCAGTTTTGGCAAAGACTTAAATGACCATCTCCACTGTGAATGAGATATAATGTTACAGCAAATGTGTACACTTCTTCCTTTTCTTTTCTACAAACAGGCCCATTAATCATTACTACTTTCTCTAGTTGAAAGGCACTATATAAGTTTCCCAGTAGGGCCATAAGGAGCTCATAACTATGTCCACATATATAAGTTTCTTGACTTTGAGACTAAGAAATACAACACATAAGTTATCAGAGGATGTTTTCATAATTTTAGAAAGGTTTCAACTTGCTTGACTTGATTTGTTTAGAAATGAAATATTTTTTCTGTAGACATACCTAGCATTGCAACTGATAGAGTAGGTAATCAATACATGTTCACTAATAAATCAACCAAACTATAAAGATAGTTTGCATTTGCAATCTATTTGTTAATTTTTATGGAATACAGTTATTTTTATACAATGAAGATAACTGGGCAAAGCTATGTCACTTGTATGCAAACATATAAGTTACTATTTATAGGCAACAATCAATTTGAGGTCTGCACTTAAAAAGAAAATAAAAACAAACAAAAGACAAAAAGCAAACTACTGAGATGGCTTTCAAAGGATGACACACCGTATTCAAAACGGAAAATAGCGGAACATTCATGGCCCACTCCTAAAACAAAAATTACTACTAGACTTAATCCAAGAAAATAAGACAAATACTAGTAGAACGGAGTTCTCTTGAAACTATAAAAATGTGTATCAAAACGAGAAGATACCAAAATGTGGGCAGCTCCATATTAAAGAGAAAAATGTTTTCCTAATAAGACTCAGAAACAGCCCTAATTTTCCCCATGACTAAAATATTTAAGTATTATTGGGTTAATTATGCTCCTATGCCCCTAGTATCTTGTTAGTGATCAACAAATGTTAACTTTCCCAACCTACTTTCTTTCATTTCATCAAATTAAAAAATTACATTGGCTATGAGAGACAGAAAGTGAATAGATACACAATTTAAGAACAAATACCTTGCTTTTCAGAAAGTTTGATTTTTCATTATTCTGAGTTATCAGCAAAGAAATGAAAAACAAATATTTTGGAAATATTTCTAAGAAATAAATGCAGAAAAATTCAGCTTGGTATCATAACCGAGAGCTACCAGTTTTCTCAAAGTGTAAGAATTTCAGTTATTTTATGATTTGGTTTGTGGTCATTTGTGTTACTAATATTTGCCATAGAAAATGCCAACTTCAAAATTAAATTTACAACCTGAGAGATAAATAACCATATTTCTGTGTTAGATGAATAATCCATTTCTATTGTTCCTCATGTTGTTGAAGATTCACTTTATAGATATTTAATTTTTTGTTTTAAATTTGTGAAAATATCTTAAGATATTTTAAAGAATCTTTGGTTAACCATAGTTGATAATTTTCAAAGTAAAGATACTGTTTGGTTTTGCTATGAAAATGCCATCCAAATTTAAGAGTAAGTAATATACGTGATGTCAGGTAGAGAAACCTGTTTTTAGAGAAGTGTCTTATTAACACCAATGCATTTAAATAACTGATAATGTATTTTAATATAATTCTATTAATTTATGCTTTTGTGAGGAAATTAACACCAGAGATGTGATATCTTAAAAGTGAAAAAAATACATGTAGTTTGAATGAAACTGGCCAACATTAAAAAGGATCCCTTCCAAACTTGAAATCCTATGAGTCTAATAATCAAACTTAAAATTTGTTTTTATCTACTAAGCATTTATCTTCATAAAAATAGAACATTTAATTTCTTACCTAATAGTATAATTCATTTGTATATTTTAAGTACTACTGGGTTTTCCATAACTCAATCTTTTACAAAACTGTTTTGCTTTTTTTAAATGAAGATTTTTTTTTTTGGCTCTTCTGAACTAGAAATAATAAAAGCGCTGCTCACTATGAATTCAAAAAAACACAGTGTACAACCACACGCAACCTTGGGAACATTTTTTGAGGCACAAAATCCCTGACACTTACACCAGAGGTACATGAGAGACGTTTAACATAAAGAGGTCCTTTATATCATGTCACATCATAACTTTTAAGATTTTCTTGGTAATACTCATGCAATATACACAAACAATATGGTTGTGATTTAGCAAACTCCGATGAGATTGCAAGCAAGGGGAAAAAAAGAGGTAATCCTCCGTAGGAAGAAAAGCTAAGTCCCTTCTTCTTACCCTTTAAAACCCTAAGGAAGCTGTGACTTCATCCACACAAAAAGCTGACGGTATAAAGCTCAAAACTAGTATAACAGTGTACTATATTAGTTGGCTGTCAATTATTGACAGTTCCTTCATTTCACACAAGGTTAACCTTTGTTTAGTGACATAAATTTACATTGTTTTATTCCATGCAAATAAAAAAATGTTTATAAAAGTCCCATAAAGGCATAACCCATTACATGCAAAACTGCCAACACATCTTGTTTCTCAACAATTTGAACACATTAATTTATATCACATATGTACAAAATATGTTTAAATGGAAATAAAGCATTCTCTTGAATTAAACTATAGATTTTAGTATAAAAATTTTCTCTTTGTAGGGAGCTCTCTTGACTGCCAGACTTAAGCAACAGCATCTGGTCTCTGCAGTGCTCGCCATGGGGTGTGTCTCAGGATAGAGGATGGGTGGGTGGAAGAAGGGTGACTGTATACAATCCCACAAGTAAACACTGAGAACACAGGCTCTTCTTCTCACCACCCAGGGCACTGTGACACATCCATTCACTGACCTCCATTAAGAGTGCACTCCAAGTTCCCGATCCAGCATTGTGGTCTATCTTGCCATGAGAGCTACTTCTTTTAATAGTCTTCAATTGGAGCTAACTCTGGCATGAGGTTTACAGATATATTTGTATACAACCTATCAACCAGTATTTTTGGCGTATATACTAAATTGTTCAACCCATCGATGTACTGGCGCTCTTTTGAGTATCTTAGTAATTTATACCTATAGTATTAGAGAAAAAAATTAAAAGTAACAGAAACATGTTTGAAAAGAAAAATTGATGAGGAATACGCTCAAGGTCATTCTTATCATTAAAGCACTTAAAGCTCTTTACAATTTTTGGTTCTTACGCATAATTAAAAATCTTTCTAGACCATTATTCTAAATTAACATTTTTACTAGTCTTAAAATGCTACCTGAAAATAAGTTATTTTGCACTCTTACACATTAGGTATCCTTAAGAAATAAAATGCATTACGCTTTATGTTAAGGAAACATTTTTACATAAATAATTAACTGGGCTCTTTAATATTACATGAATACATATATGTGTGTGTGTATGTAGGTATATGTATATGTATATCTCTTCAAAACAAGCACAAAATGCTCTACTTTTATAAACAAAAATGATATCGACAGAAAATCCCCTTCAGAAGTTTTTTGTGGGGAGTGCAATGCATTTTTAAAAAATCTTTCATAATTAAATAATTTTGAAACCTTGATATCTAAAGATGATATTAAACTTACCGTCCTAAGAACTGGACTTCACCTCGATGGTGATGAGGAATAGACTTGTATTTTCCCAGGTCCCCCTCTGGTCTTGTTACATTATATCCAGCATAGTGAACCCTACAACACAACATACAGAAATGAAAATACATTAAGAAATAAAATCTAACATAAAAACAGATTATGTGAGTTCAATTTAAAATGCAAAAGAATGCTCTAATGTACACGCTGTCAGTAATTTCAAAAGGGTACTACTCTCAATAAAAAAGGGAGAAACACAACGCAGGATTTAGGAACCTCAAAAATTTTCCACCCCAAAGAATCCTTTCCTGGAATAGAAAAGTATAGTTTACTTAAAGAAAGGAAATTTATAGAAATTCCATTATTAAGCAATTTGTACCTCAACATACCTATTCCAGAGGTCATCGTCTTCTCCTCCCCATCCCCAGAAGGCATTAGGAAAACCATTGATCTTTCTGAACTGTTCCACTGTCAGTCCACTTACACCGCCAAAAAACTCTTTATAAGGAAGACTAAAAAAGAAAGCAGAATATAGCATTCTAAAAATGAAATCAAAACTGTTTGCCATATGAAATCGAGTTTTCAGTCTTTTACATGCTTTGCAAAATATACCCCTACTTCCATATAAACAATTATGTTGACTAAATCATATTCTGGGAAAAGTAAAGTACATCAAGAAACAAAACATCTTTACACTCTAGTGAAACAAGTACATCTAACTGTGTTATGCAAAACACTTGTGGTACCTGAAATTTAATATTGAGTATTGTTACTTTATAAGACTCAAAACCTAGTGTTCAAAAATGGTCTACTTTCACACCAAAAGTAGACTTGATCAATAGCTGCTAAGGCAATGTTAGATGTTACTAAGCTAATTTCCTAAATTAATTGATATTAATTTATTAAATACATTATTTATCATATAGACTAGGATAAATATAAATTAGTAAAAACAAGTCTAGCATTTAATTTTGAAAAAACTAGCTGCGTATTCCTGTAATGATCTTCGCTATTTGGACTACACTCCCAAAATATTCATGGATATTTACAAATATATTTATTTTTAATGCACTAATAGTTAGAAGAATGACAATTTTTTGAGATGTAACTGACCCTGTATTAGTTTCAGGTGTACAACATAATGATTTGATATATGTATATATTGCAAAACGATTACCACAATATGTCTGGTTAACATCCATCACCATGCATAGCTACTTTTTCCTCATGATGAGAGCTTTTAAGAGCTATTCTCTTAGCAACTCTCAAGTATACAGTACAGTATTTGTTACCTAGAGTCACCTCGTTATACATTACATCCCAGGACTTGTCTTATAACTAGAATTTTGTACCTGTTGATCCCCTTCATCCACCCCCAACCCCTGCCTCTGGCAACCAAAATCTGTTCTCTTTATCTACAAGTTTGGGTTTTTTTTTTTTTTTCGATTCTGCATATAAGTGAGATCATACAGTACTTGCCTTTCTCTGAGAAATGACTATATTTTTAAATCTGGATTTTATTTTCCTTACCTTTCTCTAACTCATCCTCCATGGAATTTGTCAAAGTTGTTTGTTTAGAAACAGACAGGTTTTCTGATGTTGAGGCAGCATCCCTAGACTTGCAGTCCTGAATAAATTCCTGTGGCCCTAAATGTGCTACTGGGGAGCCACGTGCCAGAGCCCCTGAATGGACGAGGCCAATGTGGAGGAACAGCAGAGAAAACACGACCACACGCAGCCTCTGAAAATCACGCTGAGGGAAGTCTGGCCAGGACTAAAGCAAAGCTGCCTCAGAGGAAGAGAGGGGGCAGATTTCACTTTTTTGTTGGAAGGACTCTGGATTCACTCTCTGCAGGGAGGAAGTGCTGTGTGCCAGCGGGGACCTTGTGTGGCCACAGAAGATGAGAGAGGCAGCTCCCACAGAGAACTCCAGGCTGCAGGACAAAGCAATCCTGGTCCCACACTGGGCCAAAGGCACCCCAAGACAGTAACAGCAATGCTGACCCCAAAGTCTACCACGGTGTCCCAGGGTACCTCACGAGGCTTGCACTGGGGAAGTTAGATTCTAGTTATGATACCAGTTGGGGTCCAATAGGGCCAATAAGCGCTCATGGCAGCACTGTGTTTCCCACATCAGTTGCATTATGCTTGCCCAGGCTAGGGGTTTGGGAGAAACCTGAAATCAGTAGATAGGTAAAGATGGATAAGTGCGTGTGTGTGTTCACTGACATGTATAAATTGCCAAGCACGTTAATTCCATTTAGTGTTCTGCTTAAAAGCAGAAACAATCAACTGCACTATACCCAGAATAGAAAAAGATTAGATAAAATGAAGGTGTAATAGATAAAGAACAGAAAACGGAAGCTTGACAAACACAAATCTAGTAGTGTTTACCTGACACTGTCCAAAGGGAGAGAGACACTGCTCTGGGGACCTGAGCGTTCTGGTCAGCAGCCTTCACGGCGTGGGCACCACTGTGGGCAGGGACACCTCATCACACTTCAGCCCATGCACTGTCCGGCCCGTTCCCTGCTCTGCTGCCATTCTCTCTAATTTCTATTCCAACTTCCAAGATACCCTATGCACCCTGGGATTAGTCTAGGTAGATATGAGTATTTTACTGATTAGAAATTAATATTTTCAAATAAAAAATTAATTTAGAATCCCTAGTTTATATGACATTTATGATATCATTTAGTAAAAATCAATTATGCTAAATTTAATTTGACTCTAGTGGGCTGACTAAAATTGAGTTTCTAGAAGTGCTAAGAATCAGATCCTGAACCTGGATGACCTTCCCAAGGTAACGCCAGACTTGGCTTTCAGATACTATAGTAATAAGGAAAAGGTTTTCTAATGATAAAAAAAGTCTAAAAAAAGACAAAAAACAAAAAAAAGGCACTCTTTCTGTTTCAGTGCTAATTCACCTGGTCTCATCACGGAGACTTTTTGCTTCTCTAACTCGACAGGTGAGGCAGCAGGCAAAACAGTGATGAAGGCAACACCTCCCCTGCTCCAGGCTATTTTCTCTCCTCTCCACTTCCATGAGTCAATGAAAACTGTGATCTCTTTCCCAAATTAGACCTTTAATGTCAATTTAAGTCACTGTCACAGCTCCGATGACAGTATCATTTCAAGGCATCTCCAGTCAGAGAACGAAAAAATGTTTCTTCTTATTAAAGGCAGGTCAAGAATCCATAGCTTAGGAAGAAGAAAATATACTGCAGAAGAGCGGGCCTTCACTGCACAGGAACAACTCTGGGAGAGGGAAGAGAGGGGAGCCAACCTGTGCTGTGCTCCTACCTGGGGCAGCCCAGCGCCTGGGATCTCGCAGAACCCGTGGACGGGCTCTAGTGCTCCCTGAACAAGGAAATCAATGTTCAGAGATCCAAGTCCTAAGATGCAAATCCAAGCCCTCTAACTGCTAAGCGTGAAAATCAGAAGTTAGGTCCACATTTCCTTGACCGTAGAAACCAGGCTCTATTTCCCACCACCCCACGCTGAAACCTGTGTGTGAGGAAGCGACTGGATGGACCACAAGCGACCCTACACCCCGGCTCCCTGCGAGGAAGGGCTGGAGTTAAAGATACCCTCTAGGCTCTTGAGCCGTCTCAGATCCAGGCACATAACGCTGCTACCATTTCAATGATATGATTTTGCAGGTGTGCTGCAAAAGAAGAGTGTACATTACTTACATATACATGTATTTATCCAGCTTGGCTGCAAAGTGACGTGGCATTTCTCCACATCCGTAATAGTTTCGGTCATTTTCAGGTAGATGATCCACATCGTGGAAGATTACACAGTCCCAGACACCGTCTTTCATGGCCTCTTTGAAGCCCACATTGAAGAGCATTGCACGGTTAAAAGGCTGTGTGCCAGTCTTCACAAAGAGAAAAACAGAAATGTACTCAGGCTTTGCCATGACTTTTTTCTATACCTTTATAACTTGTTGAATCATGGTCAAATACTAATAATAAATGCACACAAACCAAATGGATAAAATAATAAACATGTTTCAGGATTTTCAAATATACTATTTAAATTATTACATAATTTTATACTTTGGTAACACACAAGAAAACACTGTTATTTTAAGGGCCACTGGTAGATCATCAACTTTATATAATGATATAATTCATGTTTCTGTTTTACTTCAAATGTATCAGGATATAGATTATTTATGACCAGGAAAAAAAATAAAGCCATTGAAAATAATATAGCTTGTATTTTTTAGCAAAGCTTTCCATATGGTGTCCAGACTAAAAGAAGCAGGAAACAAAGTGACTCAAGAAGCAGTAACCCTTCTCTTACATAACAAGGCCAGAGAGGGCTAACTTTGCATTACTAATGCTTGTAATAGAGACAAAGGCATTCTCAGAGACAAAAACAATTGGAACTTATTACACAAAACCCAATTTCCTTTATTATAACCATTTTCCTTTATTACTAGGGAATATAAAGTGTCCAGACAACAGTTTCTATTCTTATTATGCTTGTTTATGATAAAGACCAAGAGCATCTGAAGGGACAAAAAAAAGTGGGAACTTATTACACAGAACCCAACTTCCTATATAATGACCACTTCCCTTTACTTATGAGGAAAATTATATTAAGGTGCATTGGCAATAAAAGGTTTCATGCTACAGCTAAAGAAAATTAAAGAGCAATTTACCTATGCCTTGGCAGTATTTCTCAAAATCATTTCCAAAACATAAAACAAAAAATGATTATGAAAGAAGTGAATGAGATGCACAATGCAGTCATCACCAGAGTGAGCCCTCAAAAGTGAAAAATAACTAATTTTTAGTCCTGGGTTCTGCACTAACTTGAGGTAATAGAAATCACTTTACTTTTTACAGCTTTTCCTCACCAATGAAATGGAGAGAATAAAAAGGAAAGGCAGTTAAATTATAATATTATTACTGGTACATCACCAGTTTGAACAAATGACTTTCCTTTAAGATTTAAAAAACTGTTTTCATTAAATGTGGACATAATACTTAATGGCTTATAATAAAAATAAGAAGTTTTATGTCGAACCCACCTTCATCTTCCAAAAGCAATACATTTACACACCTCTAGTAGTTTATTCTGGTACTTATCTCCTCATTTCAAGGTAATGAAAGTTTTGATATTCCCTTGCCTCATTAACTTTTTAGACACTACTGATTTCTTACCATGGTCATTGAGGATTTATACCCCCCCATTCACTGCCCCTCCATCCATTCTCCCAACAGAGTTATGTCATAATTTTTTGTTAAGTCAACGGTATTTGCATTATTATGACTGTATATATATGACTGTTGAGTAAATTATGATTCTGTGTTCTTTCTCAAACTGAGATTCATAACTGTCTTCTGTTTTCTTACTTTTCTATATAACTAGTATTACTTTGTACAAAAGCCCCAGCAGGCATGCCCTGTATTTTTTAATAACTGATGCAATCATTGAAACACATCAAACCATTTATCGATTCCTCCTCCACCCGCCCCCCAAGCCCAACTCCAGCTGCCACGGCCCTCGCGTCTTGCTCCAGTCTTGACTGGTCTGACCATGTGCAACTATCATCCTGGGCCTCCTCTTTCATTCCCTACATCATCGGTGTCCTTTACTTGGCTCTCTCAATTTGCTGAGGAACATCCTTCAGCAGCTTCCTATCTCAGGATCCACGGGAGAAAAAAAAAATATATATATATATATATATATATATATATATCTACATATATACACACACGGATATTATACATATACATATATATACATTTTAGCCAATGAATGACTGAAAATGCCATCAATCTACCCTCACACTTGATTGATATTCTGACTGGGTAAAAAATTCTACGTAAGAATTACTTTCTCCGGGGCTTCCCTGATGGCGCAGTGGTTGGGAGTCCACCTGCCAATGCGGGTTCGTGCCCCAGTCCGGGAAGATCCCACATGCCGCGGAGCGGCTGGGCCCGTGAGCCATGGCCGCTGGGCCTGCGTGTCCGGAGCCTGTGCTCCGCAACGGGAGAGGCCACAACAGTGAAAGGCCCGCGTACCGGGAAAAAAAAAAAGAAGAATTACTTTCCCCTATAATTTTAACGGCATGTGGTTCCACAATCTTCTAGGTATCAGCACTGCTGAGAAGGTTCATATGATTCTGATACATAATCACTGGTAATTTTTCCTACAGAACCTTTTTGATACCTTCCCTTTTTAATTTGCATTCTAAAGTTTCAAAATAATATGCTTTAAAGCTCTATATTTTATTCATGTGTACATGTGGACCCCTTTAATCTGAAGACTCATGTCTTTGCTTCTGGAAAATATTCTTATATTATTTCTTTGGTCATTTTACTCCACCCCAACCCCGTTTTCTTCCTGCTATATTTTTTCAGAACTCTGATTAGCAAGTGTATTTGTTATCTACTGATGTGTAACAAATCACAGCAAAACTAGTGGCTAATAAAACCACAGTCATTTATTATGCTCAAAGCACCTGTGATAGGAAATTCTGACAGCACAGCAAATATCCCTGATCACTGCTCCATGATGTCTGGGCGTCAGCTGGCAGATCCACTTCCAAGAGGACTCAGTCACACAGCCAGCAAGGTGACGCTGGCAAGTCAGTTCTTCTCCACAGGGTTGCTTGAGTGTCCTCATGACATGGCAGCTGGCTTCCCCAAGAGCAAGTGATCCAACAGACCAAAGCAGAAGCGGCAATGTCTTTTATGACCTAGCTTCAAAAATCACACACTGTCACTCTGCAGTGTGGTTGTTCACACAAGTCAGCCCTTATTCATTGTGGCAGGAGACCATACAAAGAGGCAAGGATCCTTGGGGACCACCTTGGAGGTGGTTACCCCTGTGAGGCATTGATACTTCTTAATTTCTCCTGCTTTGGTTCTAGTTTAAGAGTTATCTTCTTAAGTTTATCTTCCAGCCATTCTATTGAAAGTTTTGTTTTACTTATCACATTTCCTTTTATGATAACTTTCTTATTCTGATTGCCCTTTATGGTGTTTTCATTTCACAGATGCATTATCTTTCCTTCACTCTCTGTGGATAGTGATTATGAGTTTTTATTACTGTTCATTTTTTTAAAAAATGTTCTCTGTTCCCTCCACTGTCTATATTTTCTATAATCCCTTTTGTTGGATTGGTTTTGTCTCCTTTTGTGGGAACCCTTCGCCGCCCATTCACGGTTGAGAGCAAGGCACTAAAAAGCTGAGGGGAACCTCCACATACGTATGTGAGGTTGTGGCACAGTACTCTTGGCTGCACACACACCACACATGCACACGCATGTGCACGAGCAAATCCCTAAGCCAAAGTGAAACAGAAACAGAAGCCCCAACCCTCCTCGCCAGCGCTCTATGTGCCATAGCTCAGAAAACGGCAACACCCTCCTTCAAGACAAAAACCCTGCATCCTGGTTGACCATTCTCCGTTGCTCACAACGTACGTCCACTTCAACAGCAAATAATCTGACTTCTAAACCCAATGTAGCCCAAACCCAGCCACTGCTCACCTCCCTGCAACACCACCGTAGCCCGAGACAGCATCTTCTGCTGCCTGGCCCGCAGCAGAAGCTCCCGCTCAGTCTACTCTCCGCACCGTCATCTTCTCCAAAGACCATTAGATCACGCCATTCCTCTACTCAGAAGCCTCCAGCACCTTCTCACCTTCCGCGGGACAATCCAAGTCCTCCCCCAGGTTCTTTTTTTTTTTTTTTTTTTTGCGGTACACGGGCCTCTCACTGTTGTGGCACAGGGTCCAGACGTGCAGGCTCAGCGGCCATGGCTCACGGGCCCAGCCGCTCCGCGGCACGTGGGATCTCCAGACCGGGACACGAGCCTGTGTCCCCTGCATCAGCAGGCGGGACTCTCAACCACTGCGCCACCAGGGAAGACCCTCCCCCAGGTTCTTCATTACCTGCGTCTATCCCACCTATGATTTCCTGCCTCACGTCTTTCTTCACTTGTCTCTCCAGCAACACTGACCACTTTGCACAAACACACCATGCGCTCTCCTGCCCTGCCTGGAACACACATCCCCGAACGTCAGCATGGGCTGCTCCTTTGTTCAGGGCTGCTCCCACCTCACCTCCTCCGAGAGCCTTCCGTAAAGACTCTGAAGGAAAGAGCACATCTCCCTGCCCCTACTGCTCTCTCTGCCCCGACTCTTAGCTCCGGGCACCACCTGACATACCACATGATTATTTACTGCCCTCCTTCCCTCACAAGAACAAGAGGCCTCACCTGGCTTGTCCCCTGCTGTCTCCCCTTTGTTGAATGAATGAAAGCGGGCTTCATGGAGGTGATAAAGTGAGGAACTGGCCTCTTCCTCTGGAGACTTCCCAACATTAGACCAGGCATCATCTCCCTGGGGCTAAGCTACTTCTCTAGTGAAGAGGCCACTCATGCCCTGCCTCAGTTGAAGGGGTTGGGGGGATTCACACCAAACGACTGGCTTCAAACAGTCAGACAAGGAAAAGGACAGAGGGCGCTTGGGGTCCACAGGCAACCCGACTCAAGCCTCTGCTCTGAGGTGCCAGAGTTCGGCTGCATCAGCACCGGCAGGACCCGCGCTGGTTTCTCCAAGGAGAAACTTTTCATTTTCTACAACATACAACAGAGTAATCACCTGGCAGCAAAAGCCAACTTAAGAAACTAGGGATCTGACTGTTCTGCAATCAAACTTTTAAACAATCCCTTAGTTTAGTCTAGTGCTTCAGTTCGTCTTTCAAGGGCTAAGATGTGCAGGGGGGCTTTGTCCAGCAGACTAACTCAATCCTTGTCACCATCCCCCTTGACAGCACGTGGGTCTGAGCCCCCTGTGCTGGGCTAAGGGAGGGCGTGTCTGTGCTCCACCTGCCTCTTGACTCTCAGAAGTGGGCTGAAATCGCTCAACTACTTCCATCTCTTTGTCTTTATAGTTTAATAACTCATTAAAAGTTTTTTCTTTCACTCATTTTAGGAGTCTGGAAAGGAAAAGAGGGAAATATGTTGTACCCCCTTCTATATTTAACTGGGAGTTCTGAGCTGCTCGTCAAAGGCTTAGCCCTTCTGGCACCAGTCCAGCAGGAAAATGACTCTTCTATTTCATATGTGGTAAAGATGTTACTAGCTCAAAACCACAACACACTATCAAACATACAGGCCTGAATTAATATTGATCAAAGCTAAGATTCAGACTTAAGACATTTATAAAATATGGACCTTAGCTGCTCTGCAGACTTCTTCATCACATACACAAAATAATTCAATGGTGTGGACTTGCAGAAGAAAATGCCTCTAAAAACAGAGGCAGGGCTTCCCTGGTGGCGCAGTGGTTGAGAGTCCACCTGCCAATGCAGGGGACACGGGTTCGTGCCCCGGTCCAGGAGGATCCCACATGCCGCGGAGCGGCTGGGCCCCTGACCCATGGCCGCTGAGCCTGCACGTCCAGAGCCTGTGCTCCGCAACGGGAAAGGCCACAACAGTGAGAGGCCCGCATACCGCAAAAAAAAAAACCCAAAAAACAAAAAACACAGAGGCAGATATCTCATCCCCCAACACATTATGAAGACTGAAGTTTCAAAAAAGGAAACTAGCAGTTGGTAAAACGGATCTAGAAGTTTATAACTATGGCTATCATGAAAGTAGCTAAAATTTTTAATTTACTATCAGGTTAACAAAAGTTAATTTTCATAATATAGGTGATTGCATTAAAAAGCACATATGCTCTATATACATCATTATATGAACAGGAAACAAACCTTAAAAGGGTGATTTACACACAGAGAACCATAAGTTACATTAAATACCCAGTACTTCCAGGGGTAAAAATAGAGGCAAAAAAGCTAAGAGCAAGAAAATAAAATTAAAAAAAAAAAAAGAAAAGGTAGAATCAGCCACAAAGGACATGGGAAAACACACTAACTGTAACAATCTTAGGAAGAGAATCTGAATATTTTCTAATATTTCAAAAACAAAAAAAAAATCCCAGCATCTAATATAAGCTAGGTCACTTTCTGTCTACTGATAAAGAAATACATTTTTAGTCAGATTTAGTAAAAAGAATGACTGATCAGGATAAAATGAGGTCATCAATGTCAAAACCAAAAGTATCCAAATTACAATGTATTCTAAACATGAACAAAATGCACTTTAGAAATACTATATAGCAATCAGTGACAAAATTCAGCAAAGACCCTAGTGTTTGGGAGGTGGGGTTGGGGAGAGACCAAGGAAGAAATCCAAGATGACACCTTAAGTACAAAAGCAGGTGATGACAGAAGTAGAAAAACATAGTACAGAAAATATCTACAAAGGGTTTAAATAAGTCTGAAAGAAACTGTACATACGGAATACTGATATTAAAGTATTTACAGAGAAAAAATTAGCTGATAATATGAATAATTATATGTATATTTCAGTTTAATAGGTAAGACATTAGATGATTTTAAATGATAGGAATACATCAACTGATAAAAGGATTAACAAAATGTGATATACACAATTAACAGGCTCAATCCAAAATGGAATTTTACCCAAATATAAAACCAAGGATTAACCTTAAACTACACACTTTTAATCACACAGTATCTAAGAGTTTACTATGTTCTAGTATACCCAGTTACCATTTTGAAAAATATTCTCACCTGTTCAATGACATAAAAGGCAAATTCCAGCCGCTGTTTTTGGAGCATTGGAATCAGATGCAAGAAAAAAATTGGAAGATGTTCATGGCGATTACGGAAAGGAATGAGAACTGCCACCTTTAAAACAAAAGAATCACATATGTAAATAAATACAGCAGCAAGCCCTAGAGGTAAAAGAAAAACTGACCCTTGAGATTCTCTTACTCATGAATTTTTCTCACCAGAGATCCAACAATGGGCAAAAACAGACAAGGCCCTTGCCTTTGTGCCATTTAAGCTCTTGTGAACCTGGAGAGGTATAAATGGGCTCTGAAGGCCGTTCTAGGGATTGTGGTCCTTATCCTATGAAAACCATGAACGTCGTGGAAAGATTTTAAACGAGTGATAAAATCAGCTTTGGTGATGGCAAAACTACTATGAAGAGCAGTGTAAAGCAGATTGGAGAAAACCAAAAGTGGGCTCAGGGAGCTGGTTAGAGATTAATGCAAAGTCAAGACAAGAGGTAATGGTAGCTTGAACAGAGGCCGGGTAGAGGACAAGAAGAGAAGTGCATGAATTTTTGAAAACACTGAAGAGGTAAATGAACAGGATTTGTTCCTGGAATGGATATAAGGAGTGAGGGAGAGGGATGTGTCCAGACTGATTTCTAGGTTTTAAAGTAGATCATAAACAATAAGTTTATGGGTTTTAAATTGAATTTAAAAGAGATTCCACCTGAATATCTAGTATCGAACATGGCTCACCTGGTCTAGAGATATTTTTGAAAAATATAACAGATATATCATGGAATATAAATGAAGTTTGATAATTATATTAATATAATATTTTTCATCTAATCAAAATGCACAATTAAATTTTTGATACACTGCATGTTTATTTCAGTGGTAGGATAATATTCAGTTTAAAAATGATAATAAAATTATGTTACAATGTTAAGCTCAACAAAAAAGATAAGGTAAACAAGCACGAGCATCAGAGAAATTCACCCCTTAAATAAACCAAAGAAATGTGTATCTTATGTAATCAAAAAAAAACACGTTTACAGGAATTAAAATGGTTTCTCAGTAGACCAATCCTTCTTCTAATAAGAAAAAAAATGATCAAGACTCTCAAAATCAAGACTAAAAATCACTGTTTACAAAGTGTGCTACTATAATATGGGAATAAATGAATAATGATCAATCATCACTTACTCAAGTCCTCTTTCCTGGATCCAAACTTCATCATATACAAGTCAAGTGACCCTACAATTCAGATTTTGCCCTTGAAAAAGCTAAAATGTTTTCTAACCATTGCTTTTCTTAGCAATTTCTGAGCTAAGCTAGCCTTATTATAATTGTGAATTTTCTAAAAACTGAAATTAAACCAAATAAGTTTTCTACAGATTATAAATTCTAAAATCAGAAGACCTAAATAGGCATTTCTCTAAAGAAGACATACAGATGGCCAACAGGCACATAAAAAGATGCTCAACATCACTAATTATTAGAGAAATGCAAAATCAAAACTACAGTGAGGTATCACCTCACACCAGTCAGAAGAGCCATGATCAAAAAGTTTACAAATAACAAATGCTTGAGAGGGTATGGAGAAAAGGGACCCCTCCTACACTGTTGATGGGAATGGAAATTGGTGCAGCCACTATGGAGAACAGTATGGAGGTTCCTTAAAACACTAAAAATGAGCTACCACATGATCCTGCAATTCCATTCCTGGGTATATATCTGGAAAAGATGAAAACTCTAATTCAAAAAGATACATGCACCCCAATGTTCATAGCAGCACTATTTACAATAACCAAGACATGGAAGCAACCTAAGTGTCCGTCAACAGATGAATAGATAAAGAAGATGTGGCATATATACACAATTGAATATTAGCCATAGAAAAGAATGAAATATTTGCCATTTGCAGCAACATGGATGGACCTAGAGATTATCATACTAAGTGAAGTAAATCATACAGACAAAAACAGATATTATATGATATTACTTATATGTGGAATCTAAAAAATGATATAAATGAATCTATATACAAAATAGAAACAGGCTCACAGATGTAGAAAAGAAACTTATGATTACCAAAGGGGAAACGGGAGGAGAGGGAGAAATTAGGAGTATGGGATTAACAGATTCACACTACTATATATAAAATAGACAAGCAACAAGGATTTACTGTATAGTGCAGGGCACTATATTCAGTATCTTTTAATAACCTATAATGGAAAAGAATCTGAAAAGAAATATATATATATATATATATATATGCACTTTGCTGTACACCTGAATGAATCACTTTGCTGTATACCTGAAACTAACATAATGCTGTAAATCAACTATAGTCCAATTAAAAAATGCCCAAAAAATTATAAATTCCAAAATCATTAGATTTTCAAAGAACATAAGAATCAAAATATGTCTAATAATAATGTCTATGTGTCATTCTATATTTTGGATTTTTAAATACAGCCTAATAAACTGGTTAAACAGAAAATTATGTAACAACATTAAACATGGGACTTATTAAAATTTCAACTATACCAAATAAATTTTACTGATGAATGAATAAATGTAAATAATTGACAATGCATAGCTTTAGGATCTGATCCTACTTGTAAAATCAGGACATGACATTAGATGTAGTCAATAGAAAATAGTAACATTTACCTGTGTATTTTACATTACCAGGATCATACATGAGAGAAAATTTTAAATTATTAAAATAGTTTTATTTTAAAAGAGAACAACACATGGTTTCATAAAATTGAAGACATCTAAACTAAAAACTCCACCACTAATTTTCCCTTAATGATGATGAGATAGTGGAAAAGAGAAAGAGACAATGGCTGTTCTGAGGCTGATACTTTCATGTCTACATTGATTCACATTTGGTAAGTGGTAGGAACCAAAGGGGCTCTGGTGCCTCGGCCAGCCCCACTCTGGGTCCCATTCTTCTTTGGTTTGCTCCATAACGTGGCTCTTGGCATATGAGCCTGAGGACCACGAGGCTACAGAACAATACGGAACCCACATCTAAGAGTCCCTCCTGGGCTTCCCTGGTGGCGCGGTGGTTGGGGGTCTGCCCGCCGATGCAGGGGACACGGGTTCGTGCCCCTGTCCAGGAAGATCCCACATGCCGCGGAGCGGCTGGGCCTGTGAGCCATGGCCGCTGAGCCTGCGCGTCCGGAGCCTGTGCTCCGCAACGGGAGAGGCCACAACAGTGAGAGGCCCACGTACTGCAAAAAAAAAAAAAAAAAAAAAGAGTCCCTCCTGTACCCCACACAATGGCCACGGTTGGTGCTGAGCACTCCCTTCTGACTGAGGAGACTTGCTGACAGGCCTCAGTATCCATTGTTGGCATCTCCACAGAATTCCCAAATCTATACAACTCCCAAAGCAGTTCAGGAACCCCTAAGTTTACTCTTAGGATAGGAAACTGCTGTGAAAGTGAAAGGAGAAACAGGAGTTAGATGGCAAGTACAAATCCCTACCACTGACCTTATCTGAAATATATCAGTGTGATAACTTCTAGCAAAATTAGGGTCGAGCTTACTCTTCTTGGTTTTGAATTTGGCCACAAGTTGGCTGCCTATGATGTAAATGGGCTATAAAAGCAGTTAAGACGCATTATAGATATTTAAGGAAAGACGCTATTAAAAAGCTGCAGAGTCCATATTAAAGACAGCCCATATTAAATACAATGAGGCTGAGTAATCAGTTGAACATCTAAGAATAAACAAAGGTTGTCATGGCCCCAATACAGTAATTTCTTCAATAAAACATTTAAAATATTGAGTTGATTTTTCCTTAATATTATATGGAAACTGAGAGTATTATAAGAGAAAGAAAATGACCAGTGTCATGGCAAGTTCAAAGAAGCTAAACTGTCGTTTTTACAACAAATGCATGTCCACATATTAATGAGACAGTTATCAAAGGTTTTGAATATGCCTAAAGTAAATTTTTTACTAAAACAAAGCTAAATAGCATCTAAAAATTCATTTGGCACGTCCCTTCCTTTGGCTGTGGAATTTCACTGTCAACAGTTTACAATTTATTGTCTAGGAAGAGAAGATCTCGGTATTCTGTGGTAATTTATCTCAAGGTTTAATAGCCTTTGTTTCAGGACATTCTTTCTTACATGTGCCCTAATCTGCTGTTGGAGCCACTCTCCTGTTGAAGCATCTCCACTGGAGATAGAACTAAACATCTGGTCATTACCTTCGGAAAAACAAGAGTCATCTTCATGAATCTCTCCTCACCACCTCTTGGTCAAGCAAAATTATCCACACGCACTTTGCTCCCACTTTAAAACCACTAATCTTACGGAATGTATGCACCTATTTTTCATCCTTGCTCATCTTCTCCTACACTCACCATGAAGAGATTAGCAAGAAAAATGCTGACTACATAAATTTTCCCCACCAAGATTTTGCCCTAGTTTCAAACTTCAAGCACACTACCGCTACGATGTCCCCAAATGACATGGCTGCTGACTTGCCTACCTTTCAGGGTGCACTAGCTGTCTGCCACTGACTAAGACAGAACAGAGTAGAAGCTGCCAAGCCTTCATTCTCCTGCAGTGTTTCAGGTCCCTCCTCCCCTCCCCCTCACTTCCAGTGCCTACAGGAGCTTCTTAAACAGGAGGCACGCGATAAAAATTGCAGGTTCACGTCCCTTTCCACCAACAGAATCAGGATGTCTGAGGACTGAGTTCAAGAATCTTCTTTTTTACCAAACATCCCAGGTAGCTCTGAAACACGTGGCTAAGACCCATCTTTGAGGAACCCTGGACTAGAAACACAACTCCAGGCCTCCGAGCAGATAACCCCATCAAGCAGTTGCCTGATTCTTTAAAGGCTTAGGTTTTAGACCAAAGTGGTTCAGGCCTCCACCTGAACCCTGAATGGAACACAGGCAACATCACAGGTAAACACTTCACTTTAATGACCTGAAAAGCATCACTTTGCTCCTCTGCCAACCTCCCTTTTAGAAATAATCTTGCCTCTACAAGGCACCCGACCTGTGCTCAATCTTCCACTGCGACCTGCGATGTTCAAAATACCTAGGAATTGGTGAAATCACTAATTTTAGAAGATTAATTCCACTTGATTGGTCTTTGATGAACTTAGTTGGTATTTTTTTAAAAAGAAAAAGATCCTCAAATATTAACAATCAAGTTGATAGCAGATGTTTCACATAAATCTAGTTACTTCTTGTTTCCTTCTCTCTCAACTCAGTTTGATTAAGTATAGCAGGTATAGGTCACCTCTGAACGATCTCCAATTCCCTCTCATACCTTGAGCTGCGTAGCTCAGAACTAGAGACTATATTCTGAGAAGGGTTTGTGCATAACTGAAATAAGAGCAACGGTAGCATATAGTTCCCAAATAAAATAAGCCAATTTTTAGATCCCTGAATTAGCTGGCTCCTGAAACTTCACTTTCAAAACTGTTACCTACTGATTCACTGGAGTTTACAGTCTACTAAAATCTGTAAGTAGAAACTACTTATGTGTGATATAGATATACCTCTCCTCTAGAAAATGAGGTGAAAACAAATGCTAAAATTTAAAATCCAACATCTGATGTAGACCACTGAAGAAAGGACAAGAAGACTTAATTTTCCTGATCCCAACTTATCCTACTGCTATACCACACAGTGCACACGTGAGAGGTATACATCACGTGTATTAATATACCTCTGAGAACCAACCTCCATTCTACCCCACAGCCTTTGTGATTGAGTATGCTTTTTCTTCTGTTAGCATTCAACGTACATACTCATCACCTAAGTAAGAAAAAGAATTTATTTTGCCCAGGACATTTTTTAAAGTAACATTATGTAAATTGGGCCATATTTTATATACAAATGTGAAGAAACTCAATCATGAAATAGGAAAAAATTCATTTATTATCCGAATCTGATCTGGGAAATAGTATAAAACAACTGTAATATAGAATGTGTTGCCAAAATCTGTACTGGAATCCATTTCAGCAGCTTTACAACTTGTTTGAGGGAAAAAAACCCCAAACATTTAGTTAATAATTTGTAACAAGACATGTATCTGTCTCATAAACTCAACTCAACAAAACTGGGTTTGGCACTTCCCCTTTATACAAGAGAGGGTAAGCTCTACGTTAGGGATGCAGACGTAAATAATACACATCCCCAAGACCCCCAAACACAAAGAGTTCAAGGCCATTTAAGTCAGAGGGCTTTTATCATAAGCTTAACAGCATACAATTCTCCTTCCTAGGAGTGACTTCTTTTGGTACCAAAAGACAAAACATTTTAGCAAAATACTGATGTTTAAAACAGGAACTGGAAACTGTTTCCAATTCAGGCTAAAGCACAATCCTTCAGGATGTAGTATCTGATTTAATCATATGTAGTTTTCACTTGAATTACATAAATGCTGTTTCCTATTCAAACATAACATTACATGAACACGCGCTTATTAACCAATTTCACAGTACTGAGAACAACTCTGATTTAAACCATGGTTTTCAATTTTTTTTAAGCAGCAGGGGCAGGCCCACTTCCTTATAGTTTTTCAAACAAAACATTAAAAGTAGGATTCTGATATATCAAAAAGATTAAAAGCCTGTGCTCTGTCTTCTGAAACAGAGGCAAAGAAGAGCCCGAAGTTCTTCGTTTTGTGTCCTGCAGTGACCGCCGAGCAGCGTCTTTAGAATGCTGGGACTCAGGAACCCCAATGCTGGGCCCAACTGGAAACCACTGTTTCCAGGCCTTGGTGGGGCTATGCCTGTAGGTGTCAGTAACCACTAGGGACAGCAGCAGGAAGCAAAGAAATCACAGCCTCTCTTCCAAACAGAACAGGAAAAATCATCTGTTTTCCAAGCCAATCTCAAGCAAGGTACTTATCACCAGGATCTCCAAGAGACTGAACACAGGAGCATGTATCTGTATACGCACAGGTGCCATTCAGCTTCACAGGTAACACGATTAACTCACATTTGGACTGTGAATACTTACACATTAAACACAAACATTTTGATGTCTTAAATTTATCAAGACAAAGGGATTTGACTGTATATTCTGAATCAAACACACTTTTCCTCAAATGCATAGTAACAGTCACACTACTTATGAAAAAATGGACCTCACCTTCCACCTGGGTTTACAGTCTTTAGGCCTCCAGTGACCTCCTGGCTCAATATCTAAATCCTTGGAGAAGAGGTGATGAATTTCATCAAAACTGACTTCACTTACATTGACATTGAGGAATCCCCCTAAAAGGTCAAAAATGTGAAGAATTGTTTTAATACGAAGTCAGACAAACAACAATCAGTAGGGTGATGGCATAATGTAGTTGCTGAGACGGTACCATTTATTCCTGTTATCACCATATAATTGTTAATATCACCTTTCAGTTTTAGTTTGGATGATAAATTATATGGTCATCCTACTATCTTTGGTAAATCAGCCAAAGAAAATCAAAGCACTTAAACTTTTTGCTTTTGAGTAATATGGTGAATATTATAATATTCTTTGGGAAATGGTTGCATGTCATTACAATGTAGCTTATCATTCCAATTTATTCAAGTATTTAAAAACTAGTTTTTAATTTCAACATAATCAACACAGGAGACAATGAACACACAGTACGTAAGAGTTAATTAAGCAGTTAAGTTTGACGGGGAGCTCAATCTTAGCTTCTATGTACTGGGGAAATTATCTAACTTCTCTGTGCCTTAGTTTCCTTATCTGTAAAAAGAGATGGTAACACCTGCCTCCCGCTGTGGTTGTATCCATTAGATGAAACAATGCCGGGCACAAAGGTACACATTCAGTAAATTTAGCTACTATTACTGTCATCTACTTTACTGACATTTCTTCAGAGAGAGAATTCACAAACACAATTCAACAAATTTATTTTGAGCACCTACCATGCATCCCCTTGACATGCAAAACGGAAAAACTATAAACTTCTAAGATGCTCCTGGTCTACTAAGCACTCACTCTCCAAATTAACAAATATATGATATTCCTAGAAATGTTTTTACTAACAGTTTTTCTAACATATACTATGGAAACAGGAATGACTCTTGGATGGAAAACCATTTCCATTACCTCAATCAAAACCAACTAAGGGGGCTTCCCTGATGGCACAGTGGTTGAGAGTCCGCCTGCCAATGCAGGGGACACGGGTTTGTGCCCCGGTCCGGGAAGATCCCACATGCCGCGGAGCAGCTGGGTCTGTGAGCCATGGCCGCTGAGCCTGCATGTCCGGAGCCTGTGCTCCGCAACGGGAGAGGCCACAACAGTGAGAGGCCCGCGTACCGCAAAAACAAAAACAAACAAAAAACCAACTAAGAATTAAGAGAACTAAGGACTAACAAAACTAAGTTCTTTCACCTCCTTGTCTCATGAAATACAAACCAACAACTATTGAGGTTTCCCATTTCAAGTCTTCTGAGCTCAGTGGCCATGATTCCACACATACAGTCAGCCCTCCATATCCACAAGGTTGGTTGAAATCTGTGGATGCAGAGCCCACACATGGAGGGCTGACTGAAAGGGATTTGAGCATCCTCAGAGTTTGGTACCCTGGGGGTCCTTGAACCAATCCCCCTTGGATACTGAGGGATGACTGTAAAGCACTCAGTTCCTCTTCGACGGAGCCTCTTTCCTTTCCTCTCTTCCTGCTATTCTATATTCTATAAGGTTTCACAGCCACTCGTCTTCCCATCCCCACTCTTCATCCTAAGTAGGAAGGAACATCCGTCAGTGGCTTCCACGAAGCACTCAGGCATACTCAAGAGAAGTATTTCAAAATGTAAATGCCTAGCTTCCACAGAGTAAGCGAGGAAAAAAATCTGCGATCTTCTAATGTCTGCCTGTTCTCCTGACAATGTTTGCTGTCTTTTATAACCAAATACCCATCCTTTAGTGTGACAAGATATGCAAAGTAGCTAATCTTAGAAAGGTCAGATTTACCTAAAGAGTAACCTAGGAACTTACACAGAAAGGATAGATCAAATGTAAGATCCATCGGTCAATGTGAGTACAGACGACCATGACTCAGCTGACAAAACAGACTCTGGCACTGTAATAAGACAAAATTCACACAAAGAAATCTGATGCATTTAACGGTATGCATAATTCCTAAAATGATAGTAATTAGGCTAAATAATAAGCCGTTCATATAAGGAACTGAAGTTGGTATTCCTTATGCACTTTTAAACCAATTTTTTTGCCTTTTTCCAGCTTTATAGCTTCAACAGCTGTAACCAACATTATTGTCAGCAGTTTTCTCCAGTATCATTTGCGTTTAATTTTCATCTTGAACACACATGTGCCAGCAAATTAAGAGACAGGCCTTATATCTTTCTCCTCAGTAGACAGGGCCTCTGGTGTCCATCACTTACAATCCCTGATGCCCAAGGCACCCGAAGTTCACCTCCCTCTCCATCGGCCCCCCCATTCACATTCCTCAGAGACCCTTAGCAGCTTTTCTATGTGCTTATTGCTCTTTGATCTGAAATCTTAATATCTTACTGGCTGAAGGCCATAGATGACCCAGTGGCATGAGGCTGTCATGCCAGGAGTAATAACAACATCGCTATTGGGGGTGGGTATGAAGGGATGGGGGACAGGCTCCAGGACAGGCAGCGCCACCGCTAAAAACAGCAAGTGTGTGATCAGAAAGAGAGAGAAAGGAAAATAAACACTAATTAGTGGAGGTGGGGTGGGGGGGCAGCAGGGTGTGATGAGAAAAACAACTTTTGTTTCTCTGAAAAAACAACCACTTATCTCTGAGTTGCTGCCTGTGCGTTTCACAGTGTGATACCCCTGCTCACACCCAGGGTCTGGATATTTAGATAAGAACTTGAGTTTAGGGACTTCCCTGGTGGCGCAGTGGTTGGGAGTCCGCCTGCCAATGCAGGGGATGCAGGTTCGAGCCCTGGTCCAGGAAGATCCCACATGCTGCAGAGCAACTAAGCCTGTGCGCCACAAGTACTGAGCCTGCGCTCTAGAGCCTGTGAGCCATAACTACTGAGCCTGCGCTCTAGAGCCCGCAAGCCACAGCTACTGAAGCCTGCGCACCTAGAGCCCGTGCTCCGCAGCAGGAGAGGCTGCCGCAGTGAGAGGCTCAGGCACCTCAGTGAGGAGCAGCCCCTGCTCACCACAACTAGAGAAAGCCCGCGCGCAGCAACAAAGACCCAATGCAGCCATAAATAAATAAATAAATAAATTTATTAAAAAAGAAAGAACTTGAGTTTAGGATTCCCACCATTTAAGTGCCTGCTCTGCTTCTCCCGGGGAACCTTTTAAAATAAACACTCAGTTAAGCCCGCAAAAAATTAGTGACCTCTACCCCGGCAACCTTTTAAGTCCTAGGTGCTTGCCGTCCTGCTCTCCATCTCCTGCTGGCTGGTGACCTGGGATAGAGGACGGCACTCCCCCGCCTCACTGTGCCCTGGCCCCCTCTGGGATCCGTGACTAAATCCTGAGACTCTACTTCCTTTGTGTGGGTGTACTGAAACTGCACCTTGCATCAGAATGACCCCCTGGGCTCCACTTCCCCAAAGTGGGAGCTCGGATGCCCAGGAAGCTACCTGCCAACCAGTAAGGGTGGCTGGTGCCCCCTCACACGGCAGGTCATAATCCTCATGTTCTTAATTCAGTACAGCAGCTCCAGCTGCTGAATATGGTTGAAGAAGAGGACGGGGTCGTGGGCGCAGTCTGTACACCCATCCGATGCCTTGGAGCTGCGGGTGGCTCTCTTCCCCCTCCAGACCGCTCAGTCTCCCTGGGAGGATCCACTGCTGGCCGGCAGTAAGGGCCGCTGCGCTGCACTGTTGTGTGTTGTGCCGCCAGGCTCTGCTGAGAATCCCCACCCTAAACTGTTGGTGCTGTAAAAGGTCAGACTCCGCTGCAGAGACGAGCCAGCAGGCCCCAGTCTGAAGCAGCTCTGTCTCCCATTATCCTCCAAAGGAGACCCCACTCGGGGTCAGGTGTGGAGGTGATTGGCGACCATCACACATGCCAAGTCTGGGCACTGGGCCAAGGCGAGCTAACCTGGACTGTCAGGTTCTGCCTCTTTCCCCCACGCAGGGACAGGGCTGGGGGACAGGCTATGATGTACTGGGAGCCAAGGAGAGCTCCCCAGGGCCCTGGAGCCGGAGGGGCAGGCCGGCTGCTGGGCCCACTGTGTCGTGTCAGGACCGGGTGCTGAGCCTGGGGAGCCGGCCTAACCCCTGAGGAGGCAGCGCTATCAGGGCCATCGTGGCACCCGGGAGGCAAAACGCTGCAAGGCAAGCGCATCACATGCTGCTAAAAGTGGGGCCCCAAGCGCTTGGTACCGGCTCCTCCCACGTCCCCAGAGGATGTTAAAAAACTACTAGAAGCCTGTGAGACCCCCATGGCTTGGGCGTTATGGAGCACAGTGGCATATCTACATGCCAAGTCGTGAAGGTTACTACGTTCTTGGGGCCTGGAGCTTGCCCCAATACATCTGCTAATGTTGCACAGGTGGAGGTGGAGGTGGACCCTGACCCTCAGCAGTTGACTGGGACCCCCTAGAATGGGAGGTGGCAGCAGAGGAGTTAGGGAAGAGGCGACCTCTGTCCCAGGCATTCCCTGTTACAATCCATCATACCAAAACATCCAACGATGGCCAGTGTGAATGAGGAACAGAGACACCTAACTATACCATGATAGAAATGCAAGGGTTTTTAGAAAAATTCGTTCAAAAGAAGAGGGAGAAGGGCACTGATTGGCTCTTAGGGGTCTTTGGAACTGGTTCCGAGCTTTGTTTACAGAGAAAGAGACCCCTCCAAGCCTCTGAGCCCACAGAGACAGAAGGAAGAAGCTCGGCCTCCCTCGCAAGATGAGCAACAAGCTCTCCATACTGGCAGCTGCAGAGATCAGGGTCCCTGATGACTTAATCTCGGGACAGCTGAACGCAAATTAGAAGCCTTTGTTCAGGTGCTGCCGGCTCTTCAGGAGACTGTGGTCCCATCCCAAGGGATGATGCTGTCACCTCTCAGAATGTTCCCGCCCCAGCAGCAGAACCCAGGATCCCACACCCTGATCTGTGAGAGTGACAGCCACCAAGGCCCCTGTCCTAGGGACCCTGCAGTTCCCCGAGCTTGTCCCTCCTCTTGGGGACAATCACCTGTTCACTTCTCTAATTATCCACTGGGATGCTCTCATTGACACTGGAGCCCAAATTACATTGCTTCCCCGAACCCCTCCAAACAGAAATGAAGGGCACCCTGTAAATTACAAGGCATAGCAAGTAGGATAGCAGAAGTCACTACTGGAACAACCTTTCTTAAAAATCTTTTAGTGGTGGCCCCTTAACCCTACCTTTTCCTGACATGGGTATAGATGCCCTGACCACATACATGGAGGAACAGGACCCACACCTGGTCCCAAGGAATATAATCCCCCACCATCTTGGGCCTTGCAGCTCTGCCACCCGGGGGGGAACCCTGACTCCTCTGGCTTCCTTGATCCCGCAGCCTGTGCCCACTGTGGGTCCCGGGCCCCGGTGTCGTCACACACGTGGTTCTCCACGCGTTTCTCCTTCCCTCCACCTCCCCGCACCCCGGAGTCCTGTCTGCTCACTCCAGGGCACTTCAGTCTCTCTGAGAACACTCACATCACTGAACAGACACCCCCAATTCAGCTCTCTGCCCCCTCATGTCAAAGCCTGCCACATTCACCCCCAGTACACTGGGAGTAGGTCTGCTACTACCCTCAACAGGACTGAGGCGCCTCAAGGTGACCCTGCACTGAGCATAAAACAACACGTCATTACAGCAAACCCCACCCTGGGAGCCAAGCCGGCCGAGCACTCTGGGCTGTTAGACCAAAGGCCAGCCTTAGCGCAGCAGCTGCAGTGTGACTCTTTAGCACAGACAGCTTGGGTAACCGTTTAGCTCTAGATTACTCACTGGCCCAGGAAGGAGGTGTATGTGCTGTAAGGGGCACCACCTGCTGTGTGTATATTAATAATTCTGGACAAACTCAGACAAATTTACAAAAGATGGCCTGAGATGTGGTACTAGTGTTCCACAATCTCACCTAAGTTTTAAATCAAATACCTATCTTAACCTTATCCAAGGGCTTTGATTTATCTTCTTGGCTAGACCCCAACTAATGGGGGGAGAGTGGTTACAGACAGGATTTCAAATTGTCATTTGTCTAGTGATATTGCTGATGGAATTTTTGCTTTGCTCAAATGTTTCGTGTGCTGGGAGATCAAAACCCTGCCAGGGGCTTTTACTATCTCCACCGTCCAGAGAGTGCCTATGATCTTCCCTAAAGATTAACGGTGAGGCATCACGGGATCAACTGTGATGAGAAAAACAACTTTTGTTTTTCTGAGTTGCTGCCTAGGCATTTAACAGTGTGATAACCCTGCTCACATCCAGTGTCTGGACATCTAGATAAGGGCTTGAGTTTAGGATTCCTGCCGTAAGTTCCCACTTTGCTTTTCCAGAGGCACCTTTTAAAACAACCACTTAGGGGCTTCCCTGGTGGCGCAGTGGTTGGGGGTCCGCCTGCCGATGCGGAGGGTGCAGGTTCGTGCCCCGGTCCGGGAGGATCCCATGTGCCGCAGAGTGGCTGGGCCCATGGGCCATGGCTGCTGACCCCGCGCGTCCGGAGCCTGTGCTCCGCGGTGGGAGGGGCTGCGGCAGTGAGGGGCCCGCGTACCACAAAAAAACAAACAAACAAACAAAAAACAACCGCTTAGAATTAAGGCCAAGAGAACTTTGTGACCTCTGCCCCAACCACCTTATAAGAAACAGGTGCTTGGTACCCTGCTCTCATCTCCTGGGACGGAAGACTGTCCTTCCCACCAGCTCTTTGCACCCTCCTCCGCAGCTCCCAGGATCCTTAAGTAAGAAAGCTTATGACTCTACTTCCTTGGTGTGGGTGTATTGAAACTGCACCTTCCATCAAAACAACCCTGTGGTTTCCACTTCCCCAAAGTAGGAGCTCAGATGCTGAGGGAGCTACCTGCTAACCACGTGTGGCGGGCTCATGCCCCTTTATTCAAACAGGTCATAATCTGCAAATTCTTAATTTAATATACCAGCTCCAGCTAGTCAACACATGGTATTAGAATACTTATTTCCTGTGCATAGAAAGTGAAGGGAAAGGGGCATATTATAGAGAGTGGCCAGGAAGAGGCACGGAGAAAATGAGCTAGTGGTGACACAGTTTCCAAACTACCCTCAGTGGAAAGAACCTCTCGAGAGCCTGTGGTCAGGACCTCAAGTCCTTGAGGTAGTCCTTGAGCTAGTGGTGACACGGTTTCCAAACTACCCTCAGTGGAAAGAACCTCTCGAGAGCCTGTGGTCAGGACCTCAAGTCCTTCCTCCCTACTGCACCCACTAAGGCTACTCTCATCTCCTTTACCTACCAGGTGTCCCCTCCAGGTTTCACTCAAGAAATTGTTTCACCTTCCCACACTGTTGGTGGGAATGTAAACAACCATTATGGAGGACAGTATGGAGGTTCCTTAAAAAACTAAACATAGAGCTATCATATGATCCAGCAATACCACTCCTGGGCATGTATCCAGAGAAAAGATACTTAGGCACCCCAATGTTTATTGCAGTACTATTTACAACAGCCAAGACATGGAAACAATCTTATTGCCCATTGATAGAGGAATGGATAAAGAAGATGTGGTATTTATACACAATGGAATACTACTGAGCCATAAAAAAGAATGAAATAATGCCATTTGCAGCAACATGGATGGACCTAGAGATTATCATACTAAGTGAAATAAGTCAGACAGAGAAAGACAACTATCATATGATATCACTTATATGTGAAATCTAAACAAAAAAAGAAAAAGATACAAATGAACTTATTTACAAAACAGAAACAGATACACAGTCTTAGAAAACAAACTTATGGTTACCAAAGGGGAAAGGTGGGGGAAAGGATAAATGAGAAGTTTGGGATTAACATTTACACACTACTATATATAAAATAGGAAATCAACAAGGACCCACTGTATAGCACAGGGAACTCTGCTCAATATTCTATAATAACATACATGGGAAAAGAATCTGAAAAATAATGGATATATGTATATTTATAACTGAATCACTTTGCTGTACACCTGAAACTAACACAACATTGTAAATCGACTATACTCCAATATAAAATAAAAATTTAAAAAAGAAGAAAAAAAAAAAGGAAGCATTCCAGTGCTCTAAAGCCGGGAGAGAAGGCATCCCGCTTTACTTTCAAAGAAGTAAGCAATCAGCCAGACCCGCCCCCTTTACTTCACCTGCTGAGATTTCAAGGGCAACTGAAGAGGAAGGACCCAGTGAGCTCCAGGGACAGATCCCCACCTCCACTCTGTGCTGCACCTGAGGTTTTCCAGTGGGGACACACGCTCTCTCTCCCCAGTTAGAAATTAAAAGGTCGAAAAACATATCTATTGGCTGAAATCTATTTACCCAGCAGTGCAATCATTCAGCACACAAATATAAACAATGTAAATAATGATTTTCACCCTTTGGAAGGTGGGACCAGGGTTAGAAAGGCAAGAGCAGGAAAACTGGACGCCTAAGAGACGAGAGGCTGCCACTTACCGAGAAGGAAAGTGGAAGAAGACAGTCAGTGGTGAGCTGCCTCTCAGGCTGCGCAACAAAGCCTAGGTGCCAAGCTCTTCTGTGTTGTGTGGGAGGGAATAACTTGGTTGTACCACTGGCTACACGGCACATTCACTCTAATGCCAATTCAGCATGAATTGGCAAGACGTGCAACGATGCCTCCTGCTTTGGGAAGTGGGACCTGAGTGGCCTGGGATCCGTTTGGAACAGCACAGGCCCCAATCAAAAGTTTATGGTTGTGTAGATTACAACATATCACATGACATGGTTTAGGATATTATTTTTTCTATTAAAGTATAATTCTTAAAATAGCAAATATTCAATACATATGAATTACCTGCATTTAAATTTTACTTGAAATGTAAGAAAAAAATGTAAGGCATATCATCTCTAGCCAAAGAGCTGTTTTCTCCATAAATCAACAGGTTTCAGTGACTACTTCACTCAGTTTGGGGCCTACCTGTATTTTTTGGTATCTAAAGCCTAATTCTGCATACTCTGGCTCTTGTCAGTATTTTACCCTCAGGGTTCCCAGTGTGCACTGCCCAAAGACCTGACGACGTTGTCAGAGAAACCCCTGAATTTCCTCTAGAAATATCCCTTCAGGTGAATTCTCTTCTGAAGTCAGAAAACGATTTTTACGATAAGATGGCACATCCCTTCCCCCACCCTCTGGGCGGCTGACCGAGGGCAGCTCAGAGGCTGAAAGGTTCCATGAGTCATCTTGCCCCCAGTCACACACAGCCGCCTTTGAAGCCACCACTAGAAACTGCCCACGTCCAATGCTTTCCTTTGGCTTCTCAACTTCTGCAATTGTATAACGTCTACCTACACAAACAACTTCTTACTCAATTATTCTTGAAGTGACCAAATCCTAGTATTCTAAACAGAGTGGTTGTTTAGTCACACATCTCCAATATCAAGGGCAATGCCTCGACACAGGATGGGTGAATGAATAAATGGATGGATGGATGAACGAATGGGTGCATGAACAGATGAGCAGGAATGACAGAGCTGGCCATGTCAATCCCGTCTCACCTCCCTCTGCTTCCTTCCTCCCTGCATTTCCAAACCTTGGCTCCATCAGGTGCTAAAATATGCCTTTAAGACATTTGTACAAAAGATGTCCCACAGGGGCTTCCCTGGTGGCGCAGTGGTTGAGAGTCCGTCCACCTGCCGATGCAGGGGACACGGGTTCGTGCCCCGGTCCGGGAGGATCCCGCATGCCGCTGAGCGGCTGGGCCCGTGAGCCACGGCCACTGAGCCTGCGCATCCGGAGCCTGTGCTCCGCAATGGGAGAGGCCACAACAGTGAGAGGCCCGCGTACCGCAAAAAAAAAAAAAAAAAAAAAATTAATGATGTGGTTTGTCACGAAAATATGGTATATCACACACCACTCTGGCCTTTTCCAATGTGTTTTCTCAAACCATTCAGTTGCCAAGAAGCTTCCATACACTGCATCTCAATGTCTTTTCTAGAATAGCACCTCCACTCCTCATCTTAAGTGAAACACTATTCTTCCTTTCAAACTGTGCTCAGTGCTTACTTCCTGAGGTCCACAATCTTGGGGGTAAGGCATATAAGAAGGTACTCTGCAGATTATACCTACACCTCACAAAAATTAATTACTTCCTTCTTTCATAAATTTACCTCCTTTGAAGTTTACGACTTTCAGCCGAACCACCCTCCAATATGCAGCCACATTCACTGAGAGGTGCCCTCCTCTCCCTGGACATCCTGCATGTAACACCCAGCTCCACATTCACACCCTGGGCACCACTGTCACCTAGAATGACTGGCAGTGTCAGAGTTGAAAGCCAGTCAGTTCTGGCTTCAGCTTCTCTCTGCTGTCTCCACATTTTTCCTGTCCCTATGGTCTCCTAATAAAGCAGCTGATTAATTTTGGTGGAGTGGCTAAGAATCACCAGGCCTGCCTGTTGAGAATGGAAGTCCCGGGCCCATTCTCAAAGCCCCTGTGTCAGTAGACATGCGTGGGTCATGTTTGTGGACACCCAGCTTTACCTGAACACATTTCAGGGGCCTGAACTGCCCGCCACTGAGTCCTGCCTCCCAGAGGAAGAAGCTACCTCTCCACTCTCCCAACCTCTCCAGCAAAGAGAAGCAGTCAAGTGACAAGATGCACCCGAAGGTGACTCTGAAACAGAAGTGAACATGAGGACGTGGGCACTCTGCAAAACTGTCTTTCAGTAAAAGTGCTGGCAGAAGCTTCTGGCATTAAGGACCCCAGGAGTGGCACCTCTGGGCACGTCTGATCGGAGCTGTGATCTCTGCCAAGTGGCAACAGGAGATGCTGCCCAGAGTGGTCTGGGCCTTGCTCTGGTGGCTCAGCCTCTGAACTGACCTCTGTGGCCACCCAGGTTTTTTTTTTTGTTTTTTTTTTTAACATCTTTATTGGGGTATAATTGCTTTACAATGGTGTGTTAGTTTCTGCTTTATAACAAAGTGAATCAGTTATACATATACATATGTTCCCATATCTCTTCCCTCTTGCGTCTCCCTCCCTCCCACCCTCCCTATCCCACCCCTCCAGGCTGTCACAAAGCACCGAGCCAATATCCCTGTGCCATGCGGCTGCTTCCCACTAGCTATCTACCTTACTACGTTTGTTAGTGTGTATATGTCCATGACTCTCTCTCGCCCTGTCACAGCTCACCCTTCCCCCTCCCCATAACCTCAAGTCCGTTCTCTAGGTCTGCGTCTTTATTCCTGCCTTACCCCTAGGTTCTTCATGACATTTTTTTTTTCTTAAATTCCATATATATGTCACCCAGGTTTTTTTTAACCAGCATCCCCATGGCTTCTGGTGTAGATCATCTCTGGACCACACGTAGAGAAACCCAGCTCCACGAGTTTCACCCAATCACAGCAATGGACTGAATGTTTGTTCTCCCCACCCCCCAAATTCATATTTTTAAATCCTAACCCCAAATGTGATGGTTTTAGGAGGTGGGCCCTTTGGGGACTGATTACATCATGAGGATGAAGCCCTCATGAATGGCATTAGTGCCATTATAAAACAGACCCCAGAGAGATCCCTCACCCCTTCCACCATGTGAGGATACAGCAAGAAGACAGCCATCTATGAAGCAGGAATCAGGCCCTCACCAAATACCGAATCTGCTGACACCTTAACCTTAGACGTCCATCCACCAGAACTGTGAGAAATAAATATTTGCTGTTTAAGCCATCCAGTCTATGGTATTTTTGCTATAGCAGCCCGAACAGACTAAGACACACCCATATACTCACAAACACTGTTATTTTCCCTCCCTTCCTGACCTGCCACACCTGATCAACAATTTTCCATGCTCAAATTCTGCACCCAAGAAATACCACTGAAGAAAATCACGTAAGCACATAATCCCACCACTGAGGTGACAGTACCTAATTTACTGCCTTAAACATAGTAAGCTTTCAGCAGAAACAAGCGTTATATTCTTTGTACATTTTGACCCCCACGGGGTAGGGAGGGCTCTCTTGGCTAACCGGTTAGTGAGCACCTTTTCCTTTATGATTGCTTGACTCCACTTTGCATGACCTACAACGTTCAAAATATCTACTCCTCCTTTACAAGCTGCTCCATCCTTCTTGGCCGCCCCCTCACACATATCCTTCACACGTATCCCCCTCATCCTTCTTGGCCTCCCCTACTTTATTAGGAACACAGAAGCAACAGGCCTGAACCTCCTTTACTTTCCCCCCCTCATCTCCAAATGAACGTCACTCCCGCCTCAGGGCAGGAGGTGTCCCCCTACTACTTTCCAAGGCCAGTTCTTCAACCCGAGCACATTCTGTGTCCTGTCACTTTCTCCAAGATCCAGGCTCCCTGGATGCTTCCCTTCTCCTCCCTTCACTCCCCATCTGTCCAGAGTCTTCCCCTCCACTCCCGCAGCGCTTAAGGTTCACTTAAGTCCATCTCTTCCTAAAACGTTGTCCCCTTGACCCCACCTCCTCCACAGATTCCTTCCCCCCAGTCTCCTTCCCTTTCCCACCAAACTTCTTTGTTTTATTCATTTATTATTATTATTTGGCCATGCCATGCAGCTTGCAGGGATCTTAGTTCCCCGACCAGGGATGGAACCTGGGCCCCCTGCAGTGGAAGGCGGAGTCCTAACCACTGGACAACCAGGGAAGTCCCAAACGTCCTTGTTTTAAACCAACTAGTTTTTACAGACTTCTGAGTCACTTCTCAGGACAGTGTATCTTGCTTCTCACGCTGCCGCCCCACTGGAATTGTGCCGACTGTGATTCCGTGAGTGTTCTTCGTGCCCAATTCAATGGCCTTTCACAGTCCCTCGTTCTACCTGCTCTGAGGTATGTGACAAGGTGGAGCCCTCTCCTTGCTGTCCTCTGGAACACCGTCCCCTGACTCCCCTGTGTCCCTGGCTGCCTTCCCTTCTTTGCTGACCTCCCCTTGCCCCTCAGACATGGATGTTCTCCAGGGGTCCACTCGTAGGACCTCCCCTCCTCTCATCTCCAGCCCAGATCCCTCTGAAGAAATTCAGACCCCAAAAGAACTCTCCTGAGCTTTAAACAGAACAGGCCCAACACTGAACTCATGCACTTCCCCGTTCTCCAAATGTGAGGTTTATCCCGCATTATATGTTTCAGTTAACGGCCACCGAGACAGAAACCTGGAAAGCAGCCCTGATCCCTCAGCTGGTCACCACGTCTCTTCTCTTTGGCGCCACAGCCCCGGCACGTGCCCGTTGTTCCTCTGGGGCCCTTGCAGGAAGCTCCTCACGGCCCCTCCAGATCCCGGCACTTCCCCATGCTCATCCATTTTCAACTTCTCATCAGGATCATCTTTCCAAGCTACCATCCTAGTCACACCATGTACCTACCTAAAGCAGATGAAGGTTACATTCCCTAAAGCAGTGTTTTCTGGGGTTTCCCTGGTGGCGCAGCGGTTAAGAATCTGCCTGCCAGTGCAGGGGACATGGGTTCGAGCCCTGGTCCAGGAAGATCCCACATGCCGCGGAGCAACTAAGCCCATGTGCCACAACTACTGAGCCTGCGCTCTAGAGCCCACGAGCCACAACTACTGAGCCCATGTGCCACAACTACTGAAGCTCGCGTACCTAGAGCCCGTGCTCTACAACAAAAGAAGCCACCGCAATGAGAAGCACGAGCACCGCAACGAAGAGTAGCCCCCGCTCGCAACTAGAGAAAGCCCGTGCGCAGCAACGAAGACCCAATGCAGCCCAAAATAAATTAATTTTTTTTAAAAAAGCAGTGTTTTCTGTTTTTACCCTATTTTGTCCCTAGACCCTTGGAAAACCATGTGCCCTTATCTTAGAGAGATACACACCAGGCTGTAAATCAACCCTCTGCACACACTCTCAGGGACTCCGTTCCCTCTGATGCCCACCACACAGATGCCGACAGCTTCATGGAACCCAGGCAGCCCTCGGATTGGTGAGTCCTTTACACAGGGCCCTTCACCTCCCTATGCAGCACACATCCCACTACACACCCACCCCAGTCCCAGCGGACCACTCCCCATTCTCAGAACACAGGGCCTCCTGTGCTCGGACACTGCCCCCTCAGCTACCTGCTGAACCATCCTGCAAGACCCACTTCCAATGTTCCCTCTCTCTGAAGTCTCTCTTTCCTTCCAGAAGGAAACTGCTGTCTCCCTTTCATCACATAACAACCCTTCCTCCGAATGTGTAACCCGCTCCAGCCGGCAGGCACATACTCAGCTGTGTTTCTCCCCGCCGGCCCCTGCGAACAACACAGGGGCGGCTGCAGGCGGGTCACGACTGCTCCATTCCTCTGCAGTGGCCCCCATCACTCTTTTCTACAATAAACGTGGGCATGATGGTTTGTTACATTAAGCATTACCTGAGCTTCTCTGAAGTTTATAAATTCATCTCAAAAAGTCCTTGTAGCTTCTGTTATGCTCCTAAGGCTAGCAACTATAGAAACTATCAGGGTTAAACCACAAAGGCAACTACTCCAAAAATGCTAAGGACAAAATATATAAAAGTCATTACAAATGCACTCTATTTGAATAGGAATTAAAAGATAGGAAATCTACACGTAAGTCCATCTTCATTTTAATGCAAAGTGCACAACTGACATTTTCCATCTCTAACCTCATCCAGAAAATCAAAACATCCATGCTAAGCACTTATTATTTTTCAGCTCTAGATAAAGTGAATTGTTAGCACGGAGAGTGTCACATAAATAAAATAAAACTGAAAGTGGATTCACCCTCTGGAGAACCTATAAATACTAACAATAACAAAGAAGTATTCACTCATATTGTACAAATAACATTTAAAATAGATTTTACACTGTAATTGATTGTGAAATAATGCTGAAATCCATGAAATCAACTTTATGTGAATTCCAACTGGAGAAGTTCAAACTTCATCTTTATGGTAATCCAGTGCCAACAAAAATCAAAAACAAGTTACAGCTAGATAATCAAACAACAACTTTAAGCCTTAACTTCCCTTCTGGTGATTACAGGAATTCAGTATCATACATACTTGAATGGTTTTCATCTAAGTAGATCACCTTCTTACACAGACTCTCCTTGACTATTATTTGGGGAGGTATGGTATTCAATTATTTTGTGTGATATGACAATAAGATTTTTATACATAGGTATTTTATTATGCTGTTCTCTTTCATCAATGGGAAACAATTCTGTTAATTAAAAACAAATTAAGGATGCGTAGCTAAGTAAAAAATGCCTTAATTCCACACATTTCTCCTAGGTTTCTCACTCCCTTGATTATCGTAAAATCTGGCTCCATCATTCAAAGAAATGAGGAAAAGGAAAGGGAACAGCAAATTAACGTCTACCAAGCTTCAAGCACTGTGCTTCTCTTTATCCTCACAACACTGTGAAGTGGGCATATAATCCCAGATTTTACAGATAGGCAAACTGAGGCTCTACTTTGCAGTGGTCACAGGACTAGTGAGGGGGTTCTCCAGGATGGCTCGTGTCAGGCCCCTTCCTAAGGAGTTATCTGTATGAGGGCATATTTTCTACTAAACCATCATCCCATCAGGCTGGCCACAGCTAATTGGACAAGGAATTGGTGCTGGACCCAAAGCCAGCAGAGCCATGAGGAGGCCTTCTGTGAAAAGGTAGCTGGCCAAACGGGTGTGATCCTCTCTTGCAGAAGAATGCAAGACTGATGGGAGCAGAGGGGAGGAGCGGGTCACCAAGACAGTCAGCGAAAGGCAGTGAGAACAGCCGCGACACAATCTTTCAAGCACGTGACAGGAGCATTTATGAGTTACGGGGCCAGGGGAGAGGAGGGCAAGGCCTGGCAGGCAGACGCTCTGAAACAGACTTCAATTAGTACCCAGAAAGCACTAATTAAGAAAATGGCAACTAAACCAAGAACAGAAAGATTTCCTAAAACTATAAATCCTTGAATATGCAAATTATGAAAATGAAATTACTGTAATCAATATTTCAACAGAACATTACACCCAGTGGTCTCAGTACTACACAGACAAAAACATTCATTTTTAGAAAGCCAAGGCTGCAGTGACAAAGTAACGACAAATACATAGCCACAAAAACCATAGCTTCATTCTCTATTACAGGACAGCAAGGACATAACAATATGAGAATCAGCCGAGAATTTTTTCTTAAATACTCAGGCCCTGCAGCTAATTAATAAAATGAGAAACTTCGGGGTTGGGTCCCAGAATTATGAAAGCTATGGTGCAGCCAGGATCAATTCTAGATCAGTGGGTCTGTGGCCCAAGGATCACCAACATCAGCATGACCTGGGAACCTGTCAGAAATGAAAATTCTCAGACCCCACTCCACATCTACTGACTCGGAAGCTCTGAAGGTGGGCCCCGCAATGTGTGTTTTATAGGGCTGTCCAGTGATTCCGATGTACCCTAGAGCGTGAGAACCATGGCCTTAGATGATAATAAAAGGTGAATCATACTTTTTATTACAGATATCTCTATCAACAACATACTGAAAAAAATCCTACAAACATGACAGGCAAAGACTAACTTCCTCAATAAAGAAAAGTAACATAAAGACATAAAAAACACACCTTAGATACTGAGGACATTAAGACACGTGGATAAATAAGCAATTCAAAATAACGTTTATTTGAATTTTAATTACATAAAAATCAAGATACTAACTTATATGTACAAAGTATGCTTAAAATCAGAGGAGGGAGACACAAACAATAAAAGCTGCAAAATAACAGCCGTGTGGCTTCTGACTGATTATAGAGGTTTTTTTAAACGATAATGTATTATCTTCATAATTTTGAAAAAAATGTTTAAAATACAGTTATCTTGATCCCTACGTCATATTATACACGAAAATTCAAAACAAAATTGTAAAATTATTGGAAGGAAATAAAAGAGTATTCGTACGGCTTTCGGGTAATAAGGAAAGCTTTCTTAAGACCAAAACAAGCAAAAACCTTAAATAATGTGATTGATACACTTAGAAACATAATTTTAAACGTCTATAAAATAAAAGACTCCATAAACAAAATGAAAAGACAAGCCAATTGCAACACATATAGCAGACAATAGGTCACTGCTGGAATATATATAAAGAACTCCCACTGATCAAAACAAAAATCTAATTAACCAATAAGGAACCGATAAAACGGTAACTGAGTCACAGGAGAGAAAACTCAAAACTACTCAAAAACACAGGAAAAGTCACTCAAACCCACCAGTAATGAAGAAAGTAAGAACTGAAACAAGATACCTTTTTTGATTTGTCATAATAGCAAAAAGTGTTTTATCTATAAGAATAGCAAAATTTTTAAAGTCCATCAATATCAAAGTGGTGCATTCACGCTTTGCCCCTGGGGATATAAACTGGTACCGCGGCTGTGGAGTGCAACCACACCAGCCTACCTAGCAATTCCACTTTTAGGCATGAACCCTCAAGCACACATGCACAGGGAAATCTGTATGATGTTGTTCCTTACAGCACTGCTTTGTGGTAGCAAAACAGTAGAAACAACCTAAATTTCCATCAGCAGAGAAAAAGGTAAATGAAATGTGGTACATGTATTCAATTATTCAAAGATACACTATAGGACAGTGAAGGGAAATAAACTGATCTCTATGTATCAGCACGGACAGTTCTCAAAAAATAATTAAGAAAGCAAGTTACAGAAGGAAATGTAATTTTAAAATCATTTATATAATTTCTTAAAACCTTTGAAACGTTCTAATTTCCTATCTATGTAAAAGATAGTGTTAAAATCATTTTAAGGATAATTTTAAGAACACACATCAAACTCACAACAGAGGTGAGATTACTTCTGGGTAAGGCATAAGCTTTTTCTTTAGCTTTTCAATCCTCCTCCCCCTCCCAAAAAATTGCTTTGCACCCCTCTCAAAAGAAAGTCAAATAACATGCTACGTGATATGAATACGAGCACCCCCAATAATGGCCTGAGGGTGGTGTGCTCAAACCATGCGATTTCATTTTATTATAATACAAGCAAATAGTTAAGTCAAAAGTAGATGAAACTTACGCATGTAAGGCAGCTTTTCCGGGCAGGGGAGGTATGGCGAATATGTGAAGTTTCCCGGAAGATACGTTGTTGCTTGAACAAGATAATCACTTGAATTATTGCCTTCAGGATAATCTTAGAGAGAGAGAGAAAAGTTACAACCCAAAAATTGTCTTTTGCTTTGCTCCTAGTATGAAATGTGTCACCGTCACTGTGTAAAGACTACAATCTGCAATCTGCAGCAGTACGTAAAAGCAATTATCTATAAAGAACTAGAGAAAAGCAAAATACAGCTGCCGTGACTACTCTCCCATTCACCCTTCACCACTGCCAGACGGGACCTCTCAGCACGATTTCCCCGGGGGAAGCTGGGACAAGTCTGGGGAGCAACAAGGCCCGATCCATGCGTACACACAGAGCAGGCCCATTTGCAACTGTAAGAGAACAGGTGTTTCCACCCTTCCCCCAGCTGAGCCACTTCGAAAGAGGGAGTGACAAAGTGAGAGAGTGGCATGGACATATATACACTACCAAACGTAAAATAGCTAGCTAGTGGGAAGCAGCCGCAGAGCACAGGGAGATCAGCTCGGTGCTTTGTGACCACCTAGAGGGGTGGGATAGGGAGGATGGGAGGGAGGGAGACGCAAGAGGGAAGAGATATAGGAACATATGTATATGTATAACTGATTCACTTTGTTATAAAGCAGAAACTAACACACCATTGTAAAGCAATTATACTCCAATTACTCCAATAAAGGTGTTAAAAAAAAAAAAGAGGGAGTGAAAGTACACCAGGGCATCCTCTTCAGTATCAAACAGCCCAGGGTGTTCTGGACAGCCACACAGCCACAGCACACTGCTTCCACATCCACAGAGCAGAGGGTGGGAGTAATGTTTTCTCATCGCCTCACACTTGAGAAACTGCGATTTACCCACTCAACTGACTTTTGTAATACAGCCCATTTAAAGTCCTTAAATTAGTCATTCCCAACCCGTGGGCTGCAGTTTCTAGACAGCCCTGGAGCTGTTATTACATTAGGTCCATTATCTTTAGAGTCAGCAAATTATGGAACACCGAGAGTACGGTTTAGAGCACCAAAGTCAAGTGCTGAGTTCAAATCCTGCCCCAACACGCACTAGCTTTGTGGTACAAAGCAAGAGAACAGAGTTTCTCATCTGCACCTACCTCATGCTGTCGTTTTCAGATTTCAGAAAGATAAGTGTACAAAGTGCTCAGAACAATCCCTAGCCCATATGCATATTCAGGAACTTCAGCTAGGAGTGACTGCTTTAGAAATGAGCCCCTGACTCAACCTGGAACAGTCAGAGCCTTGGGAATTTTAAACTTGGAACCAAGGAGCTCCCATTTCAGTCCCTTTCTGGAACAAAGTTCTGAGATGCAAATCTGGGAACCATGACCTGCCAGCTTCCTGCTATGTAAGAGGAAGTTGGTCTGAGAGAATGAGACCAACATGTGGTGAGTAAGAGATGAGAAATGGAAACCGCTGATTAAACTACCATCTGTCTTCTGGATCACAAACCCTGTACCCACAGGAAATGAAGTTCTAGCAGACACTTTAGGAAAATGTGAAGACTTTCAGTCTTCAGTAATCTGCTCTGATAACAGAGGTATTCCTATCAGAACTGGCCTGCATGCAGAGTGAGAAAGGGGGAGAACGGGCATATGACTTAGAAGAGAGGCCTGTCAGCCAGAGACCAGCAAGCAAAAGGCTGAAGGTCAAAATCACAGCCTTACTGGACTGTAAAAGCTAAACCCTCTCACCGCAGAATCCTGGAAATTGAATATGAAGCATGTGAGAAGAGTCAAAGAAAACCAAACACCTCCCGTCCATGGCTTGGCCTAACATAAATATTCACTCATCATCAGAATACAGTAGATGACAGGAATTCCCTAGCAGTCCAGTGGTTAGGTCTCCACACTTTCACTGCCAAGGGCCTGGGTTCAGTCCCTGGTCGGGGAACTAAGATCCTGTGAGCCACGTGGTGTGACAAATAAATAAATAAATAATAAAGTAAACTGAAGAAATTCTTTAAAAAAAATATATACCGTAGATGGGGATGCAGCCTGGGAGCCAGGATGGCACTTTGGAGCAAAGAGACACACCCCACCTTCAGGCCCACCTTCTGGAAGGGGCCTTGCAGAGCGGAACCCCTTATGAATAAGTGGAAACACCTTACGAACTTGGAAAGGCATCAGTAAGGAGGCTTTAAGGTAAGTGTGTTACCAGAAAACCCCAACATGATAAATAGGGACCAATGATGGTACAATGGCTAAGGCCTATTCCACCAGGAAGTCAGAAAGCCCCAGTAACAGAATCCTCCCCAATGCCTTTCTCCAGAGGAGCCCTGGAAAGCATTTGATAAGGAAAATCCTCTAAGGCAAAGGAGGGGGAGGGATTCAGTGGACATTAGCTGTTTTGTACGCCAAGACACACAGGGACGGACTAACACCACGGAAACCCCTCTAGGAGCCCATACTCTGTATCTCACCCATAGATATCTGAAAGATTTAAAGATACTAAACATAAAATAAGTGTAAGGAAGTCCAATAAAGTTCTGCTTCTTTTTTTTTAAATCCCTTTAAAAATATATATCTAGATATATATCAAATTTCAAGTTATAGTAAAAAAAACTAAAAGTTCTGCTTTTATGGGGACTCCCACTATGTTAGCCAAACATCTACTCTACACAATGCATTTGTAGGAGCTGAAAACAGAAGATAGATAAGCTTGTCCCTGGGAGTGCACTGCCTTTATGTGTTCCAAAGGCAGTGTGTGTGCTCATTTTCATATAATGCTGAAGAAGATAAACATTAACACTCACGCATTCTTAATTTCTTAATGTCACGTAGTTAAATTTAAATAAGGGTATTTTCTTACTGTAAATAATTTATTAATTCTTGTCATTAAAGCTTGGGCCCCTTTTCTTAGCCACACATAATTTATAGACTCTATTAATCCACACCTAACTCACAGAGATTTTAAGCTCTCCAGACATCTCTGCAACACAAACTGTTAACAGCAGCTCCCTTTGGGGAGTCTCATGGCAACAGGAGGGCTGGAGGACTGTTTCACTTTTTATTCTCATGCCAAAATGATTGAATTTTTTTTTACAAAAGAACTCATGGATCACTTTCATCAGTTTTCAAAGAACTAATGTTAAAAAAAAAAAAAAAAACTTAAAGACATGCAGTATCAGTATATTCATGTCCTTTAAATATGAAGTTTTGGAGCTAAACATGTTATTCTTGGCTACATCATTACAAATGATCATAAGGATCTCAACTTATTGCCAGACTAATAAAAGCATCTGTATCCCTTAAGTACTGTGTCCAGTGGTAGTTACGTCATCCCAAAGTATTTTGTATGTAAGGCTATCCACCCCCTTGCCATTAGTCTATAAACTTCTTTTAACTGAAATCAAATTGCCTTTGATTTCTAGCATCTAATAAAGGACCTACAACATAGTAGAAACTTACTGCAAATAAACACTTCACAACTGATAATATAGCCAACAATGATTTAAACTTTTGGAGACTCCGATGTAATAAACCCACAAAATCGTTATTCCTACAAAAGTGGTGAGGCCCATGGAGTATAACCCACTGCTTTCATTTCAGGAGGGTTTTTTTTGGGTTTTTTTTGTTTTTTTTTTTTTCAGTACACGGGCCTCTCACTGTTGTGGCCTCTCCCGTTGCGGAGCACAGGCTCCGGACGCGCAGGCTCAGCGGCCATGGCTCACGGGCCCAGCCGTTCCGTGGCATGTGGGATCTTCCCGGACCGGGGCACGAACCCGTGTCCCCTGCATCAGCAGGCGGACTCTCAACCACTGCACCACCAGGGAAGCCCCCAAATCAGGAGTTTTAAAAGGTGATGCATGACAATGCACTGAAGGCTGATCCACCACAACTGCTGTAAAATGTAGACATTATTTCATCTAATGAATGGATGAAACCACAGTGAGACCTGGCCCCTGCCTTCTTCCTTCCAGAGCCACACCAAACGAAAAGGAAACACAGAATGAAAACTGCTGGACAAGTCCCCTCTTCAGCTCTCACTGGACCTTAGGAGAACAGGACCAAAGAAGACCTCTCCAGGGCTTTGGTTTCCCTGCAAAAGGCAGCTTAAAGCAGGTAACAGAAACTCAATGAGCATTCCAGTCTATTTACTGCTAGCCTGTCATGTCAGTCTGGCGATGTCTGTGGGCCTCTGACCATGCATCCACCAAATGAGGAAGTGTACTGGGTTATTTCTAACAAACCTACCAGCTCTAACACTGCGTGACCCTTGTCATCTGTTTTGATAACTGCTCACTGAATACATTTTGTTTTCTTAATTTGACTGACTCTGTGGGCTACAAGGCAAGGCACCATTTGATTATAAAAGAACATGGTTTCTTTACAAAAATTTTACATACATCTCTTTACACTTGGTGCTTCAGAACGTTCAGGCACAGGGTTAAAAACTCCTTTTTGGAATCAAATGTACTTAGAAATATCACAATTTACCACTAAGTGTTAAATATTATGTTTTTTGAAAACTATTTTCATTGGCATATAACACTGTGTTAGTTTAAGGTGTACAACATAATGATTTGATACATGTATATATTGTGAAATGATTACCACAAGGCTAATTAACATCCATCACTTCACACGGTTACAGCTTTTTTTCTTGTGATGAGAATTTTTAAGATCTAATCTAAGTGATAATTTTCTTTTTTATTGGCCATGCCGAGGGGCATCTGGGATCCTAGTTCCCCGACAAGGGATCGAACCCATCTGCACTGGAAGTACAGAGTCTCAACCACTGGACCGCCAGGGAAGTCTAAGTGATAAATTTTAAATGAGTCAATACATGTTCATCAACTCTCCCCTGGAGCTCAATTAGCTCTTTGTAAACCTTAGTGTCCATTATCTCCTTTTTGGCAGATTTCATCTGTACAAGTCTGTGCAGAAATAAATCACTGCATTATAAGTAGCTATTTACATTTCCATCTCTCTCAGAAACCTAGAGATCTTCATGTAGAGGGAGGATTTTTTTTTTCTTTTGGTAGGAATCCTTTATTTTTGAATAGTACTATTTGCCTTTTACAATGAATGCTAAATGCCAGATCTTCATTTTATTCTAATGGTTCTATGAAACAGCGTAGATGAAAAAGCTGGGCATAAAGAGCTTGCTGAATCTTTTAAATATACGATAGCTAGTTGGTATAAGAACAAGTGCTAGATCCAGAGTCTTCTGATCCCTAAACCAGAGAACATCAGAAGTCTGAAAGACAAGCTCTAGTCCTGGTTGACTAGTTACTAGCTGTGCAGCCGTGGGTCAATCACTTCGTCTGGGGCCTCAGTTTTCCCAGCTGTATAATAATGGGGTTGAAGTAGGTGATCTCTAATGGTCCTTCTAGCTCGAAAGCTCCAAGATTATTTTCCCTAAAAAAGGTAATGTGACAACGTGGAAGAAAGACTATGCTGTTTAAAGGCACAGTTTCAGGAGGATGTTTTTCTTCATCTTGTATCTCTAATATCTAGCTAAGGATACCTACACTAACTACTCAAGATAAATGAACACGGCAGAACCTCACAGTTGCCTATTCAAACTCCATTTTCCCTTTCTTCCTTGGTAACAGAACCCCAATTTCATTCAGGGCAGCAGGGAGCCCAGCTCAAAGACTATCATTCCCAGGCGTCCTTACAACTAAGTTCTGGCTAGTGAGACGTAAGCGGAACTACCACATGGGACTTCCGGGAAGGGTCCTTACAAAGGGGGCACTCTATTTCTTCTTCTTCCCTCCCTTCCATCTCTCCTTCTAATGACCCAAGGGCAAACATAGAGACTGGAGACCCACAGCCATCTTAGCCTGTGAAGCTACATGACAGAGCAGAAGTGGGAAAGTGTGTGAAGACTTTCTCCACAACAGAAACAGTCCTCCATCCAGACTTCTTTTGTACAAGCCTCATGGGTTTAAACCACTGCAGGCAGGCTTCTCTTACAACCAAACCTAATTCCTAACTGATACAATAACTGACGGTCTCCTGAGAAGAGTTGCACCATCAGTAAAGGAACCATGTGAAAATTTTCCAAAGGTTCATAAAAAGCACACTTTCATCAAAGGATGCACTGGTTGTTCGGTCTTCACTGCAGCTACGACTTGGTGAGGGGAAGAGAGGATTTCCTTTTTTTCAGCTGTGGGATGCTGCAGTGGGGTTGAGGGCAGGGTTGTCTTGCCCAAGTAACCAGTTCTCCTAATCAAAAATGCAACATTCACGCATATAACTTATTCATACTCCAGGAAAATAACCTGATTGGGCACAGATTCTATTAGCACTCACTTATACAAATACAGTAACTTAAAGATGCTTAATACTTCAGGTGAATGAACTTTTAGCGAATACCTTCACATCAACTTATTCAACCAGGACAAGTCTTAGCGAAGCTTTTAAAATGTTTAAACTTCTCCTAAAATTGACCTACTGTTCAGAAGACCAATTAATGCAGAAGACCAGTTCATGAGACTTTTACCGTACTATTAAAATATCAGCTCAGATGAGACAGTCTTTCTAAAGGAAATTTCTTTAAAGTTAAAAGGAAGAAGAAAATGAAGAATGTTTGATTGGCGGCATCATAATACAAATCAGGCAAATGACTAGGACAGGTTTTGCAGAAGCATGTGTGACATTAAATTAAGAATCAATGTCACAGTCTTGAATTTTTAGAAGGGTCTAAAAGTATTACCCATCTTAACGCCCATTTTAAGAAAATATACCTATGGTTGGGAGATAGGGACTTCCTATTAGGGTGTGGGGATATGTGTGTGTGATTTACAGTGGCACAATGAATGAAGAACTGTTGACATAAGTCTTTCACTTTAACTGTTTAAAATGAGAATACAGTGGATGCAACAACTGATAATCAGCCACTGAACCCTTTAAAATAACAGCCAATTCTACTTCAGGAAGACAATGTGGAAACACTGCCAGAGAAGAGCACAAGCATCCTCCCACAGCAGTTGAACCTATTTACATCATTAAATCACTAGTTTGGCCTATTACACAGGTTTTAACCTCATGTGATTCTGATGGAGATTCTTCTTCCAGATTATATTTTAAAAAGACAAGAGCAGCTACTGATTTCCAATTTTATATGATTTCTCCCATTAGCCCCTAAAAAGGCCATACAATTATTAAGACTCTTCTATAACTAAAAACAAGTACTTTCTAGACATAGCTGGGAAAGCATCTTAGGAATTAGAATGGGCATAAAGAAGATGGCAGTATGGCTAAGATGAATAAATTACTCTCTTTGTGGGTAATTTCTTTTCAACACAGTAGGCAAACTGAAAAAGTACAAGCTGTTTTTCATTCATATTTTATGTTTGCAAGAATTAACTTAAGTATCTTTATACAAAGCCCTCATCACCTTGGTGATCATACCCTTATATATATCCTAGAATACATGACAGTCCCGACTCAAGCAGTGAAAGACCCTCCCAGTGCACTTAGTAGGAGACCTTCATCTTTAACAGGAAGGTACTTGGAGGCAGAACCAGAGCTGAAGAGATTTGGTTTACTGATTTATGACTCTAAGGGTAAGAAGTGGAAGCAAAGCAAAATTAAACAGGAAGCAGTCTTACCTGTACCATTGAGTGTAGTGTTTTTATTTGTGTACAGCCTGATCATATGTCCTATTGTTTTTACATTCTCTCTCAACATTATTCCTCGAGCTTGTACCATAAAGAGATATGTGTTGGCTATAAAGGGAAAAAAAAAGAGAATGTCATGACTCAATAAGCTTTTTAAAAATTTTTAAAAATAATATTCAGAATTGAGGAACTGCCCAATAGACCCAAACTGACTCAATTAGTACATCCAAAGGGAACAGAGAAATATAAAATGACTATTTCCCATTATCAAAAACTTACAAAAACAAACTCTTTTAAAAAAACAACAAAATGAAAAAATTAAAGTAGTAACATCCATCCATCAAACAGAATGAGACTAAATGAACAAACTGAAATATCGTAATTCCTTTATCCATAGATGATTTTCTACTATAAAATATACTTAGAAATTTCGAAGAGGCATTTTTTTATAAGTATTCAACCATATACTCCTAAAATTCACTTTCTCTAATTCTATATTAATTCCCTCAAACCAAAGACTCCACAAAGGTGAGGATTCCATCTTGAATCATAAATAGATCATAAATCAATCTCTCTAGTATGGGTATGGATCTTGCAAATTCTCAAGCCGTTGGAGGGGCAGAGTGTAGAATGATCTAGAATCAGTATCACTTTTTGTAATTTTTCTTAAATACTTGAACTTTTACACCCCCTTTAAATCACAAATCTACCTACCAGGACTGTAAAAGCAGACAAAATCAAAATCAATGTGGCATTTTCAAGCTGTTAATCTAATTCTCCAGAGTAAGTGCTTCAAAAATAATTTCTAATCTCCTCCTTTGGGAGAAACTGGTAATTTGACAAAGATTACAAAAATCCCTGACTTTTGAGATGGCAAGCCTCCTCAGACAGGCACAGAAGTCAAGTCAAAAGACCTTTTCTTTTTTGGTCCTGATTCTGCTACCATGGGCAGCTCACTGGATCTCAGTTTCCTCAACTAAAACTGGCCGTACTACACTAGGTTTCTCTAAAGCCCCTTCTACTCTAACTTCTCCAAGCATGAAGCTAAAAATCATAAACTCCATTCAGACAAGAGGAGGAAGCTCACTTTCATGGCAAAACCAAGAAACTGCAAGGCTCGGTTAATGGCTCTTTCAATTTTAAGGTAAGCTGTCTCCCAACACAGTAATGACACTCTCGAAAAATGAATGCTGAATGAAAAAATCAAAAATGCCGACTCATTTTCTGGGCCCAGTTCTGCTTCTTCGACATGATACAGAGAAATGAGCAAAACGTTTGCTACCTCCTTTCCCATTTTTTTGAAATTTGAACTTGCTCAAAGTACAAATGAACAGAAAATAGATAACGAGAGTAGAGAAGCAGTGTATTAACACTCTTTCTCTCACCTTCAAGCCATAAAAGAGAGAGAAACAGAAATCCAGGTTCCACATAAGCTTTACCTCAATCATTTTTAGTAGACTGTCCACATCCTCTCTAGAAAGCAGTCCTATAATTAGATTTAACTTGTTTAGACTTGAATTTATTATACCAGGGTTACAAGCCCCACAAGTTTTTATTACAGTTTTGCTTTCTAATGGACTTTAAAAGACAAACGAGACAAAGTGAAGAATGAAAACAAAGAGAACAGCCAACCAAAAATGTGGGAAAATGTTCAAGAAAAGCCAAAGTAACATTAGCAGCTCTACCTAAACCAAGATCTCAAGTTCAACTGAAATGATGCAGGAAAAAAAAATGAATGCCAACTGATTTACAATCTCTCGGATCATTTAATCCTAAAGTTATACACGAAATCTGTTATCAGTGGTGTAAATATCCTAAATATTTGTTATGCACCAAACTGGAAAAAGAAAAAAAAAAAAAAAAAAGACCTGTCATGGAGAAGCAGGACTGAGCCAAGGGTTATTAAGCGAAGACCAGTACTGATTCCCAGCCTTGGAAGAAACAGTACTGGCCTAAGCAAGGATATGCTAGGTGAGAACACATGTACCTCACTGTCTGTCCTGGAAACAGAACTTTTAAAAACTATGTAGCTTTTACTTTTAATTAACACACCTACTCTTACAAAGAAAATGGTTTGAATCTTGAAACCAAGTCAAATTTAAGAAACAAGGAAAACATCCAGTACAGAAAAGGATAATCAAAGTCAAATTTTCCTAAAAACTTTCAAAATATCAGGTAACAAAACCGTTAAGAAAATGTATCACTGATGGCACCTGTGATAAAGGTGAATCATTTACCAAAAGACTGCATTTACCATTCATTAGATGGATGGAGAAGAAATAAAGTGAGACACCAAGCTCTCCAAATGGAAATCTATTAGTTTATTTTAAATCATTCACAGCTAACTGAGTTACATTCCTTAGGTTAATAGTCCTCACGGGTTTAATCCCTAAAGATCAAAACCCATTAAGGAATGAAGCTGTGTTTAAACAGAGGCATTGTTAACAGGAGCAAGGCCATGTGTCAGAGTTTCAAGGCCCAAGAAACCAGCACTGAATGGTCCAGACTGTCTGATTACCAAACATCATGAAAGTCCAGTAATCCACACTCAGGTAACTATACTTGCCTGCTAATTATCATTACTATAAAATATAATATCTTATTGGCAAGCCTGGAAGTCCTGGTCTAAAATTTCTATTCCAACTTACAAGAGACTACATTTCAGAAAACAAAGAGGGAAATCTTTCCCATCCTTGCCCTTTGGTCTCAAGACAACTCAGAAACACACTAAAAACTACCACTGGTTAATTAAAATGATGCCATGTTCTCTAATTTAGTTCATTTGCTATTTGCCTCTGCATTGTGAGACATAAATTTAACTTCTTTACCTAGTCTGTTTTCCAGGGGGGACAACTACAACTTAAAGGAAAAAAACTTTCAAAAATCAACAGTTTACAACAGCTTCTAGGCATCCTACCCTGGGTTTGTGTGGAAAGATTTATGAACATGCCTCATTCTCAACTTAATAAAACTAAGGAGTACATTTGCCATAAAGCTGTGTCTCTCTACCTCTTTCCACACGCAGCTTTGTTCACTGAAAGCACGCTGTGTATTCAAGCCAAGGAGACTGTGCCGTCTGCAGTGATCTGGAAAGGCTTCCTAAGCACTGAAGGACTCAAATACAACATCCCTCTGATCCCGACATCCATGTTTCTAATCGTCACAATCTCCAGGTCCTTTAACAAAACCAGAAGTCAACTACAGAGCTGACTGTGAGGGAGACTGTGTTGGTTAGGCATTCTCACACGCAGCTATAAACGCAGTGCTGGAGCTAAGAAAGACAAGGTACAAATACAATTTGCGGAGACACTCACACAAAAGTAAAAGTAGGAACCATGGTGGTGAATTACCACAGGAAAAATTATCTAGAAAGGAGATAAGAAGGTGAAGTTCAGACCACAAATAGGAGACACAAAGATAAAAGACCCTGAGATGAATTAATCTGAGCTTGAACATGGTGAAGAAGTCACTGGACAAAAGAAAAGGGAACGGTCAACCATGTCAAACGTCACCACACAGGCTAACAAGAAAGACTAAAACACAATAGCTTAGAAAATAAAAAAAACTAATACCTAGTGCATACTCTACTGGGCATCCTTAGAAGTTCCTTACATAAACTAATCTATGTAACCCTTACAAGCAATCCTATAAGCTAGGTACTAATATTCCCATTTTACAGATAAGGAAATTGAAGCATGGAGTTAAGGGACTTGCTCAAGGTCACACAGTTATTGGCAAGTAGTGGAGCTAGAATTCACCCCCTGCAGTCAGCTCCAGCAACCCAGCTCTTCACCACCATCCCAGTTAGCCTTGAAAAAAAGCTATTAGATCACGGTCAACCTTCAAGAGAGCAGTTTCACCCAAATAATGGAAACAAAAGGAAACTAGTAAGGAGTTGAGTGGATAAAGTGGAAGCAGTCCAGTTTTAGAACAGGTAAGTGAGAGCAAGGTCAAGGGAAGTTTTCTTGTAACAGGAGGGACCTGAGCATGACTGTGGCCTGAGTGGAAGGAGGAAAGATGAATTTTAAAGCGAAGGCACTAAGAGAAGTAAGAGGAAGGAGGGAGAAGCACATTTCCGTCGATAGGACAGTATAAGCAGAGGCTGTGAGGTGCACAGCTGCAAAGGATATACAGGGATAAGCGATCCAACTTGAATAGTGTTGGCAGCAATGGAAAATAAGTTGTAGAGGTCCAAATGGACGAATGGGGTGAAAAAACAAAGAAGAGGGGACTAGAGCTCATTGTGAAGATGAGAAGTAACATTAATGAAGGTGAGAAAGTGCCAGACGTGGAAGGTTAGAAAGACTGGGGTCGGGAGAGAGAGCACACCACAGACATGGGGACACCCAGGCATGGTCAAGCAAGGAAAGATGGAAGACGAGAAGCAGACTACCTGATGGTCACCACAGGACGCCAGCAGGGGCAAAGCGGAGCAGAAACGCTCTGAATTGAGCATAACCGCGGAAAGCATCCCAGGGGGGCAGAATGTTGGAGAGCACAGATTTCTGAAGGGAAGGGAAAGGAATTAACATTGAGTAACTACATTCATCAGGCACTGAGCTAAATGCCATATATAAATATACTTAAACACACATATAATTACATTTCACTTAATTCTTATGTAACAGGTTGAATGGAGGCCCCCAAAGATGTGTGCACATCCTAATTCCCAGAACCTGTCAACGTTATCTTATTTGGAAAGGGAGTCTTTGCAGAGGTAATTAAGTTAAGGATCTCGAGATGAGGAGATCACCCTGGATTATCTGGGTTAGCCCTAAATCCAACGGCAAGTGCACATACAAGAGAAAGGCAGAGGGAGGTTTTTACACACACACACACATACACACACACACACACACACACACACGAGAAAGCAATGTGAGGATGGAGGCAGAGATTGGAGTGACCTGGCCACCAGCCTAGGAAGCCAAGGAATGCCAACAGGCACCCAAAGCTGGAGACAAGGAAGGATTCTCCCCTAGAGCCTCCAGAGGGTGCACAGCCCTGCCAACTCCTTGATTTCAAATTTCTGGCCAACTCGAATAGAGTGTGGTAACGTGTACGGCAGCCCTAGGAAACGAATGCACCACCCCAGGATACAGGTACAGCTTTCCCCATTGTGAGATCAGAAAACAAACTCAGAAGTTACACAGCTGGCATTTTTAAAAATCAAGATTCAAGCACTGGTCTGAATGACCCTGAGGGGCAGCTATTTGGAAGAAGCAATGGCTTCTTCTAGAGGAGAGAGAGGGGCTAAGAAAAAGAAAAACCTTCGACGTAAAAAGTTATGAGGGAAGTGACAACAGGAGGGATAAACAGATTTCAACTAATGCGAGGAGGAAGTCAGAAGGGGCACTTCAAAGTCACAGGAGAGAAAACGGTTTCCCATGTAATCCACAGAACACATAAGGAAATAAACAATATGGATAAAGGCAAAACACTGCATGTAGACATCCCTTGACAGTAACCACAGATATCTGAATCAGGTATTCTCTGAATTTCTAAGAACTCACAATAATCTATTTCACATGCTTGTAAGTTTTCTTCTTTCCACATCTAGCCCCTTGTGCAACAAGTTTCCAGACATTACTCATGCAAGTTTGTAAAAGCTAAATATATTATCTCTAATAATAATACTGTAAACCCCAGGATGAGGCCACATGACATGTGAAATATAGTTCATACTTTGCCTAGGACCAAAGTATTGCTTGAGTTAAAAACAAAAAGTAACAGACTTCTAGGCTGTGCCAGGCTGTAAAACAAATGATTCCCTTTATGTCAAAGCACTATTTAAACAGATCTCACTATTTAAACACTATCTTACCATGGTGATAATAATTCAAAGTCAGGTATGGGCTCAAGAAAATCTGCAGAGCAAATAATTACTAGCCTATAATATCCTCCTCCCTATCTTTCCAGTAAGTCACAGGTTGACTAATAAACAGAATGAAATAATTCTGTGGTCAGAATCTCATTTTATCAAGCAATAATGAATACAGTGATCACATACAGTACAGATCTATTTCAGATCTCAGCCAACAGCTCAAGCTTTGCTGATGTAGACACCAAAAATTAACAAAAAATTCTTTCCAACAGGTACTTTTACCACTTCCACTCTGCATTTCAACAGTTTTAAGTTATTTGAGGGTATTACTTGTGTTTGAATACTGATCAAAGTTAAATGTTTTTGAATAAAATTTGACTTTCCCACCAGTCTTATTAAAGACGTTCAGGGTAGAGACGTGTTTATTCAATAAATATTTGTTGAATAACTACCAACTGCCAAGCAGTACCAGAAACTAAGAAGCCATGGGGGTTCCTCTGTAAAAACCAAAATCCTGAAAAAGAATAAACTGCCTAAAACATCGGAATTACTTCTACAACAACCAGACCATCAGTTCAGCCTAGTTTAAATTCAGCTGAAAATTCAAAAACTAGACTCTGAACACATGATCTAACACACGATAGCTCTCAGCACTGTCATTTGTTAATTCACTGTTATTCACTTAAACACATAGCCTCTTTAAAGCATGACAGAAGCCTGAAGAGTTGAGCTATAAACCACATTAGAGAAAAGTAGAATCAGGAGGAAATGAGGGAATCAGGGAAGGAAAAATGCAGACAATTACATTTTTAATCTAATCAGTAAGGAAACTTACCTAATGAAATTACCGACTAAAAGATGAAACCATAAATAAACACATCCAGGAAACATTATAAATCTGCTGAAAATGAATGATTTCAGAAGACATTTAAAGTGAATGCGAAATGAACCTCTACCCGCTTAAGAATGCTATCTTGAGAAAAAATAAAAGGGAGACCTATTTGAACTATGTTTTACAACCATCCCCAATTTCCCTGTGTTTTCACAATTAAAATATCTTTCATAATTTCAACTTACTTAATCATGAAAGTAAGTATAACAGGCAGGAGAAAGGGGACACAGCATGGGAAATGAATTTCAAAGATTTTCAAAGCTAGAGCATATTTTCAAATCTAAAAACAAGGCATCTTCTCATTCTCTACCATTGGTCTCTTTTCAAAGATTTATTTTTATTTATTTATTTTATTTTATTTTTTGGCTGCGCCAGGTCTTAGCTGCAGCATGCGGGATCTTTTAGTCACTGCATGCAGACTTCTTAGTTGTGGCATTCAGGATCTAGTTCCCCAACCGGGGATCGAACACAGGCCCCCTGCGTTGGGAGTGCAGAGTCTTACCCACTGGACTGCCAGGGAAGTCCCTACCACTGGTCTCTTGATTCAAATGGAAATAAAGTCCAAGTTCTCTTCTTCCAAGTCAAACTGGAAATTGCACTATAATTAGAAGTCACAATATCTGAGCGATTAACTTAATTACCAGCAAGGCAATATATATAAATGATTTCAGTAAAGAATTATTAACACTAGCAAGCTCCAAATATTTAAAAATAAAGAAAGAGATAATATTTCAATTAAGATATCAATGGTATAGTAACAAACCTCATAGAGCTGCTTAGCTATGAAAATATTATAAAGACTTTTATAAGTCTTTTGTTTTGAAATTACTTCCATTGGCTAACATGTAATGCCACATGCTTTAATAACTTTTACTGACCTTGTTAAGTGAATTACAGTATATCGTTCTAATAATTAAAAATACTAAATAACAAATTTAGGATCAACCTATAACTCAATCATATAGTCAGTGCAGACTCATAAAGAAACACATGATTCTGGTTGTCTTAAACAACCTGTCTGTCCATTCTGCCCATTTCCATTCTGGAGGAAAAAAAGTCTTCACCGTGATAGCCATTTCTGTCTCTAGTAAAACATGATGCTATAAACAAATTAATCCGTTTTTTAACAGGTAAGATCAGTTCTATGAAAGATCAAATGATATGAGATAACCAGTCTAAAAAGTAAAACTATTTAGCACTAAATTATTTCCCAACCATTTGGGGTATTTGTCAGAAATAAGTTCCCAGGGGCTTCCCTGGTGGTGCAGTGGTTGAGAATTCGCCTGCCAATGCAGGGGACACGGCTTCGAGCCCTGGTCCAGGAAGATCCCACATGCTGTGGAGCAACTAAGCCCGTGCACCACAACTACTGAGCCTGTGCTCTAGAGCCTGCGAGCCACAACTACTGAGCCCATGTGCCACAACTACTGAAGTCCACGTGCCTAGAGCCCGTGCTCCACAACAAGAGAAGCCACTGCAACGAGAAGCCCGTGCACCGCAAGGAAGAGTAGCCCCTGCTCACTGCAACTAGAGAAAGCCCGCGTGCAGTAATGAAGACCCAATGCAGCCAAAAATAAAATAAATAAGATAAATTTAAAAAGAAAAGAAAGAAAAGAAATAAGTTCCCAGGGTCCAGAATTACCTGAAGTATTAATTAAAAATCAACCAGGATCACAATCAGAATATCTGGTGATAAGACCTGGGTTGCCTTAGGTAAGGCTTAAGTACCTTCATGTTTGAAAATTGAAAAACCATTCTCTAAACATCATTAACATTTGTTAACAAGCAAAAAAGTAGAAGCTTTCATAATTAGTTTAACTTATACCAAATACATCCTCTTTTATACAGCTTTCTAATTTACGAACAATTCATTCAGACAACGAAGAATCTATGTTTCATCCCTAACGAACATACAACACAAAGACCTCGTAGAGCCAAAGACTTTTACTAACTCGAGAAAATTAATCATGAAAACAAAGATACGAACAGGAAGTCATACTTATTATGCCTCTGGAGAAAAAAAGTTAATTACAAATTTGAGATTTATGTTTTCCTAAACATTCTGCCGTGCCACATAGCCAAAAATAAAACTGACAAACATCCTTTAAGCTATCTTTCCTATTTTAACTGAGGAGGGTTTTTGCTGTGGTTTAAACTGAACTCTGTCAAGTTCTGCCATGACGGAAAACAAGTATGCCCATGAAACAGAACAAATTAAGTCGGCCCAGTATAGGATATACGTGCTAGAGAGAAATAAAATTGGGGTGCTACCTGAAACTCTCCAGTGGGCCCAAGACATGAGTAAAAATACCTAGTAATAACTAGAGTAAACCATTTTCCATGGCATTGTAGGTATCCTCAGAAAACCTTTTAACCTTCAATGGACCCAATCTTCAACTCGAATCACAATATTACTCGTATATTATTCTCTTTGTTATCATCCTGACAACAGGCAGAAGTGGAAAGAAAAGACTTTATAAATATTCAATCACCGGAGCCTCTGGGAATCAAAAAAAGAAAAAGAGATTCAGATGGAAAAGGAGAAAAAAGAGACGACAAGGGAGAAAGAGCTAGGGGCAGGCTGCTCTGATTAAACTGGTAAAAAAAAAAAAGTGCAGTCCAAGCAGTGGTGACAAGAGCTAGCATGGTCTAAGGCGGCCAGGAAAATGGACCGGAAGGAGAAAACTGTAAACACACAAAGCCGGAGGGGCTCTCCATTCTCCAGAACTCCCAAATAGGACCTAGGAAATCCAAGTTCTAGAAAAATCTCTCCACAACGTACCTCCTTCTCACCACCTCCACATTTTCACTCAGGTTAAGACAAACATGAGGGGCAGGCTGGAAAGGGAAAAGGAGTCACAAAGGCAGGTGGGTAGAAGTGGGCACAGGTGGAAGAGGGAGAGGGCTGCAGAGATGAACACAGCGCCGAGGAAACGAGGGCAAGGGGCTGAGAAGCCTGTCCGGTCCCCCAAGCAAAGCACCTTCTCCAGCCTTAACCTGTGGTCATCTACTCTCGGCTGGAGAACAGGTTACGAAAGGAATGCTTAGCAGGCCGCTTATTTTGTTGTTTACAGCTCTGTTAGAACGGTCTGATTTGGCTACTTTACAAAGAGCGGAAAACCTGCCCCGTAATTACGCTCACTGCTCTCACTCTATCCAGAAGAGTCTCCTCTCTTCTCCGTGGGGTATTCCTTAAAGCTGAAGAAGACACAGGTCATATGTCCCCCAAATCTTCAATGTTCCAGGGCAACTCAGGCACAGAAATCCCAAGGGGCACAGTTCAGCTTTTCCAAAAATCATCCACTTCAGTTCTTCCAACAACAATGCGTGAAACTCTGGGCAAGTGGTGATCTTTAGGGGCCTTTCCTTCTCTTCCTTTACAACAAGGCCATACCTCTGGAATCTTGCTCCTGGGGCTTCTCTGCACACAGCTCTGGCTCCAGAGCCAAGGCCTCTGTGTCCAAAGTTCCCATGGCCCGGGGCCCTCAGACAGAGGGGCTCCGGTGGGGAGAGGCTTAGCCACAGCTGCAACCACCAGAGCCTAACGCCATGCGCACAAGCGTATGTGTCCTGAGAAGCTTCGCAGTACATCCTGTGATAAACAGGCTGGTCACAAGATGGGTAAGGAAATTACTCACCCTCTATACATGTAACACTGCCCCGAGAGGAAAATGCATTCTGTTCCCAACAAAATTCCAAATAGTATTTGGAATACCTACCAATACAGAGACGACAAACCTAGATTAGGCGTTTCTCTTTTTAAGGTATCCACAGACACGGCTATTTTTACCTTTAATAAACATTAAAAAGTAGTAATGATAAACACTGCCGCAGAATAAATGCGTCACTACCTCATTCTGCCACGTTGTTTAATAGACGTCAAATTTAATAGACGTCAAATTACCTTATAAAATGGTAACAAGGAGAATGGTATTTAGCATTGTCAGATTTCAATCAATCAATATCCCCTTCAAAAATACCTAATTTCCCACAAGGTCATAGGATTTAGATTCACTCATGCTGAAACAATATAGCTGAGTTAACAGATACGCTCAAGAATGGCAACCAGAGAATAAAATAATAAAAATAAAAGAATGGCAACCTGACGGCGGTAAGCAGCCTCTGAGAAGGCTCCCCTGCCCCTTGAGTGTGCACTGGACCTAGAGACTCTTTTCTGACAAAGAAAATATGGCGAAAGCAATGGGGCTGGGAGCTGCCCAATGGAGAGGTGCCAGGGCAAGGAACTGAGTGAGGCCTCCAGCCGATAACCTGCGAAGAAGCAAAGTCCTCAGTCCAACAACCCTCAGGGAACAGAATCCCGCCCAGATGAATATGGGTGAACTTGGAAGCGGATCCTCCCCCAGTGGAGCCTCCAACCACAGCCCTGAGCTACACTCTGTAGCCGAGTAAGATACCTTGAACCAGAGGCATCCAGCCAAACCGTGTCCAGATTCCTGGCCACTGAAACGATGAGATAAAACATGTTTGTTGGTTTAAGACCCTCAATTTGGAGGTAATTTGTTAGAAAGTAATAGATAACTAACACACTGACCAATCCTGGCATTTTCTCCACTGTTCCTCATCCCCTGACAGCCCCTCCATATTCTTCCAAGGCGTCTAACATCCAACACTAGAATGGTATTGATGAGTGGGCAGGGAAGAGAACGAACTGGAGCTGCCACACCAAAAGCAGTGATTTAATCGGAAACAGTCACTCAACAACCCTTCACTAAGCCTCTAGTATGTGCCAAGGTAGAAACCAAATCTCTTAACCTAGTCTAGGAAACAGTTTATACTAACATTTGTTCACGTAAACAGAGCCACTCACTCTAAGAGCTCAGTCACCCACCTTATTAGGTATGCATGTCCTCAACCTCCCTCTCCATATGCATCTAATTTTTGCTATCATGAACGCCTTTATCTCCTCTCCCATCTCCAAAATGAATCTACCCATATACTTGATCCCACTCCCCCTACCTGGTCTCCCTGATTCCAGAATTGCTGACTTTAATCCATCCACACCAGTACAGCCTAAGTACTTCTAAAATGCAAACCTGATCATGTCACTCTCCTACTTAAAATTTAAGCTCAGTGGTCTGACATTGTCCTCAGGCTGAAGTCCAAGTTCTCAAACCCAGCTTACAAGGTCCTCTATGGCTGGACCCGTATTTCTCTCTCTGGCTTCGGCCCACACTCCTCTCTGATTTCTATTCTTTAGCCCCCTACCCTTTTTCTTTTTTAAAAAAACTTTCCATTTCTCTCTCATCTCTTAGCCTTCAAATATCCCATTCCTACCTGAAGCACTTCTCCCCAGGCCCACCCTTTAATCACCTAACTTAAGCTTCTGGCCTCAGCTTAACCCCCCCTTCTCCCTGACGCCTAGTCTAGTGCCCCCATCCACCCATCCGGTGCCCCATAGCAAACTGCACTCCACACTCTCTTCCAGAATAGTTGCTCTGCAACTATGCGAATTTCCCACTGGCTACGAGCTCTATGAAGGCAGCGACCGTGTGGATTCTGCCCAGTGCAGAACCACAGACAAATATATATGAATAAGTAAATGAATTAAGTCTTCCTAGATCATACGTTGTAATTTGTTCCCTTCCTCAAATCTTCAAACCGTGCCCTCACTCCCCAAGCATCCACATAAGCTCAGGTCTTCCCATCTTATAAGGCTCCTTTGATCCACTTTCATCTGACCTCTGATTTACAATCCAACCCAAGGCAGTCCAATCCAAGGCTAGGCAATCTGGCTGGTGCCCTATGACACCACAAAAACAGCTCTTGTAGTGGCTGTCACAGAGCTCCTACTTACCAAATCCATGATTCTCCTTCCAGACTTTACCCCACTAAACTATATATCCCACTGCAATGCTTGTTTTGCTGATCATCATTTTTATTTATTTACTTATTTTTGCAAAGGTCTCTCTTCACTTTCATGATCTCTCTCTCTTCCTTCATTTTCCTATTCCTATTTCTCCACGTGCCCTAGGCTGATGGATTTCATCTGTCGTCACCTTGCCTTCAGCCTCCACCAGCTGTCCTTGGGTAGCCATCTAAACTTTCCACAGTGTCAATCACACTGCTTCCCACTTAGGGCTGGGGAGTGAAAAAGGTAAAAGAGCCTCATGGGAAACCCTTCAAACTGCACTTGGGCTTCCTTCATATTCCAATTTAACCCCTATCATTCCACATTTAAGAGTAACTAACTTAGTGAGTCACTTCTGCTTGCACAAGTTAGTTTTATTAACTCAGGTGTGTCAGGGGAAAAATAGATATGTATCATTCACCTATATGCCGAAGACACCCAAATCTCTCTCCAGTTAGACATTTCTCCTGGGCTCTAAGCCCTTATGTCCATCTGCCTACCTACTGACAAGGTCTTCCTGGCTACCCTATAAGCGTCCCAGATCTATATCTCTAAAACCAAAATCGCCCCCTCAAGGCACTTGCCTTTCTATAGTCCCTACGACCCACAGCCTGGTTGTCTAAGCCAGAATACAAGCATTGTCTTCAAGCTTCTCCCTTTCCTTCAATCCCACTATTCACATCCTCTCCACTCTGCCCTGACCCAACTACAACCTTGATCAGGTTCGAATCTTCTATCACCTGAGCTACTGAAAAAACTTCCCACCTGGTCTCCCAGCCACTGGCTCTGCCCTCTGTAACCCACACTCCATGCAGAAGAACTGCTCTACAACAAAGGATTCCAGCATCCCCCTTTTCAGAACTTCTGATGTTTCCTGCTACTCACAAGACAAAAATATTAGCATGGGAAGCCTGACCAGTAAGAGAGGCCCAGAAAAAAGAAATACCCAACACGGTGGCCCAAACCAAAAGAACCCCCCAAAAGAGCCATGGTGACCAGAGAACTTGGTGAGGAAAGAAACCAGAAGGACCTCTGAAACACAAAGCAAACTGTAACAGCTCAGAAGTGCACAACCAGACTCACCCCGCCAGGAGGCTAAAGGGCTGCCATAAGAAAGCTACAGGCAACTAACAAGCTACTCTCTGAGCAAACTGAGAGAAACCCAGCCAGAACGTCGGGGGGACTCTGAGCAAGGACCTACTAAGCCACCCACTCCCACAACACACCCCCACGCCCTGCCCACCCATCCCCAGCTCCACCTGACCCAGCAGGGCACCAACCTCCTTGAGACCCAAAAAAGCAAAGCACATGGCCAGGTGATTCCTCAACGGGGCCACAGGAATTCACACCAAAGTTGCCCAACCGGACTCCACCTCTACGCAAAGAATAAGACAGCCTGAAAGCAAGTCTGACAAAGGTCAGGGCCGTCAAATGGACAGTGAAATCTCCCACCCCCAGGGGAGCTGTGCAATCTCCCCCACAATACTGCCCCGCTGATTAAAGGCTCATCAACTTCTTTCTTAACCACAGACAGCTTTAATAAAGCTGTGTGAACCAAGGCCAGTTTCTCTCGGCCAGGAAGTTCAGGGACCCCAAGTGCCAGAACACGAGGCTGGGCAGGGGAGACCCGACACTCTTCCCAATCTGGCCCATCTACCAACCCACGCCCTGGATGGTAGCCAGATGGAAATACTCCTATTTTCTGGAACCTACCTTTGCTCATGCTGTTCCCTCTGACTAGAGTCCCTTTGCTCAGTCCACATAAATCCTATCCATCACCTCCTCTGGAAATCCTTAACCAGACCTCACTCCCCACGGCATGCTTTCTGAGGACCTGATGCAGCCCTTTCACGGCGCTCATCCCACTGTATGAGGGAAGGAACTCTGTCTTGGTCATCTTTTTTCCTCAAACAATGTCTAGCCTGTCTGAGGTGCTCTATTCGTGTTTGCTGAACGAATCTATAAGTCAGTTCACCTACTCCTTTGATACAATAGCAGGTAAATGACTATGTTGTGTTATACTGAAAACAGTTTCACACTAAATGGAACTCCATTTTCAATTCAGCCAAGGCAAGACCTTAGGGGAACACTGCACTCACCTTTTTGCAATCATGCACAAAAGTAGAAAGAGAATGAGAAAAAATTCAGGGCACCAGCCTCTACTGGGTGGGCTAGAGCCATGTGTCCATGGATTTCCAGGGTGGAGGGTGGTCTGCAGACCAATTTCCCTTAGTACTAAAGTTCCTAATATAAAGAAAGTTCCTGTGTTTCTTGCATGAATTAGAAATTTCAAGGAAAGTGTTTCAAATTATTCTTAAAATAATGAGCTTTGAGTTTGCTGGAATTCATTGCAGATTAAAATCCAAAGAGTCAAAAAGTTGTTGAGCCACATGAGAAAACATTGGAAACTAAACATATTCTGCTACCTACAACTGTGTGGTACTATCTTCTCATCAGAAGGAAGAGAGGGAGAGGAGAACACTGAGGAAGGAGACTAATAAGAGTAACTAAAATGACAGGACTGACTGCCTGGGGGAAGACACATGACAAAAATAGGTCTCTGGGCAAAAAACGTAGGAAAATACAATTGATGTCTACTAAACAGGTTGATGTGGATAGGATCAACATGGATTTTTTAACATAAGAGATTTGAAACATTTATTTAAGATCAATTAAAAAATGCTCTCTTACATAACATGTATTTTAGTCACAAGAAAATTCTGCCCCAAGATGTAATTCAGGCTAAAATATGAATTATTTCAAAAAGATTCTATGTATATCTAATGTAAACTAGTTATAAGAACCTAATTAGTTTGGGGTATGTCTCATTAATAAGAAATCTGTGATGCAGAGGTAGAAAATAAAACTTATGGTTACCAAGAGGGAAGCAGGGAGAGGGATAAACTGGGAGACTGGGATGGACACATACACACTACTATATATAAAACAAATAACAAGAGCCTACTGTACAGCACAGGGAACTCTACTCAATACTCTGTAATGACCTATATGGGAAAAGAATCTAAAAAAGAGTGGATAAATGTATACGTATAACTGAGAAGTAAAGCAACATTGTAAATCGACTATACTTCAATAAAAATTAATTTAAAAAAGAAAAGAGAAAAAAGAAATCTGTGATGAAACGAGAAGTATGCATAAGGCATTTCTGCAGCATACCAAAGTACTGTGGTTGTCTTGAAAATCAAATTGTGCAATAGATCATTGCATTGTGAGCTGAACTAGCCACATTTTTTTTCACGGAACACCATTTTTACTTAAAGGTACAACTGAAAAACTATGCTCATTTAGACTTCTGTATTTGACCTACATTTCCCCCAAAAAGAGCAAAATGAGCCTGACGCCTCAAGAAAAACTGACAGTATGTGTTACCAATGACAAAATTCAAGCTTTCAAGCAAAAATCTGAGTTTTGGAAAACTGCTTCTCAATAATTAAAAGTAAGGAGGGTTTTTTGCTGCTAAATAATGCTAGTTTAAGAAACAGATTCAGTTTAACAAACTGTTAACACTTCACAAGTTTTGGTTTTCATTCTTCTTACTGGCTTCAATCAATTTTTTTAAGTTATAAATTAGAAGACCCAAAAGAACAGAGTAGTTTAAATCATGTCAACCTAATTGCCTAGAAGACAACTGCCAAAATTTTTATGCCATGTCAGTGATTGTTCTATGGCAAACATTAAGTATAGAAATAAGAAAGATATATTACTACTTCACATCAATTGAATTTTAAGAATCTACAGATAATATATTAATGCAATAACAAAAAATGGCTATCAAGTGAAAGCTGGAATTCTGATTTCCTTTGGTTAGCTTTTGGAGTAATTTTAATATGTTACTCAAAATACCAAGAAAGTAAGAAAATTGTTATCTAAGTGCAAAAAAAAAACTCCAGAATCTCTCAAAGTTAAAATATCTCATAAAATAACATCCCCCAAAGATGTCCAACCTTTAAAGAGCTACATAAGAAAGTAAAAATTGCTGTAGAATGAGAAGTTAATTGATAAGACTTCCAAAATGGCAGAGAATTTTAAGAAAAAGCTTGCTGAATATTTTGGCTAACTACTCTCAAAGCCACTGAGCTATCACTGTCATTTCTACTACAGGCTTCAAGATGTATCCAATTTAGCCTAAAGAAAAAAACTGCATTAAAAGAAAATAATATGTTGAAATATTCATATTTTTTTCAAACTTTAACCCCAAACTTCTATTTCGGGATATCAAGGTTTCGACAATTTATGCCTTCTCAAGCATCATTCTGAGCTTATACGTTTTACTTGAACCTGAAAATTTAATCAAGTCACATAATTTTTAGGAAACACAACAGTCTTGATGAGGTTTGGTGAGGTCTGTTTCTTCCCTCCCCCCTGCAATCCACTGAAATAATCTACTACCATGTGAGACAATGCCCTGATAATAATTCCATCTTAAAATTCTGCAGGTGTTTTCACTCTGTAAGAGGCCATACATACATTTTTAGCTCACTCAGGGGAGAAATGGTACTGGTTCAAAAAACTACTAATGTCTAAAAAACGATGATAGGAGATGCACAATGTTACTAACTCATTTAACATTAAATACATAATAACCCGGAAGAACTCAGAAAAGTTCTGGAAATACAGTGTTTTAATATCCATATGAAGTTCAGATTTTTCGGTCATGAGAATGCCACACTGGCACCTTTTCAACCAGAGGGGCTGAGAAACCAGGATGTTTACTAAAGAGGCTAATTCAAGCAGCTTATACAAAAGTGTATTTTGGACTAGAAACCAAAAGAAAAAATGGTAAATAGGTTCAAATTGTAAACTATCTTGCATAATTGTTAATTTAATCATCTTATCTCAGAATTCATCCTAACAGGTAGCAGAGGCTACCTACCCTTGCAAAGCAGACCCAAGCACACTGAACAATTGGAGCATTGTTTTTACTAGACAACTCATCGCCTAAAAATTCCTGAAGTGTGGCACAAATGTTCACTGACCCCATTCTAAAAAAGCGACCTAGAACACTAGAACAGTACATTCTTGAACTCAATCACATTCCCTACTGTGGGTTCCTCCATCGTATTTTTACAACTAGTTAATATAGCTGAGAGTGTCTGAATAAAATTACGATTACTAAGTTTAAACTTAAAAACTTAATATTAAATGGATAAAGCTGTCACGAATACTCAAGAAAGCGACCAGGGCATCTCGGGCCATCACACCTTATTTTGCTCTGTCCACGTAACGCAGTCTTTAAGTTGTTTAAACGTGCATTGACAAAACTCACATGCCAAAGCCATGCCCCGAAGCAGTTTATGTGACAGGTCTGAAATCGCATTTCAAATAAAATGCTTTCTGCCGGGCCCCTGTTTATACAGCTTCCATCTCCCGTAAGTAACATGCTGCGTTTCCTTCACTGTGACCGTGGGAAGTGAGGGTGTGTCTCGGTGCTTACCGATGCCCGGAGCCACATAGATGAAGTAGAGGCAAGACGAGGAGAGGGAGAAGAAGAAGATGAAGGCGAGGAGGGAGCGATTGGAGACCCGCATCATCCGCCTGAGCACAGACATCTTCCTCTTCCCGGCCGGCAGCTCGGGCTGCGCTCTCAAGGCGGACTTGGGGGCACCGTCCAGGCCCTAAACTTCCATGAATGTGCTAAAAACCACAGGACTGCAGCGGGGTCCGCGCGGGGAGGATCTGGGATAGAGGGGCCAGAGCGGGAAGGAGGAGCGAGGAGGGAGCCGACGGAATGAATGAGAGGCGGGGGAGCCGGGGGAGGGGAAGAGTGGGAGGACGCGCGGGAAGGGGGGAGGGGACGCAGGGCAGGAAGCCCCGGGGACCAAATAACCCGAGGAGGCCGTGAAAGGGCGACGACCCGCGTTCGATACGCCAGGTAGCGGCGGGAGGAGGGGCTTTAAGTGGGGAGAGGTGCGGGCTGCGCGCCGCGGCGCCCCTGCGGAGAGGGCCGGCCGACTGCAGCAAGCCGGGCTCCCCCGCGGCTCCGGCTGCCCGCGCCCGCCAGGGTCCAGGTCGCGAAGCCCCTGCGCTCAGGGTCCGGGCAGCCCGCGCTTGGCAGGCCTGCGCCGCCTCTTCCTCGGGGCCGCGGCGTCTCGTGCCTGCGCGGGGCTAGCGTGGGCGCCGGGGCCGCAGCCGGCGCGCGCAACGCGCCGGGGCCCGCGGGGGCCCTAGGGGCAGAGGAGCTGGGCGCTCGCCAGCGCGCAGCCTCCTCCTCATGCCGCGCCGGGCCCCGGCGTCCCGCGGCGGCCGCGGGAGCCGAGCGCAGGCGAGGGCGGCGTCCCGGCCAGCAGCGAGGGCGCTCCGGTTCCGGCTCCTGCCTCCGCCAGCTGTCCGCCCGGCCGCAAGGGCGGCAACCGCAGCAGCATTACCGCCGCCGGCCCGGGGTGAGGCGCCCCCGCCGGCGCCGCCCCCGCACGGCCCGCGGACACCAGGCGAAGAGCCGCGGGGTGAGTCGCGCGGCTGGCAGAGCCTAGGAGTCCGAAGAGGGGGAGGCCAGACGCCGTCGGAGCCGCGTCTGAGTCACAGAAGAGGCGGGCCTGCGAGGGCGGGGGAGCCGCGGAGGAACACCGGGCACGCGGGCGGGATCGGAGACCCCCGGCGGCCCCACGCGCTAGCTCGGATCTGCAGGCGGCGCTGCGCCGGCCCTGAGGAAACCTGGAGGCTCCCGCCCACCCTTCCCCTCCCCTCGTCCGAAACACCGCGCCTTCTGATTGGCCTGCGCCGCACCGCGCCGAACAACCTGCCCCCTCCTCCCCGCGCCGGGACCGGCGCCCCGGCCGCCTCCTGCGTCACCGCCGTCCCCGCCCGCGCGGGGACCCCGGCGCTTCCAGTGCTGCAGGGGGCTGAGGGACGCGTCTTGAGCCTTGGATACGTTCCACTCTGGGGATCGATAATGAAAGATGCTGTGTCTTTATCTCGAGGAGGAAGCTTCTGTGGTGTAGTGTGCGTTCCTCCCAAAATACGCGCTCCGGGAACAAGGTGTTTTCCAGTACTAGATTAATGGAACCTCCCATCCCGCACTTTCTATAGAAACATACTGTCAGGATGTGATACGGATCTGTGTATATCTCTTATAATAGGACTTGCCTTCCCATCTGAAGGTGAGCACTGAATAGCCCTACTTTAGCTGTATCCGTTCAGACGGGGAGGAATAGACTTCTGTGCAGCCAATAGGCCCTTGAGCGCTGCAGCACCAACCAGCTTCAATGGGCAAATTGCTTTAATGCACCTCCTAGATCGTGGTCTACCCTTTGTTCAAAAGCTACTTTTTCCTACTAGCTGGTCCTTAGCTATATCGCATTTTTCCAACGTGTGTTTGTAGTTGTTTCTTTTGCAGCTAATCATGTAGAAAGTGGCTGGATGCCCCCTACTGCCATTATTTGCTATTTCCAGATGCAGCAGTATTGAACACCACTTGACTGCCAGCAAATATGGTACCTTCTTAGCAAGAGACCCATGCCTTCCATCGTCTCTGAGATAGTACTATGCTTTGTGGAGCCTGTAACACCTGAGTTTATAATTCCACCAAGGGCTTTTATTAACTGAAACTCACGCCAAGCCACTACCCTCTGCAAGCCTCTCTTCTCAGCCTTCAAATGGTGGGTGTGATACCAGCTTTCAAGTCTATGGGATTAAACCGGGTTACTGTGTAAAATGCTAAACATGATGTCTGGCACCTAAGATGTTTCCTTACCTCCCTTTAGACAGTTGACTGGATGGAACCACCAGTTCAACTTCATTTCTTAATATTTTGCTTTTTGGAGTACTTACAAGTTACTGAACTTCTCTGGCTAATTTGATATTTAATGTGAAAGGAAATGACACTGTTTTGTAACATTTTTAGATGCTTGAGGGAAATCTGAAATACAAAATGGAGCAACATATTAAATAGGAGATAAAACTCACTTGTAAAAAAATATGTAGATAAAACTCACTTGTAAAAAAAATACGTATGCAAGAGAAAGAAATCCATGAGTGGTGAGAAAGCAAAGTTGTAGTACTTCCCCCTCTGACCCTGCTGACTTTTATCTCTCTTTATTTGCACCAGTTCAACTGTTGTTTATAGTGCTAATACCACTGTGCTGTCTTGGCAATGGATAATTCTTCTAAGGAAAAATTGGCTTTTTGAAAAGAAAGTTTGCTATGAAACTAAGTGGGAAGTATTAACATCTTCGAAATTGATGATTAATCTTATTTTAAGAAATATGAAGTCTGTGTGCAGATGTGCTTGGCTAGCATAGATGACTGCCATTGGCATCTCTTAACATGGTACTTGTTAAAAATGATTAGTTCTCCCCTGGAGTTAAGCAAGTACCAGAAAACCAGGTTAGTCGGTGCACCCTTTAGCATTGTTGTTCACCAGCCACAGAAGGAGGTGGCCAGGCCTCTAGAGCCAGGCAGCCTACGGTCGGATCCCAGTTACTCAGGTCAAGTGACCTCAAAAGTTACTTAAAGCTCCCTGTGCCTCCACTTTCTCATCAGCTAAAGAAGATAACCATAGTGCCTGTTAGGGCTGTTGTGAGGATTAAACTGAATGAGTTAATTCTTCTAAAAAGCTTGGGAGAGCCTGGTACCTAGTAAGCACTATTTGAATATTTGTTAATTTTTTTTTTTTAATCTCTCCTTTAGATTACTCTCTGCCAACTAACAAGTTATGCTGGTCTCTTCCTATTTAAAAACCAAATTTCCTACTGATTCAGCCATGAAGTTTCAGTCTCTAATGGTCTGAAAGATGCCTCAGGGTCTCAGTTCATTTGTAAAGCAAAGGTCAATGAAATCCTCAGAGCCAAACCTTTTCAAGCCCAGATTATCACCTGATACTTCCTTAGGAGCCAGGTAAGGCCCACAGCAGAGGAGTGACCTTACAAAAATCTACTAAGTTTCATTTTATAACAAAGAGACCGTAAACATAAAATCATAAGACATACTACTTACAGTAGCAAGACACAGTAAATTTCACGTACCTGCTTTGTTCTACGTTTAGTACCACCAACTATTCCTTTTGCTATTTTCTATCCACTAGAGACCCTGTGCTCTTAAATATTTGGGTATCAAACTGAATAAGTTACAACTAATGGTTTTCTATTTATGTTAATCAGAAATATATTATTGAGGAACTTCCCTGGTGGCACAGTGGTTAAGAATCCACCTGCCAATACAGGGGACACATGTTTGAGCCCTGTTCCAGGAAGATCCCACATGCCGCGGAGCATCTAAGCCCGTGCGCCACAACTATTGAAACCCACGCGCCTAGAGCCCGTGCTCTGCAACAAGAGAAGCCACTGCAATGAGAAGCCCCACGCACGGCAATGAAGAGTAGCCCCCGCTCGCCGCAACTAGAGAAAGCCCGCGTGCAGCAACAAAGACCCAATGCAGCAAAAAATTTAAAAAATAGATAAATAATATTTTTAAAAAAGAAATACATTGGGCTTCCCTGGTGGCGCAGTGGTTGAGAGACTGCCTGCCGATGCAAGGGACACGGGTTCGTGCCCCGGTCTGGGAAGATCCCACATGCCGCGGAGCGGCTGGGCCCGTGAGCCATGGCCGCTGAGCCTGCGCGTCCGGAGCCTGTGCTCCGCAGCGGGAGAGGCCCCAACAGTGAGAGGCCCGCATACCGCAAACAAACAAACAAAGAAGAAATACATTACTGAGATTGTAATTACCACAAAAAAGAGAAATGTACTTGTTTAATGAGATGGATGACATTTTACTTGGTCTGGGCTAGGATAAACAATATCCATTAAGTGTTTTGGACTTGCTCGTAACCTTGGTAAAATAAAAATCAGTAAGTTTGTTTTTCTTGTGAATTGGAGAAAAAAGAATGAAAGAGCACGTAGATCTCAGTTTTATGATTGCTTAGGGCTCCGACCTCCATATTATAATCACTGATTAAATATAGTAATTTTATATTTTTAAATACATGGTCTCAGCATCTGAGCTTCAGTTAAAGAAAATTGTTAGGTTGATAGATTGTGCTTAGACAGTTGAATTTTTTTATTTACATAATTGGAACGTAGATTGTATGAGTTAGACATTGGCATGATTCATAAAATGGAATATGTATTCCAAAATATTGTTGTGGTACGGAAACTTCCCTAAATAAAGCCCATTCTCCCACTGATTTCCACTATAGAGTTCTGCTGAGAGAAAAATAATAGTCCCTATCTCTTATTTAAGTTATATTAAAGAAATCTTAAATTTCTTACATTTGAGATCAAACATAATCACCTTAAAGCTAGATTTTAATAATCTTACATATATGAAATAATCCAGAACTTAATAATACTCTATTATAGTTAAATTTGAAAAAGAAAACCACCGTAGTGCCAACAATCCTCAGTTCAGCAGTTGACCCAAATTTCATACTCATCTTAAATTGCCTTAATCCTTTCATCCTGAATCCAAGATCATTCTTCCACATCATAAGAATGCCCCGTAGCATTTTCAAGTATTCAAACCACTCTTCCTATCGTTTCATAACATCCCTTTGGGGGAGATATGGCAAGTATTATTATATCATTTGGGCATGAGGAAACTAAAGCACAGTGAGGTACAATATCTGGCCTCAGGTCACATGGTGATCAGTAACAGAGCTGAGGAGAGAGCCAAGATGTTATCAGCTTCATTCAGTGCCCTTTCCACAAACAGCACCAGCTCTCATTTTCACACGAATTCCTTTGCCTATCAGGGCAAATATTTGATTTAGTGTATATTTTAAATATTTCCAGAAGTAAATATATGCAATCCATTTTTCAAACTTTCTCTACCAATTTTGTCTCAGACATCTGTATCAGGAACCAAATAAATTGTACTACATGGTACATAAAGTTAGGACCCAACTGTCTTCATTCTTGCTTGTCATCAGTTGTTAAGTCAAAATGAGAAAATGAATAGATTGTGTTTAATGAGAAAATGAATAGATTGTGTTTGCTTCAGCCATTCTTTTGCTCAGCTTAATGCTAGGTATATTCAACAGATTGCTAGTTTCCCCTTCAAGGGAATCTGAGCTGCGGGGCACTAGCCACTGACTTGCCCCCCGGAAAGAGAAGCCTGCCCAATGGCGATGGAATGAGAATCTGTTCGGAAAACTATGAAGTTGGAAGGTAGAGGAAAATACAATAAAAAGGAGAGATAGGAGATTGAAAGAGTAGTTGACTCACATACCAGGCAGTGCCCTGTGCCTTACCTGGAGAGGATGCTATTCAGGCTCTCTCCATGGTAAACATAGAGGCTGCCTCTCGACTTGCTTGAGGCTTCCTCTGTATCCAGCCTGCCTGAAAGCTGAGGGAAATCAAAGTCTCTGCACATATGTAACCCAGATACACAGGCACCTCGGGTGTTGTGCACACCAGCTGAACCAGTCAACCCTAGAGGGAAGGCCCATAAACTTGGCTACTGAACAGACAAAACAAATATCCACATTCCTAGAGCAGCCTTGAATTCTAAACAGCAGTTAGTCCTAGGTAACTCTGAGAGAGATCTTCCTTATTAATACACATATCCATAATAAAAAGAAGGGAAAAAAACTCCTGTTACTTGATGCAGTTAAAAGAATCTGCTTGTTATAGTCAGAATAGCCTACCCTCAGTCGTTGGATTTTTTAAGAAGTCATTTCCTGAACACGATTCTATTTTGATGATATATAGTAGTTTCCCAGAACTTAGTACAAAAGCAGGGCAGTAAATAATTATTGAATGAATTAATTAACACAGTCTTAACTTTTACACTATTATGTATATTCTTTGGGGTTTAGTGTAACGATGAGTACAAGTTAGTTCACCTTATCTCATCCAGAGCATTTTATCAAAAGAGCCATCTCCATAGGTGAATGACTCATAAAAGTAGAGGATAAAATATGTAGGTGAAAGGAGTATCCTATGACAGTGTTCTTCTATCACATTAAGAATCCTACAGCTGTGGCAGACAACAGCATTTTAAGAAATTGAATTATGATATAGAATAGCTTTTAGTGAAGGACACTGGTAGGCCATTTTCTATCCATTTATTTTCATATTTAACATAAGTCTCATAGGATTTTCTCAGTCTGTGACTAAATCACTCTGGGAAAAATACTGGTTTCAGAGCTTAAATGGGTAAATGTTGAAGTGAGAAATAGGTTTCAGGTAAATTTGACAAAGGATTTCAGTGTTTCTGTGTCTGGAAAGGGAATTTTGGAATACTAAGGTCCTGACTTGCTAAAATCCACAAGTTCATAGTAACAAGCTTGATGTAAGTTATTGTAGCAAGATGTGAAAACATAAGAACTTTAGATACCTCAGAGCTAACTAAAAGAAAGAAAGAAACCAAAATATTTTCAGCCTGAAAAGTATGAATAATACCAATTCACCATGACCAGTAAGGAATGCCCCAGAAATGCAAGAACCTGGCAACATTAGGCAAATTATTAGCATAACGTATTAGGTCAAAGAAAAAAAACAAGTGTCTTTTTTTAAGTAGGTAAATGTATAAATATAGGACAATTTATTTACCTATCTTATTATTTATTAAAGGACATGGCTTTTCAGTTTGACTCAATTATGAATAAAAATATTATAAACTTATTATGCGTTTCATTTTGGTTATATACCTAGTAGTCAAAATTCTCGGTTTTATATGTGCATGATCAGATTTCAGAGATAATGGCAGACAATTTCCCAAAATGATTATACCAATTCACAACCTCATCAGCAGCGAGAGTTCAAGCTGCTCACCTCACCAACACTTAGTATAGTCAACCTTATTAATATTAGCATTTCAGGTAGAATATAATGGTGTCTCATTTTGGTTTTAATTTTCACGTTTCTGAGGGCTAGTGGGATTGAGCAATTTTTCATAAATTTATTGGCATACAGTATCTCCTATAGAGGCTGGAAAAGCATTTGGTACAATTAAAAAATTTCTGATGTTGAAACTCTTCATAAAATAGTGTTGAGGATATGTTCTATTTTGTAAAGAGCTATCTCAAGCAAATTGCATCGGTATGATTAATGTAGACTCATTAGAATCATGAAAAAGATATGGATTGGAAGGAATTAGCCAATGCACGTGGAAAATAAAATTAAAGGGTAAAAATAGTGGAAAGAAAGTGATAAAAAAATTATTGTTATTTATAAGTTTATGATTACCATAAAGAGCATTAACTGGAAAACACATTAGATCTAATAGGAGAGATTAATGAAGAGCCACTCAAAAATATATATATACACACATAGTTCAGCATGGGGATACATTCCTAGAAATTAGAGCTCTAACTGGACTTAATTATACAGAGTCCTATAGTTTCTATGGAGAAGTATTTTAAGCATTGTACTTAAGCAATTGCCCAATCATCTCAGCTTCTAACAATGTTTAGGATGTCCTTCAAAATGTCAAAAGATTTCTACCAACCTCCTAATCTTCTTTATCATCTGCTTCCTAAAGCATTTCCTTAAAAACATCACAAGTTGCCAGAAAATTTTTATTCTAACCTAGTGCCTGGTCCTTCACCCTATTCCTTTGTAGTAGGTAGAGTGCTATGGTACCATACCTTTGGAAGTCAATTCGTGTCAGAATTATTTACCAGAGCTCAAAATAAATCCCAGGATGGACTTCCCTGGTGGCGCAGTAGTTAAGAATCCACCTGCCAGGGCTTCCCTGGTGGCGCAGTGGTTGAGAGTCCGCCTGCCGATGCAGGGGACACGGGTTCGTGCCCTGGTCTGGGAAGATCCCACATGCCGCAGAGCAACTAAGCCCATGAGCCACAACTACTGAGCCCGCATGCCACAACTACTGAAGCCTGCACACCTAGAGCCCGTGCTCTGCAACAAAAGAAGCCACCACAATGAGAAACCTGTGCACCACAATGAAGAGTAGCCCCCACTCACCACAACTAGAGAAAGCCCGCGCACAGCAACGAAGACCCAACACAGCCAAAAGTAAATAAATAAATTTATAAAATAAATAAATCACAAGAGAAGCTAGAGCAGAGAAAACAACACACATTATAGAATTACTCATCTCAGGATGGCTAGGACATTACTCACTGTTTATGTTTGGTAGCAGTGTATTCCACTGGTACCTCATGGGTCGAACATATAATGGCGCTCAGAGCATAGAGAAAAACCCTAGTAATAGGGTAATACGATAGAATATTCAATATATAAATTCATTTTTATACATATAGCATATGCTTTCTTTTAAAATATAAAGATAGGGAATTCCTTGGCTATCCAGTGATTAGGACTTGGCACTTTCACTGCCAGGGCCCTGGTTCAATCCCTGGTCAGGGAACAAAGATCTCGCAAGCCGTGTGGTGCAGCTAAAGAAATTAATTAATTAATATAAAATAAAATATAAGATATATAGCAAATGGAAGATATAAATTACCTGATTATATTACAAAATTGATAAAATTTGATAGTTACCTGGCACAAACATTAACCTGTGAGATTATACAATAAACAACCACAACAAAAAGATCACAAGAACAGCAGCAAATATATGTAAATAATACCCATGAATAAACTGAAAAGGAAATGCACAAAACCAATATGAAAGAAAAACAAAACAAAAATATCAGAGACAGGACTTCTGGTTTCCACATAAGGAGCTTAGAAATTGCTACTCTGTCCGAAAGACAAGTAAAACATTGAACAGACTGAAAAAGTCAACAACTCTTATTGGATCCTTAAGAGAGACGAAGACACAGGACAAGCTGCTGTCCCCAAGTTTGGAGAAACAGCCACGGCTTCCCAGAGCAGAAAGTGGTGAATAGAAACCACCAAGGGAATCAGTGCTGGAGTAGGAAAACCTGAACCATAACTGACAAATTGCTGGAGGCTCAGTATGAACAAGTCTGAGAGTTAAAAACTTCAGGGGACCCAGTCATGGAGGACCCCACACTTCTGTGAATTTCATCTCCAGGAGGTCAAACATGTTCTCATAATAAATATCAGAGGAAAATCTCCTCATGATTCCAGGAGAGCATTCTGTTCTTAACAAGGCCTGCCCTCAGGAGAAACTAGTTAACCAGAGCCTAACTGGTTGGGGCATTATCAGAGCCTAACTGACCTGGGGAAAGGAACTATCCAACTCCAGTCAGCTCTAGTCATCTGGTCCCACCTAAGGGGGAGGAAAAAAAACTGAGAAACACTTGTGAAGTTCACAGCCCAGAGGCACAGGCTCACTAAAAGACTGAGAGCTAATCATAGGACTATAGAACACTTCTCCTTCCCCCACACCTCACCGCCACATTGCTACAGACCTACTTATAGCAGTTCCTTTTATGCAGTACATCATGTCCAGCTATCAAGAAAAAATTCATAGGCATATTAAAAGGTAAGAAACACAATTTGAAGAGACAGAGCAAGTGTCAGAGCCAGACATGGCAGGGATGTTGGAATGATCAGACAGAGGATTTAAAACAACTATGATTAATATGCTAAGGGCTCTATTGAATAAAGTAGATGGCATGCAGGAACAGATGGGCAATGTCAGCAGAGAGATGGAAATCCTAAGAAAGAAGCAAAAGGAAATGCTAGAGATAAAAAACACTTTGACAAAAATGAAGAATGCCTTTAATGGGCTTATTAGTAGGATGGCCACAGCTGAGGAAAGAATCTCTAGACTTGAAGATATGTCAATAGAAACTCCCCAAACTGAAAAGCAAAGAAAACTAAGACTGAAAAAAAAAACAGAATATCCAAGGACCGTGGGACAACATACACATAATGAGAATACCAGAAGGGAAAGTAAAAGAGAAAGGAGAAGAAGAAATATTTGAAACAATAATGACTGAGAATATCTCCCAAATTAATGTCAGACACCAAACCACAGATCCAGGAAGCTCAGAGAACACCAAGCAAGATAAATGCCAAAAAAAACTACACCTAGGCATATCATTTTCAAACTACAGAAAATCAAAGATAAAGAAAAAAATCCTGAAAGGAGCCAGAGGAAAAAAGTACCTTTCCTATAGAGGAACAAAGTTAAGAATCACATTTGATTTCTGCTCAGAAACCATGCAAGCAAGAAGAGAGCGGAGTGATATATTTAAAATGTTGAGAAAAAAAAAACCCACCAACTTAGAATTCTCTACCCTGTGAAATTATCTTTCCAAAGTGAAGAATAAATAGACTTTCTCAGACAAACAAAAATTGAGGGAATTAGTTTCCAGTAGACCCACCTTGCAAGAAATGTTAAAAGGAGTTCTTCAGAAGAAGAAAAATAATAAAGGTCAGAAACCCATACATACGTAAAGAAAGGAAG